>NC_087557.1:9212049-11612049 GCF_036250125.1 Pseudopipra pipra
ATAGTTTGACAAAAGATTTTTTCAATGCATGAAGACAACATCATGCTGTCTGTTTACAGGTGATGATTTCTCTAGCAGAAAAGCTTTCTTGTTTAATTTTTAGTTAGTTCTTTAATAAATTTTTGAGAATATACTTGGTTGTTGGTAGGAAATAGTGTCAAAGAGTTATGGTTTCTCCAGATGGCTTTATCCTGATAGGGTTCCAGTTGTCTTAAAGTGTCCAACATAGGTTGTTGGTTTTCCATTGCAAGTTACTACCTAGTCCACATCAGTAGTGGCTGTGTTCTGTGATGGGTAAAGTCACTTTTGCTGTGGAGACTATTACCTGAATGGAAAGTGAGACTTGATTAACCTGTAAAGGTAAAAAATTCCTAAGTGTATAATGACGTATTACTTGGAGCTCAAAAGGCTCATGGCAGCAGTGAGTGTTTGACACAGCTGTAGCAGCTTGCATACATCATCTAAAGCTGTTCCTTTCGGACAGAAGACCGTCTTAATTGTTACTGTGCTTCTGTTATCTTTCTTAAGATTCCGTAGAAATATTTTTGGTAAATATAGTCACAATACTTAATTTCACTACAAAATTTGTTTTCACGGGTGTCTTCTGGTGAGAAGTGATTGCTTTTCAGAGGAGCTCTATGATGGTGCTTTTTCCTTTTAGTTTCAGTTGTGTTTTATTCAAATTAAAATATTGCCTTTTTTTCTGATACCTTTTTAATGAAAGCTCAGCATGAACAAAACAGGAGGAATATTTATTTCTGTTGTGAGAGAGGGGCTTTATTCTCTCTATTTTAGACCCGTGCATGGATACAGCTTTCCACACTGAGACGGTATCTCTACATGGTCTACACTGTGTTAAATAACATAGCTGAGATCTGAGCTTTCTTCTGCTTTGCCATTATCTGCCCATTCTCATCTCACATCTTCTCTACTGCATGCCTTCCTCTCCAGCGTTGCAAGTTGTGTCTGTTCCACTCCCTCCCCATTTTATTTTCCTGGCTGGGTTAGGTGTTCTCTTTGTCTATTTGGTCTGTGGTTCCTCATGTGTGTCTCTACCATCAGGGTAGATGTGGCTTAGAATCCTTCAGTTACCCTCTCTTTCAGAGCTGCAGGATCTCTAGCCATTATTTTTTCCAAGAGGATTGCCAGTTCTGAGTTCTGATGAAGCTTTCCAACAAGAATGTTTATTTTCCGCTAATAAAATTTTATTTGGCTAAAACATGTACAATATTGGTAAATGTTAATGTGTACAGAATGTATGTTTGTGGAATGAAATGTGAGCAGAAGCAAGTGGCAGTAAGATGCTGTGGGAGAAGGGACAAGCAGATGGTGACAGAAACCACTCTTCCTGAATTTGTAGTTGCTGCTATAAATTCAGTCGAGATGACAGGAAGTAGTACTCCTGATTCGGTTTGCAGTAGGATATGTAGCACAGTGAGAACTGTTTAACTTGCAGGCCTTTTTAATAGTAATTTAACAAGCAGAATACACAAAATAGTATGTTCGGTCGTTTCTTCTTGTTTTACCATTTATGATTCATCCTCCCATGTGTGGTTTGCCTACGTGTATTTAGGAAAGTGGTATATACAGTAATTAGGTTCTCTCTTCTTCCACCATGGAAATGGGAACTATATTTCTGAGATGCTGTTGAATTATAAATAAAAACAAGTAAAAAGCAGATCTTCTCTACTGCACTTTCAATAATGTCTAAATTACACTTAGAGTGAAAGAAACATCAGAAAACATCAACCACTTATGAACTGTGACCACAGCAGTATAAACTGAAGACCTTCCAGGTAAGTTTCTTAACACATGTTAAGTCTCAGGTCCAAACTAGCCTGATGATGATGCCTGAGGAAGCAGCAGTACTTCTGCCACTCAGTGTAACCTGTGCAGCAAAACAGCCTGGGGTACGGTCCAGTGTTCTGAGCTATGAGCATTCCAGTAGTCACTTCCAAGGGAAAAGTAAGCAGTTACTAGATACTGCAATAAATGCTCACAAAACATCCTTAAAGAGCAAAAAGTGCATATCTAAGTCAGTGACTGCAAGGCTGTACAAGTTCACTTTATGAGCTGTTTTCTAAGGAAACCTTGGCTACTCAAAATGTAAAACTGCATATTTCAACAAAATTCTCAATTCATTACATTTCTGCTTTACATTGTTCCACCTTTCTTTCCCTTTCATTCCAAAATTGGAGGCCCCATGTTAGAGATTCAGACAATGAATCCTTTTATCTAGCACTTGCATTCATTATTCATTGTGCATTGTCAGTGGATTGCTATTTCAGGCCTGAATTACAGTTAATTAATCTTAGAAAAGCACTTGTAATTTCACACTTTATGAAGCACTATTGTCTCAGCACAGCAGGGCTGTGGTGGCAAAATACTCTAATGCTTGTATCTCTTAATATTTATATGCATTCAGGTCTTTATTTTGCCTCCATCTCTGAAGGTTGATGTTACAGCAATCATGCTTGTGTTTTGCTCTGGAAATGCTTTTCGGTATTTTTATTTTATTCAGAATTTCAAATGGAACAGAAATAGGTTACATAGTTAGTTAAATGATAAGGTTAGAAAGACCTCTATCCTTTTCAATACTGAAAAGGAGAACCTGGAAAAGTGATGGACTTCAGAGCAAATCAGGCAGATTCCGAACTTGTCATGTTACTTCAAATGATGAGTTCTGTTGGTAGCTGGTAATTGGTCAGATACAGTCTACACTTAAAAGCTAAGGCCTATCGTTGTCCATCGTGTGGTTAAATGTTTCTAAACCTTCTTGCTGTGCCTATAGCTTTCTAGGAGCTCCAGTTGCACGTGTGAGCATGTATGTAAGATCTTTACTGAGGAATTTGATTCGTGTGTTGCAACTTCTGTGTTTACTTTACACATCTGCATAGGAACAGTTCCTTCTCTCTTACAATAGCTTAGCCAGTATTCTAAAAATACCTGTATCTCTTGACAGTACTTACAACTGACATTTCTGGAATGCTGGAAGAAAAAAAAATATAATCTGCTTACGTGAAGGTACCAGAGAAGTGACTGAATGCAAAGTTACCAGAGATCCCTTAGTTGCATAGCACACAGAAGGGAGTATTTTGTCATAACCATCAATGTGTATTTGTCCTTTTACTCTCCCTTTATATGCAGTTGGCTGCTGGCTGAGATGAAAAACTGAGAGCTGAAAAGATACTTTTTATTTTACTTAGTGTGCTTGCTATGTGGAAAAAGAAATTGCTACGGGCTTTTAAAAAAATGCTCCTTTAGCTCTTCAGCTGTATTTACCTAATTGTTTTAAGGAATTTCACAGTAATTGCTAAGGTGTAGTGCTTACCACAGCAAGATTTTTTTGATTATACTCTTTATGAAACTATCCCATCATAAATATATTTGCTGTATTTTTGCTTCTTATTAGATTTTTGCGTTAGGCAAGCATAATTCCTTTTTAAAATATTGATCTTGTTACAGTCCTTGGAAATAGAAATTGGGGGAAAAGAATTAAAAGTTTGAAATAGAATGTATTACACTGTGCAGTTTGTGCTGAGTGGGGTTTGTGCTGACTAGGGAAACATACCTCCAACCTGAATTACCCTGTGATCCTGATATCATAGGTGGAGTCAAGAACTAGAATTTATTGTTAGTCTAATGAATGCTCTAGCAGTCTAATCAGAGGCAGCAGTTTTTATTGTTAGCCAATTACAGTGATGCTAACGCTTGTGGTCTGATTGCAGCTGGTTTCCAATAATCAGTGTATGGAGCATCATCAACAATCTGAGCCCTGCTGGAAGGAGGGCACTTGTAGTGTCTGTACCTGGGATTTTCCTGGGTGCTTTCACGCAGTCAGTTGCTAATGCTTTGTGTTGATCCAAAAGCTTATCACTTAAGCTTATCCAAAAATCACTCTGGTTTTGTTAGACTTCTCTTGTATCTGCTATAAATAACTTAAGGCCACAGAGATGAGCTGAATCTAAACCCAGGTTAGACACAAGTCATTTGACTGCAATGACTTTGTTGTAGTTAAGTCACTCAGCTGAAAGGCATGTGCTGCTACAGCTAAATCCAAGCTCAAAATGTGAGTGCAGTCCAAGAGAAGGCCAGACAAAAGGTTGGAAGTCCTTGGGCAGTGTGTGTCTGGGGTGGGATGAGGCCTGTGACCTGATGAAGGCAATGGTGGTGCTGTCTCTACAAGGCTGCAAACTGTGTGCATGTGAGAGATCTGTGTGCTCATGCTGGAGGGAGGGGAGCATAAGCTGACCTTTCAGCTTGACTTGCTGAGTAATAGAAACTGAAGATGGAATTAGTTGGCTTGCAAAAGTATGAAGTGTTACAGTTGTGAGGGGAGCGCTGACATCGCTTTTAGTGTTACATCAGTGGTCAGTGTGCAGTGAACTGCAGGCAAGGACAGCTTCTCCTGCTGAACGAGCCTTCAGAGCACTGCCAGCTGCCCTGGGTAGTTCTGACATGCACTTGAAAGGATCTCCTTGAAGTCTTTCATTGTAGCTTCCATTTTTCAGACTAAGACGTTCTTCAGTGTTGAGTCCTCTTCTGGTGAGGAAGCACGGAGGTTTTTTCGTTGTGTTGACAGTAACCTCCTTGTGTGAGCTGACATGGCTTATTACACTTGGGTCCTGTGATCTGAACTGCAGTAGTTTGGCAAAATAGATAATCTATTCAGAATGAAAATCTTGGGAAGCTTTTTGCATCTGGTATGATTCAGAGGTTCTTCAGAGGCCATGGATTGAGCAATTTTTTTTTTGTTGTTCTTATTTTCTACCAATCTTACTGTTGGAGGAGGTTAATGTCTGTGAAACTGAAATTCTGGATTTCTGGGAAATGCTATTTTTAGTCTTTTGAGGTTAGAACTGGATCAGAATCTAATGGAGAACTGCAAGAATGCTGAACAGTAAATCTTCAGATTGTTTATATTTGTGTTTGTAAGGATCAAATTAGACTCATTTTTCCTGTTGCTTTATTTTAGTTAATGTTTGAAATATTCAGTGTAGTTGTAGCTGTGACAAATTTGCCATGCTGCTGTATGAAGTGTAGCAAAAGTATAGAGTCATGTTTATAAAACTTAAGTCAATCCTTTAGTGAGAGCAGCTGCTTGGTGTAGTCTACTCCAGGGCTGTTTAATAACAAATTAGAAGTACTGGGAATACTATGCAGAATACACAAACAAAATTGTCTTTCTTTCCTATGCCTTGATTCTAGATCTTTCACACTCCTGAGTCTAGGGCTTCATTTTTGTTGTTTTGTTATTGCTCTATGACAGGTGCTGATTTATGTCCCTATCAGAGGCGTAGCTTATAAAAAAGTTTTCTTGCAAAACCTGTTAGCTTAGGTGTGTAGGCAAAATATTCCTGGAACAGGTAAGTTACTATACCTTTTGGTATATTGGAACACTCATTAACAAGTGTGAACTGCCCTGTTTGGTCACACAATGAAACTCTTCTGGTTTGAATCTTGAAATCGTGCTTTGGTAATTGTTCCAGATCTTCAAAGTAGATAGTTTGTATACAATGTTCAGTCTGAAATTCTGTCTCCAGTTTTGATTAGGTTCCAGTGTGTTTGGAGTTGAATCTCAGTATCATTTCTAAGGAATGATATCTCACTGTTATCTAGAACTTGGCAAAAATGTGAAGGCTCAAGAAGTGTGCCTGTACCTGCCCCCTTTTTTCCCCTGCTCCCTGATACACACTTTGATTGACTGTATTTGGAAGAGAGTATAAAATTTTCCATTTGCTGGTCTCTTAGATTATAAGGAAAGATAATTACAATTTCCTGCCTTCTCAGTGCTTCCTCAAGTTAATGTGCTGCCTCTCATATTTAGATTTTTTTCCTAAATGTTTCCTAGAAAAATCATTTCTGTACCAAACACGAGGACTTTAGTCTATTGTCAGAATTATAAAAGAGCAATGCTTTTTTCATTCAAAGTTGAGATCTATAATAAATACAGGCTATTTAATTTCCTTCATTAAATTTCTAACTTTATCTCATAAACTTTTTTTTGTTTTCCGTCAGAGTTATTTATCTTTTAGTACTTGTAATTTCGCATATAGTACTAACTCTGTTCTTCTACTATGTCTGAAATAGCTTTCTTAGTGTTTGCATTCCTTTCTTGTGACCTACCCTGCTGTGTTTTTCTCAAGTCCCCCACAGTCTCCTCCTTGAATAACTGCTTTTAACTCAGTCTGTTTATTTCCCATCATCCTGGCCTTAATATACAAGTAGTTGTGAGATGGTTTATTCCATTTCTTGGTAAGTAGTTTTGATTTCTTCTTTCTTTTCTCCTCCCCCTTTTCCTCTTACTATCTCCAAGTCTGGCATTTTGTTTCTCTACTTAAGTTGTTTCGTTTTTTTTGTGTCAAAAAGTGAGTCTTACATCCACTCCAGCCTCTTCTTTCTTATGCAAGTTCTGAACCCAGATTGGATATCTGAAAAGAAGTAGTGGTTAGTAAGGAGCAGGTGTGTGCTCTGTGAGGACTGTGCTCTAGGCATGAAGTTTCTAGAGTTCTTTCAGCTGATTGAAGGAATGAGGTTTAGCAGACCATAGGCAAACTTCCTGATTTGTTTGAACTTCTTCGGGGAGAGCAAATGAAGGTGTGATTTATGTGAACAGTTAGGCAGTCAGTTTGAGAGGACCTCCCTGCAGACATTCAGTGCTGGAATTGGTGGCAAGACATTAAATGGAAGTTGTCAGCTACTGAGCTTTTGGAGATTTTGAGCTGATGGAACCAGATACCACTGATCTTCATAGCATATAAAACATCTTTTCCTGGAGACTATCTAGAAGAAAATGATGTCCATTTTAAAAGTTGTAACTGCAAAATTTAATCTCATAAATATTGTGACAATAAACCTTATAGCATGTTTCTTATTATTCTTCTGGGTAGTTCAAAATGTAGTAGTCAGACCACAAAGAAGTTGATTTTTTTTTTTTTTTTTTTTTGGTTGGTTGGTTTGGCTTTTTTTTAAATTCAGAATGTAATGGCAAATGAGAGAGGAAGGCTTCCTAGAAAGAGACTAGGGGGAAAAAAAGGTGTGCCCAGTACTAGTAAGAATCAGTCTGTGATACTGAAGTAGCAGGAATGGGTTAGGACACTGAGATTTGGATTCGAGCCATGTATAAGGAAGTGTGCTGAATTATTCCTCTGTGTTTGAGGTGGCAATTAAGTAATTGGAAAAGTTTTACTTAAAATGAACTTGTTTCCTATGAGAAGGCTAAAAGAATGGCCACAGCACTAAATCCATGCATCAGGTCATGAAAAATATTTCATACTGTAATATTACATCTTGCCATGAAACGCATAATTCAAGTTGCTTTATGGATGCTGTGAAATAATGATAATTTGCTTTATTTTTATCACTTAATAAAAATCTTCTCTCTCTTGTGCCTAGATATTTGATTTGATGGATGCCAAGGCTCGTGCTGACTGCATCAAAGAAATAGATCTTCTCAAGGTAAAAGATTTGTTTAAAAAATGTGGAGCCATCATCACAGTATATTAAGTTTTTCATAGACATACTTAAAGTGTCCACTGTTGTTTGCATACTGTTTCTATAAGCCTCACTTGAACAGTTTTGTGATCTTTATTATTTTAAAAATGAACATTGAGTAGTAATAGAAAAAATGAATAATGCTTTTAAGTAGAAATTTCTGCCAAAACTGCAATATTGTGAACAATTGTGTCCTACGTACAGTAAAATCCTGCTTTTAAAAATTGACTTTGCTGTTTCAGATAACAGTTTGGCACACTATTGGCTATTATACATGGAAGCAAAATTCCTCTAAAATTGTAATGTCAGTCGTCATGTTGATCCTAAAATGCCATCGTGTTCTTGTAAAGTATTTGTAAATGCTTCTTGTAAATGTATAACTTTTGTAATTTGTATCATAGTGAAATAGATTTTAGGGGTTGTTTTGTTTGCCTAAATAAGAATGTTTGTGTCAGTCTTAATAAATACAGTGTACTTTATGCTAAAATGCGAATTATTCTTTTGCTTTCTCAGCAACTGAATCATCCAAATGTAATTAAATATTATGCCTCGTTCATTGAAGACAATGAGCTGAACATAGTGTTGGAATTAGCAGATGCTGGAGATCTCTCTAGAATGATAAAGGTAGGGATTAACTTTATTTAAAAAGTAAGAGCTTGTAATGTTCAACTTGGGCTTTTCATTCTGCATGCTCATCAGTGGGTGAAATGCAGTGAAAATGTTTGGAACTGTAGAGCAAAATGGAGTGTTTAGACTGACTTGGTTTTTTTTAATATATACCCAATATTGATGCTTATGTAAGTATTTTTAACACTGTTGCCCAGAATGTAAGTGCAGATGGGGACATAAGTAGGCTGAAGTTATATTAGTACTGGGGAGAAGAAAAAAAAGCCTGTAGAGAAAAGCACTGTCACCACCATTTAGAACAATACATTTTAATGGCATTCCTGATTTTTTGGTACGGTTGTTTTGTGTTCCAATGTTCTATTCTCTGTAATAGTACGAAAGCAGAGAATAACTGATGTGTGGCAGAAGTGTCTTCTAGATCTTTAACTTGAACTGCTAACCACTCTGAAAATGTTTTGTATTTGTTTGACATCACATGCAGTGAGCTTACTGATACTGATACTTAACCCATACGCATTATGGGTTAATTGCGCTTTTTTGAAGTTCTTAAATGCCTGTTTTTAGCTAATGAGAAACATTTATCTAAGACCCATTGTATAAACTTTTGTATTCTCAAACTTATACTAACTTTTAACTGCCTTTTTTAACCTTTCTTTGTTGTCTGACAACTACTTCCCTTCTTTCCTTTCCCTTTTTCCACTGGATGTTGGGTTTAGCGTGTCCTTTTGGGGTACTTTCTTGTTGCACACCATGTTATTGCTGTCAACAGAGCACACCACCACTCTGGACACAAACAGTGCCAGTCAATGAGTGTTGGCTCAGCAGCAGCTGGGCACAGAACAAAGTTAGGCTGTTTTGCTACATGAATAGAGAATGTTAATTTCTTCATTAATGACTTCCTTACCGATTTTTTTAAAAAATTTTTTTTTTTTGAGCTTTTGAAGCATATTCCTTTCTAAGTTGATAATTGTAAGGTAGGACAGTCAAAATTTAGTTCTAAGCAGGTTGACAGTGTCTGTTAATATTTATAGCCAAACGTGATATTTTTCTTCATCTCATAAATTATTAATTCTGTGGGCTTACATTTCATAAAACATAAAGGAAGGTTTGTCTTTTCTTTTGAATGTTCAGTTTTGACACAACAGTTATTAATATGAGTGCTCTGTGACAGATTGCCTTATGGCATGTCTGGTCTTATGACCCATTGAAACTTTTTCTTTTTCCCTTGCTTTTTTTTTTTTATTATTTAATTTTAGATCTGGTGTGTGGCTTTTTCAGTGCAGTTGGCCTCATTATACCTTGTCCGAGTCGGTGGGTATTTCTTACAGGATCGATCTTGGAGGCACTTTGTGGTTGTCCTCTTAACACAGGGATCATGTTTAATGTAGCAGACTTAGATTGCTGTTTGATGTTAATGACAGCCTATCAGGCTGTTATTAAATATGTATGAGGTGTCACAATGCACTCTGTCTTCATGCTGCTGGTGGAGGAAGTGATTTGGTAGATTACTTTGACGATGTGAGTTTAAATGTGGGGCGCTCCAGTTGTGTAGCATCTTTTTAAACAAGTATTTTAAAAATTGCTTGAAAAATAAATGATAATGGTATGGAAACTTCCTAGAAGTGTGGCTGCCTGTCACACTACCACAGTAAATAACTATATTGTGTTAAGACAAGCCATGCTTTGGTTTCCAGTGTTCTTGCTAGAATGCTGTTCTGAGTTTGTTGGAAAATGTTGAGACACTCCCAGAAGAGTGTTTGGGTATCAGGCTCGTTGTGTGATTTGTAGAAGGGATCAAGTATGTTTTTGAAATTGTAAATGACCACAGCTTGAATGACACTGAAACCAAAATTAATGTGAGGGAAAACTACTTAACTAGTTTACTGGGTATTTGTTATGACTTTATTGGCACATCAGAGAATACTTACAAGGCTGCTGTGCCTCACAGTGCACCTTAATGAATTCTTTAGTTCTTCCCTTAATGAACCACATCCTTGCTGCCCAGCTTTTATATCATCCCTCTTGTTACCTGTGAATAATACTCTCTTTGTCCTCATTGAGTAGACAACTGAGGAAAATCACTTGGTGCATTCATATGCATTCTAATAGAATTCATAGAATCTGTTCTATGTCCAAAAAAAAAGCAGCTGTGCATTGGCATTTGCATATCACATAATGAAATCAGAGGTATCTCCTGTTCTCTCTGCCTCTGTGTTTATGTATGTACATACACAGATTTAATCCACTTTACCTTAATTATTTTTTTAATTACCTCTGTCACAGGGAGATGTTTCAATATAGCCTCCCTTCTTAAAAGCAGGAGGATCTGAAATTGGTGATTTCTTACCATACAACCTGTTAGAATTCTTGGACAGGTCATGTCACTGAGAGGCAGACATCAGTGAGGGGGAAATACTTGCATTTGGCTCACAGTTGATTTTTCACTAGAACTTGAACCTCAGCACAAGTTACAAGTGTAACCCTTGTGTGGGGATGGTGAAAGAAGGGAAAATTCTTGATTTTTCTGTATCTGTGAATTAGGTTGCTGGATACTATTACCTCAAAAATTGTACGGGTAAATAATTATTAACTATTGTTCTGTTTCTCAGTTGCTCAGGGTCTGTTGTTTGTTGGTGTCTGTGGTCTCTACTGGGGAACCTGTGATAGTCTGTGGCTGCCAAGGTTAAGGGTAGTTCATGAGAACTGTTGTTACCTCGTAATAGCACCTCCTTGTGCAATACAATATGTTGTAAGACAGGTTTGAGGCTTTGATCCCTTTTCGTATTAGTCATGGTTCTCCTCTACCACAAGCAGTGACAAGGTGAACATTTTCTGTGGATTTTTTAGTTTGAGATTTTTTTTTTCCCAAGCAACAGTTGATATATTAGATAAAGAAAATGCCACAAATAAAGAAGAATCTACTAATTGAATTAATCAAGAAAATACATTATAATAATTCAGTAAAAAGAGCTAGTTAGTAAAGTCTGTCCTGAAGATGGTGAAATAAGAGAATTTGAATTATCTTGCAGAATAATTAGCATATTATTTAAGATTAAGTATAAGTTATTAGGCTTGTAAGAAGGGATATGATCAAGACACTAAAATGTTGGGTTTTTTTCTTTAACTAAGCAATAAACTTCTAGGTCTATTTAATTTCTGCAGATATTTTTAGTTTTTAGGTTCTTTCAGCAAATAATCTTAGTGCACCAAAAAAATGCAAACTCTAAACTGAATATGTCATATAGATCTTAAGGAAGTTAAACATGTTTTGGGAACAAGTATGAAAGCTTTCATCTAAAAAGTTGAAAATATGTTTCCAGCTTTCTCAAGATAGATGGAAAATAACTTGAATTCTACAAAATGTCACCTAGGACTTCACCCACTCTTCAGAAGTCACTTTTTGTGTGTATTTTTTTCAACTTTCAAATAAAGAAATAAACATACTATAATTAGCTAGGTAAAATGAGACAAATATTCTAAAACCTTTCATCAACATGAAGTTCATATTGATACCTGAGGTTTCTGTAGTTGGAAACAGAGAGTTCTTTGTCCTTAAACTTGTTTTTTGTAGGTTAGTCAAAATACAGGGATAGTCACTTCTTTCCAAGCAGCTGATACATATTTAAATAGCTCCTTGCAGTAGCTGGAGCTCTGTTTAGACTTGTTTGAAATCTCATTGATTATCATTCTGATGTTTCACCAGTGGTGGATATTTGGGCTTCACTGTATGAAACTGCATCAGGCAATGTCTCCCCTCCACATGGTCTGGAATGCAGTGCCAAAATATATTAGCAGTGGGATCTTTTTAACCTTCTTGCTCTGAGATTGGCTGGTGTGCCTGGGCTGCATTTAGGGCCAGCTTGCTCTTTTTTAAGTACTTAAAGACTGGAAGCAACATTGACCTGTAACTTTAGCAGTTGTAGGAGATAGTTGGTGTTCCTGTTTGAAAGGCTGGTGGGAAAAATGATGTTTCCTGTGTATTTTGAATGGCAGTGTTGCAGAAGCTGTTTTCTGCCATGCACACACGTGTATAGCAGGACTGTTTGCTGCTAGGATTGCCAGATATTTAGCTGTGTGAGTGTGTTTTCAGTTTCTCAAAATACAGCAATTTTGTGCTAAAATGTTGCATGCCAACATTTCATTTTAGAATCTAGCAACTATTGAATCTGAAGTATTCTAAGCCCCTTGTGCCTTGAAACAGAAGTAAAACTTGGAAAGGGGATTTTTCTTACAATAATGGCTGTGAAAACTCACCTAAACATAAATTCTTCTAACATATATGTTTAACAGAAATTGCTGGGGCAAAGTAGCCAAAGTGGAGAATTTCTGTGTGTGTAGGGCTGTCTGAATCTTTTGCATCCCTTGGTGCTGACAGTGCTGCCTACAAGCTGAGTAACTATCAGTGCTTTGACCTATAGTATGGGTGACTGAAATGGCATTGCCAGAAATAGCTTTTTCCAGATGCTTTGGATGGGCTGAAGCTTTCCTGTCTCTTGGAGGGTATTTATTCTTTCTAATGGGGAAGGGAGTAATCTGAGATGAGTGTGAAGAAGACAAAAGATGAGGCAGACAGGAGTAGACTGGGACAAACAGCTAAGTAATCCTTAGGAGAGAGAGAGGATCTGACTGGGAATAAGGACGACAAGTACACCTCTATGAGCTGGTTTGCGGTGTTTGAGAGAAGGTAGACAGGAAAGTTATGACACAAGGAGTAGAGACTGAGGAGTGGAAGAGAATTAATGTAAGAGTACTGGACTGGGAAACTATGAAATGGGGTTTCCAATACTAGGGATGAGCACAGGGAGATTAGAGAAGAGCTAATGTGTTGCCAGCGAACAGGACTTACTAAGCAAGGATCCTAGAGATAGACAAAGGGGCTGCCAGCAGGGAGAGAGCCTGGATGGGATAACTCGAACTGGCTGGGAACAGGATGTGTTGTGACTCAGTGTTGAGGGTACAGCTACTCTGTGTAGAAATCGTTGTGTCCATGCTGCCTTCTTTGCCACAATGGTCGTTTCCAAGGCAGGGAGTTTGAAAGACAAAGGTTTTGTGGTTAATACAAGATTTTTCCAAAGACCATCCTTACTTACTGGTACTGTTCCTAAGGGATACTGTATAAACCACTTCAACCACTACTTTTTGGTGGGAATTGTAATTGCTTGTTTGGTATTTCTGACAATCAAGGAAAAACTCTGGATCTTGATCTGTAGAAGTATTGAACGTTCACAGCTTCATCAGTTCTGAGTGGAAACCGTGCTTTGAAGATGAACTGTTTCATAAAGGTATATACATTGAGAGGGAGGTACTTAAATTGGTGCCAGAATTAATTAACACTTTTGATCTTAATTCTTTGCCCATGTTCTAATCTGTAAAATGGGAATATTACTACCTCGTCATTTCTAAGGCCATTTGTGAAGATAAACTTCACAAAGCTTATTTTATTAGTTTGATTTTCCAATAATGCATACCAGGAAGCTGTGCCCCTCCCTGAAACTTATATTTAATAATAGGTTTTGAATAGTGCACAATAAATAAAGCCTAGAGACATTTTCAAGCTGCTCATTAGCTGAGTGTCATGAGTGAAAGAGTAGAGGGTCTTTTAACCCAAAGAAAACAGAACTGAAAACTGCATGCACACACACGCTCTCGAGGGGGAGAAGTTATGGTGGCTTTAATTCTGAAATTTTTTCCTCATACGTATATTTATGTCCAGATAATTGACATTGTGGTTCTGGAAAAAGTATTTTTAAAGTAGTCTTCTCTGCATGTCTGTGTATTTTTTTTCTCATCATCATACTGACTTATCTTGATCTATGGTTGCAAATTTTAAAACATGGAATCTGATTGTTTTGTTTTTCATCAGTATCTGCTTTATTTTTTCCCCCATGACTGTTGGATTTAATTTAAAGAGCAAAAAACCCCACTACCACCACCCCCATGCCAAACCTCCTGACTTGAAGTGTTTTTATTGAGCATATGGTTATATTTTATAATATAGACCAGTTTAGCACTTTGCTGGAGCCACATCATTGATATATGTTAAAACCTTCAAAATATCTTTTTCCTCAGTGGTTGGTTGTTGTTTTTTTTTTTGTGTTCTGTATCACTTTTACGTTAGCTTTTTTGCATACTCATTTTTGAATAAAACTCTAGAAGATAGAATGTAGCTTGAAGAAGCCTGTAATATAATAGGATAGTGTAACACAGAGTGTGCTAATTACAGATCAAAGCTAAACTATTTTTATGTGCCTTTTCCTAAAGGAGGAGCTTGGGGCTTTGAACTAGTCAGGCTAATTTTTGCCACTAATCTTTTTTAAAGGTACTAAAAAACTTTTTTAACCCCCTATAATTAAAAAAATAGCGCATCCTTATTCAGCTTTGCATATATATGTTATCTGTGCAGCAGTTATAAAAGGCAGGGCTGGGTGTTCTGAGGGGGAAATGGTCACTCTGCAGATGGAGCTGTGAAGCCTTAAAAAGTCAAGGCATAGAGCCCTGCCAAGGTAGGAGAGCAGGTTCTGGTCAGCTTTTGCTCTACACGTGTGTTATTGGGGTGTCTGAGAAGTGCTGGGCTGTCACCTTTGCTGTCAGCCACAGGTAACCACAGGGAGAGCAGTGCCAGCAGTTTACCATTGGCAAGTTACATACATGTGCTGGCAGAATGAAAGCTGGCTGGTCCTGCAGTTTATAATCAGAGGGATAATTGGGCTGGGTAATTGCCAGGCAGCCTTGTTAGTTTTTCTATGAGTCGGCCATTGTCTGTGTCTGCCACTGGAACAATAAGAATAAGCGGGCAGATTTTCTGCTAAAATAATTATACTATCAACAGTCTTTTGTCTTGTGGTCAGTCCCCTTCACAGGCATCACACCTGAAGCTTTTGTGTAAGTACTGGCTGGACATGTAGGGAAAGTAATGGTATCACTCAGCTGTGAAAGGTTAAATTGGCAGGAAACTTGATTTAACTTAGGTGGGCTGTTCAAGTAGCTCTAACTGGGCAGAAAGGCTTTGGGGATTTCATCTCCGCCTTTGCCCACTATTGCTGAATTGTCTGTGAGCCTTTAAGGAGCAGGGAGAATTGAAAGATTTTATTAAATTAGTAATTCTGGGTACTTTTCTTGTTTGCAGTGTCCTGCAAACAATACTTGGAATTTAGTTTTAATTTTTCCCACGGTTATGTTTGAGAAATTCACACCATCAGTGTTTGTGCAGTATGAAAAACTTGCTGAGAATGAAGAGAAACCAAACCTGTCTGCCTTGTTTGTAGAGAGAAAAAAAGTTGATAGCCTCTTTACTTACTGTGTCATGCTATTGCTTTTTATTAGCAAGTAGAGTTAATGATTCAAGCATGAGTTTCACCTCTTCATGCTAAAGCAGTTTTCCTACGGGGATTTTTTGGAGAGAGATGCATGTAAACAAATGCTGTTGAATTTAAACATGTGGCTGTGTGTTTTAAGAAGCCCTACTCAGTGGTAACATCAGGGACGTGGAAAATGATGCAGTATTGGAAATTTGTTATTAGTGGCTCTGCAAGTAGGTCTGATTTCAGTAGGTGTCTTTAATTTCTGAACACTGTATGTTCTTGCTTTTTTGCGTCAGCAAAAACATTAGGTGGAACAGAGTGACTGTAGGTGGACTGCTCGATAAGGAAAGAGAAAGTTGGATAAAAATAGGTATATATAAAGTGACTTAGTTCAGAGCTTTCTAAGAAATCTGAGTTTAACCAGGAGTTTTATTAACAGTCTGATTATTAGCATGAAAGAATGCATACTAAAATGGAAAATACGAAAAATTCTACTTGCATTTTTTACAAGGCTTATTATTTCTTGTAAGTAGGTGTATGTGATAATATTTTGAGAGGATGCTTCTATCTCAATTCTGTGGTGTCCATGTGGCACGTTCTTTTTTTTTTCCCCTCAAAGAAAGACCACAGTTTAATTCTACTAACTTGTCCTTCTGATGCTTGTAGGTACTTCTGTTAGTACCATTATTTTATATGCTGGTTTTTGTCCTGTGTCTTAGTCTTTTGTTGCTCTGGATTAAGTAAAGTTTGTTGTATACTGAGATGACTAATAGAGGAGGATCTGGTTTTTTAAAGCACTTTTTTTGTGGAGTGTTAAAGGGAAAAGGTAAATGTATGGCATCTTCAGTAACTGGAGATGTAAGTGACTGTAAATAAAAGCTGGAAAAAGGAACAGGTAAATATTTTTATTTTAGTCACTTTGTTGGCTGAATACTTGCTGTTTTCTGTATGTTCAATTGGTAGATGCCAAATAGCTTGGGTTTGGTTTTTTTTTTTTGTATTTGTTCTCTTTTTACAACTAAGAGACAGCTGCTGCTCTTGAAATGTAGGCAAATTTGATCACGCTGTGATCAAATTGAGTGAATGAATCAGGATGTTGTTCTATTTTTGTTCGCATAGAAAGCAAAGAAAAATGGCAGAAAACTTATCATGGTCTAAAGAGATGGGCAGCTGAATTCATGAAAGAGCAGAGCCAGACAAAACTTCTGTGATGATGCATTGGTACTAGGTTTTTAAATAGAAAATAAGACTTAAGTAGGTAATTAATTTCTATATACTTCAGTCTCCAAAATACAAAGATGCTAAGGTTTATCTTCAGTGGTCTGCCTTCTTGGCCTTGCATGCCCTTGCCAGTTCTGGTTTGTTTCTGTTGTATTCACAGAGTGAGAACCCTTGGTTGTGCTTCCATAATTTCCTGTTATAGCTGCCTGACCCCCTCTTTCCTCTTTCTGTTCCTTCTGCTAATCCATATTAAAAAGGGCTCCCAAAGAAACACGGCCAGAAATGATCCAGAACTTCATTACGTATTACTTGAAAATTCTGTGTAATAATAATTTCTGCATCACTTTCCTCTTGAAGTTCAGATTTCTTCCCACTAGTATCTGTTGTTGAATCACTGTGTTCTGATAAGTGTATGCAATAAAATGTAACCCTCTCTTACATTTTATATTTTTGGAAGCCAGAAGTGAAGTTTTGTCATGAGAACAAGATGATGCGATCTAGAGTCTCACCAAATGGTGAAAGGAAAAGGAATCTTTTATCATCTTTCTCATTTCACTTTTCTCCCAAATATAGTCTTTCAAAAGGTAACTCGAGGCAACAGCCTGTGCAGTGAAAAATTGAGGTATATATTCTTGTGGGCTTATTTGACAGTTTCACAGTTCTGTTCTTTATTTTAAAGTAATGACTCTGCAAAATTATCAACTGTCATCAGGAGAATTTCATAAAACGTCTTGCTTTCTTTAGTCCAGTTTGCTTCTTAAACACTCATTGGGTTGTCTTCTTTTAATTTATTCCTATTTTTTTCCCCTATTCAGTGAGGCCTAAAGCAGAGTAAATCACACCGTAAAATCCTCTGATACACCCAAATCAAAACTGAATACTAAATTTTTTCCAAGCACGGTTACTGAGATGTAGGCAGTCATATCTGAAATTTCTAGTTGTGTTTAAATCGTCTACGTTCACTGTCTACTCACCTGCAGGAAATCTTTAAGTTTCTTATGAAGTCCAAACATAGTCCTGGGTTTTCTCTGAACTGTGCCTGTAAAGTCTAGGTAAAACCATTTGCTAATTGCTGTCATTTGACCTTTAAAGCATCATCTTCAGAAACTCAGTATATTATTTCATGCTTTTATATTGACTTGAAACTTTTCCCCCCCATCTATCATTTGCTCTTTTTTTTTTTTTTTTTTTTTTTTATGCCACCAAGAAACTGAACAGCGTATGCTTTTCAGGTACAGGGCAGCTATGTTTAACTTCACTAGGATGGAAACATTTGGAGAATATTTTATTTTTCTTTTAGCAATCCATCAGAGATTAAGGAGAGTTACATTTTTCATTAGGAAACTGTTTGGTTATTCTGTAAAAAGGGACGAAAATACAAACATTGTTAGCAAATGTATCAGCTTTTCTCCGTCCTCTTTAGACAAATTCTGTGGGGTTAAGTAATAATATTGATGCTTTCAGGAAGAGATTAATATTATCCTGCAAAATTATTAATGGCTTCAGTAGAATGAGACTACATCTGACACACTTATATTGCATCCTTGCTCTGTAACAAGTGAAGCCAATTTTTTAGTGCACAGTCAGCTACAGTGTTACAGATGGCAAGTGAAAAAAATGTTAAAACTTGTACATAAATACTTGGAAAGTACACTGATGTACATTGGAATGGAAATCTGTAATGGAAAATCTTCCCATTTCAGACATTTTGTGAATGGTATTTCATCACTGCTTGTACTTACATTCAAGTTAAAAAAAAATAATTCAGAATATTTAAAGTACGTAGTTATAATTATGATAATTTCAGGATGCATTTTAAATCAAGGAACTATGCTTTCATGTGCACATACTTACATGTATTGTGTATTTGTTTTTAAATGAAAAGAAACCTGGTCTCCATCTTCCTGTTGACATCAAACAATCCTCTGATATGCAAATCCAACTATGGGGAGAACAGATACACAGGGTTTGTTTGGATTCAGTCCAAGACTGAAAGAAAATTGTATTTAAAGACGTAATTTATATGCTTTGCCTCATTTAAATGAAAATGCATTTTGAAATAATCCCTATAGCTAAAAACATTTTGGTGGAATGTTATGATCCTTTGTATCGCTGATGCATTTTGCTACAGCTAGTTTAAAACCATCTTTCTCATCCTCCTGCATGTCTCTTACGTGTAGATGCAGCTGTCAAGCATATTTTAACATAGTATGTGGACGTATTTTTATTTTTCCAAACTAATGTTTGTTATGTGAACTTTCTTAGGGTGTGCATGAGTGTGAAGTGTGTGTGTGTACCCACACTGTTAAGATACATATAAGTACTTAGCAAAATTTTAGATGTAAAGCAAATATTAATGTGTAGGTATTTTCTTCATGTGTTTAAAATCTAACATATTACAGTTTCTTTAAAAAGAAAGGGTAAATGAGCAACAATTTGTCAGTCTTCTTACCTTTAGCTGCAAAATTTATAATTATTAAACTTGTACATTTTAGCATTGGCTGAATTCCAGGTTTTCAGTTTGTGTCTTTGGAGGACTGTGGTTCCAGTTCCTGAATATAATATTTGGAGAAGATGTGTGTAACAGAGCATATTTGTTTCTTGTAAGCTTTAACAGGCCATTGAACTGTTACCAGTGATCAGTAATGGTATTTTTTATACAGGATGGAAAATATTTGAACAGGAGTTAGATCACTATGAAACTTGGAGAAATCAGTTCCTTTAGTCTCCTTTTATGTATTGCAAAAGTTTGTAAGACTAATCTAATCAACCCTTCTTACATGATCTTTGTGACTGTGTGTCACTACTGTTGTGTTTTTCTTTTATTTAGAAAATGAGGGTATGGAAATCAGTGTTGGTGTAAGGAAGTATTTAGTTTAGGAAGTTCTGTGGCACGTATCATTATATCTGACCTTTATTTGTTCTGTGTCCACTTCATGCTAGACTATTCTGACCCCATTAATCCAGCAATGAGGATTGGAAAATACTGTTTAAATCCCTTTTTGGGATAGCAATTTTATTGTATTAGTGTTATTTGTAGCTCTGTGTGTGAACTGACTAAACACATACATTGATGATACATGTATTACTATTTAAGGGAAAAGCTTTCTGTATCAAGAAATTTTATTAAACCTTTCTCAATAGGTTGTGAACCTCTTGTATTTGTTTTTTTTTTTTAATAAACGATTTTTAGTCTTTTCCCAGTCATTTTATGCAAGTTTTAATTTTTAATATTTGCTGTCCATCCTTTTTTCTTTAAGCATTTTAAGAAACAGAAGAGGCTGATTCCTGAAAGAACAGTTTGGAAGTACTTTGTTCAGCTTTGCAGTGCCTTGGAACATATGCATTCTCGTCGTGTTATGCATAGAGGTAATACAGGATCAAAGATGATTTGTCTTTACTAAACCTTTTACTATGTGAGAATTAAGCTGGTTGGAATCAATTTTGACAGCTGACACAATGTATGTTTCTGTAACGTTTTATAAGTAATGGAAAACCGTGACAGAAGTTTGTGGTTGTACATTTGTTGTGGTAGGCATTTGTTTGCAGCCATGGCTTGTGATAACCAAGTTTTCAAAAGAAGTGATAGTTCTGTAAGCGATGGAGATGCTGCCACGTGCTACTTGACTTTTCTGGCTCTTATTTTCTGTCCTGTTCTTTTTCTTCTGTATTTGCCCCCTGTCTCACCCAGCTGTTGTTACCTGCCTTCTTGCACAGCCATTTTTTTCCATCTCTTGCTCCTGGTTGTCTTAGAAAAGTATTTGGCTCCCGACATGCCGAATGGTGATGTACAGGCCCTTCTCCCAGTCCCTTATCTACTGGATTATGTGCAGCTCTGAGTGTTTTCTCTAATTGTCTGCTCCTCTCCACTACCACTAACCCTATCTCTGTGTCAGGTACTGTGTCCCAACAGCCCTTGTAGTTGCCAGCTATCTGTCAGGTACTGAACCTCCTTGGCCCATTTTAGACCTCTGTACTGCTGTCTTGTGTGTGTTGTCTTCATTCTACCTTGTAACTCTGAGTCAAGGAAAACAGATCATAGTAGAGCTGCTTCTCAGATGTACAATTTTTTTTTTCTCTTGGAAATCCCTCTGTTTGTGAGTTGTATGTGAGCTGTCTCGTTGGATTCAGGGGGAATTGGATGTCTTAGGTTGGTGGCTTCCTTCTGCTGGGATGCAGAGCTGCCTGAAGGCAGCAGCCCCTTGTTCTCTGCTGGGCTTTGTCATTTGCAGCTGAAAATCTTACACCCTTCAGCAGATCAACTTAGATGCCCCTGCCCCTGTAAACAGGTTTCCCTTGTGATTCTCCTTTTTTTTTTTTTCTTTATGCATTTGTACAGATGCCTGCAAGTGCAAATGATACAAAGAAAAGGACATAAAATTACAGATTCTTTCCATAGGGTACAGGTATCTTCCTTTACTGCTTTTTATGACTAAACTCAAAACCAAAAGGATATTTTAAGTTCCTTAAAATGAAATATTAACTTCGAAGCTTCTGGCAAACCTATGACAAATCTAATGATTCCATGGTTACACACCAAAACCAATGACAATTAAAGCTATTTTCAAGTTTAGCTATGTCTGTGTTGGACTGTTACACAAAGGGTGATCCAAACTCCCAAAAACTAGGTCAGATAGCAGCGTAACATAATTGCTTTTGTATTGTTCTCTAAAGCTTACAAGGTTTTGTAACTCTTTTATTGGGAACCTGAAAACACTGGTGTTTGAAGGGTTATTAACCATTCCTTTCACTCTACCCATATTTATGCAAACTGTAATCCCCTCTTATACAACTGAAGTGATTTTCTTCAAGTTTGGAGCCACAGTGCATTGCACTCGAGCTGAGTATGAGCTAGACTCCCTTCCCAAACAAATAACAGGTCAGTTTATTTAGAAACAGGATAGGTACCTTGTTTAAAAACCATAAAATAAAAGTCTGTGCTGTTGTCTCTAAGGGACTGGATTAAAACTTAAACTGAATATTACTTGTGAAAAATAACTGTCTGGGGTATACATCATTATTTTTCTTTGTTTCTACTTGATTAGCCCGATTCCATTGACGAGTGCAAATAACCATTCTCCTGAGTAAAACTTGCCTTTTTTTTTTTTTCTTTAATGCCTGCTATTAGAGAATCAGTTACCTATTTCAAATGAATAACATCATGTCACTGTGGTTTATGTGAACAGCAAAAGTGATGAAAAATCTTTTACACTGCTTGAAAACATTTCTGTGCTGTTACGTAGACATAGTAAGAGGTTCTGTAGTTCTAATGCAAGACCTTCTATGTAGCTTATATAAAGTAGTAATGAGCTGCCTTATATCTACTGTTTGGCTTTGAGTGTTGGGGTTTGGTTTGGTTTTTTGCTTGGTTTTTTTTGAAAATATTTTCCATGGCTCTTGATTTTCTTGCTTGAGCTATGTTTGTACTATTAAAGTAGCTGAAGTTCTAAATTCCAGACTCATTCTTTCTGAACACCACCATTAAATTTTACCTGTATTAACTGTAAATAAAATCTTCTTTTGGTCTATTATTAGAGCAGTAGCTTTTCTTGTGACCTTACTGTGACTTTTAAATTTAATTTATTTTTCTTTCAGATATAAAGCCAGCAAATGTGTTCATTACAGCTACAGGAGTAGTAAAACTTGGAGACCTTGGACTTGGTCGATTTTTCAGCTCCAAAACAACAGCTGCACATTCTTTAGGTAAGCTTTCTCTGAGGTACAGGTGTTGGACAGGTAGATTTTTTTTTTTACATGTGCCCACTCAAGAGGAGGAAGAAAACAGTTAGATCCAGCTGAAGCTGTTCTTAAACAATAATAAAAATTGGTCATAAAGGTCTTCTTAAATAATAATAATAATAATAATAATAATAATAATAATAATAATAATAATAATAATAATAGTGGTCAGCACCATGGACAAATACAGAAAAGCTGTGAAGTACTCAGGCAATACTTTCAGCACTACAGCTCATTGGGTTTTCCCCCCACTTAGTTTGAATCATTTAATGTACATTTCTGCCTCTGAACAAGTGTTTCCTAAAAATGGTAAAGTAATATTTGCAGTGCTTATGTTAGAACCATTGGAGGACACAAAAAGAATTGTTTTTTTTCAGATGTTGGTGTTTCTAATTAGACTATGCAATAGCAGACTTCCCAGATTAAAATATACCATGTTTATCCTCATCTCTTAATTTAAGTTTTCCCAGTTACCAGTAGAACATGGAAGAAGAGAGGATTGATGTTTGGCATGTTTGTACCATATTTGAGGTGTGGGTGATACCTGTGTTAACAGCTGGAAAAACATTTTAGAAGGGAAACTTTTGATTTTTTTTTTTTACTTCCCTGTGTTCCAAAAAGCCTTTGGTCACTCCTTTGTGCCTTCCTGTTTTTTACCATGTTTGGGGCATACCGGTAGTGGCACAGTCGAAACCAGTAACTGCTGAGATCTTAATAGGACTGAGGTGAGCCTCAGACACAGATGTGCAATCTTGCATTAATAAAAAAAGAGAAAGACGAAGACAGCAAAGTAGTGAGACCAGACTGGAAATGTGCTTGAGTTCCACACTGAAGATCTGATATGAGGACGTGGCAGCGTTTTATCTCAAGTGCTGCTGTTCATGCTGCCCTCATAACCCAGTGGGCATCTCTGGTAGCACTGTGGAGATCAGCTCGTAGTTGGGTCCTGCTACTGTCTGCAAATGGACAAAGGATGTGAAGAGGGAGATGTAAATCATAATCTGTGGATTAGGAGCTCACAAAAAAGGCAGAAGTCCACAGTGAGCGTGGGAGAGTTAGATTTGTGTTCTGAGGCAGAAGTCAGGAAGTTAAAGAGGAACAGACTGCCTCAACTCTGGATTATTTTGGCTTGTGGCAGGGTGGTGGTTGCAAAGACTGAGCTAGAAGTTTAAAAAGCTGAAGACTGAGCCAGAGTTAAAAACAGTGTAAAACCCCCAAGCCATTTAAAGATCCTCTTTTACAGATGAAGAATTGCCCAGGGAGCGGGGGGGGGTGGTGGGAGGATGGCAGCTTTGTTTCTAATGTTGGGTGCTGCATCCTGGTGGAGGAGCTGCTATTTTTTATTTTCTTTTTTCCCTGTCTCCTCTTTTCCCATTTCACTCTTAATTATGATCTAATGTCAGAATTCAGCCTAGGAAGAAGGTTTGTTTCAGCTGTTAACTTAGGCTACAGGGGAGACAGTGACTCTCTGATTTATCATGTCACTAGCAGAGACCACTTCTTAAAATTAATTTCTTCTGCAGTTTCTGATGCTGGTTTTCTTGAAATTTCTTTCGAAGTTGTACCTTTTTATGATTCTATAAACCTTTGGTGCACAAAACCCAGTGAATTACAAACATATGTGCAGCAATTTATACTTGTTTACAGGCTTTATAAAAATTTCAGTAGCAAACTAGATTCAGGCTTTCAGAGATAAAGAAATGTACTAAAATTTTAATTAGGTACAGCTTCTAACTGCTAATTATGAATAATACTGATTTAATTAGAATACTTACCAATGGTCCATTTGAAACAAATGAACTGAGCTGGACAGGGTTCGTTCATATTCTTAACTCTTTCTATACAACCTTATCAAGAGGTAGATTTTTCTATTATGTCAAGTGTATACCTTTTTGAAAATAGGAAATCTTTCTTCCAAAAGTGCAAAGGCAAAGGAGGCATTTAGTATTGTTCATTGCATACAAACATGACAGAATTTCTTGTTTTCGGCAGACTTTATATTAGAAAGGGGAATATGGTTCAACAAAGGCTTCATATTCCTTTCCCTGTGACTGTTAGGGGTTTTTTTGCAGTTGTTTTAATGGCTGAAGGCCAGGCCTTACACTCTTCAGAGACATGGCAGTTCTAAGGCCAGCTCATGGAAACATGCAAACATTCTGTTTTAGCCATTCAGTGGATGTAAAAATAGTCCATATGTCAGTGTTTCAGTTACAAAAAGAATCACTTCAGTTCTCTGCTGTGTTTGTGCTATAAAGCTGCACAGTGTGCTGTCCAGGCAGGCACTGCCACCAGGATGTCAATACCTTCTTGCAGGGCAAAGCAGCAGATCTGCAATCTTCTTAAAATGCTTGAATGCAAAGAATTATCTGTATTGAATTCCGGTGTTTCCTCTTGGTTTGACAAAGTTCTGTCATTTCCATGATGCTGCTGTCCCAAGTACAGAGCTACATTATGAGGGATTTAACTATAAACTCATGCAGGTTGTGGGGAATGTGCATGAAAATATGTGCAAATACTCTCCTTTCCTCCTGTGTGTGGATTTCTAACCCAGCAGAGGGTGTGCTGAGGTGGTGGTGTGCAGCACCATTCTGTGAATAAACTCCACTTTGATACCAAACCCTTCTGAGAACCGGCACCCTTAGTGTACAAAAAGGCTGGCAGGGAAATCTGCAGCAGTTTAATTGCAGTGATCAAAGAAGTTGTATTAAAGCAGATCTTATTTTAGGTACAGAGATCTCTTACAGTAGTTTGAAAGCTGAAGGTAAATTGTTGTGCTGGTACAATGCTCCATTATAAAATAACCCAAGATGTTTATAGGTAGACTTCTGTAGGTAAAATATTTTCATAATGTGGGCTAGGTTGCAGAATTACTTTGGATAAGTGTGGTATTTTAGGTCCTGTATCTGTAGCTGAAGATGAGCCCTTGACTTGGAAGTCTCCTATACCTGTTTAAACATGCACAAAACCCCAAACATTACAGAATCATTAGGGTTGGAAAGGATCTCAGAGGCCCTCAAGCCTAACCTTCAGCATGCCCACTAAACCACATTGTGAAGTGCCATGTCTTAGAGAATTTGTTGTATCAGTGGTTGGCCTTTTTTAAAGCTATAGGCTGATAAACCTCTTCTGAGTCAGCCATTACATTGTTTTGTATGAGTAGATTTAACATTTTCCAGGCAGATTTCTCTCCCAACTTGATAGTATTTAGACCTATTTACTGCATTTCATTCCACTTGTTGATGCACTCAGTTTTTAAGTGGACACACTGTAGCTCAATTGCGGTGTGAATTATGTGTTTATGCAGGTAATAAGATGGATTGTTTATAACTCCCTTCTTCATGATGGATTCTTTGCCTGTGATCCTTCAAATTCAACTTCCTGCTCCCTATTAACCACCATTTCCATTATGTCCATTCCCTCTCCCAATAGCAGAAAGTTTGTGTATAGAATCAACACCTTCTGGATCTACAGTATCTTTAAAGGGAGGGAGCTCCAGAGCAGCAGCATATTCTGAGGAAGCACTCTATTTGACCTCAGCCATTTTAAAGGAGTTTGCTGTTCAGACCTGCAGATTATCAGAGATGTGCAAATGTGGGGAACTGAACACTACAGTTACCAATTTTCTTCTTAAAAAATATAGGCACCTCAATTGGTTATGTCTTTTTCTTGTATTATCCCACTTCTGTATCTTCAGAGGAGTAAATGAAGTCAGGAAGTTGCCAGTCTCTATGCTGTTGGGATGCTGTATTTCACTTAACACAAAAGAACAATCCAGGAAGGAAACATAATGTACAATTGCAAGTGGTAGTTGCTTGCCAGCAGCACAGCAATGTCCCTAGATTGCTCACCCTGTTAAAAGGATCATTGCAGTGCTTTCAGTAGCTCCTGAATGTCAGAATTATGAATCTTTAGTGTCATGTTCTGTTAAAAAACAGCTTACGAGTAGTAATGATGTCTGAATCTTAAAGTTGTTTTTGTGATTCCATGACTAACATAGGTAATTTCAATTCCTTTCACTAGCTGGTCATCAGGGGCTTCTGGCTGCATTGCAGTAAAGGTGTTACGCTAGGCTAAATGCTGTAAAATGGTAACATTTGTTCTTCCTTTTCACTATCATCAATCTTTCACAGTCATATCAGACCCCTAATGTATCAGCAGGCTTCCCAGAGCTACTGGTTAAAATTACCTTTGCTTTTGGTAGACTATGAACCTTCAAACCTCTGTTTTCAGCTGCCCCCTGTGGTTTCTGTGAAGCCTCTTTCTAGCACATTACTCACTGCCAGCTACTTGTGTGATATCTCAGAGCAGCAAAGGCGCTGCTGCTGGAACCAGTGAACAACCAGATTACTATTAAACCTATTTTTTGTTGTTAGATGAGTTCTGCAAACAAAGCATCAGAATATATGAAACCAGTGCATTAATTAATGGATGCAAAATGCAGCTGAAATTTTTCAGAGGTGTCCAAGCTCACAAGTCCTTGGGGTGTTAAAGAAAATAAATGCAACAGGGAAGTAAAACACTAAGGATAATAAAAATATGAAAGCTGTGTTATGCCAAATGTTGTTTAATTACAGTTTCCAATGTTAAGATATCTGTCATTAAACACCCTTTAAAGTACTGCTGTTGATACATTAGAAAACAGGGTTGCTTTGGATATTCTGGTAGTTTTGTTGTTGCAGTCTACCCATCTGCCTGTATATTCTTTCACAGCGAAAAGAACCATTCCTCTTGACCATTCCTCTCTTGAGTGAATACAAACATCCCATGAGACTGTCTCCTGCAGTAATCCAATATTTTGAGTTGCTTTTCCCCAGCCTTTCTCCTTTTAAGCTCTTGATCACTTGCAATCTCAGTTCAGAGCTGCAGTGATTCCTCAGCCCAGCACTGAAGGAGAGGGGCTGCAAAGTCTCTGCTTTTTGGGGGTAGAAGTCCGCCCCAAAATATTTAGTGGGACAGATCCATTGTAGGATACAATCTGGGGACCTCTGTCCTTGCCTACATTACAGAAGTACATTCTCAGTTTATGTGGATTTTCAGTATTGTCTGCTGAGAAGGAGATCAGTTGAAATTATGGGTTACCAGCAGCAGTGGCCTGACCTGAGATAAGGTGGTACAGGGTTTTCCTGTCTGAGCTGGGCCTTTCAAGTAGGAAAGTACTTCTCCCTCCACCTTAACTCCCTAAGAAAGGTAAGGCACCTTGTCAGAGCAAAACCTTTAACGTTTGGAAATGATTAGAGTAAAATTATCTATCCGATAATTTAAAGCTATTAACCTGATTACTCACATGTGGAATTACTTACATATTCACTATATCTCCATTTCTAACATTCACACAGAGATCAATTCTGAATTAGCTTCATATATGCAGAAGTGTAGAAGTGTTACAAGATCTTTGTGTTAAATAAAGTACTATGGGCTTCATACTCTTAATTTTTGTAACTTGTAGTGAGAGTGCTGATTTTAATCTCTGGTGTTGCAAGGTGTTTGGTTTCAAAATAAAATCAACTTACCTTGCATTGACAGAATTCAACTGGTTTTCATCATCAGGATTCAGTGCTTAAGAACATATTCCAAACAAAACTGAAGTAAAATTCTACATAGATCTGTGACTCTTTTTGCTGCTAGGCAGTCATTTTGGGGGATACAGGGAGAAGGTTCAGAAATAATGCACCAAAATTACTACTATCCTTATTTTTCATAACTTCTTTTTTTTTTTTTTTTTTATTGCTCAGCATTTAAGAATGCATCACTCAGATACTTTTTTTTTTTTTGTAATGGCATTTTTTTACAGAGCTGAAACATCTCTCAGAATTTCTCTCTTCCAAGTAATAAAGATGGGCAGAATTTGATTAAAATCAAGAGGAGGGATGTCCTGGAGTGTCCAATGTAAATTAACTCTGGGGCAGTCCTAGTGAATGCTGTGTTTCAAGAGCAGATGTCTCCAGAGCCCACAGCTCTCAGGCAGGATTAAGCTGGGACAGGCACAGGTTTGGGAGCTGAAAAGCCCTCATGGAGTTGAGTCCTGCAGCAAATGGCTGAGTCACTTATGGGAACATCAACGTCTGCTGGGCTAACAGGTTTTCCTGCCTTCATATCTGAAGGTCCTGGATTTCAGGCTCTGTTTGAATTCCAGCTATTATTAGTTTTAAAAGCAGCTTTTTCAGATCTTTATATTCTCAGAAGGAAGAACAGACAACTTTCAAAACAAATAATGAAATTCAACCCATGGAAGAGAATTTCTAGCTGTTGTTTCTAGCCAGTGATAACAGCTTGGAACAGAAGCAGGGATGTGTGTGTGTGTCTAGTATGTTCCTTGGGTTCTCTTCAGGAGAAACTTATTACTTTTGAGCTTCTCTAAAAGCAAAAATTGGAAGTATTCTACAACTGAATAGTTTTGGTAATTAGGTATCAGTAGTGAAAATAAAGCTGTATTGGATGAAACAGATATCTAATTCATGTATTTCTGTCAAACTGAAGTGTCATAAGTAAGACTTGAAATTATATGTGTAGCAAAACGAGAAATAGAAGATGAAAAATATTTTTCAATCTGGAAAACTGTAATTTTACTAATGTGTAACAACAGAAATTTTCATTCAAAAATACTTTTGTGTTCATTGCAGTTGGTACACCTTATTATATGTCTCCAGAGAGGATACATGAAAATGGTTACAACTTCAAATCTGACATCTGGTCCCTAGGCTGTCTGCTGTATGAGGTAATATTGATATGTACAGTGAACTTAATAACACTCTTGTACTTCCCCCTTCCCCCCCACTCCCCTTACATAACTTCAGTGTATGGAATACTTTTACATGTGTAAAAGTTACATGTTACTTGAGACTTGCCTTTTGCTTGGCTTGCTACCAAGATCTTGCAGCAATTTGGTGAAGATTGGGCTTAACTGAAGGATTAATAAATGAATATAAATGAAGGATTAATTAAATGAACTGAAGGATTAATAAATGAATAATAGCAAGCACATATAAAATTGTTCTACGTGTGTTCATGATAGATTCTTTGCAGTAAGTTACTTTTATACAAATTGCTTATTTTTATAAATATTCTTATTTTTATAAATATTTAAAACCTAAGTAAAACAATAGAAAATGTTCAGTTATTACTCCTAGCTTGGGTTATCTCTCAAGATAATGAATTCTGCTGCACAGACATATGTAACTTTTCTATTTTTGTACAGTTGGTTAAACTGCAATTAGTTTTTGATTTCTGTATTTCTACATTTAGGATTGGTAGGTGACACATAATTTTAAATAATATTATATTCTGAGAAAACAAAGATACAGGGCAAATTGAAATTGAGGCAGATGAAGGTGTTAAAAACAGGTAGGCTTCCAAGGCAGTTATGTCTTCAAAGATCTTTGCATATCATTTCTTGATCCAAAAAATGAACACTTGTGTTGAAGGATGCTGGAAAAAAATTTGGTTCAATGGCAGTGAAGTCTTCCTAGTCGTCTTCCAGGTAAAAACTCATAAACTCAAGCCATATACTTGTTGTTTACCTAAAAGCCACCTGCGTCAGTGAGTCGGCAGAACTCATTTAACACAGACTCAACAGTATCAGCACCTCCTGTTTTAGGATTTTGTAGAAGACACTGTCAGCCTGTTAAAATTGAATTACTACTAGTGAGTTGTCTCCAGTAATATTCATTTACTTTCTACCACTGACATGCTGCTTTGAATATTAAGAGCAAATAGCTCTATTGCAATTCTGCAGTTTGCAGATCTACATATAGCTGTTGCTTCTAAACCTTGGTGATGATTCATAGGAATGATGTCTTGTAGCTGATAGCATTTAGAAGTTTAAATTCTGAACTAAAACTTAATCCTGTATTGGAATTCCTCAGTGCTGACCATGGCAGCTGCCATTGGTTTCAGTGCTGTGCACACTTGCACAAGCCCAAAGATAACACAAAGGTAGATGAACATTTTTCAGTATTACTGCTTCTTTGCCACTCATTGGTTTTCCTTAGTAATTTTTAAATCTGGAAGCAAACAAATAAAAACTTTGAATAAGTAATTGTTATGTAAAAAAACATGGTTTAAGGTTAATTTTTCTTTTATGTTATATGAAATTAAATTGCTGGACAGAAATCAGTAGCACTTTTCTGAAGATTTTTTTTTTTTTAAGCTTCCTGCCTTCGTGCTGGTACAGTATATTAAACATCTGTGTGAATATTACATTTTTCTTTGATCTGGTAAATAATTTCAAAATAGCTAAATATCTTAATTCCGTTGATTAACCAGCATCTTGAAATACCATTCTCCTTTGATTTAGTTTAGAAGTTTTACCGGGATGGTATTTAAGTTGGTATGATGGTGTTTGTTTTCCTTATTGTAAATATAAAATAATTATTAGGATCCTTATTTTTGATATATAGCTACGGTATATGGCAGTGTCTTCAATTATAGCTTTTAATTTTTTTTAGAGGTGCATTTATCCCATTTAGTTAATTCTTCAACATACCAGATGTTTGTGATGGGTTTTCATATGTTGTTGTGGAGCTTTTCATAGAACATTGAAGTGTAATTTTGAAATTTTAGTTATAGCAAACTCAAAATACATGCTCAGCATTTTTCTCAGTATTATTATTTTCTTTAAATTATTTGAAAGTGGTTACTTGATGTTCTTCCAAGACTTGTGTGGACTAATGCATCGTATTCTCTTTATCTGCAGTTTTGCGCTTGGCGTCTTTTTGTGATATGTCCATTGCCTGTGTTTGAGCATGTTTTATGATGTTGATTTGATGGTGATATGTGCTCATATGTACTCTGGATTGTCTCCAGATTAATAGGAGAAAAGCTGTGGCAGATTTATCACATCTCAAGAAATGCTTAATTGCTGCTAAACTCTCTTCGGTTATGTTTTAATTTTAGACTAACTTGTTATAATGTGTGTTGTTTTTAAAAATTATTATTTCTAACACATATTACAATGTATTATTCAATGCTGTGTGACCAGTAAGATTTTTAGAAGTGTGTTTTAAAGTCTGAATTTTTTAGAGCCCCAGGTATTTCTGAAGCCTCAAAAACACCACCTCTGGAGTTTTAATTGATATGCAACAAAGTAGACTTTACTAATTAAAATCAAGATGCTGTGCTTTTGCTACACGGACCTTTACATGGAAAAGTAGGTCTTACACATTTCCTTTTATTGTTCAGCGTAGCAATTGCATCCTTACAGGGTTGTAGGTTGGTGGCTTACAGTTCAAAAAAAAAAAAAAAAAAGAAAGGGGAAAAAAAAAAAAGAGAGCGAGCTGCCACCAGCCCTGAAGACAGACAGTGGGCTTTCGTCCCTCAGACACCCCCAGAATACTAATCAGGAAAGTCAGACCCTGGAGGTCAGGGAGCAAGTCAATCATTCTAGTGATCGTCTCAGTGTGGAGGATCAAATTAGCCTGAAAAATTCAACTGCTGGGAGGAGAGGGCGAGCAGCTGTCAGGGGCAGCAGCGAGATGCACTAATGAACCAGATGAATAGTGCAAAAGCTTGAAAATAAAAACAGGACAGTTGACATTTTTCATCTGTCAAAGCAGGAGATGCATGAAAATATAGTATTCCTGTTTTAACTCCTTAGGGGACATTCAGAAATTTTTTTAACACTCGGCAGCATTCAAACAAAAGTACTTTTTAATGAACACCTAGAGTACGAAAATGAGTATCTGTGCATTTATTTAGAATTTCTGCATGTGTACAGACCCTGCAGTTGATTTTTCTTTTTTTCCTCCCTTCTTTTCTTTTATGGTCTTTAGCTTGCATTTTTAACATTCTTTTTAAGGTAAGAGGCAATGTCATGTAAATCCAAAAATTAACGTTATTTTGGTAATACAGTTACAGAATTTTTGGGAGGAGTTTAGGATGGAACTGTAGCATGATATTTGTCTTGGGAGCTTTACAATTTTTTTATTCTTACTTGAAGGTAATATGAAAAAGTACTGAACTATATGAGAGCATTTTAATCAGATACAAAGTAAATGTAAGAGAATTTTGGTGATTTTCTTCATACATTTCCCTCAGTGATATTGGTGCTTAGACACGAAAGAGTTAAACTGCTATCTGGAAGACCACAAGACAGATGAGAGCCATTTTCAGCTTGTCCTGTCCCTGCTGAAGCTCACTGAGTAGCACAGCATGGACTAGCGTGTTTCACACACACTCTGCCTGTCTGGGGAATGTACACATTGTCCTTCCAAAATCAAACTTATTAGCACATGTAGAAAAGGGTGACTGACTTTGGGGCAGCTCTGCACTCAGAGCAGCATTCAGGCTGCTGCAGTTAAAAGATTTCGAAGGTTTTGAACGGAAAGGAGAGATTTTAAATGAATTTTTACATTTCTAATGCAGCTAACCATAGCATTTGTTTCCACCTTAAGTGTCAAGTTGCAACATTGTCTGGAAATAAAGGATAGGTTTAATAATGCTGGTTTTAAGCTGTCATTTATATAAATGCTCTGCAACAGACTTTCTCATTTTTGTATTTTAATTGTAAATTATAGCCAAGGGTGCCAGTTTGGGACTTCTGATGAAGTTTGGGGGGTTTTTCTTAAGTATCTTTTTGAATAACATCCTGAACTATGAAGTTTTTGGGTCTGGGTTGTTTTGGTTTTTTTTTTTTTTTTTTTTTTTTTTTTTGAAAGTATAGATGATAGTGTTTTCTTGTTTTAAAAAACCCCCATCTGTATGGCAGTCTAGTGTCATGGCTGTGGAAGGTTACAAAATCTCCTACTGCTGTTACCCAGCATTTTCTACACCCTGCATTGCTTTGGGTCAGATAATGTTTTCATATAAGTCATGTTTTCTTCCAAAATGTTTTCAAAGGAAAAGTATGTTTTCGGGTTTTTTTGGTCTCCCTTGTGGTGCAAGGACCCTCCACACTCACGGCACTACTGGGTTTTTCTTCATACTCTCTTAATAAAACCCTAATGGTGTGCAATTCAAATATTGCAGTGCAAGGACTGTGACAGCTGTGATTATATGACATAGAACAAGTACACACACTGGTTACAGTAATAATTTTGGAACTTCTGTTTTTAGCTCTGCAACACATTATCTAAGCAGGAAATACAAAGTCATTAAGAATCACTTGATTTGTTAGTATTACAGATTTTACGACAAAATAGGTTTACTTAAAAACACAAAAGAAAACTGTGCATTTTCTTTAAACAGATGGCTGCGCTGCAGAGTCCCTTTTATGGTGATAAAATGAACTTGTACTCTCTGTGCAAGAAGATAGAACAGTGTGACTACCCACCTCTCCCTTCAGATCACTATTCAGAGGAAGTAAGTAATTTTCCTTTTCATGGGCTGGATCCTCAGTTTATGTAAGCTGGCACGCTTCCAGGGAAATAAATGAACTTGTGTGATTTTATGTTATTTGCAGATTATGCCCATAAGTGTTTGCTTGTTGAACTCACTCAAATGTTCCTGTCAAAACAAGTCTCTTATATGATTTATATTTGAGAGTATTAATGATGGAAACGTCACGCTGTTAGATTCTTAATTTCATTGGGCTTCCTTGCAAGTATGACAGAATACTTTCCCAGAATGCACAATGATGTATGTTCCACATGCCAAAATGGGAGTCTTACATCTATAGTATGCTTTTCTAAAAGCACAACAAGTTTATGTTGCACAGTAAATTAGTACACTGGCCTTGGTTCTCTAGGGGCCTGCATTAAAATAGATATAATGTAACTCACTAGTAAAAATGAATTGTTTAGTTCCCATTTGTCTGCATTATAAAACTGCAGTGTGCTGTTCAATACAGTTGAATGGCAGTTCTTTTGCAAGAAAGAGTGGTTCTTGACAACACTAATAGTAGATTTCAGAGAAGTATAGGCAGACATAATATAATTGAATTTGAGCAATATACTCATGCATATCGCAACAGTGTTTGTTTTACGTTGATAGGTAACAGTTCTTACTGTTATTAGTGCATTTAAGGGGGAATATTTTTTTTTAGCTATGAAATGAAAAGAAACTAAACAAAATAAATATCTTTCTTAGTGTAACAGAATGGAAAAATATAAATGCTTGCTTGTTGATGTTCTGAGATGCCAGTTTTGAAGCACTTTCCCACTTTGAAAAGAACAGGGCAAACTGATAGAAGCTGTAAACCAAAGAACAAGTATTAGTAACCAATTCTAGTTGAGTTGAACCTACATGAATTTAAGATTACTTTGAAAAAGCAAATAAACATAAAGCATTATACAATTTCATTTATAGAGTAGGAATTTCTAATTCTGAACCCTAAATTTTCTTGCGTTCAAAGACAGTGATTGGACTGTTAATAAAAGATTACTGCTCAGTGTTTTGTTTTGTATTTATAGTGACAATTTTTCCCCTTTTATGAAACAAACTGGACTTAAAAAGATAATTGGGTGATGTTACAAAGGATGAAATAACAATCTATTGTGTAATTTATACACTATACCTCTTTGTGGGTTTTCCAATTAGTTATTTTACCTTGGCCGTTTTTAATTATTATTTATTGTAGACTATAAATATGGCAGTTCATATAACCAACTTCAGAACTGGAGGCCTAGAAATACAGTAGGGTGTGAACAATAATGCAAAATGATAGCAAGAATGTCAGGGGCCGTTCTTTGTTGTGTCATTCATGCTGTCTTCCTTTTTCCATGAAGCGCATGAATATTTCACATATCTGCATCCTCATCCTCTATTCTTCTTGACTAATTTTCAGACTGTCTGAATTTGCATTTCACATGGTAGCTGATTAGGAGATGCCGAGTGCAGCAGCGAAGCCTCAGCAGGCGGTTTCCATGGTGACCTTCAGCAGGATTTTAATGATGATACCACTAGTGGTTCGTTGAAGTTGGCCTGCCTGCAGGGCTACTTCGCTGCAGCTAAGTGTGAAGTTGGAGATGTGGATTCCCAGCCAAGGGGCAGATATCAAAGCCTGGCCCAGATAGAAGGTCTTAAAGTTTGGATGGGGAAAGAGATTCCACCCTTTCCTTACATCTGTACAGTTTCTCGTGTTGCAAACAGATGCAAAGCACAACATGTTACGCTTCTGTTTATTTCAAAGCAGTCGTACTTGTGCACGGTGGATAAACCAGTTACTTGCAAAATACATATAAGTTACTTTAAAAGATAATGAGAGAATCAGAGCTATTATAGGTATCAAGATAAGTAAGAAAATAGTTACTTAAAAGAAGTCATCAGCTATGGAAACTGTAATGGGAACATTGTTATGATATGAAGACTTGTGCCTTCACTAAGGTACGTGGAAAACACACACATTTATTAGCTATTGCACCAAAATAGACCCTTTTTTACTTGTGTGAAAAAATACACTGCTGGCAAAAATTCTGAAGAAGACAAACAAGTGGTATCTGTCATATTAGGATACTGTCCTAAACGTTTCACCTGTACTGGAAATATAAATGTCAAACCAGGTCAGAAGCACACTCAGTGATCAGTAAAGATCAGGGTTCACTGATCAGTAAAGCCCACTTCATTTTTTATGACAAAGAAAAATTTCACTCAGTGTTGATCTCTGCATCCTTTAATATAGGAGTGTAAATACTTTTATTACAAAATACAAGACAGGCGCTTTTCTGAGAAACTTTTTGTAAGTAAATTTTAGTGAGTTTTAAGATGTGACATTTTTTCTAAATTTTAAATCCTCTTTAAGACCAACCTATTAGTAATGTATCACATCTGTGTAATTAGAGAATAGTGTGACAGAAAGATGCACCTTTAGATGGACAGATGGGTAATTTTTTTAGAAAACCTTTGATTAGAAATTCTAATAGTCTAAGATGCGTTTTCACAAACTATTGCTTCAGTGGTAGAGACACAAGCCAAGATTTTCAGATGCTTAATAACTTTGGATATATCAATTTTTTAATATATGTTAAAAACATCTGGTATTCAGAGTGAGTATTCAGCATTTACTGAAAGCTGTTCTGCTTTAGAGAATTCAAAGCTGGGGCTCCCTTTCCACCCCCAATCAATACTCTTAAAATCTTCTCAGCCAATATTAATATAACATTGCTTTCATGACTAAGTTTTAAAATCTTCACTTTGATTGAGGTGCATTTCTTCTAAAGTCCATTGGCAAACCTCCTACCCAGATGTGACAGCTGAATGAGCCAGGAGGTTCATGATGATGGTGTTAGTTGCCAGCAGAAGGTCTTGAGAAAAGCACTCAGAGAAGGCTTCAAGAAGGTCTCCTATTCAGACCAAGAATAATCTTGTGGGGTTTTTTCGTACAAAATTCCCTATATGAAAATTTTTTTTCAGCTAGCTAGTAATGCCGAGTACTTGCCTGTCATATTTCTGTCTTTCCCTCTCCTCCTGACTTGTGTGATAATTATTTATTTCATAGCTGAAAAACCTGCTAAAGAAAGTGTGTCCCGCTGCTCCAATGTCAGGCTAAGCTCCAGGCAAAAGACAGTCACTGTGCTAAGTGTGCAGAGGAGGTTAAGAACAGTAAGCAGCCAAAGAAGTTTGCAGCTTGGGGATGCAACAGGAGGTCCCTCTAGTTCAGTCATAAGTCTGCTCTGCCTGTTGGACAGTCTGTGCCAGGTAATAAAAAATTTCTCCCATCTCTAATGATAGTCTGACTTTAGAATCCCAGTGCCTCTTCCCATGATACTGGTGAGCTTTTTTGATACATTGAAAATTTTATTAATACTAGAGGGACTGACAAATGGATTTTAGGTTTATTGAAATGGATATTCCTGTAGGAGTAAAGGAATAGTGCTAATATCCAAGTATTAGTATCCAGCGTGGTCCCGGTTTCAGTCCCAAAAGACTGTCTTTCCATGTAACTGTTTTCATCGTGTACAGCAAAATTTATTCACCTTCTTCCAAGGGTTTGCCGTTCGATTACAAAGCTCAAAAGAGCTCAAGGATTTTGAAGTTACTCAGGAATATGCACTATTGTTGTGCACTGTCCCAAGCATAGTCAGCTCAGCATTCTGACCTTACTGAGTGAGATTCTGGACTCCCCAGGGGAAGAGGGGGACAGAGATTTTGCAGTAATTGCAGTGACTACCATTTTAAGAGGTCTGTGACCCTGTGGTTTATTTTATTACAGTAATAGTGAAGGTTTGTCACTAATGGAGCTCACCACTTCCATTGGGAAGAGAATTTCTGAGTAAACTGATTCTTGTATATTTTTTCTTGCATTCTAATAATGGTAGCTGTGTATGCATTTTAGGGAGAGTAAAAAATAAGAAGCTGTAAAAAGCCACCAGTCAATACACCATGTGGGTGAATGATTTTTTTTTTCCAAGTGTGTCTACAGGGATTAATAGGACCTAAAGTCTTACATGTACTTTTGAGTAATGATGCCATTTTGCTACACTGTCTTTCTGAGCAATGAATCTTCTTGACCACTTTATTGAAGCTTGGAATTATAATCTTCTGTAGCAAGTGCAAAAGTAACTCTGAAGGAAGGCTTACTGTTTAGTGACTTAACAAGCAGTTTGAGTCTGAAATGGGGTTTTAGATTGAACATTCAGTTTAGAAATCTGAGAGAAGAATTAAAAAGACATGAAGTAGTCTGTTGGAGGTAAACAAAGCTTCTCATGTGCTTCACAGGTTAAGTTGCTTGAAGATCTGTTTCTGCTGTTCTACATGCAGTAAAGTTATTGATAAACAACTGGGAAAAACAGGAGAAAGAATGCTTTGCTTTCCCTCTGATGCAAGCTTTATAGATTTCAGTCCCTCAAAGATGCTTAAAAAGACTATTTACTGTATGCAGTACAGATGGAAGTCTTCACAGAGAAAGAGAAATGTATACGTTCAAGATTAGGTGTTGTATATTGCAGATAAATTACACCTGTATTCTCCTCACAAAATGTTTGCTTATTTGACGCTAATTTCAGGCTTGGTGGTTTTGGATGTTCCTCAGTCTTTCCTGTTTTCTGTGCAGGCTGTCTGAGGTGTTAAGTAGCAAGCTGCTCATCCCTGCTAATACACTGTACTGTGCCTCTTGCTTACACTGTGTCCCACCTGCTTCTTCTGCAGGAGACTGTTGTGCTTTGCATGTTTGTATTACATGCTGGCAATTATTATTTCTTACAGTAGCTAATGATTTCCATCATTCTGTTCTTCAAATGTTTGTGAGTTATTACAGGCTAATACTTTTTCTTTTCACTGGCATTGTATTTTATTTATTGACTGCCAGAAGCAGTATGATGGCTTTTATAACTACATTAGTCAGAATGTTATTTAAGATATTTAAGATTCAAATAGCAAGTCTGTTACAGATTATTTTGATTTAATATGTTTCTTTTCAATTCAGCAAACTGACCACTACCTTCAGAATTAATGGTCTCATTTTTAAATATTAAGCTGTTTTTGCCAGGGAATAGGGATGTCTAGTGACGTAGATTTTGTGTTGTTAAGTACAAAATCCCTGTACATTGTGTGCAGTTTATCTGCAAGGGCTAATGGACAAAGCTTTATATAGTGCTGTGCAATGCTTCTTCCTTAACTTCAGGAATTACTGTTTCCATGCATTTAAATTAATCTTTTGAAAAGTGAAAGGAGTAGAATTATAATTTAAAATCCTTCTTGGTCTTTTTATAAAAGGTAGGAAGGAAGCTCTCTGATGGCAGGTTTAAAGAGGCAGCCTGTGTTACTTTTGAATACTCAGAGTGATGAGGTTGCTCTGTGTTAGTTGCAATAATTACAGATTTTTTTTCAATAATGGTACCTAACAGTACTGCATGGGAGACCAAACCAAATTTGACATATTGGCATAGAAGGGTGGATCACAATGTGTTGTTTGGAGTGTCCTTCCCCACCTGTCCCTAATGCTATAAGGAGATCCAGGAGGATTTGACAAAACTAAAAAGCATAAAAGAAGAGCTTCAGAGTTGGTTGTTTTTGCGAAAGATTGTAAACATTTTAGTAAGTCATCATGAAAGAGGTATTTTCCATGTCAAAAAACACTTGGGACTTGCATACAATTTAAAATAGATGCCCTATCAGAAGGTCATCCAGACAATATATTAAGTTCTAATGACAGAAGTTCTTGGGTGTATAAATGGAGGAAGAAAAGCCTGCAACTGTCCTGCCAGTTTGTGCAGGCAATGAAAGGTATCCAGGTGATGGGGAAGCTTTTTGGGGTTGCTTCTGCTGAGTATGTGCATTAAAAAGGCCCATTAAGTTATGATGTTTGTGGAAACATGGAGTTTTCTAGAGTAGTGGCTTGTTTATTTCCAGGCTTTTGTGAACATATTTGTTAATTATGTCCTTTCCATAAGGAACACAATAAATGATCTAGCCTGAAGGAATAAATACTGGGATATAGAGCAAAGATTATTTATTCCAATATAGTATCTTCAGCAGTGGACAAGTGAAGTAACAGGGCCAATATAATGTGTGCTGTTCCCCAGCTTCCAGTTTTAAGTTGAGAAATTTCCTCGGGGGTGAAGTCTTTATAACAAATAGCCCACAGTGGGTTTAATTTGCTCAGTTGCTTTCTGAATGTGTGTGCCTTGGTAGCTCCTGGCAGCAGGAGGTTCTGCGGGTTAACTGTGTGTTAGAAGGAGAACCGCTGCCTTTTGTTCCTTGGAACCTGTCACGCAGAAATGCCATTTATTGCTGGCGAACTCTTGTCTGAGTGAATGAACAAGCAGTCCTCATTTACCTCGCCTCAGCCTTCTGAGGCTTGCAGGCACACCCCTCCAAAAACATGGGAATTTTCTGTAGGTTATGTGTGATTGGACTAAACGCACGCCTGAAGTTGTACGTTTAGAAGGATTAGAACTTAAATTTGCTCATCGATTTTAGTGCACAGCAGTGCAAAACGTAAAAATCCTGGGAGCACCTTGCATACATTCTTGCATAAAACTGCGTGTCGAGAGAGGGAGGGTCGAGTGTGGGCTTATGCAGAACTGCTGCTTGGCTAATTTTTGCTGGTTTTATTAATTTGAATTAGATAAAGCACAAATACTGCTTGTAAGGAGGCCAACGATCCTGTGCTGTTGTTTCCCCTCCCTAGCTGCGACAATTAGTTAATATGTGCATCAACCCCGACCCGGAGAAGCGACCAGACATCACCTACGTGTACGATGTAGCGAAACGTATGCACGCACACACCGCCAGCAGCTGAACTGATGCCAGACCAGGAGGAAGAGAGCAGAGATAACCAAGTATTTTAAATAACTCATCCCACCCCTCTGTGTGTTACACAAATGTAATTATTTGAAGCTTACCGTTGTGCTTTGAATCGTAAACCAATTTACATACACAAGCTTTGTTGTTTTCTGTTTGTTTCTGGGGGGTTTCGTTTGTATTTTTTACTAACTTGCAGTTGTACAACAGGTTTAAATGTGTAAGGCGTAATTTCAAGATACCAAGAACCACTGTTTTCTATGATATGTGGGTTCAAGTATATTTTCTGTAATAACAAAACTGTATTCAGTTGGGCCTCAGTTCTAAAACACAGTTGCACTTTTGCACATGATACAGATATTAGGCTTATTATCCAGAAGAAAAATGTCTGAATCTCTCACCTTTATAGTAATTTATGGAAAGTATGAATCAGCACAGTTAACTTTATTTTAATCTTTGTTCTGAGAGGAACATAGTTATTATAGAAGGTTATTGTATTTTATGTTGAATTGTAGTTTGCAGTTCTTGCTGTAAGAGTAGACAGGTGATAGGATTAGTTCTCCGCTTACCAAGTGCGATGGAAAAGTAGTTTCAGGAAAATTTGTCATGCTGAAATTTTTGTAACAGCCCTTTTTGTTTTGTTATTCTGTCATAATACACATAAAACACTTGTTGGAGGTTTTCTGGGAAAATTTAAGGTTGTTGATTCACGAATCTGGTGGCTTTGAATAGATTTGTGCAGCACTGCCCTGGGGCAATAGGAGTCTGCGTAGTTAAGTCTTAAAACCATGCAGATGCTTCTAGTAGCAAAGAGGGGTTCTTCTGAGGCTGTCATTTGTGCAGGTCTGATTAAAAGATGTGATCTTTAGGTTACAACTTCCCAACTGTTTGCGTATATGTCACTGTTTGTAGATTTTTGTGTTTAAAATAATTTGAATGACCTTACAATGTATTTAAATTTTAAAGTGTTTGTTTTTTTTAAGTACAGAAATCTTTTGGGAAAGATATAATACTGTAGTATAACAAAATGTATTCTACATAAATATATAATTTTTGTATACTGTATCCTGAGAATTAGTTTTATATTTAGCAAAATTGAATTTTAGCTTCTATGTTTAAGAGAAAGTTACCAGTCCTTCATTTGGGAAATAAATATATATGCAAACTGTCTTACAAATACTTTATTAGTTAAAAAGGAAATGCTGAATATTTTTGTTAGACCTTAGTGCCTTTTTGAGTGTGTTTAAATAATATTTTTATTGTTAAGGAAGGAATGTGCCTTGTTTCTAAATGTGGCAAAAATGGAGAGTGGAATGAAATTTCTAGAGTTTCATGACTGAACTTTTTATACAGAACTGTCTAAGCGTAATTCTTTTCAGTGATAACAGCTAAGAAGCTGTTACAGTCGGTTAAATCTTTTTCCTTAACGTGGGTAAAAAGAAGTTAGTTCAAATAAAAGCAGCAGGATGTACATACATGTATAGGTTCTAGATGCAGTCACTTCCCTGCATGCTCAGATTTTTTTTTTTTTGCTTGTTTGTTTCTCTGTGCAGCTTTAATTTTTTGATTTGATATAATGCTCAAAGAATAAAAATCTGTCTGTGGAGTTTGTGGACGAAATGTTCAGCCTAGGTCAGGATTGTTTCCAGTTTTGTATTTTTTAAAACTGCAAATAGTATGGAAATTGTATTTGGCAAAATACAGGAGTTTTTAAATAGTATGTGCCAGATCATGAGCTTATCTTGATACATATTTTTTAAATCTTTGTTTCCAGATTTTGTAGGTTGAATTCTATGAAACCATAGTTTTCCTTCTCACTTGTGTGTACTTAATCTTGTAGGACTTGAGTGGAGAAGAGGTATTTGAGAAACCTTGGTTTGTATCTTAAAACCTCTAGATTTGTTTTTGTTATCTGATTGTATAATTTTTAAAATGATGGTTATATTCTGTAACTATATTTCATATGTCATAGAATGAAATGCTTTATATTGAAAAAGGCAGCACAATATTTGCTTGACTGCCAGGATTAACTCTTAATATGCACAAGTACTCACACAATCTTTTTTTTTTTTTTTCTGAAATGGGCTAGAACATTTAAAAATCACTGAAAAAACCCCTCAGTGCAGTCAGGCTATTTTTATCTAATCTTATGCATAGAGTATTGAACTTTTCCTGAAAGAAACCGATAATAGATCTCTCTCCCTCTGGAGGATATGTAGAGTAAAAAAATGATGAGTTAAGAGTTAGCAAATGTGCATGCTTAAGCATTTAATTTTTTTTAGGTTTGGGGGGGGTTTAGTATTTATGATTAAATCTTGTGTTGAGGAAAAAAAATAGTTGTTCATGATTTAAAATCTGTAAAACAAATGGTACAGATGACTCTGGTACCAAACTTTATAATTAAAAAACCCATGTGGGTTAATAGAACTGCTTACATAATTGGGACTGTAGAATCTATCCCTAAAGTAAAGCACCTGGTAACATATGAAAGTGATAAGTCTGTTATAGCACTCCCATGTGTCCTACATACTAATAAAATATTTTCTTTCATAAACGACCATTCTCTTTTTCATATGTTGGTGATGACATATGGCACTATTTATTTTAAGCTATGTTATTATATGTTTATTTTCTTTAAAGAAAACATATTACATTTCTACCCAAAATGTCTGACTAGCTCCTCCTTTTATTTCAGTAATGCTCTGGTATTAACTTGCTTCAGAAGTGAACTTTGTGCTTTGAATGACATTGCATAAAATCTCTTTTGTCTTGGAAACTCCTCTTCTGTGCAGTAGTCTAATAGAAATAAAACACACAGATATTAAATACAATATAAAAATTATAGTATTTCTATGATATTTTTTCGGACTTTTCTTGTTAGATATATATATATAATATATGTTACAGTAGATGCTACCTTGTCTTGTGGACAACTTAACTGCTTCCAGTAGTTGATTCTAGGTGAGATTTCTTGACTGTAACAAAAGATAGTACAATAAAAAAAAAAACTTGTTTGTATTATTTGTCAAAAGTTTATCTAACAATACTAAATCCAGTATATTGACAATTAATCCAAAGGAGTGTTTTTATCTAAAATTTAAAAATAAATTTAAAATTATTTTCATACCATGTGAAAATATATAGGTTGGCTGGTTTCTATGTAGTTTCAGTAGTTTTGAGTGAACCTCATCTACACACATGAATAAATAGCAATCAGTAGTGTATGTAGAAATACTCACTTTTTATGCTCTCTGTATGTCACTGGTTTGGTAGCAGAGAATAATATGGGGTTTTTTTCCCCTCTTCTGTTGCACTCTAATGATCCAGCTACCAGTTGTACAAGCAGGCAGTAGAAGTGTGTCGTCTTTTTGTAATGAGCAGAAACTTTAAAAACATGCCAGTATACCAGAAGATGAAATGCAGTATTAGAAGTGTCTGAGAAGGCTGGTGTTTTATTCATGCTCATGATTAAGAAAACCACAGACTGAAATTCTTGACAGAGGCCTGGAAAATGGAGAAGGACTTCTTATGCCGGTGGTTCTCAGATAGCTCTGAATAGGACCCAAAATCACAGTGATGTTTGTTTTCAACAATCTGTCTACTTAATCTCTTATCTTTGCTGTTATACAGCGAGATGAGAATCTTAATGGCTGAATTTGAATGCTGGTGGTGAATGCTGCGTTGGGTATTTTGAGTTTCTAGGAACAGGAGGTTGATGTGAGGGAGAATCAACAAAGGCCTTCAGGTCTGCTTTGTGAAGAGTTAGTTTAATCTGGAAGTAAAGGTGCTGGATAGCAGATGCCAAATGATGTTTTCGATACTTTTTGGTACTTCTTTAACAGTCAAAATTTTTCCAAGCCAGCCATATCCCCACATCATCTAGACAGTGGCAGTACTGGTCTTCTTAATTTATGATCTCTGGCTTGGTCTGGGTGAGTAACTAAACTTTTCTGGCAAGATTACCCAAGGAGGGAAAGACAGGTGCTGACTGTGGAGTGCTACTTATGTTTCTGAAGGTGACTTAAGTGCAGGTTAAGTTTGGTTACAAACTTGACTCCCTTCCCTGAACCCTTTTTCTGCAGTTCATGCTTTTTAAAAAGTGTTTTCCTTTCATATTCACTTCTACAGTTCTACGACTCCTGTCTTCTGTTTCTTCTGCTTGATTGGTCCTGTTGTCTGCTCTACCCTCTTCATGATTTTGAAGTCTTCTGTGTCTAGTTTTCCTAGTGGCCATTACTTTGCTTCTTTCTTTGTAACTTTGCTAAACTCAACCCGTTTCTGTCTTCTTAAAATTTATCCCTCCCCATGGGCAAGCCTTCCCCCCCAATAAGTACTTTACTCCGCTGTTCTTCATCCTGTTTTTCCAGCCCAATGCCTGTGATTTCTAGTTTCAGACAGATTTTCTCACTGCCTCAATCGTTCCCATGACCTTGTCTTTACTAAATACTGTTCCCTTTATTATCTCTCATTTCTAAATTCCCTTTCTCTGATCACTACCTGCTCCCTTTCAGCTTATCTGTCTTTCTCTCTCCTTTACCCTGTCACTCACTCCTTTTGGGATCTCCAGTCTATTAACCTTTTTGACTCCTTTATCTTTTCAGCTGCCTCCTTCCTTCATTGGTCTCGCTTCTTTTGACTCACTGGTCTTTATTTTCATCTCTATCTGGTTCTCTATACGTGGTATCTTTGGTTGCTTCTCACATTGCCTTGTCTCCCATTCCTCCGTCCAGACATTTTTTTCGTGTAATTTCTTAATTTCCATTCCAGCTTTTTTGAATATCTCTGAAGAGTATGTCATTGTAACACAGCTTTGGACTCTACTTTGCCTTGCCTGCTTTAATTCTCTTCCCAAATGAACTTTTTAACCACTCTTATCTCACCCTTTTTTTCTTGTTGAGCTTGCTTTGCAGATTTTGCTGTTCATTTTAGTTCTCCATTCATTCTTGAAATGAAATCTTCAATCTTGATTTTTTGCGTGACAAGATCCTTTTCAAAGTTGTTCTTCATTTTCAGGATCTGTTTCTGAACTGAACTTCGCTGCCTCTCAACTGTACAAATTTGCCCCTCTTATTTCTGTATATTTTATGCCTCTCGTTCTGTTCATTGAAGGACTTTTTTCCTTCACTAGCAACCAAGTTTCTCTTTCCTCTGTCTTTAAGGGGGTAGCACCCGTCATCCTGAGGTTTTTTTATACTTTGTCCTTTTTTCCTCCTCTTATTTCCTAATTTCATGTATCTGAAGACCCTCTCACTAGTTTGTTTATTACATTACACTTTCATTTGAATGCCTCAAAAGTCCAGTGCTTCCCCCTCCCCTCCCCACCAGTCTGGTTCTCCGGTAGTTCTATCTCCAGATGATTCCTTTAGTATCCAGCCAGCCTCAGACCTGTTCAGATTCAAAGATGTAATTTTTATTTCTGACTCCCTCTGGACTATTTTCCAACATCCTTGACAATTTTACTTGCCTATTTTCCAAGGCCACAACCTTCCATCTCTGACATTTCTCCCATGCCTGTGTATCAAATGTCTTAAAGTTAGATGTATCAGATTCCAGCCCTCTTCACTATGTTCTTTCTTATCTTTTATCTTCACTGATTTAACCTCTGTGTCATTTTGACTTCTTTTCTCCCTTCAAAGTATCAAAAGTGACAGGATTTAACTGTCATTGGGCTTTCACTGTTTTGTGTACTGAAGAAGGAACTCCACCAAATTACTACATTTTTGTGTTTTAAAGAGACCTGAATCCCACAAATCTGGTCTTATTTCTGAACTGTAGTCTGGAGTAGGCACTGTTTTTTCAAATACTTCAGAAGTCTTTGAATTTGGACCTTAATTTAGTTTTCTGTCATTTCAGATGAAAACGTTTTTCCCTTAATTGCTTTGTATTTACTGTGTGTAACTTTGTCTTGTCTTGTTCCTGCATGTCCAGCTAACAGTTTTTTTCTTATTATAGCAACTTCATTTCAGTGCTTTTAGCTATTGCTTGAAATAAGAATATGCTTAAGAGCGTCACTGGCTGGATCCAGAGCGTTAAGGCACAGTGCTCCTCTTTGTTCCTGTCCCACCTTAATTCTGGCTTCTCTTCCTTGCTGTCCCCTGTGTCTGGCCTGGCTGCAGGGACACTGTTACACTGCAGGGTGGTGCAGCTGAAAACAAGGTGTAACTTGTGTTCTTGCAGCAATAGTGCAAGTTGTTATCAGCAGCAAAATGTTTATTCATCTTCTAGGTCTAGAACGAAGCTCAGTGCTGAACAAGTTCTCTATCCATTTAAAAACAAATTTAAAACCAAATCAGACCTACCTCTGTGGTGGGGGCTGCATGGTTTTTGGAGGAGGTGCAGTATCTAAATTCACAGTTTTAGCAGGCTTTCAGAGTTGGGGGATTTTATATTTTCAGAGATTCACTGTTGATCAAATTGTCTGACCTTTCACTGCTCATAATTATCCTCATGTATGTGTTGAGATTGAGAAACAGAATTCTCTGTAAAACTAAGAAGTTCAGTGTTTTGGAACTGTGGGATGTACATAGAGCAGAATGTCAGATTTAGTTTGGTGTGTCTGGGTATATATGCGCTTATTGACTTTTTATTTGCACCAGAATAATTCTTTTAGAGTGTCAGTTGCTTGTTGGCACTAAGAATTTTTCTAGTAATTTTCAGGTTTTATATTTACTTTTGTTGCCTGTTTGTATCACATCTACCATTAGTTAATTTGTTCTTCTGCAGCTGCCCTAGTGATGAGTGGAGGCCTTACATCTTTTGTCTAATTTCAGTTTTCTATCATATGGAATTAAAAATAAATTAAGAAATTATTGGTGCATTGAGTCCTTCCTGATAGTTCCACTTACTTTTCATTTAAGGGCTCTCAAACAGGAACAGAAATGGTCTCCAGGACAGAGTAGAGATGTTTTGGGGATGTTTTGGGGATCCCTGCTTCCTCTCCACCTCCCATTCTCTGGCTTCCCTGGGGCACTTGCAGGGGACCTGGCACTGCCATGCTATCAAGAGCCAGTAGAAACTTAGTGTGGATAGCGAATCTCCCAGTTAAAAATCACTAGGAATATCTTTGGTATTGTTATGCAGTTGATAATTCCAGATATGTAAAGAGCAATTAAAAAAAATGTGTGTTTGCTGTTACAAAGAGAATTTTAGGCTCTTAGTTTGCCTTTTAATGTGGTGTTGGTACTCTTCTATAGTCTTCATTTGCTGCTTGTTTCTTTGATTTCAGTTAATGCTGGACTGTTGTAAAGATGATTAAAGATGAGTATTGCTTTTTTTATTGTGAGAGGGAAAAATGGGAGGCATTCACTGATTTGTTTGAATTTGGCTCCTGATTGTGTTTGAATCAAATCATATAATTATTGAGATTGGAAAGGATCTTGAGAGAGGTCTCTAGTCCAGCCTCCTGCGGAGAGCAGAGTCAGTGCTGAATTCAGACCTGGACTTAAGGCTTCAGCAAGTTGGATCTTGAAAGCCTCTGGGATGTTGATTGTGAAGCTTCCCTGGGCAGCCTGCTCCAAAACTTAGCTGGCTTCACTGGAAATCTTGTCTTCCTTACATTCAGTCAGAAACTCCTCAGTTACAAATTATGGCCATTCTTTGTTCTTCTGCCACTCTTCAGATGTTCTTTATATTGCAGAAAAGGTAAGTCAAGTACTGAAACAGAGAACTTAAGATGTTTTATTTTCTGAAACTGCTGTTGCTAACACTTATGTTCACGTAGCACTTGTGCATTGTGTATGACATGTACAGTATATTCATTTGCAACTTGAGTGTAAAATAAAATTCTTGGCAGTAAACTTGATATAAAAGTTCCCTGATGTTTATGGCCTGGATTTTCTCAGAATTCTCATTTTTCTTGTTACTTTTCAAATCTGCTAGATGTTTTGTGGCAGATCACAGTTCTGCCCACCTTGATGAAGCAGGGAAGTTGGGATCCTGAATATAACTTTGTGTTTCTGTCTTCTGGAGCCTGCTTTGGGGAAGGTGGCTTACCACTGGGGATGGGAAGGGAAGGAGGCTAATGTGCATCGAAGTTAACTGGTGGTTATGGGAACTCTAGTTTTAAACTCTCATGTCCTGAGAGAGATTGATCAAAACTGAAATTTAAGGAGAAAAATTACTGGGGTGGGGGAAGTTTTCAGAGTCGTAGTTGGTTTTGGTAAATTTCTCTATGTATTAAATGAGAACTCAAAATTTGAAACTTCTGACCACAAACTTCTTGGAAGCAAATAAGGAATATTAGAAGTAGATTCATTTTCAGATTTGACGGAAAGTGTCTTAGGAAACAGTTTTTCTAAACCAAGAATAATTTCTCAATCTTATAAAATATCATTTAACAGTTACCAGTCTGGCAGGGTGGTGGTGGTGAGTGTGCCTTGTGTAACATTTGCTTCCAAGCAGGTATTGGCATGGGGTGGAGCTGCACGTGCTGCTCCCTTCTCTTGCTTCCCAGCACTAGCTGTGTAGGTCAGACCCTCTGACACCAGGGAACAGGACAGTTAGAGGTCCTGTGTAAACACATGTCTCCTGATGTGCATCGAGTTCACCATGGCAGAATTTTTTCTGATTTTTATTTGTTTGCAATTCAAACATTAGAAAAAAATAAAAGGAGTAGCAAATGATTCAGAGCTTTTACTCTTGTGGGAGAGTATTTTGTAAGGTAATTTCGTTTTGCAGGATTCAGCGTGCGTTTTTGCAAATAGCAATTTTTGTTCCTTATTCTAGGACAAGTAATTATTTTAGATCATGATTTGTCCATAGTGTGATGTGTTAGGACTAAAGTTCTTCCTGCTATACTTGTCCTCCCTAGATAGGAGGAATTCAGGAGTCTAGGAAGAGCCAAAGATAGTTGCACTGCTTTCAACCCCCAAAGAAGCATGTCTTGCTTGAGTCTGGTGTGAGCTGTTGAAATGCTTTGGCCTGTAGCTGGAAGGGATTCTTCCCAGGGCAGAAGCACTGCTGGACAAACATAAAGCAACTTTGAGGACTACTTAAAAAATTTTAATGAGTTGGTGGGGGAAAAAAGGGATCCTAAAATGTTATTATTGTAGAGAGTATTTTTAATGTCGTGGCCTCTGAGGTAGGCTTTGGAAATATGGGGGTGTCCAGCTGCAGAATGCACTAGGCTGAATTCAAAGAAAAGGCTTCTTGTCCTTTCTCCTTCAGCTGAGAGGCCTGTACTGCATGTTTGGGGCTGAAACACAGCCTGGCTTAACGATCTTGACTTGAGTGGGAGATTTTTGTAGGTAGTTTGCATGGAATATCCAGTAATAATAGTAAGTCAGTATTTTGAAGAACCATATACAGTCATCTTGTTTCCATAATGTAGTTGTTCCACTCCAGAGCTTGCATGGATACAGAGATGACTTCAACAACTCCATCCCTGTATAACAGAAAGAGGACAAGAGTTCCCTTGTCTTGTTTTCATGTTTTCCTGTGGTGTGTATTTGTTGTTATTTTTTGATTGCTTTTGTCTGTTTGCTAAACACTTCTGACCTGAAAATGATAATAAAAATTGTTCCTTATGTGTGAAATATACATTTTTATATGTGTATATATATATGTAAGCAAGGCTTACAAAACACTGCATTCTTCTTGAGGGTGAGCAGTTGTAAGTTGATCTGTAGTCACACAGATGTACTTGCTGCGAGCTGCACTTGGCTGTCCCATGGCACTGTTGCAAACGTGAACGCGTTTTCCATTAAAATCTAAGGACTGGTCCTGTGAACATAAAATGCAAGGCGTACACCTTTAAAAAAAATTCCTCATACTGCAAAATGAGGCAATTACTTGACCTTCCCAGAAGGCAGTTTGCTGTGTGTGGGTGCCAGTGGTGAGCGTGGCCGTGAGCAAGGCTGGCGCTGGCTCGAGCATCATTAAATGGGAGCCTGCTGACACCGGCCATTGATCCAGCAGCCGGCACGGGGCCTCTGGGCCGCAGTGCTTCCTCCCCCATCCCTCACTTCTCTCTGGGGATAACCAATTGGAAGAAATGACCCACTTGCCTGGAGTTTCTAGAAGCGGTGGGCACTTCAACGTGAATTGTCAGCTCAAGCAAAAGGGCAAAGGTTCGTGTGGATGACCCTTATCTGTTGCTGTAACGTTGGGCCATCCCTCACAGTGTCACAAATCCCAAGAAGACCTTGTGAAACTCTACCAATGCGGTACTTGGAAAGCTGTCATCTTTTAAAGTTATGTTACAAAAGGGTGGTGATTGCTTTGAGCTGTAGTACTTTCTTTGAAAAGTTCTGCCTGTTCAGTAATTGAATGTTTATGATGCTAAACAATCTGTTTATAAAATTTTATTTTATTTGAAAATTATTTTTTGTTTTCTGAGGGTGCACAGGTTTATGACAATGGTCCCAAATGGTTAGAAACAGATGGTGTTCAGGTAATACCCATGAAATGGAATGTATTAATTCTATTAGGTCATATATTCTTCCCATTTATTGTTGTTTTCAGTCTTGAGTGTTTTCTTTAAACAGCACTGATAGGTCTAAAAACCGCCACGGGTAACTAAAGGCAACTTAGTTATTCTAATATGGTGTGCTATGAATTTTGTGTATATTTTTCAATTAATGATTTATATTTCTCTTTCTGTAAGAAATTTAAATTAGATACAGCCTAATTTTTTTTCTTTTTTATTAGCATAGAATCCAAAAGCCATTATTATGATCAGAATTCTATTGTAACTTAGTGGTGTATCTGTGTGAGAATATTTTCTGTATTGAGCACAGATATTTCTGCAGTAAGTTACCTTACACATTGATTTGGAATGCTGGCAGCCATTTACCTGCAGCAAAGTACCTTCCAAAATGTATAACTTCTTACTTTATGGAGCTCTTGTTGGAATTTGGCCTTTTTGTTTCCTCATGATATCTAATTTCTGGCTTTGCATAGGACCGTCAAACTACTGCTAAAAGAACTGTAGATCATAATTGTAATTTATTTCACAGTAATTGAACATAAAATTCTATGTTTAAAATGCAGTTCTAAAATACAACTTCCTTTTAAATCAGATATTCTGCAGTTCTCTCGTAAACTTGAAATAGTGTTACATCTTTACATACTTCATAATTTTATGTAATGAAAACTTGAAATAGAAATTCTGTTTGCATAAAGGGCCTCAGAGTTGAAATTGCAAAGAAATCAATTGTGTTCTTCAGACCTCTCAATAATTGTCTTTATATTCATTCTTTAAGGTCCTAACCAAGTTGAAATGCAGTATTTCATTCCTGACATTTAATCCATTAAAATGTCCTTGGAGATGTATTATTCCCTTAAAATAATTTATGTGTACCCTGCAAGGAACACACGCTGCTGGAGGTATATCAGAATAAATTTTGCTCTGCTACAGGACATAAATAGGAAGCATATACATGCCTCATTTGAAATTAATTTATATAATTCTCCTTTGACAATCATGTTATCACAGTCTCGGGACTACTTTTTGTTGACATTTATTAAAAAAAAGTATCAAATTCTTAACAGATGATGATTACATGAACTAACACTGTATCTTGGGCTGTTTTGGCTTGTGTAGCATTTTGTTTAGTTTGTAAAGGAATAAAAGTGGTATTTCCGAGCTCAGTCTGTCCAGAGATATTAACATACAGTAGATTTGTCCATCTGCACTGTCAGTGGTACCTTTTGCCTATGAAGATATTGACACGTGAGCAAGAGGGAGGCTCGTTCTGGGGAAGGTTGTGGTGTGAACTCCCCCTCTGGCAACTCTGCTTGTGCAGCCTCTAACTATGCCCTTACCTGGCCACAGGGTGCATTACAGGCAAGGCAGTGTCAGCTTGGTGAGTTTAGGTGCATGGCATGGGAATATCCATTCTGTTGAACTCTATGTATGCCCATCTTTGTCCACCGTAATGGGACTTGATTATTTACATGTGCCAAGGATTTATTATGTGAATGTGAGTATTGTAGATGATTTTAAACTGGGTATCTGAAAGAATTGCTTGACTGCTGTTGGAAAGCCTGATCTGCTGCTCAGTATGGAAAAACATACTACCCTAACAACCCCGTGTTGCACAGGTTGACTGTAATGATGTCTCACTTTCCATTTTATTTTTCTGTGCAACTTACCCAGTAGGGGTTTTCATCATGAACCAGGCAGATGTTGCCAGGCAGAATGCTTCACAGCAAATTGTCTAAGTGAGCAGGCGTCCTAAAGAAGTCCAGAAACTTAGGAGCAGCTTGCAGACCTCACAGCTACTGCCCTCCTCTTGTATATTTGTAGCTCTGGTTTCTGCTCTTTCTGGAGTGTAGCCAGTTCCTACAGTGCTTTGGGCCTTTTTTTAGCATTCCCAATTTCTGTGGGATCCTGGATTTCACACCGTGCTTAGCTGTCAGTTCTGCCTTTTACCTCTTAGCTTTGCTCTGTCCTGTGATTTTTGTGCTTTGAGAACCTTTCCTTTCAATGTTACGGCCTTTTCACAGCTGCTGGCTTGGTAACCTTGTGCTTCTCTTATTCTCCTAGTAATTTTGTGCTTGCTTTCTCATGTACTCCTGCTGTGATTTGAGGATGAGATGGCTTTTGTGATTTCTTTTCCCCATCTCCCTAGTGGGACATAAGAATCTGTTTCCATTCTGAGAATTTGGTAACATCCCAAGCTACTTTGCCAGAGTCCTGGTTATGCAGAAGTTGGACTAGGAGCCTCTGAGCAAGCTTTGTGCTACTTAGGTTGAGCACAAAGGACGATTACAAAACAATTTGAACGTGGCAGCTGTTGAGAAATTTGAAAGGCCACAGTATGGAGGGTTTTGAGGGGAAAATTTGCCTGAATGGAGCTCTTAAGTAGTGCTCTAGGATAGTGTGGGATTAGATCCTAAGCAAACACTCTTGTGAAGAGTACTTGTGCAGCATTGCAAGGAACAAAGCAATTACCCCAAGGATAGCACCTTTCAAAATTATTGCTATAATTTGGCTAGTACCAGTAAATGTGTTGTTTTCACTGTCTATATTTTATCTCTTAATACTCACTGCAGAGCAAAGCAAATAGTGATTCCTTTTTTCTTGGAAGATGATTTTATTGGTAGATGTGTACTGTATAAAAAAGGGAGGATTTTTCTGTGCTTCTATAACAAATAATTCTCTTTGATTTAGCACTAATCTTTAAGAAAAAATGAGGATCTAGGCAGCAAATTATTTTTTTTTCAAATGGCACTTCCTTTTATTTTTGCCAGCAAAGATAGCTGCATGTTTGGTTATAGTTCCATAATAATTTTTTTTACTAAAACTTGTAGTTTCTTCAGCTCTTCTTTCATCACAAGATCTGCTTCCCTTAAAGAAAAGTATAAAGAGCAGCAGTGTTTTGCAGAATTGTATGTGATCTGAGATAGATGCTGTCTTCCACACAGCTACCAATACACAGATACTGAAATGCCTTTATATCCTTGAATCTGCTTATGAGATTGATACTTAAATTACTCCTTAAATTACTCCAGGAGTAATTGATCACTTACTTTTGTAGATCAATATTTCATGGTCTATTTACTAATACAAAATGGCTGTTTCTATTTTTGGCTTAAATGTGTGTGGTTGTTTTTTTTTTTTTTCCTTTTTCCCAGTCTCTAACAAATTGCTGCTTTTGATTTTTCAGGCTTGATGGGCCACTGGCATTGGCAGGTGGTGGAATGACACAATGCAATATGATATGCCAAAGTAGTTGGGCATCACTTGTCATCTTGTAGACAAGTGAGGCAGAGGAAATAAGAGAATATATGAGTCTCTCAAATATGTAGGCAAAAAAAAGGGATGTTTTCCATGGGATAGAAATCTTTTTCTATAACTGCCTCCTTCCATCTTGTCTCCAGAGGGGTTCAGTTTCTCGTGGTATTTTATCTACACCATAGTTGAGGTACCATAAATAAATATGTAAAACATTTTATCTGTAATAAATAGCTCCATGTATAATTTCACTTCTCTTAAAATGCTTGCTTTCTGTACTGCAGATAAGAAGCCATAAAAGATAGTAAAGATTTAAATAATGATCTTTAAAGTTACAGCCTATGCTAAATGCAGTATATAAGCATACAGCTTGCTATAAAGAACTGCTCAGTTCACTCTAGTTTCGTAGTGATTGCTTGTGTTTTGACCACACAGGGTTATTCATTTTGTTTCAGGCAGTAATTTGTGTAATTAATTTCAGTAATCAGTAATTTGTGCAGTTGTTCAAAAGCACAAATGCTTATACATGGATTTAAGGGGGAACTGTCTATGAACATGTTTCTCAATTTTTACCTTTTTTTTTTTTTTTTTTTAGTCTATCTAGGGCAGCATGGTGACAAATACGTAGCAAATTTCTACCTCAGCTTATTATTTTTCCTGAAGGTTGAGATCTAGAAAAGTTTTTTTAAATCCATCACAAGACACTGATGCAAATAGGATGAGATGGAAGAGCAGCCTGTGTTAATTCTTTCCCTCCCTCTGAAGGTGTGCAGTATGTTCTTCCCCTGTGTGTGTGGAGCCGGCATGAGTGAAGGGGAAAGTGCAAGTTCAGTAAATTTTGCGAAGTAGCAGCGTGGTGGATTTAGCTCACTTGGAAAGCTTCCCACATCCAGAGCAGCTCTTTCTTGTCCTGAGTGCCCAGCTGCATCCTAATATGTGTTAAGGAAAATACAGTAAGGATGTTGAGAGCAAGGAGCAGCCCAGTTCGGGAGGGGAGTTTCCCTTGTGTAGTACAGGTATAAACTTCACAAGGATGGTTTTGACTGTGAGCTTCACAAATGTTGCTCCAAAAGTTGATGTGTTAACTTTTTCTCTCCACTGCCCCACTTTCAGATTAAGCACACTAAGTTTAGTGGTTGAGGTTGTTCAGGATCAGTGTTTTTCATAGATTACATCTGCATTGCTAAAATTGAAGTCTGGTTCCTTCATTTTAGAACTCCTTTTGTCTGATGTAGAAGCGTGTTTTTAAAGATCTGTCTGCAGGTGTGTCTGCTTCTACAGTTGCTTCATAATAAATTTTGGAACAAACTTAATTTGGAAGGGAAAAAAGTTATTCTTTCCATTATTTTTCTACAATGCATTATCTTGTGTTTGACCATAGTGAAAAATGTTTCCTCTGATACATGTTACTCTTTTGATAAATGAATTTTTTCAGTTCCTCCCAGTTTTCTCCAATCTTGATGGTTCTTAATGAATCTGTAGTATTTGCAAGTACTTCAATCCTATGTTAATTGCAGTACTACTTCTGCAAAGCCTAGTATTCATTCCAGGTTTGCTGCTTATTACATGTTGTATCATAGACTGAGGCAAAATTATTGCATTTTGGGTCACAGCAGGTTTGGCTCACATTTTTCTTACAGTCATGAGATTGTTTTATGCTTTGGAGTGATGCTAATTTAGAGAGAGTAGCAAATGCAATGTGTGCTGCCATTCCAGCTACTTAGTAGTCACCAAGGCATCCTCACCTAATCACATACTTTGCCTCTTTAAAATAATCTTTCCCAGAAGGAGATGTTAATTCTGCATATTGAGGACAGCCATCATGCAGCAATATACATATGTGTAGGAAAGAAACCCTTTTAAAGGGAGTTTTTGATTTGTGTTTTAAGTTAAGCTTGGTTGCAAACAGTTTCTACAACACCTTGGTGTTTGTGGCTGGGTGATTGTCGATGCTGCTTGCATGTTGGTGGTGATGGAATTTTTTAAGCTCATCTAATATTAAACTACAAATCTTTGCTGGCTTCATTTAACCCCACATCCAGTTTCCAATATAGCTTTAGCAGTACTGGTAGGAAAGAAGAAATTAGGACATGGTAGCCTGTAACTGGCTTAATTTCCTTGGTCCTGTTTGCACGCACTTGAGGGCACAGCATCCCCACACCATCGGCTGCCAACCTCTCCTGTGGCAGCAGGCAAGCATCCATGCCACTGTGCCCCATTCCCCCTGCAGGCCCTTGGCACTGCCAGTTAGGTGTTTAAAGGTGGGAACCATAGCCTCACAAAATACTGTATCTTCCTCTGTGGATATTAATTTTAGATGTGTTTAGGTAGCAATTAAGTTTTCTCTGGTTCCCATAGTGGCCTTATTAGACAGCTAAGGAGAAAAATATCTCATCTAAATCTACCCACATTTACTCCTTTATGATAAGGAAAGCTTGTAAGAGATAAGCTTTCCATGTATGCATATTGTGACTGCTGAAAATTAATGCTAAACCTACTCTCAAAAAACAATACGCAAATGGAGAACTTCTGAGGTATTCTTGAAGTAAGCTATGAGTTGAGAATTAGAAAATCCTGTGGCCTGGTAAGAAATGGTTTTTGTGGTCTCTTTGTACTGTTAAAATTCTTTTTGGAAAGGAACTCCCACTGTCTAAAGTACCATAAGGTTTTACAAGTTTGCAGAAGATGAAAATGCTACCAGATGTTAAGTTCAAGGACAAGTTAACAACTGTTGTCAGATGGAATAGCTTTTTTGTGTTTGGTACCTTCTCCTTACCTTCTCTCCCTCTCTTCCCCCACCCCGTCTGTTCACTTGACCACAGCTGCTACCAGACTGCCCATCTCTTCTGCAAGTGAACTGGTGGTTCACTCACACAGCTGAAGGGAGAAATCTGTGTGTATTTTAGAGTGCCTATAATTAAGTTGATGGTTGGATTAGTGAATCTTTTGCTGAAATGGATTATCCAACTAAACTACTGTAGTTAAATATAGTTCAGTATTAAATATATATTGAATAAGCAGAAGAGAAGTCGCTAATAACTGAGTTCAGCACAGTGAAAATCAATGAAGGGCACATGAAAAGGATTGCTCATGTCCGGCAGTCTCACCTTAGTGCTGCTACAATGCTGCTATTTTTGCCATAAGACCTTTTTTCATAATATGATTCAACTACATAAAAGGTGTGTGGATTCGAAGCACATCAGAAGTCATTTCCTCCTGTGACTCACTAATCAGCTCTGGTACTTTCATATGTACAGCAGGAACTTTCAGACAAAGGTAAGATTAGTAGCTAACCAGACAAAGAGAAAATGGAGGAAAATAATAGTAGTGGTGAGTACATGCATCCAGTAAGTGTGGCCCAGTATTTTTGTCTTTTTTGATAGATTGCTTTGGATGCTTCTGGGCAACATTGAATGTAGCACTTTTTCATCTCTATCCCAGAAGGACTATTCCAATGGTTCACCTTAGATTCTGCACAGAATATTACTTTGATACTGTAATAGCTTTGGAAATGCTGTCCTTTGATGTCAAGAGCTGTATGGAACTGTTCTTTTGATTAAGACACACTTACACACTTGAAAAACCTAATAGATAAAAAAAGAAAAGAAAAAAATGATCATCATTTGTGCTTTATTAAACTAGATCTATGGGAGAGATGCAGAACATGTGTGCATCTGTATCCCCTGTCTTGATCTGTTACTTTTCTATTGGAAACCCTCATAGTGTGTCTGTCTCTGTCTTGAATAGCCCAGGAGCCTATTTTTTTTTTTGTCCCCTCTTCATTTTAGGACTTTCACCTTTCTTCTGCCAATGAATGCTTGCAGACTGAACAACCTGGCTGGAAACTGGATTATTGTATCCGCCCTTCCCTCATCCTCAATTGATTGTCACAGATTTATTGTTTACAATTTCAGTGTAAAACCTACTCTGCTCCATACCAGGAAAACTTGTTTGTACTGTCAAGGGGTGTAATTGAACGAGTGGCCAACAATTTAACTTCATTCACTCATTTGCAATCGGTGCCATTTCAGGGGAATGAGTGGCATGCAATCATTCCAGGCTGATCAGCCAATACTGGCTGTGTCTTCAGCCAGAGCTCAGGGTAGATGTCTGGCACAGTTCAGGGCTCACGGGAGAAAGCTCCTGGCATTGCTGTGGTACCTCTGTATGACATCCTATCAACAGAGTAGTTGCTTCTAGGTCAAAGTCATGTTTTGCATGAGTTTAGGAGGTACTAAGTTAATTTGCTAGTTGAATGGGTATGGAAATTTGCTCTGAAAACATACATTAAAGCTCTCTTATCCTTAATATATTTACTGCGAGTTTTTTAATGCTTTTGTCTCAGATTTATTCCTGGAACGCGCTGCTCCATTTTTGCGAGTTAATTTAGTTCTTTTGAGATAAACTTTTAAGAAAACTTACTGATCCTGCCTTGTTGGGAAAGATTGGTCCCCTCCTAAGCAAGGCAAATCCTTTTTTTATTCTGTGCTCTGCAAGTAGGCCTTTGTTTGAGAGTTTATTTTACGTTAAATCCAGAGTCACTGCCTGAATTGAGCAGAGAAGTAACTGGGCAAACATTTCAATTTTAGATACAGGAACATAGTGTACATCAGAGATGGTAATTTTGATCACTTTTAACTCAGAAAAATTGAGCTGTATGGAAATAAATATATGCTCAAACAGATGAAGTGGTTCTCAGCAAAGCAAAATGGGAATAGTAGAAGTGGCAGTGGAAGGATATATTGACCCGAGATTCAGATTAGGAAAAAAGCCTCAGGATTTGGGATTTGGCTGCATGTGGCCAGAGCTGTGCCAGCCTGCAGTGGAGTTAAAAGAACAGAGAGGACTAGAGGAATAGTTATATTTTCTATTTCAAACTTTACGCTCTTTTCAGAGAGAGTTTCAGGCTAAACCTGAGGCTTCGTAGGCTGTTAGACCCCTGCTGCTTCTCATGGAAGCTTTGTGCAAGAAGGGGAAAGTCGGAACATCAATCCATATCTTCACAAGAGAAGATGTGATTATTTGACTGCCTCTCCATCCTCGTTCACAGGGCAGACTTCCCAGACAGCCTTCACTGCTCCCTTCAAGTCCTTTTTACGCAGCACAGATACCTTTCCAGACTTCGAGGTGAACGTGCGTCATTCACTCCAGTTTGGGAACTGTGATGTAGACTGAATGTGGGCTCTCCCTGATGGATAAGTGTCAGGGATAATCCGAGCACTAAAAGAAGACACTATGTTCTCCAACACCCAAACTTGCCCTAAGCAGTATCTGAGGTTTTGCTGAACACCAGCCAGCAAAGCAGACTGACTTACCTGGAGAGTCTGTAAGGGGAGACACATTTTGCAGTGCTTCCTTTGCAGCATATGGAGAAGTGGTTGAGGTGTAGCTTCGTGATTATTTTTGCTAAGACTTGCCTTCTCTTAAGAGAAAAACTTTAGATTAGAAACTTATTTTTGCTTCGTGGTATGTAGTTCATACGAGGTTTTTAACTGGGTTTCAAGTTAGAGGGATTTTTTTGAGGATAGTATAATACAAGGTGAGAGATTATTTGAAGGGGGTTTCATAGTCTGTTGATATTTTACTTTTGCAAGTGTTATTAATTGTTTACATGGCTAAAGGAGCACCCTTTAACTCTTCAAATGGAAATTGCTTTTTCCTACAGTGGAAAAGAAACAAAGCAAGACTGAAAAAAAAAAATTCTTATGAAATAAATATCAAGGTATTCAATCCTGGCCTAAGAGAGATGTAACATAAAATGAAGAATGGAGATGAAGGAGAACAGGAAACATTGCCTTTTGAAAGACCAAGTTAGCTTAAGACAATCTCTAGTCACAAAGAATAATTTTAGTAGCCAGTACTGATATAAAAGATAGGTGATCCCACGACACTCCTCAAAAAGAACCAGACACAAGCCTAGAAGATGAAGTAGGAAAGTATATGTGCTTAGGAGACTTTTAGCTAGTAGCTTAAAGACTGTTAAAAAATTGAAAGTAGCACCTGATTGGCTACATTATCCCTTTGGATTTTATCCATATGAAATGTCAGGGACTTAAAATTTGTGGGTCTAAGAGATCATCTGTAGCCTTACAGTACTGGATATTTGTTTAGCTGTAACTACAGATACTAATCTTTGGAGAAGTTATCATCCTGTGAAGAGTAGGGGCAGAGCATGTCTGTTGCTATTTGTCATGTGTGTCCCCTCCACAGGCTGCAGGTGGATCCCTGCTCCCTCATGGGCTGTAGGGGCACAGCTGCCTCACCATGGTCTGCACCACAGGCTGCAGGGGAATCTCTGATGCAGCTCCTGGAGCACCTCCTGCCCCTCCTTCCTCACTGACCTCGGTGTCTGCAGAGTTGCTTCTTTGACTTATTCTCACTTGTCTCTCTGGCTGGAGTTTCTATTATGAAGTTCTTCCCCCTCCACCCCATAATGTGTTATCCCATAGGTGCCATCACTGCTGGGCTCAGCCTTGGCCAGTGGTGGGTCCAGCCTGGAGCTGGCTGGCATTGGCTCTGTTGGACATGGGGGAAGCTTCCAGCAGCCTCTTACAGAAGCCACTTGTAGTCCCTTGCTAGCAAAACTTTTCCATGCAAACCAGTTCCCTGATCTGGAGACTTAACTGTCAAATCCTCCTGTCACATCAACATTAATTAATAAGCCAGTTTGGAGGTATGGGTTTAAATGGTATTTTTAATTGCTAAATGTTTTCTTCTTGCCAAAAGTGCAGATGTTGACAGTCATCAGCCTTAAGGTTCCAGCGAGGCAGAGATGACTGAACCAGAAGTAGATCTGTGTCTGGGATGAGAATTAACCAGGACAAGGACCCTACTGGGAACTGAGCGTTTTGGGAAGAACAAAGGAGTTATCCCAATTGATGTGCCAAAATTAGCAAACGGAGTTTGATTTTTGAAATCTTGGCTGGAAAACAAGGTACAATGCCCTCTCAAGCACATCCCTAATGAGTAACACCCTCAATCCCCACCCCTGCTTATTGCAGGGTACTAGCTGTGGTGTCTTATCTAACTTTATTTTCTGTGTTCTCTGTGCATTCAGGATAACTCTTTTGTTCCATTTTCAGCCCACACGCTGACACAGCTCTCCCTCTCTCTCTTTCCCCTTACACTGTTGTTTAAGCATGCTGTAAACTTATTCATTCCCTAAAGGCAAGAGCAGCTATCTGAGCAACACTTTGTCAGCATAATACATTTACAGAATGCATATTTATGAACCTTTGAGCCTTTATTGTTCCAGAGGGCAAATAAAAAACATGAAAAGTAGCAATATAGTGTTTCAAAGGTCCCTCAAGGAAAACAAAAGTAGTTGGAAATAAATTTAGGGGAAAAAAGTTCTTCTCCAGAAGAGAACCTTGAATTAGCACATACAAAATATGTGGTAGGTAAGACTATTCTCTTCTTTCACCTATCCTAGACTCTTCTAATCCAACTTTTAAGAAGTTTTAAGCTTGAAAAATGGTTTTAAGCTTTATAAAAATAAATAAATGGCATAGTTTAGATATAAAACCAGGGTTTTTTTAAACAGCATGTTTTGCTCAATCATAGTAAAGTAAAACAGTTTTAAAATGGAATTGATCATCTCCATTGAAACACACCACACTGACCATCTTGTGATCAGTGTGGTGTGTGCTACAAAATTACTACAGATAAAAGGTAGCTGAAAAATCAGTAAAATGCCCTAATTGTTATTTTAATTGACTCTGGATTCTCATTAACTTTACAGTGTATACCTCAGCTTTTAAAATTAATGGGTTGCTGCTCATTATTGCTGATAATAAAATAAAGCTGGTTAGGCAGTATTTGTGTTCTTACATGTGTCCATTAGCTCAGTTGCAATCAAAAAGTGGTTATACCAATGTTCCTAGATTATACACCCTAAAAGTTAAAACATGCAGAGTTGTCTTCCTGCATGAAGAGTCTCATCTTAAAATGAGATATGTGAACGTGGCTGCCTGTAGCTTATGTCCAAAGAAAAAGCTGGAGTGTGTGCCAAACAACAGAACTCATGGAAATTCAGCTTAACCAAAATTTGACATCATAAAAGAAGAAAATAGCTCCAACATGCAGGAGAAAATACATGAAAGTTCCACATGGTGAAAAAGTAAAATAAATGCAGATTTTTAGCTTCTCTACAGTAGCAGAACTATAGGGATTTGTAAGTAAGAGGTTATAGTTGTGCTTTCTGCTGTAATGACTTGGAAGGCACATTTAATGGTAAACTCCAGGCACCAGTACCGCTGGGGCCAACCTGCTGGAAAGCAGCTCTGTGGGAAAGAACCTGGGGGTTCTGATGGACAACAAGGTGTCCATGACCAGCAGTGTGCCCTTGTGCCAAGAAGGCAAATAGTATCCCCGAGGGCATTAGGAAGAACACTGCCAGCAGTTCCAGGGAGATGATCCTGCCCCTTTACTCAGCCCTGCTGAGGCACACCCGGAGTGCTGTGTCCAGTTCTGGGCTCCTCAGTGCAACAGACAGGGAGCTCCTGGAGCAGGTCCAGCAGAGGGTCACAAAGAGGATTAAGAGACTGGAGCATCTCTCTTATGAGGAAAGGCTGAGGGAGCTGGGACTGTTCAGCCTCGAGAAGAGATGACTGAGAGGGAACCTCATCAAAGTCTGTCAGTCTCTGAAGGGACAGTGTCAAGAGGATGGATCCAGTGGTGCCAAGCAATAGGACAAGAGGTAGTGGGCAGAAACTGATGTAGAGGAAGAACTTTCCTGTGTGAACAAATTGCCCCTAGAGATTGTGGAGTCTCCCTCATGGGAAATGTTCAGGAGTTGTCTGGACACAATCCTGTGCCATGTGCCTTGGGTTGACCCTGCTTGATCAGGGAGGTTGTACTGGATGACCCACTGGAGTGCCTTCCAACCTTACCCATTCTGTGACTGTTATTCTGTGAAACTCAGCGGGACTCATCTCTGTTACTTCTTTTGGCCCAAATTAGGGAAGGAGATTCAGAGAGCTATCCATGGAACAATGCAGAACCCTACTGACAGCAAAAACTAGCCTGGGGTGATCCAGAAGCTGTGACGACTCTGCCATAAGGTGCTGGATGATTTGTGTGGAGGGAGGAGGGGTGAGGAGGAGGATTTGTTTCCTGAATCTGTCCCAATTTCACTAGTGGATACTTTTTTCCAAAGGGCTGATGCATGTGTGACTGTGAAGCAAGGACTGTGAGCGTGGGATCTGAGCTAGGGGTTTTCGGTTGAGTGGATGTTTTTCTCCCTAAGATACTGTCTCCATTAGAATGGCACACCAGAAAAAAGGTAGGAGAGATGATGAGTGAAGATTCAACATTGCACAGAAGAGACAACTTAAACTCTTATGTATGTGTTTAGTTATTTTCAGTAGTCAAAATGCAACTGTATTCACAAATTATTTCAGGTCCTCCATGGCTGAATTTTTGGCAATTATTCACGTATTACAGACTTTCTTCCATTCTTTCCTCAAGAATCACTGTTCTGCGTTTTGTAAGTTCTGGAGAGACCCCCAGAGGGGGAGGGGGATCAGGTTTGCCTCTAAATGTAATTTTCCAGTGAATTGTGGTAATCATTTGTTAAACATGAGAACAGCTTGAAACATTATGATCACTCAGGAGTAACTGCATGGGTAAACCTTCACCTACCACAGTGCAATGACTTTAAAAAGAAAAAAAAAAAAAGTGTAGTTATGTTTCATCGGTTTCTCACATTTTAGGTGGCACTGGCAATGTTACTTTGCAGCAAGACATCTGTAATATCAAATGATTGCTTAAAAATCACAAAAGAAACTAAAATTAATTTCTTGCTAGTTCTACAAACATGTTTGCCACTGGTATATTTCTTCTGAGATAGGGAGGATTGAAATTGCTAAGGCTGGGTGGGATTCTCCTGGCCCTATTCCACCATTGAAAGGACGATGTCTTTTAAGGATATGTAACCCCGTTTGTAAGTATGCTTTAAGCAAATGCTTGGTATCCAAAGTGCCGCTTTTCCTTTTGTCTTTTAACGTGCTCAGAAAATCAGGGTGTGAGGTTGGTGCCCCAGCCAATGCCTTTCCCCTCAGCAAAGTGGAATTCCACATCCTCCCTTCAAAACAGTCCTTGTGCTGGGTGGGCAGTGCTAGTGCCCAGGGCTTACAGAAGAAACTTTCTACTCTCATGGAAACCCTCTTGAGACATAAAGATTACTAAATAAAAAAAGAGAGAGAAAACTCGTTTGTTTTTTTTTTCCTAGTTTTTTAAACAGCTTTTCAAAGCTTATTTCACCAATATGAATCAAGCATAGATTATTTACATTCTTGACTCACTGTGAGAAAGACTGATAAATGAAAATATCCACAAGTTAAGAAACCATACACAATTGCACTGTCATCTTTAAATTCTCTATACATAACAAAAGTGGCAGGATGCAAATATGAGGCATTCTAGATCAAAGCAGTAAAAATATGAAGATATTATTATCCAAAAAATATACGGTGAATGATAGTAATTATAAATATTTTAAATCCAGTGAAAGGAAAAATCTATAGGAATCTTGCTATTTCAGTAGGAGTTGTACAGTGGGGTTTCAGTGTTCCAGATTACACCAAATTTTCCTTTAATTAAAGGTGTCTTGCACTGAAATAATGAAAATGAACCATTTAACATTATTTCTGTGTAGTAAAGGAATGAAAGGGTTGTCATCTTTTTACGATTTGCTTTTCTCAAAAATGTAATAGAAGTGTGGAAAAAGAGCCATGTTGTCACTGCAAATCAGAGATTGTACTGGTCTTTCTCTATTACAATGAACTTTGCTGTCTGTTGTTAGGTTCTGTTAAAAAAAAATTAAATGTGTATGTGTGTACTTCTCTCTTATTCCTGGTTAGATTTTTCTTAAATAACCAAATCTTGAATGTTGTACTGGAAAATGAGTCCTGTGTGAGGGTCAGGGAGGTCCAAACAGTTTGGATCAAAACACAAAAAACTGTGTTGGGACTAGTCAAGGCCTTTTAATGTGCCTGATGTTTGCTTTGAGAGCTGCTGCAGTGTGAGTGCATTTTGAGACTTGCAGCATTAATGTTGTATGCAAGTTGGTAAGTTGATTAATGTTTCAGAGGAAAGCTTCATAAACCTCTCTGACCCAATTGCTTGTGAAGTTCTGGTTGGGCCGTGAGTGTGTGCCCAAGTTTGTCCCTCGTGGCAGGAGGGGCTCTGGAAGGCTGCCCACCATCAGTGCTGTGCCCCCAGTCTGCCTTTCCCTGTGGTTCTTGACGCTCTTCTGTTCTTCAGTTGTGACTGTGTGAGTAGAATGGAAACTGAACCTTTTCACATGGGTGTTTCCTATGTCCAAACCCTGCCAAAAAGGCATTTTCCCTTTTTAAAAAATAGATAAAGTTTCTCTCTGTTCATAATTTGGCTGTGCATCAGTGGCTCTGCTGTAAAAACAATTAATGGAGAGACTGATGTGAGAGCTAGGCCAAGTCCTAGCACTGCCTGCCCGTGCATGAGTAATGAGTTGCAATATTCTTCCTGAATTACGTGTTTCTGTCTGAGAGGGTTGTGTTTCCGAGACGTGGTGCCTCCAATTGGTGCTCTTCAGGCTGGCTCCTGCTTCACTGACTTCTTAAAAAGGGCTGGTTGGAAGAACGAAGATCTGGCCTAATATTAGCAAGGATTTGCTGGAGACTGCATGCCAAATTAAAGGGAGAAAAAGAAAAAGAAAATTAGTTTATTTGAAAGAGGCCATGCTGGTTTTGTTTTTGCTGAGAACATGGTAATATGAGATACTGAGAGCCTAAGGTTTTAATGATATTATGCACCTAAGGTACTAAAGAGTCTGTAAAAGTGTGTCCGGCCCTATAAAATAATTTTCCTAGTGGAGCTGGTACCAAGATAAATGACAGCCTCCAGTACTTGTCAGCTCTGTGGGCTCAGTCCTCTGGAGTGCAGCTGGAACTGCCGCACCAGGAGGTTGATTATTGCCAATAGTCTCTGCTGTGCATCTGCTTTTTTTGTTGTTGTTGCTTTTTTTTTTCCTCCAAGTTAGATCAGTGGCTGTCTTTTTGTCTCCTTCCTTCTCTGTTTCTCATTTGTGCACCATAGGGATACATATTGAATGAACTGAGGAAAAATAAGGAAGAAAACTGGTAATCCTGGCTAATATCTCCAGAGATCTCACCAAAAGGTTAGATGACTTCTGTGTCAGAAGATTTTAGGGAGTTATTGTTGACTGGTTGCTCTTATGCATCCTTTTTTTTTTTTTTTAAGTTGGTAAATATGAAGATTGACATTCACTGTTTCTCTTTTGGGGAGGGTTCCCTGATTCAGCTTCTTAAGAGCAGCAAATGAGTTTGGTTAGAGGGTAGAAAGGCTTTTGTTGTGAGCTTTCTGTGAGTAGGCCAGTAATACCACCCATAGGCTAAACCAAAAGCACTGTGCTACTTGCTTAATAATTAAATGAGCTCCTCATTTCAGTCGCAGTCTCTAACATAAGCTGAATCCAGCGAGCCCACCAGCTGTGTACTTGCTCACAGAAAGTTACTGCTATGATGTTGCACTGAATTTCTCCCAGTCATCCCAGTCTTATTAATGCCTCAGTGTGGCATAAAGCTTCATTCATTATTCATAATAATCCAGTCAGAGGGCACTCTGAGACCTGATAAATTCTCACCTAAATGACAACAGCTGACAGGGCCTAGGGTTTTATAGCCTTTCTCTTGCCATAGCAAGGTGCTGTGGGCAAAGGTCCAGAATGATCTTCTACTAATGACCACCGTGATATATGAGCAGCTGCTGATTTTCTGACACGAAGTCTACTCTGCTGAGCATCCAACCTACCAGCCGTGAGCAGCGGATAAATATCTGACAGGCGATATACTTCAAGAACAGATCACGAAAAAAATCTGTCTCAGGTGGGAGAGAATAAAAGGGTTAATCCTGTGCTGGAGCACTGCAACATCAACAACAACAAAAATATCCTGGGGGCAAAAAAAAAAAATAATCAGAAGTCTGTAAATTCTGGCTGTGCTGATGTGGAAATGAGAATACGATTCCTACTTCTGAAAACTCTTCCTTTCTGGCCTCCAGAGGGTTGAATAATCATGACTTTAGAAGCCTGTAAATTGCTTTATAAAAATCAATAATCATCTGCTGAAGGATATTAATTGCACTTTTTCATAAAGGGAAAAAGCTTCATAATATTTTATTGGTTTTTAATGGGCTCTTTGATACCACAGGAGGTAGGTGAAAAGCCTCTTTCTTTTGTTCAGGCACAGATCTAGCTTTTCAAAGGAATGTATGTACCTATTTGAGTTTTAACTTCTCCCTTGTGTTGTGGGTTCAAATTAAAAGCAGGTGGACTCCTTTTATTTAGCCCTTCTGTTTCACTTTCAATGAGAAATAATTCTTTATTATATCATCTTACCTTTTCTAAGTTATATTGATAAATGTATGTCTTTCTCTGAGTTTCATTGCCATGCAAATTGAGGGGTTAATTCTGGAAGTTTGACCTTATTGACATATAGCAGAAAAAAATCAAGCTCTAAGTGTTTCAAAAAGATTCAGCACCAACCAGGCCAAGTCAGATATCTTTTGCTTGTTAAAATAAGTATAGTGAGTGCTCATTTTTCACTATGCCTCATCTTTGCTTTGGAAGAACGAGCCTTTGAGGCTGTTTAAGGGTGCCCATTTTTGCATTTTCCGCATCCAGTGTTGAGTGCCTAGGCCAGGAGGACAACTGGTTATTCTGCATAAGAGCTTTGCTCAAAATGAGTTTCTGTCCACTCCATTTAGCACCCAAGTGGCAATAACAGGCTGCTCTGGCCTGAAATCGTAGAGAGCTGGAGGTGAAAAGGTGGCCTTTGCATGGATGAAGTTCAAGGCTGGTAATTATATTTTTTTCAGTGGTGTGTTTTGACCCTGTTCTCTCCAGGATTTGTGGCACAGTAACAGAGATCCACGAGGTCAATGCAAACGTTTTCCCCTCTTCCCTCCCTGTGGCACCCTCTTGTTAGTTAATGGAGACATGGACTCTATCTGGTTCCCAGACTGAACCAGTAGATAGGAGGCCACCAGCCAAAGTCAGGCTAAAGGAGATGGATCGAGTCTGGCACTGATTCTTATGCTCACATTATGTACAACACGTTGTGGCTGTTGGAGTAGTTCAGGACTCGGCCACTGACAGCTACTTCCATCAGTACTGCGACATCTTTTGGGACCAGACTTTGAGGGCTGATGGCAGCAGAACTTTACCATCTACTGGAATTATAGGAAAGTTTGGCTTTCCTGTCTGAAGTAATTCTGGCAACTTTATTTGGTCTTGTTTTGATAACAAGTATTTCTAGTATTTCTATTAAAAGTGACACAGACTATTTACAAATGAGGTGGTCTGAACTACATGAAACTTAAACATATTCCAGGCAAGTTTAGGCTTTGTTATGGGCAAGAGCTGGATGAAAGCATTCCTGGAATCTCACATGGTTGCTAGAGCAACTTGCAGCTGTAACCAAAACATTTATCACTCTCGCTGGGCTCCTCTGTCAGCCTCCTCAGACACTTCTTCCTTCTTTCTATTATATTCCAGTAGAAATATACAAAATGTGACCTTTACTTAGGGTGACCCTCACCAGTCAGAATATTGACTTGTCGAAGACAGCTTAACATGCAATTTGTCAAGCCAAGCCGTTGGGTTTCTTAGTTGTCCTGTGTTGTCTTCACTGATGCCTTAGTTCCTTCTCCTTGTTGCTGCTCCCCTGGCTGAACACAGTTGGTCAATGGGTTCTTTGCTTGGAATGTTTGGAAGGTGATGGGAACAGGTTCTGATGGGTGTGGTAGACCAAGGAAGCCTTTTTGTTGTTATTTTTTTCTTGTTGAGGTAAAATAGAAAGGTATGTCATTAATACTCGTGGACATCAAGAATTGCCTGGATAATTTTTTTGTTTTTGACTGTGTAGGTGAAATCACCTCTAATGTGGGATTTTCTCACTCAGTTGTCTGCCACTGAATGTCTCCTAGGTTGGTAACAACCCTGCTTTCTATCTGGGGGTTTACTATTATAATTTTTCAAATGCTTTTCTACCTAAGTGTGAAAATGGTGGTTTTCCTTGTGGTTTTGTGGCTTAGTTTGGTGGTTTGGGGTGGTTGTTTTTTTTTTTTTTTTTTGGTAGAACATGCATGTTCCATGACCTAGAAGTTACTTTTGTTTTGTTAACTAAAAATTTCCCACTCCCATAAGCAAGGGCAGACAAAATACAGAATTGTTCTAAAAAATACTCTGAAAACAAACTAAAAAGCATTGCAAAAAATAACTTTAATAGAAAATGAAACCTGGGTTCGTAAATTCATTAATTGTAGCATATGCTTTTGAAAATCACGCTCTGTATTTAAATGTGAACATTCACAGAATAATGGAAAGATTTGTGTTGGAAGGGATCTTACAGATCATCTGGTTCCAGTTCCCCTGCTGTGGGCAGGGACATCTTCCACTAGACCAGATTTCTCAAAGCCCCATCCAGCCTGGCCTTGATTCGTTCAGTTTCCTGTCGTTAAAAGTTTTGTGCAGGGATCTGAAGTTTTCCTATGAAGTAATTTAATAGAAATTAGTGAAAGAGAGCAAAAGAGGAGAGGAAACTAAGCCCTTCAAAGGTGTACTCAGAAGGAGGAGACAGTTCCATCTTCAATGCTTCCTTCAGTGTGAAGATTTTTGTCCCATCCTGCAGGCATCATGTATACCATGATGCAGGAAATAAATTACTTTTCTTCTCTGATTTATGGTAGGAGTCCCTGCAGAGATTTAGTGGGAAATATTTAACAAGGGGAACTCCCCTTTTCCTTTATGATCTCATATTTTGTAAACTGATTAATGTAATAAGGAAACATTTCCCTTCGTTCGAAGCCCTCAGTTCCTCACAACTGGGAGTTGCATTCCTCAGCCTTTTCCATTGGAGGGCTCTCCCAGTAGGCAGTTTGGTTTGCCTCAGGTGGAAGACAAACTATTTGTTTGACAGGAAGGAAACTAATTACAACTAGTCTTCTCACAATTAAAGGAAAAAAACCAGACTATTTTAACAAGCTGTAGACAATATTTTTGATTTTGGTCAGTTGCAGAGCTCCTCCAAGACTATTCAGCCATCTAACACAGTTCTGTGATGTGCCCATGGAATGGATTCAGTCACGCAGTGGTTCCTGCCTTGTGGTAGTAAACCCAAGCAAATATCATGCAGGACCTCACAGCATTGCATCACTGTGATTCTCAGTTGAATTAAAATTTTTGAGTGAGGTTGCCATTCCATCAGAGAAATCAAACATTCCTCAGGTATCCCTTTCCATCTATGGACTCCCCTTGTGGATTTTTATGTATGTGTTCTTTAGGAGCCTCTCATATTGCCATCAGTGCTGGGAAAGACATTGTTTTCAATGCACCAGCTTTCTCATCTTGCTAGTTAAGAGCTGTTACTAGTTAAGAGACCAGAGAAATTCCTGGCACTCGTAGACTGCCTACTGCCATTTAAATGAGCACCTGTGTGTGCAGTTTCTTGTTGTTTTCTGGGAAGCCATTGCACAACCTCCATGCACAAGCTCTGCTGCAGCTGAGTGTTTTAAATACATGACAAAGAATGATGTTGCTTCCAGCTCATGGTGGTGTGCAAGCACTAGCCTGTACTCTTGGCCTGTGTGGATCTGTGGCTCCTGGGGGATAGAGAGCTTACAGACTGAGCTGAAGCTGCAACACAGATGAACAAACTGATCAGGCACAGGTTAAAGCCTTACTCACACATGGGTCATGATATACTTAGCAAATACCATTTTCTTCTCTATTGTGTGGAAGAAAATATGGAATGAAAACTGAATTGTTAGTTGTGCCCAACTGATATCTGGTCAATATGAGTGGGTGCTTCCCAGGCTCCTGGCTGTTACCAGAGGTGGGATTGCTTGAAGTTAGGCTCTCCAGTGTCATGGAGTGACAGAGTATATCTGGGCACTTGGATACACCAGTGTCTTACTGTGGTGCTCTTGTGGGGGAGCTGCTTTTTCTTGTTTTCTGTAGCATGGTGCTGTGCAGTGCTGTGAGTGGTGAGCTGTGTTTTTTGTGCTGTGGGTGAATGGGGACTTTTCATTTTGAATTCAAGATTCTGGGAGATAAAAAGGCAAGTATTTTTTGACAGTTCTGTGGTTTGTCTCTAGGCACATTGGGTGCTGATTTTCATTCCAGTACATCAAGGCAACTGTCTGAACTACAATCCAAACAGAAATTCCTTCAACAACAAACCAGTAATATCACATGTAGTTCCAGTTGTTCACTCTTTCTTGTGCTCTGTCTTTCCATGAGATCTCACGTCCTCAACCCACTGCCTTGGGCTAATAGTTTGTAACAAAGCTCAATCTCTAAAATGTCCTATATAAATGGAGAAGGGAAGATCATAAAAGAGAAAGATGAAAACATTTACCACTCCAGCTCCCACACTCAGAATCTCTCTTGAGTTTCCTGATTCATCAGCCAGTTAGGAGGGCATGCAGTCACCCATGCTGCCTGGCTGCTGTTGCTCTCTCCAATGCTACAGGGTACCATTCATCACAGACTGCTAGCTGAAGGATACAGTGTCAATGCTGGCAATTGATCCAAGAAAACCTGCACATGTTATTGTACCTCACTAAGGGCCCTCTTCTTTTCTGCTTTTCCCTGTAACTGAAAAAAAATTAACCTGTGAGGTTTTTTTTGTTCAAGTTGGAGCAGGGAAAATAATATCTGTAAGGGGAGGAAATGTTCTGTGCTCATCCCATCCCTATGTCCTAATCTTTATTTAAGGCTGTAAATTAGGGGGAAAAGACAATATTTGCTGTCTTCTAGCATATCTGATTGAGAGGAAAGGAGATCTGTAGGGATTATCAACTTGTAACAGTATATATTCATATGATAAAACTGAATTACCCAGAAGACAAAAGAAACACTTGAGATACAGCATTCATCTTTTGTACCACGATGTGCATTCATGTGTTACACCTTGGGGCAAATCACAGGCAAGTTTAGGGGGAAGGGGGGGGGGGCAGAGGCAGGTGTGGGAAGGGAGATCTTGCTTTTCCTAGGCCAGAAATCCTAGATGTAATTGTTGTTCACAATAAATTGTTGATCACAATGAACAGTACCCACTCATCCAGACCCGTAGGCATATTCATGAAGTAAGGTACTATTAAATAGGGGCTCATGCTTTGACTCTGTGTTTGGAAATCTGGGAGTGAGAAAGGAAGGATTCATCAGTAATTGGACTCCCTTGGAAGGGGATGGGAAATGTGGAAGCAAACAGTCTATAGGGCACCAATTTAAGTTCATCCCAAGTCAACTGTATCAGTGCGTGCCTTGGTGTCCACTGGCTTAGGTATGTGCTTACTTTCAAGTAATTTGCTGAATCAGAATTGTAGGTAATGTTCTATCTCGGGTCCCATAAGGTACAATACCAAAGCAGGAAGTCAGGAAATTTTGAGGGGTTTTCTTTATAGCAGGCATTATATTTTTATTGGTGTTTTCATTCAAAAAAATCTCAGCAAGCTAAGCTACAATGACTAATTAAATTTTACAGCTACCCTGTGCACTAAGTAAACACCGCATTATTATTTTGTGCTTTAATAAATAGCAAATGCAGGATGCGGAAAGGAAAGGATTTAGAAGTATGTCTAATCAGTTGGGGTGGCTCCTTCCCTCATTTATAATCTCCCCTTGGATGCCTGGTAGGATCAGTATTGCTTTTTTTGGTAACTAGAGTCAGATGGACAACTTCATCCTCAGTGTGCTGTAGATCAGAGGTAAATTCCCAGAAGACCACCAGAACAGATATAAATCCAACCCAAAGGAGAGCAAAATCCTTTGTAAATGTAGTTAGGCTTTTTTAGTTCTTTTCTCCCTAAAATGAGCAGATTTTGGAGCATGTTGTAATCAGCATGACTATTTAGCCCCAAGGATACAGGTCTGAGTAGCAGATGCTGGGGAAGCCTTTGTGGTTTGCTGGACACAGGCTGTACCTCAACATAACCTACCATTGCTAGCTCTTAAAAGAACAGGGATATCCTTTCTTGCCTGCCTGTGTGTAGGGCAGGAAAGATGGGTGAGAGAGATCTCCCACATGAAGTGTGTCAGAGGAAGGGTGGACATGGGGATTCTTTGGGCTCAGCATATTCTGTATGTGGAAGTCCTTGAGTAGAGTACAGTCCTGCCTTAGAAAAACACCACCAAAACCAACCAACCAACCAGAAAAAACAACAAAAGAGGGATATCGAACACTTCAGAAATAAAATTAATGTTTTCTTCGTAGCCTTCTGGTAATAAGACAAGTGTGCAAGATGAGAAAATTGTTCTAGCTGAGAGAACAGTTCCTGAACTTTGTGCTGTTTTGTATTATTTGTTAGGAAAACAGCAAATATTCTAAATGAGCATCATGATTATGGAATGGATGGGTATCTGGTGGTGGGTATCAAAAGTTTACATGGACTTGGAAAGAAGCTGGGCACATAATGAAAGCATAATGTAAAGGCATAAATAAAATTAATAAATAAAAGTGCACAAAGGCCATTTACAGAAAAAGGAAGGTCAGCCTCTCATCTGAGCAGATGTGGTGTTGTTCATATACAAGGATAATATCCTGTACCATGCAATGGACTCTGTTAAGCCTTTGCCTCCGTGAGGAAAGAGTTCTGTTTTTGGTTTAATTGTTGCAAGGAACAGCTTGAGCTGAACTCTACACCATAGAGAGTGACCAGTCTAGAGGAGCTTCTTTACTTTTTATTTCCTAGCTGGCATCCCAACCTGCAGACTCCGGATGAGATGATAAAAATAGAAGAAAAGCAAAGTTCTGCCCAAACACGTGCTCTTAGCTCAGCTGTAGTGACCTTTGGATTGACTTTAGTCTTCAAGGAAGCAGATGCCAAGGCGGGCTTAATCAACTCTCATCCCGTGACTTTCTTTGCTGCCAGCGCAGCAAACTGTTACCACGGATGCTGTTTGTGGGACACTTGTGCTTTGCAGGTGACCTCTGCCTCTGTCAGCCAAAGGAAACTTCTCCTAGCAGAGCTGCCTGAAGCGTGTTGCAGCTGGAAGCTGTTCTTGGCGTTATTTACATTTAGCTCATTGAAACAGCATATCTGTCATTGGGGGTGGTTTCTGTGGAACTCTTTAGCATGTGTTTTCATCACCAGGCTGGCCTGGCCTCTCCAGAACTGCTGCTTTCACACTGTGCCTACACATTTGTTTTTCCCCCCTGTTTGTTGGATGTTGATGTACTTCCAGAAAACCCTGTGTCCATGGCAGAGAGGCATATGGAAAGATGCAAAGGGGTTTCGTAAAGCATAAGAAAGGTATGTCCTTTGTCACAGTTGAGTGCAACTTTGTCAGTGTGTGGAAAGTTGTTTTTATTCTGAACCTTGGTAGCTTATGATTGCAGGTTAATTGTGGTAATGGAAATGTATCATTATGGCACTGGTTCAGATGCAGAGCCCGGAGGTGCAACCGCCTTTTAGGAATGCTAGGGACAGAGGGAAGGAGAATGGCTGCAGTTGGCTGTGAACAAGAGGCTTGCAGGCAAGACTGCAAGGGAGAGAGGCAACAAGGAGTAAAGATCTGGAGTTGTATCCCTGTTTCCATGGGATGCAGGCATGCACAGAGGCCTGGTTTTGATTGCTTTTTTCCACAGTAGAAGCAAGGGGTCAATAGGATCATGGATACAGGGACAAGCGTCCCCCAGATGGCAAAGGACCAAGAGATACTGAATGTGGGAGGAGTTGGCAGCATCATAGTGGAATTACCAGTCTCCTTTGTCAGAGCTCCGTAGGTGAACTGCTGGAATTCAGAATGACTGTGGAAAAGCAGACTCTGAAATGTGGCACAGAGAGTGCTGGAAAATGCAAAACCCAGCCACTACGTTTGACTAGCAAGATTGTTTTTTTGGGAGGGCAGGGAATTTTTCAAATAGGAAATTGCCACTGAGGTCATTCTGGCCACGCTTTAATATCTTGGATTTACCTAACTGAAATGTTATTTTCCATTTTAGTTGGTTATGCTCTCATTTATTCACTGTCTTATTACAGGCTGGGTTTTACTGAGATGTGGCCCCAAGCTGACTGGCGCTTAGGACCAAATGAAGTGAGCGAGTCCTTTGCATTTTCAGTAGGAAATTTGAGAGCCTTAATTATTTAAACCTGGAAAACATCAGAGAAATCCATATTAAAAGTTGTTTATGAAGTGAAAGATGGTTCTCAAAGTGCTCTCTCCTGCTCGCCTTCTGTGGGGATGTAACGCCCAGAAGTGTCTCGCTTGTTACAAGGCACTGCAGGGCTGAACCTGGAGGGATGTGTTTGCTCTCATGAGGCTGTGTGACCTCTGTGATTTTTGGATCCAGGTTTCCTGGGCAGCTTTGGGAATGCCACGCCAAATCTTTTTACTTGTTTTGAATTGGCTTTGGCTGCTTGGAGCCTGGTAATGTGGTACCATCTGCCTGGCTTATTGAATGTGTGAGGGTGTATAGCTGCTCTGGGAAAAAGGGACATATGGAAAATGATAGTTGGTGAATCCCAGGAAAGAAAAGTCACGGGAAACCACCTAATTACCAAGGCTTAATAGCCAGTGAATCGACAGTAAGGAGCTTGGTCCTGAGGTCCTGTGGCATAAATGCGTGATTACGTTAACACCCCACTGCTACTGGGATACTTTTGTGTTTACAGGCCTTTTTCCCTTATTGCTAGAGGCCTTCAAATCCCAGATAGTCAAAATCTCTATTCAGTGCTGCCTGCTGGGCGTTTAACAAGGGTCCTTGTAACGGGACCCAGTACAAGTACAAACATGAATGAAGAGTGCAGGGGCCACCAGAGCACCACAGGCTGCAAGGTAGCCAAATGGAGGCAGCGGCAGAAAAGCAGGATAAAGTAGACAATGACCCTCAGTGCCTCAAGGCATTGCTTCAAAAGGTGTCAACACCAATTAAATTGTAAAGGCTCTGTCAGCTTCTGAAAAGTTATCTAGGCAGGGACAGAAAGTACAGAATCAAAGGGGCTACAATGAGGTTTTGTGTGTCTGGCAGCAGAGCCGGGCGTACACATGCTCCTGGCAGTGTGGGATCCGGCTGGGAGCCTCCCAAAGGCAGAGCTATGCTTGGGGTGGAAAAGAGGCAAGACAGCTAGTGTGGGGTCTCCTGCGCCACTGGTTTTTATCAACAGCGGGGGGAGTGTTTAATAACATGAACCAGGGTTGGTTCAAGAAAAAGCTGAACATTTCTCCCTCGACTGAGTTAGGGGTTAATACATTTGAGAACTGGATGCAGTGTCTTCCCCAATAAATGTGCTTTCTGTGTGCTCTGAGCATTTTAAATTTCCTTGCAATAAATAGCAACTCTCAAATTTGTTTTATACATTGCTGTGTAAAATTGCTCATTAGAAAAGGAAGTGGTGTTTTAGCAGCTAATTTCTTTTTGTGGTTAGATGACTATAACTCTTAAACTCTTGTGCTGTCTTTCCCCTTTGCTTGTGGGACTGTGAAACTCTCATCTTATTCTTTGAAATGGTTGGAGGTGCAGGGCAGAGGTACATGTAGACATTACTCTGCCCCTTGTTGATGAGGCTGTAGTGATGCACATAGGTGAGTATTGTGGTCTTTTCAGTGCAACAGTCAAGCTGTGGGGTCTAAGGCACAATGAAAGGGGGTGAATACTCAGTTTGGTTCTCTTATGTGGTAAGGGAGGAAGAAACGTGTCTTCTGCCTGTGGTGCCTAAATTTCCACGCAAAAAGGTGAAATGCTTCATATATAAAACAGATTAAATGTTTTGAGCTTGAAGAAAGCTTCTAACTATAATATTTATTCCCATTTCCTCATAAAAAGCCTGCAAAAAGGTGTTTATGCTCTCTTTAAAACCCAACTCAAAATGTCAATTAAAACAAGGAATTCAAATTGTTGTTTTTAGTCTTACAGTTTGCTCACAAAGCATTTTTATGGCAATTCAAATGGCTGAATGATGTTGATATTAACTCGTCTTTGTAGGTATACACAGCAAATCATAGAGATAGTTCATATTTTTTGTATAATGAGTTCTAACTACGGTGTTTTGCCAAATCCCATCAGTATTGTAACAAATTGTTGAATGAAGAAATTGATTTGGGAGGAAGACTCTGATTTGAAAGGTTTAGGAATGCTGTTTAAATGAGATTATATAAAACTAATGGCTTATTGCTGCACTATATTTAAGCCTTTTCTTGAAAAGTAGGTGATGTGGTGACCCTAGTATAAAAGCAACAATCAAAATTGCTAGAATGCATTCATCTATCTACAGAGAAGTTTATTCTCTGACTAGAAGTGTAGACAGAGTTTGTTTTTCAGTGTCTGATTATTATCATGTCTTTGGAATTCATCATTCTTAAATGTCTCGATACCATAAGAAACCAAAAGGGCACTTTCTGACAAAGTTGAAGGATGTGTCAGAAATATTCTGAGTCTCTCTTTTTGAGTAACAGCTCAATTTAGCAAATATAGTCTTCTGAAGCTGGAGCAGAAATACTTGGAGGGTGGATGAGAAGCTGAGCTGTATGTGGCATTGTTAGGCAAATGGCAGAGGAAGGGTGCTGAGGATCCCCTTCTCTGGCCTTGCCAAGACCACACGCTTCCTGGTGTCTGAGAGGAGAGCACGTATGTTTTCTACCACCCTTGAGGAGGATTTCATGAGTGTTTTTGGGCAGTCAGCCATGCCCTGTGGCTGTCCCAGCTGTGCCAGTGGTGAGCAGCAGCTGGGTGTGCTTTGGCACAAATACCCAGCTGATCTCCGAAACCTGTCACTGAGCAGCACTGATGAGGGGAAGAGCCTGTGTCTTTTCCTGCTTTTATGGAAGAGCTGGCAGGGGAAGCTGGCCTTGGCAGTGGGTTTCTCTCTGTGCATGAGGATTTCTAGGCTTTGCATAGGAGTCAGGACAAGCCTGTAGGACTGGCACCACAATGCACCTGAGGTAGTGCCCAGTGCTGTAAGCAGTTGAAATGCACAGTGAGCAAGTTGTGAGTGCACATGTACATATACAGCAAGGAGGCTGGGAGTGAAACAGGAACATACTTGGACACATGCTGATAAGTATTTCTCCACAAACGATGATGGAAGACTGGGCTATGCTTTGTGTTGGAAACGAAGAGAGCAAATGTGACAGAGCTACCATGTCTGCAGTCATCAAAGGGGCTGCTGGCAAGTTGCTTCCCCCAGGTGTAACTCAATCAGAAGTGATCGGGAAGGGGGATAATCACTCTAGTTGTACCTCAGTACCCATTTCATCCTGCCCATTTGTCAACTGTTGCTAGGTAGCTGACTGGTGGGAGTGGAGAAGTGGGATTTTTTTTTCCCCCCACTCTTAAAACGGCGTATTGCAAATTGCTGTCCTTCTGTGCAAATGGGGAGAACACATCCCAGTGCTGCTCTGCCACTGGCAAAGGGAAGCATGACTGAGAGCAAGGCTGTGCTCCTGCCTGGGAGCCTGCCTGGGAGACAGTACGGATGCTGCGGCTCATCCCGAGCTGTCCGTAAACAACTTGTAACAGCCTTCTCCAATTTACAGAAGAAAGTGAATAGTGTGCAGAAGGCCACCTGACTATGGCAGGGAAGTAAAAATTAGCAAGGTTTTGCTGTGGTTTGGGGCAGAGTTCCTTAATCTAATGCTGGTTTCCTTTGCACAGATTAATTTTTCTTGTGGAACAAAAGAGCTTGAAAAGAAGATTATCACTTCCATATAGTGTTTTGCTCTATAAGGCAAAAGCATTGGAGAATGGTGAGAGCTTCGAATTTTTTTTTTTTTTGGTAAATAATAACATGATCAGCATGGCAATTTTTGCCTTTCTGTGGACATCGAAACAAATTGCACAAAGAGAGGGTGATTTTACCGCAAAGAGAAAAATAATGTTGCTTCTTTAAATAACTGTCACAGAGCAGGCATTCCTCCAAGGTTGAGCAAAATTCCTACAGCTCTTTCTGGGCAGCGAGAGGGAAGCACGACTGTGTGTTGCCCGTCAGCCGGTGGGCGGGGAGCACTCCTGGGCGTCTGAGGGCTGCTCAGAGTCTGCCCTACCTTTGTGCAGGCTTGCAGCACAGAGCACATTTTACATGGCTGAGTGCATTGTAAACTCTGTCACTTCAGGGTATCGCCCACTTAAACAACATCCTCATCATTTTTCTTAGGAAATGATCTGAGACAAAATATTGAATTATTTAGAGTACCGCTGGGAGAGGGAATTGATTCCTCGCTGTATCAGAGAGAAATAGCTGCTCTTTTGAGGCTTGATCCAAAGCCTGGAGAAGTCAATGAGAATCTTTCCATTGATTTCAATAGGCTTTGGATCATGCTCTTATTCACTCATCAACTATTTCTCCTTAGTTTGAACAAAACAATGCAGCCTTTCATTGCAAGATACTCAGTTTGCTGTACCTAAAAGAAATACATTCTGTCTGAATATAAAAATCACTTATGGCCTGATGAAATAACTAGCAAACAGCTTTTTAACATTGCCGAAACTTAAATTTATCCCTTATGAATTTGGAATTTTTGTAACATGCACAGCTACCTCTGTATGTAAATTTTCAACTCAATATGTGAACTTGTGATATTTGCTTACTTTGCAATTAATTCCTCTTATTTGAAATAAGAAGACGTATCCTACTCTTTTTCTTTCTAGGCTTTCAGATGTGTTTCAGCCTCTTTGTGCCAAAGGAAAAAGTAGAGTACACTTTCATTGGTGTCCAATTGCTATCCTGTTCCTGGGAAAGTCAAAATGCAGCATCTATGTTGGACAGCACTGAAATTTTCCATTTTGACACCAAGTCTGAAAGAAGTATCCAAACTAGGCAGGGCTTCTGCAGCTGCCAGCAGCTTTTCCAACAGCCTCTTGAAAAGAGAGATGCAAGAGTTGTCTTCTTGAATGTCTGACTTACATCTTCTCTTTCCTCGTGTCATGTGTATTTAAGCAAAGCTTAGCCACCTGAAAACAACAATATTCCTGCATGTGCCACCTTTGTAAAATGATCCCAAAACAGACCTAACAAAAAAATATAATAGGGGAAAAAAAATAGCAGTGAGTGCCACACTCAACTTTTGACCTCTCAGGCTGTGCTAGAGTCAGGAGCAAGGTGGATTCATTGTTGACCACTGGCAGTGTACCTGCTTCTGAGCTCAGGCTGCAGAACACTCCTGAGGGCTCTTCCAAAGCTGACAGAAATACAGTTGAGTGTAATTTAGATTAGGAGAAGATGACACCCCTGCTCTGTGGCTCAGGGACTTTTGAGGGCTTGCAGCAGGGCCCAGCTCCCAGGGTAAGCCTTAACCCCGAGGAGGGGGACAGAGCTCAGGTCAGGGTTGACTTTGTAGCAAAAAACCACAAATTATAGAATTGCATTCTATTTTTCAGGAAAGCAATTTTTTCACTTTAATAATTTAATATTTTCGGTATGTTTTGTTTCTTATCTTGAAGGAAGTATTTTCAGCTATAGAATTATTCCCTCATCCAGAGGGACTTCTAAACAGCAGATTTATGTACTCCCAGTAATGTTATTCAGAAATTGGATTGTATCAAATTGTAAACATTTCAAAGTGTAAAGAAATCATGAAAGCACGATGAGGTTATCACAGCAGGGACAGAGACAGTGTGTTGAATCATCACCTGTAAAGGCTCTTGCTTTGGGGAGGTATTTCCACAGTCAAAGGTTGGTGAACAGTTATGGACCCCTTAAAAAAAAAAGAAAATATTGTTGATATTGCCCTATGATACCTACCTAGACGGTTAATGGGAAGACTGGACTGGGTTGAGGTTCTTTTTGTTTGTAAGATATCTGAGGCAAGAGTTGAAAGAAGAGAAGCAGAGTATGGTTTCAGAAAAATGCCAGTCAATTTTCATAGCCAGAGGGTTTCTGTCAGGGAAAAGGAGAAATAATAGCTTTTAAAAAAATTCTGAAGTTTTATAAATATTTACAAATACCAAAATATCCACCAGAATCAATCACAGAATCAGTAACAGAAGCACATTTAAGTCTTGGCACAAATTCTACTGAAGGCAGTCTGATTGCTTGCATTGATTTTTTTGGGGGGAAGGATGAGGGCAATGGAGATTTTGTTAAAGATCTTGCAAAAAAACCCAAGAGATTCCAGCTAGCAGCCCTTCCAGCTTCACAGCCACTGGGCAAGGCATGGAGGCTGTGATATTGAGAGGTGTAGCTAAGAATTTCTGATAGCCATTTTGGAGGGGAATTAAGCAGCTTCCTTTGTCAGTGAACTTCATCCCTCAGCTAAGAGCTAGCAGAGAGCTTGTTTCATATTTCAAATGGTATTTGGTGCTGCAGGGACTGGGTTATAGCCTACTAGTAGGAAATAAGCATGTTGATAGCTTATGAATTTACCAGTATGAAGGGAAAGTGTTCTTGAGGCAAATGATTTGGGTAGGATAATTAATCTTTGAAACCCTAAACTTGCCAGGATGTGATTATTTAGACAAGTGAAGCAAGCAGCATATAAATGGTTAAACAAAATAGAAATATTACAGAAGGTTTAATTTTCAATGTTTTTAATTAAACCCTGAACCAAACACATTATTTTTTTTTTTAAATTCTTCAGCGTTTGAGATGATGATTATTTCTGTTACCTCTTTAAGTTTGGAACTTACTGACAGGAATCTTTGTGATTTTTGAAGTTGCCCAAATCTACTTTCCGTTTAAGTAGGTGATAGTTTCGCATATAAGAGAGAGAGTTGCTTTCCAAGAGCAAGGATAAAAGCACTTGTGGCCAGACAGAGTGGTGGGTTTATTTTCCTCCCTCGTTCCTGCATAAGCTGTCTCTCTCCCCTTGCTTGCTCCCCTTGGATTGCAAGGAAAGCAGAACAGCTTTTAAAAACAACTGATGAACGTGGTCTCCAGAGCAGGCTGCCTTTATTCTGAGAGTTATTTTCCACCAATTAGTTGCCTTTTATTAAGAATTTTCTGTCAATGCTGGTGACTGAAGTTTGCAGCATTCGAATGAACTGTTCTACATGGATACATAAGCAGACTGAAGTTAGGCTTTGTTATAAAACTTGATTTATTATATCCTTGAAATATCAGAGTAAGAAGAAGATTACAGGACCTAAAATATTTGGAGATGTTCACGTGTGTGTGGATAACTAGTAAGGAGTCAAACTGAATTTACTGGGAGTCATCGGGATTGGCTGAGGCTGAGTCAGATCTGTGCTGCCGGGTCTGCTGAGATCTGCTCTTTGGGTAAGAACCTGCAGGGTTGGGTACTGCTTAAGTCTCTTGACGGCACAAAGCCAGTTCTCGGATTTGTTTGCTTTTAAAACTTGTCCTTACAAAAGAAAAAGTTCAGAGCATTCAGTGGAGTTAAAATTCCGTCAGTGAACAATATTATTGTAAATACACAAAAAACTTAAAAGATAACATTACACTCAGAGACCTGTTTCATCTTTTTTTTTTTTCTTCTTTCTTTATTTGACTGTATTATCAACTTCGGTAAAACTGTGATTAGTCCTGGCTGTTTACATGTCTTGACAGCTATAGATAGACATTTTTGTTATTCATTGGTAAGCTTAAAATATTAAATAAATGAGCTGAAAATTGGGTATTTATTTTACTAGTGCCTACTATAAATTTATAATTGGTAAGTTGGAAAGCTATCTTGGAAAGCTACTTGTGTTTTTAGGAAAGTGTTGCTCCCTGTACTTGTAGAAATTAACTTTTTGGTTGACATTCTAATTTTAATTTGAAATAGTACTAGGCAGTCCAACAGAAATTTTGATAGGGATGCAGTTACCTTTAGTTTCTTTCTTCCCATATAGAGTTAAATTTTACTCTCATTTACTTTAAAGATGTAAATATCTCTATATCAAAAAGAACCGTATTGATTTAACCATGGAGTTTTGGGGAGTGTTTTGCATATAGGAAAGAAATCATACGGGGAAGGTTCAAAAAACCCATGTTGAATAGATGCTTCACAATTAACAGCCATGATTTTGCCTGTGAGCAATGGTTAGAATTCTGCATTATGATTGTTGGTTATTAGAATAATTTTTGCTCAATCATCTGTTTCCTTTTATTGTCTACATGCAATTATTTCCATTAGCATCTCCAATTAAAGAGTTTGCTGAGTTGAGATGACTTGATCTTCGAAAATATTTTGTAATTACAAATATGCATATATCCATCCTCCTATTTTTGGCAAGTTCACCTTAAAAATTTTCCTTATTATTTGTTGACCTTCAGCTTAGGTTGGGTCAACACTGCTGATTTAGACCCACTGCAGTTTTCAGAAGTACAACTCTGGATTTTTGACTGCTGGAGTCCTTTTCTGGAAAGAGAACTGGATCATTAGCTGGCGGGAAATGGCATAGTTACGTTTGAAAACAATTTGCACTAATTGATTATCCGGCTGATTCAATTCCCAGTCTTGGCTCTCACTTGGGCCAGATGCAATATTATCTCTCAATATACCTCATGGTTAAATTTTACTGAAATGATATCCCTGTGAAATTCCTATTTGTGCAACAGACTTAGTATTTATCTATCTATCTATCTATCTATCTATCTATCTATCATGTTAAAATCTAAAATAAATTGTGGCAATCCCATCTAACATTCAGGAGAGTGTCCTATTTTTGGTCTCCATGCCAACTCTCTGGAGAAGTGTCTACTATTTTGTACCATCATTACGAGTACATTCTCTTGTTACAGATAATAAACCTGCTCTCCTTTCTGTCGCCCTAGTCTATTCATTTAAAAATTGTTTCATTTTTGCAACACTAATGTTATTCTCACCAGCTTGGCAACCCTGGGATAATAGCATAAATCAGTGAATTATTATTTTTGTTTTAGGCATTTCTAATTTTTAATTAAAAAGAAAAGTCAGACTCTTGCTGATCACCTACAGGATTGTGACTCTCCATGGTTACCTGTCACTCAAAGAGATCTAGCTCTGAGGAATGCTAATTAGCACTGTTAAAGCACTGGTAATTGAACTGTGGAGACAGCCTGCAGAAGGAGGCTGTTTGCATTCAGCACTGCTTTGCCATTTAAATGGACTAGTACAGTCATGAAGGTACGGTGGATAAAAGCGAAAAAAGCACTCAGGCTGTAATTTTTCATTTTGACTTCAAAGTTGTTTACCAAAGTGTTTCCTAGAAACGAGTGCCCGTACCAAAAAAGTGTCATCCGTAGCAACTTCGCTGACAACCTACGCCTAAAAAGTGCACAATGCCCTTCATCTCTTCCTTTTCTTGTTGCCTGGAGCAGCCGCTCGTAGCGGTGGAGCTCGAGATGCTGCCCAGGATGACCCACACTGCTCCCCACTCAGTGCTGGGTTTCCAAGCAAGAGATTGAAAATTAAGGAAGCACCAAACTGAAAACAAGCTGAAGAAAAATCCTGAAGGAAACTAGTCTTCACGCTGTGGTTGATGACTCTTTTCCAGATATTTATTTGACTCCCAGTGCCGTGATGTCCATTTGTCCTGGAATAATGCACCTTCCATCATAGTTCTTACAAGATTTTTTAGGGGTTTGCTGAGGTGAAGCTGAATGTCTCCTGGTGCAGTGGAAGTGAAACCTGAGACCTCTATCACAAGGGCAGGCTGGTTGTCTGACACCTTCAGATGGGCTTGTTTTTTCTCTGAAGGTAAATAATCAGCATCTCTTGAAGATCTAATACTTTTCTTTAAAGTACTGCAGAAGTGATGTAGCCATGTCATGCTGATCTAACATGTCTTTGTGATCTCTTTGCTTGTGCAATCTCTTTGTCTTTTTCCATCTTACAACTTAATGTCTCAAACTATTTTCCATGCCTTCAGAGAGTTAAATGTTTGAGATTGTTCATATTTGCTAAACTAAACATTCAGAAGTATGAAGTCATATGGTTACCTTGGTCTTTAGATTGTGATGCAACACTTACATGACTCCTACATTTAGATGCTTTGAGAATAATGAATACTGTTTTTAAAATGTTTCATTCAGCTAATAGAATCATAGAATCAGCATATCGTGAGTTGGAAGGGACCAACAAGGATTATCGAAATACAACTCCCGCCCCAAGAATCACACCATGTGCCTGAGAGCATTGTCCACATAGATGAAATTGGATTTCTTCTGTTAAAATATATCAGATAACTGTGTGCACATTTTAGGACATGCAAGATCATGAATTGATCATTTGACTGTGTAAAGCAAATATCTGCAGCATATGACAGCTTCACTTTACTAAGCTGTGACTATTTCAGAGATGCTAACTTAAGCATTTCAGGATACTTTCGTGTTAAAAAGCAAATATGTGATAATGCAGAAAGTTTCCAGGTGTTACCCTCACTGGTGACTTGAAAACCCTTTTCTCTTAAATGTAAGACCCTACCTATTCTCAGTGGGTAAAACTGACTCTGAATCTCAGTGAGTCTAGGACTTCATGCAGACATTTTGGTGTGCAAGACTGTTGGATAGGTAGCATGCAGGTGTTATCTTTATGTATCCCCACCTTTGTGTTTATTTATCCAAAACTGTTCCTGTGTGAGATGTTCCCAGTTTTTTTCATTTTGCTGCTTTGTGAAGAACAGTATGGATGGACATTTTCCATGTTATGAGGAAAAAAAAAAGAGGTTGATATTTTCATGTTCCTCACTGACCTTAAGGACTGGGTGCCAGCATGTTCTTGCCTTGCTCCATTCTTCCTATTGGGATGTGCTGGCACATTCACCATGTTTTTTTCTCACAGGCCTTTCACAGGATACATCATCTCTTCTAGCCTGCTAACTGTGGCCTGTGGCAGCTGGATGGAGAAGGACACACGTACCTTTTCACACGATTTACACTTTGCTATTCAACAATACAAGGGGGAAAATGTATATCCCAAGGTGTACTCAGGAGTATAATGGCACATCACTGGCTTTTAATCTGAATCATCTCGGACTGTTGCCTTGGGAGCACTGGCTTTTTTCACTTATTTGCAGGTTGGGTTTGAAGGGGGTACTGTCTTTCTGTCATGCGTGTCAAGCTGTTACCTGTTTAGCCTTCATGTTGCTTGTGACTCTTTGTCTCTGAAATGCTTCATGCATGCCAGGACCCCTGTGAAACATGGGCAGGGTGCAGTGTATATTCAAGTTAGGGCATCGCTCAGGGTCCAGACACGATGTGAGGGGCACAGGGCAGCCGAGCTCGTGACAGGGCATTTTGCAGCATGGTGTGGTTCCCCCAGTTCTGATGTCAGGCTGACCAGTCCCCACTGTGGAACTCCCTACCTGGCATGCCTCATGATGCTGTGGAGAGGCAGGGGTGCTGGCTTCGCTGCTTCTCACTGTGACTGGGAAGCTGCTGGAGTATCTGGCAGCTGTGCCCACATCCCTGTGTGCTGGCAGGCCCCTGAAAATAAGAAGGAAGATTGCCCCTAGCTCCCACCTGTCAGTTAAGCAAACAAAGAAAATCAATCTCAGAAAAGGATGCTCTGACTTAGCTACCCCAAAGGAAGCCTGAAGTCATTTTGACAGTCCAGGCATCTAGCCCTCAAATATGTGACATTATTGATCCCTTAATTTTGAAAGCCCCCTAGTTATAGCATAGACTGGTGCCTATGGAGACCACATAAAGCCTTTACTGGGAATAGGGAGCCGTGGCAGAGGCTGACAAAGGAATCAGGGAGATGCTGTGTCGGAGTCTCCAGAGGTCCATGGGCTCCTGTGACCCAGTGCCTGGCTGGGAGGTGCTGCTGTTTCTGCAGTGGCCCATCATGCTCTGGAGTAGTGACACAGCACCGCTCCTGGGTCGTGGTGAGGCTTTTTGAGTGGTTTTTGAGACTAGACCAACACTGACCTATCAACAAATAGACTTTAAGGTCATCTAAATCAGATGGTGGACTTACTGAGAATCCCATTCATCTAGCAGGGCAAGATAGTGTAGTAAGACCTGGTTTTGGAGATCTGGGCAGTCACCACATGCATCTCTGCAGCACTACAGGTATAATGCCATGGTGAAACAAAGAACTTCTTCCTCTGTGACTTAAGAGGAACAGTATTCAAATGTGTCTTTGCTCTTCCTCACCTGTCTCTGGAGAGTTACATCAGATTCACACAGAGGACCTCAGTTTTGAGCTCAAATAATTTCTAAATGTGCAAATCATTTGTAACTGTCAGCACCAGATGCATTGAACAGAGGAGGCATATTTGTGTGGGGAATGTTGTGACATGGAACGCTGGAACAATAGATGTCTTGGTTTATTTTAATTAGTGTTAAGAAAAAGTATTTGAATTGGCAAAATTAGATAGTGACTACTAAATTGGCATTTTTTCCTCTATTGACTTGCCAGAAAAAATATTGGTGCTACTAACAAACCCAAAGGCAAAAAGCACAGGTGACTTACCTGCTGCCACTCAGCATGTGAAAACCAGAGATGAGATACTCAGTGTCTTAAACCCATGCCCAGTCTGTTAGCCCAAGCTACCTGACATGTAGACTGTTAACAGAGACATGGATAATCAGGGAAAGAAAAAAATCTGATGATACATAGGTTGTTACTGCGTAATTTTTTCCAGTGCAGAAAAGCCTTTCGCTCCTTAAAGTTGTCTGCAAAGGGATATTTGCTCTTATGATTATGTCAGTGTAATATAATTGCATTCAAAGCAATTTAACATGAACTGCAAATAAGTACTTCAGTACTAGGGAGTTGCATCAGTGTGACTGCAGCGGGTCACTGCTCAGTTACAGCAGTATAATTGCCTCAGTAAATCTCCCCTATGTTGACAAACCCTTAGATGAGTAGTATCCATTTCCCATAAGTGGACATGTTTCAGAGCACCAACTTGACCCCAGTGCCAATAATACCAAGAATTAAATTTTTGAGCAATGGTATATGCAGATACACTTAAAGCAGCACAGTAGCTAGATTTCAGACCTGCTGTGCAGTGTATGGTTGGGTGCCTTGTTTTGTGAATCAGGCCACTAAAATGCGTACAATGTGCTCTACAGGAAAAGCCAGTACAAAGGCACAGCTGGTTTTGAACCTGCAGCGATTTTTTCAGAACTTTTTATACCAGACAAAAGGTTGCAGTGTGTCCATTTAATATGAATACACAGAGGATGCTGGAGGCTGGGTCCTTTGCTCATGTAAATTAGTGTTGCTCCATTCTCTTTGGGGCAGTTGAGTTATGCTGTTATCGCCTGATAACATTTGTTTTATTTCTCTGGCAAAATGCTAAAAAGCCTTCTGCTTTTGCAAGTGAGCACTAAGTAACCATACCAATCAAAAAAAAGCTTACTATGAACACTAAGAAACCTTTCTCTGCTAATTGTAAACAAACCTAGGTTTACTTTCATGTATATTTGTATTCTCTTTTCAGTGGAGTTTTTGGAAAGAGTTTGAAATGAGAATGTCCGTACAGGCCACATCCTGCTGACACCTGCCAGGCTCCAGAGAGGCATGTAACTCTGTGCTGGGAGGGTTATTGCCTTATGTGCCAGCCTGATGTAATTCGTTATCCTGTTCTAATTGGGTCTGCTCCAGCAGTGAGAAGCTGTTGTGTCCCTCAAACTACTGCTTCTTGGGGTGTTCATGGGAGGGTATAAGTGTTCCCTGGTGGATGATTTGCTGGAGGCTGTTGGGCTTTATTGTGGTGTACTGTGGGTTGCATGCTGCAGCGAGAGAGCTCCTCACCATCGACTGCTATGCTGTGCCAGGAGAGGGATGCAAGCCCCAGCCCCCAGATTTTCTGTCCCCTAGGGGCTCCCCTACAGCCTTATCCCCTATCCCCTACCAAAGTCAGCAGGTAGAAATGCATGACTTCAGAGAGCACTGGCCCATGCACAGCTGCTCTGCACTAGAATATTTGCATTTTGTTCTTCATTCTGTGCTATTAGAGCAGAGCTCACCCCAGCACCTTTAATACTGAAAAATTTAGCCATTTGATTTGAATATCACGTTTCCTCTTCTGATTGTTAAATCATTCCTAAAATAGACTTGGAAACCAATTTGCAGTTTTGTCCCTGGAGCTCTTACACTGATAGTGGGACAAAGGGCTTTGTGTCAAAGAAATATATCCACCTCCAGCACCAGACTCGAAGAAAAAATGATAATAAAACACTTTTAAGAATGCATTTCACAGTTTATCCTTAGTGTGAATTGCTTCTTACACTGTGAACTTTTTGGACTGTAGGGCTGAGAATTTTCCTTCAAGTCCATGCTGGTTTACAACCAATGAAGGTCTCAGAACGGAGATGGCAAAGCTTCTGCTCCAAACCCCAGAGAATGTGGAAATGGAGCTCTGATGAGGATGTCTGTCCTGTGACAGCTTTCCCAGCAAAACAACAATCTGGCCATGCTCTGGTTGAGAACTAGAAACCCTGCAGGGATTCTAATGTGGCATGTACTCACTTCCTGATTAACTATACCTGCTGAAAAAGCTTTTTTTATTCTTGGGATCTTATGAATTGCTCCAGTCTGAAGGATTACATTACAGAGCAGTTCATGAGTATGGCATTTCCTGGTACATATTTAAAGAAATATGGTACAAGTGCATATATTGGCATACAGTATTCAACCTTCCTGTAAATGAAATATTACCAAACCCAGAAAACAACCCCCAACTAAGAAAAAAGCCCCAAACCATTAAGGGTCTCTGAGGTGTCTAAAACTAGGTGTGGACTATGTCATAAAGTGCACTTTGTTAGTATAATACTTTCTACTTGCTTCTGAAATCTGAGTTCAAATTGCTGTTTTACAGCTATATATTTTCTAGATTAATGTTTACATTAGCTCAATATTACATTTGAGGAGTTAGGTGCTTCTTTGCAATGAAACGCAGAATCTAGGCAGATTGTCCACAGCTTAGTGGTTGCATAGTTGGAAGCTGTCTGGGCCTCTCAAGTTGGTACTAACCTGTAGGACAGCTCCTACAATTTTACTTCAGACCTCTGGCTTCTCCACAGGCCAGGTACCCTCTGATGATTGCTTTTCTATTACTAGCAGATAGAAGCCTGTTGAGGCTGGTGGGATTTGTTTCCATCATCTTCTGTGGCTGGTGGGTTGCAGCTATCACTGTATTTGCTGCCAGCTGACTTCCTTTCTCCTGTGCCTTGTGCAGCCCTGCAAGGGGAGGTCCAGTAAAGCAAGGGCAGCTGCAGCAGTGAAGGGGAGCATGGTCTGAGAAGGGCCCTGGAGGGATTGTCTGTTTCAGAGTAGGGAATGTGAGACAGAGAACTTAAAAGAAAACTTTTTGATACTTTTGCTATAAACCAAAATATGTAAGTAAGCTCTTGAGAACAGGTCTGGTGAGCAAAAAGCTGTTCACATAGAAATATCCTTGATAATTTTAAACTGAGTGAACTGAAGAGAGTTGTGGGTTTGGTGAGGTTGCTTATCAGCAGAGATAGTGGCTAAATTGTAATACATATCTCATTAATTTGGCTTTGTTTTCTTCCTGTGAAATATTAATGAAAATTCACACATACCACACATTTGTCAGATAAAATTCTCTCTGAATTACTTACCTCTGCTTCTAAGGGCTGAACAACAGTGCTTGCAGTGAAAATACTGCTTCAGGCTTGAGATCAGTCATTGCTACTCTCTAATATTGTAGAAGCTGTCTAGACAACAACCAGCTGCAGCTACAGGAAAACTGGAAATATCAGCGGTTGTGGAAACCATAGGCTGGTGCTAAAGACACGTCCCCTTGTGCTGAGGTGCAGGGGTGGCAGCAGGGGTGTGCCAGCCTCAAGGATCCCCCATGGGAAGCAGCAGACCGTGCAGAGATATGTGCACACTGGGTATCTCAAAGATGTGTTTTGGTCACTAGCCTAAACATTGCCTTTCTGGCTAAACAAAATACCCCATGATATCCTACTAATACACCGTGATGCAAACGATGTTAACTTTCCAAAGCCTTGCCAAGAGGTTGATTCTCTCCTTTTAAGCAGATAGTTTTACAAAGATTGTATCCAACTTGAAACTGGGAGAAAATTGCATAGAAAACCTGTTTGGTCAGGAAAAAGTAAATGGGAAACAGTCCCATATTGAGAAGAAGTGTGAATGCATGGTGTAAATTTGTTAATGGTGCTGCTGCACACTTTCTCCTTGCTATTGAATTGTGTAACATCAAGTCCCTTCTTTTGTTTGAGCAGAGCACAGCAACAGCCACAGCAGCTGTGTTTCAGACTGACTACCAAACAGGTGATGGCTCCTGTTTTGTAACTGTTAAAAGCAGGCAGAAGAGGCTGGTTGGATGTAGACATTGAGAATGGCCTACAGACACTTTGGCACCAGTTGAGGATTATGTCTCATACTGGTGGGGATTAGAGACCCCAGGTTTTAATTAAGATTCCCCCAGTCCTTGATATCACACAAAACCCAAGCTGCTACAGGGGCACAGCCCTGTAAACATCAAGAGCATCAGTATGGAGGAACTTCCTTGCAAGCTCAGAGGCTTGGCAATGGGACACTGGCAACAGGACTGTGCTGATTGTTTGCAGACTTTCCTGCCTTGATGTTTTGAATCTAAATAAATAGCAAGGAGAAAGAGGGGAATGGGTTCATGCCTGAATGGATTAGCATCTGAAGCTCTTTGGAAAACAGGGCACAGAGAATCTGCCTATGAATACAGTCAATTTTCTGGTGTTAAGTAATTACTATTGTCACTCCCACTTTACAGGCAAGAGATGGAAAAGCTACGTAAAAATTAAAGATTAAAATTGCAGTGTCTCTGACAGCTGAGAGCAGATACAGGATTTCTGATCTTGTACCAACCTGAGGGATGATGCGCAAAGGCAGGGTGGTGGTGGCTGCACACCAACAGGAAGAGGCATACAGAGCTATGAAGTGAGCAGTGTCCATCATCCCCATGTATTACTGCATCAAAAGGAACAAGGAACTTCACAAATCTACAGCCAGTCTGAAGCATTGCTCCCCAGAAGTAAGTGTTTCTTATTCAATATAGTGAAGGAGTAAGTTGCTGTACTTGTATCTTGAGCTTATTTACCAGGACTTTGAAATGTTGCTGTTCACTCTTGCACAGGTATATAAACTGTTCCCAGCACAATTCTGGGAAAGACAATATCAACGTTTAAATTTTCCATCTGACTCAGACCAGGGGTTTGTCTTCATGTATGAAGCAAAAGTGTTTTCATGTTGGCCTGGGAGGATGGGGTGTCTATCAGGCTGCTACAGACAGAGCCGGTCCCTTTCATTTTCCCTTTTCCCCACAGCTTTTTCATTGTCTGTTGAAAACTTAGCTCTTCCCTGGCACTAGGGCTGGAACTGAGGTTCTGTCTCTCAGATTACAATCCTAAATCTCTCATTACCGTCTTCCCAGCCAAAAAGTCTTTTACTGGTCCATTTAAGCTGGAAGAACATCCAGAGGAAAAGATGCTCAGGTGCAGAGTACCCTGCTAGGGTGGTTTGGTCACGCTGTTGAAAGGGCAGGTGTAGGTTCAGGATCCCTCCTGTCCCTCTGGAGAATGGTGCTAGTACCAAGCCAGAAGTGCATAAGTGGCCTACATAACCTCTTTCAATTTATAGCAAACAATTATTTTCCTTTCTTATAAAACCACTTGGAAGCGAACTACACTAGTACAGCAGGAGGCTCGGCAGGAATTATGCTTCTGAACAGAGAGAAAGAGCAAAAAAAGAGTTGTATTTGAAGCAATCTTACTGTTGTTTTCCAGTCCAGTTTTCAGATTGGAAACCAGCTGAAAAGTGAGCGTGCAGCTGAACACAAGGTTGTATGGCCCATGATTTTTAGAAGAGCCACAAGCAATTTTGCAGGTTTTCCATCAGAGTGTTGGTACAGACGGCAAGACCTCAGCAGGGATTTGCTCCAGGTCTTCCCCTGTGCCTCTAGCAGGTGTCGTGGGGAAGCCTGGAATATCTGAGCCTCAGGGATGATTTAATTCCTTGATTCTGTCCTGTCATTTAATCTCCATTGTTCTGTCTTTTCCCTTCGAATATGGCTTCTGACAGTATGTTTGCTGCCTTCTCCGTCAGGCTCACTTGTGCCTTGCTCTAGGGACGAGTGACATAAAGCCCTTCTTGCTCAACAAGCGAGGCCCCTTGTGCTGCCATTACAGAGCTCTGACTGAATGCAAAACCCAAGCTGGTATTGCTCATGCTTAATCAATTGTGTCACTGCTGAGGTATTGGTAATTCCTGAGTTGTGTCTGCTAGGCAGGCTGGGAAAATAGTAAGAAATGGCCAGGAAGAAAAATCACTTTGCAACAACCAGACGTGCAGAGTCTGAGGTGGCAAAAATTTACAGCATCTCCTCCTTGGACCTGAGACAAGATGACTCCATGCAATGCAAGGTAAGCTCATCTTTTTACTGTTGTGCTGCTTTCCTCTCTAAATCTTAAACGTCAGAGTTTTCACTTCTGTGCCCTGGTTGAAACTGTTGATTGAATGCTCTCTTCTGTTGGCAAAATTTCTGCGCTTCACGTGGTAGAGCTATTGCTTCTCAGAGCAATACTTCTGTTACTGTAGATTTTAATTACTACTCTTAGAGAACAAGATAAATGGAGCTTGAAGTCCATAGCATTAAAGCTAACCACAGACAACCTAACTGTGCCTGTTACTGTGCTTAGATGATGTCAGCAACATACTCTTTGCTTAACCTATAAATGTCACTGATGTGATTTGTGCCACTGAAGAAGATTTTGGGAGAAATTCTCACATGCAGCAAAAGAAAGAAACCTCTAAGGAACAGATGAACAGGCAGGATTTTCACACTCACTGTTCATATGTAAGAGCATGGAGAGCCCATATTTAAGGCAGCAGATTCTTGCTGAGGGTGAGCACATCTTGCACATCACTTGGTGTGTGCACAGGAACACACCTTCTCATGGCACTTGGAGCCCACCAGTGAAGCCCTGTGGGAGCCCGGTGGGTGAGAAGAGGTGCCAGATGGGTGCCAGCTCCATGCCTGTCAAGATAGGTATTGTACCAGTGTGGGTTGGGATGAGCGCGGCTGGACCAAGGGAAGAGCAGAAACCCAGACACACCGAACTGCTCCTTTGGGCAGGAGTTCCTGGCTCTGCTGTGGAGCTGCGGGCTCACGTGGTGCTCCAACAGGGACAGAGGGCACTGGTGAGGGAGAGTGAGGCTGCACCTACCAGCCTTTGAATTCCAAGTGGAAATTCTGCTGTTTGGGTGTAGGAAAAAAGTAAACTCCTCTCCACTTGTCTGCACTCAGCCTGTGGTTAGCTGGGTGGACTCCACACCCCTTCTTCATGCTGCAGTAGAACAGAAGACACAGGTGAGGCTTTCCAAATGCCAGCTCGAGCTGCATCTGCAACTCTGCCTGCAGCTTCTCCTTGGAGTTTCCTGGGGGATTGCTCCCAGGGGGAGGCCTTCTCCTCCAGAGGTGCCATTGTTCAGAGCAAGAAGGAAAGTTGGGTTTTTTTTATTATTTTTTCTTTTTTAAAATCATTTCAGTTTTGGTTGGGTTTTGTTTTTTTTTTTTTCAGTCTCACAGGAGGCCATGAGACAATGTAGGTCAGTGACAGGGCAAGGCTGAGGGCATTTTAGGTGTAGCTGCTCTTTGTGTATAAGGGTGTCACACAGCCAGTTTTATTTTTGGAAGGGTGGCATGAGGGGAAAGTTACACCCTCTGAATTTAATTCCTGATTTATGTGTGTCAAGTTGGGTGTATGCTTTTTTCCTTTTCTTTTTGCCCCTCTTTTTTTTGGATATAAATTTATACTTCTTTCTGGTCTGCATCCTGTTTGACGAATTCATGGTGCCATCTGCTGATTAGAGATGGAATTATCATTGAGTCCTAGTCGAGAATAGCATTCTGCACTATCTATTTCAAAATAAAATTTAATTATGTGGTGATTAAACAACATCTTTACACAGAAATCACCAAATACTTGGATTTTTTTCCCCACCAGAAAAGCTCAGTACCTCTAAATCACCTTGACTACTTTGTTATATAGATCTGTACCTCCAAAATATCACCCCAAAAGTACAGTGGAGTCTGAAGGTTTTCTCCTTGCCCCTGTGCTCAGAGCATTTGTACACCTCTACCCCTGCTCTTCCCCTCAGATTGAGAAATAGCTTTCAAAAACATTCTGAGCTTTTTGGAAAACAGGAAGATTATGGAGGGTTTTCCTTTTCTTAAAAAAAAAAAACAGCAGTAACCAAAACCAGATCAAAATGTTATGTTTTGAGTTTGTGAAGCAGACAGTTTTTTCCCCCTTTTATTCATAATCAGGAATATATACACAATATGATCACATGGCCAAATCCGCAACTTAAAGACAAACCAAACAGACCACCAGGGAGTGGGGAAAAGTTGATTTCAGCTGTCTTTATGGATGATATTTCTAAATTTCAGATTTCCAAAAGTTCCAAACCTTTTGACTGGAAAACAGGTAAATAATTTGCTGGTTCTGCTGATGGTATGTGAACAGGGATGAGCTTTGCTCCTGCAGATCTCTCCTCTAGCTGTCTCACGCTATTATTGTCTCTCCTCTGTTGACTGCTCCTTTTCTCCTGAACTGCCTATTTCTCCTGAGGCAGTCTGCTCTTCAGGAGCTTGTTTCCCATCCCCAGGCAGATGCACAGTGTCACCAACCTAATAGCCTGGCAGTCAACCTGGAAAACAGGGTACGGGGCAAGATTTAGAGATCCAGGACACCTCCATTCCCAGGTGGCTCTTGCCTTTTGATGGGCTTTTTCTGAAGAGTGAGCAATAGAAAATGTATGGGAAGCAAGTAGAAACATCTTTAAAAAATATATGAGCACTTCACTGAATGCAAAAGAGCCAAGAGGCTTAATTGAGATACATTGCCTTTGCTTCTAAAATATCTAGTTCTTTTTCCTTTAGAAGAAAACACAAAATGTATCCAAAATGGCAAACATTTTCCATGTACACTTTTAAAGCACAGCCCCTTTTCTGTCCTTGTTCTGTAAGCACAGTGATTGCCCATAATAGCTTGCTGGTGTTCCTAAGGTTAATAGATAAAATAGATAAGAGATAATAGTGTTCCATGTAGCGGTGCTTTAGGGAATACTGTGAATATTGAGGTAATTGGGGAAGTCTGTAATGGGGAACGGGGGGTCACTGGAGGGGAGTCAAAGTAAGATTAGAAAAGCTGAGCTGCAGATCTCAGGAATACTTGATAAAGGTCAGAACTAGAGGCCACCGTATCACTTTCTCTTGAAATATGGAGTCAAATAAAGAAAGAAGAGGGCAGAACTAGAGCAGTACCCATTATTTCTGACATCTAATTATTGTACAGATATTGTTATTTTAATAAGATTAACCAGCAGTAATGGCAAAACGGTAGACCCTTCCCTTCTTTATATATCTGGGAGATTAGGCTGCCTACCAGCAGTGCAGTGGCATGCTTAGAGATGGGCATGAAAGATGATAGATTGGTAAAGAGATAACTTTGATGGTTTCCTCCTCTCCTTGTACAATTAGGTTCAGCTTTGCACAAGCTGTTAATGGCGGGTGGTGGGGAGCCAGCTACAAGTTAAGAACTGGCTCCAATTATGCTATAAATGGATAGCCAGTATTTACAAAAAGAAAGTTTGAAAGTTCATCATTTTTAATCCAGGTCAGACCTGTTAAATTAAACTATTTCAGTAAAGCAATGCAAATGGGATTTTTTTTTAATAATTTGCTTTTTTGATCCCACCTTAGGGATAAACACACAGAATATTTGTGCTTTCCACCAAGTGTAAGAGGGATGGACTAGAACTACCTACTGCTTCTCAATTTAAAAAAGGCCAATGCCTGTCCCACTTTGCAGTCTAAGCTGATTTTAGCAAATATTTTTTTCGAGTTGTAGGAATTTTGGTACAGATATGTCAATGTAAGCAGGCTGTAAAAGAATTGTTGCATGACACTTCAGGAAAGTCAGGTTCACAGGGAGTGATGCTGTGCGTGAGTTCATCAATGCCCACACGTGCAGCAGAGTTGCAGACCAGCTCAAGGCAGGGATCACTGTCCTCAGTTATTCTGTTGTATTAAACCCTGTATAAACTCTGTTGTTTAATAATAATAATTTGTGCTTGATACTCCCAGGTACCACAGTCACAGACCAGGACTACAGTGAGGGTGGGACTTGGAGCTGAGGTTGGAGGGGAGGATGGTTTCTCTCTCCAGGAGTTTGTAGCACAACATGGCAACAGAAGAATAGGGCTATTACAAAACAGAGAAATTATTGAGATGCTGTTGAGTAATATGATAGTCAGTAGCCTCTTAACACAATTTGTTTTATGGTTGTCCTGCTCTTTTGGTAGAATTATTAGAAGTGTGGAGGAGGAAAATAAAGCAATGTGATGTGTGTCTATGATGAATTCCTGCTAGAGAAGGAGAAAGCACGAAGATACTGATTTGAAAAAGTAATTAGAGGATAATGGAAGCTGGATGCATAAGGTAAGCAGAAATTAAGGAGGTTCTGGTGGGAATAAATTAGGATACACATTAGAAGTAAAGAAAAGCAGGTTACATTTCATGAGAAAGAAAACATTGGTCTGATGAAAGTAAAAAGCCAGGAAAATTTGGGGAGGTCTTATGTTTTTGGGTTTTTTTATTTTTTATAATGAAAGTTATGGCTATGAGAAAAAGACTAATCAACAAACCAATTGCTACATCTGGTCTCCCTTGGTAAATATGTTTAATTTGAGCAAGAATCCTGTGGAAGGGAGGTGAATTCAGTATCTAGAATTATGGAGAGAGCCCTTTCAGTCACATCAGCAGTGTGATCTTTGGAAATAGGCCTTCTCTGCCTCATTTGTATTAGAACAAGTGCACAAAAAATATAGGGCACCCCAGTGGTTGGTGAAAGCCACTTCAGAGCAGAGGAGCAGGATCTTGCACTTTTAGCAATTTTCTTAGGGCATCAGCCTGAGGCTTAAAGTCAAGAACTGGACCTCTGACAAACCCATGTTGTTGGAGCGTGCTTCCTCTCGTTCACAGGTCTCTGTTCAGGTTGCTCTGTCAATTCCCAGCTCTTTCATAGACATGCTGAAGTCTGAGCTCAAGTAGTGGCCTATAAGGTCAGCAAATGCTTGTGCATGTACTACTAATGTTTTGTCTACACAAACATTTGTAAGTACTTCAGTGCCAGTTTATGGGCTGACTTCTGTACTCGAGTGCTGTTAGTACTCTGCAAGGCTCCAGTCTCACAAGAGCAGCTGAGTGGAAGCAAGGCACTGACATGCAAACTCAGAAGTGCTTGTTAGGTTACATGCCCCTTCAAACGGATCTTCACCTCTCATGGACCTGAAGTTTACAAGGCAAAAGAACAGTTAAAAGAGTTGGAACCAGTCACAGGGGGGTGAGAAAACAGAGGCTCATTAAACTTTATGTCTGCAACTCAACTGAAAACTGCATAGTGCCATTTTTGTTAATGCTTTGAATTTTAATTGCATGCTGCCTTAACTAGTACACATCTAATCTTACCTTTTTCCAGCTGGTATTAAAAAATGAATCTCAAGTTTAATTTAAAAGCTGTGCAAGATTTTGAGGAACGCTGGCATCCATGTTTGTATGTAGGATAGAAGCTTGCTCACCATTTCAAGGAGAGGAAAGATATTTTCACTCTGAAGCACATCAGGGACTTTATTTTACTATCCACAAAGCAATTAATAACATATTAGTATATATGACTGCATTCAGTGTTTGCTGACAAGTCCACATGCTTCTGTGTAGAACATATTTTCTTCTGATTATGGCATCTTTCTTAACCACCAAAGAGTATAAATATTGGTCTTAGTGCTTGAACGAGTCACATCTCAAACAAGTGAATCATTTTAAAACACCATGCTATATTGTGGAATTACTGAATTTCCATACAGATCAAAGCTGCAACAAATCTTCATGTTTCACTGAACATGGCTGTTCTGTTCAAGCAGACTGTAGTCCAGAGGGTATTGCAGTGTGCTTCAGAATGAGTTCTCTTTATTAAAGTTAGTCTCATTGAAAATAAGAAAGTGTCACAATTTAAAGCTTGAGCCAATGGAAAAACTTTTCACGGAAAATTCTCTCAGAATGTACCAATTTTCCTGAAACACTCGCACTTTGAAATTCTGTTTAGTTCTCTGGTGTGTCCTGCGGCCTATGTCATTGACAGTGGACTGTTTTGGGTGGCAAAGTGACTGCACACAGACCTAGCACAAACTCTGACCATGCACATAATTTTATTCTTGTGCCTTGTTAGTCCAGGAACTCCCCCCATCACAAGGAGTTTTTCTTGCCGAGTCTGGTTTCAGATAGAAGCAATAGCATCAGCAGAGCAGCAGGCATGCTGGGACATTGTGGAAGAGCACAGCACAGTAAATGCCAGAGGTAGATGCAGAGTTCAGAGATTTCACAAAACTGAGTTGATTGCTACTGCATTGGTGTCATCTGACTTACAGTGATTTCCAGCGGCTGTCAATCAAGTCTTAGGTGTTTTTCTCACAATAGTTCTACATAACCAGAAGTTTGGAAGGAATATTTCCAGGAAACTTGTAATTGCTTTGGAGAGCATTCTCCTAGGTCAGGTCTAAAATCCTTTATGGTGAATATTGGCTGGTTTTAGCAGTGATTAAGTGGAAAGTGATGAACCATTCAGGCTTGAATTTGACACGAACAAGTAGGAAAGTAGTTCTTGTTTATTTTTCCAGGGAAGGTAAATAATTATAGTCAAAACCAGAAACTGACTGAATAATGAAAATTACTTTAACTTCTTTAATACAGAGGATACATGTGGGACATATTTGTGCTCATATATATAAGTATCAAAAAGTTAAAACTGTGTAAGTTAGTAGGAGCTGGAGTATTTAAGAAATGTGTGAATATTCTGCAGACTTTTCATCTTGGAGTAAATTATTGTCTCAATGTCACTTTATGGGTGACTCCAAAGGATATGGAAGAAAAATGGTTAAAAAACAAAAGAGCAAAGTGTTGAATGTTTATTTGCTTACTCCAGAGCTGAATGGAAAAGCCATTAGGGAAAATACTCTGAACGGGTTTGGCAGCCGGTGCCATAAGAAACATTTCCCATAGCATATGCAGACAGAGCAGTTAAGTGTTAATAGGAAACAATACCTTTTTTTTCCCCTTGAAACTGATATTAGTAGATATGTTGTTAAGAAGTGTTAATCTGTTATAAAGCACAATTATTTCATTTATTAAATGTTCTTCACTACTGCTAACAACTGGGAAACCGTGAGGTAAAATGTATCCTCCTGATGTTTAGGGAACCAGGTTGATAAAGCAGGTTTTTGAAGAGTCAAGGGTGTATGTTCCTGTGCTGGTAGAGCAGTGGTGGCAGTGTGAGGTGGAGAGCAGCGACCCTCAGAGAGGAGACGTGGATCAGAATTCATGGCAGGAGAAATTTTGAGCACCCGCCGTGCCCTGGCCACCTGTCTTTGTTGGTAGGTCTCACTTCTACACTCTGAGCTGCCACCACACTTCACCTTTACTTAATTTTAAACACAGGTATGAGTCATCCTGCTGCCAGCAATGGGTTTGCTCATTTCCCACAAGTAAGTCTGAAAGGAAAGAAGACTGACACAAAATGCTAGATTTATTTTCTGAAGTGACATATACATGGTTAGATTACATTTATGTTATATATCTATTTTTAGCTGTCTCTTTTCTACAATAAATCAATGCCACAGAATTATAAAATAAATATTTACATGAAATATATAGAGGAAGTTTTACGAATTAGGTTATATTGACATTGATGATCTGTTTTATATTAATATTTATGCTATTTGGTTTGTTACAAGTGAATTGAATTATAAATACTGTGTTTCTTAAAGCAAAGTCTACTTAATAACAAGTTTTGAGGTAATTTTTCTGGCATATTTTATGCAAAGCTTGTTTTTGGAGCACAGCTTTACTCAAAAATCCAAAAAATTTCCAAAAGTGATATGGAAATTTGTTAGCATATTGGAGTTTCATGTACCTGGAAATAAATCAGATATCTGGGGCAAGAGGGACTTTCAGGAATCACCCAGGGTCAGGTAATTCAGTTGTGACATATCTTTCATAAAAGCAATGAGGAATCTCAGTAAATTAATAAGCTTGCAAGTCATCAGATTTTCCACATGCAGTCATGTCCTGTAAGTGCAATAGAGTCTATTAATAGTACTCCAATGTAACATTTTCCAAGTGTTTTGTAGTAATACTGGTTGGGTCATGTACTTCTAACAAGCGTTAACATTCCTCAGGGAAGACTCGGGGTATGAAGTGCCTTATGCTGCCATAAAATGCGAGATAATCAAATCTGTGAAGGACAGGCCACTGGGAAGCTGGCAGGAATATATGACACTTGTGTATTGTGTAACAGGCAGTCCCTCTATTTCTATGATGAACTGGAGGAAATTGCTTTGAAGTATATGCATTGTATACAAGAAGCAGAACTTTTCATAATGCTCAAGTTTCCTACCTAACACACGGCCGTGGGGGGTTCCTGGGATGGAGGGGAACTAAAATTGCTGCTGTCACCCCAGAATATTTGCCTGATATCCTTTCTTTCCCTTATGTTTATTTGCAGTAGCACCTGGCTCCCCACTCAGTTGTTGGACAGTGAGGGTAATGTTCTTTGCCCCAGGATACGGAGAAGGTGACAATGAGATGCCACAAAGATACCATTCTCATGGCTTAGTCTTTTGGTGGGGACATCCTAGACACATCCTGACTTGTGGCTGAGAGTAAAGAAAAATTGTGTCTAGGTAGTCTGCATGCTGTTATTTTGAGAAAAAACAAAATTCATGGTTGAAAGATGCATACAGTTCAGAGAAATTCCAGTTAAACATAATGGATTCCCATTAATGGACCATGGGGGCAAGGTTCATTCTTTCTTTTTGGGAGTTGTTACTGTTCACATGTACTGTTCACATGTACTGATGACAGTAAAACTTGCCTGTCCATATAGCTAATAGCCAATGCCACTGCAAATGTTGGAAGGTATTGTTTAGTAGCCTAAAAATGTATTTATATTTCATACCCAGACTCAGTCTGATGTCTCACCCTGCTTAGATTTGTACCCGAAGTTTGACACAGCCCCTTGCTGCAGGGCTGCTCAGTGTATCCTTATACACAGACGTCTCTCCTGCTTTGTCTGTAGTTAAGGATGCTTCTGGGCAAGGCTATGTGTGAAAGTATGGATCTGCAGGTACACATCTCCTGTAATTGTATGACATAGCAGTCTGTTTTCACCTGCCCTGTGGTGGCTCCTGAGCTCTAAAACAGCAGGTCATCCTGTCCCAACTTACAGGGAGACATTGCTCACAGTCCTGGAGCTACAAAACCTTTTAATTCAAGGACTGAAATATTTTATTCCATAAAAATTTCATGCATACACTTATATCCTACATATGATCATTTACAAGAACAACTTATGTTTTACAGATTGTATGAACTTCCAAATATATTTTAATATGGAAAAATTTCAGTTAATATCATAATCCATGTAATAGATTAACATCTGGTTCTGATTTCCCAAACCTCAGCTTCCAAACTCTTCAGAAATTAATGGGAAAGTTGGTAGAGAGCCTTCTACATAGAACGTAGTATTAATTCTTTGTGTCTGTTTCATTTTACTTTATTTAGACTTGAAAGATATTCTGCCCTACTGGCATGAGTTCAGAGATCTTCCCTCATCACCCATGAATGGGAACCACATCACTACATCCTCATATGTTATAATTCAGAAGAGAACATTGAGGGAGAACAGCTAGAGAAATTCAGCATAGTCCATGTCATGAGTTGTATAGAACAGTTCTTGTACTTTCCACTGGTATGAACTTTTCCACCAGTTGTTGTTTGAGACACTTTAATCAGTGGATTTTGAATTTATTGTATAATACAGGTCTTCATTTCCAAACAGCAAAAGCCTCGTTAAGCCCCTCTTTAAGTCAGTGAAGAATTAGACTGATCTAGGAAACTCCTCAAGTTTGTTGTTTCAACCCTAATATTTCACACTGTGGGAGTTTTGCAGTTGATTTTGATGGGAACAGCTTCACTTATTTTATTGCCTGCTTGTTTATTCATAATTAGAAGCTACTAATTGAAATACTGAAAGTGCTAATCACTGTCATTATGTACATTTAGTTACTCCTTACAGAGTTGGCTCCCAATGACATGGGGAAAATCCCTGTGTCTGAAGTGGTGTCATGGTCAGGTAACCACCGTTTCCAAGGGAAAAACGTGGCTGGAGAGATGGAAGCTTTTACAGGAGCTCTTCAGGTGTTTGCCAAGACCACGATTTCAGGGGCAATTATGAGAGAAGGATTTATACAGGCATGAGTGCTACCTATATGTGGCTTTCTATTTCTTAAAATCTGTTTGTGTTTTGATATATGATAGGTTGCCATTTTATTTGGCAACTGCATTGGGGCATATTAGGTAATAGAGTGTCAGGGCACTGCGAAGGCTGGAGGATCCCTGGAGTCCAAGGATGTTCCTGGAGGATGGCAGTGTATTTGTAATCATCCCTGGTAGGTGACTGCTGAACATTTTTACCTTTCTTTTATGCATTTAAAAACACTTTGAAATTAAACATGCTTCTTCTTTTTCTTTTGTATGGAATGATTATTTGTTGTTATCGTGAGTATATGACTGTCACATACAAGGTATTTTGTGCACTTGTAAATTCAGCATGCGTTTTCTTGGCACCTCAATATTCCATGGATGTAGCTGATACTTTACACTCTTCATTTGAAAAACCTAGTATCTTGCCAAGTTATACGAAGTCTAATTTGACTTTTACCTCTGTACAGCTAAAAGTGGTGGTATGACCACCCATTCCCTGTCCAGAAGAAGGAATGGATGCAGAAGAGAGGAAATGCACAGAGCGCTCAAAGCTCTCAGATTTATCTCTCTCAAGATCAAAGACCTAATAATATCAAATTCACTCCTTCTTCATGAGAGATAGCCATGAGCCGGCCGCAGCTGGAGAACATAATCATGTTCAGAAGGCTTGAGTACTTGACTCCATGTGTATCTCAGGTACACAGGTGATAGCAGGGCTATAGGCAGGTTGTGGCCGTGACTGCAGTGCAGTGTCGCTGCATGAGAAGTGGCAAAGCTGCCCAATCCCCTCCAGACAGTGCTCATCCTTGCTACTGGTGGCTTCTGCTGTCCCCCACCATGTGCTTGTGTTTTTGTCAAGGAAGGGGTATTCATGGGAGAGTGTATTTTAAAGAAGATACTAAAATAAGAGATGTGTGTGTGGCCGTTCGGACCAGATGTGTGGAGAGAGCCTGGAAAGGAGGACAGAAGCTTTGCAAGAAAAGAAGTTGGTGGCAGAAGACAATTCTGCTCTTGCTGTACAGGGGTGTGTGTTTTTATCCCATGCAGCTGGTGATGGAACCCACATTGCTTTAGTTCTGCAGCTGAACCTGCAACATTTCTGTATGTTTGGAAGTTATAGCTGGAGAAAAGTGTGCTGAGGTAGCCCAGAGGGAAAGTGGAGAAGTCCTGAGCACTGCAGTAAGACCCTGTCAGGTGTTAGAGTCCACTTTGGTGAATGCTTAGGTTCACAAAGAATGCATCTCACAGCTGAGCTCTGCACTGGGACTGCAGCCGTGACCCAAAGTAGAGGCACATGTGCCTGGGCAATGAGGCAACCCTGAGTGCCCCAAACTATGCAGGAGGGTGCCTGTATTAGGTCCTGCACATAGCCTGGGACTTGAGTTCCTTCATCCCCTCAGCAAATCAAAGGCTATCACAGCTTGATTCAAAGCGCCCTTACATAAATGAGCCTCCCAGCTGATGTCAATAGGATTTCTAGTCTCTTGCCCACTCCTCGGCATCCTTGGGTCCCCAGAGAATATAATCAAGCACAGGAGACTGTAACAATCAGGGTTTGGGGATTATGTAGCATCCAGGCACAGCCTTGAGGAGTCATGTTTGTTGACATTAGGTTGACTACATCTTTACAGTCATTTTACACATGACAGCATGTCAGCTGTGTAAACCTCGCTGGAACAGGAGATTGCCTATGACTAGCTGCTGTGAAATTGAAATGATTTCTCTGTGTCTATGTGGACTGAAAATCATGGCTATTGTTTTCCAGTTGCTGCAATTTCTCAAGCTTTTTTTCTAATTCAGTATCATTTTGTAGTGGAGAAGAGGCATTAAAGGGGCTCATGGTACCAGGTGTGTGTCAGATCCCCACTTCATCAGTGCCTCCCATCAGACTGAATGGGCTTCACTTTGAAAGCACAGATCATATTATATTTTTGTAACTTCAGTAGAATTTATTCCAGGGAAAACCTGTGCCATTGCAGAGAGAAGTGTTGCTCAAGGTGACTTAGAATAACAGAAATGAGCTCTAACTGACGTGATTTCTGTAAACAACCTGTGGATTCAGGTACCATTTAGCATAACTGGTGTAGAGTTTGAGCCCATGGATTTCTGTACTTTCAGGGTAACTGTATAATGATGGATGTGCTAGTCTGCCCGTTGCTCTGAAGCAGTTTCATAAATAATGATTATACCTCATTTTTCACACTTAACAAAGCTATATAAAATTTGTGGTGTAGTTAAGCAACAGGACAATATTTTGAGTATGGCTTTTAACAAAATTTTGTACAAGTCAACTGTATTTTGCTTTAAATTAGCATAGAAAGATTGAAAATGTTTTGACCCTTTCTGACCAAAATCTAAAGGGTTCCTCTATGGTCCATAACCTGATCACTCCACGTGTCATAAGGAAAACAGAAATGCTCTTTTTTAAGTTTTTGTGATATTCTATTTCATGTTCTTGAAGTACCGTAAAGATTGGGATAAACAGACTCTGGATCCCTTTCCCCACCCACAACGAGGGGGGGCCCAGTTCAATGAGTGCCACAACAGACTTTATGAAACACAACATCCCCAGTACAGAACATTTTATAAAGGAAAAATAAGACTCCACTGAAAAGCTGGTGTATTCTCATGTGATGCTGACCAGTTGTTGACCTGCCCAGTCTTAGATGACCACAGGACTATACCACAGAATATTACAACAAATGCTTGCAAAACCCTGTAGAATTCCTGTCACATCAAAAGCGCGTGTGAATTGTGTGCTTTTGGCTTTAGTGTTCTTTTTTTTTCTCACACATGCAGAAACAATACATGAGGAAGTATTCATGCTTATCAAGAAAGAAGGCCACTTTTTATGAACATAGCACATCTTAAACTGCATGTCTGAAGTTTGGGTGAATTTCGGGGTTGATGTCACATATTGTGTTCAAGAGCTTTTTCATCATGCTCTCCATGTTCTTATGGTAGCTGCTCGTGAGGTTTCGGATGTTTTCTGTTGTTTGCTCTTCTATTTTAGCTGAGAGGTTACCTTGGGAGCCCATTACCTGAAAAGCAGAAGGCTTCTGAGCAAAATAAAAGGTTATATATGACTGTTTATTGTACTATTTTTCATCATCTAGCATAAGCATAACACAAACACGTCACAGTGCTTCCTAACAGTAAGGGTATGATCTAGGCTGAACTGTACACACAAAACCAGGATTAAAGGCAATTCTTTCATATGCTCACAAGCAATGGGAATCTCCCCATGTAATGAAAGTTTCCCAGCTCAGTGTAGTAACAACATCGTAATGTTTTGTCTTTTATATCGCTCTTTTTAATTTGTTTTCTATTTTAATGACTAGTCAACTGAGTTCTATCACCCGTGTGCTTCATTTGGCCTCACTGAGAATGCACATGAGCACATCTAGGGAGCAAAACATGGGAAAGCCTTCCTGACAATGCATAATTACAGTTTCAGAGTACTTGAAATGTCTTCAGCAGTTAGTGATGTATAACCCTCAACAGGCCTCAGACAAGGTCTTTTAATGTTACATTTTCTTATCTGGCGAAATACCAGACAGCTTCTGGCACAGTTAATATCAGGACATTCGCTTAGAATTTAATTGACTCTAGACTCGCTGAACATTTTAGCAAGGTTATGTTATAAACAGATGCACACATTCCAAATCTGTGACTTTGCTCCCTCCTCCCCCAATGCCCCAACATCCCTTGAATTTTTCCCTTATGGAAAAGTCCTTCAGATACCAGTAGAGAAATTGTTTTTCACCTAAAGAATTCCGTGGGGGAAAGCAGGAGACTTTTCTGCGTGCTGGCAGAATAAGAAGGGAATAAGTAACATATTCTTGTTCCTGCCGTGGTTCTCTGGGGTGGACTAGCAGGTGAAGCTAACCTATGATACATTAGTGGGATACCTAGAGGATGACCAGAAACAAGGTCATTAGCTTTATTTTCCATGTGGTTTCAGCCCAACTTAGTGCTTAAAAGAAGGAAAGCAACTGAGTTAAGATCTTTAGCTCAGCTCACCCTCGCAGTTCCATTTGTCAGTACCTGACAGTGTAGTAAGACATTGGTCTGTAACTCACATGTAAAATACTTCAGTTCGGAAGAAATGTAAGTTGTAGACATTATAGTAAGTACTGGGAAAAGATTATAGTTTTCTATAGTAACTATTTTTGGCTGACATTTTATTTTAGCTTTTAGACAAGTTGCAAGGGTCAGATGTGGGAAAGGCTGTACAGCTTAGGCCAGATTTATGAAGCTGATTTTTTCCACTGGGAAAAATAACTTTGTAGAGATCCCAGATGGTTGCATGTTATCCAGCTACTAAATACTTTTCAAAAACCTCAAGAAAAGTATTATAATTTTAAGAAGAGCCTCTGCAGACCTGCTCTCTCAGCTCATGCTAACATTGTAACTTGAGATAGTAAATTCTTATTCTTCTATGTGTTTTCCCCCCTTTTTTCTGCTTCTGAATATGGAGACCCTTTTCTTTTCAGAATGCAGACAATGCTCTGCTTAGTTCATGATTCCTGCTGACCTTGAGGGTCTGTCCCTTATTTTGCCTATAGAGGTTTTATGCCAGCATCATTCCAAAGTTGCTAAAATATTACATTGACTTGGAAGCCACAAAATTCAGAATTAGGCTGCACTTCTCCAGAGTTCACTGATCTCAGACCCTGAGTACAAACACCATGAACACCAGCAAACTTGGTTTGAGATGCAGGCTAAAAATTTTGCATGTTTTGAGAAAGTGTCATCCATATTGTCATTCTAAACTCAAGTTACTTGTTATTTTCTGTTGCTTTTTTTAATTCTGGATGGATGTGGAACATCTCACAGTATGAGGAAACTTACCCCAGTTTGGATATGAGCAACGCAAAGTAAGAGAAGGAATAGCATTAAATGAAACTGTGACAAAGAATTAAAAATACCTGTGTCCAAATGCCCAAGCAAGTAAACTGAACTGGGCATCAGATCTCCCCCTGCACTGGCTTTGCTGAATCTCCTGAGTGCCTTCCAGACACAGGTTAATAATGATGACATTTGTCTGGGTAGATAAATGTTCGACATAATGGGGTCAGGGAACGTAAAGGAGGACTGTGATGATCTTGTACAACATGCTGTCATTCGAGGAGCAATATGTCTTCTGTCCTGCTTCTGTGAAATGTTCAGTCGACAAATAGTGGCCTTTCCCTGCAGCTTTACTTTTGTTTGTGATGAAAAAATTGAGTTCACAGCAAAGCATCTGTACTCTTTTGCTATTTAAGACCTAAAACAAGAAGTCTGGCTCGACTGAAAAGGTGAACAAATTTTAGAGGTGTTTTTACTTTATTTCAGTGTCAGTAAACATCTGAAATTGTACATATGAGACAGTTCTACCTGGCCTGCTTGTGTGACAGTGTGTACTGGCAGTGTATGTTAGAGACTTTGTGTCTATATATGTTCCTAAGGCTTGTGATCCCTGCTGGAAAATGGTTTATGGCAGGTTTGTAAAGCAGTTTTTATTCACCTCTTTGGCTTTTTTTGTTGGCAAAAAAAGCCAAACTACTTGCTTCCACAAGTAGTTTCCCTGCCTTTGCACAGTAGAAGCTGGGGGAAAAAACAAGAGCAAATACATAAGAGGAAGGTCACCAGGTAAAAAGAGAATGGTTTGTGAACTTTCATGAAAATACTAGACAAAAATGCAAGGTGCCATAAATGTATTAAATGGCTTTAATTCAGATATCAAAATATCAGCCAGACCACTTCTACTTTAGAAACATAGTGGAAAAACTCTAAAATTTTGGTGATTTGAGTTGATAAAAGATGCAGTCTTGTATCAGACAGCTGAAGTGGAACAGAAATAGAAAGAAACATTTTAAACCTTTGCTTTTACTGACATCCACCTTACTGAAACCTCCAGTTTCAAGACAGGAATGAGGTCTGTCTGCAGTTATATAGAAAGAGCACCCAAAGTATTTTTCCTTAAGGAAGATATGTCTTCAAAGTACAAGCATGAACCAAATATGGAATCTGGACAATTTTAGTGGTAAGAGTCCACAATTTCTTCTACATATGCATTCAAAGCCTGTGAAAAAGTAAAAATTAGGCATATGCACACCATAGGGTGATATCTCTGTGTTTAATAAGTATGATCACATTGATTTGCAGAAGTATCCATGTAATATTGTTGGAAGCAATTTGGTTTACCATTGAGCAGACTGACACTACAAGAGGACATATGCATGTTTCTTACTTACATTTGTTTGCTTGCTCCTAAATTCCTTCTCCCTCTGTAACCTGTAGTGGTCTATCTCGGCTGTGGCTTCTTCCTTGGCCTGCTTCAGCCTTTTCCCCTTTCCTGGTGGGGGAAGAAACTGATTTATTTCATGCTATCACTGCATCCCAAAAGATGAATTTCTCTAAAACAAAGGCATTTTAGATGGCATAGTAAAATGCTGACTTTGCTGAAAACTTCGTCCATCAGCTTTATTTACACAAGAGTGGTCAGAACAGCCGAAGTGATTTATGTAGAGTACTTTTTGATTGACAGCCAGTCATGCAAGGACCCATCTTCTGAGACCAACTTCCAGTGCAGAAGCACACATCAAATGAAAAGTTTGTGGGTTTGCTAACAACAGAAGTCTTTTTGCAACTACACATTTTCTCGTAACACAAATGCATTTTTTTAATCGCAGCTTGGTGTTTAAATAAATATCTATCTTTTCTTTATCAGCAATAGTAGCAGCCAGATAACAGATTTTAGTTGTCACTGATGGGAAAAGACGTTATTCTGTAAGATTTGCTGTATCGATTGGTTGCCAGCATCCCTTCATCCCACACCAACTGGATTCTTCTTGGAGCTGGCAAATTTCCAGAATACTGCAAGATACATCTTAACCATTACCAATCTGAGTTGCAACCTTCAGGCTTTGTCCTTTTCTTCCCCCACCTTTTTCCTACCTAAGCTTTGTCCAATGCAGAGGTGAGTGATTAAGAGGAGGTCAATGGTATCCTCTACCAGTGCACAGAAAATATGAAAGCGATTCAGAAAAACTTTTTTTTTTTTTTCCTTTTCGTTTTAAAGAAGAAGGTGATCTTTAAGGTGACATTTTAGGGTGTAGCGGAAACAAGAGCCTTCCTCCTGACCATGTGTGTTTACATACTTAATTTTGTTTGCTGAGAATAGTTACTTTGTTTTAGGTAAAACACTATGGATTTGTCAAATCAAGTGCACATAAGTAATTGCAGGACTGGGCATAAGGTAGTTCCTGGGTCTAGCAAGTATGTTATGGAAAGGATAAAAGGTTTGATGGGAATGTGATGTTTAAGGTTTTACATGAAGGAGCTGGTGAAAATGTCATAAAAACTCCTGTGGTCTTCTCTGTCTGCCTGTTTTGTATAAAGCTGGTAAAGTTGCGTGGATTCTGCTACACTACTTCGTGAGGAAAAAGTCATTTTCTGACTGATGGGACTGTAAACCTCTTGCATTGAATGTTGATATGTTATACTTGAAACACCTGTGCTGATGCTGATTTTTGGAGTCTCTTTCTGTATGGCTACAGTTTTAGGAGTGGGGGGAATAAGCTTGCTCCCTTTTCTTAACAGGAGAAATATCTTTGATGTCTGAAAAACTGCTTAGTTGCTTAAATTAGGATATCACAAGGATGAAAGGGGCATCCTAGGCAACTTGATTTCATGTGTGACACATCAATTAATTTACTTATTGTAACCAATTCAAGCATAGAAGGTGAAAGGTACCTTTTCTGAAGTCCTAAGGAATGTTCTCCACCTAGGCTAGGAAGAAGACCATGAATATTTCTGATTTGTTTTCTCTAGGCTATTATACTGAATTGGTTACACCTGAGCTGGGCTTCTAAAACCTTATCAGGTGTGGCATATAGCAACCTGCTTCCACTGAGCATGGCACAATGAGGAAGCTCGAGAGGAAGGCTGTTGGTTTTAATACATTTGAGACTCAGCAAAAGCCTGGGTAAAATGCCTGATCCAGCAGGAAACTACTTGCCCAGTTGATGGCTTCTTCCAAAGTCATCACCTGCAGATGGGTGAGTAGAAGTGGAGAGATGCCTGAAATGTGAATTACCTTTTCAAGTCTTGATTCCTGGACTGTTTGCTTTTGTGGCCATGCTTATTGTGGACCCTTGGGTGTGTGGCTGTATACAGGCTTTTTACAGGAAGGAGCAAACTACTGAGGAACTAGATAGCTTTACTGACTCTCAGTTCATGAGTGCAGGGCTCTCTTGTGTAGTAAATTATATTTCTCAGAGTCCTTCTGCCGTTGAGCCACTGTGCCTATGCATGAAGGGGAGAGAGACAGTTTTAAACTTAGTGGGTATTTTCCCAGAGTTTGCATGTGTTGGATAAAGGCTGATTCCACCATCTTCTGCCACTCACTGTGTGAAGTGTTGGGTGAACAGACAGATTTGTGTAAGAGCCTGATATCAGTCTGGACAACAAAATTTGGAACCAGGTTTAGGTCTATATTTTGAAGTTTCCCTTATTCTCCTCTCCAAATTTGGAGCTTATCAGCCTTTTGTAGAGTTTTCCTCTAGGAGTGGAGCCGGGGGGTGATTCTCTGGAGCTAGCATTCGGGGGAAGTGACTATGATGAAGCTCTGCCAATTTCACCAGCTGAGGAACTGGATCTCTATATCAAATTAAATTATTTCAAAATCAGTGGGATTTTAATTTCAAATTCCATCTGGGGGGCCATCTGTAGTAAATATGTTGCATATTTGGCCACCAGATAGATAAATATATCCTTTTAAAATGCACAAAATGGAAAGAGATTTACTGTAGAACAGCAGTTCACTTGCCTCTGACAATGTAGGTAGTGAACCAAAAAGTATATATATACCTACATGTCAGCTCTTGACAGTGCACTGGAGTAAGCACAATACATAGGGTGTCACTGTGGAGCAACAGCCATTTCATTTTACCATGATGCCTTTAGGATTGGCACAGCAGGAACCTGCTGCTTCCTATTTAATTAAGTGGAAAAGCTGTGAGTAAATTACTGCTAGTTCAACAACGTTGTGGACAGAATCGGCAACTGCCAACATATGCGACAGTGCATATGCTGCACCTGATTAAGTTAAGCAGAAACTAGAGCTTAACCTGCTGTTCCACTAGAGACAAACCAAAATTAATTAATCAGTCTGTTGTTAACCACTTGTCTGCTACCTTAGTTGTGCAGTAGGGGACTGCCTTTTCAAAGCCTTACTGATCTGCTGCGTTGGGTTCTGTGCAGAGCGCAGACAAGCTGAAATCAACCCTTACCCACTGAAGGGTGGCAAAGCATTGAAATTCAGCCAAGATCATGCAAAAAGAGGACAAGAAATACAGGAAGATGGACAAACCAATCTCTATGATCATACAGGTACATAAAGCTCCAAGTTTGAAGAGATTTTGCCTCAAAGGGGGTGCCATGGGGGCCCTGCCCCTCTGGTTTGCTACTGTCCCTCTGTACCTCCTTCCATCCTTGAAGACAGGGAGCAGCAAAGCAGCTGTGCTATGCTTGGTTTCCTTGTCCACTCTTGTCCATGATTATGGTAGCTGACAGCCTATAAATTTTTAGGCATCATGTAAAATTGGCCAAATCTTAACCTGCTGTAAAAGCCAGCCCTGTGTTAGATTTTCTTGCCTAACGTGGGAAGGTATTATCAGCATGGAGAAAGGCTGTGTTCTTCTTTCTAGGTGTTTCTGTGATGGTAATGAAATACCTAGCTCTGGTTAGATCCAAAAGAACTGGTGTATTTTAGATTATTGGGGTTTTTTAGATCTTACAAGAAAAAGACAGTAGGAGGCAAAAATTTTGCATTCTAATTTGTTCAAAACACTAAGTTGTCTTACTTTCCAAAAGCTGCAATGCTAAAATTGGCTTTTTTGTTTTCAAACATATCATCTAGGCTTCTAGCTGAATTTCTGCATAGAAATCAAATCATTTGAAGAAGTTGTGAAAAATTAATCATATTTTCTTAAAATAGACCAGCTTCAGTTGTCTTCAAGAGTGCTAAATTGTCTGCAAATTGGGATTTGGGGATGCTCATTTTGTGAAGACTCTTTTGTACTTTTAATAAAATACAATAGAAGCAGCTGATCAGTATATATAGGGTTTTTTTCAGTAGATAAAATAGGTCTTGGATATTATCCAAGAGAGTGCCATGGATATAATTCTGCTTATTATATCTTATTTTGATTAACATTTGGTTTTAATCTGATTTCCTGAAATCTTTCATCTCAGTTTTCATTTTATTAGGCACGAGAAATTCAAGCCAAGCCATAAAAATCTATAGGAAAACAAATGTTGCTAAGCCCAGTCTTCATGACACATTTGTTTCCCTTGTTTTAACCAAAAGGATTTTCGGGAATTGATGTCTTGGCTCTGACAACGCTCAGTTATTTCTGGGATCCAAATTATGCTTTAAGTAAAAATGATAGATAAAGCAGAGCCACATTCTAAAGGCCAAAGAATTGCAGACTGGATTGGTTTGTGTTTAATCGATTTAATAGTTGCAGTCTTGCACGTGTGCATTTACTAACTAATTAATTCAACTATTATTAATTTGTCAGGTATAAGGGATATGGGCTAATGATACAGTAAAGATATTGCAAGCCAGGATAAAAGGTATTGAGCTAGAAGTATGAAAAAGCATGTATAGAGAAGCTTTAGCTTTATTTTTGCTTTGTTTCATGTCTATCAATATAATTTTATTTACTGTTTTTTCAGGTATTTCAAGTGGGGTTTGAATTACAAACAACTGCACATATGTCAGCAAAAACCAGGCCTATTATCTGTTTATATACAACATTACGTGTGTTCACACTACATTTTGATCTGGTTATGTATCAACTGTAAACACTGAAGGGTAGTTTTGCTATTCACATTTCCTTGAAAATGCCTTTTCCTGGTTGTGTCCCATGAGCAACCTGCCATTCGTTCTCCTGACATTGCAGTGTAAACAGGACAGCCAGACTCATTGGTACAGGGGTGTTGTGCAGTGCCTGTTTGTGGTGACAAAGGAGGTCACAGGTACAGTTTAGCAGGGACAGGACTGCATTGGCACTGCCTGGACGGGTTCATTGCTTTCACTTGCAGCCCAGACCTGCTGAGCCCAGGCCCTGAGCAGAAGCTGCTGATCTGAACTGGTACCGGGTGGATCTGGGCTGGCAATTTCTGGGGTGAAGCAGCACGTCCTTGCCTTGTTTCACCGAACTCTGTGCCCAGGTTAACCACTTGTGCTGGATATATCAGTTGCATTTCATATACTTCCTTTCATCTTAGCTTTTATTCTTAGAGACAAACTCTGCAATTTGATCTTACTGCAGAATCACTCCAAGGAAGAGACTGTTGAAGTAATTCCAATTTGGCACAGCCAGATTTTCCTCTAAAAGAATCCCTTTTGTCCTTGTCCCATAGGATTTGAATTATGGTGGTATAGTTAGGTATCTAAGGTGGTGTAGTGACATTGTTATGAAAATACTGAAATTATGACAACATAGGACTTTTTAATTTTATTTTGTAGCTTCACTGCAAACCTCTTGTAATGTTGAATGTAATGATTGTCTAGGTATAATTATTCTGCTAGTTTAGCTATTATGCTTGGTGGATTTATTGAAACTGTTTGCCCTTGATCTGCTATACCCAGGAATAAAATCTTTTGGAAATTCCTGAAGTTTTTCATGGGATCATATGGAGCTGCTGAGGCTGGAAGGAATCTACAGGGTATGCTCCAAAGCCCTGCTTGGAGCAAGGGCAGCTTGACGGGGACCATATCTAGCAGGTTTTGAACATCTCTGAGATTGGAGACTCCACAGGCTCTCTGGGCAGCCTGTTCCTCCCTCGCAGTTATTGATCTGTTTTCTTACATTTAAATTTGTTTATTGAATCTTTTATTTTTCTTAATAATTTTTGTAAATGCAAGAAAAGTATGGCCTTAAAAGGAATAGAGAAGAAAGTCATACTGATGAATTATTTTCACTCTAAACATTTTTACTGATAGAAAAATTTTAAATAGCTGTTTTTCTGTAGCTGGTTATTAACTCCTACCACTGTATTAGTGTTGAGGTAAGTGTAGGTAGTGGTTTAATTGAAGTTTCTGACTCAGAGTGATCTTGAAGATACTTTATCTGTAAGAAACCCTGTGATTATCACAAGCACTCCAAGTAAGGCTGAGATGATAACAAGGGAGTGTGTCTTTTACAGAGTAGAGTAAATGCACCTGCAACTGTGTCTGGATTCTGCAAGACATTCATCTTCAGTCATTACTTTTATGTTCTAATGATAATTTTCATTTTTGAAGTTCCTTAAGGTTTGAAGCCTCTTTTTTAACTGTCTGATTTAGAAAAAGCTAAACTGACTCATCCAGTTTTAAAAACAAAACCAAATGAAATTAAAGCAACAAAAAAACCTCAAACCAAAAGCAAGGGGTAATCAACTTCAAGCTATCATAGTTAAAGGCAGTCTGTGTTCAGACCAAACTCCCCCTCCCTCCACTGGGGCTGTGTCTTTCCAGGTCATATGCTTTCTTGCTTTAGGGTACAGTGTGTTTCCTCTGCCTTACATAAGAAGGGAAAACACACCCCTCCCAGCGCACCTGTTTTGGCTATGTAAGGATTAAATCACTTCTTCATTATCCTTTGCTCTCAGGCTTGCATTTGGGAGAGTTCTGTTTTATGAAGATGAGAGAATTTTTTTTTTCTCTCTATTGCTTCTGCAAGGCACAGGCAGTGGTTGGGTGCTCAGGGAAGGGGACTTGCCTTCCTACATGTTTTTTTGTGTGCTGCTATACAAATTGAGATGTCACACTAACAGTTAATGAACACACAGCAATGCTGATTCATGTGTAGAAGGGATACGGAAACTACAGAAGTTATTTCTGTTTGGCTTCCATTTCTCCCTGGAAAACAAAATATATTCCTTTGCATGACATCGTCATGCATTTTAGCTGAGTTCTGCAGCACAGCCTTGTTTCCCGCTGCTGGTTTCCAAAGCAGGGTAACTCCATGAAACAGTATCAGTGTTTCATCATAGTTCATCAGCTAATGCAGGTCAGTGACTCAAGTGGTTGGTGCCTACACTCAGGAGAATAATTACTTGCACCATGTAATAAAACTTCTATAAATGCTCTAGTACAGTACTGAGAGTGCTTGTGATTTTACTGATTGCTATCATGGTGCTGAAGTCTCCCTTTTGTTTTCATATAATTTTTTGAAGTCCAGCTGAGATTAGGAGACAAGTTACTAGATTTTGCAAGTAAAGAGGAACATTTTAATAGAACTTAGGGAGAAAAATAGTGTTTGGAGTCTGGTCCTCCAGAGCTGGAAGCCAGAAGCATGTAGAATTCTAGTTTAAATAGCTAGGGAAGGCAGTAATGACATTATTGGCATTTAGATAAAGCAAGAATAAATCTGGCTGACAGGACAAATATAAAAAAGAAAACCTTTTTAACATAATAAGGCACATGTGCATACACACACAAACAGAGAATTTTAAGCAAACTCTGAATGTTCAGGTCTGGTTAAATGCCTGGTTGCAGTCAAGGCACAGTGTTAATGCATGGGTACAGATGAAATAATGTTTTTCTGTGATCTACTGTAATTCTGAAGAGCTTGCACTTGAGAAGTACAGTAAAACCAGGCCAGCTACTTACTTTTTTTGGCTTCCTCCAGTTTGTCCTTGGCACGTTTTTCTGCCTGCAAAAGCTGCTGGATTCCCTGAGACTGGCTGGTCATGCTGATTGCTGAGGCTGGTGAACTTCTGTGGAGAACAGAGCTGGGAGGGAGTTTTATGCAGCTGCCAGGCTCTTCCTTGTGTTTTTTGTTCTGCCTCTTATTACAACAAGCTTCCAGATTGCACCAAACCAGCTGGCTCTGCCTGGATTGCTGCTGGGCAAAAAGGCCTGTTAGTGCAATTGGAAAAACACAGCAGCAAGGCTGAAAGGAATGTTCTCTCCTCTTCAGGGTCACAGAGATGTTGAAGTGTCCAATTAACACACTGGAGAAAAAAAAAAAGGAACATTTCAATTAGCTTATATTTTAATGGGGATTTTTTTTCTTTTTTAATCTCTTCTTGCTGAAGTAGAGTATAGTTGATCTTGTCAGAGGAACTGAGGAGAAAAAAATTGTTTATTGGATTTTTCTTTTAATTAAATTTTCCCCCAATGTGAAGAATCAGACTCAGTCAACAATTAATTTTGGTTGAACACCATGTAAACTTCTTGCTTGTAAACTTCTCTTTGGTGTTACTTCTTAACACTATACTTAGGGTTTTCACTTAAAAAAAATCTTCAATAGAAAAGAATTTATTATGACTAAAGTTTAAAAAAGCAGTGATGGTACACTCTGCCTTGTAATCTGCCACGATGGAGATGAGTGCTGGGGTGGAAAGCTGTGGGATTAGCTCTAAGATCCAGACTCTTGGAAGGTATGAATGGTAGCCTAGGTTTAAGTCATAACACACACAATGGTCAAATGAACATCTGAGGTGGCTGTAGATGCACATCCTACTCCCTACAGAAGGACAGTGTTTTGTGCGCTACTACATGAACAAGCAGCATGTTCATATTCTCAATCCTTATTAGAAAAAACAAATCCCACTCTCAAAGGTACTCTTGCCATTGCATAGGAGAGGGACCTGTCAAGTTGCATAATTAAAATAGATTTACTTTTGTAAAAAAGTATGCCATAGCACTAGTCAAGTTTATTTACTATAAATTTATTCAAGATAGAGCTCTGCCGGAATCAGAGATCACCTTCTGATGTAAATGTTTTTTTTCTTCATCCAGAAACTGTGTGAGATGCTTTCTCATCTCCAGCACTGAAATCAGGGGTTCGCTGTACCTGCAGGAGAAGAGACATGGTACTATTTTTAGAAGATTTTAATGCATAGCCTTGAAGTTTATTTTATTCATACTCAGAAGACGAAGTGATGATCAGTTCTACAGAAAATGTGGAAACTGTAGGGTTAGGAAGCCTGTTGTGCCACTGGTACTCAGCTACAAGTGATATTACTGGCAAAGAAAAGCAGAAGTGGAAAATGAAAGTAAAAAATGAAGAGATTTGGTTTACTTGGGGCAGGAAACTTTAAAGCAGTAGTTACTTAAAAATTAAATAGGAAGTGGAAATGTCAGGCTTGTCTCAGACATCAAAAGTATATTCCAGGCAAAGGGTCTTGTCAGGCAAATCTCATTGGTACAAGGAATGTTACAAAACTGCTAGGAAATTAAACTGTTTCAGAGCTTTGGACTTGGTTGAAAGCATCATGGGTCAAACCTTATAAATTTTCAGAGCAGTTCTCAATGCCATAATTATGTTATGTGGGCCTCAGTAACAGCCTGAATTTTTATATTTACAATCTGTTAATTAATATTTCACAGAAAATAGTTCTATATAATGAATTTTTATGGGAAAAAATCCACCCTTCAACAGACTATGAAACTTTTCTATTGAGAAAAAAATTAATATAGTCCTTCAGTAGATCATTTGAACTGTGTATGTCACAGTTCACACAATTCAATATTTCTCTGAATTAAAAAAAAAATCTCAGTTTATAATTTTCCTTGTGATTGGTTCACATACAGTTTGGTGGCATGCCATGCTGGCACTCCTCATGGCATCAGGCACCTAGTACACCTCTGCAGGGGAGAAGATGATAATTTATTTGGCTGGTGCTTATATATAGGTTTTGTTAGACTCCACACAAAGTACTGCCACTTAGAACTAATTTCAAACTTGTCCGATGATGTCGGTGGTGATCTCAGACTATGTTGACATGGCACCTCTGTGAATCCCACTTCATGGATAATTCATTAAAATAAAGTAGGTTAAGCCAATGACTGACCAAACAGGCTCCTACTTCATCACACAAGCTCATAAGAAACTTCTTTGTGTCGTAGTTGCTGCCTTTCTTTCCAAGCCAGCTCCAGACTCATTAAATTAGAGAAGAGAAACCAATGTGATGACTGGTGATGGGGGGAGGAGAGGTGTTAGCAGAGTGAGAGAAGGCAGAGAGAAGTGTTTTTAGTTTTGTTTAAGACTCCTTTTCTTCTCAGCGTTTGGCCTACCTATCTCAGTCTCCAGAATTTCCTGAGTCTTTTCTGGCTATCCCCACTGACAGAATGGGAAAAATGGGCTCAGTTCTGTCATTCTCACTCCCTCAAAGCAAAGCTGTACAGCAAGGAAACGAAGAGTCTTACAAGGGATGAGAGACCCTGCTGAGCTCTCCCTGCTCACCCACAGCTTGTACAGCAGAAACACTCTAAATCAGGTATTTCTAGTTTAGGTGGAGGCTGTGCAGCTGCTGTTTTATCTCTGCAGAGGGAAGGTCAGGGACAGTGGCTAAGTTCACCCCAGGTAATTCAGATTATTTTATTTGGAAAAAAATCTGCTTGCTGTAACTCAGATTGAGCCTTACCTAGCATGAGTGTACTAACTTGTCAGTCCACCTACTGCTGTGCAGTAAAAGCAGTGCTGTGGCACCCTTTTATTGTGGTTTAAGTGTGCACAGATTCTCTGGTATGTAGGAGGGCAGCAGGCAGAGTTTCTGCTGAAATGTGTTTAAGTAGAAGGTTTCCCATTGCCTCTGTGGCTGTATTTCCCAAAGCAAACACTTTTTTTTTTTTTTAATTGCTTCTTTAAATTATAAAACAAATCCTTTCCAAATGAGCTGCAAGGACTGCTAAGTAGCAACCTTTGCTCAGAATGCAGCTTCAAAGCAGCGACACTGATTCGATGATAGCAGCATGTAAGGCAGGGCAGCTGCTGCGGGTGCTTTTGTGTTTCTGTGCACCTTTTGTTTTGTTGCTCTAGAAAGGCCTAAGTAAGGAAAAGCAGGGTGCACACCTGCATGGCTTCCTGCAGCACGATGGGGACTGGTTTTCTGATGAAAATGGAGCACCTTCAAACAGAGTAAGACCTATCATGCTGAGGAAGAGTAATGGGCTCCTGTTAGCATTCATATCAAAAAGTCTTTGTACACCAATTAAAAAGTATGCAGTGAAACCCATCACATGTATCTGAAAATCCTGGCCTTTTCTCTCTGAATTCAACAAGCCATGTTTGCTTATATTAGAAGAAAAAGTTATGAACTTTGTACTGAAGTTGTAATTATGCCTGCAAGCTAAGATTCTTGCCTCAGTGTTTTCTGACACTGACATTCTCACTCTGTTGTCATCAGCACAGTTCATCTCAGCAGCCTGAATTTCACCCATAGGCCAGAAAAATAGGGGGACAAATAGGTATGCAAAGATGAATAAATAGTATAATATTGCTAGAGGCAGCTTGCTGCCATACTGTCTGGGTGAGCTTATTGACTGCTGGCCAAGTCTGGAACACAGCTCCAGCTTCAGCTGCCATAGCAGTCTGACGGCCCTATATTGAACACCTACTTTAAACCAACTCATATTTTTTCCTAAATTTGGCCTGTGTCTTAATATGAGTAATTATGTTTGCAACTATAGTGAGTTTAGCATTCAGAGAAAGCCAGTGTGAGCTGTGTATGTACTTATTTTTTCTGAAAAGCTCTTCAACTTCCAGGAGAAAAATTAGGATTTTTTTTTTTTTTAATATGCATGTGAAAATTTGGGCAGAGTAAATAGTAATAATTTTAAAAATGTGCAAAAAAAAAAAGGGAAAAAAGGCGTAGTCTCTGTGATTAACTTCCAGGTTAATTTATAACTTGACCATCAGTATGGTTGAGATTATTTCCTTGTTTTAGTATATGGTATATTCACCCCAGCCAGCAAACCCCCACCCAGCAGATCGCTTACTCCCCTGCGGTGGCGTGGGGGAGAGAATCAAAAGAGCAAGAGTGAGAAAACTTCTGAGTCAAGGTCAAAACAGTTTTAAAAATGAGGGGAAAGGGTAGAAAGAGACAAAGTGATGCAAAGTCACTTATCACCTCCCACAAGCAGACCAATGCCTAGTCAGCCTCCAAATAGAGGCTACTGTGGAAAGGCCAGATCTCCAGTCATGTTTCTGAGTTTGGCATTACATTATTTGCAGTATCTCTTTGGTCACTCCAGTTTGCTGTCCTGGCTCTGACCACTCCCAGCCTCCTGCATGCCCCAGCCTGCTTTTGTGGGGGACAGAGCTGAGGAACAAAGAAAGCCTTGACCTGCAAGCCCTGTTCAGCAACATCTAAAACATTGGTGTGCTATCAACACAATTTTAGTCGCAAGCCGAAAACGTGCAGGCTGCAACGAAGCAATTAACTCCATCGCAACCAGACCCAGCACACAGTGTTTCATTTCAAGTAGTTTTCTCCTTTTATCTTTTCCCAGTGCAGCTATTTGCTCTTTTCTTTCCTACTGTTCTGCACTACAATCATGCCTCTTCACTTATTACATCCTCTCTATGATTTTAGTGTAGCTGCCTTTCCCAAAAGAAGTTTGCAACTTCACCAGTGTGTTTGTGCAGTCAGGCACGGAAGGGAGGGGAAGTGGAGAGTCATGTAAGTATATTTTGAACTGTGTAGGCTAGCCAACAACTCGCATCCGTGTCACAGTTCAACATTAACTTGAAGAAAACTGAGTGTAGTATACCAGAAAATTTCAGTGCTGTCTCAAATTAGATTTGTCAAGATCAACAAATATACCACAAAGACAATAGTTCAACTTTGCAGCCTAGAGGAGCTAGGCCTGTGTGCCACTGCTTTGTGATTTAACCAGTTCTCTGACCTCTGACAAAATCTTAATTTTCTACTCAGTCATTTCATTGTATTTCATTCCACCCCTGAGCAACACCAGCTTAAACTGAAAGTGAAAAAAAGGAATAAGAATTTCCTTTCTTGTAGTGAAAATATTAATACTTTAATAGGAAGAAGGGAAACTTTATTTGGAAAGGTAAGACACAAAACCTGGAGTGGAAAACATGATGCATACTGGCAATCTGTCTTTTAAGACCGGAGTAGATGTTGCCTTAGCTAAAATAGTCCTTGTAAAATTTCCTATTGTTCTGATACAACTATGAATGTAAAGGGGGTGTTTTTCTCCTTATTTCGTAATACCTGCTTTTGAATTAGTGTTTCTGAAACAAGAAATGCGTACATGTACTTATGTTAGTACCATGTGTGTGTACACAAGGATGTGTTTTTGTGTTGAGATTTAAAAATCTCTTTTCCACCACTTCCTAGTGCCCTCTAGGATATTTGCTATAATTAAAAAAGTAAAAATAGAATTCACCCTCCCTTCATAAAAGAAATCAGAACATTAACCAATTTTAGCCTGTTCACTGCTTTACATCACATCTCTGGTATTTCTGTTCTCTGTTTCTCTTGCTCATCATGTGGCTGTGAGAGTAGTGAGTCTTGTGTCAGGCAGTTCCTCATCTTAGAGGGGGAAGGATTTTTCTTGTCAAGCCTTCATGCAGTGTAAACACTTTTTTTTTTTTTTTTGTTCTGTTGGTAACTCATTGGGGCTTGAGTTTTGCTTTGCAGAAGGTAATTCTGCTGATGAGGATCTCTGTGTGTTTTAATGTAGAGCATTTTTGCCTCTTATGGGCTTGGAAAAAAGGTCAAAATTCACTATTAGTTTTGCTTTTCTTTCAAACACTTCACTTGCAAGTAACTTCAGAGCTTAGTGAAACTAAACACCATTATGGTGTGTTGAACATGTGCTGAGTTCTGGCGCCAGGCCCCTTCAGGAGTGGGCTGTCCACTGTGCTGCGTGCAGGGCGGTAGCTGCGCCCACGCACCTCACCTTCTCCTATCCTGGGGAATCTTTCTGCTTTATCCAGCAAGGAGCTGTATCTCAGACCTTCCTGATAGGTTTCCTGATAGATTGCCTCCTCAAAAATTGGCATCAGGTTATTCTGCCTAAGGCAGCCCTGGTGAATATTTTGGACAATGGCATGATGTGTCATCAACTGGTCAGTGTTTCTAATCATGTCATTTTTAAACTGTTACCTTATATGTGTAGTCATTTTTAAGGTGCAAATACTGTGGCTGAACTTGTGAAGGGAAACATGGGCGAGTCAGAGCTCAGCAGTGCTTGTGGCTGGCAGAGCAGCAGCACATGCAGGGAACAAGGTCTGCCATGTGGATGAGAGCTGGCTCCCGGCTCCGCAGGCCACCACGTTAGTGATCTGCTCCTGGTGAAACACAGGAGATGATCCATCTCCCAGACAGGTGTGGAGTCCCACAGAGCTCCCCTTGTCTCGTGCTGCCCGAGCCCTGTTGTGGGGCTTCTGGCTGACCTGGTGGGGAGGAGGAGGAGAGGGGAGGGAAGGGAGCCAGTGGTGTGTTATGGGCCTGGTTTGAGGTAGCGGGATTGGGATGGAAGGTGAAGCTGGTGGGAGCCGGCTGCAGAAGCTGAGCCTTCATAACACCTTCCCAAAGGAAGGGTGAACCTTGGCTCCAAACTGTGCTTTTGACCCAGAGTTGTTTGAAATTGTCGTTTGTGTGGGATGGAAGACAACAGGAATGGTGATCCAAAGATAGTTCAGAAATGATGTGTGTCATTGTCCTGGAAGTGTAATAGACTGAAAAGATGCATTTCTGGCAGGAATTGTGCTTATAATGGTGGATCTTGTGGGGTGGTCCACCATGGGATAGCTCCTCATAGGCTTCCCTCACAGTTCCTGTGTGGGGATGTTGGCTCTGTAATTCTATGGTTATTCCACAGAAGTTCTAGGGGTCAAGCTTTTTCTGGGAGAACAAGGAGGAACAAAGTATTGTACAGCAGGAACATTTTGGAAGTTCCTTGTCTACCCACAGAGAGTATTTTCGCACTGCAGAGAGCCGCAAGGTTTCTGGTATCACACGGCATTTAAAAAGGGGAGCCTGACTGCCATCTATGCTTTTCTAAAGTCATCACACAAACAAAGTGGATGACTAAAAAAAAAAACATTAAATGGAACTTCATTTGTATGCAGTTAATGTTAATATGAAAAGTTTGCTCTACTAAATACATGGTCTGACAGGAGGTGCTGGAATCAAAAATAAAGCAAATTATTATCAATTTGGCTATTCTGAGCAGCTGCCTATTTTATCTTTGAAATAAATGCCTGGAAAGATTTCTCTTTTTTTTCAGAGAAAGAATTGGAATTAGTCTACTATGAAAGCACAAAGTAATTCTCTGTATTTCTGTCTAAGGATATTGTGAATATTTGCGTTGCTCTTTTTTGACACTATGGGTAACAGCCAAAGCAGCATGGATTAAACCTTCTCTCATGGAGTATGGCAGAGGCTATAATAGAAGCCTCTCAAAAGAAAAAATCATTTCTTTGAAAAACCTGAAAAGATACATTAAAAAAAGAAGCTTCATGCTTATGGTAACGTAACCCTTGATAAAAGACTACACAATATTGGCTCTCAAAACCCTCTTGAAATTAAATTAAATCCATTGAAATTCTTCAGTAAAGGCCTAACAAGTAATAGCTTTTATTCTGTCAGTGTGCTCTACTGGATCTTTCCCTTCCAAGCCACCTGAGATTCTCCTCTTAACAGCAGAGATGATTGTAGATATGTGTCCTAGAATTCAGGATATTACAGCAGTTCATCTGTTCATTTCACTTCTCCCTCTTTTCTAGGCAGGGGTGACACCTTATGCAAAGTACTGAGAATCTCAGAAATTACTCTTTTACTACCTCTTTCTGGCCACTTGACTCCTCCTTGCCTTCAGAACAAAAACAACTCTCCTTTTATAAAATAACCTGTGACAGTGTGAAGAGCAGTGCCCTCATTTTGCAGGTGCCAGCAGCTCCCTCTCAGTGTCCAGGCTGTCCAGAGCCTCGTGTTGAGTCCAGCCTTCAGTCAGGCTTTTGTACCCACCTGCAGGTGTAACATTGCCAGACCTTTTGCTGGCTCCTACAGACGTGTTTTTAGTGAATCCCACATGGGAAGAAGAGAGATAGAAGTGATGATGAAAAGACAGGGCTATCTCCTTGTGAGCTTCAGCGAGGTACAGGGGGAAGTAGGGAAGCACTCACCTGCACATATCGAATAACTGTTGTCTTACAGTATCAGGCTTTTTGGATGTTGTGTAAACTGACTCTAATAACAACAGGTTGATATATTTTTTATAATGTGCATATCATGTCCCATATAGTCCAGAAAAAATACAACAGGAATATGTGTGATTACACTGGGGACTGCTTTGAAGCGTTACAGGTACAGCGCTATCACTTCCCTGAAATTTCCCAGTATAAATTGCCTCCTCTCATATCTCTTTGATATCAATGGTTTCTTCTGATCCTCTCTCATTTCTGTTTTTGCAGTTCTGCAGTATGTGAAATGCTTGTTATTACAAGTATTGATGATACTGAAGAAATAACAAGGCTCTACAGCATAGAAAGTTGTGTCAATAGGTGCGTGAATTAAAGGGTAGGAGGGGAGCTGACGGTAAGAGGTTCAGAAACCTGACTCTTTACAGTAACTTTGACTTCCTCTACACAAATTTTTGCTGTTTTGAAGTTTGCAGGTTAAATATATAAAGGGATGACTTGGGTATGGGAACTTTCCCCTTCCCCAGACAGTATCTGATAAGCTTGTTACCAACACATCAAAGGTTTGTGTGAAAATATGCTTATGTCTGTGGTTAGGTGTTGTGCTGTTATTGGGCTTACAAATCTCTATAGCAGCTTTGCATCTGCTTATTTTAGAAAACTGACCTGAAAAATTATTTTGCAAGGGAAACATCCAGAGTTCTCTGCAGGAACGTGATTTGAGCACATTGACTCCTGCCAGCATTTGAGGATGAAAGTGTTTTAATTCCACGTCTACCAGCAGTTTGCTTGAGGTCTGAAGCAGCAGATTAATGGGACAGCAAAGAGGCATCCTCAGCCTCCAGGGTCAAGAACTATGAGTGCTATGGCATGACAAGGCCTCTATTGCACAGTCTATGGGCTGTCTGTGTCCTGATCTAGAGAGGATGCAGAGATGACCCAGTCCTTTCCTGATGTCTTTCAGGTTGTCTAAACTGTTGCAGGCAGCAGTGGGGAAAAAGCAGTAAAATTTCATTTCTAAGGTTTGTTCAAGGCATATAAAGAGGGAAAACTGCTGCATACATCTAGCTTCTAACTGCTTCCTAGAGTTAGTGTTCTAATATCCACGTGGGAAATTGGAGAGGCCTTAGAGGCTGTATTTCTTCCCATGTAATCACCAAGAGCTCAGTTAAAGGTTTTCAGGCCTATGGTGTTCAGTTATGTTACTAAATCACAGCCTCTGCATAGCAAATGTAGAGTGGAAGACTTAAAATTTGAGCAAGTCTGAGTATTGGGAGATGGCTTGAAGATTTCATTGCATTTACTGCAGTGATTACACAGACTCTTTAAAGTTCAGAGTTTTATTAGCAGGTGAGTGGCAGTAGGCTCTGTGTTTGGAGGAAACCCTCATATCAAAAACAGTGTTTCACAGCAGAAATATTTCAGATTCCCACAAGAATGGGAAAAAAGCAGTTAGGGCCATTCCAGAGTGGCATAAATGGAAACCTTTTTCTTCACTATTGAAATTATAAAGTAAATTTCAGAATTCAATGCAATGTCACTTCAGAGTCCTAGAATTTCAGAGCGTTCTTGTTAATTATGCAGGGAGTAATTAGGAGATGCTTGTGTCTATAATCTTCTTGGTCAGCCATATGGATTTTGATTTTTTCATACCTTTTGTATGCTGGGCAAGAAATGTAGAAAAAAGAACTTTTATATACTTTTGCTCTTCAAATATGCAACATGATTTTAAACAGTCTCAAGCATTTAGCCAGTGATTGATTTAGTGGGAGCTGATTTGTGCTTAGTAATATTTCTAAATTTTTTAAGATAGTTTTAAAAATGAATCAGATTTTTAATTAAATAAAGATTCCTGATTACTAAAGCAGATGGATTCAGATATTGTGTAGCTTTATCTTGCTTGTTAGGTGTTCTTACCACATGAGAAAGTATTGCCAGATTAAAATATATTATTGTGTGTAGGCTGAGTGATACTACTGTGTTTACAGTTGTGGGAAGAGATTCCTTTGATGAAATCTAGAGAGCTTCCATACAAAAATACCAGACAGTCATTCTACTGTGTTTTGCAGTGTGAAATTTTTTTTAGTCAAGACAGTCCCTGGCAGTTGTGGACCAAGGAAGAATCTTCAGTGGAAGTTTAGTATGTACATGTGCTCATGTGTGCATGTGCACACACATGCTGATGAAAAGCTCTACCGCTTCTACTCTGTTGCAAAAATAATTTTAAAGTCTCTCCCCCTCTCTCCGAAACATCTTCAGGCTGATTCCAGAGATAAGGAGAAACATAAAGGTGGGATTCAGAAGGCAAAAATAATTATGCATAAACAAGAAGGGGAGAAAAATTGTTTTTAAAATTAAAAAAAAGCCCAACAAAATAAATGCATTGATTGATTGCAAGCCCAAGAAAATAAATGCATTAATCACTTTGAATTACCCACTGCTTATGTGTATCTTTTAGCTTGTATACCCCTCTCTTCCTGAAATACAGTTTTAATAAGTTCACAAAGCTGATTTGAAACATGCAGCAATAAGACACTGTGAAGTCCTATCTCAGGGAACTATTAGCTGATGATCCCAAAGAGTATGCTGGTTTCAGTGCATTATGACTGAAAATAAAAAGGGGCAGGCTTTTAATGTGGATAGCTTTATATGGAATGAAGTGTGTGTGTGTACACATGTGCATATATGTGTCTGTATAGACACATACAAATAGTTACATAAATGTCAACAAAAGCTGCTCAAATACACGGTAATAAATCTTTAGTGTTTATTGGGTGCATTTTAAATACACTTTTTCTTTCATATGGACTGCATTTTCAAGCTCCTTTTCTTTCTTTCCTTCACCTCATTGGAGTATTCAATTTCTTTGCACAGAAGACAGCAGGGGGTCTGTAAAATGACTTTTTTTTTCAGTAAGAACTACAGGATTTGGCCTATAGTTTTAGTGTAGATGAAAGAAATAATGGATTTCTTTGAAAAAAACTAAGGAAAATCAGGACAATTTTGTTCAGTACTATACCACTGTTTCCAGTAATTGCCTTGTACACTTTGCAAGTCTTTACACTTTATGTAAATACATTAACTTCTGAAAATCCCCCTATAGCTGCGAGGTGGGGCCTTTTGAAAGAGGTGTTCTTTTGAAGGTTTGAGGGCCTCTTAAACACACATTTTTTTCTTCAAAGTAAATCTTGTAGACTCCCTGTCACAAATCCTTCTTGTTAGGAATTCTGCTTGAAGAACTGTTTGAATTTCAATATCAGGTATTTCAAACAAATACATCTAAATGCCTCAATACATTTTTCTTATGGTCAGTCAGTGGCCCTAAAAAAGAAAGGAAACCTCTCATAACTTAAATTCTGTTCCTAGCAACCCTTTGAAGAAAAAAAATAAAATCTGAGTTTTTGATAGTTACTCCTGGCAACCAAGAAAGGGAAAGTAACTGTAAGCTTCTAATTTAGGAGCTGCTTTCTCTGCTTCTTCATCTTGTGCTCCCATTTCCTGTATTTTTATAAATAAGATGAGTGAGAAGTTCAGAACTCTGTAACAGAAAATAATGCAATAACATATAGGTAGGTTTTTGCCTTGACTTCTAAACAGAGGAAATTAATTAATTATAAGCATGTGAATCATTATCAGTTTAAGCTGCCAAATGAATAACAGTTGTATTTGAGTTTTCTATAGTGAAATCCTGTTCTAGCAGATTTTAGTGATTGCAGGACAAGTGGTCTGTTTTACACATTATGCAGGAGTGAGGATATAAGGCTTTAAGGCATTTACCTCTTAATTTCTTTTTGTGGCTAGGAATGACTATTTTCTGATATAATTTTGAAAATTCCAATATGCTACAATGCAAAGGTTTTGTAGGCTACAAATACCAAAAGAGAAAAGGTACTTTTAAAATTTGGATATGGAGAAAAATAATATCATAATTTCAATAAATCTTCATGATAAAAGCTAGAATTTTTGCTTAGTGTCTCTATGCAATTGTGGACATGAGGAAGTACATACCTCATCTTGGATTTAAAGCCTTTAGCTATAAGACAATTAGGGAAGCACATAGATTACTTGAAAGCTTGTCTGGTTCATGTTGAATTGTTACAAGATTCCTACAGCTCAAGGACACCTTCTTGTTAAGAAAACCAGAAGTGAACTTGCTTCTCTAAGTCCAGCCTCATTTTTACAGTCAGGGTCTCCAGGAAATAGAATCATAAATCTGGAATGTTATAAAATACTTTCCCATAATTCAAGGTCAAGCTATAAATCTAAGTTACCGTGTCTCTTGCTAAATATGTATTTTCTCTGGTTCTTAGGGCTTAAAGCTTCCAAGAAGTGACCCTTTAAATGCTATCAACATTAGTTTTAGCAGCAAATTTGAACATTAGTCTTGCTGAGCTGGGCAGTATGAGTTACTTAAAACAAGTAGATGCTCAAAGGTTTCTGTGTAACATGGAGCACAAAGCAGGTAAAGGATCCTCTCAGCCTGATAACCCTTTCATCTAAAAGTGATGACTTTTTTACAGCTTCATACATGCTTACATACTCATGTACATGTTCCTGTATATACCTAGGATACACTGAGAATCCTGTGTATTATTGCCCCTTGTGAACACTCCTTGGGACTTCCCAAATGCCTGTAGGGCTGAGGGTAGAGCACAGCAACCTAACATCTAGATGGAGTTGGATGTAGTAAAGCACATTGTGTTGTACCAGTGTTCATGCTTTCTCTACTGAGATTATTACCATCATCTTCCTTGCATATGCAGAGCTCTGAGTGATCACCACTTTTTGCTTCAGGATCTGCTCATCTCCTCTGCTCTCCTCCTCCCACTTCCCTCCCACACACAGTTGCACTGCTTGTCCAGAACACTTGTGCTGCACAGAGCTGATGAATCAAAGCATGCATTTCCCTGAACAGTGGTGTGGTCAGGGAACATCTGGTGAAAAAAGATAGACACTGTCACTGCTGGTCCCCATCTTAGGAGGAGGACAACATTGATCTCTGCAGTAGTAATGTATGTCTTCCAAAAATGAAAATGTTCAAATTATTCCAAATAATCCTTCAGAAGCAGCCATAAAGCAACAGCTTTGTCTTTTTAAATGTAGAATAACCAACTTCAGGCTTCATCAGCAGGTAAGAGGAGGAGATTCTAGTAACTGTGTATACCATAGGTAGCTTAAAATACGTGGTTAAACTAGAAGCCAAGACACACTGAGATACAAATGCATCCCATCGAATGTACTGCCCAAAAGTGTTATTGGGAGGGCTATGTAATGGATCATTTCATTCTGTACAATGTGTTCAAGTCCTATCTTGTCAAATGGGAGCCATCGACAGGCTGAAGGCAGCCAGGGGCCAGGGAGAGTGAGAGATGTGTGCTCAGCACTTGGACTGGACAGAACTTCAAATGTCTGCACACTTCTGCAACCTCTCCACTGCCCCAGGGCAGGGTTTGATGGTCCTGCAGGACCTGGGAGTCAGTGTCGTGTGTGCTTTAGTTCAGTGCAAGCTTCAAATCATCCAATGTATCATGACAAGAGCTAAGAAACCAGCTTATCAATTTAGAAATACCTGAGGCATCTGACTGAAAAAGTTTTGCTGAATCTTTAGTGTAGTTCTTAGATGAAAATATGGATGGTATTTATCTTTCTCTGTACTTCTCTGCTTTCAGTAAGGAAGTGCTGGCACCTGTGGGAATTCAGATACAAAGCCAGGCTGGTGAAAAGGAGCTTGGTACCTCTGATGTACAGAATGAAATCTGAGATATTAATTAGGTTGTCCCCAAAGGACCAGTCTTTTCATTCCAAAGGTAAGAAGGCGTGCACTGACCTAAAGTGTTTCAATATGTTAAGCTGAGATTGGGGATCAAGGGCCAGGATATCAGCTCTGCTGTTTTCATCTCCCAGAGTATCTCTTACTGCAGGGACCAGCAGTTGGGCTGCTGGTCTCCAGGAAGTCCATCTTTAGAGAGTTCTACCGGAGACAACGTAAGCGAAATTGTGTGTGGCTTCACTGGTGCAGCTTGCATTTCACTTACCTAGAAAAGGAGGTTATATTTGGGCTGTCAGTTATGAATTTTGCAGCTCTGCACCTTTGCAGGACCTTGGTAATTATCATACAGACACCAGAATGTAAAACCAGCTTGGAAAGCTGAGAGCAGCATTGCTTTGCAGGCCAAGCTGAGGCAAGAGCAGAAAGCAGCAGTCAGGTGTTTTTATTTCTTTTCAGTTTTAGCTGTATTTGGCCTAATAGTCTTCATCTGACAGCCCTGAAAAACACTGCTGATGATCTTTCATGATGTATTAGACAGTAAGGGCATTATATGTATCTAATGTTGCTGTTAAACAAAACTTGCTTCCAATATATAAACTATTGATAATTACAGCATAAAAAATAGTGTCAGTAGCAAAGTAGTTTAAGTGGGTATTTATTAGATTCAAGATAAATAATCTATTTGACAGGACTTTGGGGTTTTGTTTTTCCTTTTGAGCTTTTACTTGTTCAATAAACAATTTTGGGAGGTTTTGAAAACTGATGTATATAATTTATAAAACTGGTTTCATGTAATTAAACTATTTTAGATCATGCAAAACAAACTATTTTCCCCCATAATTAATCTCACTGTTAATGAAAGTATAACACTCATTAAAACAGGTAAATAAGTAAAGATGCATGATGTTCAGGGAGTTCACATGGTTGTGTGGTTGTACAACGAATATGTACATTTTCAGCCTGGTCATCTTTGTAATACTGAGCGAAGACATGTATAAAAACCAGACTGTCTCAAAAACACTTTTTAAACTTCCTGTTACCCCTTGGAGTAGAGCGGAGGCCACTGTGGAAACAGCAGAGAAAAGCTCTTCCCACCTCCTTTTCAGACTTCTCTTTTCTCACCCTCCTTGTGTTCCTCACACAAACAACAAAAGTGAATGAAGACTGAACACCCCACCTCACCCCAAACTCCCCAGAGTTCGAGGGTTTGATTGGAGCTTGTTTTCCTCAGGACTGGTATTTGGTGCTCTCACTGCACGGATATTGCAGTAGTATGTGACGGGTATTATTTCCAGCTAGAATGGAGTGTACGTAAGTCTGACCTGACAGGCTTATGATTCAAGAAGGTGAGCTATCTGTGAAGAGTAGTGAGGTAGTTCAGATATTTTTTTCAGGCTAATGTGGGAAATTTGGAGAAAGGATTGCTCTGAGAGTAAGGAATAGCACAAAGGATTTTTCAGGTCAGAGACTGTGAGGGCAGGTTGGCCTCATTTTGTTTACTATCTTCTGTCTCTAAATTATGTTCCTGTTTACAGTAGAAGAAGGAAAGGAAAATGAGCAAGTTATTGGCTTTTCTTAGAAAGTCTTCTTTGTGAATCTATATTTTTACATGGTAGTTGGTCTCTTCCACCTAGAATGACAGTGTGCTGGTGGAAGGGGTAAAGTCCCTCAGAAACTTCACCTCTCCAGAATGTGTCTCCATTGATAAGTGTTGGCCAACTTTATGAACATCAGTAAACTGAAAATAAAGCTGGGATGTTACACTGAAATGAGGTTGATATTTCTCAGTATACCTTTGTCTGAAGGAAAAAACCTTAATTTTTGTTTACCAGTTTACAGCCTTCACAGACTGACTTTGCTCTAGGAACTGGCAATGTTAAGCCGACAATTTTTTCTTGTTTTGCATCAAAATCAGTTTTAAATAACACCTCTGTATTTTAACACAGAATTTCATAAACTCTAAAGAGGATCTTACTAGAAGAAGACAAAAACAGACAGAGCCTCTTGCTAAATAATTGTTGCATGAAGTTTCATCTTCTGTGATATTTCCTAACTTACAAAGTATAGGAAGTAACACTTGCTATAGGGCAGAAAGAGGATGTGCAAATATTTTATGCTGACCTTGGGAGGGAAAGAACATTACTGACTTAGTATGTTAGCTTGAGCTTGGTATGGGAAAAATGAGCTATTCTTGCTATAGCAGAATTTATACTGTTAACATTTTATCACTTTTTAGAAAAGAAATGAAGAAACAATAGCAATACCAGGCCTTTTTTTTTTAATGACAAAGACTAGATTTTTGGCAGTGTACTCATGAGCACATATTATAAAAATAGTTGTTGTGAAATTGTGGTATTTCTTTGAGACCTATTTTATGAAACACATGAAAGGGTTTTTTTCTTGAACTAAAGGAACATGATACAGTTCTAAAGCTGTAGTGATTCAATTGTTTACATACTCTGAGAATTCCAGGTGTCTTGGGAATACCACAGCAGGGACTGTTTCAACATGATAGATTACCAGCTTTCCCTACTCCCCTTCCACCATCTTCTTTTGGCTATTTTTGGCTCTTTCATTGTGTTGTGTGCAGTAAAAAGGTTGTATGTGTTTATAGGGCCTCACAAAATGTTTCTTGAGCTTTTCTGACACAGTTAAAATAGCCAATTTGTGCTAAAAGTCTTTAAGTGTTTATTACAAAATATTCTACAGAGAAAGAGAAATAAGCTATAAAACCAAAATAACAAAAAAAAATTTATTTCAGAGTGTTTGATTTCCCAACGCTGTCTTTTCTTTTACCTGTCTGTAAATCACTGGAGTATTTTCTTGAGTCTCTACCAAAATTTGTCTTGCACAAGAGTCTATTGTTTGCATGATTGTTACTTTCAAAGTATATATTTCCAATGTTTCTGCACCTCTGTTAGCTGACTCTAATTATGCCCACTAACAAGAAGTGATAAAGAAGCATTTGAAGCTGCATAAATGACCTTTCCATAATATTAATGTTAATATTTTTAATAAAATTAAAATACTTAACCAAGTCTCAGTTTTCCTCAAATTTACCTTTTGCACTTCTCATTCAGACTAGAAAATATTCTACCCAAATAGGACGATTTTCCCTGAACTTTCTGAATACTTTAGAAGTTTGGAGAAGGCCAAATGAATATGAATCTAAAAAGTTCAAATTTTGTACGTCCTAACTTCAGATCCCATTTTTCCTGAATAATCTCATATTGTCTTCAGTTTTTCTCTTTCTTTGTAGTTTTTCATCTGCAGTGTTTTCCGTGTCCCACGACAAATAACATTCTTGATTAAAAGAAAGCACGAAATCACTATGAAAAATGAGAAAAATGAGAAGGCAAGTAGTTTAACAAGACTGTTGTTGCCAACAATAGATCAATTTGAAATATTTTGACCCAAAACTACATGTAACATGCATCGAGTAACCTTCTTTCCTTGCTGCTGCAATGCATTGGTTCAGTTTTGGGCTCCTCAGTACAAGAAGGCCATTGAGGTGCTGGAGCATATCCAGAGAAGGGCAACGGAGCTGGTGATGGTAATATCAGATTTTTTAGCACTTCTACTAAAGGAGCAAATAACCAAGGTACGTGGACTTTCGCAAGATTGAATAGAAAGTTATTGTGGGAAAATACTTTAAAAATGTATTTTAAAGATGTATGGCCTAGGATGTAGCTTCAAGGGACTTTCCACATTACAGAAGTTGTTTTATGCTACAAAAACTTCTCAGAAAAATTTTTTGCCCTTATAGTCAATTATTTTTCAATGTTTCCTTCTAGTTTTGATGACTCTTTTGCTTTAAAGAAGCTTTGAATTTACTCCCTGTGCTAAATATTTTTTTTTTATAGTGTGAGAATAAACAAAGGCAGCCAGTGTATCTTTAGACAGAGTGTTTTTTTTTTTTCTGAGTATCAACATTATGAACTTGCCACATTTTAAGATAGCTTACAGTGTGTGTGTGAAACATATAAGTTGAATGGCTTAGGTATGGAAACTAAGGGAGTTTTATGTGACATAAACCCTGATGTGCAAGGTAAATCTATGGGATTTACCATAGATTTACAGTTAGGAAACCAAACTGTTTCCTAACTGTTTCAAATTCAAAGATGGTTATTATGAGTTTAGATTATAGAAATCTTCTAGACTCTTTTAGCTGTATAACAGTAGTTTCTTGACAGGCCACTGAGGAAGAAGTAATGCCTGCCACATGTTTATCTTTGGAAATATCTATCTAACCCATTTGGACAGCCCCAGAGAGAAAAATCATGTCAAAATATGAAGAAGGGTAAGAGATGGGCTATCAGAAGACGACCGACAGCATCACTGTAAGCAGACCAGCCTTCTAGGTAAATATTTGTGGTTTATGTTTATAAATACCTTGCTCAGAGGCATTTTTGTGCTTCTGTACCATAATAATAACTACAATCAGCTGTGGGACTATATTTCCATCCAAAAAATAAACATAGCTGAGATGTTAGAAAAATATTTGGTATAAAGTCATCCTGTGTTTTATTGGAAAAATGAACACAAATACTCTTGGATATAAGCACCGTAATCTGACAGATAATAAAACACTGGGAGGACTTGCAGACCACAGCTAATAGTGTGTGACAATGAATCTGGCATCCTAGGTGGAAAGCAGGATACAAGGCTAGAAGCAAAGAATACAGAAGTTAATATCACAGAAGATACCTACTTGGGAAAAACAGAAAAATGGACAGAGAACTCACAGAAAACAAGCTGGTTTGCTCTTTTACAACACAGACTAACCACCAGTTAGCTCAGAAGTATCCTATTGTAGAAAGATAGCCCAAAACACAGGTTCAGTAGCCTACCCTGACACCGGTTCTGGATTGCTTCAGCAAAATTTGAGCTTTAAAAAAAGATTAAAAAAGGAAAACCTACCCTTGTTTGGTTATTTCAAGCATTAGCTTTAGAATAAACAGGCATGTCTTTAAGTTTTCTACAGAGCACACAGGAAACAATGTTCAAGAGATAAGGGAATGTCCAGTGAACTACAGTGAAGTATGTGAGTGCTATTTTGAAACCAGAATGGAAATACTTTGGGAAGGATTGTTCTGTAAGCATTTTCTTCTTTTTCTGTGTGGGGCTCTTTTGGGTTTGCAGGTGTTACTATTGCTTTGACTCATGTTCTCTCAGGCCTCCTGCAAACATTACACAACCATGACTTTCCATATGGTGCAGGTAAGACAGCATTTACTGCAGAGTGTCATATAACAGTGTATAAGTTTGCTTATAATTTGGGAAAATTATCTAGCAGACACAGATTTGGCTCATAAGAAGCAATCAGCAAGCAAGTTTTGCTGAAGGCAGGGTAGATTTGGTGAAGGTAATAGGGGAGACCCTGCACAGAGGGAGCTTGTTTAGTCCCTCCAGCTGTGGTGATACTCTTGAGTTTGTGTGATTGCACAGAGCACAGCTCCCTGTCTGCCATTCAGCTCACTGCTTTTTAAAGCTGTGGTAGTTCATTTGCTGAGACACAGTCATATGAGTGTCTATAAGAATCTAAGAAGTTAGTACTAGGAGAAATGAAACTGGAGGAATAAAGAAGAATCAGACTAAGAGAAGGAAAAATCTGCCAGTGTTGAAGAGCTCTTCTGAATGAGAGTTCAACAAGGAGTGGTCCATGGATAGCAAATATTCAAATAAATGTTGTGCCTCCTTTTCCTTTTCCCCTTCAAACTGGGTGATGGAAGAACACAAAAAAAAGATATCATGGGTAAAAATATTTATTTGATGTTTCATAATGGGAAATGAACTTGTTCACTCTGAAATATCTGAACACCATATACAAAGCTAAATCCTGAGCTGTTCTCAGTGTCCAGCACTCATTCAAAACCAGGATGTTCAGCACAAATCTGAGTTGGTGCTTATAGGTATGCTGCCACTGTTTGTGGGTGGCAAATTCTAAACTGACATGTTGAAAGGAGCTATTCAAGAAATATCACAGTGTTATCCTGGAACAATTTTATGTGTAAGCAAGAAGTAGGTGCCTGGCACTTCTGAGAGCTTATCTTAGACTTATTGCTCATTTTGGGCCAGATTGTGGATAGTGCCTCAGGGATACCAGAATACGTTCTCTGTCCTGAGCAGGTACAGCACAGATCATGCAGGCACCATATGAAGTGAAGATGTCAAATCATCATCGCCTGAGGGTTGGTAGCAGCACAGCAGTATGCTTGCACAAAGAGCTGTATTGTTTACTCTTGACCTTAAAATAATTTGATCCAATACGACATATTAAGTAAAAATGTTTTCTTTCTTCAGGAAATAGTTCTTGGCAATTGCAAACAAGCCTGAAAAAGTATGTACAAAATCGACTCCTTAGCAAGTATTCAATGAAAAATTAAGAGTATTATAACATATAATCTCTAGCAAGAACAACATTTTCACAGTAACACTGTCAAATTAATTTTGCTGGATGAAATGCATTATGCAGGTAACTCCCCTTGATTTAAACAGAGTTGTCCTTGGGATGAATTTATCTATTAGTGTTTGCAAAAATGTGCCTTCAGTTTCTGTGGAACAGTTTAATTCTGATATGCAGAATATCAATGTAACTGAGCTGAGCCATATGAGATGACTTCAATGCAAGGGAAATTATACAAAGCAAAAAAAGTCTGCATAACTTTAAATCCAAGTAACTTATGCTTTAAATCCAAGTGGTGTGTGGAGTCTGCAGAGAATTTAATTTTTATTGCTTTGTACTTTACTCTTTCAAGGCCTCTGAAGAAAAAGAAAACACAGGTGGGTTCTCAAGAACACAATTCTTGAGAAAACTAATTCATACTCCATTTTGTAAACACATAAACACAAAACAGCATTAGGTTTAGGTACTAGGGGAGAACACCATTGCCTAAATTAACCCTCACCCTCCTCCCCAGTAAACCCTCAAACAAACAAATGCAACCCAATTAAAATCCTCTGTGATGAATGCCAGTGTGACACCATATTGACTTTGATAATCTGGGCTTGGAAGTTGTGTTGTGTGAGGAAGACAAATGCCCCAGTGTTATCAAGCTAAACTCTTAGGGAAACGAACACAAGGTTAAACCGAGCTCCATGAAGTCGTAAGGAGAGAGAACAAAGAGAGTGGGGTTTCTCTGGCATCCTTCAGTCACAGTTCCTATGCATTGAACACAGTGAGCACCAGAAATGATCACTTCTGGGTGGCACAGGCCTTGTAAGTGTTAATGTGCAGGGTAAGTGTGGCTGTTGTTTGATACCTGATAACAGATACAGGGTGGGCCAATCTTTGAGGGCAACCTGCCATAATCCAACCTGAGACAATTTTTTTTGGCTTGTGGCTGTACAAAAATGCCGTTCGTACCCTGGTTATTGCTACTCCTGCCTTCCTTTCATCTTTCCAGTCTGTTTCCTCCTGGTCCTGTGGTACCAGGCAGAGATAGGGACTGGTTTGGGGAGTGCTTTGTGGGGTAGAAAAGGAAAGTGTCAAAATAGTCTTACATGGATGAAGAGTTCATGCTCTCCCTGCCTCTAGGGTAAGTAGTGGTGGGTTTTATGGCTGTTCTCTGCTTTCCTCTACCTTCCATTGGAATAGGAACCAGCTCCTTAGCTTCTTCCCAAAGAATAGTAAGGCCTTTTAGCTGCATAAGGTAAATTGTTCTGGGGCAGAACTGTCATGCATGCCTGCTTGTTCCCTTCCTCTCTATCACACAGAGTCACTGTTACCTGGAGGGAGGAAATAAGGCCAGAGTCTGTGCTGAAATGAGCAAGATGCCATATGCCCTGAACTGCCCACTAGTAAAGCTATTGTAGAACAGGGAACTATGGAGAAGTCCTTATATTTGTCAGGCCTACATGGGTACCTTTTCAGTCTTCAGTTACTGCTCATCCTTCTCCTTTCTTAGATGCACTGAAAATGCTGTGGCCCCTTTTTGCAGGTTTCCCACTTGTGTAGTTACCTTTATTGGTGATTTCATTCCCTGTGAGCTTCTGCACGAGCAGGTACATCCAAGGCTGTCCTTTTGGTTTTGTTCAAAAGTTGATGAAATACTCTGGGAAAGGAAATGTGCTTAACCACAGAATCAGGCATGTGCAGCTGAATTTTTCTTGGCTTTGCTGTTGCCTACACAGTGTGATAAGATGGCCAGGCAGGACCATCACTAAGCCTTCAGAAGCAAAAAAGTGAAATGCTTTGTGTAGTAGTATCTGAAGATCACACCATGCCCAGTGCACTCTGTAATCTCATTCCTTTGTTCAGCACAACTCACAAAACAGAGTTACAGAAACACCTCCTGGTAGAAAGCAAGTTGGCAGTGACTGTGGAGGCTATTAGAGATCTTGGTGTCTCTCAGCAAGCTCTGAGATTGTTTGGGTTCTGGGCAGAGCTTTTGCACTGTCTAACATCAGTCACTGAGTAACTACAGCATTTTTTTCTGATGTGTTATGAGAGGTTGTGCAGGAAGATGGGTGTGTGTAGTGTTTTGAGGTTCACAGCTGTTTGCTCCAGTGCTGTGGTCTCATTAGCAGTGAGAGAACCAGACCCCCCACTCTGGGTTACCCAGGGGGATGATTGAATAGCCCTAGGACTGACTCAGAAGTGAGAGAGAAAAAGAATTTGGAATAAGCATTGATGCTACCTTTATCATCATCTCCTTAGTCATCATTTACTATTCCTATCTGAGACATGTGAATTGTGTAAATCAACACAAAAAAACCCCAAGGTGAACTTTCATTGAATCTTTTCATGGAATAATTTGATTTTTCTCTCTCCTTAAATCATCTGTTTCAGAAATCTGTTGTAAGGATAGAGTAATATTTGCCTCTTACACAGTTTTGTTGTTTGTTTGTTTGGGGGCTATTGTGGCTCTTTTCATAACTTACAAAAGAGAGAGACTTTGTCCTGAGAAAAGATTTATTTTAATAACCCATTCTTTAATGTGCAGGTAGAATAATTAATCCTCTCCCATTCCCTTGAAAGGAGGATTTTGTATTTAACCTTTGGAAGAAGATTGCAGTTTATGTTTGGGAACAGACTTCATATGCTCTAATAGAAATACCACACAGCCAGAAAAGGTCTGCTGTGCAGGAATTTGTCTTGGGGACACCAGAAAAGCTTGAAGAGTTGATTGGAGGTTGTATAAAACTGCTGGGGAAGGTCAGGTGGGAATGGAGCCTGGTTCTTTTTGAGAACCTTTATGAGAAATTCTCCAGAGGATGTCATTAGATAGCACACTTCAGCCAGGCTGTTATCCTGGTTTTGGATAGGATAAAAGGGACTAAGATGTCAGTGCTGCAGACAATGTATGGCTATAGTCCAAATTTAATTTGTGACAACTCTAGGATGATGAAGTTATTATCAAAATCAAAGTCTCTGGAGTATCAGGGTGTTATCACTGTATCAGTTTTGTTCTGAACACATTTACAGTATAATTATTATTGCAGCAAGTTTGTACAGAGAAGCACTATTTAATGGAAGTTAAGGTTTTGGCCTGTGTTGTAAGACTTGTCTCAAAGCTGTAGAAGACGGGTTTAATCTTGTGAGTTCAATTCACTAATGTCATTTGTGAATTATTATTTGAATTTGTGCAACTTTTTCCTGTGAGATGCCTAGGAAGTCTCTGGAGGACTTATGAAGAGGCAGCACAGAAGAATTCTCTTCCCTTATCTGCCTCACGACAGGGTTCTGCTGTTTCTTTTAAAACCTTTGAAACCTTCAAAAAGACAAGCAATCCTAACATTAATTCCTTTTGTAATCTACTATATAATGGGCATTTGTTATCAAGTTGAGAACTACCTCAGTGCATCCAGTGAGGGAAAATGTCGCTGGTGTACCTTGCACGACCTCCATGAGAAGGACAACAATCCTCTGGCACTATCGTGGCAAAGAATTGCATTGAGCTACCTAATCAGGTACTGAACATTACAGAAAACAGAATTAGACTGTCCCTATCCATTTTTTATATATTACTCTCATACCTAAAATGTCATCCTTGTAGAAAGATTCAGAAGTATATCCCATAGAATCAGAAAATAGTTAATGTTGGAAGGACCTCTGGAGATGATCTAGTCCAACCCCATTTTTAAAGGATTTTCATTTAATCATCAGTTACTTCACTTGAGGATGCACCTTTTTATGAAGGCCTTGTTGTCAGTTTAAATGTTCTGTTTCCTGATGGTTTGAGTTTCTCCTTCTCTCAACAAAAATCTCAAGAAGCATCCATAACACAGAAGGGACTCACTGAATGTATGCAATATGAAGACAAAGTATGACTTTGTTAAATCCAGTCCTTTGAAAAGTTAGGTCTTGTGTAGCTCCTCAGTAGAAAGGAAGAAATAGCTAAAAACAATCTATTTAATTTGAATTAAGGAAGCTGAGTATTACTGCAGGAACTTAAGAAAAACCCTTTTGACTTCCTGGAAACTGAAAGAAGTTTTTTTGAAGAAGTAATTGTCTCTGACATCACTAAACTGCACAGCGAGTTTGCGGGTGGTTAGTTTGGGGTAAGAGAAGGAAGCAACTCCTTCACAGATAAGCAGGCAATGTATGTGCCTACTTATTCTCCTTTTTGCTTCAAGTTTTGTGGAGAAATTCTTTTGCGGACAGATAACATTTATTTTGCTTTGCAGAGAGAGACACATGCTGTTTCATAAGGATACGCCTGATTTCCAGAAATAACCATGTTTTTGTGGCTTAAACTCTTAGCATTTGGTGTTGCACTTCTGAGACAGGATGCTTTTCTCAAAGGTAGGTAGCAACTGATATTTCTTTCTCTCATTTTGAACCCTGAGTATCCTCTGTAGATGTAAAACCAATGGAAAGCTTTGCAAAGTGGAGAAATAAGATCTTGGTTCAGAAATTAGAATACAGTTGTATGCAATGGTATCAGAACCTAGATCAGGAAGGTTAATGCATAATGTGCTGGGCTAAAATGTCTTCCGCGTGGTCATATGCGAGAGTTATGTGCACCATTAAAAAAAAGCCCCCAATTTGTAGCTGTATTTGAAAAAGAATGCATTTAGATCTCTTATGTGAACCTGCTCATTACAGTCTTTGTTTGGTTTCATCTCCTGGTGCAGTACTTTGTTTTCTGTGCTTAAATCCTTCATGAAAAAAATCTTCCCATCAGTGTTAGCCACTCCCTGATCTCAGAATCTGCTTATAGTTCCTCAAATTTTGATTTTTTTTTTTTTTTTTTTACTGCAGTGGGGTTAGTAAAAAAAATCTAAATGTTGTAAATTAATCTCTACAATTGGTAAATCACTCATTTTGTAAAATAGACATCATTTATTTATTTATTTATTTTATAAAAACTGCACCTTAAAGAGTCTTCAGAATGTTTAGTTTCCCCATTCTGGGTGAATTTGTCGCTTCACTTTTTTTACTTTTATGAGAGAAAGACAGAGCCCAAGAGGATGATCTTGCAAAACATGATAGATGCAACAGATAATATTAGTAGCAAGAAAAGCAATTAATCTTGAGGTAATACTTCATATAAAGACAAAAACCTATCTATGTTTAAGAAAATATTTTCTTCTGAAGAAAATGCAGCATTCTTACGTATATCAGTTCTTACTTCCATTCTTACTTCCATCAGTTTAGCTAGTGATGTAATTGGGGATGGTTGATGGCAGACACAAAGGCTTTTTCTCTAGGGTAACGTTGACCCTAAAAAGTGGTTTGAAATATATTTTCTGAAATGGCAGTAAGTTATATGCAGGGCTGAAATCTCTTTTCATATACATTGAATTTATGCATCCTTCTATCCTCATGTCACTATAGTAACTCCAGGTTTATACTGATGTAAGCAACAAAATGATCTGCCTTTAGTTGATAACCAGCTAAGAAGAGCATTTGAAGCCTGAGCATTAGCTCTCTTGTCCTTCAAAGTCTCTGAAGAGAGGCAGCACTGAATAAATCTAGTTGATAGCTGCTGGATATTATAAGAAAACAAGTGAATGCTGAACTGTAGAGGAAAAGAACAAAATCTCTTTCTTTTCCTGTCTTTTTTTTTTGTTATCTGCTGTCCTACTTTCCATTTTATAAGTCTTTCTGAGACTTCCTGCTGCTCCCTTTTCTCCAGAAAAGGCAGGTTACTGTCTGCCCTCTCAACCACCTTCACAGTCAGTCAACATGTCAGCTAACAGAGAGGGCAGGAAGGTGGATAGACAGGTAATAGTATTTTATTTCAAGTAATAGTTATTTTTTCTGTCCACACACAGTAGTCTAACTAGAGCCAGTTCCTCTCTACATTTACTAAACAGAAGAGCCTCAAAGAAATGCTAAGTTTTAACTCCTCTCTTCCACACTTGAAGCAATTAAGTCTCCCGCAGTAATATCAAGTGCTCAACATCACAGACCTTGTTTTTACCATGTAGTTTGGCACAGAGGTTGCTTCTCCTGTCAGAGTGACAGAAAGATTGTACTTCATTTGCTGTGCAGATTACTTTGCCTTGTAGCTGTGGGGCACTGGGCAGTCTCCTGGGGAGGGGTTTGTTAATGGGGGAGCAGCATTTTGAAATGGTGGCGTAGGCTTTGGTTTTATGGCAATCACTTTTCAGGCACTTGATTGTAAGTGTAGGATGGGCATCAGGACTTCTTTTGTTATTACTGTAATTATTTTCCAAGGGCCTATTGTACCTAGTGATTTTGAAAACTTAGCAGGGGAAATTTTAAGATTGTTCAACTTCCTCCCCAAGCTCAGACATCCTATAAAACATCTCTTATTTCTTGTAATCACCAAGCCACTTTTAAGAGCATCAAACTACATTAAACCAAACCAAACAAATTAAGCTATAGCCTGCACAAAGGCCTTTTCACTGTGTAAATCCCTCAAATAAAAACTAAGTATCCAACTGCTTATCCTGGTAAGAAACAGATGTGTAGTGCTATTTGTAGATGTACCAATATATGGTACTAATAAACACCAAACTTGGAGTTCAGTCTGGCCTTGTAAACATTTGCATTGATGAAACATCCCATTAAATTAATCAGTGTTTTGTGCACTGTTAGTCTTTCTGTCTACATGGAATAGCTAACTTTATCAAAATCTTTAGTTGCCAGATGTGTAGTTCTTAAAATCTTTAGTGTAAGCTTGATAATATAACACGTTATAGTATCTAGGATGACTTCCCAATTAAGAAAGTTATCCGAACATACCTGATACAATTCGTCAATGCCTGTTTATCCAAAAAAACCCCAAAACAACAAAAAACCCTTAGCCAATTCGATTAAAAAAAAATCCAATACCCCAAGAAATGACCAATGTCAATAACCTCTCCCTCCAAAAAATCCAAAAGCAACAAAAAATAAACCAAAAAACCCCAACCCAAACCAACAAAAGCTTGAAAAACACTTTAGTTTCCATTCAGAAAAAAGAAATGCTTGCTGGACAAGCACTTTTTCCATTAGATCACTATTTCAGGTTCCCACCCTCCTCCACAAAAGTGTTAGCAATTTGACAGCTTTCAAAAGCCTTCACCCAACCCCTGAGCCACTTCCTTTATGTCAGGAAACTAAATAATTGCTTGATAGTTTTGAGTGTGACTTTTTTATTTTCCAGGTTAAAAGTACCCAGCTCCAGCAGTCAGACTGTGCTGCTTTTGTCTGGGATAGCATTAATTTTTGTCGTAGTAGCTACTATGGGACTTTGGTTTGGATTTGTGCTCTAAACTGTGTTGGTAATACAGAGATTTCTTCTTTATTCTGTACCATTTATGTCCCACACTATCCAGTACAACCACATTAACAACCACCTGACTTCCCACCCTTTGATATAATACACAGATATTATTCACTTAGTCTATTGGCTACCTCTGCCAAATGTTCATAAAATGTCCACAACATGTCCATCGAGTTCATTTAGTCCATGACTTTGGGCTCCATGTTGTGGTGGTCACTCAGGACAGGAGAGGTGGTTTGTTGCATGGTTATTGGGTGCCAAAGTCAGTTTTGGTCTGGTCCCTGCTGCACTTGCTCTGCTTCTTGTAAGGCTTCTCCTCCACTGATTTGGGTAGTTCCTCTTATATTACATACATTTGTTATATATAATATATATATATACATATATATATATATACAATTCCTATAATATGCAACTTGAATCAGGGGTTACAACAATTTAAGTGTATTTCTACTACAATCTCTACCCCACTCCCTACCAGGTTTAGCATTGCAATGAACTCCTCCCCTTGCCCTCGGTCCAGCTTCAACTTATCTGTTGAATAAACAGTCCCTCAGGGTTGTATCTGCTCCAAATGTAGCCCTGTATATGATCCACAGTCTTTTCAGGGGGACAGCTGCTGTTGCATGGATTTATCCACAGCCACAGCTCCTTGGGGGGGGCACCTGTTCCACCATGGCCCAACCCATGGGCCACAGTGCCTTCAGAGATAGACCTGCTCCAGTGTGGCCTTACTCACAGCCACCCTCTCTTCAGAAGTAAATATGCCCAACACGATCTTAGCCCTGGCTGCAGCACCTCCAGGGATGTTCCTGCTCTGTTGTGGGCTTATCCATGGCCACATGGTTTGAGGTGCTGTCAGTGTGACCTCATGCACAGCATGCTTCGAGGTGTGTCTGCTGCAGCATGGGCAAATCCTTGGGCCACAGTGCCTTCAGAGGTGGACCTCCTGTGGCACACTTATAGCCACAAATGCTTTGAGATGTACCTGCTCTGGTACGTGGACTTATTCATGGCCCTCAGAATCTTCAGGATGTCCTGCTCCCACATGGACTCATCCATAAGTTGCAGTCCCTTCAACTCGAGTTCACACTGGAGCATGACCAGTGCAGCAGCACAAACAGCAACCATGCTCCAGCCATCTGCTAGTCCCTGTGCATCACCACTGCTGCTATCAGAATGTTCCCAGGAAGAGCAGAACGAGGTGATCAGCAGCACAACAAGCAAAGAGCAGCCACTAATGAGCTCAGACTCTCATACAGTTGAGCCCAGGGCAAGCACAAGAGCCCTGCCCAAAGCAGCCAAACAGCAATAATGGCTATAAATTCCATCTAACACATTCCAATCAAATCTATCATTATCTCAAACCCTTTGAGACCCATATTGGGGGCCAAAGAGGGCTGTTGTGGTTTGGCCCCAGCTGGCAACTAAACCCCACACAGCCTCTTGCTCACTCCCCTGCCCCAGTGGGATGGGGGAAAGAATCAGAAGGGTAAAAGTGAGAAAATTCATGGGTTGAGTTAAAGACCATTTAATAGGGGAAGAAAATGAAGAAATTAATTCACTGCTTCCCCTGGGCAGGCAGGTGTTCAGCCATCTCCAGGAAAGCAGGGCTCATCATGCGTAATGGTTCCTTGGGAACACAAAAGCCATCACTCCAAATGTCCCCACTTCCTCTTTCTTTCTTTCCCTGGCTCTATATACTGAGTATGATGTCATATGGTATGGTACTTTGGTCAGTTGGGGTCACCTGTCCCACCTGTTTCCTCTCCCAGATCGTTGTTCACCCTCCTCTCTTGTGGGGTGGTGTGAGAAGCAGAAAAGGCCTTGAATGTGTAAGTGCCTCTCAGCAATATGGAAAACTTCCCTGGATTATTAACCCTGTTTTTCATCACAAATCCAAAACAGCCCCATGCTAGATAATGTGAAGAAAATTAACTCTACCCCAGCCAAAACCAGCTTACGAGTGAAATCTAGTTTTACAGTCTCCATGCCCAACAGCTGTGGAGGTTTCCAGTTGGAAGTGTTATGTTTTCTTTGCACAGACATCAGCATAGCTCATCCTATGGCCTTGATTTTCTGTGAAAATCTTTCTCACAGATTGGTCTATACCCTTGGAAAGAGTTTGGCAGACCTAATTTTTAAGAAGAGAAACTTAGTAATACAAGTTCATTTTATATGCAGTATAAAGGATAAGGGAAATTGCTCTAGCAGGAAGATGTATATTAAGATAGAAGGAAATGAAGTGAAAACTTTAGAGCATCAGCTCTTATATTGTCCTCTTACGGATGCCCCACTGGAGGTTCTGTTTAGGACTGTTCTTTTTTTTTTTAGTGGTGCATTTAGGGGTTTTTGAAATGCAAACCCCAAAGTCCTGCACTCAGGGACCTCTTAATCATTTGGAACAAATTGCTTGCTTTACACATCTTGCACTGTTCCAAAACTTTATTCACAATCAGCTGCGACAGCGTTTGTGCACGCACAGATGGCAGCAGTTCCTTTTGCTTCCTGGGCTGGCCAGACACAAGCAACTTCTAAACTGGAAGCTGTTTAGTTTCATTATGGTGTCATACCTAAGCCATGGGCAGGACACAAGTTCATTGGAGCTCAGCAGCACTCTAGTTGAGCAACATGGTTTCTGGACTAAACATGTGATTTTCTTTATCCATTCGCCTAGACCTGCACAAATATAACAAGCAGATGGCTGGTTTGTTAGTGTGGTATAGGTATATCTGTTGATGCAGACATTGGTTTTGGACTAATGGGTCTTTCTTACATAGTATGGAAAAGACATTTTCTAGTCATTTTGTGTTCACTCACACCTCTATATTCGTATACTAAGAATCTTTTACAAATAAAAAACTGCCATGCAGAGACCAGTTCTAAAGAAAATCCATATATTCGTATACTATATATTCGTATACTAAGAATCTTTTACAAATAAAAAACTGCCATGCAGAGACCAGTTCTAAAGAAAATCCAGCTCTTGGTGGCATGGTATTTGGAACCACTTCCTTTAGTTTCAATATGGTGAACTTATGTTTATATATTTCGGTTCTGAAGAACAAATCAACAGCAAGAGTGTTAGAAACACTACATGATGAGATAAGACAGAAGAAGTGGGAGGAGGAAACAGGATGAAATGACTTTTCAAAGTTTATCTACTATCAGGAATCAAGCTCTGTTTTTCTGACTCTCATAACCTATCTGCAGAACTGCCTGCCAGCCTGGGAGCATGTGTATGCATCGAACAAGTAGCAGTTTCCACAGTGAAATTGTGAATGCATTGTATATACTGCCTAAAAATTATTCTGTTTTCTTTTGCTGTGTAGCTGCCTCGTGGTATACGCTGTACCATGCTGGGAGCCAGGAAAGGAGAACAGCAGGCCACGAAAATATTCTGTCCTCTGTTTACATTCTTGATTTAGTTTTAAGAGTTAATATTCATAAGCATACATCTGGCCCACCAGGAAGGCAGAGCAAATTAACCCACAGTGAATTCTCTGCTGTCATGGCTCGACTTCTCTTTGTGCTCAGTCAACCACCTCCTTTAGTTCGTTCAAATGTCTCTGCGTTGTCCCGTGCAGTGCAGACTTGCCCCAAGTCTTGCCACTGTCACTGCCCTTCCTTTGGGTGCTGTTACCACTGTGCTGTCAGTGCCGGGGGTGAGAGCCATGGGTGTGAGAGCACAGCACGGGGGTGGCTCTCCGCAGATGCAGAGCTGCAACACGAGCCAGCAAAGTAATGAGAGGCGCTGCAGGAAGGCGTGATGTGCTGGGCAAGGCTGGCTAGTGTGAGTTCAGCTCTTTGTGGCTGTGAGTTCCTTTGAAAGCCTAGCAAGAGCACGTGTGTTACAGGAGTGTAATGGCTTAGAGCTGGGCTGTGTATTTGTGCCCTGCTCGGAACAGACAGGCCTTTTGAGGTGGCTGCTGGGGCTGTGACTGCCAGTCCTGCCTGGGAGACAGTGACTGTCTCTGAGCTCTGCTGCTTTCTGCATCATGCAGAGATGTCTGTTGCTCACGTTGATTTATCTTTGATCATATATAACTAGAAATCATGCAGTTATTTCTTTCAGACAAACTTATGAAATACATCCAATATGTTTTGGAGGAAGTAGTTGGCTTTCTTCAAAGTTCAGTTTAGGCCCTGAGGCACTTCTGTGCAAAAAAATGATAAAAAGTCTGAAGAGTGGCAAAACTCTGACTTCCTCCTGTAAATATCAAGATTAAAATAACAGATACAGTTACGAAAGTTGTTTATTTCACTGCAACTTGACTGTTCTTTCAGACTGTGCACCCTGATGTATTTCCAGGCTATCCATACACTTGCAAACAGATCTTTTTCACTGGTGTTTCAGTAACTGTTACAGCATTTTATCTATTTCCTGGCTTTTTTCCCTTTCAAGTAAAGCAGTTTGGGGCCTTCAATGCCAAGATTTCAGAAACTAGCTGTGAGCACTTCAGTGCTAGCTTATATTATCCATAGTGTTGTATAGCTAACAGGATCCACTTCTTTTCTTTCATACCACTACTTTGCAGTACTGTTCTTCCAGTTATTCCCTCTGTGTCAGTGCCTTCTCGGCTAGCCTGCTTGCTTAGGTTTCTATTCTCTAGTTTCAAAGACTTCTCTTACAATCTATCTGTGCTTCATTCATAATCCCACTGCCCTGCACAGAGCTCTAGAGGTATCTTTTGTAGTGCATGAATGACTTTTTTGTTGTTGCAAAAATGTGGGCTCCATGGAGCAATGTTTTTAATTGCCTTTTGAAATAGATTCTTTTCCTGACAGTAAGAGAAATAATCAAGTTAGCTGTCTAATAGAAAAATGAAGCCATACAATGAAGCTTTTTGTAGAATATATAAGGAAATAGTAGTTCATTAAATGAAGCATATGTCCTATATGAGTTGAAAGATTTTACACTCAGGGAAATATAGTATAACACAGAACCTCAGCTCAAATGGTATTAAAAATATAGGGCTAGTGATGCCTTTCCAGGTAATCATATACATTGCAGAACACGTGAATGGAATATTTAAGGTAGTATTAGGCCTTGAACTGTTTCTATAGGCTTGTGAGTTAAGACTATGAAGATGGAAAATAAGGTATGATAAATGGCAAAGCATAGTCCGGTTTCTAGAATAAGATTTAAGAGACAGAAGTCAGCTGCAGTCTAGCCTGTCTCAGAAACTCCTGGTGTGAAGTTTTAAGGTATTTTCATTTCTCCAGACCTCAGTTTCGTCATCTGTCAGTTGAAGATAGTAAGACTTACCTTGTTAAAAAATGTAGAGTCCTAATTCCTCAAATATTTACAGCTATGTCTGTGTCTTGCAACGTGTAAACTACCACCAATTAATCTGAAGAACCTGGCTGTGCATTAGAGTATTTAGGATAGTGTATCTGAGCAAAGAAAACAGAAGTATGAAGCAAATGATTTGTGCATAAAGTTCTACCTTGTTCTCAGTCCTAAAGCACAGGTGTTGTCAGTGGGGAGCTGATACTTTAGTGCTGAGTAAGAACAACCCATACTGTGCTTAACTTCAGCAAATCTGAAATTCTGTAAAACATCATCACATCAACTGTAGTCTCTATTTTAGCCAATATTGGATGAAATAGCTGAAGTTGTTTAATGAGGTCTTGTGAGACACAGGAACAGGACTGCACACAAGAACAGGACTGCGAGTTTTTTACTTCCTGTGTCTGTGGATGAGACGACAAGGTGTGCTTAGCAGACCATAGCTGCAAAAGGCTTCGTGTTATTAAGTATCCTCCACACTTAAGGGTAAATTTAACAATAGGCCTGTTAGCAGATGATTTAAAATCGTACACTCACATAATCAAAGGAAAGATGACCAATGTTGCTTCTGCAGCAGTTCAGGTAGTCTTCTCTAGATAGACCTTTGATGTCTAAAATGAATGCAGAATCACTTGTGCATACACCTTAGAGAAATCTTTCAGTTTTAATGAGTTTTGGATAGAGTATCTTGAGGATTTCTTTATTCATTTCACACATTCTTGGAAGAATTTAAATGATGAAACACATATATTTAAAATTACGTGGATTTTTTTTCCTTGGTCCCTGATGGCAGTAAGAGATTACTGCCCTACATCTCTTGTGTGCAGTATACAACCTCCCTCATCCCAAAACACCGTGTGTGAATGTGCAGGCCTGTGCAATGTATCTGAGTGAGTGGAAGTATAACATTTGTGATACTTCAGACTGCCTACTAAGTACACAGAAAAGCTTGACTTTGCTTGCAGCTTCATTAGTGCTTCTGTGCTCAACTGTGCTGCCTCAACAGAAGTGAAAGACCTTTCTACATCCTCCACACACCTGCAGTCTAGTGTGTTAGTCTGAAGTAAGAAATGTGGTTGAAGTTGGAGGGAAAGATGTGAAAGAGCAGAAAGAAATATGCATTAGTTGACATTAGTAGCATTTCTGATTTTGCTCTCCAAGTCTGCTGATAAAATGACTTAAAATTATATGTTTCTGAGAGACATTCATTACTCTTACTCTTAGAAAAAGTTAGGAATAATAATAGCTTAACCCACTGTCAACTTCCATACCTACAGTTTAGAAGGCTTACAGAGGAATTGTGCTGAATACAAGGGAGACAGTTCAAGGAAATGAATGTGAAATCTATAAAGAGTAATTTATCCTTGACAGTAATGGATCAAGGTTTTGTAATACTCAGAGGCGAAACTTGCATTAAATCCAGTGATCCTTGGACTTCCAAGTTTAGCACTTTATGCTTTTCTGAAGATCGGTCAGTTTGGCCATGAGGCCTTTGAAGTGATGAAATATGTAGTGAGATACTATTTATAGAGGCATACGATTTATGGAACTCACCTACAGATGCCTTTTGAATCAACACGGGATGTATTAAGTTAATTAGGAATCATACAAGAATTCAGAAGTAAAGGTCACCCAAAAATTCCAAAATTCGTGGATCAGACTATTCCAAAAGCTAGTAAAAAAGTGACAGCTGCATTTGTCTTCCTGCTGTAATTAATGCTGTGCTTAAGGGCCTGCTAAGATGCAGTTTTGCACTGCCCTGAATAAACAGGCAAGTGTTTGGTGCCATAGCTGGTTGAAGTTTTTGTGTTAATATTGGGAAGAGAACCATTTACAACGTGGAAGTGATTCAGCCTCAGAGATGTCAACAAGTGTGTCGTCATTGCAGGAGGGTGCCTTAAATGGCAAGGGAAGGATTGCTTGCAAACCACAGCTTCTAAAAAACGCACTCTTCACTGAGCAATGAAGATATTTAACATAGACCATGTCAGAGATGCCATTTTTGACTTCTCTCTCTGCAGCTGATGCTCTCTGTTTCTCTTCAGAACAGAATTGCTGCTTACCTGAGTTTCACCTAGCAGTGACATCAGTGGAAATTCTGAAAAGGCTTCCAATTGTCTTACAGGATTTTTTTTTTTTTTTTAACCTACCAGGGGTCTTCAAACTCCAAGTTCTGATTTCCTATTAGCTGCCCAGAGAAAACTGTTTGGGGGAGACATCCCTGGTTTTGACTATAAGCTCCAAAACACTTGGGAACTGTTTTTACATAGACGAAAATGATCAGATTTTCAGAAGACTTCCATGTGCTGGTTGCTGAGACAACATGAAAAAATTGTAGTGTACAGCTGCATGTTAATATTTTCTGAAACTTTTTATGAAGTTGTGAATACTGAATACTTGGAAAGTCAGGAAGGAACTGCTCCTCTGTGTGTGTGTGACTGACTGTCTGACGTGTCTACATTAGGGCACATGGCACAGTCATGATCAAGTGTTCTTGTTGGGCCAGGTGCTGTAGAAACCTAGGATCAAACATGATCTTGTCCTCAAAGGACTTCTGATCTGGTTCTGGACAGCATGGATATTTCTTAAAAAGTAGTACAGAGGCACGAGGAGAGACAGATAATGGAAAAAGTAATAGTAGCATATGTACCCAGCCAAAGAACTTGCATAATCCCCTGTGCTATTTATTTCCTTTTCTGAGAAAGGGTCATACTACATCTTCTTCAAAGCATCAAGCAACTGGATGGATTGTTCCCAGGATCTAAAATACACTCTCCTACATAGGTCCAGGTATTATAGGTATCACATTGTGCTCTTATGACTTTTTTACATGACAACTGGTACAAGTATTCCTGAAAAACAACATTTAATGATAAAATTGCTGCAGGTAAAAATTTACAGTCTTCCAAAGCTCCTCTCTTGCTATACAGAAACAATAAAAAATCAGGTCACATACAAAGGCACTAAATTTATTTGCAATGGTTATTTTCTCCAGCTGTTTAATCCTTTCATTAACATGTTGCATTTTCTCACCAGTGACTGAAATACAGTAAACAAACGACAGAATGTGTAGATGATGTGTTACCAACACACATACACATGTTCTCTGTCCTGTGTGGGAGAGAATGTAATCTCACCCTTCTGATTCTCAATCCTTGTAGCAGTTACTCAACTTGCAGGGGATGAACTAACATGAACAGCATCTGGATATGAAAAAGAGGGACCACATTCTGTTCAGTTCAGTTAAAAAAAAATTTAGATTGCACTCAGCATTTTCATATCTAAATGCTCATAAATAGTAATAACAATAATAAATTAATTTTGACCTGTAATTGACCTAAGAGATTTATTTAAACTGAAAAAAAAAATCACATTTCCTGAATATCAGATGGTGCACTCTATAGACTCTAGGGATTGCCTGCAACTAATTCAAGTGTGACGTGAATCCATACTACAGTATAGAATATTTTTAAAAATATCGAGTACTACAGAGGTTTGGTTAGGGGGTTTTTTTTGTTTGTTTTGGGGTTTTTGTTTGTTTTGTTTTGGTTTTTTGGGTTTTTTTGTGAAATTGATTATTTTTTATTTGCTGTGTTGGATTTCAGGGTCATAATGACATTTGGGTTCTAGATGGCTGCAAGTTTGAGTGAAAAGGTTTTTTTGTGAAGTGCTAAGGGTTTGGAATGGCTCTGTTTGCTATTGCAGTAGTTGATCATAAGATGCAGCTGTAAGTAGAGCCTTGAATGGAGCTGTATTGTGTAATATGTGTGTAATAACTGTTTAATAGTATCATCTTCATGTAAAATCTGAGCTCTGTGTGTTATGGCAGCTTGTTCTTGTGATAATAAGCAACCATAGGTAGCAGGAAGCAGGTACTGTAACCCTACATGCTTTTTCAAAATCACTTCAGATCTTTAAGATAATCTTTGAAAAGCATTGCAATGATTGGTAGAGTAATAAGTCTCATCTACGGCTGATGCCAGATCTGTACAGTGTTGGTGGATGCAATCAGTGTCTTCATGGAAGGAAGTTCTTCAGAACTTCAGAAAGAAGTTCTGGTCAGATTGTGAAGCCAAATGAGGGGAGATTGATGTTGTGGGGCAGGAACTCAGGATGTGATGGTACAAGTATTGCTGCCCCAAAGCATCAGAGAAAGGATGATGAAGCTATTTCTTTAAGAGAAGAGGTTGGATGCTGGGGCTGATGTGGCAGTGGGGAACAGCTGGAAGGAGGCAGAGAGACAAAGACACAAAACAGTGATAGGAAGCCTCTATGTCATACTGCAAGGCCTGAGATAGCAACCAATGTCACTGAGGGGTTTTTGACATTTTGACAATGGCTTATAATGAAAGTGCTGACATATTGATAACTTTTAATAGCAACTGCGGTCTGGATGCTAAAACAAAAGGAAAATTTGTTTCTCAAAAAAATCAGAGGATTTTTCTCATGTAAGGAGTAACCAAGTATTGAAGGCATGATCACCATTTCATGTTAGTCTAAAGAGGATGAAAACCTAATGGCTTATAACCCTTATTTCTTCAGTGATAGCATTTTTTCCTCTTTTCTCTTTTTTATTCTCTTTCCTATTTTTTTATTTTATTTTTACCCTTTTTTTTTTTTTTTTAAGTAGCTCTGATTTGCTGCTAGTCCCTTGTCTCCTGTCACCAGCTCCAAAGCCAGGGAAGAGCTGGATTGGTGTGCCACAGAAGCTGTGGAATCTGCTAGGATTGTAATTCTGAGCCCACTTGGAAACAGTAATGGAAATAATGCACTTCATTTTCTTAGTGATTATATCTGATTCATTTTGAGGGAGAAGCACTAACAGTCTTGAATTGATTCATCAAGATAGGTAGCATCTTTAGATGAGTATGGAACGTTACCTGACCTTTGATGGATATTTTGATAAAAGCAGACAGAGAGGCCTAGGCAGAGTCTCCAGGAAGTGTAGGCAGAATACTGTCATTCTTCCACTCTGAGAAAGATTACAGGCAATTCTTAAGGGTGTGGGGGAGGAATTCTTGTTCAGAAAAGTAGCTGAGAATGTCTCTCTTCTCTAGAGAGTGAGGGTATTGTGCAGAATGAATACAGAGAGGAAGAAGCAATATCTAATTATGAAAAATGTATTATTTTTCCAGTCAGGAAGGCATCTCATTCATATCTTAATAATGGTTAGAGCTGCACTACTGAAATGATTGTAGTGTCCCTTCTGAAAATTCTTACCTGGAGAAGCTCTTAAACTATGTTTGCGACAATATAGCTTGTCTTCAAAATCAGTGTTACTAAGATTTGACTATTTTATTTATTTAAATCTGTACCATTGAGAGAGAAGAGTTACTCACTACTTTAAATTTGAGCCTATTTCAGTGGGATTTTTTATAGTGAAAGTAAAATACATAATTATCAGGCTAGACACACAAGCCACTCCATAGCCACCATTCAGGATTCCCAAATTATTAACAAGATGCCAGTTCTTATAGCATGTGGTTTTATGTATATTAGTAGACATACAGTAATTCTGAAGGGCTTGAAGTAGATTTCTGCTTTCAGGAATGTACCTGAACCTTGATTATTTCACACACATATGTGTGTGAAACATAATGTCAGAGACAATCATTTTCATTTTTTAGGTAAAGAAATGTAATCTCCTTAAAAGACCCATAAACCATGTTTTATTACAGTATTACCCTGAAAAATATTTGTGTCATTAGAGGGAAAAGTAAGTATTTGCAGAAATCAGACCACATATTTGTTTTAGTAAGTGCTGGTAAACATTAGTTATTAAAGGAGATGCAAAAGAAAAGACCCTTGGGACACCTGTTCATCATAACAGATTGTCACCTCGTAGAGCTGATATAACATATTTCTACTTCACAAATGGACTTCAATGCACCTTCATAAATATCTTACTGTTCCACAGAGCTCAGAATACTTTAGCAAAGAAAAGTTATTATATCCATGTTAAATGGAAACAGATCCAGATAACCGATTTCTAAAAGGTCACTTGAAAAGCTGTTGAACAAAAAGAAATACTCTAGACCTTTTTCTGAGTAAGAAGCAAAAAAAGGAGGGGAAATGAAGACAAAAGAAGGAGCATTTTTTAAATCAACCATTTAAGTTGGTTGGTTGTGACTGTTATTTCATAAAGGAAATCACATACTTTGTAGCAAACTCAGCAAAAAGTCATACTTAACAACCCAACCCAAGAGTATAATGTTGATTATTGTACATAATAAACCTTTCATTTAATGAACCTTGTTAGTCAATTAGCAAAGCAGTAGGAGGCCTGTATATCACCTGAGCTAGTTGCAGAAATCCTGGGCTAACATTCTGCATAAAGTATTTGTCATCCAAAGGATGGACACAAGAACTTAATCTATTCAGCAAAGACTATTGCAGGAAGACTCAAGGGCATTAACCCTTCTTCCTAGGAGAGGATTGCTGTCAGCTTCAAAAGACACTTTCTGCCTACTTCCAGGCAGGGATATCAAATTGAAGCACAGATAAAAAGGATTTCTTGGAAAGCTGGGTCAGATCAGAGGGTGGCACTTTTCAAATGCTCTGGAGCATAAGCAAGAGTAAATCAAGAACAGAGAAATTACAATAATGCACTAATAATTTTGCAGCAGGGCTCAGTATGTTTAAGAGCTGCATTTAATTTTATGATCTGGAATTATTGTGGCACTTGCAGGAGGCAAATGCAAATGAGAATTAACATGATCATCATGATAGGTTTTAGTGAGGCAGATTGTTATAAAAGTTACCATCTGTAACTTTTGTAAAAGAAATACAACCCCCAAATCAAAACAGATCAGCTGTGCTGGTGGTGCAAAGTCCTAACCCCATGTCTTAGGTCAGAGTGACACATCTCTTTGAGTCCTGTTTCAATCTGTAGACATACAATAGTGTTTTCACCGGAGGTGGAAGGTGTTGCAGAGTGCATGTGGTTGCAGTGTTGGTGCAGTCATAAAGGCAGATGAGAAGTCTCACTACAGGAAATGTTATCATTAGGGAAATGATCTGTCACAAAATTCATTGTGATGCCACATTTCAGAACAAACAGTGCTTCAAAGCTTTTAGCTCAAAACCAAATCCCTATGACTCCTTTTCATACAGAGACAGGAGATTTCACCTGTAATAAGGAAAGCTGGGAATGACTGACAGTGTGTGATGCTGAGTATTTGAAATGTTGAATGTTTCTTGACCACAGATTCCATCTAGATGCTTCACAATGCAGTTGCTGGAGGAGAAACCAGTTTGATTTCAAACAGATCCTGCCTTGGTCTCTCTGCTCACTATCTTTATGGAACATTTGCTTTTCATTTGATGACTCTTTGCTAAAAATAATTAGATTTTATATTATTTAAGTGTCCAGTGTTTGCAATCTTACTGGTGCATGTTTTTAATATTACTTTTGATGAATTCATTAATATAATGACCCAATTGGTGAGCACTAGCCCAGCTTGTGCCTTCTTTGTAGGTGAAGCCTTGCTATGAGGAAAATAGAGGAAGTTGAAAAGATTCCTTAGTTTCTCAACTCAGACAGTTGTCATCTGCATGTTGCAGAAAAAAAAAAAGTTTTAAACATCATACAGGACAGATTCTCTGGGTCTGGGGGGTTCAAAGGATTCTCTGGACATGCAGGGCTTGTTCACCTTCTGCAAAAACCAATTCTGACCACTTTCTTGATTTACAAAGGCCAGAGGCATTTCAAGGACACGTCCAGGTCCATTGCATTACCTTTGTACTATCAGCAGATTAATCATTAAACAGAATTACTTTTCTGTATTTCTTTTCAATGCCATTTACTATCTATCAGGCCAACTTTACTGAAGTCAGCTGATTTTTTTTGCTCTTTTTTAATTTTTGTAATTCTGTTAATCAGACGGAAAGAATTATTTGGGTTTTTTATGTAAATTAGAGAAATTGTATTAATAGGAATATTTTTCAAAAGCTTAATAGTGCAAACTATGAAATAAAAAAAATTCATAGGAATTATAAGGTAGAAAAGAAACACATATGTAGAATCTCTCTGCAAATACCATTAAGTTAGACTGGAAAAAGGGCATGCAAAGAAATGGAGTTAGTTTATTCAGTAGTATAAAGCTCCCAGTATACCTAAAAAAAGGACTTCTTGCACAGTTTAAGACCTTGGCAGAGATGTACCATGAAGAGCTTTGCCTTAAAAATAGGTACTTGAAATCAGTCTTATAAAAATATATGCACACTTGGTATTAGAGAATGAAAGATGCAAGTATGTTACATAAATGTGATGTATTTCAAATATATATGCTATCTTCTGGGTATAATTTAAGAAGTATAAGTTACATTTCTGAAATCCCCAGAGCTATTTCTGTGGAATATCAGCACTAGTCTTCTCTTGGACAAGTGTTTAAAAGTTAGCTCTAGGAGAAGGGATTTTAGAATGTATGGGAAAAAAATATGCAAACATAAACTGAACTCCTAGAACCTGCAAGGACACTGTGACAACACTCTGTGCAAGTGTGTGCCTGAGCCCAAATGGAGAGGGAGCAGTAAAGGCAGAAGGAAAACAAAAAGCTGGGTTATGAGTGTTTGTACAGGTACCAGAGGTATTCTGAAGCTGCAAATCCACCTGAAGTGATGCTAACATAAGATTTCTTTTAGGAAAGAACTCTTCATAAAGCTTATAAGTGTTGTCTTTATAAAGTAAGCTTCAGAGCTGAATGTTGTGCAATTCACACAACATTTCTTGAAGGACTTATGAATATGAACTTTCAATAAAAATAAAAAACAGCTGCCTAAGCATCAGTTGCTATGGTGGAGGTACTCAGTGTACTATAGAAGTCATCTTTGGACCTTAGATCAATGAAACTTCAGTAATTAAAGAATACTTGAAATAGTCATAGCAGAATCATAAAAGGAAAAAGTACTTTGGATGTTTGTGCTAGGCAAGTTGGATCATCCTAGTCCAGGACAGTCACTGGATATTCTGTGTAATGCTCATAGAAGGTAAACTACAGTCTTATTTCTTAGATATTAGCTGTCTCATAGTGTAATGCACCGTGAGGTTTGTGCCATTGTGGTGGTTGCCTGTGTAGTGCTTTGTAGTTAAAACAGCACGCTAAAAATGAAAAATGAGTCATTAGGGCAGCTACACTTTCTGGTACTTCAGTTTTGCAAAATTCTGTGTCTTCTAACAATGTAGGCTGAAGTGTTAATGTTTTTGTACATTGCTGCAGTTCACCTTAGTGAGGAAGTTCACCCATTTGCGGGTTGACAGGCAGCCTTCCTGGGACTGGGAAGGTGCTTGCTCACAATGCAAGCTGAGAGCTGTTTTTGCTACTTATAGACCAGTGCTCTGCAAAATGGAGATAAAACTAAGGCACCCACATCCTGTCACACCATACAGCTCTTGCAGGCTGCCATTTACCAGGAAATTGAAAGAAGTCCATTAGCTCCAAACACTGTTAAAGCAGCAAAGGGCTTGATTTCCCTTATACTGTGTGGAGGTGAAAGCGAGCCCTGTGAGCTAGACCTTCTGCTGGGTCTCTGACACCACCAGTCTCTTCCTGGTGGTGTCAGAGAAGGAGCAAAACCAGCTCTGGCTACTTGTCAGCCATATCAGGTTTGCAGGTGAACATGAGTACATTCCCATAATTTGTAGCTAATGCAACTTTTCTTGCACATCTGTAATCATTATTTGCTGTCAGTTCCCATGTCTGTTTTTATCCTTGCACAAAACATGTTAAATACACAGCTTAAAATTATTGAAAAATTCAAATGTATTTTATTTTTGAAATACCTATACATTTCAGATGAAATTACAGACTGGGGAAATTGCCGTTTTATTTTTATTATTTTATAATGTTAGGAACTTAAATTTTATTTCTCTTTAACCATAAACTTAAACAGGGCTGACGGGGTTTTTGAAGTACTCATTTGGAAATGAATATGTTATCATCTGAAGAGAAACATAGATTTTAATTAAGCTTTCTAGTTTACCTGAAGTCAAACATTATTATCCCATTGAAATCTGGTCAAGACTAGGAAGATAAACTTAGTGCCATGGTTATATGTCACAGGCTTGCTGGGCAAGCAAACCTAAATTACTGTCTCTGTAGAAGACTGCACTGATCTTTTGATCTTATCTCCTCTGAATTTCAGAATTTCTGATCAAGTTAGCAGAGAGATAGCAAGCTGTCAAGGCATCCCTAAACAGGCAATCTAGATGACAGGCAGCTCTAAGTTCCTAGCGAAACCCTGGTGTAAGAACAGGTCACTGTTTAGGCTGTGAAGACTGAACACATCTTTTACATGGAGATATTTGTGATGTGGAGGCATCACCATAGTCGTGGGCCAGTTTCCTGGAGTGTGACATAAGCAGGTGCATGACGGTGAGATAATGAAGGGCCAGGCAGGAAGGGACCAGCCCCCTGAACACAGGACCACTGCAGTTTAGAGGTAATCTGTGGAAGCTGCTTCAGAAGGAGGGAATCAGGAGCTTCTAAGCATTGGATGGTAGAGGGGGCAGGAGGCAAAAAAAACGAAACCAAAAAGTAGCCAATCACAGATGACTTTTGCAATTTTAGGCTTCCCAGCAAAGAGTATAGCGTTGTTGGGTAGTGGATGTACAGAGGGCAGAGGAGCCCTGCAGGACCTGCAGCTATCCCCAATCCCCCCTCCGAGCCCATTCATCCATCAGCACTTCTTCACAAGCTGTTGTCAGTGTCAGCATTAACACAGAGCCTGGGAAAGGAACACATGAAGGCATTTTGTTGATCAAACTTACTGCTAGAGACCAAACACATTTAGCAGTTTTTTTACTTTTAAGTGTTCAAATAATTATTTTGCCTCTTCCTAGTGAGGTGGAGGATTGCAGTGGGTTTTATCTTCTTTGTGGGGTGTCTCTATATCTCTGCCAAACCTGCGTATGAAGAGTGAGCAAAACTTCAAGCTGACTAATGGGTAAACACCAGTGTTGATCTCTCAGCTTTGTCCCCTAAGATCCAAAGTCAGAAATTTAACAAGATAATGGCAACCTTCCCATGATTAAGCTACTCAAATCTAAACTGCAGTTGATTTAAACTGAAATGGGAGTTTGACCAAATGCCTGACTAACTGTAATGACTCATAGTCAAAAAGGACACGACTACATGGTACAGCAAAGCAAGACAGAGAGGCCCCTGAACAAGCAGTAACACAACAAGTGGCAGAAGCAGGATTTTTACAAGCACATTTGGGAGTGTAGTGCCAAAGCTCATTAATGTTGATGAAGTAAAAGATAACTTTCATTAGCAACTGCCAGTAAGTTAAAACTGAAAGACAAATCAAGCTTGGCAATTAAGCCATTTTAGCATTGTGTACCTTTGCACAAGTAAAAGCACCTGCACTCCTGGCTAGAGAGCAAATGCTCTGGCAAGAGGCCCACATTCCTCATGTAATGTAGACTCTTGTTCACAGGTCAAATATATTGCAACTGTTCTAATTTGAGAAGTACCCTGTGATACCAAGCACAGTGGGATCCCACTCAGCCATCAGCCACTCACCTCAAAAGTTCCATTTCCATTCATCAGAGAACTGTGTTCCTCTGGGGCAGCTGTCTGCCCCATATATGTGCCAAAATATGTTGACAGCCTTTAATTCAATTTTCTTTTACATTATCTGCTGTGGCCCTGGAGGATTGGCTATTCGTCCCTGATCACTGCATTCCTTATTTTCTTGGAAGTTTAATAATATTTGTAAATATTTTCTTTGTCCTCATCAACCTAAAGAAGACTTTATCCTGTCATCACTGCAGATGCCATTGGTCTGTCCTTAATTTCTTTGGGTCTTGTCTATGTAAATGTACATAAAGAATATAATTTATTTCCAAAAGGAAAGAAAGATCCTATTGTGTTAACAAGGCAGAATTGATTGGGTTTGCAGCAGACATTATGGGCAGAGCATCATGCATTCTTGACCTTGGATTTTCCCACAATTTCCTACAAAACAATCTTGCGCAGAAAAATGGAAATCCAGGAGCTAAGAATTTTGTTTTTTATAGATTTTTCAGAGTTTCTAGATGTGAGGATATTCTTGATAATCCTAACTAAAATGCTGCAGCTCGTTTGTCTTTCAGTATAGTAGTTTCAATTGCCTTGGGCACTGTTGGGCACCATTATAAATTGTCTTTCATCATTTTAACATGAATTAAACTGCCTTGAAAGTTTCAGTTTGCAGCATCGATTATTACCAAAACAGACAAATTGACAAAGAGTTTGGGTGTGGGTTCTGTAGACTGTGCAGGGTTTTGATCATAGTTCAGTTTATCCAAGTACTAACAGTATACACACTGGTTCAGAGGAGCCCGTGGAAATCCAGGTAATTCCATACTGGAGTTGGTCTATGTGCCCCAAATGAAGGTACAGAAAAAGCTCTGTGCCTTCCTGAGCCAGCAGAGCCGAAGGCTGAATTAAGCACTGTCAGTCCCCACTTCTATTTGTGTTTGTTGCTGGGGGGTTATTGGAGTTCTTATGTGCTTATGTGTTATCTGCTAACATGCCAGACTCTGTAGCAGTCTATATTCACGTCATCTTTATTCAAACTGTGGGATTAATTCTTACTTAAGTCAACGATGAATTTGTGTGCAGAAATACTTTCTTGAACAACTACCAAAACTTTTTCTCTTTTGTAGTTTTTTCATATTAGCAAATTTGTGGGGCATACTTTTGAAATGCTAAATACGTGATAAATAATGTCTTCAAGTGCCTTAATCCACACAACTGAGAAATTTTGTACGTATTTCCTTAGTTAAAAATGAAAGAGCAGTTAATTTTATGAGGTCGTTTGGTCATATACTCATCAGGATTTCAACCAAATGCTGTAAAATGTAGGCTTTGAGAGAGACAAATCTTACCCACATTTGCACATTCTGTGTCGCTCTGCTTCAGCTTTTCCATCTGTCCTCCCAGAAGACAGTACACATGCTACTTCCAAACTGCTCCATCTATGTGTATGTGTGTGTACAAACTGATACTTGTTTTACAGATCAAATTGGGTTTCTGACCTCCCACTTCCAAGTAGTAGTTGTTCTTGTTATTGTCATAAGATGTGTAATGCTACTATATACATATTTCCTATTATTAGACATCAGAAATGTTTACAGGTCTGTGGAATTTCCTGCTTGTGCATAGCTGTGCCTATATAAAGAGTGTAAAATTATTTGGAGCATGAAATTCAATGTTCTCTTAACTTTGGCCTCAGGGCTTTCCCTGGGTCCCTATACATTGAAAGGTCCATAAAATCCTTTTCCTACATAAATTCTTATCTCGCATCTTTATCTAGTGTCTTTGATTTTACTTTTCTTTCCCAGACCATCACTTAATATTTTTAAAATAAAAAATTATAATGAAAAAAGGAAACTATTTATGAAATGCTAATGAAAATTGCTTGCCACATACAAAAGATGGAAGCATAGAATGTTTATGTTCCTTTTGCCTTGAATTATTTTAAGTGGTACAGAAATTAGTCTTGTTCAAATCCCAAGAAACATGAGCTTTAGATTTCACAGGTTCTTTGCTGGAATATGGGGCACCACAATCCCTGTGAACAGAGTAGAATCCTTCCATTCCAAGCCTTTATTTTCATTTCCTGAAACATTCCTGAAACTCTATCTTTTAGGAAAGAACAGTCAACACAGGATTTAAAGCAAAATCAGATGAACTATTTTCACCTCTTTTTGCTTATGATTATCAGATGGTTTGTTAGTTAAAGCTGGAGCTCACACCTCACGTTTGTTATAATGAAAATAGCAAATAGAGAAAGAGAAAAAAAGCACGCATTTAAAACGCAGTGAACGGCCCAGAGTTGGGCACCAAAATTGCTGATCTGATTTCAAAAGAAAAATAAAAAAGGAATGGGGTTCAAGAAATCACTTTCACTTAACATTTTTTATTGAATTCAGGAGAAGTTGTGTGTACTCAGCTCTCTTCTGAAATCTGTTCATCATTGCTTCTGATGTGACATAAAGTACAGGCCCCTTCTTGCTAGTGCTGGCTCAACTTCCCTGAAGGGCCAGAGCTCAGGTTTTGCAAAGATTTGGTGATAGTGGGAGGCTTTGGTTTGTGTGTGCACGGCCCTTCGGGGAGCTCCAGTTCTAGGAGTTTCTCTCACTGTAGCCCTACGACTGTTCCTTTTTATGCAATCAGACAGATGTGAGCATATTTCTTTATGTCACTTTCAGATCCCTTGTCTGCAAACTTCATCATTTTAAATGGATTTCTAATTGCAATATGCCACTATCTCCACTTTGCATGGGATGTTTCACAGGCACAGAAATGAAGGGTACATCCAACCACTCATGCAGTACGTAACTAAAAAGTGGAATCCCTGAGAAGGACTTGGTCACAGTCCCAGCTTTTCTCATTCTGGCTGAGTACAAGAAATTTTGATTAAATAGTGGTAATTTCTGATTTTCAATAAAAAATTATTGATAAATTTTAACAGGAAGTTTTCTAAAAGATGCTTCACTGAATGATTTACTTTTCATATAATTTTTGAATTAGTAATGGTGGTAGAATCTGACTCTTACATGATGCTTCCTGTCAACATTTTGTGCATATATATTACTACATTTTAAATTGTACCCTAACAAGCATGCAGTTGATTTAGCTGTTGGTCAGTGAATACTGTTTGTCACAATATTTTATGAATAACAAAAATATTTTTCAGTAGCATATTTGATGAAGGACATTCGGTTCCGATCATGTTTGGCCTGAATGTCTGGAGGAAAATAAAAAAAGTGGGGATAGTAGCCAAGTAAAATCACTCTCCCTTGAAACAAAGAGAGTTTGCTGGGTGCAGCTGGCAGCCCCGGGAGGGCGAGGAAGCTGCCCAGCAGGCAGAGTTGGTATGGGAACAGTTCTCCACTGAGCTGCGTGATTTTTTTCCCTCTGTACTCTATCCTTTCAAGAAACAGAAGCTAGTTGTCTATCAGCCAGTGCTGGTTAGGATCTTCTCTTCATGCTGGAAGAAATCTGGGTCATAGGAGATGACTGAGACTAGCAGGATAGTTTAGAGCATTGCTGCTTGGAGATGTGAGGCTGGGACTTCAGCTCAGGGAGCAAAGGGACTGCTGAGGGTCCTGTTAAGCTCGGAGCAAGAAGTTGTGGAAATAAAAATGACAGATCACTGGAAAAGGAAATTTTTGTGCCACATCTTTATTCTGATTTGTGCCTTTCTGTGGCAGTTAAGAATCTTTCAAAGGCTTGGGCTGTGCAGGCAGAGTAACTGAGCACAGTAGAACCCAGCACTGTGCACTGGAGGTACAGAGCAATGGCACATGCATTACTCTGCTGTGGAATAAAGCAGCTAGTTTTCTTTAACCCTGAACTGAACAATCATCAGAGAATGCAATTAAAACTTAAATTTGTGAGTAGATAAAGTCAGATCCTCACTCAGATCTTAACTCTGACTCCACCATTCTCATTTGAACCTGTTCTCATCAAAGACAGCAGCTGACTCCAGCCCCAGCATTTGGCTCTAAGAGAGTTGCTTCAGTAGCACCAAATGTCACTGCAGTCCTCAGAGCAACACTCCTTTGAGCCATTTGCCGTCTTCTAGGAGTATCAGGAATTTTATATTCACAGTGCTGTCTGAAAAGTATAATTTTTGCAGCAGTGCTGAATTACTGGGAACTTCACCTTTGTGAGCAGAACAACTGTGGGAACAGTGCACTGCTGAGGGTCTTGATAGTCAGGGGCTGTCAGAGCAGCCCTCAGGAAGACCCCACTACGGCTTTGCAGCAACACTGAGTGTTGCTCTCTGGTGGGTTGTTGCTCCATCGTTCATCACACTCTGGTGCTGCTGGAATGAGACTGTTTGCCAGCACTCAGCCCTGCTTGCCCTGCCCTCAGCCCTCAGCCAAGGTGAAGCCATGGCACTGCTGTGGTACATTTATATGTCCTTTATCGTTAAGAAATATGCAATACATAGCAATCAAAGAAGTTTTTAGAGGCTGTTAAAAGGATGGATTTATGAATTTGCACAGCACTAGAATGTTGTTTGAGGATCCTGTTTGTAGAATAGGCTTTCTCTAAGAATTTTTGCTTGGTTGTTTTTGTTTTAATCTTTATTTTGTAACATTGGAAATGTTTCTTTTCCCTTTTTTCCACTTTTTCTGACTCAAACATTGAAGAATACTGATAATTTTTCATTATAAATAATATGAAATGAAGATAAGCGACCTGACCTTGAAATTCAGACTTTCATCTAAAACTTTTACTGGCTCAGAATGCAATGTGTATCTAAGGTTACCAGAAAAAAAAAAAAAAAAAGCTTAAATGAATCATTAAGGTGTCTTTTCAGAGTCTATGTGTTTTCTTTCCATTTTTGATTGTGTTTTGATCCCATTTTGTAGGACAGCTAAGTATTTGCAAATCCAGGTGTTGTCAATTGGAGATAAAGATGTTCAGAGCAGCTGAATATCAACTGTTTACCCTCCTCCCTTAGCTCCTCCAGGCCAGTTAGCTATTTTTGTTTGGGTTTTTAACATAGCAGAGGATCAGAGAAAAATACTGTTACAAAAAGGAATAACTCACAGGCAGATGTCATTTCTTGAAAGAAATGTTCTTTTCTTTTTAAAAAGCACTGGCTAAATCTTTTTGAAAATCACTGATTAGAGTCCTCACTGACATAATGCTCCCAGTAAGCACAGAGCTGTTGAAGCAAAGACTTCATGCTAATAGGTCTCTAGCAAACCGAAGATATTTCTGGTTTCAACAGGCTTTATGTTGTCAGTGGCTAAAATGTTGATCCTAGAATCATAGACTCATCGAAAGGCTTGGGTTGGAAGGAACCTTAAAGATCATCTAGTTCCATCCCTCACTCATGATACGGTACTAAACTGTTCATGGTTTGAAGTTTGAGCTGATTAAAGGTAATTTAGAGAGATATTTTCAAGTTGTTTCTGTTTTTTAGAGCAAGGGACCCATTTTCTATTGCTGGCAAAATTACATAAAAAGCAATATGCAATCAGGAAGTTCTACAAAATCAGATAATGCTTTAATCTTGAAAGAGCTCAGAGATATCTGCCTCTGAGATGCAGAGAAGCAAGTCAGATATTTAAATAAGCCACGGTGCAATGAAAAATTCTGAGATGAAGTGATTTACCCCTACCTCACACTCACTTTATCACAGTCATTTCTCAGCTGTAGCCTCTTTTTCTGATCAAAACTCTTGAGAACTGAGCTGCCTTCAGCTGTCCTCCATAGCTCCCCAGGACTAATAGAGTTAGTAATTGCAAAAACATGGGAGCAGGAATTGCGAGGACAATGTAATAGTTGTAAGATCTTTTCTCCTTCTGCTTGCCATAAACAATATCCATTCAGCAAATCTAGAAGAAGCCTGTCCGTATAACTAAGAAGAACACTGTGGAGCAAGTGTTTCTTTCTGCTCATGGTAGATGTGGGAAAGGAAGATCAAGAAAGGTACAACAGAGCTAGAAAAATCATGACTAAAATTAGGAACTGGGGAGCAGATAATTTAGCATGGTAACAACGTGGATCTGGTTCATGACTTTGTGTGTGCACAAATAGTAAAAATATATAAAGGGCAAAGCAAATATTAACACATTTATATATTCTTTTGTGAGTAGCACAAAATTGCCGAGCAAATATCACATTCCTCATGTACAGGTGTTTCTTAATGACTGGGGATAGTAGCCAGTGTTTCATAGTGGAAGTAACTGTTGCATCAGGGTTTGATATTCTCCTTTCTTGGAGACAATTTGCATGGTGACAAGTATTCCCTGCAAAGCAGCCTGGACTTTATCCCAGAGATTCCACCCCCCCGCACCCCCCCGCATCATATTAATGAACTTGTACAACTAAAAATAATTACACATGCAAATGTGGTGAAAAGGAGGTTAATAGGGAAATTTCATGAGTGCACTAGAGAAGTGGTTTAGCACTAACATGGGTCTGATTGCTTGAGCATGTGGGTGCTATGGTAACTCAGTTTCACCATTTGGAAGCACTTAAGCTCTAAACCGCAGTAAGCTGCACCCTCTTCCTTTTGAGTAGGGTTCTGTATAAGAAAGGCAGAAGTAAAGCAGCATGAGAGAAACCACAGAGCAGCAAAGGTGTCGTTAGCTATAGTTCTACAAGTGGATTACTGCAGTTAAAGTCATCCTATGAAGACTGAGGATGTCATTTAAAGTATAGTGCAATTGATAGGAAAGCCTTCCTTCTGCCTGCTAAGTACACAATATTCCTGCATGTTTATTTTAGGTTTGCAAGAACTGTGTACATGAGAGAAAGGACTTGATTTGCTGCTTTTGGGGTTTTTTCTACTTCAGGTTTATGGTTTTGAGAAATTCTACGTATTGTTGGTAACAACTGTTGCTTCCATGAAGTAAATATTTCTTGATGGAAATGTCTGTTTTGCTCTGTGTTTTTATTTTTCTCTGGAAAAATTAAACTCTTCTGTTTATTTGGCATAATCAGAACCAGAAAATTACTTTTTGTAAGTGACTAGAAATATTTCATTTGATTTCAGTTTAATTGAGAAAAAATATTATTTCAGGGTTTTTCTTGTGCTTTTTTCGTCACCCTTTTCTTAAGACAGGCTCAGTATGTTAGCAGAAGTTATACCTGGTATTAATTTGTTTTAGCTGATGAATGCTGACAAACTTTGATGTTTGTATTCCCTCCTCTCTCCTGAGCTTGTAGTGTTATGTTCCTCCTTGTATCTGTCAGCTATAAATTCTTAATTCCATCTCTTTCTTCTGGCTGCTGCTCTTGTACTTGATTGCTGGTTAATTTGAATTTTTCACCTTCTCCATTGCTGTAAATGCTGATTAATGCTTATAGGCGACTCTGAAATAGAGAAGGATAGAGATAATTCCAGTCCTGGAAGGTGGGCAGCAAGGAGAGGGTCATAGAGCAAGCATGAATTTCTGAGGTCAGTTTTCACAAAAACCGTAATATCACATTAGCTGTAGTGTAAACCTGCACTTATTCCTGAGCTGTGCTCTGCAGGATGAGCCAAGGCTTCCTCAGTGCAAATCAGGTCTGAGCCCTGGCAGGTGTCTTGGGAACAATAAGGCCTTTGACTCCCCAGACACATGTTTTAACCAAAGATTAAAGGTGGTAGGAAAGAATGTCAGGATCAGGCTCTGAGGCAACAGTGCAGTGTGTTAAGGAGTTGCTATGGGAGGCAATTATTAATGAACTTGTACAAAAGGAAATATTTTGAGAAATCAAATGGAAACTATTTTAATTATCATTGTGAAGAGTCAGAATGGATGTTACATCCTGGTGCCAAAAGGAAACAATTGGCATTTCTCAATCAGATCACTTCTGAGTTTTGTTAAATTAAAATTTACTGTTCCAAGATTATATCCTTAATTTCTGGTGAAAATAAATATTGTAAATATTGCCTGTGGGAAGGATATTATAATATTTATTTAGTTCTAATTCCTATGATTGCTGCAGGGCTATGAAGACTTTTACCAATTAGATTATGGATAACTTTGAAGTGATTTGATGGCTGCAGCTTCAATGACCACAAGAGTGGGGTTTTTTTAGGGCTCTCCCAGTTACATGAGAAAATTCTACCCTGTAAACTCAAATGAGTAGTTTATTTTTTTGACTCAGAGCATGCAAAATTTCACATATTTTTAATATGAATTTTATATGGCATTTTTAAAATTGATTTTCAAGAAGCAGCATTTTGTCCAGAAACTGGGACCAGATTTGGGTTCCCCCCACCCCCGCTGCCCTGAGACAGTGATAAAGAATAAAGTGTAATTCTGCAGTCTGTGATTATGAAAGCACTTCAGCACACATGATCCCACGTATGAAATTTGAGAGGTCCTCTGTGGTGTAGAATTACTCAGATGTTTAAGTGTTTGCTAATCTATTCTTAGGTCTGCCTAGATTTGTTTATAAAGTAGCAATGGATCCCTTTATTTTGTGTTTGCAGCAAAAAGAAGCAGTAACATTTCTGGCCCTGATGCTCATTTACTTTAACGTCTCTTTAGCTGGTTCTGGCAGCACAAGGGAGCCTTAAAGTAGGTGTGAATTACATCCTATCCCACTTGAAGTTTAAAAATAAATCAAAGAAGGGCAGCTGGCAGCAGTTTGTAAGGCTCCTTGCCTTACTCACCCCTTCACCTCCCACCAGGAACTGTTCTTTTTTTGCGATTTAGTGTTGGCTTGCAGTGGAGCTGCAATGTCTATGCTGTTTGCTAGAAGACCCCCTCAAAGAGCTTTACTCCATCTGAACAAGTAGACCACATCCTGTTGCGTTCTGTGCAGATGTGAAGAGCCCTGACCCCCTGAAACAGCGCTGTTCAGCTGTAAAAAGAGGGAAGACAGAATCTGGACCTACACAAGCTGTTGGTGTAAAATGCTGCCTGGTGGGGGTTGCTGGGGTCTGTCCCGTATGCCAAAGGCTGGAGAGATCCTGGGAAAAGGGAAGCAGCTCTGCAGAATCACTAAGCATTTTTCCTGGCAGCAAAACCCAGCTGCCAACTGTTTTACAGACAGGAGGCTGAGAGGAAGGATTACTTCCTCTGCCCCCTCCCAGCTCTGGCAAAGACACGCGGAGTACAGCTGGATGTGAAGAGCCAGCTGGTATGGTACCACGCTAGATAAAACACCAAATGCACTGTTAGAAGAGGCATCCTCCTTTCCACACTTCTCTATGCTGTGTGTACCAAGGAATGCAATCCTGAAGCAATCCTGTACTCAGAGGAGACAGCCTGAGCTATCATCATGAGAGCGCAGTCCCCTGCCCAGCCCAGCAGGAAATACAAAACTGGGTCCATTTTACTCACTGTGCAAATTAAGCAGCAGAATGGAATTAAAAGGCATGTTTCCTGTCATCAGCTAATGTATTTTTGCACCTATAAACATGATAGCATTTTTAGGCTCTTAATGCCAATTCAACAGTATTTCCATTTTATCAGCTGGAGTTTTAGTTATTAATAACATCACACACAGGAAATGTGTGCTGGCACTTCCTTCTCCTTGAGAAGATCAGACCCTGGACTTACTTGAAATACAGTGTCTTTTAACACATTCTAGGGCCGAGTTGTATTCTGCTGAGTCGCTTGGTCCTGCCAAGTGGAAAGCATTTTCCTGAGAGGGCAGCAACAGGTTGTCTCTTTATATGATTGGACTTATGTGTGACCACACATAAGTTCAGTGCAGTGGGTGCAGTCAGTACTGCAGAGGTGATGTAGCAGCTCCTGTACTCCCAAATATGACCCAGACAGCCTGCTGTCCCAGGGCTTTGAAGTGATAGACTTTTTTTTTTTGGTGGCCTGGTTCCTTTCACAGTTTTTCCATTTTCTCTTCTTGTTGAACATTGAAAGGTTTCTTCATAATGCAGTCGTCCCATGTTTCACTCACAGGGCCTGTGTGTCTTTGAGCTTTCAGCGGAGAGTGGTCAGCTCATTCATTTTTAGGTGTATTTTGCTGGCAGCCTGTCATTCCATCTAAAACCTCTCTTTCTTCCAGCAGCTGCATTCTGTCTGCCAACTGGTAGCCAGAGAGGAAAAGGAATGAAAGCCATTAGCCTGGTTCCCATCTGCCTGTGGGATATGCTGATTATGTCTTTTTCCAGGGCACCTGCTTACGGCCAGATCTGCTCAAACGTTACTGATGGGTTGCAAATCTTTCAGTCAAGTCAGCAGGAACCAACCGGTGGCCAAATCAGGAGGAGGGAAAAGGAAGTTTAGAAAAGTTCCTTCAGTAGTAGGAACTTTATATATGCTCTAATTCTTCCCCTTGGATTATCTACAAGTATTATTTTCAAAAGGTCTTATGGCTGGATGCAGTTTAAATTTTGAGAAAAGCATCCTGTTTAAACTCATACAAACTTCATTAGTTTGGTAATCATCAGGCTTTCATAGTGCACAGCATGTTTTTTGCAGGGTTGGATATTATTATTAAATTTAAAAAGATATTTTTAGACTGCAGCCTTCAATCTTCCAGAGTTATGTTTTAGAACATAAACATGAGCAGACAGTTTTGTCTTTGAGTTTAACTTTTTTAGCCCAGGGTTAGCTCAGACATATTTGTCTGTGGGACATTTTTTAAAAAATAAATTAATTGTAGCAATATACCTTCTAATTTTGGAGTAGCAGTCTGCTGTATTGGGATCCTTCTTTATTTTCCTTTATTTTACCCAGTATGTCTCAAAAAGGTTACACAGGGAAATGTATCTGCTTTGCTGCTTGAGAGGATTTTTTAGTGTTCTGGTGCCACCTATTGAATTCTTTTCAACTGCATCCTATTCCATTGCTATAATAAAGCATGTCAGAGAAGAGAATCACAGATGAGCGGGAGACTTTTAAAATGCTTAGACGGACGTAAAACTGCCATGAAATTCTGCTAAAAACGCCAGTGCTTAGTTGGAGGGGGGAAAAGGGCAATCTAGGACTATTCCAAACTGTTTTAAGACCCTGGTCTGACCAAGGCAGGTGGACTAAACGATCTCTTGAGGTCACTTCTAACCTCGAGTTTCATGATTATGTATAATATTTAGCATCTGTCACTGTGAGTGAGCAATAAACCTCACACTAAATTTAAGCTAGTAGCATTAATCTTAACTTAACAAGGGAGAGGATGGGGAGAATTACTTTCACAGAAATCTTAAGGAAGTGAATGAGGCATCCAGAAACAACACTGTGACAAGCTTATGAGCCCACTACTTGGAAGAGGGAACTTTGATGTATGGGTATTTTTGTCTCCATTATGTTTGCATCAGAGATCAGTAAATAGCTCAAAAAGTATTTCTGAATGTTTCACTAATCTCTGAGCAGAGTTTAATTTAGGAGTTTTTCTGAAACTTCTTGTATTCTGTTCCTGGAAAAGTTTTTAAAGTGAAAGTTGATCTATGTAGATGCTCACAGAAAGTTAAGTTTTGGCTTGAGGTATATTTGATGTGCTGAACCAGAATAAGATTTGGGAAGGAGGGGGAATAATTGATTCTTCAACTTTGAAAACAGACTCATTATGGAATTTAGAGTGAAAAACTGCCAGTTTTCAAGCACTGAATTTTAGAAAAAAAAGTGAAAATGCATTGAAAATTAATTGCCCAGAACAAATATGAGTTTATATAAATGCTAGCTTTTACAAGGTTCCTTGGCATTTTAATATATATAGTTAGATTATGCAATTGTTGTAAAGAAATGTTCCAGATGGGGGATTTCAAATGCTGAGGGTACATTGATAGTTCAAAAGATCAGCTACGTTTTTGTTTCTTATCTGTAACATCTCTCATGTTAGGAGATCTGCTAACATTCTGTAGCTTTCAAAAGTATGTGTGGTCTGTGTTTCAATGGAGAATATATGGAGAATGAATTTACATACTTGACCTGCTAATACAGTGGCTTCGAAACCCACGTTATTCAGTCTGTTGTCTGTCTACTGCTTCTTTAGATATTATACTCTTACAATTAAGAGCAATTTTATTTTGACAGTTTCATATGATTCCAGGCAAAATGTAGGCAGACCATGTCCTCATGTCATGGATCAAATTTTAGGCAACACCTCTCCCCACTTCTGTAAAGAAAGAAATAGCTGGCTCTGCATCACTGTTTTTAGCTGAGCTTCATTTGACTTCTGTTGCTACTTTTTCTGTAGGATATCAGGCTACCAGCTTTTTCCAAATTTTAACTTGTAGTAAGAGGTCCTGAATAACATGCAGTCCACAGGAAATTCAGCTGCTCACTAGGAAAATATTTACAAGACATTAGGTTTTGTTTGCATTCGTACTCATATCATGGCTTATAAACACTTCATGACAGTTCTGAGCAAAAAGAAATCGCTCACTGTCAGCAGGTGACTTTGTCCCATGGTTGTGGGATTTTTTAGTGGCTGTTGTTGATCTTCTGAACTGTCCACACAGAGTGCACAATCTGAAAAACACGTGCCACAAAAAAAAAATAAAAATAAAAATCCAAGATACGAATATAGTGGGAAAGAACTAGTAGAAAAAGAGAGGAGAAAGGAAGAGACAAACAGGTGGCTGAAAGTTTATGGAACAGTCCTAGCAAGGAGTGTATGAACAAGCGGGTTTGTTCCTTGCTGAAAGCATAGCAGGCTGTGTTAAAGGGATATGTCTGGAGGGAACTTTGGGGATGGATTTCAGGATTCTTGTGCCAAAGTGGAATTTTATAACCCCCAAAATTAGTAAAAGATTGTAGCCTTCCAGTACTGAAAGGGGTCTTATAAAAAAGAGGGAGAATGATTTATTGTGTGGACAGATAGTGATAGGACAAGGGAGAATGGTTTCAAACTAAAAGATGAAGGATTTACATTAGATGTTAGGAGGAAATTCTTTACTATGAGGGTGCTGAGGCACTGGAACAGGTTGCCCAGAGAAGTTGTGGATGCCCTGTCCCTGGAATTGTTCAAGAACAGGTTGGATGGGACCCTGAGCAACCTGATCTACTGTGTGGCATCTCTGCCCATGGCAGGGGTGTTTGAACTAAGTGATCTTTGAGATCTCTTCCAGCTAGGCTACTCTGTGATTCTATGACCATATGCTTGATATTTTAGGGGATCTGGTTGTTGCTACATCCAAGAAATATTACTTAAGAATGTGTAATTCCGTAGGGAAAGATCAGCTGATAGTTGGGAGGAAGGAATGTGTCTTTTCATATTTTTGGCATATGACTATGTTTAATTCCTTGAAAGTTTAATTTACACTTTCTCTCTCTTTTTCTCTTTTTCAGGAGAAGATACAACAATGACCACACCTGGTAAGAAACCTTATTTACATGGACAGAACTGCATTGAATTTTTTTTTTTTTTCTGATAATTTCTTCATTCCTTTGCGCACACATGGTTACTTCACAGGGCGTATAACGCATTTTCATTCACTTCATGAAATGAAATATGCGGTCTGCATAGGCAAGAATAACAGATAAGTCTGGTTTTGAGTAATGCATTTGAATATATTTTAAAACACAGCATTTAGCATGAAGGAGGCGCAGTCAGCGCCAAAAAGGGTTGTACTCACTGGATGTTCATCTGACACCTGTTGGACCCCTTAACACTTTGAGTGTTCAGTGTGCCTTTGCTTATTAACAAACTCCCGGTGTGCGAGTGCTCCAGCACTGTGCCCTGTGTCGTGGACAGCTCTGTGTTCCTCCTTGCCCGGGCAGACTCGAAGCATTAACGAAACTGCTGTCCCTCTCACCACAGGTGTCTCTCCTGCAGACAGCACATACTTGTCCACGCACGCAGGCTCCACCCCTGCCACGGAACTCAGCAGTCCACCACACGACAGCACTGCTGCCCTCACCACACGCACTCCCATTGCCTCCGAGAGTCCTTCATCAGGTTTGCCATCTTCCTTTAGATGCCACTCCCTGCTCTCAGAATTGTAGGGGAAAACTTAGTTCAACATCAAGGTAGCCTTTTTCAGCTTATGGTTCAGCAGATAGAAAAGATGTCTGCAATTTGGCACAGTGACAATACCAGGATTATTTCCAGGATCTGGTGTCTGAGGGCCAAGTCTTGCAGTCATCACAGCAGTATCAAAATGCCAGCTGCTGTCAAGAAGGCTGCTGCTAATGTAAGAGCAATAGGAATGGGCCTGAAAAAGAATACAGAAACCTGTCTCTGGTTTATAAGCAGGGGGATAAATACTGAAATATAGTGAGTAATATAGTGAGCAAGATGCGTGATCTGGCAAAGGGTTCTTGTTTCTGAAAGAACACAAGCACTATTCATAATTGTGTTTTCCTGTAAGAATATAGCAAAATGTTTTAGTTTTTCCCAATTGACAAATTGTAACACCATTTTTTATGTTGACTCCATCCTGGATTATGACTAAATAATGAAAAAACAAAAATGGTTCTTGTACATCAGAAAATTCATTTGTAAGTGGTATACTCCTAAAAATTTGCTTCCTTTTAAAATACTCATTTTCTGTTTTATTTGCTATGCTAACGTCACTTTTCTTTCAGCACTCTTCTCCAAGTTACAAAAATTCCCTATGAAAAAAAGCAGGGAAGGGCTGTGGTATAAGACATTTCTGATGACATAGCCATATGAAAGAATGCATTTCACTTTTGATGCTGATATGTTGTTTATTTCCTTACAGATGATTACAATTCAACATCCTTGCACAGCACCACCTCACCAGTCAGCACGCCAGCAAACACTGGGATCACCCCCACTCACACAATAGGTGACAAACTTGCACACAGTTACCACAACTATGATGCTTGAAGCACAGAAAATGTGCTAGAATGAGGCAATTCATTTTGGATTTCTGTTAACAAACCTAAGCATATAAATTAGGCATACAGCTGCATTAAACTTAAGGGTGTTTTTAGGAATCTTATTAATAGTTAATGAGTAATATTAAAGATATCAGATTTACTACTTGTCAAGCGAGTGCCAAATAGAAATCATTTACACACAGTGGCACGTAGTAGGGGGGTAAATCTGTCAATTACTGTGTCAGTACTCCTCTTGTTATTCACAGAAATTTGCCCAAGCAGCAAAAAAGTGTGAATACATCCAAGATCTGTGTGCTTCTCTGTTTTCTGGTGGCTTCCCTTTTGTTTCACACAGCAGTAGTATTTTCTTGGGATCTAATGATGCAAGCACTTACACACATTATAATTGCATTTGGGCTGTAAGGAATTACTCAGGTCAGTAAAATATGTGTGTGTGCTTGAGGAAAGTACATCCAGGAGTTGGACTCTTACCATCACTTTTAACTGCTATTTGAGCAGCTGTAGGCTGCTGTCTGCTCTTTGACAAACTGAGCTTAGCTTTTATTTGTGGGTGTTCTGCCCCTAACAATCTTGGTAAGTCTACAATGGATGCTCTCAGTTTGCCCTCTCATGAGGGTCACTATTCAGCCAGGTGAGTCCCAGCCTGGGGAGGCAAATCTAGGGCCTATCTTCTACAAAAAAAAATTAGATATCAGTCTCTTTTGGTAATATTTATACCTTAGGATATTTTAAGTCACTGTTTTCAGGATGAAGATATTCTGTACAGATTTTCTAAATACCATAAAGCTCATAATTTCTTTTGGATACCTTAGTGTAACAATTATTGTAAAATGATCTGTACTGTTGTATAAATTTCTTTCCAAAGGTAAGAGTGGCAGTGCAAAAACTAGGCAAATTTTGGTTCTTTAGTGACATTTTATACTGTTCAATTACCTATTCCATACCATACATATCCTGGAAAACTGCTATAGCTTATCATACTGCTATGAGAATGTGTAATTTTGGAATGTTCTTGTGTAACTTTGTATTCAGAAATATTAATAAAACCAGTTTGATTTCTAGTTCAGTGATGTAATTGGAAAATTGTGAAAGACACATGATCTCTAAAATAACTAGTTAAAAAATGGGGTTATGTATAGCTGATGATCTCTTCCCTATTTCAAATGTAAGAGGAGTGCTAAATAAGTTTGCTTGTATTGGATATATTCAATGAAGAGTTTGGGACAGTATTGGTCACCCTTCTCCAGTGCTTTGTGGAAAAAAACAAGCCTGGTAAGATAGACCTTCATTTTGTTTTCTTTTCTTATAGGAACCACAGTGACAACTTCATTACCTTGTGGTAAGAATCAAACTTCTTATTCTCCCTCAGTCTTGAAATGTGACCAAATAGTAAAGTCAAATGCAGAAAATTGGTAAAGCTGATAAAGCAGTAAAAAAAAAGGCAAAGAAAACAAAAAACGAATCAGTTAGCATCTCGGGTTATTTTATAAAATGTCTTCCAGTTCTGGAAGAAGTAGGAATAAAGTTATTAACAGTTCTAGTCTTCTCACTTCCACTTACAGTTCTGTTGCATTGCCCTGCATTAAGCTGTTGATATCAGGGCTGCAGAATTGATCTACTTCATCCCACTAGGCCCTCTCTAATTTTTCCCCATCATGTGATAATCACATGGTGCAAACTGCAATTCGTAAATCATGTAGAACTAAAGTTTAGGCATTGATTTATCTCTCTTCAGAATTACAGGCCTCTCTAATTTTCAAGAATAGACTATAGCCATTATTTACTAGGTGGTTCTGAAGTGCTTTGAATAGGAAAATGTGAAATATCTGTCAAATGAAACAATGTTTCAAAAACAAATGATCTAACATTTCAAAACAAAGTATTTCACTTTGATCTAACATTTTAAATGAAAGTAAATCTATTTCTGGAATGTACATATTTTTAATTTTTAATTTCCTTAACTAGAGAATTATTGAAAAGAATATTTTACTACGGAAATTTTCTGTTTTGACTAAACATTTTTCTTAAGTAAAAGATAAATAAAAAACAAAAATAAAGAATGAGGAGCAGCTAATTTTCAGTATTTTCTGATTCTTAAAACACATGGGGGTGCCATAAAACATTTAATGCTTTTTTAAAAATTGTCATAAAATCATTGTTTGCTATTTTTCTTTTAGGTGATGGTATTGATAGTAGCATAATTGAAGAATACAGCAACAACACGGCTGACGTCGAGCTGAGAAATCTCACAATATCCAGAGAGTATTTAATTGTGGAGGAAAACAAAAGAATAACTGCGGATTCCACCACCTATACAGTAAATCTTCAGAAATGCATGAGATACACAGTTCAAGTTAAATCCTGTCCAGACAATTATCTTACTGTTCCACCAGGTAGATATACAAGGGATTTAGCAGGGGTTTTTTGGTGGTGTTTTTAGTTGGTTTTGTTTTGTGTTCTTTTTTTTGTCATTTTGGTGGGGATTTTTTTATATGTAGTCATTCAGCTTCCCTGGGTTTCAGCATCTATTTTTGTCTCTTTTCAGAGAATCAGACAGAAGGTTTTCATACTTTGTGCTTGATTTGCAAGATATTTTGAAGTTGCACATTAAAACCCCTCAGTATTTTCGTAAAGTATAATATAAAAAATGTAATTTTCTCATTGTTAAGGGAAAAGAGAACTTTAACTTCCTTGACCATATGCAGTGTAATAAGCAATAGCAAAACCAGCCACCACTTCAAAGCTGCTATTTACACTGGAAGTTTGGACTAAAAGTTTCATTTATTGTTTAAATATCATTATGTCTTCATCTCATGTAGGCTTTTTCAACTTTTACTTTCCATTCGTTGTTAAATTCTTTGTATATTACCCTATGTCAGTTGTTTCTTTATATTGCAGAATAAGTAAAAAATATAAAAGAGCAAACTGTTATTTAAAGAATCAATATAGCCAATGTCACAGTGATGTATAATATTAATTCTGTTTCAGTCGACAGTGAACCTTTTGTAGTTGAGAAAGAAAACAGCACATGTGCGTTGTTATGTTGGAGTAGCTCACTCGCCTGTGCTGTTGTGACTCCTGTCTGCACAGGTAAGTCACTTCTATTCATTCATTTTTAAAAGCAATGCTGATGTTGTCTTTTGATGACAGATTTGGCAGATTTAAATTAATTGTGCCAGTTTGAGGGAAGTGTAGTTTAGAATTTCCAGTATCACCAGTTTGGGGACTACCATCCCCACACACTGCAGATCTGGGGAAAGTTCAAACCCAGACAGATCTTTTGCTGAGTTTACCAGCTTCACAGATTGGAGGCTTCTGGAGATTTTGAGGTCCTGCTTGGAGGCCTGATGGAGAGCTGAATATTTTGGAAATCCTGCAGTTGGTGAGTCTGCTGTGAGCTGATCCCTTGCAGGCTGCCTGGGCAACTGGCTGTGCAGGCTCCTGGATGGTGGGAGTCCAGGGTCTCTGCTCCTGGAGCCAGCCAGCATGAGGAGATGCTGGCTCAAAGGCAGCTGGTGTGATAGGGAAGATATGGATGCTGACTGTCCTCAAGTGTCCCAGGAAAACGTCCGATGAATGTCTGGGGCTGGAAATTTCCTCTTTCAAGGAACTGAAGAGATAGGAAGCCATTCCAGGGTTCTGCCAGACTCTGATGACATATTATGATTTCTTCGGGAAACCTGTTTTCTAAAAAAGTTCAAAAGAACCTAAAACTTGGACTGGATTGTACATTGGATCAGGCTGTATGTTTTTCTGTTTGGAATATTGTGACAGTTTATTGCAAATTGCACTGAATAAATATGGTAGAGAAAATCCCAGTTAAAATGGGGCCATGCACTTTTGGAATTGTGGAAAAAAAAATTGATCGACCTCTTTTTGTGTCTACAGATCCAGTAAGCTCTACAGATTCACCAGACTGCATACCTCCAAATCAAAAGACATGTAAAAGTCTGAGCCATTTATCACCCAACCGCATGTACAACTGCTATGGAACCATGTATTTTCATAAAAATGTGGTTGCCAACCAAAGCTTCTCCATAACTACAGATTATGGTGGTAAGTGTAATGCTTATTTTTGCTTTACATTCCACGTATTTCTGGGAACCCCTACAATGAATCCTACTGTCTGTGTTTCCTGCAGTTGAAGGTATATTTTGAGAAACATGCTCCGCCACCCTCAAGTTCTCCTCCAGCTCCTCCCTCCTGGTCTCCTCCCCTTGTGTTTGTTCTGTGATTGCAGTCACAGACTTCATTTCCCTCTCCAGGCCCAGTCTCAGTCTTCCAGTCTGATGCCTTTCTCTCCTCCTATCAGAAATTGTGATTTTTTTTTTGTTGTTGTTGTTTTGGAGGTTGAGAACATGGCCAAATATAAGGAAAAGTACAGACCTAGTCAGAAACAGGTCTTAAATTCTTGATTTGAATAAAGGCATAATAGAAGAATTGCAAAGAATATCTCCATATAAAATGATATGTTTTTCCAAAGCATTGTCCTTACAAATAGCTTAGATTTATTTTTCTGAATTAAAAAAGAAAACAACCTAAATCAGGTAACCTGCAGGTAAAAATGCAGACCAAACACATGTTAATTTTGTTAAAATTATAAGAGAATAAAACCAATGGTTAATATTTGGAAATGTTGGACAATTTTAGTAATATATGATATTGTTGTATTCACCTTATCCAGAATTAATTAAATTTATGAAATTGCTGTAATATGATGCTTTTACATATACTCAGTTTATACTTATGTATCATTTCTTGGAATGAAATAGAGTACGATAAATATTTCACATTGTTTGGTATCTTGCTTTAGTATCTGATGAAATTTAACTTATCAAAGTAGGTAAAAAGAGGAATATTTGCATTTTCATTTGTTGCTAATTATTGTTATTTTTCTTTTCCAACAGCTCCAGAAGCACCAGAAAACCTTGATGTAAAATTTAATGAGACAAATGTAGAAGTTACATGGAAGAAACCTAGCGACACTTCAAAGGGTCCCATACATGGCTACCTTGTGCAATGCTTTGTGAATGGCCAAAGTAAGTATATTCACTGTTAAATACTTCATTGCATGTACATAATTACAGAGCACCAAGCATGATGCACTGTCAAACCATATCGGAATCTCTTAAAACTGCCTTTTTTTTTTTTTTTTTTTTTTTTTTTAACAAACATTTACATTTCTTTCCTTTGAGGTTGTTCCAGTTGAACTTTCAGTTAAGATTATTCAGTTTCCCACGCCAGGACACAACCCTGTCACCTTCAGTTCTCATTTTTCTTGTATTAAGTATTAGTTCTGACAGTTGCCTGATCAGTTTGCAGAATGGTGCTCTCTGTCTCAGAAAATGCTGCTATAGCTGGTCAATATATTCTCTGAGAAGACCAGGACCTGCCTTCTGAGTAACAAGAATGTATGTAAAAGCAAGGGACCCTGAGTATGGCAGTTAGTATAAACATGTTTAGATAGGTATAGCTAGAGGATTGTCTTCTACTAAATGACCACTCCTTTCAGAGATGCTGGTCTAGGCCATCTTACATTTAAATGGTTAATTTTGTAGTCATTACACTGGGATAACATTTTCCAGATGTGAGCTTCTCTTCAAAACAAGGACTGGAAAATGAGGTTTTTAAATTGAAGAGCCTGATAATAATAAATATGTGTCAGGTTTAAGCTAGCTCTGGCTTAATTCATCCTTTCTATTCACATACTGCAGGTTATGTAAACCTGGACTACCACAGGAACCAAAGGCTGTCGTGGTCCTGTGTTCCCCAGATACAAATAATCTCTCCCATTCTCCATGCCTTGAATTTGACCACTACCCAAAGGGGTGGCAGCCCCATGAACCAGTTTCTGTGATTGATTTGGCTTGGCCAGTGTGGGAGACCGAGGTAGTAATGTGGGGGCGCAGGGAGGTCACATCTGAATCAGCCAGAAGGAAACATGGGAAGGCTGTTGCTCCCCAGTTTCCCAGGCCACCAAAGCCCCATTTGCACTGTGGGTTAATAGCTTTGCCCAAGTTGCTTCTCCTGCAATTCCTTTCTCTCCTGCTTGCCACCACTGAAAGCACAAAACATCTCTCACACCACACCAGTACAGACTTGTTCAGTGTGCAGAGTGACACCTTTCTACTAACCCCTTCCCAGGCTGAATGCAGAAGAAGGTATGTCTTTCCTTTTGTGGTTTTATATTTCCTCCTCCTCCTGAGCCTTCACTTAGTATTAGTAAGCAAGACAAAGCAACCAAGTAAAAGGCAATTAAAATAGAAATACACATGACAGTGGTTTTAGGTAGCTCTGATAAAGTGTAAGAGCTCCTGCGCTTATAAAATAGATTTCATTAATTTCATTAATTAATTTAATTTTTCAGTTTTTTGTAAGGAGACGGAAATCAACACGACTAACTGGACTTTCAACATACCTGAACCCTATAGCAATGTTTCTGTATGGGTGACTGCATATACAGACTCCAAACAAAACAGAAAACTTAAGAGTCAACCCAAAAAGCATAACTTTACAACAAAAGAAGGAGGTAAGTCTCGTTTGCTAACTATTATGAATGAGGCTGATAATAACACAAAGAATACGTACTCTTCTCTTGTAGTTCATTATATTTTATACATGGTATTGCTATTAACCAAGAAACTGATTAACATTAAAATAATTGTATTGACACTCACCAGTGTCTCTTCTTTAATTTTTTAATGTTAATCTATTTTTAATTATGCACTTGGTATTAGTATTGTTCTTATTTATATAAGATTTAAAAAAAAAATAATTCTTCATTCATTTGCAATTTTTGTCAAGATTTTAGAAAGCATTATGTCCCAATCTAAAGAAAAGATTCAAATTAAACAAAAATAGAATGAAAAACATTTGTGTTTTATTTTGTGGCTTGCAAGCTACAAAGCTGTGCAGACTGTACCTTCTGCTCTGTAGTTACCTGTTTGCTTGAGGCAGACCTGCATTGCCCAGGCTACAGCAGCACTGATGTCTGTACTGGGTGTTGATCAGTTTGGGTGTACCTGTACACAGTTGCCTTCCAACAATAGGTTAAAGACAAATGTGTGCCAGCCCTTATGCTGACAGAAAGGTCTGTGCACATTTTTGGGGCTCTGCTTTCAAAAGCTTAGCCCTGTGGTCCTGGTTCTCTGTTTGCCATACATGTTCAATTGATAAATCTAGATGAGAAGCTAGAAAAACCCCAAACCAACAGACTTCACAGATATTCTCCTGATGCAGAAAAGGCGTAATAGGGATGCAGTCCTTTTTACTTTGTTGGGGTTTTTCCCCCTTTTAATCTTCAGATGTAGAGCCTCATACTATTTTAGTTCCTGCTTTGAGGAAAAAGCAATAAAACAAAATCCAAATGTACCCAAATCCTCATATTTATCTAGTTTTTCCAGTACTTTTTTAGCTCTAGCTACACCACCTCCAGATTTAGCTAATATAGATATACAGCTAAAGGAAAACTATGATGGCTTATACCTTGTAAGATACTAAATTAATATTTCCTTTAATTTCATTGAATAAGCAAAAGATTTTTTTTTAGTGAAAAATAAAATATTATCTTTGTGATAGTGATATAATGATAGTTTAAAGTAGTGGTTGCTTTTTTCCCCTAATAACAGGAATAATTAAGTCTTTTGTTGCTTTTTGCACTCCTGGAAAGTCTGTAGAAATGGATATATAAGAACATTAAACCTGACTGCTGTTTTTATTAAATGTGCTTCTGTAGAGCTTTGGGAAATACAGGGGCTTCTGGCAGACTATTGTTTTGAATTTGAATCCTATCCCTCTGTGGAATATGCAGAGCTTTTGCAGCCAGTTTTATAGACAATCCATGTAAAGATTAGAATCCCTTGATTACTCTGGGTCACTGAGCTAACAAATTTTAGTTTATGGTTTGAAGTATACAGGGATCAAAATTGTCAACTGAAGCTCCACAAAAATAAAAATCTGATAAATTAATTAATTGATAAAGGTAAACAGTTTGATCTGAGACTTAATTGTAACAGAAATTTAAAAATGGCTTTAATTTTTAGGCAGCCCTAGTTTGAGCATGATCACGATTCTTTTCTCTATGAAAATCTTGTTTGAACATAGTATATTTTGAAGCCCCCACTTTCTGGGGTTCCACTTACATTTTAGTAACTCGGGAAGGTTACAGTGTACAGTATAAGTTTATGGGTCTCAAAACAACCTCATATCCCTTCTTTTTTTGAGAAAATAACAAGTTGCTTCCTTCATGAATCAGTGGTATTGATTAGACCTTCTCCACCTGTTACGACATGGTCAAGCAGATAGTGGGAGAGTTTTATGGCTTCTTGAACAGTACAATGTATCAGTAGAGCACAATTCCTTGGAAGCAGGAAAACCCCTACATTTTATAAAATGTGTTTTCATCTTCAACAAACACATTGCCTGCAAAAGAGTTCACTTTCTCCTTGTCACAGCTCTCTCAGTAGTATGTGCAATAACAGGAATAACAGATCTGCCCTGTGGATAAAAATGAGCAGATACGTCGTAACCTCACATTCAGCCAAGTAAAATACCCACATGAGATATTTTATCTGCTTGTAAAGCCTCACACCTCTTAGCTCTTTATATGAAGAAAAAAGTAGCTGCAAGTAGTTTGCAAGTTGAAGTTATTTTGAAGAAAATTTCCATGGTGATGTTCTCCTGAAATGTGGCCAATGGGCCTGCCTTATGGAGAGGGTTATTTACTTTCTGAAAGGTTTTATAAGCTCTCAGTGAAAGGTTCCTTGGGCTGTGCTCCTCAGTCTGAAACATGTTTGCTGCAAAATACAAAATTAGAGTTAGAAAACACAGATTAGACTTAACGGATTCTGTATCATTAAAAAGTAAAAAGTTGTGGTTTTAGGCCAGCTTTAACACACCAGTAACTCCTGGCAGGAAATTTCATTTATAGAAGTTTTGAAATGAATACTCATATGGAAAACTTTTTGTCCTCCTGTTTTGTCTGTCATCCCATGTTCTTCAAATGAGAAAGTGATGTCAGGTGTAAGAGAGAGATTTGCCATCATACTGTGTTTGCAGCCTGACTGTCAGTAGGCTTCTGATCTTCCCAGCCTTTTCAGTTCCACTTCACACCTTTTCCAGCTCAGATAAGCCTATGGTTAAGTCAAAACTGATTTTACTTATCTTGTTAAATTTGGACTGAATTTTTTTAAGGAAGAAAATGTGTTACATTTATATTAAGAGAGAAGATAAACAGATGTGAGCACATACAGTGTGAAATGTTGTGTTTGAAATGATGAGAATAGTACCAGTAACACTTCTTTTGTGTACAGTTCCAGAGAAAGTGACTGCTGTTGAAGCAAAGTTGACAGCTGATAATGCTGTCCAAATAAAGTGCAAAGGTCAAAAAGTGTATGGACCACAAACAATATTTGAATTGACTTGGGAGAATGATGGAAAAACCCATAAGAGCAGAGAGAATTGTGAGTTTACAATAGGAGATCTTTCATACTTGACAAATTATACATTTAAGGTAAGTAGGCTTATTATATTAAAATATATAAAATATTGCAACATTTTCATTGTTGAAGCATATACTTCATTTTAGGAAAAAAAGGCAAATATAGTGGCAGAGGAGTTAATCTATGGATCTGTAGGCTACAAATGTAAAAAAATAGCTATTATTTTGGAAATAAAATGCATGTGTGCCTAACCTATCAAGCAATTCCTTGTGTGCTATTCCACATAGGTTCTGACAACAAGAAAAATACAAGCTAAATAGATTGTTTGTACTTGCAAAAGAGAGAAATTTTAGGTTTCTAAAGGTTTAAAATAGTTTCTTCAGTATGACTGATATCATAGTGTTTAAAACATATTTCATTTAATGAATATGTGACTGTCATTTCAATCAGAGTATAAATGTGGGATTTAAGTCTTGAGATAATTGCTCAGAAGTAAACTGTTCAGATTTTTTCACTGTGAAGATTTTTGACATAAAACAGTCCAGATCGTTTGCTATGTTCTTACATCATCCTCTTACAAGCCAGTCCTTGTTTCCATACAAAATACGTCAAAAATATGTCAAACCCTTTGCTTTCCTGAAGGCCTCCTTCTGTTTTCTCTTCTGTCAGACGTTTCACTCTTTTGGGGTTTGTTGCTTGCAAAACCAATGATCTTGTGTGATTCCCTTATTGTGGCCAGTAGGAATATTTTTTATATCTTGATAGCTCCTCTCAGTAAAGTTTGGCAAGAAAGTAACCAGTAAGAATGATGGAGTTTTATTACTCTTAGGAATCAGTTTCACTCTTTTCCCACAATCTTTCCCTCTTGTCTCTGTTTTTACCTGAAGAAATGCAGTATCAGAGAACTTGAATACTCTCGGTTTTATTCCAAGATTTTGTCAGCAGTTTCCTGACAGATTCTGCTCAGAGAGCTTTATATTTGGAAAATAAAGATGAGGTCCCATAGGAGCAAGAGATCCTTGCATTGACCCAATATCACAAGACCTCTGCATTCTTGTAAGCTTCCTGTACATCACATGCAGTGAGCAGTGTTCCTTACAGAAGGCATTTGCTTCTCTGCCTCTAAACTGGCTTTTGCTTTGCACTTGTTTTGCCCAATTCTTACTGGAAAAACAAAGAAAACCTTATGACCTTTGCTGGTAAGGAAAGGACCCTGGGTCAAATTATAGAAGACTCAAGAAGAAAAAACAACGTGAAATATTTGACATACAAACTACAAAGTGCCTTTTAGATCTGATAGGAATTTCTATTAAGGAAATTTAAAAGATTGAATAAATGTTAAGTATATGACAAAACATAAACACAGCAAAACATAGTTAGTATTTTAACACCAATTAAAGTATCCAAATTTAATGATGCAAGAAACCAGCTTATTGAATTAAACTTCTATTAATTATTTCCTATACAGAAATTTGTATTAAAAATATCAAATTCAGTTAACTATTTGTATATGTACTGTTGAAGCAAATGAGTGTTTTTTTATATATTACATGGTTATTTTTTAGATTTGAGAGACTCAATAAGAGATAAAGTTGATTTTTTCCTTGAGGTGCCTCTGATTTTGATTTTGTAAGCTGTGTTCCCTGTTTTGCTAATTTTTTTTCCTGTCATCTCCATATTTTTGGATCTAGATTTTGCTGTAACTTGGGTAGAAACCTGAGCTGCACTATAAGTGGCTATACAGAGATATAGCAGATGCTGCTGTCAATGAGATTGATTAATTGAAAATAGATGGATGAATTTCAATATCCATTGTGCTTTATTTTCAAAATATATTGTATACAGAAATTTTTGCTTTTTGTATCTTAACATCTCTATTATTCTCACCCACTGCATACAGATCTCAGTGTTTAACAATGTACGTAGAGGGGAGGCAGTATGGGGGAGCATAAAAACCAGATGTAAGTAAATGTGTACAGCCTTTTTACCTTTAGACTTTAGCATAATATAAATAATGTAAATTGTGAATTCCATTAAATTGCTCATAATTAAAAATCCAAACTGCCTGTTTTATAGTTCATAGTTGATCTGCATTTAAAAATATTATCTTAATTAAGTATTAATATAACAGATCATGTTGTCAAGTCATTGATCATAATTCAGAATTATTACGCAGCTGTGGTTTCTTCAGGAAACATTCAAATGCATGTAGAAATTAATTTCTCCAGCTTAAATTATTCAGTTTAGGATTACTTTCCCATGTTCATATCCTGCATTTCAAGAGCTGAACATCTGTGGCTTGGTAGAGATTCCCAATGTTCAGGTCAAGAGCAAGTGAGAGCTCCACTGCTCGGGAGTACAGGTCACACAGAGCAGGAGACAAGTGTGGTAACGATGAACTAGTGAGTTGTAGCATTTTAACAGGTGGACATGGGGAGTTTAAAGGGAAATAAAGAATGAAGAGACTTAATTGTAACAGAAATTTAATGAAGAAATAAAATGAAGAAATGAAGAAATAAAATTCCCTTCTCTATTTTGGAATAGTAAACTTAAACCAAACACATAAAAATAATTGTTTAGTTCCTTTCTGAAAATAAAACCAAAACCAAAACAAACCAAACAAAAAAAAAAAATCAATGAGCCCTGGTTCTAGAAAGTATACAGATAAAAAAAAGGAATTAAAATAATAAAAATATATTCTTTTTCTGTTGCCAGACAATTCTAAAGCCCTGATTATATTCTTGGCATTCTTGATCATTGTGACATCAATTGCTTTACTACTGGTTCTGTACAAAATCTATGATCTTCACCAAAAAAAGCTTAGGTAAGGTTCATGTTTCTTTCAAAAATGTGGGGGAGGAGCTTTCTGGGTTTTTTTCACAAGATTTCTCAGTGGATAGTGGAAAAATGCTGCAAGTTTGATGTTTTATTAATACTGGGAAAAGATATCCTTTTACCTTTTAATTGTTTCAAAAGAAGCTCATTTTTTTGTTTGTCTGACAACACAATGAAATAGATATAGAATCTTTCTGCTATACCCTTGTTCAAGGCACAGAAGGACTGATCTGTTAGAACAAAATGTCTTGTCCGTAGTTTTGTGAAAAAATATTCAGAAATACCTGGAAAATGTTTCCTTCGTGATTTAAATCAAAAGCAATGAAAATAATACACACTTCCATGGAATTCTTTCAAACACTTGTTGGCCCCAAACAATATCTGAGGGAGACTTCGTTTATTACAGTAGTCTCCAGGTGACTCAGCAGTTCTGTAGGACAGTGCATGGTGATGGAGGAGTGGCCATTGCCTTCCCCAATGCCTGTGCCAGAGTCCTGGCGAGCCAGGCTGACTTCTGGTATTGCTGTGAGGGGAGGTGGTGCAATGTGTGAGGGGGCATTTGCTGCTGGTAGAGACAGAACAGTTTGGGCAACTTCTTCTGAAACCTTTCAGCCCTCTGGCAACAACAGAACTTGGTGTCTCATCTCTTCAGCCCCTTTCCCTTCCCCTCCCTTCCCCTTAGTGGGATAGGGAGCTGCTCTTGCTCAGATGCAAATTTCTATGCTTAGGGAAGCAAAACTGCTTTTGCTTGTACAGCTCCAAAGAGTCTGACTTGGTTTTGGCTGCTTAGCATTTAAACTTCATTATGTTTTATGCATGTGTTGGTTTTCTATCGCAAACAAGAGAAATAAGGATGGTATGGGCAGCCACTCCAGTGAAGAAATTAAAGATAAGTTTGCAGTAGGTGATATGGACAAAATTATGCAAGGGGCAAAACTTTTTGATATGGTCCCCTTGTTTCTCCCCCTCAATAGTGCTCAGGGTAGGAAGACAAGGATCTTAAACAACTCTGCATAGTCACAGTTGTTGCACTTGTTTCACAGAGAGCTTGTAATGCAGTTTGGTGGCTAAGAACAGCCTTGATGTTCACATACAAAATTGATTTTATTTAACTCATTATCATACATATGTCTTACTGGTCAAAGTGTTTACAGATGCTTTTGCTTCTTACAGCAATTCTTCTGAAGATGTGAACCTTGTTGCAGGTGAGTCTTTATATATTTAGCAAGTGGAAATAAAATTAGTTTCAGGTCTTGCTGCCGCCTTTGGACTGTTGACATTCTGGGTTGTATACACAGATTACAGATATCAACATGATAACACCTTATACAGAGGAAAAAATACTTCAGTAAATTTGTGGGACAAGTATTTATACCTTAATGAACTGAAAGTTTGTCAGTATTTCAAAAATTCTTAGTTAGTATTTAATTACAAACCCAATTTTATTATCCCAGACAAGGTCTGTGGTATTTTTAACACTGAGACTAAGCCCAGAATCAAATAGAGCTTCAACCAGAATTTCCCTTTTCTGTGTGCCTTTTTCAAAACAAGAAGTTAAACATTAGCCAGTTGTTTTTTACTGAATAATTTTGAAGGCTTTCAAATCCCAAATGTGAAACCAAACGTTTTATGCAACTTTTTGCACAAGATTTCAAAGCCTGTAAAGAAAGACAGGATCAGTCAATACCAGAAAGCTTAAAGAAAAAAACTATTTAGAACACTTAAACGCACAGAAACTAACTATATTACATACTGTGTTGAGATTCAAATCCATTAGCTTAGATACACAGTTACTAAAAAATACAACTTTTCAGTGTAAATAAAAAATTTATAAATGTCTAATAGGAGGTGTTAAAACTTGTTCAATTGTTACTTTGTCATTTGAGAGGATATAACAGATAATTGCAACTCAGAGAATAAATTGGAGGAAACTTGGAAAATCAGGCAGTGCATTGCATTTGTAGGTTGTTTGCACAGTATTTCCCTGCACCACTGGCAATAACTGATCAGAACCGAAGTAGAAGGCAAGGCTGTGTAACTCCTGTGGCCTTGGGGCTGTGGGTGTGACCTGAATGTGGCAGTTGACACTTGGTACAAAAGCACTGTTGGTGCAGTGTCCCTGCACGAGGCCTCCTCCGGAGGTGTCTCCAGTCAGGCAGCAGAGCTGGAAAAGTTCTGTTATTCCCATGGCCTGTCTTCTCACAGCTGGCTCAGGCAACACCAGTTTTTAAAAAAATAAACATGCCGTTAAAACAAAGAAGTTTGTCCTTCTGTTAATTCCCCTGACAATGCAAGAATCACGTTTCAGTAATGTGATGTACATCTTCAACATCAGTGACAATAAATGTTCAACTTGTTGACACAGTTAAAGATGATGAGAGGCAACTTCTCAACATAGAACCAATACCTTCAGAGCAATTGCTGGACACATACAAGAGGAAGATTGCAGATGAAGGAAGACTTTTCTTGGATGAATTTCAGGTTTGTCCTTGGCTCAAAATATACCACAGATTTTTAGGCAGGTGGTTGGAAAAATTCCGTTTGGGAGCGTGTTTGAAGTACTAGTTAGAAATAAATAAATAATCTAGAAAATTGAGCAAATTCTCATCTAAGGTCAAATAGGCCTCAGTTAATTTTGCTACCAATCTCTCCTCATTGTAAGATGACAGTACTTTTTTTTCCCTGAAAGTGTTTTTCAGCAAAAATATAAAATAAGCAGTGTAAATACTTCTCATTTTAAAGTACCTTTTAATGCATATGTTTTATACTCTTACTGCATAGCCATGGGGATATAAATAATATATAATTGTGGATATATATATTATCTATATTGAGGGAAAGAAATTTTTTCTACTTCAGATATAAGAAATATATGAAGTAATATTGTATAAAGTAGAATATTATCTTCCAGATTCAGTAATACCAACTTATTTCCATATGCATTTGACTGTAAGTAGAAGCTATTAAAAATATACACTTATTTAATAAAAGAAAAATTGTATTTTACAGAGTATTCCTAGAGTTTTCAGTAAATTTTCTATAAAGGAGGCCAAAAAGAGCCATAATCAGAACAAAAACCGTTACATTGATATTCTTCCATGTGAGTATTTGCTATAATTTTTGTGCATTTTATAAATATTTGATTTCTCACTGCCTTGAGATAATATAATTTATTTTTTTAAATTATTTAAACAGATGACCATAACCGTGTTGAGCTCTCAGAGATCCCAGGAGATCCAGGATCGGACTATATCAATGCAAGTCATATTGATGTGAGTGACTTTTACTGAAAAAAATCTTAGACACTACTGAAGAAATCCTATAATCTGTACATTTAATGCATCAACACCTTTAAGGATTTCCATTTGAGTTGTTTCCAACTTTGTAATGTATTCAGTATTATTGAACTGTTGTATATTGAATTTGTTTTTTAAAGTTGAAAATCTTTGACTGTTCATGCTTGCTTTCTAAAGGTTGATAACAATGTACTTTTTTAGGGCTTCAAAGAACCAAGAAAATACATTGCTGCACAAGGTAATTTTTAACCTTAAAAGAATATGCTTTCTTTATTCACCCATTTCTTTTAGAGTACTAAAAGCCTATTTGTAAATTTAAAGGAAAAAATGAAAGTCTGAAATTTTGAAATTTGATATGAAATAGTTGTCAATGAGTTTTTGCTTAGGGAATTTTGTGAAGATTAATAAATTTTACTTCAAAGGCAGATTTCTCATATTGTATAATTTAACACCAAAAGTTTTCAGATTTCATAGCTATGCACTAAAGATACATATGAGACGTTTAAAATGCTGTAGCCACATGGCAGCAGCCATAATGAAATCAAGTGTGTGGCTCTTATTTGTGTGGTTGCTTAGCTTTTCAGACTGCATGGCTAAGCATGTCAAGAAGGCCAGTGTGTTTTCATGGGGCTGCACTCTGAAAAAGTCCCTTAAAATATCTCCTGGTAGGCCCCAAGGATGAAACCACAGATGATTTCTGGAGAATGATCTGGGAACAGAAGGCAACAATTATTGTCATGGTGACTCGCTGTGAGGAAGGAAAGAGGGTGAGAAACATCCTTCTATCCTTCTGTCTATCTTTCTGTCCTTCTTTTGTCTGAAAACAGAGTGGGTTGCTGTGCTGTGCTGAATTACATTTTCTTCTTAGTACTTTGTTTTCATTCTTTGCTGTTCTGTTGTTGTGGCAGAACCTGTATTGGAAAGCATGACAAAACAGTGTTGCCTTATGAATTACCAGTCTTATCAGAAAATATCACTTTAGTCACATCTGTAAGTAGCAGAGGGTGAGCCTCCAAATTACAATTAATTAACCCAGAAAAGGGCTCAGGGTAGAACTCTAGCTCCTCACAGAACTGTCATAAAAGGTGTGGATAGTATTTTTCTTCTGTCTATTCTGACATCCTGGCAATGTCCTCCGTAAATCCTAAATAGAATATTTTTTACCTGTTGTCTTTGCCCCTTATTTAACTGGAAGGTTGGGTGCTTCTGGCTTGCTTTTGTTCCTTATTCCAGGTACAGCAGGAAGAAGGGGATCTGCTGTTTTAACTGCTTTTAAAGATGTTGGCAGCATGCAGATTTACAGCACACCCAAGTTGATGTTATAGGCAGGCAAGAGCAACATCCCTCACTGAAGACTGAAAAAGAAGCCGTGGAAATAGCTGCAAAAATGTTTCTACAGCCTTCAGGCACCAGCAGCAGTTGCTGTTCACTTTTTCAACTAGTGTACAGGATGTATTTTTCCCTACTTTACATCTGAAATTAAATTCAAAATGACCATAAACTTCAGGTCAGAGACCTGAATTGCTGGATATTTGGAATTATTTACCTAAGCAGTGCCAGCCTTTTCAGGAGAGGACAAGACCTGTGAGAAGTTGGAAAAACTATACTGAGCTGCCATCTATTTTAAATCAGACCTTTTTCTAGCTCTCAGCTCTCTGCCGCTTTGCTGTCCTGCTGCTCACCTAACTTCATATCTTCATAGAACAAGTGTGCCCAGTACTGGCCATCAATGGAGAATGGATCTGCAACGTTTGGGGACATCATTGTGAAGATCAATGAAAGTAAAACATGTCCAGACTATGTCATTCAGAAACTACACATCACAAATGTAAGTTGATTCAAAAGTGTGAGACTGACTGGAACTGGAGTGTCTGTTTGGAGTTTGTACTTTTAAGAGACAAGAGTCAGATATCTATGGAAGACATTCTGCTGTATTTTCCCAAGCAACATATAGCTTCCAAGAAAACTTCTTAGAAAACTTAGTGTCCTTCCTTGCAAGAAATATGAGTTAGATATGTATTTCCCAACTTCAAAATGTATTTTCCTTAATTTTCTACAATCTACATTTAAGATGAAACTACTAATATGCAAAGTAGTAAAAAAATTAATATGCACACTGTGGTTTCCTTAGACGTTAGTTTGTTCTGTAACACAGAAATTTTGCTGGTTTGTGTGTATCTCAGCATAACCCTCTGCAACTAAAATCAACGTGACTCACAGATCACCATTATCTACCCTCATGATAATTGCACAGGGGGACAATCACAAATTCCCAAGTGCATTTATGAGCATAAGTATTTTAAAATTACCATTTATCTATGTGTAGAATCATTAAGGCTGGTTAATTTCTACCTTTTATACAGCTGAAATCATGTTAGTTGCTCTATGTGTAATTGAGAACAAAATTTGCCATCTGAGGCCAAATGCTCAATCTTAGGCCCTTTGAAAACTGTTTCAATGAGGATAAATGGAGCATAAGTCATAGCTAAAAGCATTAAGATTCAAAGAGTAAATCTGCTGACAGATCTTCAGTGAAGGGAACAGACTCCACCCATCTTTATCCATGATTACAGCTGGAAATTCCTATTCTGCTGTCTCATGTTGCTTTAAAATTTACTCAGGAAGCAGTCTGATTGAAAGAAAGTTGTAACGTAGTGTGAAGTCAGTGAGAATATCAGGATGTTAAGAATTAACTATTAACAAGGACATTGGTCCATCACTTGAGCAATCTGACGTTAGAAATGAGAGACTGCAGCAGGTTGAGGGCTGATATTTTTAGAGCTGTCTGCCCTTTGTTCCGCTGACATCATATTTATATAGAGAAAATGAATATTTGTTGTGGAATTTAAGAGTGGTACCTGGCAAGAAAGTGGAGACTTCTGCAGTTCTGGTAGAATAATGATGTATAATTACTGAAACAATGGCAAATAATTGTATGAATAACTCTGCCACAACTGGGTAATTCAACTTTGAATAAGAATTTGGAGGTTCATTACCGGGGAAATGCTCATATAGCCATACTAAATCTTAGCCAGTAAAAAAATGTCACTGAGATGTTTTTCTCATTTTGTTTTATAATCATGTTTATCAAAATCTCTGTCCTCTTTTAGTCTAGCAGTGACATATCAAAGTAGGACTCAAAACTTCACACGCTTTAAGCTTTACTCTAGTGACTTGGATTTATGTACACACATATGTATATATAGAGAGATATTAAACCCCCACACTTCACTTTTTCTAGGGAAGAGAAAGGACAGCTGGAAGAGATGTCACTCATATTCAGTTCACAAGCTGGCCAGACCATGGAGTCCCTGAGGATCCACATCTCCTTCTCAAACTCCGACGCAGAGTTAATGCTCTCAGCAACTTTTTTAGTGGCCCAATAGTAGTTCATTGCAGGTAAATACATATTATTCTTTAAAAAAATTTTAATGTTAAATAAAAATGAAATGAAGCTATTTAAAAAAGGGAGGTGGCAAAAGTGTCTGATCCCAAATTTTGTGGTTTGAATACTTGAAAATGAGGCAGCCAGAGAGTCACAAGGAGGCCTGTTTTCTGAAGGATATTAAAGATATTCAGGTTGGTAAAACGTGAGGATACACAGACTTTTGGAAAACAGCCAGTGTTGGGCTGCTCTGGCTATAAGCATCACATTTGGCAATATTTGCCTTGTTTTCATTAAAAGATACTAGAAATACAAACTCATCGCTGTTTGTGTTACCAGTTAATTTAGAACTGTGTTCAGTTGGGTTGAATTCTGTTGTTACACTTTTTCACTTTCCCTCTCTCAAGGACTGCTGCCCTCAGAGTGGGACCGGGGGTGCCATTCCCTCTCAATAAACAGATCCCTTTGTGCTTTGCAGTGCTGGTGTTGGGCGCACTGGGACATATATAGGAATCGATGCCATGCTGGAGGGGCTGGATGCAGAAGGCAGAGTGGATGTTTACGGCTACGTTGTGAAGCTGCGTCGGCAGCGATGCCTCATGGTTCAAGTAGAGGTATGTCACTAAAATTCCTGTCACTTAGAACTCTCCATTGCTAGGGCTTCATCAGTATTTCTCAGAAGTGCACTGCTCAGTCTTGGGTGCTGCTACAGTTCAGTTGAAGCTGTTCGTAGGAAATGTAGCTCCAGAAAATATTAATAGAGAGAAAAGATTCCAAGATAACTTTTCAGTTTTAGAAACTTCAACTTTTTAAGTTTAGAGTCTAGAAAAGAGCACCTAAACCAACTTAGATTTGATAATCCCTCTTTTGGCATGGAATTCACAAACACAAAATTGGGATTGCAGGCTCAGACTTAATTTTCAAATTCTAAAAACTGTCTGCCTAAGTGCAATTTTCAGTTGAGTTGAGAGTACACCAGAAGTTGTGGTCTGATGCGAAGTATGTTTTTTACTTATTTAAGTATTTTGCAGTTTTAATACCTGTATTTAATACTTGAATTTAATGCCTATTTAATGTTAATGCTTAATATTATTAACACTAATGATACCATGGGAGTAATAGTTCCTTAGAGTGGTTTTAAAAAGTGATCTGATTTTTTTTTTTACTCTTTAATAACTTCATGTTTAAACTCTGCAAATGGGAAACACCAGTCGCAGTACATCCTTATTCATCAAGCACTCGTGGAATACAATCAGTATGGAGAAACAGAGGTCAGTCTCTCAGAGCTGCATTCCTACCTTAACAATCTGAAAAGGAAAGACCATCCGAGTGATCCTTCTCTGCTGGAGGCAGAATTTCAGGTAAATAAGCATTACACTCAAGTTGCCCTTACTTCCCACTTATGTCAGAAGGCACCTTGCACAATAGTCATGAGATCAAGATACTGTATGTAATAGATCACTTTGGTGCTATTTTATTTCTCTAGCACAGAAAGAGTTTCTTTACCTCCATGAAAAAAAGCTGTACATTAAGGATATTTTATTTCTACTTTTGGTGTTGATATTTTTAACAAAGTTGGAGATCACAGAATGATTACTTGTGTCTGTGTGCATGATGCCCTGTGCTATAGTACACGGTGTAGCAGGTATTTTTAAACTGTGGTTGAGATGTGACCAAAGTTTAAAGAGTTAAAGTAAGGAGTGAGGCACTGTGAGGTGAAGGCAGGGTGTGAGTGTCGAGGGGAGGCAATGATCTCAGGAACTATTCTATTCAAGCATAATACCAAACATACTCTTTTTTTAGCGATTACCTTCCTATAAGGGGTGGCGGACACAGAACACTGGGAATCGTGAGGAAAATAGAAGCAAAAATAGGAATGCCAACATAATTCCATGTAAGTATATCCATGAACCTTCCCTTATTTTAGCTGTTTTCTTCTGTAAGAACAAATTACCTTACACTGTGGTATTTGATTAGTTTTCTCAAACTGTAAAATTAGAAACTTCTCATAGTGTTTTAAAAAAGGAGAGACGAGTTTTTGACCTGTGAATTATTTGGAGTGTTTATTTCAAACAAGTCAGCCTTTGTTCTGCAGTCTGTTGTGAAAGGACTGGCCTTTTCCTATTCCCCCCCCTTCCCCACCCCACTAATGCCATACCTGAGGGGCTGTGTGCTGTGAGGGTGACACTTTGTCTCATGCAGATGACTTTAACCGAGTGCCGATCAGGCACGAAGACGAATACAATAAGGAGGGTGAACATGATTCAGATGATTCCTCAGATGAGGACAGCGACTGTGAGGAATCAAGCAAATACATCAATGCTTCCTTCATAACTGTATGTATTTAGGGGATCCACTATAAGTATTTCACAAGCTTTCAGCTAAAACTATATTCTAACTTGAGCTCCTACTCTGTGGTTGGTTTCAAAATAGAATAGGAATTACTTGAATAAGGGAGAAAGATCTGATAGTTGATTGGCAAATCCATCTATGTTCAAAACCACTAGTCTTCAGACTGGCCTCATGATAACATGTATTTCTATTAGTGGGCATCTGCCAACAAGTTGAACCATATTAATATTTTCCCTGCTAGTGAAATATGAGTATAGTTATTCACATATACCAAAAATGCTATTAGTTAAAATTATAGCCATCAGTTTTTTGGTATCATTATACATCCAAAGAAGGAGAGCAGATATCAGTCACTATTGAAGTAATGGATTTTAATAGAATTACTAGCTAAGTTCCATTTGTCTGAATACTTTGAAATTCTGCACAGTTAGGATCCCTATTCAGGGTAAATGTATCTTTATTTTTAGGTTGCTCAGAGTGAACCGACTGGTGCACCAACTTTATGTGGTATAAATACAATATCTTAGTGGCAAAATTAAATGGCTGTGTAGAATTGAATGTTTTAGCCCTTAAAAATATGCTTTGCAGAAAATGGCAGGGTGAGGTCTCACCCACTGCAGCATCAATATACCTTGTTGTCAGTCTGGAAGTGATATTCTTGTTAGGAGGATTGAGTTTAATGTCAGTTGAACAGTAGAATTCCTGTAAGACCACTGTGTACTGTGATAGGTGTATTTTCCCTCTAAACAAAATGGTTCATTAGTTTATTTCACTGTGTATTCCTTAAATGACAATAAGTTCTATTATTTGACAATTACATTTCAAATGAATTCAAGAGAAAAAAAATCTTTTTTAGGGTTACTGGGGTTCGAAAGCCATGATTGCAACACAGGGACCACTGCAGGAAACTATTTCTGACTTCTGGCAAATGGTGTTCCAAAGAAAAGTCAAAGTCATTGTTATGCTGACAGAGCTGAAAGAAGGAGATCAGGTGGGGGCATCGTCTGCACACTGACATATATGCAAAGAAAACCCTGCACTGCACTCTCTCATTCCCTTGCTGCAGTTAAGCATGTTTCATAGGATGAGGAATTTGTATTTCCAATATAATTTGTTCTATTATTTACCTACTTAGTTTACATTCTAATGAGGTAAGAGTCCATGATGCTATATTTTAAATATATTTTGAATATTTTAAAATACAATGAAACTCCCACTGCTTTAAAGTCAGTACATTCTGTAAGTGAATGTGGAAGGCAAAATAAAAGCAGATCTGAATGGTAATCACTGACTTGTACTTTTATCCATTTTAGGAACTCTGTGCACAGTACTGGGGAGAAGAAAAACAAACACATGATGGCATAGAAGTTCAAATGACAGATGTCAACCGTTGCCCAAGCTATACCATACGGGCATTTGATGTTACACATCTGAAGGTAGGAGTTTCTTTGCAAATTCCGAAAGGAAGTTTTAAAGGAATTTTTCAATTTGAAAACAAATTTATAAACTTAGCCTAAAGAAAGAGAAGGGGTAGGTCCCACTACAGTTACCTCCCGCTCTAAGAAATGGAAATATTTTTCACAGAATCACAGAATCTTCTGAGTTGGAAGGGACCCACAAGAATCATCAAGTCCAACTTTTAAAGGAATGGCCCTTACAGGGATCAAAACCAAAACCTTGGCGTTATTAGCACCATGCTCTAACCAGCTGAGCTAATCTCAAGTTTCTCTTCCAGACCAGAAGTTAATAATGATAAATTAGCTCAAGTTTCCTATTTAGTGAGTTGCTGAGATGGTGGTAGTGGAGTCTAAAGACTGTGTTTTGTATTTTGAGCAAAGCCTGGATGTCTACCTACCTCATATTCATGAGGTAGAACTCACATCATTCTGCAGTTCCTCAGGAATATAATTCTTCCTTTGTAAATCAGCAGCAATAGAGGTACTATGTGAATCTTTATTTTAACCTGAACATTGACAACATCTCCACTGCTGTTTTTCAGACAAAAGAAACACAGAAGGTGTATCAGTATCAGTATCATAAGTGGAGTGGCTTTGATGTTCCAGAAACCCCCAAAGATTTAGTCAGCATGATTGAGAAAGTTAAACAAAAAATTCCATCCAGACAAGTCACTGAGGACAACAGGAGAACCCGCAGTGTCCCACTTGTCGTCCACTGCCGGTGGGTCTAAATTCAGCACACGTGTTCAACTAGCTCTAAGTTCTGCATAGACATAGTAACCATAATTCCAGGATGCCTACCTTTTCCCCAAGCCTTTCCATATGTCTGGAGATTCAGCTCTCCCTAGAAGATTCCTTGAATTGCTCAAGCTTGACCTTTTGGATTATAGTGTTAAAAAGCAAGCACACTTCCCATGGGTGCAGAATAGGTGTTAAGAGCTGGCTGCTCTTGGCTGGCACTGCTATTTTCTGGTGAAATGCTATGTCAGAGTGCACTTATAGCATACACTAAGGAAGATCCAGTAGAGTTCTTAGGTTCATTTCTTGCTCCAATATATGTCTGCTTTTTTCGGACCATTTCCAGGAGTAGACTTGCATAACATCTAAACCAAAAGATAATCCTGCTAACAATAGTTGAGACTATAAATCTGAAATTTTGAATTTCGGTCTTCCCCTTAAGTGGCATTTGAGATCCAAGTAGCCTCTAGATAAACTATGTCTTGTGCAAGTCCCACTCTTACACTTAATTGGGACAATTTCAGTCCAGTAAAAAACGTCTTGGAAAAGTAATTCTTTATGAAGGCTTTGAAATATATCTAACATTAAGTCAGAAGACTTGCTGATTTTATGTTGTAAATTTACATGTACATTTTGCATTTTCTTCTAGTGATGGATCACAGCAGACTGGTGTATTTTGTGCTTTAATGACCCTTCTGGAAAGTGCAGAAACAGAAGAAGTAATAGATGTTTTCCAAGTAGTAAAAGCTCTTCGTCGCACCAGGCTGGGAGTGGTCCCCACCTTTGTAAGTAAATCTTACAAATTAACAGAAAAAATTATGAGATTACTTATCATGGTCACGAATGTTCTCATAACCTCATGCATAATTGCTGTATACAGAACACTTACTCTAACCGTAGCATTCACAGCCACTTACCACTATTTGGGCATCAGCCCTTACTGATGGGAATGAATGAGTCTGTGAGATGTCCAGAGCTGCAATTCTGTAACACCTTTGGGAAAGTTTCCATAGTATGAAATTGTAAATTGCATAAATTGCTGTTCCTGCAGTTGCTTCAGGGATGTACATGCAGTGTCCCTGGAGTTCTGCAGTTAGGAGGCTCACTCCATTGCACTGACTGTTTTCTTTCAGCCACTTCAGAGGAACAGGCTCTGTGGCACACACTGTGCGTTTACTAACAAACCAGACCTAATATGGGGCACGTTATTAGGTGACTTTCCTAAATTCCTTACAGCTTAGGTACTCTAAAAAACACATTTTTGGTACTTTATCAACCAGGAGGTTACTGAGTGACAACTTGGAATGTCCAGTGCAGGCAGTTTCAGAGACGTTACATACACATGAAATCGGAACAAACCATAGGAGCAACACTCTGCATGCCAAAAACTGTGCAGGCTGCTTCATATGCAGTCTAGCATGTCCAACTACATGCTACATTTCTAAAATTCAAGAAAACAGAGAAAGAATGGGTTTATTCTTGGACTCTGAGCATTCCATTCACACTAACTTTCTTTGCTTTATCTTTAAGGACCATTACCAGTTTCTGTATGACACCATTGCCAGTACCTACCCTGCACAGAATGGACAAATAAAGAAGAACAGTCGACAGGAAGATAAAGTTGAATTTTGCAGTGAAGTAGGAAAAACAGATCAGGAAACTGATTTGATCACTATTGATCTTACTCCACCAACACCAGAGGAAAATGAGCCACCTGAAATACAAGATGATTCCAAAGCTGCAGATAGCACTAAGGGAACAGAAAGCTCTACAAACGGCCCCACAACTCCAGTTCTAACTTAGAGCTATACTTAAAAAAAAAAAAGAAAAAATGCTTTTTCAAGTGCAAAAATTCTTAAGCAAAATAAGAAGTATAAGATTTCTTCCTCTTCCCATCTTTTTTTTTTTTTTTAATTTGAAAATGTTTAGTTATATCATTTTTTTAAAGGTACAGATTTAAAGGAATACTTGAAACTTGTAGAGAGGGACAAAGAACTGTGGAAGTTTAATTTGTGTGTAGATTTTCATTTAATACTTCCTCAGAAACCTTTTTACGATTTTTATACTTTTCTTTTTAAAAATATGTACAGTGTAATACTATGCTGAGCAGTGGGAAGGAAATTTTTTTACTTCTGTAACAAGGAGAAAAGCAACTCAGAACAGCAAGATTAGTGTGTTGCAAGAACACGTCTGTCCTCAAAACTCTTAGCAAGTAAGTTAACCTACTTGGTAAGCACATATTCTAGCATCTCAGGAGTGCTGACCAAGCTCTGCATTAATAATACTCTGTGGGACTTGTGGGACTTGTAGGACTTTGCCAAAGACTTTTAGAAGCTTATAGTTTACATCAAGTGACAATTCCAAGGAATTTAGACCTACAAGGAATCTAAATCCTCCCATATCAATGCGGAAGAGAAATTTTTGCATTTTTCTAACTGTCCTCAAGGTGTCCTTGTTGCTCCACATTTTATTAATCTGATATCCCAATGTTAGACTCCTATAAGAGCTTGGGGATCAGCATTTGAATCATTGCAACAGTTCTGATAGAAAGCACATTCTGTTTACTCCTAGAGCTTAAAATACTGCGTGCTTGCACATCTATTTCTTATGCTTACTTTTATTTAAAGAGTCTACTCTCGTGTATGCATCCAAACTCTTTGCAGAATTGGAAAATGCTTTGATACTTTTCCTCAAAACTTTGTAGATTTTAATTGGTACAGGATTTTTTTTTTTCATAATGAGATTTTGTATGTTACAGTTGTGATATTTTTACTATTTCTTGCTGAATTTTAGCCTACTGGTTTTAGAACAAATAAAAAAGTTAATATTTGACAAGATGGAAATTATTTTGTTCTCTAGATGTCTGCAAACTGATCATTTGCTTCTAAATGCACAAAATCTTGTGCTGTCCCATACAGGGATAAAATTTACAAATTTCAGTAGGAAAACACACCATTTAATTCTTATAAAACTGTGTGTATGCCCAGGTAAGTGTCATGACTCTCTCAGAACAGAGGAAAGAAACTTTATTTTTCCTTTTGCTTGAAGCCATTAAAGGAACAGTCATGCAAAAAATTCAGTGCTCCTAGTTTATCACTGCTTGTTCCTAATTTCTCATTACAAAACATAATTGAAAATACTCAGAGAGCTGCCTAAACAACATGTACGGTCACACTTGGTTAAAACACTAATTGAATTGTGCTGTTACTCTAGATCAAATATTTCATTCACAATTATGAGCTCAGATAAGTGCTTCCTGGCAGTCTTGCTTGAACAAGTGGCAGCAAGCAGACACAGAGGCAGTGGGATTCCCCTTGGCTGTCAGCTGAACTGTCTTTTCAGCTGGAGTTGTGTTAGGTGATAAACCAACAAAGCTGAGCGGGTCATCTGTGGACTAAATGGGAAGAAAATCTGAAAAATATTGTAGGCCCAAAATCTGTTGGCTAGTTTTAGAAGAACATGTCAAAATTGCAAATTTAGCATTACTTGAAGATCCTTCTTTTAAGATTTGGCCACTGTAAAACTTCTCTAGGTAGCTGATGTAGAAAAATAAAGAGGCTTCCTATGATAAATGTGTGGAAACAAGAGACTAGTCACACTTTTAGGAATAACTGATATGTTTCCCAAACCAAAAATTACACCAAAATTTTCATTTTGTGTTAAATCTGAGGCACTCATACACCTCAATTCCTTAGAAATTGGTTCTTGTGGTTTTTAAGCTCCTGAACCACCTGACTGTAAAAATTTTGGGAATTTTGTTTTCTTAAATTACTTTCTAGAATGATTTTGATGTTCTTTTGATGGCATATTTAAAAAAAAAAAAAAAGAATGCCAAGTTAACTCCTGATTTGTGCATGTATTTTGAAAGAAAAGTCCTGAAATATCTTAAATTTTGCTTCATGCTTATCTTCATTATAGTCTAATCAGAGAAACAGAGCTTTGCTTAAATATGCCTAATGTGAACCACTTTTGCAGTAAAGTTCTTTACAGTCACAAGGAGATAAACTGAGCTCTTGGCTTTTAATTATTTTCAAATTAAAGAACACTTTGTGCAATTCAATCTCATTAAATCTCAGTATGACAACTGAGGGAGCCTGTCTTAACACAGCTTAGAAGTTCTCATTGCTTCTAGGAATTCTCTATGTGTGTCAGGGATGATTTTTTTGCCTTCTCTATTGTCCTTTGGATTCCAAAAATCCACGAGGTGGTGACACAGAGCTTGTAGAAGGTGGTCCTTGTGCTGGATGCTCCATAGTCACTAGGCTTAATTTCAGGTTCCCCAGGAACACAGTGAAGCATTTTACAGGTGAGTCATCAAGCCCAAGCTAATAAGTTTTGCTAGGAATTGCTCTGGCTCTGTCAGGGCAAGAACACTTTTGTAGCACACTGGAGACATGGCATAGCCTAAAAGCTGAGAAACAAACACTCAAAGTAAGATGAAAAATACTGGTTTCCTCGAGTAGAGCTAAGCCACACAAAGACTGCTAACCACTGCCTCAAGCTGAGTGAGCTGCTGTTGGAGAGCAGTTTGTAATCTGAAGTCCAGGATAAAAATAACTAAGCAGCGGATAAACTGGGAGAGGAGTTTAAGAAACAAATTAAGGTAATCAAGTGTTTATGTGACCAAAGGGGCTGGATTTCTCCCACAGTTTTCTGGGTAGAAGCTGACATAAAAAAGGGCGTGGAAAAGTGACGGTGGAGTCCGGTGTGGGAAGATGTCTACAAAAGATTCTGCTCGGTCAGATAACTGCACTGGGAAAGGACTGTGTGTGTTTGCTTCTGTTTAGTTTAGATTTTGTTTAGTTTTTTTCTGCTTCTTGTGCTCTATAATGAGCAAGAGATTAAAGTTTAAAACTTTTTCAGAGTGTACATTACGATGCAACACAAAACAGGGCCAGCACACAGAGCCCTACTTGTCAGGGATGCCCTTCCAGAAGTGGTAAAAGCCCTGCTGCCTTCCCACACCTCAGCTTCCACTGCTGCATTTGGGGTCCTATGGGGTATGTTTGTGCCTGCTCCTTTTCCCACCCGTTCGTGCAGGCAGTGTCCATGAACTCGCTGTCCCACTTCTCAGCCGGCTGGAGCAGAGAGCTCCAGCGGCACTGAGCTCCCTCCCCTGGGGAAGGGAGAGCATTGTCCCCTTGCTCTGAACTGATGGGAAAGGGAGAAGCTCGAAGCTCACGAAGGAGCCCGAGGGGCTAGACCAGGCCTGGAGGGTCCCCACCTCCCACTGTTACCCTGAGGACATCACTGCTGTAGTGAAGCAGGCAGTGAGTTTCGAGCTCTGCTGCAAACCGGGAAACCTGGGTTAAAGCTTGGACGAGAGGCACAAGCCGAGCTGGATAGCAAGTCTGAGCCACGTGCAGTTTTGAAGACAGGAGTTAAAAAGGGAAGCAAAATACTACCATCATGAGCTGTTTGTTTGTGTGAGATAGCTCAGAAAGTAGAGAGTAGTGGCTCCAGACAAGTGTTTCATTAAGCTGGAAGTTGTGTCCTTTATTTAACACTCCTCAGAAAAACTCTCCAGTAGCAATGCTTATCTCTTTGACAAGATGTCTTGCTTTTGCAAAGGCCTAGGGGTTTTTTGACATTGTACATTCTGCAGATTGCCTCTAAAAGTATATCAGAAATTCCCTGAGGGCTCTACACAGATGTACCACAGTTATTTTTCCATACGTAAAGCAACTGCTTGCCAAGAACCAACATGCTGTGTTTTAGACTAGGGAAAACTAAAACAGAAGAAAAAAAATCAGTTATAGGATACAGCACGTATCTCTATACACCAGCTCTACTTCAGAAAAAACTTCAGTCTTCTGAAGAATAGAATCCAGTCATTTGAAAGGTACAGCAACAATTTATACAATGCTTTCTAAGTCAATCTGTCTTTTCAATGTGAAAGAAAGAAAGGTGATGACTACAAAAGTACTGAGCAAGTGGATGCTCAGAGATCTTTCTAGGTATGAAAAAGTTATTTGGGAAGGATACCTAGTACAAGTTATTGTAAAATATTAATCTCATTGTTTTAACCTTAAATAATTACGTCCTCAGACTCAGGATTGCCAGCATCAGCAATGTATAATGTTACTGATTTTTTTAAAATTAACATAACAAACTTTTTTCAGAGGAATAGGTGGATAATTATTTACAGGTGGGCTGTCCCTTGAATCCCACATCTGCACAGTGCCATGGCTGGCAGTGCTAATGTAGTCGTAAATGTGACTGTCTGACATACAGAGGAAAAAATAAAAGGAACTTTATTTTGGATCAATTTTAGCACTCAGAATCAAATTTTTGGTTTTGGAAATGAACCCTCATGATAGCCTGACCTTGCCTGGCAGTTAGCTGAGAGCCAGAGCTCACACATATCAATACTTGGGGCAGACCATTTGTATTTTCAGAGCTTCCCAGCAGGCTGTGCTGAAACTCTTCAAATGCCTTTTGCTCTCTTCCAAGCCTCCTGCAGTGCATCCAGCTTGCTCCATTTTCAGTAACATGGAGCCATTTGAGGTAATGAAGATGGCATTTGTTTATGCAGCACTGCAGAGATTGTGCCTGTCCAAGACCAAGTGCTAGCTCAGAGTCAGAGTGTGTACGTGCCTCCGTGGGTGTGCGCACGCATCGTTCAGAGCCCTGAGTGTGAGATTACGTCCCGAGCCAGAAAACGATGAGCTGTTGATTTGGCAGCTGCTCGTCTTCAAGAAAGAAAAACAGAGTTGACATGGTGGGCCTGTACTAACTTTTTTTGTGGGGCAGTGCAGCCGATGGGCTTTATAATTGTGGTTTTCAGAAATGAATTTGCAAAAAATAAGCCACAGGTGAGGTACAGGAGACTGCATGCCTTCACAGTGCTCCTGTTGTCACAGACTAAATCACTGCTGGCATCAGTGGCTACTAAATAAGTATTTGTCAGCTCTCCTGATGTTGCAATAGAAGTCAATGTGCATGCTCTTCAACTGCAGAGAAAAATGGTAAAAAAATGACAATAGAAAGTTACCACTGGAAAATGGTGTTTTTGCCAAATGCAGATTTGGCAAGAAGTGTCAATTTTGATTTTTTTTTTCTTGAGGAAAAGAATGATGAATCATTTTAATCCTATTTGACTAATGTTAATATGTCATTTTGAGAATAAAAGTATCTGGCTCTAAGTTTAGCACTGTAGTTTCTTTTGCTCTTGCTATTTTCTGAAATACTTAATAATTATTATTTTTAATATATCATTGTGTCGTTGAAACCACTTTGAGACTAAAACAGTTCAGTATCGTTAAGTGTTTCCTTTCTCTATGCTGCTTTCTTAATATAATTTCTATTCAACAATAAAATGAAATTCTGACTTCATATATTGATTTAGCATAAATAAAATTCTCACAGAACAGGAATTCAATTTCTTAAATGGCATTAATAAATTATTCCTTAAAGAGTTATGTCTCCTTCCAGAGAGAGCAAGGCATTTCCACTATCAAATAAGGCCTTGCCCTGGTCCAGTCACAGTGCAGGGCAGACACAACTCACAGCCAACCTCCTTGCAGACATCCTTACCCTCGTCTCCACAGTCCAGTTAGATGAAGTCTCTGACTTTTCCTTCTGTAGCTCTTGCTTCAGCTACTGAATTGTGACCTCTTCCTATTTGAATATTTTTATCAGCTTTCTAGGTTTTCTCCTTACTTGGAAGCTCTAGCATTTCATTGACTTGAAGAGCTACCTGTTTTCCACAACAGCCTTCATGTCCTAGCCCAGCCCTATCCCCATCCTCCCTGCTCCTTCCCCCATCCCGGCTGCCAGGAAGCAGCAAGAGCCAGCTGCCCTGCCAGGTAAGCAGAGCCCAGCTCAAGAGCGAAGCAGGGGAGGGACAACACCCGCATGGGCACAGTCCCACTCTGCTCAAACAGGGGGAGCACAGCAGGGCTGTGACAGTAACCAGCCTCAGACAGCAGTCCACTGCTGCCAGGCAAGTGCAAAGTGATGGTGCAGCTCTGAGGCCAAGGAGTCGTGGTGGTGAGCCAGGCTCAGCCAAGAGCACGGCCAGGTGCAGGTAGACCTACAGCTCAGCAAGCCTAGGCAGGACTCCTTACCTTACTGCCTCTTCTTTCCTGTCCTGTGACAAGATACAAGTTTCTGTTACATCTTCTTTTCTCATGGTCTTGGACTCCACTTTGGAGTTGCTGTCTTGTAAAGTGGCCATGCCACCTGGCCAGACATTGCGGAAATTGATTGCTTGTCATTGCATGGGATTTGTCAGAGCCTGTGCCATACTGACTCGTGAAGACCTCACACCAGAATGGTGAAATAAGAGATGTCAGCATGGCCTCTCAATAGTTGTGCTGTTGTATCACAGTGCACAATTCCATGGGCCCTGCTTTATTGCTTCATGAAGGGTGCTGATATTTGAGGTCTTGTATATTCAGCTGACAAGAAAACTATTGAATCTTGTAAAATCAATGCCATGGATCCCAACTGAATATTAGGACTAAAACTCAAAACTGTATTGAGAAAAAGTATTAGTTTGTGCAGAATTTAGAATTAAGAGTTAAATGTATAGAGGTGAGAAAAAAGCAAGTTAGCTGAGTTCATTGGCTTACAGATAGGATGCTCGTGTATATTTTCTTTCAAGGCCCATTTCCATTCTGAGAGCTACATCTGCATCTTTTGCATCTTAGGTGAATCCTCCCATCATCTGGTAGCTGAGGTTTTATTTTGAAAGTTCATCTTAGACAAGATAGAAAAGAAATAGTCACAAGACAGATATTTTGTTCTCTACATTTCCATCTTGCAGCAACAGCTTTCTGATGGTGTTTTGTGAGAACCACAGCTTCAAGCTTGCTAATTTTGAATTCCTAATTCAGTATTCCTGAAGTCATGAACTGCGCATTGCTGCACAGAACTGTATTAACAAGCACTTAGTCTCGTTTTCTGGTCTCCTGTTGAAGCACAAAGCTGTATAATGTGCTGTATATTTGGTGATGTTTTCTGAGGGAGCTGTTTCCCTCTTCTTTGTTTTTAAGAAATGAGAGAGTTGAGATACCAGTTACTTCTCTTTTTTTTCCTCATTTATGCCCAAACAAGGAGAAAAAGGTTCATTGTCCCAACAGTTATATGTGTCCAGGCAGCATCACAACTCATGACAGATTACAGTACAAGCAGGTGGTTAAGTTTTGGCTATAGCAATTTTTTGGTCTTAAGCTGTTTTGAGTTTTATAGTCCTTGAAGCCTAGGCCCTTGTTCTCGTCCGATGCGCGGGTGAGAAGCACAACTATGAACTGATGAGGTGTAAAATGGCCATCTCAGTCCTGGTCACATGGGAGGAGTCTATTCTGCTGTCAGGGCAATAGTTCTGCAAATTAAGCTGCTTGCCATACGTGCAACTGGACAAAATGAGTGTAGCTTGTTTTCAAGGATATCAGGTCCCTTTCCTGAGTTTTGCATACTTGTAAATATTGTCTTTGGCACGACACTCCACAGCCTTCCTGTAGATGCCTCTTCTTAGTGAGAAGCTTCCTTGAGCCCAAACAGAGCAGGCATGAGTCCAGCAGTGGTGCCAGCTGCATGGCAGGAGGCAGTGTTGGAGAAGGAGTAAGGCAGCTTGAACCGAGATGGCTCCACACTTATAAAGAAACACTCAGGAGTCACCAAATGAATGCTATCAGCAGCCATTTCAATCTCCTTTCCCTTTTCTCCTCCAGAGTGTTTCGATGGAGCAGGTGGGTATGGTTTTCCTTTTATTTATGGACTTTTTGTTTTGCTTTGGTTCTTTTGTGCATTGTATTTTTAAAAAAATTGCATCCAGCACTTTATTATTTTAAGCTTTTGCTAGTAGCTAAAAATATAAATAAATCAAGAGTTTGTTTAATTAATTCCTGGTGCTGCAAGTTTTTGCATCCAACTGTTATTATGAATTAGTAATTTCTTTTTTCATAACCATCAAGTACAACAACATCCAAGGTAAATACTTCAGTAAATCAAGTCTGATAAATTAAATAGTTATAACTTCCAAAATCTAAGATAAATAGGAAGGAGAGAATATTTTTGTAAGGTTTATTCAGGTTTCCTTGGCAAGAGCTTGATCTACAGTAGACATCCGAGCCAGTACTTTCCCCTGCAACCTGACAATCTTGGCTGAGAGACATCACAAACACGACTAAGTGACCATGTGATGGTGACTGCTCTGAACAGCTACAACTATGTGCTGATGGCTCCTCTGAAGTGGTTCACAGGTGGGGATCATGTGTAAAGGGCTGTTAGAAGGTAGCATGGGTAACCCAGCCCAGGAGTCAGAATGGGATACACCTCTGTGGCAGGGAAGGGGGCTGTATGTAAGAAACAAATGCAGGAGTCCAGCTGTTCTGCTAGACTTCTAAACTGGAAAAAGGCAGAACAGATTTAGACAGGAAGACTTTTTTTTTTTTAGGCAATTATATAATTTTATAGCAGCATTTAAGGGAAAAAATTGCAACATGCACTAATAATTTCTATGGCAAATTAATGAAATCATGTGATAGGAAAGAACACATTCACTCCCTTTGCTCCCTTGTACTGCTCCCTACTTGCTGTAAAACTGAAGCATACATACTCTACAAGGCTGCTCCTGATCCTCAAAAGATCAAAGCAGCCTCCTCACAGAGGACTGAACTATGCAGGGCCAGCAGTACATGCTATAATAAATCCATTGTTTATCGAGGACGTAGGAGAGCAGAAGGTTATATTAAAGAAGAAAAGAGCAAATTTTCCTGCTGTGATTACTTTGAGGTAAAGGAAGAGACCAGTATGTCAGAGTTCAGCACTGGAAAGAAGAGCTCTGGAAACGGAGGATGTCTTTTTCTGTCCAAAGAGGGGATGTTGTGAGTAAGTGTGTCATCTTAGTCCTCTGTTAAAGAGCATTTTTGATGACGTTAACCAGACTTTGGAGGGCAGCTGTTATGAAGTGCAGCTCAAGAAACTGTGCTGCCTCAAGGCCTTGGAGCAGCCTTTTTACTTTTATGTCTTGGCTAATGAATAGACTGCCCTTTGGCAACTGTTATATAAGTGAGAGCTTTTTAAGCCCAATGCATTTCACATTCTCTTGAAAAACAAAATTTTTGACCCAACAGGATAATGCGTAAGCAATTCCCTGAGTTATAGCCTTCTCTGTGTTTTCCCAGTGTGGGTTTTTGCTCCACAAAGCACATCGTGAGCATGGGGAAAGCAGTTCCATGGACAAACGGCTTTTGCAATATTGCTTAAAAGTGCCCAGTGATGTCAATATGATCACACCATTCTTCTGAGCCAGGACTCTGTCCTACATCAACTGAAATTAGTAGGATTATGTCCAGTGATTTTGCTGTGCAGTAAGTTGGGACTTAAATAAGAGAAGCAAGTGTGAATAAATTACATTTAATATGTTTTTTCCTCTTAGTCCCAGAGATACTGCCTCTATGCAGAAAGTTTGCCTCCTGTAAGAAGCACTTCCCTGTAATAAACTCTTCCATCTCCCCAAAACCAAAGGAGTAACAGAGGTCATCTACATAAAAATGTGCATTTGGCACACTACTGTGCCTTGAAATAATTCAGTTCTTGGATTCAGCTGCCCTGTAAGTAGAGAACAGAACAGGGTATGTGTGTGGTGGACGCTGTTATCATTTGTGTTCTGCTTCTTTGAGGAAAAAAAAAAGGTAAAAATAATAATCTGGTTTAAGTTTTACCTGGACCCTACTGTCAAATTGGTCCTCAGCCAATGGCAATCTAAGAATATGCTTTCCTGATAATTTGCTTCAGTGATAAGATCCCTGCCAGCACACAGAGGGGAAACTGTATGTGGTTACTCCTGAATCCTTGGCAAACAGGCATGCAATTTGAACAGCCAGTGGGAAATTCCTACTGACCTGGTTATACTGTTTCTCAGTCATACACCTGTTTACTTCTCAGTGCTCTCTTCCTCTGCATCAATTGTTTCCTGGGATTTTTTTTTACATGTAAAATATCAAAGCAAGAGGCAACTAGAATTTCCTCTTAGAAGTGGCTTCTGTTATATCAAGTCCAGTAGACTAAACACTGGCTTGTAATAAAAAAATCCCAAACTTCTGGTACCTCATGGTTTATTTCTGGATAGAGCCAATTATGTGAGCATAGTTGGAGGACACACACATACCTGTTACAGTGTCAGACTTATACAAGAGGCAAGTGGAATGAAATGTGCTGTTCTGGTGGGCTTGAAACCTATTTGCAAGCAAGTGAACCACTGAGTTTTTTAGCAGACTTGGCACTCTCCCCTCAGGAGAGGTCCAGTACTGGGACAGCAGACGTTTCATTGCCGCTCCTAACTGAGGTACATTGACAGAGACATGTGGGAGTTTGCACAGGGTCCACTTGCATCAAGCCTTGTTCTGGCCAGGATTAATGTCTCATTTTTATGAGCACTAAACTTCACTAACATTTACCCGCAAATTAAAAAAATATCGAATATGAATTACCAAAGCAAATAGGCTTTGCTTTTTTTGTATAAATAAAGTGGATTCTTATTTAATCTTTGTTGCTGTGGATGAGGAGAACATGGTGTTTGTGCCAAATCTTTCACAGCTTCGTGGATGTACCTGATATTAACTCTTTGAGAGGAAGAGGGAAGCTGCAAGTCACCCACTGGTTTCTTTATATCTCCCATATAACTAATGCAAAACTTTCAAAAGCTTGAATGTTATTAGGATTCTGAGTACAATATATGTTCAGCGAAATGCAGTATCTGAATGCTTTGTACAGTGGAGCACAGCATAGGAGCTCCCCAGCTAATGCTGAACCACGGAGCTTGGAGCCATGAATTAGATGCAGCATAACAATGTTATTCCTGTAGTCTCATCAGAATTAATTAGCCTGGCTGAGAGGCAGGACAGATTTTGGCTGGGCAGACTGCACAGACAGAGCAGCTATACAGCCTGGTACCTGAGCCAGTTTATTTGGGGCAATACGGAAGTGCTGTCAGTGCTGAGAAAATTGTACTGACTTAAATGCTGCCAGATCACACTGTTTATTAGATCAGTTGTCTCAAAGACATATGCAGAAGGCTGTATCTAGAACAGTTTTGCTCCTATGCTTTTCCTTTTTGGTACAGATTCAAGAGAAGCAATAGTCTGAGTACGCCTGCTTGAAAAGCCATTCTGTACGAATTCAGCAAAAAAGGTTAAGTTGCAGTTCCCTTTCCCATATCATATGCATGTACAAATATTAAAAACGGAAATAGAAGTGGGAACACATAGATATGTATAAAGTATCAAAGTAGATATATCTAAGATTGATCCATGCACCCACTAATCTATAATAATTCAATTTTACTTCAGTAGAATCCTTTAAATGACTGGCTGGTAAACAGTATGTCTGTATTTTATTTCTGAAGTCTACATAGCTAAGTAATAGTTAAGCATACAAACTCACATGCGTTTGCTTCCAGGAGAAAAGAATTTGGAAACGTAATCTGATAAGACCTTTCCAGGTAATGTGAGCCTTTCATCTGATGGTGTTCTTGTGGATCAGAGCTGTTATTTGCAGGCTTGGTAACTCTGTCTTCGAGCAGAGAAGACTGACCTGGAGAGATGTCTACCCACCAGGGACCACTGGTAGAGGCTTAGCTCCTTCCTTTGCCCTAGACCTCCTGTGTGATTCTGGGCAAGTCACTCTGGGAAATAAGATACAAAAGCTATTTGGAAAGTTAGGAATATAATTCCTTGAAATACGGGTAAGTGTTAAGATAAAAAAAACCATTGAGAGATTGTAAAGTTCTCTTCAGTAACTGGGGAACAAACAAGCATTTTAGAAAAAATACCCTACATTGTTATGTGGTTTGTTTTTGTGAGAATCAAAGAGGAAGCAGGACAAAAATGTGAGTGAGAGAAAGCATTTTATATACACATACATGCATATGACTGATGGGATCATAAAGAGACGTTGCTCTGGTAGGCTAATTCCTGCCCATATCCTTCACATTGAGCAGTACTTTCTTGGTACTACAACAAAGTCTGTGTTTCATAGGTGAGACTTCTGTAGAGCTATATATGTACCACACAGCTGCTGCTGCATTACAAAGTGCTCAGGGCCAGATGCTGCTGTAGTTTGGCAGAGTGAGTACAGAATAGAAATTAGGACTTTCAGAGCTATCCATTAAATTTACATGTCTGTTTCAATTCAGTTAATGGAATAAAAATCCAAGACTGAAGATCTCAATCAGGAATCCCTGGAGAAATACAAAGTAAGGTTTAGGTAGTTCAGAAAGTAGCAGATACTGTCTGCAGTTTTCTGTGCAAAAATGTGCCGTACAAAGTCTGAGTTACAAAAAAAAAAAAAAAAAAAAGATCAACCCAGAAAAAGAACAACCCAAACACTTCTACAAGAAGCAGCGCTAATGGGGAGACATGTTAACAGGAGTGCTGATTCATATCATTAATGTGGGCAGGCAGGAACTGTGGAGAGTGAAAGAGCTGTTGGAACATGCTTTTCTTGAGAACACACCTAAATTAAGAGGCTGTCAGAGACATGTGTTTCATGGTGTTGGCAACCCAGGTGTAACAAATTTCCAAGATGACTATAAGTGAGTACTAACAGCTAAGAAACCATTTCTAATTTCTTGTCGAATATGGAGACTTAAGTGGAAGAGGGAACTGTAAGCAGAAGTGAAGGTCAGTCGGGATACACGTGCAAAGTAACGGCCATTAGCAGGGAAAGCATAAATGACTTCCAGACACAATGGGGTTCAAATCAAGTGATTTGATTTAAGAAAAGGAACCAGGACTGGAGAGAGTGGAAAGATCACCTCAGACTTTCCTAGTGCAGAGTTTTTCACTTTTGTCTTGGATCTGGTTTGGTATAGCAATTCCTATCTTCCTGTATTTCTTTTGATATGTTTCAGAATAATTTTAATTGCCCTGGGAAAAAACCACTCTCTTGTCACTTTTATTTACTGAGTGCTATACTGTTTTTCATTTATGGATCAGTTTCTTACTGTAATGGAACAAAAGGCTTGATAGGATTTTATTTCTTGAATGAGACTGATCAATGCCCCAAAAAACTACTTTTTCATTTCACTGGGGCTACTTCAAGGAACAGAAGTGGAAATTAAGCATGACTTTCGGGAATTTTTGTCAACTTTGCTATTCTGCTCCTCAAAGTTATTGGCCAGTCATCTGCAGTGATAGAACATTTGGACGCATGACATTAAGGAAACTAGATATTTGTGTATTTTTAATAACTTTTAGGCATCCTGCTAGTAAAACATTCAGTTATTTCATGTTTGATTTTGTTTTCCCATTTTTTCACCTGGAAGTTCTCTCTGAATTTGAAGTAAGGGTGGTAGAGAAAAGGTAGAATTTTTGATGCTAAGCACTAAGACAGGGTTCAAGGATTTTATTTTACCTGCTGACTTATTATTGGCAATATTTATCATGACAAGGTTAAAACAGCACACAGTTTGGTTACCTTCTTTTCAAGAAGCAGCCCACTCCCAGCTGCACTTATGGCATCTAAAGATGTGAGACTGATTCATGCCACTCAATATTAAAAAACATATCCTTGTACCTTAAAGAAGTATTTTCATTATAATTATGAAGTACTAACCCAGTCACAAAGGAGGTCATGAAGGCAGGCGAAAATGGTGACACTCAGGCTTTGAAAAAGGAAGGTCCCCAGATCACATCTGAAATACCTGAAGTACTTTTTCCAGAAAGAGCTCTGTAAATCACTGGTGCTGGTACCAGAACTCTGGCCAGCCAGGCAGATCAGGTAACGTAGCTCCATGTTAATTTGCCTGGAATAAATGCTGGTGGGGTTTTTTTTGTTGTTGCTTTTTTTAACAATCATTCTGTACTCCACACTTATGTAATTCTACAAGTTTTATTGATTTATGACTTTATTGATTTTATGAATCTGATTTATAGTGTTAATTAAGATCATGTTTGGGAACCCTTCGGAAATGCACATTATTTAGAAACTGTGTGAAAAACCTCTGACAGACCAGAGAACACTCATTGCCATGAGTTTTCCATCTGTCTTTCATGTGATGATTTGAAATGTTCAGGAATCCGTGGGTTTTTTATTGGGGAGAGACAGCATTATGAAATTACATTACAATCTATTGCATTGTACTGGGTTTGCATGGCAAGGTTTTGGTACGGAGTGTGTGTACAGGGTATCTTCTCTGAGAAGGTGCCAGAAGCTCCAAGATGGATCTGCTGCTGGCCAAGGCCAAGCCCATCAGCAACAATAGTAGCACATCTGGGATAACACCTCTGAGGGAAAAAATGCTGTGCAATCACAGATGGAGAGAAGAGAAAGGAGTGAGAATATGTGAGAGAAGCAACTCTGCAGACACCGAGGTCAGTGAGGAAGGAGGGGAAGGAGGTGTTCCAGGTGCTGGGGAGAGATTTCCCTGCAGCCTGTGGTGCAGCTCATGGAGAGGCACCTGTGCCCCTACAGCCCATGGGGGTCCATAGATCCACCTGCAGCACACAGAGGTACCCACACCATGGCAGGTGTGTGCCCGAAGGAGGCTGTGACCCCGTGGGAAGCCCATGCTGGAGCAGGTTCCTGGCAGGATTTGTGACCCTGTGGGGGCCCAGCCGGTTCCTGAGGGACTGCACCCCATGGAAGGGACACACATTGTTACAGGGGAAGAGGGTGAGGAGTCCTCCCCTTGAGGAGGATGCAGTGGCAGAGACAACGTGTAGTAAACGGAAAGCAGCCCCCATTCCCCATCCCCCTGCACCGCTGGCAGGAAGGAGATAGAGAAATCAGGAGAGAAGGGAACAAGGAAGGGATGGGAAGAAGTTGTTTACAATTTGGTTTTATTTCTCCTTATACTACTCCAATTTGATTGGTAACAATTTAATTTCCCTAAGTTGAGACTGGTTTGCCTGTCACAGTAATTGCTGAGTGACCTCTCCCTGTCTTTATCTTGACCCATTAGCCTTTTGCTACATTTTCTCTTCCCAGTCCAGCTGAAGAGGGGAGTGACTGAGTGGCTTTTGTGGGCACGCCTTTGCTATTCATGGTGTTTTGACCTGGAACTGCTTTGGGCATAGGAAGAATAAGCAGGTGGAGAAGGGGGAAAACGACAGACAGAGAAAGAGCTGCAGTGAGCTCCCTCAAGCAGCCTGAGCCACCCAAAATGAAGGAGAGCCCTCACCCGCCTATGAGTAAGGAAAGCAGAAGTACATGGACTTCAACAGAAGTAAAGGCTTTTGACTATTGCCAGGAACTTTATATTACTTACTGATTGACATTACATCTGTTGACTGTTGACGTAAGTCCTTAGCTTCAGGATTTATCCCTCACACAAAGCTCTCATGTAGCTGTGCCAGCCTTTGCAACTTTCACCTCTGCTGCAGGCATAGGCAGTCCAGGAGAGGGCTGGCAGGACACCCAGCCCCTGTTGCTGGGCAAAAAGGGGTCAGCAGGCAACATCTAAGTCAGGCATGTGTCAGGAGGTGAGGCAGGATCAAGTCAAAGACTGAGAAAGCTTATGCAGGTTGACAGTGGAGCAAACACCACGCCTGATGTTCCCAATGAGGATATGTTTAGGATGCCCTAAGGCTCTGGACTCAAAGGTATTTTAAAGGGATTGCATCATTTATCCCTTCTAGTACTTTATGAAGCTATTTATAATAGCTGAATATCAGGAGTCTGGGATATAAAAAAAACAAAAACCCAAAGGAATTCTAGAAATAACCTTTCTTTTCTCCAGTCTTGTGTTTTGATGTCAGATGGATGACACAGAGTATTCATATTACTATTTCAAATTGGCATGTTCTGTTGAAAAAGAGTCAGGAGCTACCTTGTAATATCTCCTGAATCCAACAGACCTAATGCAGATTTACACTACCTTTACTGAGAGGAGAAATTGGCCATCAACATTTTCTGAGCAAAGAGATATGTTGTATCTCCAACAAGGCTTCATAACACCTCATTAATGAGATTTATGAAACTTGAAGAGAAAACAGACTGCTAAGCAACAACTTTATTCTTTGCAATCTATGCAAGCTAGTGGTACATAACTTTTATATTTAATAACAAAGTACCTGACTGGAGCACCTTCTACAGTCTTGCTTGTATGTGCATTGTGTCAGAGCATTCTATTACTATTTATATCAGATAACTATACTGTCTGTAATGTATGTTATACATGAAGAGTTTTTACAATGCTTAGTAAAGCTCTGAGTCCGTAAAATTGGATTTTGGAGTTCTCAAGTAGGGCATTCTCTGCAATAACTTTCCGTCATCCCATCCAACATTCTTTGTCTCTTTTGAAAATCATGGCTGATTAAAAGTCTAATGCAACAGCTGTTTGTGATCATATGATTGATATGTTTTCTAGACAGATGCCTGGTATTAAATGCAGAAACATTCTGAATTCCTTGCAACGCTCAAAAAATTTGGAATTAATCTTTTTTAAAGTCACAGTAGGACAGAGCTGCTAGGCAATACAGATTCTTTGCATAATTAAGAATTGGTGTAACTCAAAAGACTGATCACACCACACACAAAAAAAGCCCCCATAGGCATGGCTTCAGGAGGTAAAACTCTTTGTCTGCATGAATCAAAAAGTATTCTGAAAACTTTTAACATCTCACTATACCCATAGACTACTGTGGAATGTATTTTTTTGCTGTTTAATATCAGAAGTGAACTCCCCTTGTGAAAAAGCTTACTCACATTAGCTGACCACTATGTAAACAGGTGACATGGGCTGAGACCAAGAGGAATGCAGGAAGGGATATGGCAGTTAAACAGTTTCCAGTATAGGAGACATTAGGTTTTGTAATTGTCTTTAAAACATAAATTAAAAAAAAAATTGTGGTCAATCAAGTGACTGCTCCAGGCTGGGAACACACGTGAGAGCACGGATCCTCCTCCACACCAGCGCTGAGAGCAATGCCTCCGAGAGCCCTCAGCAGCACACACTGGGTACACCTGCTGTAGCTCAGAGAGTAACCCCTCCAGCCCCTATCCCCACGCAGCAAGCTTGAGAAGTAGCTTTAGCAGAGGTTTGCACATAGCATGGCCCTGAGGGCGAGGCTGCTTGGGCTGAGGGGCTGCATTTGGGACCTAATGGGCTGCACCTGGGAACTGATGGGCTGCATTTGGGAACTGAGGGGCTGCACCTGGGCTCAGCCTGCCCCCAGGCAATGGCAGAAGCTATATAGGACCAGTCTCCAGCCAGCAGCAAACCTTTCAGGGAACGTGTCCAGGCAGTGCCTCTGGAAGAGCTGGTGCACTCAGGTAGGTTGCTCCTGTTAACATCTCTCATGGCCCTGGGTTGCTGTGGTAGCTGTGTGGGTGGTGGGAGCAGGGAAGGGGAAGGTTTCCTCTTGTCTGGAGGTGACTTGGAGTCTGAGGCTTTGCAGGCTCTGGCTTCACATTCAGAGTAAGGCTGCTGTTCTTGCAGCTGTGTGTGTTTGGGAAAACTCCTGGGTAAGCCCAATCTCTGTTCTCTTGTTCCTGGGCTTTTTGCTTCACTCAGCTGGGTTTGCATTTTGGAGACACTGTGGCCGTGCGTGTGACACACTCAAGTGGGTCCTTGAATGATGTCGATATGGAAAGTTGGGAAAGGTTTTGGTGAAGCTGTGCTCTAATTGCAGGGTGACGTGATTCCTAACAAATGTTTATGAGTGAAGTTTGACTGGTGCCCTTATCTCTTGTACGTGCTCTTGGTATTGCTGGTTGTCTCACAAGGATTTGTTTTTCTGCTGCTGTCACAGATATGAGCTTAGGTAAGATATTCTTATACTAAATAGGCCTCAGAAAATAAGCTAAAGGTGTTGATTCTTTTTAAGGAGGAGAAATCTTCAGTAGTATGTCTTTCCTTCTCGAAGATGTCTACTATTGACAGTCCAATTGTATATACAGTTTTTCTTTCATGGTACTGAGAAGGTTTTCCTATCTTTTTCTTTTCCTTACCAGTTCTACATGGTTTCCAAAATTCTTATCTCTTACTTTTGCAGTATGGACAAAGAAATAGAATAGGAATGTGCATTTACTTTACATTGGAGCTACACCTGAAAGCAGTTATTGGTTGTTGCTTGGATTAAGGGGGGAGGGGACAGGCAGGGAAGCAAATTTATTCCCATTTGTGGAGTTAAATTCTAGCTATGGAATTTTTATACACCAAGACTAAGGTCAAAATCAAGTGCAGTTTGAGAACCTAATCTTGAAATAATCAAAAGCTTAAGTATGGTGGTGTTCATCAACACCTTGTTCTTTCTCTAGGAAAATCACTTCTTATTGATGTAAGAATTCAGTCATGAAATGATTATTATATAAATTAGAGAAATAAAAGTAGCATAATAATTAGCTGGGATCATCAGGGAACTTTGATTCCCAGAATACTGCAGTAATTTGTGCTCTTGGCTATCTAACATTGTTGTGTATGCTACGGGAACAAAAAAACCCACAAAACAGCATATGAAATAGGCATTCCAAAGAAGTCTTATTCTGTGTAATTTATAAGATAAATAATCTGTATGCCTTAAATCTGTGGCTATGTTTCTTCCATAACTATTGTTAAGTTTCCCTTCAACAAGAAACTGGTTATAAACAAAAATATACAAAATCTGTGTAGATGAAGTGGTATGTATTCAGTTTGTGTCAGCATTCCAGTTCCTTATAGTAAACAGGGTTCAAAAAAATTGAACCAGGAAGTTGAACTAATGTATCAACACACCAAAATATCTGAAACCAAATACCAATTTAATATCATGTATTGTTGTTTGCTATAAAGGAAAGCAATTGAGTTATATCAGTTCAGATGATCTCAAACACAAGGTAGCAAATGTGTATGAACTGCAAATACCCATATATTAACTGGCTCTTGAAATATTTGGTTTTAAGTTGCATCCTTCACTAGGGTGCAAATATTTGTATAGATTCCTAAGCTACAAAAAATTCTCAAACTTGGGACTAAGTGATACTTTAATTGAAGTACTTGTAGTAAACTTAAGCATATGTATCTAAGATTTGCTAAGCTGATTTGTCTTGTTTTGGTTTTCTTTTGGTATTTCTGCTTGCATTAGTAATGTGCCACAGTTTTCACTCCATTATATCACACACTTATTTTGCCTTTAATACCAGTAACAAAGAAAATGGGCATCTATGTAACGTGAATGATGTCACTGAGCTTGGGCTGTGTGACTAGAATAGCATAATTGTAGTCCCTGTGAAGCCAACAGAGCAGTGCCTGTCTTGGGTTTGAGAAACCCCTTTGGAAAAAAAAGGAGGCCAAGCTGTACAATAACTTACAGAGAGCATAGCTTCCCTGAAAAAATTTCAACAGCTTTACTTCAGTTTGGACTTTTTCATGCTCCATCAGAATTTCTTTTAAGCATGGATGCAACTAATTTTTACAAGTTCATGGGATTACTGTGGGTAAATGAAATACAATAAGCTTGGGGGTTGTTTTCTACGTGGAGTATCCACTAATTGTAAAATTCTTGTAACACAATGAGGGTTGATTAGCTGGTTGATTAGTTATCTGCTAAAGGAGCATGTAAACATCTGGGCAAACAGGTGGTGCCTCTTCTACGTGCATCTGCAGGAAAGCTGCAATGAATGTCTGCCCTGCTTGAATCCAGACACTTTGTCTTTGACTGCCCGTTAGCCTTTTCCTGTAGCTGATCCCAGCTTCCGACTCAAACAGGATGGTGTCCATATCTGGTACTGTAACTATTTAATATACCACCCATGTTCCTGGTGCCATGGTAAGAGTTCCAATAGTTAAAACTTGAAAGGCCTCTCTCTAAGAGTTTTCTTAACCTCTAGTGGATTAAATACAAAATGGATTAAAGCAGGTATTGGATTTAAAATGTGGATGGACAAGCTCAAGAGAAATAAGAGATCCACAACTGTGTCCCTATAGGGGAGATGGCTAAACTGATAGGAAATGAAACATTGTATCACAAGGCTTGTGAATATGCATTTAAAGTAGTCTCCAATTTATATATACATATTCTGGTATTATAGGTGCAGATGTACTCTGCCACACAGTTTTCTTTATTAAGCAAATGTGGTTTTTGAGGGAGACCTAACACTGTGTTCATAAGGACAGCTTTTCTATAAAGCTAACTCTTGGAATTTAGGGCATATGTTTGTTTATTAACGGTGTACTTTTTACTATGTATATAAAGAAAGGTCATCAAAAAGTCCATGTCTGATTTGTAGCTTGAAATACAGATCTCTACTAAAGTTTGTTTCTGTTCCAAATATCTGCTCATAAAGATATATGGGTTTGTGTGCAGCTTAGATATTCTGAGATTAAACTCTGAGGCAAGCCTGACTGCTTTGTTTATTAATGGGCAAAAGCACTGTCTGAGAATTTTACAATAGAAGAGTAGTTCTAGACAGACAGCAAGGCACCACTGTGGGAGCTGATTGCTCATTTTATTTATAGATAAGCATAGAAGCAATGTGTGAAAGATCGCTTTAAGGGGTGAAGTTTTCTAGTACATGATATGAAGTACCAGTGCCTGTTTTTGAGAGCTGTTGAGAATTAGAAATGAGACTGTCTTTAACAGCTGCTTAAAGACACCAAGTGAGAGTTTTCTCTTTTCAAAGACCCCTTTTTGAAGTTGTAACAGTTTTTGTTGCCTGAGCGACTACTTTCTTAATTAGCACCTATCTCAGCATGCCCGATGAGGGATGAGGAACCAGTGAACCCCTAAATAAGGGTCTATCAGAATGTTGCCTAATCTGATATCTGGGGTTGATAATAATCTGCAGTACTTTGACTTAACCTAATTATTTTTTTTGTTTACTTTAAATAATGTCCATTTGAAGCCGTGCGGGCAATTTGATAAAGAGCTGGCTTTCCACTCAACCAATTCAACACACCATGTATTTAGATAATATTTGAAAGCTGGGTGATCAGTATTATATCTGTGTTTTTAACAGGGTCATTTTCTGTGCTTGGGAAATTCTTAGACTTATCGAAGAGTAGTAATATATTTTTAAGGGGAAGCCTTATGTAGCATTAAGTATGATTTGAGACTTCAGACTTTAATTTCCATACCTTATTGGACCTAATATGATTAATTCAACCTAAAAATTGAAGGTTTTTTCCCCTGAGTCTTGCATAGCATTAAAATTGCTGTAGCTCACACTAAAAATAAACTTTATTGTATTTTCTCTTTTCAACTTTGCTTACCATGTGGGTTTTTCATCCACCTCTGTAAGGAGAGGCTGTTCGGGACTATTTTTCTCCTGTTAAAATATAGGCTTAAGAATAGTGTGTGGGACACTGACTGTTTCCAGAACTAACTCTCAGAACTTGATATTTGCTCTTTTTTCAGTTGGTCTGTTGCTTGTTTGGAGTTCATAATAATAATATCATCTATGTTGTACAATTTTGTGGCTTCTCCTTAAAAAGCTTTGGAGATTCTCTGACCCAGAGTACAAGCTGCCAGCTGTATCCCCCATTGTGGTTGGAGAGCTGGCTGGAAGGTCAGCAAACCCAAGTGTGGTGAAGCACTAGTTCTACTACTGCTGGACTGAAACAGAGGTCTTTCAGCAGTGGGTCTGCACAAACCCTTTCCTGTTTTGTGTGGGACCTGTGACAGATATAGCAAAAGGATGCCAGTGAGCAACATCCTGCATCACCTTCTTTCAGTCTCCGCTTTCATGAGGTCACTGCTTGCTGTGGTTCCACAGTGATGTGTTCTGTTTGTTTGGGGTTTTTTTCTTGCAATTTAAATAAGGTGGCTCATACAGCAAACTTATGTCCTTCACTCTCCTGAATGTCCAGTATCTTTGGTTAGTCAGGGTGAATTCAAACCATGTCTCTCACTGATGAAACCAGTATGGGCACACTCGCTCATACTTAGGACTAATCTTAAGTCTCAGCAAGGAATATAAACAGTGTGTTAAGATTAAAAATTTTATTCTATGTAAATCTGGAGAACTCTACAGCTAACTTATTGACAATATGCAACAATTATGCATGAGAAATTCTTCATTGTAACCAAAGTTCATGTCTGATTTCTGTCAACTTTTGCATAATTTATTTTCAGGATGTATTAAGGAACTAAGACTCCTTATTTTTTTTAAGCACTATGTGTTTTGTTTTGCCAAAGAAGCCTCACCTAGAATCTCAGGTTCATTGGCTATTTAATCTCAAAAACCCCAGCCCCCTAAAAAACCCCACCACCCCCCAATCTCTCACCCAAAAAAAAGGTGAACTGCAAGTTCCATTAGTCAAGATGTTAATTCCAGTCTGGGTTTCTGATGCCAGTTCATGCTCTCTTCTGCCTTCTGCTGTGCAGATTTAGTTGTTCTGTGCTCATATGCACTATCATTTGGCATTTTCATATCAAAAGTATTCAGATGTAATATTGAATTGGGTATTGCACATAAAGAAGAAAACATTTTCCAGAAGCAGTGATGGAAATTACTACTGATCTCATTTCAGTTTCCAAAGTTAGGATAAGGGTAACAGCTCTGGAATGAGACTGAAAAGGGTATTTTTTGCCTTTCTAATGGCAAGCAAGCAGGTCATCTCATCAGGTTTTTGATATCTGAGCAATTACATGGGTTGAAGAAAACAAATGCTGGGCCTTTGGAACTAAAATAATGGATTATGTTTATCTGTTGTTTGTTTTATTATTACTTGGAATTTTCACAGGTGACTAAGTCATGTATTCAGTTTTCACTTCTGTAACACTACAAATCCCAGCCCAAATAGCAACTAAACACACAGCGAGTTTTCTGTGTCTTGTGCACAGTTGAAATTACCCTGCAAAATATTTCTTAATTTGCCACACCATTTGATTTCGTTCTTTATCTGACACAGCCAAACCCTGGTTGCCTGCAAACAGCTTTGTGAGGTGTGTTTCTATGCTGCTTCTTGTGAATGATGAAAGCTTAGCTCATTCTTATAAGGACTCTCCTTTTTATAACTTCTTAAAACTAGTAAATATAGGAACCAAATTAATTTTGAGCAAGCTGCAAGTGAATAAAAATGCTGCTCTATATCACTTTGTGCCATGCAACCTCCCCTTAGCCTTGGGGATCTATAGCACAATTAAAAGGTGCTATGCTGTTTGAACAGGCTCCTCAGATTTTGAGTGAAGGTTGATTCAGGAAGGAGAGACTGGCTTCTCAATGTGCCCTGGAAGTTTTTTGGGAGAGAAACAGTTTTAACTAGTGGTGGTGGGGTGTGATAATTTTTAATGAGTGCCATAATTTATTGTGATATCTTCACATTTTGGTTGTAATTGTCTTTCCTGCACATTATATTTGGACTAATATGAGTGAAAATAGTTCTGTCTTTTAATGTGGACGTTTGTTCTTGTGCTTTTGGAGGTACTGAATGTCTGGGTGAAAAAGACAATCTGGGGTTTAGAACTTTCACTGTGGCAGCTCGGGCTCCTTCCTGACAGCAGGAGTAGAGCTTACTGGAGTGCAAGGTGTGTAGAGGGAGCAAGAAGGTGACTTAGTTTTGTCTGAATTTACAGTGCAACAGGTCCCTGAAGTGATGGTTTGTACACTATCAGACATTCTTTTTCGTGGTACCCACAGAAAACTAGTATGGATTCTGTCCCCAGCCTGCCACTTTGGTGTATGACCTCTGACAACAGCTAATAAAATCCTAACAAACTTAAAGATGTTATTTGCAATAGAATTAAATACTGCTTAACAAAAAGCTTTGCAGTCTTCCAGTTATGCATGTGCATCAAAGCACAGATGTTAAATAAAGCTGGACTTTTACAGTTCAGTGATTGAATTAATTAATTGGAAAGAAAAAGAGGGGAAATGGTTTCAGGACAAACCAAACCAGATGGAAGAAGGTGGGGGTTAGCTCTCCTATCAATTTCTTTTGGGTGGACTCAAATACATGGTCTGAAGTTAATATTTTAACTTAAGAATTATTTTATATTTGTTTAATCCATATTAAAAGATGGGATTTTTTTAGATTAAAATGTTCAATGTTTTTGCTTGAAAATACTGAATCAAATTAATCTCAGATCCCAGTTTTGCCCCTGTCAGTTGTGATTTATTGATCATGCAGTTTGAATGGAAATCACAAAAGACTTATGCTACTGAGTAAATATTTTTACGATTAATTCACTATTTTATCGGGGGGGGGAGGGGGAAGAGGAGGGCAGGGAAGTCCAGTTAAACTAAATGCTTGAACTTCATTGCATGTTTAACTACTTTATATATTCCTCAAGATAGAGGATCTGAGAGAAGAATGATTTCTAAACTTGAGTTGCACTGATTGTCGGGTCTGTCCGTATGAGACAATACAAAAAATGAACCTGTCATACAGCCTTATTTTAATTTTCTCCAATGTCTCATTTGTGTGAATTGAGTTTTTTGGCTCAATATTCTTTTAAAAAATTTATTGAAATACCGAATTACTGTCTCTTTTCTACATTGTGTACAGTAATACTAGATTTGGAAGCATTAATTTTTTATTTCAAATAGAATTTTTTATGAGAAAAGAGATGTTAAATCTTTCAGATCAGCAGAAATACCCACTGTAATTCTAATTTTGGAGTCTCAGTTATATGATAAAGGCAATATTCACACATACTAGTTGATGGAGCTATTTTGATCCTAGTCATCAAAAAAAACCTCCACAGATTGATGCTATATATGACTGTTAACCCAGAGGATGATGTGTGTGGACAGTTGGAAAGGTTAGTGCAGTGGTTATGTACTGAATCTTGTACAAGGACTCTACAAATAGGGATGTAAAAAAGCTACAGATTGTTTCAAACAGTGGTGAATACTGTGGTTTTGGCTTAACACATTTATGCCTTTCTAGATGAAAGTAGAACATAAGTTTGCTAGAAGCCAGAAGATTTTTATTTTTTTACGAACTCTAACAGTCTGGGAAAAAAAAGAAAATTGGCTTAAAGATAAGAGAAATGAGATGAAAAAAATTAACTCCCGGAAACCAATTTTTGCTACACGTAAGAATGTCACAAATGCCTTTATTGTTCACATGTTTCTATGTTTTTTGCTAAGTTTTGAGGCAGAAAGCAAAAGCAGTCTGACTACTAATGTCTGAGGAGAAAGCAATTTCAAGTGTATGAAAGAATTCAGTCAGGTACTGATGCACCATTTTGTCTAAAGCCAATGGGGTTTAACAGGGTGTGCTTCCTGGGTGAGCCCCACCTTCTTCTGCATATGAAAACATCCCAAAGGAAAGAGTTGTTATAGGAGAAGTCTAACTTGTGAACATCTCTCAAAACAAAAGAAATGAGAAAATCTTGATTAATCACATGAGGGAACAAAAATATTATTTATTTTGCTGTGGCAGTGCAGGCAGCTGCACATGAGACATGGGATCAGCAGTTGTGCATGGGCATAGCTGTCTGAGCATGCTGGCAGGAATGGGATGTTCCTCCTCAAAAAATCCACTCAGAAACAAAACACTTTAATAAATAAATAGAGCAATGACAAATTTAAGTATTTGATCCTTGGTCTGGCTACAAGAGGACTAATATTGATTTGCCAGAATTCACGATGGATTTCTCAGATGTTACTTTCCTTTACGGCTAACCCCTTCAATTTGAAAAATACCCCCAAGAAGGGGAAGGAAACCTGGTGGTTGTACAAGCAAGCTGTATTTAAATTTTTGATCCTTTTAACTCAGTTCCTATTGCAATACTAGAAATAGGAAAGCTTATTTTGAAAGTAAGCTAGCAAAGATTCTCCTGTCACTGATATTTTCTTCAGGGAGCAGGGGGAGCAGGACAGACAGCTTTAGCTGTGTGTAAGGGAATAAGGCCAGTGACGTGCTAGACATTGCCAGCCTCTGATCCACTATAAACCTGCCTTTGGAGTGGGTGACTGACTTGTAGAATCACAGTAAGGCAACTCAGCCTGACTGTAAACTTAGAAAATCTGAGGTGGTCTGGAAAAGGTGGATACGTGGGCTTGTGGAACTATTGCTGCAGAGATAAGCCCAGCTGGATGTCAGTGTGTCATCTTTTGCTAAACTATCCAAGGGATTAATATTGCAAAGGTCTGTTAGCAAATATGGAAGGAAGCAAGAGGGATGCAACAGCTACATGCCATTTACTGCATGTCCCTCTGTGCTCCTTTTTTCTGACATTTGTTGACTTGTTTTCCCCATTCTTGCAAAATGTCTCACCTCCTTTTACAGAATTATATTTTTTTATTCTATACTGAGACACCATCTGATGCTTCTGTATTCTTTCTCTTATGGCTTTTTTTTCAACTTTTCATTTCAGAGAACTTTTTAAAAATTTTTCTCACTGGAATCTGTCTATGAAGTGCTCTTTTCCTGTCTGTCAGTACTACACTTCCTTCATCCTGACCATGCCTCCTCCTCCTCCCATTTCTACCTGACCTAATCTGCACCATCAACTGCCTGTGTCATCGGTGTCCACAGTGCATAAGTCGCTCAAGCACATCCTTGCTGTCCCAAAACAAGTCTACCTAAGCCCAGCAATGATGCCTGCAGGCTTGCATCATGCTAAATGTCACTTATTCCATTTTGCTATTGGTCTGCAATAAGAAAGTGGGTGAAATATTTTTGTCTACAAGTTTTTCTTCAGTTCTGATATACTTCTGCTCAAGTAATTTTTATTTTTCACTGCCAAGTGTCCTGTGCTTACAGTGTCAATCATTTGTAAAGCTCTCTAGTTTTTCTCCCAAAATTTTTCATGAAAAAATGACTGAAAGATGTGCTGCCAAGGAAAGATTGAAAAGCTTAGTGGAGGACCAATGCTGCCTAGAAAGGAAAAACATCTTTCACATCTTTAAGAAATGGGAACAGGGTAAGAGGAGTCACAGAATTGTCTGTCTGCTGGCTGAAGTTAAATTCCTTGAATTAATATTGGAATAAATGGTCCAACTTTTAAAAGTCTCTTGAAATGTGTGGAGCATGAGTCATCATGGATTTGTAAGGAGAAAACCATGAAATTTCTATTAAAATGGGATAATAGATCTTGTAGAAAACAGAAAAGCCATAACATAGCCTTGTACTAGTAAGGTTCAAGGTAGTCATTAGTTATTTGCTCTTAAAATGAAAAGCTATTAAACGTTGGTGTGCAAGGTTCTGTCCCAAGTCCAGAACTCTTCAACAGCTTCACTGAGAACCTGATGCTGAACTTGAGCATCTTGACTAGCTTTATAATTAAGAATTAAATTGGGAAAAGGGAGCTGCAAGTATATTGGTGGAAACTGAGGAACTGGTTGGAAAGTGTATCTACTGTAGTTGGTAGTAGTAATGAATTACCCAAATTACTTCATAAAATCTTGGATGTGCCACTTCTCTAAATGTGGAGATCCTCGAAAAGATCATTGAAAATTTTCACATATCTACACTGGAAGCATCTGAGCACTTTGCATAAGACAGGAAAACTGAGGTGAATGTCTTAACATATAAAAACTCCTCTATGTAGGAAGAGGAAACATTGTTCCCAGAAGGATATTAGAGCCTTAATCATAACATGAAAAATTAGATGGACTTGATGGGACTTCTCAAATTCTCTTACAGTTTCAAAATGCCACATTCTGTTAAAAATGTTAGGTAGAGTAGAATTGTTGTAGGTGAAAACATAAGTATATACATTCTGTATGTACAAAATAAAGGGGGAAGTTGTTACTACAGTTTTTGGTTGCTGGTATAATTGTTGTATTGGACAATAGCTCATTAATACTATTGAACCCCTATTGAGTGAGAAGTATAGCTGGGCATACATGTAGTAATTGAGGATCTGCAGCTGAGAGATCAACTGCCTTAGATTTAGGCAGCTGAATTAGTGTTTTAAGCACACACATACACTGGACTTCTAATCTCTATGGATCTGAAAAGAGAATTCAGTTGTATAGTCACAGCCTCTCTTCTCCTCGCTGAAAGAATATATGCTTCCATATTCTAAAGAAAGTGGATTACTCCAAATCCAAAGCCTGAATACCTCTAAAGTTTGGAGTGGAAAACCAAAATGCTATGTGCTGTTAGTTTGTTTACCCTGAGATGTTTCATGGACAAATATTAAAGCCTTTTATACTGGTGAATGCATGTTGTAACTTTATCTTGGGACAGTCCCATGCAATTAAACATCAGAACTTGGTACTGCTGACATATATTGTAAAATTATTTCAATTTACATTATGGTAAACTGAATACCTCTCAAAATGCTTGTCTTCATATGGGCCTGAGAAGACCTAGTAAATTTAATTATCCCAAACTAATATTATCTTAAAGGTATCTTTTTTTCTTCGAAGAAAAATCCTAAAAAATGGTGAGGTGATGTAATGGTTAAAGAGATAGCATAAGAAGAATTGATACTAGTGATTGTCCCGATAGGAGTACATTTCACATCTGTTATTTATGATGTGAAGTGCCACTGGGGACAGATTCAGTAACTATGTACATAGCAATACCTTTAATTAGACTAACAGAATAAATATTGCACACAGGCTTTAGGGATCTCATAAAAGCTTTACCCCGATGAAGAGGAAATGGGTGCAACTGGAGAATGATAACTCCAACAGGAACTGTAAACTGGGAAGATCAGTATCTCCCAACTTCTTGTGCATTGATTCTTGTGGCACTTACGAGTCAACTTAAGATTCCTCTATGCCGTCTCAGACAAAACCTTCCTGTGAACTTGGAAAGCTTAAGGACAGAATTTACTTGTCAGTCAAATGGCAAATGTCACATGACCTTCTGCTATCAGTGTGCCTATATCAAGATTTTCCTTTTTTAAATAAAATCAAATCTGTCTTATAAGTACTACAGAGACTAGGTCATTGGAGCAGAAAAATATCTTTACCTGAGACTGTGCTGCCTCTCCTCTGGGCTGCACTGCCTGAGGTACAGAACTGAAGCCTGGGGTATGAAGGCTTTGAAGTTAAAGCATAACAGCCTCTTTGTTTCCTCTGTTTTCCTTGCCATAAAGAGCACATAACTGGAGTGACAGAGTTCAGTGAATAGGTGCTTTACACGGCTGCCCGTTGCAACACCTGCTGGCAGCAAGTGTGACACCACTGCAAACCTCTACCCATGGCACAGGAAGGGACACAGAAACCCCTTGTTCGGTCTCATGTTTTATAATGGCCAGAAATATATGTGCGGTGGGTTGCATTTTCCTCCTCAAAGCCAATTTTTCCATGTGTTTCAGCCAAAGCAATACCTGCAAACATTAAGACTAGTTTTCCAGCTCAGTGCTTTAGAAGTAACTATGGCAATGCTACAATTGGGTTGTGTCATCTTTAGATTGTGGGGCTGACTTCAATGTTCTTAGTGGTCTGCTGGCATACTTAGGTGGGCAGGATATTTTAATAGTCTGTGGCTGTCGATTGTGCCTTGTAGCTTGTGTCCATCTTGAAATAAAAGGCCAATGGGTCAGTTTCCAGAAGAAAAGAAAAATGGGATTTTAAAATTGGGCCTTTTTGCACAGTTGTCACAAATGAGGACTTCCATATAAATGATTATCATGGGCGAGGTGGTGAGGGAACTAAGCTAACAAAAACAGAGTGGAACCTTGTGGATGGGCTGAAAAATGAATACTCAAAACAGTGGAATACCAATAGTTCCTGCTATTGTGGAGGAATAAGTGAGATCACTTGTGTGAATTACAAGACTCTGGCTTGAACTTTGTGTTCCTTCTGTGCTCTTATCATTTGCATGCCTTGGTCCATTAACATCACTCCTTGAACACACACAAAATGAAGGCCAAATTGTCTTTTTACAGTACCTCCTTAAGTTGCTGTTTGTGCTTTTGGTTGGTTTTGTTTGGGATTGTGGGTTTTGTAGTTTGTTTTTTCAATGGATATCCCTTGAAGAATTATGAGAACTGCTTTTACAAAGAACATATCTTATAGCACCTATCAGATCTCTTTCTGATTTTTTTTAAATGTTCATTTCTGAGTGCAGGCTTGAAAAAGTAGCAGAGCTGCATACTTTTTACACAGTAGATACCTCTGAGCTGTGTTTGATATGAAATATTTTTCTAACATTCTGATTTTACATCTTAAGAGTTAATAATTTATCCATAAAAATTCCATATAAAGTGAAAATTGGTGTCTCTGTTTTGCTGTTTAAAGTTTTATCTGAAACAGCACTAGTGGCTATTTGCCTGAGATGCAGGCTAAAACCTTATTAAAAGCTGAACACCTACTGCAGTATTTACTGCAGCATTTTCTATTTAGTTTTTTTAATAGTTGAGAGCTTTCTTGGTGGGAGATGTTATTTTGCTAACCATAACATAAGAAAAAATTCTATACACGCATAAATAAAACTTTGTGATGAAAAGTAGGTCAGTCCTTCAGTATGGCTTTTAGCTACATCTTAAAGATTTTTCTCTGCAGTGATTTGCTGATCCAGTTATTCTTAATATCATAATCCTTAAATTTATAATCCTCAGTGATAGTTAATGATTGCTAACATGCATAATTTTCCTCATCCAGTGTCAACAGTGCCAGTGATACATTTGGTCATGTGTTTGTAAGTGGCTGTCTGTTTCAGAATCTGGTTATTTAAAGTGTATCTAATTTAATTACCAAACAGCAAATACACTGCCTGCAAAAGTCACTGACCTAGAATGTTGCCTCTAAGCTTTTGAGCATGGCTGATAGTGGAATGATGTAAAATGACATGAAAGCTGAAGACATAATTGCTCATTGTGAATCCTTTTTTTCAGTAGCTAACATTATTCCAAAGATGAAAAGTGACAGTTATATATTTTTGGCAACGCTTCCCTGTAGGAAAGGAACAGGCAACCTACTTATTTTTGCTACTGTTAGGGCTGACTCAAAATTATATTCATAAAAAGTTTATTTACTGACATTATAGACTGAATTTTTGAGCAGTCTGTACTCAAGTACTAATTTAGGGCTCCTATAGTCTAGGTATGTAGTCATGAAAAATGAGCTGTTGGAGGTTTAGCCACAAAATATCACAAGATTATTTCTAGGACCAAATGCTGTGTTTTGGGAGTTTGCAAGAAAATAAAAAAAAAAAAAAAAACCAACTAGAAATGAAGCGTTGGAAATTCAGATGATGCTTCTGAATATCTGGCTTTGTAAAACTTAAATGCCATCTGGTGACAGCTTTACCTTCTCCACAGATTCCATCAGACTGCATGTGTGTGTTCCCATTGCTTGCAAATTTACACTTGTAGCTGATGGAAATGGTACATATGTGAAAGCTTGGAAAGCAGTTAGTGAGCAGCCTTATTTAAAAAAGAGCTGATAAAATGTAGCAGCCAACAATCTTAGAGTGAACATAGAGCCTTAGCACATATTGCATTGTTCTGGGCAGGCTCTGTGTTCACTTTGACAGTGGCTGTTACAGTTTCTGATGATGATAAAGGTACATAAACTGTAGTCAGCTCAGGAACCTACCAGTCTCGTCTGGGTGTGGTGCAGAGATACCAACTTTATTTCTCATCAAGTTTGGAGGTCCTGCCTGTTCAAACCCTTCCTGTTAGAGGAGGACAGCGGCACCAGCACCCTGTGAACTCAAGCACAGCAAGCTGCTAATGTAATCTTATTGATTTGGGTATTCAAGTAAAAACTTCCTGGTAGACTTGACCTGTAACAGTTCATTCATTTGTGGTAGAAAGATGGCAAAATAATCTGTTTTAATGAATTTTAGTCTGACTACAAGGAGCCCTTAAAACATGGTCTGTTATTTTTAGGCATTTTCATTGAATTACCTTTCAGTTCCAGTTCAGCAAAGGCTGGTATGCCCTCCTGGTGAAAAATTTTGTAGTGAGTATCCTGAGCTAATCTGATGGTGTCCTCATAGAAAATGAGTAAGGCAGGAAGACTTCTGTTTCAGAAAAATATAGCTCTGGTACCTCACCTGAGTACAGAGGAGCCAGTAGTGCTGGACATTAAGGCTGGAGAGGCATGCACTGAAGTTCTAGCAAAGAAAACCTTCTGTGCAGGTATGCATGTCTTAGACTTGGATTTCTCCTGAGCAGTGCTGCTGACTACCTAGCAATAGATGCAGTAGTCCCTTGGAATCACAGTTAAAAGGTTTAAAGCAGAAGTAATGTTTCCAAACAGATAACAACCTCTATAATAAGGAGTAAGGAAACGAGGAGTAAGGGTTTGGTGCTTCATTTCTTTTCAGTTTGATTTGTTTTTTCTCCTGTTAGTATGAAGTGTCTAAGGTGTCTCTCTGCGTTCAAAAAAGCATCGATGGAGATGGGTGGTGTAGGAATGGAGATACAAAAAGCAAATTTTTTGTGGGTTTTTTTTTGGTTGTGTTTTTTTGGGGGACAGGGGGAGGAGGGAGATTTGTTGTTTTGTTTTCAGAATTCACTCTTAACGGTCAGTTTGTGGTATTCACTTTGAACAGACCTGAGGTTTGGTTATCTCACTCTTGATGTGTATCAACTGGTTCCAGAAGGCACTTTCAGTCAGCAGCTACAACCATTTGCACATGTACCTGCAATACCTAAAATTCTGTAGAACGTAAATCATCTCTTGTGAAGGCTGATACAAATCTGAAGTCCGTATGTAGCTCTAGGCCAGAGAGGGATACTAATAGGCACCCAAAATAAAGAAGCTCCTGGATATTGGGACAGAAGGTATTTTAAGAGATGTGATAATGTTTGCATTGATTTTTTTTTTTTCCTCAAATGCAGCCAGTGAATGGCTTAGTTTTGCTGGCTCTGTATGAAAATAAAGGATGAAATGATGGAAAGGCACAGTGTGAAGGGAGAGAGAGGAAACAAGCTGCCATTCCTTCAAGTACATACACTTGTGCTGTGGGAGCCATCGTCAGACAAAAATAAGCTGTGAGCTCTTTCCCACCCACATACCTCAAGCTTCATGAAGCACAGGAGACTGTCATGTGGTGGCAAAGGCCAGATTATCATAATGTGGGTGTGATGTTTCTGCCCAAAAATATCCTCCTGCCTGTTGTGTTCCGAAGCTCCTTATTTGTACCTGCAAAGTAGCAATCTGCACAAACGTAGTTAAGTGTCCAAGTGCTGTATGTCCAGGGCCACCCACAGTTTGTCTGTGGGCAGAAAAGCTCTCTCTGTAGGTGGAAACATGTGTTTTCCAAGTACAAGTTCTTTGTTTCTCTCATCCCCCTCCCCCAAGAGTGACATCTACCTCTGCATTTTTCCCTCAGTGTAGGATGTGCGGGACCATACTTATTTTACAGTTCTCTTGTGTGTTGGCTTACCCAATCCTCAGCTTGTACAAACTGGCGTAATTCCACTGAAATCAATAAAAGTGTGTTGACTCCAAAACCAGCAGAGAATCTGAATTCGTTAGTTAGCAGACCACGATCCGTGTGATCTTCTTGAACAATGTACTGCAGTTGTTTTGGGGATGTACAGAGATCTTCCTGGAGAGTCTATAGAGGCTTCCTTTAAGAAATTTTTAGGCCACAGCTGGCTGCTGTCTTTATTGTCTTTTTTTTTTTTTCTTTTCTGGTGTCTTCTACAATTACATTGTGAATGTCTCTCAAAGTTCTTCTGGGTTTGTTATCCTTATAGTAGGTTATGGCCTCCCTAAAGTGTGTCTACTGTCCTTGTCTGTAGGAGAGCACACACTAATTTCATCATGTCTGTCAGTCTGGTAACAGCAGCATATTGATACTGAGTGAATAGGATGGCATTTAAATGTAAATCCATTGTCATGAACTCAAGGTTTTTTAAGAGATTTGATAATGTTTTGTCACGGCTCATTATTTTGAGGCAAACACAGTAATCAGCTCAGGGTGTACTTTATGAGAATTAGGAATGTTTTACACATCAGATGGTGATGTTGACTTTTTGAGGGCAACCACTTGGATTCAACTCTCACTAACTAAAACTAATATTTTTATTTTTTTTTGTTTCAGAGTTTCAAAATGCCTGTGACTAAGCACTTTAACTGTTTAATTACTAAGTAATAGATCTATGCAATCAATTAGATTAATAGCATGATTATTGGGATAACTTGCATGTACCTGTAGATGATACTGTAGTTTAGATACATAGGTTATGTATATTGGTAGGTTATCTTCAGTGCAAGGTGAAACTTCCACTATCTTGATGGCCAGGTGCATGTTACTTTCCAGCTATTTCTCCTCATTGCCTAACCTGGTATCTGAACATTCTGAACACTGGTATCATAGATTTGTGTTATCTGGTCTGTTTTAGACTTGTTTTTCATCCTAAAGACCTAGCATGAGATTTCTAATGGAAAAAATTAATGATTATTTAAAAAAAAGCACAAACATCAAACAAAATATAACCCAGCAACTTATATCATCAGATCTCTTGATAGTCTATTTGTGAGCTTGTTAGATTAAAGAGGATTTGTTAAAACATCACTACTTTTAAGGCTAGCAGCTGTATCTCATGAAGTAAAATCAGGAAAAGTCAGAATATGTATCATAGGCATAAAGTTTCTGTTCTAATTCATACTTATGTGGATTAGAGTTTATGCACCTGAAGCTTTCCTGAAATTTTTGGTATCAGTTCACATCCAAACGTAGGAGGAGACTATATTTTTGTTTCTAGTGGCAATGTGAAGGCAGTCTCATAAGCAGAAAATGTGGAAAATGGGCGTTTCCATCAGTTTTTATAAGAACCATATTTGGAAGCTGTGCAATTTGAACACTTGCCCTGTTTCATCCTCAGATCAATAATTCCTAAACTCCAACATAGACTTTCTCTTACATGTATTTGTCAGACGTATTTGTGTTCAGTTTGTGATTACTGGTTGTTATGAAGTGAAGGCTCTAACATGGCAATGTCAAATACTGAGCTTGTAAACATACTTTGGGTGCAGGCAGCAGGAAGGGAAGTAAATCATTATGCTTCTATTGCCTCTTTTGCAGTTAATGAAAATAATGTGAGGGAAATTACGTTCAATGGCAATTTTAAGTATTGGGGTTTTTTTATTAAGTCACGATAGGCTTCTGCTTGTATTCAAAGTACTACTACGTGCTACTGTGTAATTGTTGCCACTAAGTTTCAAAACCTTAATGATGTTTTGGAGGAAGGAGGAACTATATTTTGAAAACAAAAATCCCTAAGTTCAAAAAATTGCAAGTGTTGCATTTCAAAGGGATGAAATAATCTATTTTAAACTACGAAAGAACTTGTGGACACTGTATCTATGGAATAATGTTAGATAAATTTAAATGTGTTAGCTCTGTGGTGCCATTAAAAATGCTATTTTTGGCTGAAAAGGAGCAGTGATTGCTTGTAAAATAAAGGAGCATCAGATTATTTCATCTAGCCTTGGCTGGGCTCTTTGGAATGTGGTCTGCATTTCTAGCACTCACACTTAAGGAGGAGGATGCACAGGAAGGAAAAAATGTGAAGTTAAAATAAAATTATACAAACCTAAATAAAAGGGCAAAACGTAAAAATTATTCTGTAGTGCATGTCACCAGGCAAGTGCTTAAAAAAAATAATTGGTTTCCACTGTAACTCTGGCAAGTAACAAAGGTATACATTAAGAGGGAAAAAAAGTGGTCAGCAAGAAAAACATGGTATTCACATGACACAAAAAATCATTCTCTATTTCTTCCCCAAAAAGACACGATTGGAGTCCAATTGTCCAGATACTGCTTCCATTTCAACTATAAACTACTTCTATATTTAACTCTTTAACTTACAGTGTCACTTCACCATCTGTAAAGTAAGAGATGTTAGTATAGTGGTGTCAGCTGTGCCAAAAATCAAGTCTATCATGTTCATCCTGCCATGGTTCTGAATATCACAGACTATTTCTACCACAGGAATTCTTTGACTTGTAGTTTTAGAGATATAACCAGGTGTCTGTCTGTACTTGCTAAACAGAAGCTATAGACTTAATGCAGAAGCTGTTGAATTAGATGTTTTGATCCGTCTTATGCCAGAAGCAAGGGGAAAAAAGTACTTGGAGGTAATTTTAAAAACCAACAACTCCAAACCTTATAACAAGCCCTTAGTACCACCTCTGCTGTCTTCAAGCACAGTAATGTGTACACTTGGGAACAGCAACTAATCTCTCGTGTATGGGAAGTATATTCCTTCTCCTCTCCCTGCACTGCTGTAAAACCAGTGCTCCTATTATGTCAAGGTCCATCGCCTTTGCTGCAACTTTGATATGCTTGACCTAAAAATATTGCTGTGAGTGAATTATTTACAATGACACTGAGGAGCAATTTTCTAGAATGTTTCTATGGCCTGTGGGCATTGTACTCAGTAGATATGTGTCATATTAACAAAACCCAGGAAAATTACCATGAAACCTTCCCACAGTATTTCACAGCAATCGTCACCAAATTGTGATTGTTCTGTGGCTTTACAGCATGAGGAAAGATGAGTGCAAGCCAGCATCTCTTGTGGGGTGTGGAATAAAAGTATTGCTTTCCAATGAACATTATTAAATAACTAGTGTGTAGAGGTTGACTTTAAGCTGTGTGAAACACTATGTATCTGTATACTAAGAAGACATTTTTCTATTTGTATATGAAAACATGATGTAACTAAAATCACTGATAAATTTAATGCTAGGCACCATTAAAAAGGACTGTTATTGCAGAGTCACCTCTTCAGAAACCAATAAAAGCTTGTAGTTTAGGTGAAAATATCTGTTTTATATTTGTAATGGGTATGGGCTGATTATTTGTGCCTAGGTCAATGCTGGCTGAGGTTTCTGCACCCTGTTCTAGTAAGGTAGGAATCACTGATCTTCAATTAGTACTGCCTTAGAAAAGGATATAACTTTATCTTTTTCTTGCATTGGAGTCTGTCTCTCCTTAATGCTAATCATTCAGGCATTATCAGCACAGCAAACATACAGAAACCACTCATGTTCCAGGACACTGGTTCTTTCCAGTGTTGAGAAATTCCAGAATCTTCTGTTTTGATAAGTATTTTCTCTGTTAAAAATACATAACTTATCTATAACTAGCATTAATAAATGTATTGCAAAACCAAGACCCGGGTTTTAGGTTTCAGTAAGGAACTTTGTTTTTGCTACAGCATGAATCATTCTAGCTTCAGCTTAATTTGAAAATTTCTCCTTCTAGATAGAATGTATACCTTTGAGTCTTGCTTTTTAATATGATCTTTATCTGTCTGCAATATGTAAGTCTGCAGTAATTCAAATTCCCATTTTTGTAGAAATGGGTAAACCTAAAGATACAGGCTTATCTCTGAACAGCATTGCTGAGAAATCATTCATCCATAGCAACTCTTCCTTTTAATACTTTACTCTTCTGTCTCTGACCATGATAGCATTCAGACCTTGTGGGTTTGTCTCTAGTACATATTGGAATAAGAAAAGATAATCTTCTGAAATATCAATTTTAAATAATGTCCAAATAATTTCAGGATTTATTGTGCTAGTGTGATTACACCTTTAACAGGGCCTGATTTTTTTTCTATAAATATTAGTTTTGCATATGACAAAGGACTGATCTCTTTCAGGATTGAAATATATCTTTACCATTTAATTAGACTGATAACACAAAGTTCAAGTATAGGTGTATTGTCCCATCACAACCTTGATATTTGTATCCTGTTCAGTTGCTACCTGGTGAAACTTAAGAAAAGCAACTACAGTACACAAGATAAATTGCTGTGTAACTGATGTGCTGAGGAAACTTTGTAAATAACCAAACTAAAGTATTATTTTTGAACCCCCTCATAATGAGGAAGAACGACATGACTGCTGTGGCATTACCTAACCTTCATAAGCAATTCTTGCTGCAAAATATTTCAGTTGCACCAAGTCTAAAGACTGAACTTACCTTGAATGATTGTGTGATGTGAGAAATGTAGACTGGTCCTTCTGTGTGTCTGACCAGGTTAATAAAGGGTTGTAAGGAAATAAGGACAAAAATGTGAGTTTATTTACACTTTTATTTTCTTATTAGTATCTGCAATACTGAGAGTGTGACATAGGTACTCAGTTTACAGTAATTTTACAATTTAACTACTTTTACATTTTTATTTCTGGATATACATTTCTCTGTCATCGTTCAGATGCCTAAAAAAGCCAGATGCAATAGTAAGGGTTGTCTAATAATATTTATGTGCTCAGAAACAATTTCATGTAAAATTAATTAATTTATTTGATAAAACATTTGATCCATAACTTTGAAATCTCATTTGCTCCCATTTGTATTTGTCATGACAAGTATAGAAAAAACTTTTTAAGTATTCCACAATGCCTAGTTAAAATGGCATTTAAATATTCTTTCCTTCTATGTCAGAGTCCTTAGGAGTGGATATACAGAGTTTCCTGTACAGTTATTTATTTCTGCACGCATACTCAATAAGAGTTTTTATGGTTTCAGTGATACTCAACCCTGTAAGGACAATATTCCAGAAAAAGGCAGTGGGTTTTTTTTTTTCTAGTCAGCTAAGTTAAACACACTTAAAAACAAGCAAGCAAAAAGTGAATACTCCCAACTGTTTTTCTGACCAGAAAAATGTAGCTTATAAGAAGTTTGTTTCTCACTACTGCTTTCAGAGCTGCTGTTCCTCTCAACGGCAACTGTAAAATGTGGGGCCACAGTTGCATTCATTGTTCAGTGAGCTTGTCCACAAAGTTAAACCCACCGACAGCAATGAATGTTGATTGTGACCTTTTTTGTAAAGCTTGGCAGGGTGGGGGAGAAACATCATATGATGGTTAGGTTGCTATCTTCGGTGTTAAGGCCTGAAAGCATGAAGTAAGGAGGAGGATGGTTAGCTGGAGGGTACAATCAACGGTCGATGGTTTTCACTTTAATTCCAAACTCACCGACAGCGTTGAATGTTCACTGAAGCAACCACTACAACAGAACTCCATTGACTTGACCGCATCCTCAAATGTCTGAAAGGAGGGGGGGAAAATCAAAATTCACACAATGATTTTAAGCATACAGATGATGCAACTTCAGTCATTTTTCTCTTACCAACACCCTTCTCTGCCCCTCGTAATTCAGTCTTTGTGCAAGGAACTGGCAGTTTCCCAAACTTCTTTCTGTGAAAAGAAAAGATATTTCACTTATTCAGGCTTTAATAATAAAGGTTGGGGATGCAGGCACAAGTGGATTAATTTTGTCTGTTATTTCCTGAGACTGAACTTCATAGCAAAATGAAACACAAGATTCCATACATGAACAGAGCTGAGTGTTATGAATCAGTGTTGCCAATTAGAGCAAAATTTCTTTTGCTGACATGATTCAATTGGATTTAAACTGGCTTAGGATTGATGAAAAATATATATTTTTTTAAAGGAGGCTTAATTTCTCAATAAACATCTTACAGAGAGAGACGGCTTTTCTTCCTTACAAATTGTCACACATGCAGAACCTGTTATGATAGTTTTCAGGAGAAAAAAATAGTGAATGTATATTAAGACTTGACCTAAATTTGTTTTCATGTATTTTTTTAGGTGATGGCATGCTGTGCATATCCAGTACTGCTCATCACCAAGTAAAGTCCTTATTGTTAAAAATTTCCACAGTAACATAACATTTTTTCCCAATCGTCTTAATTATTAATAAAAATAAATAATAATTTAAAAAAGCAGGATTGTAATGTTTGTGTTGCAGAAGGGTTTTAGAGGCTGTATCAGAAGGTAAAACAAGGTAATCTAGGAATTTTACCTTATTTGCATTTGGGAGCAGAGTTCTTCTGCAGAAGGTGTTCTCGATGCTCAGCTGGTCAGAATTCTTTTTTTGCAGGTCTGCTCTTGCTGTGCTGAAATTGTGTGACTGATTCATTGACTTCTTTGAATTGCTGTTTGTTTACTTATCTTTTGGTAAAAGATGTTTTATACCCTCTCATCAATCTCTGATTATTTGTAAGTCTTTATGAATGTTGGGGGGTTTGTTTCTACTTTGTAAAAGGAACCCGCACCAAAAGACTGGAGCTCATAGGTATGGTACCTGTGTCTATTTTGTAAACAAACACCATGACAAGGACTTTGTTCTGACTGTTTCTTTCAACTAATTGCTCTGCATGTAGAGGTATTTATTACATCATTTAACTCAACATTATTTTTTTCTAATATTACTGAAAGACAAAGTCATTAATATAGTCTATTGGAGAACTAGACAAGAATGGAATCCATTAATTTTCTTTTTTATGTAGTTTAGATGTATTTCATTTAGGAAGGCCACTGTGGTTAGGAATATATCTGAATTCTAATCAAATGTGGCAGTACATCTTTCTTTCCTGATACAACTGTATGGGATATTTGCTGCCAATAGTTTGGCTTTGAAGTTTATTTTTATTTTTCCATTTCTTTGTAGTGGTTTTTCAAAGGTTTAATTCCATGGATATTATGAGAAGACTTCTGTACACCAGCATGAGTGATGAGAGAATAAGGCTCTCCAACTCAGTCTTTTGTGCATCTGCATCTGTTCAACTTTGTTCTAGCCAAATGAACTGACTTTATGGTTTAGGGTTGCTTATGTTTTAGATCCACCCTATTATGAGCTTGCTTTTTTACGTCATTTCTTTCAGTACTTATTCTTATGCTCTTATTCCCTGCTTCCATCTGTCACTTCATATTTCAATATGGGGTCCTGCCTGGCTGCTATCTGGCAATCGGGATGCAGGGTAGGGGAAGAAGAGAAGCTGCATAGAGCTTGTGGCTGGGTGGATTGCATCTTAGAAGGAATTACTTTCACAGGTTATTATTAATGCCTCCCACCCCATATACTGGAAAAACCTCAGGATTTCCTTAGTTATCTAGCCTCTGAAATGGGCTGAAACTTGTGAAATGGGCTGAAGCTAGGTACAAAAAGTATTCCTCGGTTCCAGCCCTAATTCCTGATGTGTGCAGGTTATGCAGGGTAAATATGCTGTCATCATCTCTCATCTGGTTTTCATTTTTTTAAAATCCCTTACCAGGCTTAGCTGGCTGTTACAAATGCCAGGTTTATTTTAAATTTTTTTTTCAGATCTGCAAGCTTATGTGAACATTCATATTGGATGTAGTTTTTTTTTTTTTATTTAAGGTTAGTAGGTCATAAATAAACCAAAGCACTTTCCTTGCTATGAGCAATAGGGTCGTGGTGTACATGAAATATCGCTTTAAAAAAATTGGAACCTAACGTGAATTGACAGAGGTACATGAGGAAATAGTTCATCATGTGGCTGCAAAGGCCATAGGGATTTGGACTGCTAGAGCTGCCTGTTTTAGGAATAGATTAGATATCTTGTCTGATGACCTGTACTTAATTTAAGTGACTGCCTTTGCAAGTCCTTCCAGAGGGCAACTGTGTGAAGTAGAGCATCTCATCCTCAGTCTTCAGTCCTCTTCTTCCTCTTCATGGCCTGACCTAAATTGAAGATATGGGTGTTGTGCTGCACAAACAGACAATTACTTCAATGCTATGTGAACTGTATCTTTGGTTCTAATTAGTTACCTTTTCTGTTTTGACCTTTATCTTGCTTTAAAAGACCAGTGTTCCATCACTGTACTGGTAAATACTGGCAACTGTAGCACAGTGCACTCATGTTTAACAACAGCCTTATGTAAAATAGGAGCAAAAGCTCCCTGTCCCTGCTTAGAAGTGGTAGAGCTATCAAATACTACTCTGCCCTGCTTATTGCCTCACCTTTTCCCTTCTTCCTTCTCTCTCTCCCACATATAAATACCAGATGAAATATGAATGATAGATGTCAGCCAGATAGAAGTCTGGCTTCCAGGCCACTTCAAACAGCTGTCTTAGAACTTTTACCAGTCTTACTGCCTGTACAGCAGGGAGTTTTTTTCTTAGGAACAAATACTTTGGTGAATACACAGATCTCAAGTTTTAGATACTTTTTCTAATGGTGCATTAGAACAATCTATCCAGATTGTATGCTGGTTAACATTGTATGTTAACATATTTCTGAGACAGATATTCTGCACAGTTTACAGAATCATTTTTCTTTTGCTGATATTTAATTCTTACTGGAAGTTGGAATTCAGACTTTTTGAAGACAAATATTCATTCGTATAAAAGGAAGACAACAAAACAGTGTTAATACTGATACTGGAAAGTTATCTCATGGATACAGTTGTTGGCTACTTCCACCTCCTGCTTGCCCTCTCCCACAGTCTGTGAACAGATTTCCAGTTATACACTTGGGGACAGGAAGAAATGCAATGTGTGGATTTTTTTTTTTTAATTGTCTTGCAAAAGTGAATTCCAGTGGCAGCATCTAAAAGTGGCACTAGCACACTTGGGATCAGATTCTCAGCTCGTGTAAACTGACACAGCTCCACTGACATCAGTGGCATCTGCGTTTACACCAGCTGGCACCTGGATGCTCATCTGGAAAAAAGTGAGGTAGAACGATCAGTTATCAGCTCTTATATTTTCTGGGTTTTGTGTTGTGTTCATCTTTTTTTATTAAACCTTTCTAAAATGACAAATTTTCATGTAGTATTGACATTTTACTCACAATAAATTAGCCATAGTACTAAATCTCTGAGTATTGACACTGCTGTGCTTCCACCAAAAGGAATTAAATCCAGCTGACTGTAGTTATTAGAAATTCAATTTATTCTTCTGTGACATTCAGTTATAAGCTGAAAGTAAAAAAATCTGTGCAGCTATCAAGAGGAAGTCCTTTTTCTGACAAAATGAAAAGTGCTTGTTTCTTCTGTGGTCTTAAAAAGTGCAAGAACAGAATGAAATAACTGTGACTGTAATCTAAGACTCTCACTGTATTCTACAGACACTAACTGCAGTTGTTTCTGTGGTGTGTTGGAGTATAGCATCAGCTCCTGATTACTGATGCAGTAAATCTAAGGTTAATGCTTTTCAAGAAATCCAACTAGACAATCACCATGTTTTCATGTTGTCTTAAACCTATGGAAACATCTTTGTTAACCTCTGCTGGGAAAAAAAAAGAAATGTTTTAGGGAGTATTTCAGCATTTACTGGATTACACCCATCTCTGGGGAAAAGTAGCAGCTGCATAACATCTTGAAGCACTAGTGCATGCCAGCCTGAGACAGGAGGAAAAACTAGGATTGCCTTGTTTGAATTCTGCATTCTACAGGGCTGCTTTTTTGTATGTTATGATATGAAGAAATCTAAAGATATGCAGAATCATCCTGGTTCTTGCTCATAGAATAAGAGGATGAAAAATATCTTGGCCCACCAAAAAAATACTTCAAGGTGAAATAATCTCCCCGAGACTGTTTTTTTAAATTAAATTAAAACTTGTTTGACATGTATAGCCATCACAGAGCGATCCGAACTTCACTGAGTCCTATCAGAGTTCTGCTGGCTCAGAAACCATAACATCTACAAATACCTACTTGATGTGTTTGTAGCCTTTGACTAGGTTTTGCTGTCCAAAAATTGACTGTGCTCTTGAAATTGAACCCATCAGCTAATATTACATGTCTACAACACTGGCTATGAGGTGGGATGCTGATTAGCCAAGCTAATTTAGGAGCAGAACAAATGTGAGGAGCAGCAATGATTTTAGTTCAATCAAATATTTGATTGCACTTCCAGAAATAATTTAATTGCAGAGCTCAAAACTGTACTTTGCCCATTAGAATTTTACCTGATTAGTATTGTGTTAAATCTTGATATTAAAGACCCTTCTAACCCCAAATTTAATGTAAGAATACCCAAGGCAATATTGTCTTTTTGTGTACTGCTTTAGATTTATTGTGCTTCAGTCAATATAAATTGTTACTCTTATTTAACAAATCATAGTTGCACTCATGTTCTATACAGACTTTTTTATCTGACCTATTGAGCCTGAATGCAATTTATTACTTCATGTTGTTAGTCCTTTTTGAACTCATAAGAGCTTTTCCAACATACAGGATTGAGGCCCTGGCTCTATAAGCTTTGCTTTTTACTTAAAGCCAAGAAATTGGTAAATAAATTCTTATACTGCCTGTATTTTCCCAGCCTTTTGGATCACCGTTCTCCACTCTTTGTCATTGGAACACATTACTATTTATGGAAGATATGCACACATTTCAGTGTCCATAAATCATACCAAACATCTGTTCTTTAGATCAGTAGATGGAGTATGGTAACTGCTTCTTACACTTACATCCATGAAGTAATGCTCACCTACTGATGTTAGGCTTAAACTTTAATATTTTAGCAAATATTTCAGTAATTTAACTTTCCAGGCAATGTAATTCAAGACAAAATGAATTGCAAGCACAGTCTGGCATAGAGCTCTGTGTGGCCTATACCTGAAAAATGTCAAGTGAAAGTTGTCAGGTAGAGAGGGTAAACATTAATAGCAACATGATCAACCTGACTAAAACAGAAGAGATTCTGTAAGTCATTCCCTCCACTCATTACTGCCTTTGAAGGGAATTTCTTTCCCTCCCTCTTCCTGTTATAGCTTTAAACAGGCATCCTTCTTTTATTTGATGAATCTGGATTATGTGTAGTGGTCTGCATTTTTGCCTTAGTAGTCTGATCTATTTCCCACGTGATTCTGCAGGCAAGCTTCTAAGGCTAATAACTGGGAAGTTGTGCTCTGAGAACACGTGGTATCTGTGGAAACCAAGACTGTGTGCAAGTTAAAACGTGAGAGGTGGGGAAAGACAATGTTGTATGATAGGATGGGCACTGGGTGGAAAAGCAGAGGATAAGTTTTCTTATTCTGTCTTCAATCTCAATGTTAGTATTTTTATGTAAAATGTTTTCAGTTGTAAAGGGAAGAATCTTCAGACTGTGTCCTGTTTAGCATTTATGTCAAGTCTTTATTTAGTTGTTATATATACTGTGGATTCATTGGTTGATTTTCAATATCTTTGTATTCTTTTTATGGGAATGGAGACTTGATACTTTGGAGCTACAGTTATGAATGTCAGCATAGAAACTGAGTTTTCGTAGGAAGAAAGTATGTATAAATATGGACAGTAAAAATATTCTATATTTCTAAAAGTTATTGAGTCCTTCTTTAGTCAACTGTAAGACAGTAGACTGTAGTTCTTTATCTGAAGAAAATGGACTGATTGCTTTTAAATTGCCTACAAATCCCCTTGGTTTAAAAAAAGCCACACTGATTCAGAATGAATTTGGAACACCATGTTAGGATTTCTGGAGTATTTCAGTACTGTTTGCTTGTTGTCTTTTAGGTTCTTTGCAGTGACTATATGAAATAGATATATTCATAAAAACACTCTTGGGGGCTTTTGAAATCTTTTGTTTCCTTTGTGCTCTTGATTTTTTTAATCAAAAGGTGCTGAGTGCAGGTTTGCTTTAGAGATCTTCCATGTGTCCATATCTCGCTGCCAGAGCAGAGTGCAACAGCAAATGGCTTTAATATCCCATCCCCCTCTTCATTCTGTGTTGCCATAGGAATGGTCTGCCAGAATTACCAAATTCAAATAATTATGGTCCTGCAGCACAAAGTTTCTTTTGATCAAGAGCGAGTCATTTGAACCCTGATGTTTAGTGGGTAATACTTACAGCCTCATAAAAGTGTAGTGATGGCTGATATCTCATAGTGCTTTGAACATGTGAAGTGCTATATAAACAATATAGGGCTATTGCACACAACCCAAGCTATTAGCATCTGAGGCACAGTGCCCCAGGCCCTTGGAGGGGAAGTCATGTCTTCACTGGAAAAGAGGCACCTTTTTTGAGTTCTGTCTGCTTCCAGATTAGGTATCGGGAGCTTTCTAGGTAGCAAATAGATATGAAAAAGCACATTTTTTTTCAAACACTGTATTTATTACACTGCACTGGATACTAACTAAAGGCAGGCAGCACTTGGTTAGAAAATGTGAGGATGGTAAATCATTACCTGTTTGCATTATTTCCTTTCCTGTAATTGTATTTTGGCATTCCTGCATTTTTCCCCTCTGTGAAATATCTGTATGCATATCTATTTGTTGCTAATATACTTGGTATTTTTCCTGTGTAATTTGAAACAGATGAGAGATTACGCTTCATTTTTTTTCCTAAAAATATCAACATACTTTACAGAATTTAGACCACAGACACAATTCAAGAGTATGTTGAACACTACATGAGTGTCTGTGTGTAAATGGTGGCGAAATCTTGTTCTCAAGATAGCAATACAAGCTAAGAAAATAGTAGAGGCACTTGCTAAACAGCTGAGGTAACATCTGTCTATCAGAGCTGAAGGTACTGCTCAGATGAGAACAAAGTTTTCTTAGGATTGATGTAATTGCCTTATTTGCCCTATTTTTACTCTTTCACACATTTTTCATGCTCTGATAAATAAGGGCTACCTATCTTGCAATCACTACAACATGAAGTCTGGGGTAGGAGAAAGGCTCATGGCTATCTCCAGGGAGAAGAGGAAATTCCTTGAAATCTTTTTATGCCCGTCGTTGCTCCAGTTTAAAAGCAAAACAGTTCTTGGTCCAGAGCTGGCAAAACATTCTTTTTGCCTTTTGATGGTGTAACTTCTTTTCAACAGCAAAGACTATTTTAAAGAATTGTATTTTTCTCCTTGCTTGTTGTGTGGTTTTCTAATGTCTTGAGCTAAGCTTTTAGGCATGTTAAATGATGTAAACAAGTTTTGGATTTTTGTTACTGTTATCTAGGAACAGCCATTCAAAACAAATATGCTATTAACTCAACTCTAAAAAGCTCTGAACACAGAATAAGCTCAGACTTTGAAGGACTGGGCACACAGTTTAAATATTTAGCATAGCAAAACCCATTGCAGTACAATTGCTTGTACAGGATCCAATGGTTTACAGCACAAATGCAAAGTATAATCCCATGTATTCAGGAAGCAAATGCCTAGTTAGTTTACTGTTTTCTGGTGGCTTTTTTTTCAAGACCAACATACACATACAAACTACTTATTTTCTGCTCTGGTAAAGGCATTTTTAAGTAATAAATATTCTTCTAAAGAAAAATAATGTACAATAAAGAGATACAACATTACCAGAACTGTTCTAAAGGCCTTATCTTTACTATTGAAAAATGGTGCACCCTTTAATGGTTCATAATCTGCCTGGTTTTGTGTCTTCCTCTACATTCTCCTCCTTGTCCTTGTTAAGCTCAGCTGCCCTTTGAAAAGCTTTGTGCTCCAGTGACCACTTTAAACTTTCTATTGACAAAATAAAGCTGGACTCCTAATTTATTTTTCCAACAGAAGGTGCAAGTTGAAAGTGATCATTGGCCCAAAAACCTACAGTGATAGTAAAGATGATTTTACTGGGAAGGGAGAGTGATGTCCGGTCTTCTTTTCTTCTGTCCTTCAATCCCCTCCTCCTGCCCCTTTCTTATAACACTCTTGCTTCCTCCGACCTCCTAGAGTCCCAAGTAAACTGCAGTTCCTACATCTCTTCCCAAAGTTTCCTCTTTCCAGCCCCACAGCAGCAAGATTTGCTTTTGCAGCTATTTGCTATGGTAACGAAGGGTAGACCAGTAAATCATATTTGGGACCTCAAATGAAACTGGTTTGTGAATCCAAATTCTGTCTCTTAAAACTCTGAGAAGACTGACTGGGAGATTGGTAATGAAGTAGATGAGTGAGTGGGATGAGAGAAGGCACATATAGCCAAATAGTATGTTTATGTGTAGTTTAAAAATACATGCAAACCCATGCAGACACTGTTCAGTGTGACAGAAGAAAGGGAACATCCAGAAACCTCAAACATAGTCAAAATGCATTTTTACACCCCAGGGTCTTGCTTTTCTTCAGTACCCAATACATTTAAATACACGAACTACAATGAATAAATTGGTTTTGGAGTAAGTAGAAGACATTTTATGAAGTCAACACCTTCTCTAAAAATTTTCAGGTCTGCTATTACCATCTCAATAACCACTCCTAATTAACAAATCATAATCTGAACAATCATAGGTGATGTTGGCTATTCTGCGACATTTTGTTTTTCAGTACCTCCATGGATTTATACAACCTTTCTTCTTTTGATAGCTACCTCTTTTCTTGTTAATCAGGGAGCTTGAGACTCACAGATTAAATTTTCTGTGCTGCTCAGTTGTTCTATTTGTGTTTTTATTTAGAAAAAGCTGGGTGAAATTCCGTTTGGTGGGAAGGCTCTGTTCTTTGAGTCCTATGGCAACACTATACTCCAAACACCCAGTGCAGAAACGTTATGCTGGCTCTTAGCAAACAGGGCAAATTTCATTCTTATTGAATATGACCCAGGTGCTAAAAAGCTCTAGCTGAAAGTGCTAGGTTAAAAGCATAAGTCAGCTAGGTACATAAATATTACATGGCTATATCTTTAATGGGCTCCTGTCGCAGACTTGCTTTGTTTAAAGATTTCCATAACCCTGCTGATTTATTGCATCTTTTCTAGAAGTATGCTGCTAGCAGGAAACTCAGTTGAAGCACTTTCAATCATGTTGGAGGATCATTATACTTTCACTTGAATAACTAATTAGTTGCAAGAAATTAACCACTGCTGTTTAGCACAAAAACACTTCTAAGAAGGGCTTTCATTTTTGTTGTGGAAAATGACCTCAGGCTCTTGAGTAGGTGGGGCAGAAAGGAGAAATAATGATCCTGCTGTCTTTTAATATAACTTTTGTTTTCAATTCAACCCAATAACTAACAGGCAGCATAGCTGTCTGAATAGGGCACTGCACTTGGACTTTGGATAAATGTGCTCTTATCTTCCTGGTCCCATGGATCTGATGGCTGACCTCATCCCACTGATTGAGACTGTCACTGAAGGCTGAGGGAGATGGAATACAAGACTGAGGAAGAAATACATTGGTGAATAGAATGGAAGAATATTATATGACCAAAGAAAGGATATAACCAGTCTCTTATGTCTCTGGAACCTAATTTTCTTGTTGTGAAATGTAACTCATTTAACTGGCATGTGAGGGCCTTGCCTTGAGGTTCTTGCATAAGAGCTCAGTATTTTTGTCAGATGGTGTTCACAGCACTGCTAATATAATCTAAAACGCAGTGAGGTGAGGGAGGAGAACAAACACATAAAATACTTAGTGCTTTGCCCCACTTCTGGGGTAAAAACCGCAAGGAATTTGAAGAAAAATAGTTTCTGAGATCTAGATTGTTCTCTAATATGTAAAATCCCTTTATAAAGTCAGTAAGAGTGACAAATCCTAGATAACTTTCTCTCTGGAACTGGCATTTTGTAGCTGTTATTAGAGAAATTCACATATACAATAGATTTTTAAATTATAAACCACAAGCATAATGATGCACATACAAATTGATTATCCTCTCAGTCTTCTCTCTCTACTGTATAGTCAGTGAATTCCTCAGGTATTTGGAAAAAAGAGAAGTATTTTCCAGTAATGTGAGGGCAAAGGGGAGGGGAGGGGAAGCCTATTGGTATTTTTTGCTCTCCTCTTCCTTCTCTCTAACCACACTTGGAAGATTAGAAAGTTGTCTTCAATATGTGCATCTGAGATGTGATATAGAAATGCTGGGAATTATTCAGTGCAAAAACAGAGTGGGCTACTCATGACAAACTCCTCCTGAATATCAAATATAAAGGTTCCTGTAATGCTTTAGCACTTTTTCTCTTTCCTCTGTTCTTTGCCTTCTTTCCAATACTTATTCTCAAGCACCTATTTGGAGTACCTGAATACTGGGATCGGAATCTCATTCAGTTCTTTATGATTGTATTGGGTTACCTGCATAGCATGTGTCTTCTGAAAATATTCACATAAATACATTATGTTTTTTGGCTAAGTTTTCAACTTATTTTATTGGTACATGAGAATGCAGGGTACAGGAAGGTCACATCTGACTTTATTTTGATGGGGAGGTTATCATACGTGCATGCCAGGAAATCTAACTTCACGTGGGAGAAAACGGCAGAGCTCCTCTCTTTCTAGAGGCCGTGCACAATGCCATATCACCTTCAGTCAAAATCATGGGAGCATTTTTCCTGAGAAGCTATGAGGCAGATTATTTCAGATTGGTCATGCTCCCTCTAAAGCATGTGGGCACAAAGGCAGCCAAGAGCTTGTGTGAGTGTGTGTGTGTGTTCAAGTCTCTCTACTTTGGGATAGCTGTGCCTAACAGCCCATCAGGCGAAAGGAAGTGGGGAGAAGGGCTTAGTGCAAGTTCTTTACTGCTTTCAAGAAAATTACCTACCAGGCTTTTAAAACAATGTATATTCCCCTGAAATTACATGCAGAGAATTTTGAAAGGACTAAGGGATTTTAAAAATTCCCTTCTCTTGTCAAAGGAATTTCTGGTAAAAATCCCAGTGTTTTCTTTTGTGCATTCATAAAGAGTGAAATCTGAGTGCAAAAATATCACAGAAATGTGTTAAATTCATTGCAATGTAGCTTTCAGGTGAACACTTTAGTTCTAGAACTGGTGGCTCATCCAAACTATGTAAACACTCACACTTTATAGTAATTACAACTGAATAACATGTAGCTGAATATAAAACCATTAACAGACATCTAAGTTATATGTTGTTGACAGATGTCTCAGTTTTCCTTTCCCAGTTATGGACATGTTCTATGCTTTGCTCCCATTACCTGATTTTGCTTTGCTTGCTCTTTCATTTTGATCTGTAACTGTTCAGTGAGCATAAAGTGTCTTCAAATAACAGGTGCTGACTTTGAGAGTAGTTTCAAACTTCAGTTTGGACTTCTGCCTGCGGTTCAGATTGGGTTCATTTGAGTTCTTACTCAGGTTTAAATCTTGGAATTCCTTCCAACTTGGATACTCTTATTCATGCCACACCAAACACTGAGTTGCTAATGTTCAGACATCACCTGTCCCTACATCATGGAAAATATATGTTTCTTCATAGTCTTGTACAATCAAAAGTAGAGGAAAATGTGGAGTCTAGAAAACCTGCATATTTAAGGAGAAGAGAATGTAAGACTCTTCTTTAAAGGAAAACCTTTGAAATACACTAAAACAAATGGGCAGCTCTGTCTCCCTTGGATTTACACTTCAGTTATTAGATGATATCACAAAACACAAAGCTGATCATAAGTGAATCTACAGCAGAACAACCTTAGACCTCTTTACTGAGAAACTGCCTGTACAGATTGAATATGTTAAGTCAAGACCCTGAGGGAGAGAAATATTACTTCAAGTGGATTATAGGAAAAAGCGTGTAACTATGTTCCATTCTTTCCATTAGGAGACTCCTATGTATGACTTGAGTGTAAATGTAGCTAATTTTCTATTTCAGTAGCTGTGAATGTGTGTAGTTGAAAAGACAAAGTGAGAAAGTGGTTTGGGTTGGTTATGCATTTGAGAATCCTTGCTTTTATTGGGCCCGTGCCGAGTAAACCAAATGTGAAGGGATTAGCTCTTAAAGCACATTACAGGTGATTTCAGGCAAATGGAAAGAAAGTTTCACTGTGGGAATAGGAAAAAGATTCCAAATTGGAGAGACTGTGCTTGCTTGTCTGGTATAGTCCAGAAAGATTTTCCTCTCCTCTTTCTCTGCCATTTCCTTCTCTACTGAGGATATAAACCAATTTTATTTGTCTTCTCTTCTGCTTTTGCAAAGTGTTAGTCCATAAACATGTCTATATGCCAACAAGTAAATATGTTTCTGTAGAATTTTACAGTGCACAAGTGCTCAAAGGTGGTTAATTAATGAATTTTGACATTCAGCAACAAATCATAGTTGCTTTTCTCATATGGTCAGCAGTTTTCCATACAGAGCTGATAGCAAGTTTCTAGAGTTCAAAACCCCTTGTAAGAATAGTGAATGAGTATAAATAGGTACAAAGACTCATCAGAATTTTATAATTCTTGAGTGGAATTAGGAATAGTTTTATTGGTCAAAACAAATCTGTGCTTTTCAGATTACACCACATCTTGTGAAAATGAACAATTAATAGTCTTTCTTGCATTATGGCTTCTTTGTGTCTAATGCTTTCGTGTATATTATAGATGTTTGGCAGAGATGCATAGTCAGAAGCTGAATAATGAACAGTCTGAATTCTCTAGGCTTTGGTATTTTGCCCAGGATTTTTTCCTCGCTATCTTCATTAGGAAAAAACAATAAAGTAGTCTTGAGGCTTAGGACCTACTCTTTTTTATTCTTTCTTGTGCTGTCTTGAGCCTTTGTATAGCACTAGTATCAACTATTCAATCAACGTCTTTGAAAAGCACCTACCAGGCTGCCAGATTCCTGTTGCAGAGGAAGCTAGATGGTGCCAGAAATCAGTCACTCTGTGCTAAATATTGCTGCTGGCTCCAATCCCTGTCTCTCAGAGTCTATAGAAGTCTAATCTTCTGTTCTTCAGTGAAAAGATAGCAGGATTTAAAAATGCCATCTGAAGTTGCTGTTATGTAACAAATGTCTTGCCATCCTGCGTGGTTAAGGAGTTGAACTGGTCTCTGGTCACAAATGGTGGCCAGGTATCTTACATGGAGCACCGTTATTCTCAGCTGCTGTGGTATTTGTCCTTTAGTTCCTTACTTGCCAAAACTTAAGTTTTGTGAATTTAGAAATTCCTCTGTTTCAGACAAAGTGGTTTGCTTCCAGTCAAGTCTAAGCACCAACATCATGCTGCCTTGCACACGCTCAGAGTGCCAGCCAGCAGAGCACTTACAAAGCAGTTCAGCTGCCCCCAGCTTTCACCACCGAGATGACACCTGTGCAGTGTTGGCATACTGAGGATTGAAGTGGTGTTATATTAAAACTAAACTCAGAAAAAGTAATGCTGAAGCTAAATGTGCAAACAAATCCGTTCATAATTGTGAATGTATCCTTCATGGCATTTCCCATTTTTATAGAATTCAGAGACATTTCTAAAAATACTGAGAGCCATTTGATTGTGTATGAAAGAATAGAATTAATTTTTCAATCTCACAATATGCAGATACTTTTTAGTAGGCATTTAAAACAATCATTACAAAATTAGCCTAGTGTAAAACTGATCAAGCTGCATTATTTTTGTTAAAATTGTTCCACAGCTGGTGTAGGTGCTTAATTAATGCATAGTACCAAAATTCAGTCTGAATTCTCAAATCACCCTGTTCAATGCTTGTCTCACTGGAGGAGACCAAAGCTGCTGGTCACCAAAATATCTGCCAGATGACCTCCCTGGTGCTCAGGCCAGGCTGGTGCTGAGCACTCCTCTGCCCAAGTGCCCCCTGGCCTCACTTCAGTATGTCCCGCACAGCAGGCTGGAGGAGCGTACAGTTCCCTTCCCCTCTGCTTTCTGCTCCTATGAGCAACCATCAGAGCAAATCCTAAAGACAAGGGAACATGGTGTCTCGATTACCAAGCTGCAGCCAGGCATATTCTCTATTTTGCCAACTGAATATTTAGTTGCTCTTTGCAAATTGTGAAAGCTTATTGAGGAATCATTTAAGAGCATCTCTCAATCACGATATCTGGTTGTAGCTGGGGGTGGATTTATGTTTAAATCCCAGGTCTTCTGTGTCCTGGGTGGGCAAACTGTTCCTTGAAAGGGAAGCAGTACAAGTACCTGCTCCTTTGTCAGCTGGAATATAAGTGTTTTCATTGCCAAATTCCAGGAGACAGTTCCTGGCCATTTCACTGTAAGGCCAGCAGTATTAAATTCAAAATTTCAAGGATGCAGTTCTAGACGTGTGACTCATTATTCCCCCGTATAATTTAGGAGGACTATCTTTAACCTGCAGACTTCTAAGAGTCTTTTTGTGTGTATAGTTCTTTAGACAGATATATATATTGCTTAGATATAAATCTCTATGGATATTTTGGGTATAGAAGCTTCAAAGATAACTACAGCATTTATTATTTCTGGAAGTTCAGTCCTTTGGTTGCTCGAACCTATTTTCAGGACTCTTCCTCTCCAATTAGGAAATGGATGTAATGATCGTGGGTTATGGTTGACTCTTCTTGTCCTTAACTAAGAGGTTAATGTATTCTTTGCTGCATGTTCTGCTTTCTTCATAGGCCTAAGTTGATATTGCTCCTTCTGCTGAAGTGACAGCTCCTGGGTGATGTTTGACATGGCGCAGCCAAGAAATCTGTATGCAGGATGTGTTTTCTCCAGCTCGATAGTTTTCCAGGAAGAGGTTTAGCAGGTAAGCCAGAGCCCCAAATTCTGTTTCCAGTATCAAAAGGCTTAGCTTCAACTGCTAATTCTAGAAATACAACATATGAACCTGGTATTTATGCATATGACTTTGATAGCTGAAAATGTTCGCATATGAATTTGAGAGTCTGAAAAGGATTTTTAGAATGCAAATTAGCTTTTAGCTAAGTCACACTGAAAGTAAACCTGAGAAGATAAAAGAAAATAATATTCATATGTAGCAAACTGCAGAGTTTATTTATTACTCTGTCAGCAAGCAGTTGGATGGCCCAGATGAAAACAGAAGGTTCATTATACCTTACAAGCTCATTTCTGGAGATAAAATGTTGGAAAACAGCTCTAAGATAAATTTCTTGTTTAAATATTATTAATATGGAGAATTACTCGGGGAAGCAACCTGTAACCATTAAGGCAGTTTTTCTCCTTTGATAAACTTTATTTCAATGCTATGATCTGCCTTCAGTGTAAGAGAGCTCTAACCCTTTCCTGTCTGCAAAGCTGAACCTTAAAAAGTGCAGTTTTCTTCTACTCTGAATATGACAGCTCCAGTTGGTCTTATAAGGAGATACTTTCCTTTTTAGGTGGGGATTTTCTAAGAAGGGATTTTTCCTTTTAATTGACTTTGGAATAAGTTAACTGAGTTTTGAGTTTCCTTGCATATTTGGCTGCTTGAGTATGTTGCTACACTGCTTTATTACTGAAACTTTGGGCTGATATTTTTTTGTTTAATATTCAGAAGATCAGGTAACTGAAATTAACATAGTTGCTCTTCTCTAGATGCCTTGAGGGATACTTGGAAAAACTACTTGTAAGAATGTGCTATAGTATAAGTCTTGCTGACTTTCATTTGATTTTTCATTCGTTAACTTGAGACAATGAAGGAGAACAAAGGTTGCTTATGTAAAATGAGACTGAGGGTGCGGAAACATTGAAAACATGCCTATGCTTGTGAGAGGTGTGGTGTGTAATAGCTTACTATGAGGTGCAGTTGAGGAGCTATTATGACTAAGAGAGATGCTGCCTAAGTCTGGTAGAGCTGCTTTTTGTATTTCTTCCCTTCACCTTCCCTGCTTCTCCCACCACTGCACCACTGTTCTACATTTTCCCTGCATGGGGGAGGAATACTAGTTGGCAACAGAAACATGGTTCCAGCTGAACTCTAATGATAAAACACAGAAATATGTTGCAAAAAATGCACAGTGAGCAGGGGGAAAAGGGAAATAACAGCTTTGGAGCTCTCCTCCTATTGTGAACTGTGGCAACCAGGCAATTGGACTGCAAGGGGTTGTGTGTCTGTGGCTCATAGCTAGTTGGTAATTATAAGCTGAAGATAATTCAGTGCACTATTTATATAATTTCTTGTTAAACTTGTCATGAATATTCACTTTTGATTCTATTTAGGTTTGGCATTTTCATCATACTATATTCACATAGTTTCCTGCTTTTCCTATATTTGGGAAAATTGTGATCAGAAAGCTTTTCCTACATCAAGAAATAGAGGTATTCTTTCAGGACCAGAATGCAGGCATAGATGTTTCTATGGATTTGGGAAGTCTTTTTGCATTTGGGGTTGGTTTTGGTTTCTTTTCTTTTCAAATACAGCTCTCCACATTTCTTCAAATTAAGCACAGATATTTAATAATGAAAACTGACAGTGTTTTAACTGCCATGTATGTGATTAAAAATGTGTCTAAAACTGCAGCTTAAAAAGTGGTGTCTGGATGAGCTCAGCAAAATACTTCACAGATTATGCTAATTCATGCTCACTCTAGAGAGTATCTATGGCAAATTGTCTTATTATAAAAGTAATTATTGAACTGATATGCAAACTTTCTCTAGTGTGGTAGCTTAAATTTTACTCAAATTAGTAGATTTTCATATCACTAAATCTATAACAGTATTAAAAAAATATAGATATGGTAGCCCTGCTACAAGTTTCTCTACAGCCCTATGCATTTGAGCGATGATAAGCAGTGAAAAGCAGATAGTGGGCAGAGAGTTTCTACTTCATTTGGTCTCCTTCAGTCCCATCTCATGCCCCTGACTATACATGCTTGCTACTGGACTGTGCAAGGAAATGATTGAATGTGTGGCTGGATTTTCGAATAGAAAAATGAGTAGTTTCATCTGTAATTGAGAAGAAAATCAAAATATTTTTGCATTGATTCTTGCAAGTGCTTATTCCCATCAGCACTCTATTAATAATATCTGTTGGAAAATGTACTGACTTAAGCACTTATTCTTTTTTCTTTCTATACAAGTATTGAAGAATGCATGAATTAAAGAAGTAGTACACCCATTTCTTTTTGAATTTTTTTTTCTTTTTTTGAAATTTCTTTTTCTTCTGGTTTGAGTAGGACACTGGGCTAGATGAGGGACTGAGGTCCCTTCTAACCTCACTTATTTCAGGAGTGTCCCTGATTTCAGTCATTCAAAGTAAGTATCCACAAGGATTGATGGAACTGCATCTGAGACACTTCTGTTGATAGAGGTAGTTCAGACAACATAAGACTTTAAAGTCGATTTACATGTGTTTGTCAGCTGTTTGAGAAGAGTTTCTATATCTGAAGGATACTGAGCTTTCTGTTCTAAAGGTCAGCAATAGTAAATACATCCTTTTGACTGTTGACACTTCTAAAAAAATTACATTTGAGATCTTTCTATGTGTGCATAACTTTCTCCAATGCCTATAGTGTGGTGGGCTTTTGTTTGCTTGACTGTGAGAAAGGATGAGTGAATAGCTAGGCAGAGTTTTTTATGCTTTCATACTCTGCTATTCAATGCCAAATCATTGTAACTTTGGATGATGTTGAAAATGGAGTATAGGGGGAAATAAATCACACTGTGTTGGAAGGGAAATGGAAAGAAATAAAGAAGCTATGTCACTTTTAAATATAAAATACTTTTTTCATTTAGAAAAAAGTAAAATAATTTCAAGATTTCAAAAGAAAATAGTAGGCTGATTTTTTTTTTTTTCTTCCCTCTGCTCAGTGGAACAATTTTTAAAGTTCAGTTGAACTGTTGAATATATTCAGTTGCCCTTGATATTCTTGGCAAGTTTAGAACATGCACAGAAAATTTCGTGGATTCCTGATATTTAGCTTTTCTGAGTTGAGACTATGCCGTTAGTAAGCAAAAGTCACTGCTATTTTGCATATGGCATTAGAAATAAGAAATAAGCCAATTCAGAATAAAAATAGCTGACTGTAGTTTAAGGTGATCTTTTTTTTTTAATGTGAATACTTTGAAACACTAACTTGAGGGTCCAAGCGTTTGAGTTGATGAATTGCCCATAGTTTGTACTGCAGAAGGTAGGAAATCATGGAATCTTGAAGACATATAAATAAATTCTTAGATCCTAAATGGAGATGCATTTTTGAGGCTTACAAGCATCAGACCAGCTTATAGGAGCAGACAACCTCCCCCAGCAGTTTTGTGACCTTGAAACAGGGCTTTTGAGATGAAAAAATGTTTTGAATGCTGACTGAAAATCTGAACTTGCTACCTAGCTCTATAGTGACTTCATATGACTAGTTTAGCTCTTTTGGTGGAATAATTTAGAAAAAGACATGTCTCTGATTTTGTCCATGCAAAATTGTTTGCATTTAATTGTTTAAAAATTTCAATGCATTCTCTTGTAACATGCTGTCAAAGTGCAACTTGTTATTTTATCAGTATTTACTATTGTGAATAACTGCATGTACAAGTCTATAAATACCTGTTTCTGGGAAATAGTGTTTCAGCAATCTGGAATATTTTATTGAAAGTGGGAACCAAAAATACATAATACTTAAAAAAAAAAAAAAAGAAACAAAAAATGCCACCTGATCTAGTTTAAAAATTAGTTTGCTTTAAAGTGTATTATTTCTATTTAACTTCCGAAATGCATCCTATATTTTGATTTTAAAAATTCTCCGTGAATGTTTATTTATCTGCCTCTGTACTATTTGTACCTCTAAAAATGTCATTGATATAAAGAGACTTAAATATGTGATGAATGAAGTATTGCAGCTGCCTGAGTAAGAAATTTCACTGAAGCTAAAGATAGACTTGTCTCTTGTATCTATTCTTTGGCAGAGAAACAGGGTGATTGAAGGGAAGTACAGTATATGAAAGCACCGCTAAAATACAGACACACTGACATTATAATAGTGTCTCATCGGGTGATGTGGTGTTTTGACTACATGGCTGCAGCAGGTCTATAATTTAAATGCCATTAATGGCACAAAAAACAATAGCATGGAGGCAGGAATAGTGTAAAATCTCTGGGTCTGTACTTACAATGCAGATGAAATAGCCCTTTGAACTTGTGGTGCCAAATGTTGTCCAAAGTTACTATTCTTCCACGAGGAAAGCAGTTTTTGTTTTTATGGTGTTTTGTGTCTTCCCCTCCTAGCACAGAGACACATTTTCTGTTCAGATTTCTTGGCCTGTGTCACTACAAAGATCCCAGGCAAAGGGACGCTGCTTGTGTTTTGCTTCACTCATGTCCCGTTCACACATTCAGCACAGAATTTGCCATTGTGAATAGTCATGACTATGTTTGCTTTGTACTCGTTGGCTTTTGAATATGCTTCTTTATATTTTGACTCGAGTCGCACACAGAACTAATTTCACCAGAAGCTATTGGTGTTCAGCTGTAACAGAGTTACACATAGTCCTGTGACTGCACCCTGCTTATAATATCTCATTTGTTTCCACTTGGCTGTTGTAATGTTTTCTGCCTGTTAGACTTCTTGTCCTTTCCCTTGCTCTCCTTTTTTTTTTTTTACTTTTTTTTTTACCCCATTTAAAATTATAACTGACTTCATTTTGATTATTGAACTTAACTGTGGGTAAGCAATAAGCACGTTTCTGTACCCTCACAGATGCCAAACATTTAATGCACCTTTACTGTAATGTATGCTCTATTGTTTGCAAGTAGAGTGAGTCTATCCAGAAACAGTCCCTGATTTTTGAAAACCCTGTAAAATGTGTACAATATGTTAATTGTGAAGCTTTTTTTAGAAAATTTCAAAGGAGGAGAAGAAATGCTGTGTAAGTGAAACTTGTTTAAAGTGCTCCACCATTTCTAGCAGGAGACTGTTATAATAGTTGCATTATTTCTTTATACTGTTTGAATGCCTTTGTAAATCTCAGGCTTTTTTTTCCTTTAAACTGGTTCACTGTGTGTAAGTGTGGTGCTATACCATGTAAATACTATCTGTTTCCAGTTTTGGCTAAGTGGATGGACTCTTTTCGAAATATTCATGCAGTGTTAACAACAATTAAAGCCAATTTATATTCTGTGAATAAATAACTAAACATTAAATGTTACTAAAGAGATAAGAAGGGAGTTTCAGAAAAGTTATTTTTCTTTATAGTACAAGTCGCACATTCAAAGTGTGGTAAATTTGTGCACTTATGTATACCTTTTTTTCTCACTTAAAAACAAATCATACCTAAAATTCAAAGCATGTGGTGTAGAAGTGGATTTACTTTATACTGAAGGTAAATAAAATTGAAGAAAAATGAAGCCTCTGCATTAATTTAGAAACTTTGGATCTTAACAGAAGTAATTTATTCAGAATTCTCTTTGTCTGGTATCTGTCAAGTGTAGCTACCTCTCTGAAACAGGGTCTTTCAAATCTGTGATCATTAAAATAGCTCTCTGCTGATCCTGTGCATTCATGTAACAACTCAGGCTCTTCCAAAATGTAGTATTAATATGTGCAAAACCAAATCTTATGAATGTTTTGATCTCAGAAGGAGTCTTGATCAGAACAACTGTTAAATGCAAAATGATACATTGGTCAACTGAAAAAAAGCTGTCTGTGTTTATTTCCTTCTCAATATCAGTGAAGAAATATTTTACTTAAACCACTATGCATGGCTACTGTAGTCAGTACTTTTCAGTTTTGTCTGAAGAGAAAATGAATAATTTTTCTTGCACTTGTTGCCGCAAACTCTGAGGAGTAACATGACACCAAAGCACAACTTCAGAGAATGGCTAGCATTTCTGCAGACTGCTGTTTTTAATTAGATCAGAATATGAGTTAGTGAAAAAAATTTCATAGTGTCAGGTTTGGTAAAATTGGTCTTAGTTGTAAGACTATTTTTCTACTTAGGAAATAATTTCTGAAATGAAAGGGAACTATTCTTTACGTTCAAGGAGATTTTAAATATAGAGTGAACCTGCACAATTTCTCCATGTAAAAAAAGCATACTATGCACTTAAACAATTTTTTCCTAATGAATACCTTGTACACTAGTAATTTCTTCAGTAACCAGAATGGTTGTTACTTTTCTCTGAAAAGCCCCAAGTATATTTTGTAACAACTGAAAATCTGAGCACAATTCAGTTCCTGATATAGTGGTGCAGTCCCAGCTGCCCTTTCAAGAGTGGAATTCTAGATGTTCCTGTTTTGCTTAGGGAGGAGTGCTATAGTTGTTGGACAGTAGGGATACAATTTGGCTATCTGATAATGTTGTATCTGTTGAAATACTTTCACTGTGGCTGTTGCAATGTATACATATATTGTGAAGGAAACTATATTATGGATTGCATTCACATGATTCAGGTGAGTGCAAGAAGAGCATGGATTTGAGGATACATAAGGGGGAATTATGCAGTATCTAAAGCAGCATATACGGTAACATAGCCAGTTATGTTATTGAACCTGTTATTCGTATAATAATTTAGGTTGGAAACGCCACTTAAGATCATTGTATCCAACACTAAATCTAGCACTGCCAAGTCCTAAGTCATGTTCCTAGGCACCATGACTACACGTCTTTTAAACACCTCCAAGGATGGTGACTCCACCACTTCCCTGGGCAGCCTTTTCCAATGCTTGATGCCTTTTTGGTGAAGAGGTTTTTTTTCCTCTAATATCAAATCTAAACCTCCCCTGGCGCACCTTGAGGCCATTTCCTCTTGTCATATTACTTGGAGGAAAAAAAAAGACTTGGGCATGCTCCTCTTGAGCTTCCTTTCAGGTAGTTGTAGAGAGTGATAGTCTCCCCTGAGCCTCCAGGCTTAACAATTCCAGTTCCCTCAGTTGTTCCTGAGTGGACTTGGGCTCCAGACCCTCCACCTTCATCGTGCTACTTCTTGCTCTAGTCGTGGTTACAGTGTGTATATAAACTTATCTATGTAAGAGTTTCTAGATATTCAGCTTAAGTGTTTCTCCTATGTTTCTTGGAGCTGTTTTTGTAGGGCACTAAGAGCTTAATAAAACTTGAATTCAGTAAAAACAAAGCATGTGAGAACAGGTTTAGTTGTGGTTGTTCCCATATTTATGGTATTATTTCAGAATGTCTTCTACTATGGTTAAAAGTGCATGTGTTCAAATTTCTTGAACATGTTCATAACAGGGTTGAGTGCTGATCTTGTATTCCTTCCACACTTAATTATTCCATTTAATGCTGTGGATATTCTGGTTGTGGATTACCCCATTTTAAATCGCCATTACAGATCATTTCAATCATTTTACATGCCCAAGGGAGCAGTGGATCAGGGCAGAAAGCTTCTCAGGTACTAGCTATAGCTGCTACTTATGGCAGAAAAGATCAAATGTGAATTTCTTTTCTGTTTGAAAACTCTCTGTGGATATTTCTATTTTCCTAATTGGTTTAGGCTGAAAATGGCTTTTTAACAAGATGTAGCTTTCAGGTGGTAAGACTGATGTATTATTGTAATAGTTTGTAATCAAGATTATAGGAACTGTTAACATTAAACAGTTCTGCCTTCAGGATAAGAAAAATGGTGATGATTCCTAGAATCCTACTTTGTTGGTGAAAGATCGGAGGGGCTAACATGGGCTTAGGAGTATGGAGAAAAGGATCTCTCCCTTCTGGGCATGTGGAGTTGAATATTCACTTTGCTTTGTGGTCTAGGTTTATTGCTAAATGCTCAAGCAAGCCTGGAGGCATTTCCTAAATGAGGTTGCAACTGTATAGCTTTTAAACTCAATTAGCCCTCTCTTGTGTTTTTTGCATACCATGTCAGTTCTAATGGAGTTTACTGGGCTGTGTGAGAAAGGAAGATGTGGGGGTCTCCATAACCAGGGCCCTTCTTCCCCCCCACTCTAGTGGATTGACCACATCTTATTGTGGCCCTTTGGCAACAGCAATTTAAAGGTTCTCCAGAATCTTAAAATGTAAATTATGCTTAAGGGGGGGATACTGGGGAAAAACGTCATTCAACAACAAAGAAATAAGTAAGTTGGCTTCCACTACCTGATATGAGACTCCTTCAGAATGGAAAGAACACCAAAATGGGCTGTGCTTTGTGTCAGATGGATGGGATGAGTTGGCCCAGTGTGTTTCTTCCACACAATGATCCTCTGAGGTTTGTGGTCTGTAAAATGCAAACTTGAGAGAAAGAAATCCTATCACAACTAATAGAAAAAAAAAGTGTCTTAAGAAAATTGCTATTCACAGGAATACAGATATAACAAAGTGGTAGAAATTATATCTTACCATTTAAATAAAAACTAAAACACCTAATAACTGCCTTAAGGAAAAACTCCTTTGTTAGTCTTCAAGCACAAGAAAATACTTGACCTGTTTTCAACAGCAGTGTTTTTATAACTTACTTTTGTTGGATCACAATCTTTTCTCTTTTTTCTGTTTGATCTAAAAGTCCAACTGTGTTAATTAAGAAAATTAATGTAATGCATTAAGCTTGTAACATGATTAAAGGTATTACTAGAACTTTATAGGACGAATGTCTTTTCTCATTCTGTTAGTTTTTCCCCGCAATTGCACTTGTGTACAAAACCATAAGTACAACTGGTTGAAAACTTAATCTTTTTTTTTTTCCCCTGTGGGGAAAACACAAGATGTTTTGAAGAAATATATTTTTCAATAGTCATTTTTCTGGAAGGCCTTTTGCATGGGGAGAAATAAAAAAAGACTCCTTGCTACCCCAGAAGGGTTGGTAGCCTGGTGTTTTTGGTGTGCCTCCAGAATCTCAGAGCTCTGTTGTTGTTGGAGAAGGGCCTGGAAACCCAGGTTTCTGATACTTTGGATGAAGGTCTTAACGACCAGACTGCTATCTATCTGGAAAATTATCATGCTGCTTAGTTTTTCTCCTCCTCTTTCTTTTATAATAAGCTCCTTTTCCCAAAAGAAATTTAAAATTACTTAGACATACCTCCCTAAATCTAATGAAGAATAAAAAAAAATTTAAAAATCTTTTTATCTCTCTGAGAAAGGAATATCATCTTCTGATCAGTCTTAGCATTAATGCGTAGATCCATTGTTCATGTTGTCTAGTAAAGAAAAAAAAATATAATTATATAGTTTGCCCTTAGTAATGAAGTTGAAGCAACTGTACATATATTTAAAAGAAGGTGCCATGGCTGAAGAGTGCTGAAGCAATGGATAATTCTTGTGGTTATTCCACTGAGGTTTGCAAAGAAGCACCTTTCTGTCAGTGCACTTGTACATGTACTTATTATTTTACTTTATTTTAACAGTAAAGCCAGGGCTCTCTGGTCCTATTCTCCGTGCTGGTGTACAGCATTGTCTTTGTCTCTTCCTTAAGTCCCACAAAAGACCTTGCATAGCGGAGTCTACAGCCAATGTGGACAATGTGAGGGCTGCTTTTAAAAACACAAAACCAAACAGAAGTTAACTAGTACGAGGAAAAAATCCTGTTCATAGAGCCAAAGTGACTATGTAAGAATATAAAATAATCAGTCTGGTATGTCTGAATCTCTCTAATTCATACAAACCCATGAAAAACCTAGGCTGCTTTGACTATTACATCATCTCTTTTGAAGTACAAATGCTAATTGAAATCTTTCTAAAAGTTCAGCATGTGTGCTAAGATATTACAGATCACTTTTTTCTTATGTACTTGAACACAGGTATGTCTGATTTTCTTTAAAGCTTCTATCAGAGAGGGAAGAAAGGTGGTGCTTGGATCATGCTCCCATAGGATGCACCTCATTTTTAGTACTTTGTGGTTTAATGTTTATCGCTTAAATGTGGTTTGAATGTGCTTCTGAATCATTACTTTGCAGAAAGAAAGACATTGCTGTCCATCTCCAGCTGAGTTTCCACCTTGCTTAAAAATCGGTGCTTTTCTCCTTTATTCTTTAGAAAAGATAATTTTTAATTAGCTTCTGCTTTCCAGATAAGCTGCTCTTCACTTTTAATTCAAGGGAACAAGAGGAGGTAGCATTGGGTATATTTGATCTCTTTGAAATATTTCAGTCTGTCCTTACAGAGCTGTAACTTTCTCTTGAAAAGCTGCTGTGACATTCAGATGTTTGTTGGATAGACTAGAAAGTATGCTTTGGATGCTGTTTAGAAAAATCTAGTGCCCCATAAGTGCAATACAAGATGAAAGGAAGTAATGCTCGGGACCTATTGTGTGTGGATTGCTGCAAACTGCTTTTTTTCCTCAGTGCTTTTAGCTTGCTGACCTGGAGATAAGGTTGTTTCTATGTTTTATTCCTGTTATCAATGTGAAATTCTTCATTTCAGGTACTTTTCCATTTTGCTTTGACCTGTTTTTACAGTTTTTAGTGCCGCCTGTTTAACACATGTGCAGTAAACAGCTGCACTACTGAGTTCCTGCAGATGTTGTGAGCCAGTATGACTTTTATAACTGCCTCTAAGATGTTCAGTTATGGAAGCCTTGATTTAGAAAGAAGAAATCATGTTCAGTCAAAGCTGCCTTCAAATGTCCTGACCTAGACCTAGAAAAAACAGTATGGCATTTTGTTGTGCTGTCTGTGTACTGAGCTGTCTGAGATGATTTACTTTTGTGGCTCTAAACACATTAGGTAAAGTTTGGGGCCATCCAGCAATTGCATGTTACAAGTTCCTTTTTGCATCTACAGCAATCTTGTTAATGTTACCTCTTTTAAAATTCTTTGATAGTAAATATCATCAGATAAAAGGCTTTTGTAGTCTGGATTACTGCTCTGAAAAAGACCGTGAAGTAAACACACTGTTACCAGCTGACTGATTTCTACACTTAGGTTTGCTGGGGGTTTTAGTGGGCTGTTAACACTACAGGTATGGCTTTTTTGAGTTCCTGATTTGGGGGAAATTTTGTTTATCAGATCACGTCTGTTTTCCTCATCCCTTCATGTATAAACTTGCCCTAAAGGAGAGCCATCTCTAACTACATTTTGTTTATTATGATTTCAAACTACCTACTAATCTGAAAATAAATTTTAGAAAGTTGTTGAAATAGTGGCCATTACACTACTATTTTTTTACCTGTACTTTAGTATAATTTCATGTATTTAAAGTTCATAATTGAGTTTCTTTTCAAAATGAATTTCAGAGAGACAAACCTCAAACAGACTTGTATCAGTGTGTTTGCTTGGGAGTGAAGTCAGATGTCAGGGCAGCGTCAGTGTGTGTGTACTTGTACCTGGAGGGGGGAGATAAACTGTAGGGGCAATCTTTCACATAGGTGTGCTATGCAGCTGTTTGCAGGACACCTTTCTGTGTGTTTCAGCTGTTTTTTTTCTCCTTGCTCTTGAAAATAAAATGTTTTCTGTGATGTATCCTAGACCTTTCTTGTTTCTCCCATCTTTACCATCAAATCACCATATCATAGGTATATATATAAGACTATTCTTTCTTACTATGGCAGTTGCTAAATAATCCTGCCAAGCTTGTCAAGTCAGATATGTAATCAACACTGTACACAGCATTTTTTAGAAACTGAAGTTGAAAGGGGAATAACTAAATCAGCATGGCTGGTCAAGAGTTGCAATGCAGTGTTTTCCAGGGGAAAGAATTATATCAGTAAAGCTGGGACTCACTGGTCCTATTCTCTGTGCTGGTGCACAGCATTGTCTTTGTCCTTAAGTCCCACCAAAAACCTTGGCTGCAGGCCCCTCCAGTTTGGGGGGAAATTCGAATAAGAGTTTTAAAAAGTGAATACTAAATCTTTATATTTCTCTTTTCCTTGTTAAGGTAGAATGAAAACCATAAACTATTGGTAAATGTCAACTAACCGCTAGACTTGAAAGAACCAGCAGCTGGTTTCTGCTTATGAAGCAGAAACTGTGTAGGAGGAGATGTAAAGAACCTCCTCAAATACCCATTATAACAGAGGGGCGGGGGAGAGACTGTACTGAATATGGTTTTTAACCTTTAGAATTCTTTTTCTGTTCTCTTATGCTCTTAGACTTGTATGAAAATGCAAAATGGCAATTGATATTTTTCAGGTAAAGGCATCAGACAAAGGCCCCGTGCCACCTAAAACTAGTTCTAATAAAAAATTGAGTACTCAACTTGCCTGTATCAATTTTGTGTCTGTTAAAAGATTTATGGTATGAATCTCATAACCAGATTTCAAATGTATTTAATGATTAATTGTTTGCAAAGAGCTTGAGTGTGCCTCATATCAGATGCAATGTTTCAATGCAGCAACATTATTAACAACATTGTTAGAGTAATACTGAAATGGCAACACTTAAAAAAATGCATCTACCACAAATCTGAAATGATGGGTTTGTCTTGAATACAAATAAACAGAGAGAAAAGAGATTGGGAGGTATTCATTCCTGATGTATAAACTGAGATAAAAAGTAGACCACAGGTTTATGTTAATATAAATTGAGACAAATTCTCGGTTGGCAACACAGACCTAAACGCTGCCTAAGCAAAGCAATGAATGTTTATTCTGTTTCTAAAGGGAAGTCCATACTTGCTGTCAAGAAAAGACAAAGGGTTGTTCTGGGATGTGTTTGTTGGGTTTGGGTTTTTTTAAGTAACCTATTTTTGCAGTAATTCATAAATCCTTCGTCGCTTTCTGATATGGAAAAAATATATGCAGCCTCATTAGCTCATGGCACAATTATCTTTCAAAAATATTTGGAAAAATAGACTAGAAAATGAAAAAATAATTTTTTTTCTGAAAATAGTCAATTATGAGACACTTAATCAATGTATCTGGAAAATGTGGTGACAATCTGTCTGTTTTTTAATTGGAAACCTTCTTACCTAGATACTGGGCAGACGAAACAGCTCTCAAGGAACAATTAAAAAGAAATAGAACTGCCACTCTGTTATTTCACCTGCTCTTCTTTTAAACATGTCCTTTCTTGTTTGCTGACAACTCCCACTATGGAGCACTTGTCCACAGTCCTAGGAATTACTATTAACTCCCCAAGACGGGGGTGGGAAACTAGAACTGGTAAGCAAGGGTTGGAAGGGTACCAGCTGGAGGATATTTGTGACAGATCAGAATAACAGGAAGAGAGAGTAAAAAAGAAATGGTCAGCACTTTTGGCTTTTTAAAAGTGGGGTGTAGATGACTTGCTGTTATGTTTTTGCAATGTCTTGTTTCCAGGCTGCTGGCTTAGTCAGCCACATCTTTAATTTGCCCAGTTTATAACAGCTGCTTCTGCTGCTACCACAGAAAGAGAAATTATAATTTCTAGGCTTTCATTTCATCCCTCTTACCTATAATCCTCAAGTTCCAGTCTGTCTGACCACTTGACTAGGCTTTTTAATTAGCAGATCTTCTTGGGGGCCCTTAAATGTGTTTTGAATATACAGGAACACTAAACAGCCTTGGAAACTCTTGATGAGATGAAAAACATCCTGCTGGGAATATAAAATGGCACATAGTGCCTAGAATAATGGTTTCCATAATTGAGATTTTCATGTGCTGTATTAAAAGGCAATATTTACCTGGGTTTCTGTTCTCTTGAAAAGAAAAATGTTAATTTTTAAAAACTTGTCTTTTTAACTCCATTTCCGCATAGTTTTGTTGATTCCTCAGAAGAAAAGTTATGGGTTTGGCACAAAAGGCACAGAAAGCTGGAGATGAAAACTAGTATTCAAATATTTCTGTGCAGTCTGTGATTCAGATATATTTGATTTCCTCAGATGAGGCGGGTGGAGTTTTGTAATGGTCTTTACTTTGTACCCAAGACCACTGTACTGCCTGATCTTTTGGCTGAGGTGGCACATTGTTAATGATGTGCTAATAAACAACATAATTTGGTAAGGTAGACTCTTTGGTAGAAGGTAATAGTTCTCACTGCTGCAAGTATCTTAATGCAATTGAAGAAAACAGCTTGTTTTAATCATTTACTAATTGTATGGCCCAGCAACTGATCTCTGGGATGTACCTTGGAGACCCGATAACATGTTTCATCGACTTCTGGGGAACCGACACAGAGGATGTTGGTCAAATTGCCCAGTTCCCTTCATTGCTGGTCTGCAGCTCTGTGGTGATTTGTCTAGAAGACAAAGAAATAAAGGATTTTTGTGTAATAGTTTAGGATATGCCCAATAAATCAGCCAATAATTGGTCTTGACATTCCCCAAGGAAAAATCGTTAGTGTCACTATAAAGGTCTTGGTGGTTTTGTACTATTTGTACTAATGGTTTTTTTTCAAATTTTCAGATAAAATATGTTTTGCTTCAAGCTAACTCTAAATGAAATTAGATTATTCAGAATATTAAGTTGTGACATAATACTGTCAGTAAGCCTTATAGTTTCAATAATTTAAATGTCATAAATGCATATGTCAATGGTATATTGTTCCATGCTGTTCTGCTTTGCTGTTCATGTGAGACCATTCAGGCATATAAAACAATAAAATAATAAAAAATTGCCAGAAAATGAGCTCTAGGCTTATTTTTCAGTGCTACAGATGAGTGTTGACAAGACCCGTTTCTGAAAACTCAAATACTAGACCTGTGTGCATTGGTCTTTTTCCATAGTGTAATTATGAGTTAATTTTCTCTTATAGAAAATTAATCCTGCTTAACTACTCAAATACAGTTCTAGGTAATATTCGGATCTTTACTGGTGACATGCACTAATCCTGATGAAACCTGCAACACTCCTGCAGTTTTTCAATAGCTCTGAAAATTATTCCAAACTTAGCCTATGGTATTCAAAGGCACACATAACTACATAAATGACTCTCCCCTGTCCCTGAAGTGCAGTGGATTAGGTGAAGGGATTCTCAAAGCCTTCTAAATTCTTGGCATTCAGTACAGAAAATGTTCAAGTAACAAATATTTGAGTTGCTTGTCAAAGCACTTTATTAAATTGGACTCCCTTAAATAAGTTTAGTGTTAAGTAAGTATGGTAAATTAAATCTAAAAATATTTTTTTTTCAAATCTATACTTTTCAATGGTCTAATGGTTACCTTTTGAAGAGTTTGTGGCCTGCAAAATACTGTAATTATACAGCATATTCTCAAAAAGACTGGTCTCTGGTATTTGCGTCCATGCGGTTTCATGGAAGACATTTTGAGAATTTCTAGTCCATCTTGTTGAGCTGTGCCTTCTCCATTATGATTAATGGAGGAACATGCAAGTTTGAATTCTTCAAATAACTTTGAAAAAAATCTCACATTTTTTATTTGTCTATTTTATGGGACATGAAAAAAAAACCCATTACCCCTTAGGGAATTATAGCACAGTGCTTTAATTACACAATGCCCATTAATGCTAATAAATTTTATGCTAAAGACCTATGCTGTACCAGTGCCAACAAAAACATAAGTCTCCTTCCTTTTCAAACCCTGTGCCACATACTGCCTGGACACACGATCATTAAAATGAACTCAGTTGCAATGACAAGCATTAGACAAAGATGTAACATTTCATTTTGACTTTCAGCAGTTTCTATAGTTTGAAATAATGCTAGAATTTGATCTTTAAGTAATCTTTGAAAGTATTCAAATAGGAATAATGTTAGACCAGTGAGGGAACATGTGAAATGAAGCGATAATACTTTCAATTGCCGCACTCCTTTTATAATCTGATATACCTTGAGTTTTCTCTCAAAAGATTCCTTTGTAATAGTAGTCAGAAGAATGAGTTTATCAACTGCATAAGATAAAGCATGTTTGTAAGCACTCTGTATTCATAAATCTTGTTTCTTATTTCATTCTCTGCTCTGTTTCTCTTACCTAGTCATTAACTGCAGCCTTTCTTTCCTTTTTTAATATAGCTCTGCTGTTAGCAGTTCTAGAATTTGACCTCAGAACTGTCTCCTTTTCTCTTGCAATATTCCTGGAAATCAGGCAATCATATCACTATTGATCTGTGTATTGAAGCACAGCAGTTCTACTTTCTATGTGTGGGTTAGAGGAAGGGTTTGGGATTCAATTGATGAGAATTTGAAGTGAGGGGAATGCATTAATAAAAGCATCACACTGGTAGATGCGGGTTTTTCCACATCTGTGCAGTGGGGCGACAAGTGTACTAACAAGATGAATATGTGGTAGTGATTTGGTCTGGTTGAGAATGGAGACCAAATGGAAACAGCTATGCATGAGGAGGATGGCATTTAGGAGGGGCTGACCAGTGGCTTGATTGTAAAATGCATAAAAAGAAAAAAAGCGCTTAGATGCTGTCTGACTGTGAAGATTTAGAAAATGCCTAGACTTAGATGTCAGCGCAGTCTTCAGGAGCAGACAGAAGGGAAGAGCAAGGGCTGTGAGACATCACGTGGGTTTGGAGTGAGAACTGTGCCACATCCTCGTGACCTCAGTCTGGGTGGGCAGGGGAGATGCCACAGTGCGTGGCTGGGCTGAAGGAAGGGGAACGTGAGGGTGAGCCCAGCAGTGAGCTGTGCTCCCTGCCAGGCAGGGGGGGCCCTGGGAGTGCTCTTAGAGAGCCCTCAGCAGTTGTATTTTATCCTCAAGCTCAAACCTGTCAATTCAGGGTATTAATCACATTTTTAGAATTTTCATTATGTAATGTTTTCTGGGTTCTGTTTACACTTCATTGGTGTTTTTGCTAAGAGACTGGAAGACTTGGGCTGAATTTGGGTGCCTCTGACACCTGATATGTAGAAGCAGCCTCTCATAAGAGAAAAAAGCTATATTATGAGGTTTGTAAGAATGCTGTATGTTGATGAGCACTAATTGCTTGAGCTGGGAGCCCTTTGAAAACCTTTCTGATGACTAAATCTCCATTTTACACCTCTACTTCCCAAATTCCCAATCTGGTAGGAGCTCATGTTATTTTTAACAGTGGTTTCTTTTGCCACTGAGTCCTAATGAATTGGAATCACACTTGAAATGATAGTTTCTAATCTTATATGCTGTTGTGAATATTCTTTTTATTTTTAAGTTAGTCAGACTCTTGAATCGTCCCAAATCTTCCCACCATCAATTGGACTTTTTCCCAACTTTCTGACTAGTTTCAAAGGGAAATCATGCTCTTGCCTTTTTTCCTGCTCTGGTTGCCTGCACTCACCCCGCTGTTGGTTTTCCTGCTCAGAGGCAGACCTGTTCCAGCTCAGTGATGGGTGCCAGTCACGACAGTGTAACAAGCCAAAAGTAGTAAACTTGTTATGAAAAGCTTGAAAACTTGGACGTGTCTAGGTGCCAGGATTTTAAACTCATTGCAACTTTATTAATGACACCCTGGGGGAAGAATCTTTTAATAGTAAACGTATTCAAACAGATTTGAGCTAAAAAAGCTGGATTTACTTTGTTTTGGTTGCATGTGTACTACAGCATTATCAGGAGATGATTTAGAGTAACAGCTGTGAACTCTTAGCTTGGAACATGTTAAACTGAAGGTTCTCCATGACTGAAAATGTTTTCCCAGATTTATGGGAGCTTTCCCTCTCCCACCCCCTGTAGCACTTTGCAGTTTATAAAGGGCTATATGTTAAACAGCATTTGTTGAGCTTACTGAATAAGCAAATACGATTTCATTTTTTCTTGAAACATTCATTCCTGCTCTGCTTTTGAAATGACACACGTGCCACTGTGGTATTCTTCTTCCTAGTAGTTTCTACATGAAATCTGTTTTCTCTGAGAAAATGGAATCTTTGTGTCTTTGTCTCCTCTCTAGCTTTCAGGCATGTTTTGGCAGGGGCTCTGACTGTCGAGGCACTGGAGAGGAGGGGCCTTGCACTCATTTGTCAGCTTTTCTTGCATCTGTAATTTTTGCCCACTCAGCAGTACTGGAGGGGCTTAAAAAAGGGGGAGAACTTCTAGCTGTTGAAAGTCAAGCTCATGAAATTATTGCCAGACTGTAACAGTTTGGGAAAGACGTGTGTGTGAGAAACAACAAATGCTAAAACCACCTTTAGGTTTTAGGTTTTAACAAGTCTCCGTTTCATGTAATTGCATGCCTTTTCCCCCTGTATCTTTACAGGCAATGACACTGTGGTTTTATAGATTTGTTCGTTGTGTGCTGATAAACTGGCTTCTTTTTTTTTCTTGATGAAAATAATTTCACTGGTGTTCAAGACCTGGTTGTTTCCAACCAACAGCTTAATCTAAAATGTTTAAGTCTTCTCTAACTTTTGTCCTAATCCTTCACTGCAATCTCCCTTTGCAAGCTGGATGCTTTCATCTCCTTGTGTAATGCAACCAAACAGAAATTAGTTAATTTTTTTTATTAGAAGACAGATCCCTTCAGACTAAAGAAAGCATTTTTCCTCTTCAGTTTTTTATGGAATATTAACATTGATCTCTCCTCCTCGTTTCAGTAGGCTATTTAAGCCCAGGGCTCATACTGTGAGCTGTTAATTAATCAGTGTGACAGATGAAGAAAGTATCCAACTATGAAAGGAAACCTTACTTCAGTGACTAACAATAAGGATGTGAGCCCGAGTGATTTAAAGGATTTTTTTTTTATTATTGTGAATGTGTGATAAGAAGTTCTTAAGCTGTTTGAGGTAGCGATGGGATTTTTTTGCTCAGATTGTGTCTCTGCACGAACATTAAAGGGCTCATCAATATTTTGTCTTGAAAAGTCTAGACAGGAGTTAAAAGAGCCTCTCCTACAGTTTGAAGAGATCCTGTTTCCCATAATTAATAACAGGAAGCAAGTAAATAAGGCTTTACTGACAAATGAAACTGCAACAGTAACATGTACCCAGAAACATTAGCTCCTAGCTGAGAAATGTAGCTGAGGTCTGTTGGTTTTAGTGTACAGGAAAAGATTGCTGTGGAAGCACATTAGAGCTTTGCTCAAGTCTAATTCAGTTATGTGATAGCAGACTAAAAGTCCAAAAGTAGCGATAATGCATTTTAATTATTGAGAGTGATTCGTGACCTTTGTTTACATCTGTGTTACCATCCAAGAACTGTTCCCCTGTCATTATTTGAAATTCTTTGAACTCAAAAGGAGATTTTCATGTTTATTTAAAAGCTACCAGAAGGCATTTCAGACATTTCCTGGAACAAACTGTATATATGTATTTTAGGAAGATAAGAAATGAAAGGAAACTTGAGGAAAAGCTTTTAATTTTCTTCCTTTTTGAAGACTGCATTTTCCCTTCAGAGATACCTTTTCAGAAAGTAGTTGCAAACCTTTCCCTCCCCCTCCCCAATTTCTCTCGTTAAAGTCAGTTAAACAACAAAAGGGGAGTTAGATCCTCATCTCTTCTGTACCAGTGTAAAACCAGAGGAGTGCTATTTATCTCAGTGAGCCGTTCAGGTCATTTCAGTAACTCCACGTTGTGCAGACAAAAATTCAGTCTGGCCCTTGCCTGCCATACTTCTGACTTTGGTTTTTGGGTTATGCTGGAGGGGGAGGTCGAAGGGGAAGGAAAAGGAGGAGGTTTCTGTGTGTGTAGTTGGGGGGGTGGTTGTTTTCCTAGGGAGCAGCAATGACTGAATGCAATATTCAGAAGTACTGGAAAGCACATTTAACTCTGTGTTTGTGCTGGACCTTAAGTCTGAGCTTGTTGAATTATGGGTTCATCGTCTGGCATGCTGACTATATGATACAACTCTGTAATACAGACTGTTTGTCATCTTGGTGCTGACCTTGAAAAGAGAAGAAAAGTGAATTTGTTTCACTGATTCTTAGATACACTAGACAGTAAATTCCTGCTTTAGCTGTTTAATTTACAGTGAACTGCTAATTTTTTTCCCCCTGTAGATGAGCTGTTGGGCTTTCTACTAAAAATGACAAGATAGGACAAAATAAGCTTGTTTGTAGAGCTAATGTTTTTCCTTTTCTGTATATTTTAGAAGATTAACAGCCGTTGCTGTAGAGAAGCATGGTGATGAATACTAAATAGTCCACCATAAGGCATTTTGGAAGGAATTCAGTAAATTCAAAGAACGTACCCCAACATTGTATCCCGTAACTTAGTTATTTTTTTTTTCCCCTGATTGTAGCTTATACTATGAAAGCAACAGGCTATATCCAAAAAGAAGGCCATACCATTTACCATACCATGTCAGGTTAAAATCTTTACTGGCAGATATTCTTTTATCGTTGACTGATTAAGCGAGAGATTCGAGCCCGCTTACCTAACCTTCAACATAGGCTTCTTCCATTCCACTCAATGAGTTTATATATTTCCAGAGTTCATAATTGGACTTGTGTTATTTTCTAAATGTGTTTTCCTCTCCTGCTAAGTACTGAGTTCTGTCACCTTGAATCATGCATGCCAGTATCTAGCTAGACTTACAGCTTTTAAATGAGACAGCCTGTGGAATGTGGTGCTACTTGACACAAGTGCTTGGGTTCTTACTGAAAATAAATAGCTCAGATGTCACTTCAAATGCCTATTGTAACAGTAAAAAGTCAGAGACAGCTGCTGAAGGTGCGCTTTCAGGGTAACTATAAGGTATTATGTCAACTTTTATCCCTAGCTCAGAACTGTAATAACTAGTCAGTTCCCGAGAGAAGTTTATTGTGGAAAAGGTGTATTTTCTTTACCACAAAAAAGTTACCCTACACAGCAAAGCTTTATATAAAATGGCATTAATTTTTCATTTATTTGGATGTTTGAGACGTTTGAAAATCATGTGTCTAGATCTATTAGGTACAGCATATAGGGTTAAGAAATTTTCTAATTAAAAAGAAAATAATACACAAGCCTTTTTAATAACTAACTTGAATATCTTCAATTTCACATCCCAGAAAGTACTCTTATATCAAACCTGATCTTTGTATTAGGCTTTTGATGTGTGTTTTGCATAAATAGGTTGAAAATTTCCATGTTTAGGGTGCTTCTTTTGGAAAGAAAGGTGATTCATCAGTGGACAGTCTGAATTCTTTGAATTGTCAGATTATATATTACCAGTGCTGTGTGCACTGGTACATGTAGATTGCTTAAATGCATATTTCAGAGAGATTAATGACTACAGTAAGTAGTAGAATAATGTAAAATAAGGTTCCTGATATAGCCCCGGCTTAATCTAAAAGGTGCTGATAGGAAAAACTACAGTCCTAACAGGACTAGGTATTGGTAGCAAACTTCTGCTATCTTTAAACTTATAGGTACATAGTTTCCAAGGGAAACTCTTGATAACTAGCAGTTTCCAGGATATTATCTAGATTTCCTGTTTATTTTATGTGGTATCCTTTTTCCCAAAGTATGAAGACTGCTTTAAATAGTGTATTATCCAAAGTCTACTCTGACATTGCAAGGTTCAAAGTAATTGCTTATACCATACGTTTTAATACAATATTTCTTTTTGTCCTCTAGGATTGTTAATTACTTTTAGCATACTTGTCTCTGTGCTTGTGATTGGACCTGATGCATCCCTTCTCCACCATTTTTAAATATTTTCTAACTTAAGGGTAAAGATTTATTTCTGATTCAGCAGCAGGTTCCTTGTGAGAAACCTAACTAGAAGAAAATAAAGGAAAAGGAATTTACATTCATATTCAAATTTCTAATTAGATTCAGGACTGTTATTTAAGTATTTTAAGGGTTTATTTTCATAGTGCTCCACATTTGGGGTAGGAACTCCTTTGAAAATCCCTTTAGTTCACAGAAGTTAGAAAGCTGATTTCTTTTAAGCAATAAACTCAGTTTGGCAAATAATTTAAAGAAGATATTTCTGTTAAATGTCCTTTTAAAATAAATAATGATTGTATAGGTGAAAAATACTTTCAATTACTGTGAATGTGTTAAAGCATAAGCATGCAGATGGATTAAGACTTAAAGAATTTGCCCCAAATGTTACTTTTAGCATGACTACTATTGGTTGCCTCTTGGAAATTTCATCCTACTGTGTGCAGAAGCTCTCCAGGCTGTCAGTAAGGACTGTGATGGAAAAACTGTTCTGAACTACCATGGATTGCCAATAGGATATGTGAGTCCAGGCATTTAATTTCCAAAGCTGTTCACTTTAGAGATTCAATTAAAAAAGAGATGTAAACTTTCAGTTTCACCTTTGTAAAGTAGGGAACAGAAGATACCTGCTAACATTAGACAGAATAATTTTTTTTGAATCTTTGAAAGGGATGGACACTTATTGCTGCATTTATTTCAGAAGAAAGAGTCAACTGATGCTGTGGAGTGCTGAAGGCTCCCAGCTCTCCAAAGTATTTCTGTCATACATCCTAGAAAGGCTTCAGAAGGAGGGACAATGCCCTGAGATTCCTCACTGTGTTCTCTCTACCATGACAGTCAGTACTGGAATCAAAAATGAAGACAAATTCCAATACTCCAAATGCACATTCCGGAAGTTAAAACTTGTCCTTTATACACAACAGTGATTTAAAATCAAAACAAATGTAAAATTTCCCATAATGCACTTTTCAACCACTAGAAACTCAAACTGACATGCACCACTTTCAATCAGAGGATGAAGTAATAGAACTACATCTTTTTTTGGCAGCAGAGGAGTAGGGGAATACCTGCTGCTATTATTTCTTGATGTCCTAGTTTAAGTTCAGCTTCATCAAATTGAAGTGTAGCACAATTTTAGTCCTTTAAACACAGCTACCTGTATTTTTTTTGAAAAGCCAGGAGATAGGAATATGTGAGGATGAAACTCGATTTTTGTTTGTTTAAAATGTTCTCGTAAAGGCTTTTGTAACTACCTTGGCCTGCTGCTTTCTCGAAACACTATTTCTGCCAAGAAATCTAAATACAATGTCACCAGTTAAATAAGTAGATTTTTTGTGTTTTTTATAGTAAAACATATAGGGAGATAGCATAAAGTTCAAGGATACTTTCCTCTTCCACTCCTTTTTTCCCTGAAAGGAGATAATTTTCCATTCACACAAAGAACAAATACTATTTTCTTTTGTAAGTAGCCAGTGCCTCATCTTTTATTGTATTGTTATTGACATAGGTGGAAGTAGAAGCTTTCATTTCTGGTACAGAAAGGGAGTTTTGTTAAATAATAAACCCAGAATTTTATGGTTTTTTTCCAAGTTCTGTATGGTACTTTTTCCCCAAAAAAAGTTGTTATAGGAAGTGGGACAGATATGGCAAACTTGTTTCAGGAGTATATCGTAATGTTTAGCAACAATTTTTTTTTTCATAAATCATTTTCTTCACCATATGTTGAATAATATTTTGCTGCATGCAATGAGTCTTGTTTTTTACTAATACCTCATTTTGCTAATTAAATTAACATATAAGGACATGAACATTGAAATGCTTCTTGCGTTCAAGTTAGGACATGTAATACTTTTCAATGTTTCTTCTCCATCTAGTTTCACTTCCAGAATTTCAATCTCTTTTCACCTGCAATAAGGTCACGGTTGGGATGGTAACAAAACTCTGTGAGGATGTATGTTGCTGTACACTGAGTTCTGGCTGCTTGAAAGAATTTGGCCATCACAAGTCACTCTGATAAAGGTGCAGAACAGGGCATGCCCTGGTCAGTGTTGATGCTACAGCAGATACTATATTCTGCTGTAGTGAAGGTGGTTCATTGAAGAGGTTTTAACAGTTCATTTTAATTATTTTTAACTACGAGGAAAAGTTTTAAATAACTCTATACCAGGAAAAACGTTTTACCTCATGACACTGAGTTCTAAAATGGCATAGGGAGTGCTCTGACTCTGCATTTTCAGTGCTTCTAGACAAAATTTCTCTCAGCAAAGACAAGTAGTACTTAGCAAACTGAGGCCTCCTTTATGTTCCTTCTGTTACTTTATTTGATTGACTGTTAATAAGGTTCTTCCTATTAATCACCAAAAGATGCAGAATTACATACTCATTTGTTAAAAAGTGTTACAATGATTTCTCTGCCTTAAAGTTTGCAGAGAATCTTCTGTAAAAATTCATATTAAAAAAATCAACAGCCTAAAGTACGAGAATGATTTGAAGTATGTAGAGTAGCGTGCATTAATGTTTTACTCGTGTTTGGGTTTGTTTTTTGGAGGGGTTTTTGTGGGTTTTTGGGGGGAGTTCTGGTTTCGTGTTTTAATCTGGATGTGACTGACCTTGATGAGACTCCCAGAAGAAATTTTAGTCAATCTCCACCTTTTAATCCCAAGCGCAGCGTCATGTACTTCCTTAATAATGGAAGATATTTGTGTGTCTCTCTTTTAATCATATAAATCTTTCTAATTTAATGGAATTTCACCTTTGTAAAGAAACAACCATCTTTTGTTGGAAAGTACTCTTTTCTATAACTCTGTAATAAACAACCCACATTTTATCTTGTAAGGCAACTTTCTAGTGTTCCAAACCAACAAAAGCAAGTCCAGCACATGATTCGCAGCGCGGAATTTCTCCTCAGGCATTTGTCCTAAATATGAAGGTAGCTCAAAGGATGCACAGGTTTTGTACCTGTATTTTTCATTCATTCCACACCTCAAACAGATCAACCTTTACAGATCCTTTAAAACATTCCCCCCCCTTGTTTGTTTGTTTTGAAGTGTATATCTTGCCCTCTTAATAGATTTAAAACGGAAAATGAAGGCTGTGGTAATAGCCTATTCTGCTGAATTCCTGTGAAATGTGGAAGTTTTCTCCGTGAGAAGTCCTCTATAATGTCTGACATCCAAATAGCACACTTCCATAGCTTGGAAAATGGCAGCCTGCAATAATTTTGGTAGAGGTTGAAGATGTTTTTCAAGAAGAGTTGGCATCTCTTTAGCATTCTCATCTATAATATTACGATGAAGGGTTCAAAGACCTGGCAAAAGGGTACCAGATGCCCTTTGTCAGCTATGCATTGGCTTAGCTCTGGTCATAAGCAGAGGTTGAGATCATCTTTTTATTCTCTGGTTTGTTACAGGTATCACCTGTTTTGTGATGGCATAATCTTCTGGCAGCAGAAAAATTACTTTAAATACAGGACTACACTAATCAAAGTCCATAAACTATCCTTCCCCTCCTTCTCCCTAAATTATTTATGAATAAATTTGCATAACTTGTAGCATCCATAATTTTCTTTTAAAGCAGCTAAAAAGTACATTTGGACCTGGGATTGTGATAGTTCTACTTTATCTGGAGGACTGGTTTTAAGGCATTTTTATGTTTTATTAAATGGTTTTACTGGGTATTTTATTAGAAAAGTAGGCATAGGTAGTTGTACTTGTCCAAAATGGACTGAAAGCTTTTTTTACTAGAAATTATTTAGGTAGATACTGTTACACATAAGGTTGCTTGCAGAAGCTTCCCACAATTTCTGCATTTAGTTCTATCTTGGGCTCTTAATTATGCCAAGCAACTTTAAGGTACTTCTGGCCCATTACATTAAACACTAAATAACTTAGTGGGAGGCCACTTTGTTATGATTGTATGAGGGTGAGATAAAGTAGCATTACTCAGTATGTGGAAGACATGTGACCACTGAATGCTGGATTACTAATTTATATGAAGTCCTTCACATAAAGAAATGAATGACTGTATACCATTCATTGCTATTTTTTTAACCAGCATACTGATAAATATTTTGTGACCACAGGTAAGCAGAAAACTCACTTTTTCCAGCCCACAAAACTTTGAGTTCAAAACTAGTTCTGTTCTACTCTAAATTTCAGTGAAATTTAGGAAGAATGAAGAGATCTGTTTAAAATAGTCGATTTACTGCTAAATGAAAAACAGCAATTTGGAGTCAGTGTGGCTGTTTTTGACTATAAATTCCCTTTTAAGCCCTAGAACTGTTTTCTGAAGGAGTTTTCTTTAAAAATGGTACAACTCCACACAAAGTTTAACTTTATGAATCACCGTCTTCCAGCTTGACAGAAAAGCCGATATTCAAAGACTGCAGTACTTGTGAATTAGGAGTCAAACATGAAGTGAAATCTTCTTACGTTTTTGGTGAGAAGTGGCACTTGATCCTTGAGGCAAAGAAATTTGCTTCAACCTACATGACACATCACATCACATTACGAACAAGTGCACTGGCAGGGCTATAAGATGAAATGCCATTTTCTGTTAAGTTAAAAGTAGGACGAGTTTTTTCCATTTCTGAGAGTTCTATCACTTCATATAGTTGCTTTTGGAAATGAAAAATGGCAACGGTCCTGTACAGAAGTGGTCTGTGAATTACAGAAAAGCAGCTTATGCTGAGTAGTGTCGCACAAGAAGATGTCAACCATTTCATGAGGAGAAAATGCAGCACAGTCATATGATGGAGCCCACAAAATTTAGTTATGCTAAGTCTCTTATTCTTAATAGAGATGAGGATAAATAAAATATAATTATGGTTATTTTTTGTTTGTTTTAGCAGGCTCAACAAATATAGCGACCTTATAGATAATCAAGATATTTACAGTGCCTGTACAGTAAATATAGATAAAGAACATACAAGGGTTTTAGTTTTGTTATCTTCATATGTTTTCATCAGTATCCTGGTCTAAATTACTGCTGCTAGCTTTTGAGCATGATATACAACTGTGTGTACAATATACCATACAGGATTACCTAGATTTCTTTGTTACTGCATAGCAGTGGCCAAAAGAGTCTGTTTGCTTTCTTTTATAGTAAGGTGAATTAAGGAAATAATATGCCTTCTGACAGCCTGGGAGTCAGGGAATAAACAGGGAGGAGTTTCTCATATTACATCATTCTGAACGTGGAACAGAAGCCCATATGAGCCTGGGTGTTCTGCTGGCTTCACTAGTAGCTTGGTGGAAGGGGGAAAAGGAAACTTATAAAAACATTTCAATCTATACCAATGGGATTTTTTAACAGATATTTTAATGTCATTCTGGTGTCTATGTTGAAATTGTGTTCTACATATGGATAAAAGCAACTAAAAGGCCATAGAGGTGATGGAATGAATGAAGACAATTTTATTCTTTGTACTATAGTTTGATAAATTGCCTTGGTTTTTTTGTTGTTGTTTTAATAGCTTTGACACAATTTTATTTTCAAGAGTTTAAATCAGTGGAAAAAGAACAACAAAGACTTAAAATGAGAAATGTGCTGCAGTGAGGACTGTAACCCTAGCTTACAAAAGCTTTTGCTCGTAATAATAAAGACTGGTGTTGTAATTAGCTTTTTTGGAGTGTTTTTCACTCCAGCTGCACTAGACAATACTCTGACTTGTAGTTAATACATACAGACATATCTACTTATTTTCCTTTGCATTGCAGCATGTGTGCTTCCCTAATTGGCAGCTTGCCATTTATATGTGGACAACAAGATTGTATTAGCAAGAGGGAGAGACTGAGATATCAGATGTCTGCACTGCACAAATATCTGAGATACAGTAGTTAAAGGAGAGGAGATTTAAGTCTGAATTTAGATATTTGGATCATAATGCACTTAGATTCTCCACAGGGCTAAACATGAGTTACAAATAACCAAAGTCCAAGTTAAAACTCAACTGCCATTTCTAGACTTCACATTAGGACCACCTGTTAGTTTCATTTATTGTAGAATCTATGCAGATATCCAGCAAGAGTAGATAGATTTAATAAAACCACTTATGTTTTCTCTTAATACTGAAACATATCAAACTGCTGAGATACTCCTCCCCTAATTAAAGATAGAATTGTGGTGGCATGCTACTTTCTTTTAGTGAAGTTAAACATCATAGGTAGGAGCAAGATGACTGAATACAATCTTCTAGAAAATGCTCCTTACCCCATACAAGAACTAAAAAAATTATCATTAATACCCCACCCATTAGAGAACTGATATAGTAACAAGAGCTATATCAGGCACTGTGCTACTGCCCTTTTAAATGGATATATTGCTAATCTTATTGAGGATCATTTGGCACCAAGTTCTTGTTGTCTAGCTAGGCCAGCACGGTCAAACTTGCAGTAAAACATTGGAATGAATTCTATCTCCCTTGGAAAGTCTTGCTGTGTCTCTTAAGTTTCTTTTGCTGCATCTTAGGTGAAACTGATTTTGAGTGTAACCAACTGTAATTCTGGATCTTGTCTGAGAATTCAAATATTGTCACTATAAAAAGCCAAACAAGATTAATCTAACTACCTAAATTCTAGAAGACAGGATTTTAGGTTTTTTTAAGCATGAATCTTGCATGGTTTTAATGACTTAAGGTCATAGAAATCTAATGTATTTTAATAATGCTTTCAGGGAGACTCAGCTTAGGACTTCAGTTTCCTGAAGTTCCTTTTTTCAGTGTCCCTTCTTCTGTTTAGTGTATGACAAGTGCTTGTAGTAATTTAGGTGTTGCAGATGATTACAAACTGAAAAGTATTGTGTATTTTGTGCCTGCCAACATAAGGAACTGAATGAATAGGTTTTGAGTACTCAAAAGCAATGCCTTTCTAGGCAGAGTACTTGAATTAGACAAACAGACTCTGAAGACTTTCTGACCCATGCTGTCTGCTATAGCTTGCATAAATCTGCGCTGAATGAGCACTCAACCAGAATTACTTGAAAAGAGTTGATAGGAGTATTGCCAAAGGAAATGAACAATTCCCTTAGTTCTGTAAAACTAAGGTGGTTATCCATGAATATAGTCACTTATATATTAAAGATTCAGCTATTAGAAGCAATAGGAACAGTGAAAAAACAGACACTGTTAAAAACAGCCAACTCTGATCATCTGTCTTCCAATCTTACATTTTATAGTTTTTATCACATGAAATAGGGAGTTCAGTAGTTTTGCTGATGTAATCAGCTAGAGGTGACACTGTTGAATGCTAATCCACTGTCTTAACAATCTGTATGATCTCCATAGATTTAAAAAAAAAAAAATCCAGCTGATACAGCAAGCCTTCAACCCAGCTTTGCTGTGAACTTATCCACTTCATCACACAAGGAATTCATTCACTTGCATAAATTTGAGCACATTTTTAATTCCCTTGCCCTTTCTGTTTATTAAATACCATAGTCCTGATCCTCTAAATAGGTTTGGCCAACTGAAACACAGCAGGTAAAGAAACCTTCCAGAAAACACAAAGTGATCTTTTAGCCACATCAGTAGCCTCTTAAATACTTTTGATTTAGATATTTTTGTGAAAATCCTGATGTCATGTGATCCACACATCTAATTTACTTCAGCCTTTGAGTTGGCTGATAATTATGGTGATACTAAAGAAAGGATACATTTCAACAGAGTTTAGAAAAAGTTGGATGGTGCAATTGAATTGCCTTTATCAGTCTTCACTGAATTCTTTGTCTTTTCTCATCAGTCAAATCTATGTCTTGTTACACGGCTCTGACTCTGGCTTCACAGTTTTGAGGATAAACTAGTCATTTTTCCTGGTCCATTTCCAGGGGTCTAAAGCATGTTTGCCCCCAACTAAGAAGATGTTTCCCTCCAAAATATCTGTATTTACTTCTCCATCTTCTCACCCAAGCAGGTAAAATCCATTAACTTTCCTAAGTGCTCTAGTGGAGTGATATAATTGTGTTAGGTAGCTTAAGGGACAGGTAGCAAATACTTAAATACCTGCTTATACTTGAAGTTTCTATAATTCTCTTTAAGTCTGAAATCAGTTTTTATTAACTTCTCATAACAAGCCACTTATTGAATACTTGCTCCTACCAGGGATCATTTAAGAAGTACAGAAAATACTTGTTAAGATCAGTATTACAGGGCCATGGGTCAATCATCCTTATGAAGAGATAAATATGAAAGAAGTGTTTGAGTAAGAAATGTTATTAACTGAAATTTGGATTTTTATTTGGGAGTATAGAGAGAAATGAGATGTTATTTCAGCGTCACTGTGCTGGTCTGTTGAAAAAAAAGCACTTACTGTTTGCTTTGGAGAGACTGTTTAGATTTTGTTCATGTCAGTGAAAGATAGAGTAACCAGCTCTGGAAAGCAAATTTGCCCAATTTCCATCTGCCTCATAGAAAACTTCTGCTTTTGTTTTTAATCAATCTGGAAGTAATTTTTGAGTATGAAAATAATGAGTATTCTCATGAAAAAGCCATCTTAATGCTGCTTTTAACTGTCATGTTTAGGAAATGTGTTCGTGATTTATCAAGGATAGGTGTTATGATAGGTAACAACAGCAATGGCACTATATGAGGGAGACATTGTCTCCTTGTTCTTAGAGTAGGGTAAAATGTGAGGCTTCTGAGGCTGTGGGAAATGAGTTTTCAGTACATCAAATGTTTTGACTTTTAACTAAAAGATTGAGTTCTGCAGTGCCACCATCTTTTAAAGATTAAATCCACATGGCACTATATGGAATACAATATCCATTGTTCATACTTCTTGAATGACTTGGAATCATGTGTTAACATGATGAAACCAGATGGGATGTTCAAACACTAAACTCCATTCAGTGCTAGCCAGATGTCTTTCCTGGAGGATGGGGGAGGAATCCTCCAAATAGAAATTTCAGAAAAGATAACAACTGTCAAATTTTGAGAAATTGATTCAAGTGATAAATATGTTATATTGGTTATTCAGTAATTGCTTATCTATTTTTAGGTAAGCTTCATCTGATTTCATCTCTGCTCCTGGCTTCAGATGTGGATGTATCATACAATCCAAAATGTTTTTTTCCCCCCCACCCCCCACTCCCCCTTGAATGAGGAAGTAAAAGTAAAATTGACTTGGCAAGTATGCTGGGAGATAGACAGGGTTTGCTTTAGTGGCTCAACTAGCATCTTACAAACAAAAAAATGGGAAAAGAGGGCAGCAGAGAACAAAGTATGTAAGTCAAAAGCAAACTGCAGAATGTAGCACTAAACTAAAAAAAAGTTTAAAAAATGGTTAGCAGTCACTCAGAAAGTTTGTATCTCTAAATTAGATTAACAAATGTTGCTATTATGAGCCAGCTTTATGTGTGGCTACATTTGCAGAAAATGCATGGATATCGTTTTGTGTCTTAAAAAACTAACCAAAACAAAACCTCCTCAGTTATGCTACCTTTGACCCTTACAAAAATTCCACTACAGTGGGCTTGCAGCAGCGTGGAAAGACTGTAAATATGTTTAGACAGGTGGTACAGTCTGAGGCCTTCTTTAAGGAAATGGAAAACAATACAGAAGGTCTTCATTTAGAAACGTTCTCATATAATGAAGTATGCCCAATATATTTCAATGCAGAATGCCTTTTTCAGTGATTCTCACTTGTCATGAAATAAAGTATGAGTTTTCAAACAGAACAATTGAGGAGTAGTCTCCCCCACATTTGTCTTTCATGCTGTGTTAACCTCACTTTTTTACATTTGTGCAGTAAAAGAAATGACAGCCAAGTCAAGATTCTAAATTTAAAGCTACTGGGCGACAAATCTTTGGCAAGGAGGGATGCACAATTCTAGTCTTCGTTATGCTTTTCATCTCCTGTTGTAGAGAGCTAAGGAAAAAAGGAGCAGGAAGCTCATTAAGGTATTGTAGCCAAAGGCCACAAGCTCCTCTACCATAAAAGTCTCAAATTTTCTTGACTGTCTGCTCTCCCTTTGCAATGTCCGAAACACACAGTGAATCCTGAGGGTATCCAGCAGGAAATCGTTGCTGTCTGTTCTGTGTAAGTTCCAAAGAAGGAAAGGAAAGGACAGAATATAAGCACTGCATGGTGAGTTACCCAGCAGAGAGGTGTTGGAGGGGGACAGAGTAGAGATCTAGTTGTTAGTACAACAAAAAGGTTGGAATTCGGCCAAGTCCCACTGGTCCTTTCAATGGCCTTGATGTTCTCACAACCTGTGTGTACAAGGCATCAGGTTCTTTTTACCAGGAGCGTGTTGGAAATACACGATGGAGACCTAACCCATTGGAGCCTGCTGGGATGACGCTAAATAGGATTCCCTGTGCTAGTTGCTACAAAAATGCCCACATAGGTACAGATGTGTTGCCATCTCCTTGGAGAACCAACTCAGTTATGCATTTAAAAAATAGATTCATGCACTTCACACACATTCAGTGTTAGTCCCTCTTCCCTTTGAACTATTTCTTTTGGTTCAGTATTTTTTGGGTACAAATTTAAATCGGTATTTCAGCCAAAAACCTCTTGATTCCTCTTTGAAAAGGACAGGAACTTCATCAGCTTTTTAAGTAACTCAGGTTTCGCTTCCTTCATTAGAGTGATGATAGATTTTAATTTTTTTTTGCGTGGAAAAAATCTTAAGTTATCCCAAATTTAAGATTGAGTCTGAAAAGTTCAACTAGAATACTGGTACTGAAAGGATAACCTGATGAATGATTCTCTAAACAAAATTATGTAAAATTTATTCCCTGAATGTAAAACTGACATAGGATAGTGGTTAGAGGGATATTTTCTCCTCTTTAAAAAAACCAAAACAATACAAAAACCAAACAAACAACAAAACACAAAAACCAAACCAAAAAACAAAAACACAAAACGAATGTGTTTTGTGGAATTGAGGTGTGGATTTGGTCATAACATAAAACAGTAAAACTTGATAATTACAAACAAATACAACTAAAAAAGTGAAGGTCTCAGTGAGGTGAGGAAAGAGGAAGCTTGGATTTAGACACAAAATGTCAGATAAATTCCACGGATTGAAATTGCAATGTTCCATATTTTGGTTTACTGAAATTTTGTGAGACTCTGCTTGTTTTACTATTTTGTATTTTGAGGAAATGACGACAGAAACTAATGAGATTACAACCTGGTTATTTTTTGAGGTTTCCACTAATAATGAAAATACAGATTTGAAGTCCTAATCTTTCCTGTGTCCGTTTAATAAAAGTATTTATGTATTTTCAAAGTGCTCCATAAAAAGGCACTATTTTACTTGTGTTTACACTTTTAAGTAAAATTGGAGTAACTTTTGGTATTTATGGTACCAGTTCCAACGTTTCCATCTTTACATTTTGCTGTTTGCAGAGGAACGCAGTGATTCAGGGTGGAGTGGTTTAAAGAAGCAGATTGGATGGGGGTAGAAGAAATGGATAAGAAGCTGTTAATCAGCAAATGGATTTCATGAGAGGAATCTGTCTCTAGTTTTAGAATTTTATAAGCTGATGCTCTGAAGCAAACCTGACTATGCAAAGGATCCCTTCTCCCTGTCTCTAATATATTAGGAAGTCATTTGCTTGAAGAAAGATGGTTTTTTAAGTGTTATGCAAGACTGAACTATTACATAAGACTTAGAGAAGGAGACACCTGGTTGTTCGGGGTTTTTTTGTTGTTATGGCTTTTTCAACTGACATAAAAAAGAATTCTATAATGAAGCACAGTTCAAAGATGTTTTGCTTTAATTTCCTTTCTTCAGGTAAAATGTGTAGCGAAAGCACTAGGAATGATGTAAGTTAGAGAATGAGGGAAATATGTACTCACAGAAAAAGGTTCTGTGGACCACTCTCTGTATTTTAGATGCACATATTGCACGTAGAAGAGGCTGATAATTCATAAGAGTAAATGAATCAAGGCACAAGCGTAGTGTCCTATTTCTACCACGCTATTTTTTCTGCAGATTTAGTACACTTCGTGACGATTGCAACAAATCAGTTTGGAATTTACAGAGAATAAGCTTCATATGAGTCTTCTCTGAAAGGCAAGATTTTGATGTTCCAAAATAGCAGAACATGAAATGAATTTATATTTGAGGTAATCTAGTTTTTCTATACTTAATTTAGAAACTTGACTACTTTTAGATTTATTCCCTTTTATACTTGCAAATCACTGTAAAATCAGTCATTTAAAAACATAGCAAGAACTTAACCTTAGGTTGTAGTTCTGAAAAAAAATCTATAGCAGTCACCTAAAGCAAGTAACCACATTTCCAGACAAAGGATTCTGAAGTTCTGGAAGTGAAGGATGCAAATGGCTGCACGCACTGATACACAGCAGCCTCAAAAGTGATGATCTTGATGAGATAGCAGGAGAAAACAGTGTGAAAATTTACTTCATTCTGTTTATCTCAAGTCCAACTCTTCAGTGCTGTGTGTTTCCTTCACAGAAACAATGTCTGTTTTCAGGCTGCAGAAGTAGTTGAATTCTCAGCTGTGCAAAAAATACAATTATGACAAGTACACTTGACCTTCAGTGAAATTAAGGAGAGTACCACCTGCACTAAATATGTCTTGTAAACAGTGTCAGGAGCAAAGGGATACAGTCTGGCTGGAAATCAAATCCAGTTGCATAGCTTACTGCAATAATAACCTTTCAGGTTTCTTTAAAGTTTTGACTTCTAATGGTACCCTACTCTTAAACAAGGAGTGTTGATGAGTTGTTAGCAGCTGTGCTGTGAACAGGAGCACTCTTTGTGCTGAGATAAAGCGGCCCAGCTCTAGAAATAGTCTGTCACGCAATAAACAACTTTTTTTTCCTGATTCTCTTGTAGTCTATGTGTTACAAATGAAATTAAAGAACATAAGAAAATTGTTTCAGGACACACTTTCCAGAATATTTTTGACTTCTTGACCTGTGCCTACTCCTGGAATAAGCAACTATAGTAACACCTATATTTTGTTTTATAGAAAAATGTCCCCCCAAAATCAAACCCCTTAAAACTATCTAGATAATGAAGATAGCCTAAATTAATTTTTATATTACATCGTCATAGGAAAAACAACAAAATATTCATTTAGAAAGACACAGTATCCTGAAAGCAACTTAACACATCCAAAAGACAATCCAGTAAAAGGAATGCTTCAGTCCAGATGCAAACACATGTGCCATAGACATTCCCTATATGTAAACCCTCATCAGAACTCTTTTTGTGCAAGTCTCACCTTGAAGTAATGCTGTACATAGAGGCTGTGTTATCCTGGGTTATTTTGTCTAGACAGTTCTGACTAGTAGGGTTTTCCATAAAAACTACTTTCTCCTATTCACCTATTTTAACCAATCCTTTCCCTCCTTTCTGTAACTTAATGAACATTTCTCAGCATAGCTCAGTGAGGAAGGAATGTGGGGAAGCCAAGTTAGTTATCTAAAGGTTTTAAATGTCTAAATCATAATTTTAAATATTTTTTAGGCACAGTTAGCTAGTATAGATCACAAAGTGCAGGAAACATACTGGACAGTCTTGGATTTCCAGTAAGTTTTATACTGATGTTGTAGGGTGAATTTTAGTACATGGTATTATGTACTAATAGTGAAAATGATCTTCAATGCCAGGTCAAATCCAAAGAAGCCATCAGTCTGGCAGCCTAGTATGAATGGGGAAAATGGGTTCCTTGCCCACAGTGGCAGGAAATGCCCATGGTAGGCTTTTCAGAAATAACACAAAATTGCAAATGGTCTTGAATATGATGGTAATCCAGCTTAAACTTTCTCCTCAGCAAAGTTAAACCATAGACCTCAAAAATCTTAGAAGCTACCTACTAAATATAAAGCATAGATGAATAAACATTGTTATGTGTGTGCTGTCTTTCATATTATCTGCATCGCTGACAACTGTAGAATTTATTGCATTTCGTATTTAATATACGTTTTACTACACTGCTTATTTTTGTAAATCAAAATTGTACAGACCTTATATAGTTTAGCTGTTTATTATTAGTCTGTAAAACTGCTGTTTTCCTTTAAAATTTAAGTCAGTCCTGTTATAATTAATAACTCTACAAGAAATCAATTTATTTTTTTTTCCTGAGGAAAATGAGGTGTAGTGGCTTGGCTGTTTTGTAGCAACGGGTTCTGGTTTTGTCTTCCATTTCCATAGCAAAGGGAATTAATTTAAGGGAGATCAATAGCGTTGCCGCCATACATTGCATACTCCCGCTATAATTCACAGTGCTGGGGAGTATTTGACATGAGTTTATACTTAATCTTGTATCTTGTTGTATAGAATTATGCAAATTAAGCACCCTTAGAAAGAAGCTTTTGTTTTTATTAATTTAATGCAGTAATACTAATAAGGGAAAAATGTGTAAAACAAATAATTGTGTGTGCTTAGGATAAAAAAAAAAAAAGTGCTAACCCTTGATATTGGGTGGGCGTAATGGATGTTGTGTAGAGCACTCTGCACTTTGCAGCGTGTGAAACCTGCACAAACTTTCCAGTAAAGTTAAAGCACTTGCAAAAATGTTGCACCTGGAGCAGGGAGGAGTGAAGAGGGCAAAGGTCAGCATCAGGCATTAAGACACTGACTAAACAGACTTTACACTTGGTGAAAAGTCCAGACAACCCCTGCAGTGTCATCTTACAACTCTGGTTTTCTTCTTTTCAGGACATAGTAATCCATAAATACACTCAAGTCACCAGCAGCTTAGCTCTTCCCCCGCTTCTCCCCCTTTTTAACTCTCCTTTCATTTTTAATTCTTACATAAAGATCTGAATTTTTAACCCTTTCCAAGTATTTTAATCAACCCTGAGAGCTGCTTTTCTTCACTGCTGTCATTTACTAGACTTATCTTTCTAAATCCTCTTTTTTGAAAATTATTCTCTAAGAAAAGTTGTTTCAAATAAACTAAAAATAATATTGCTTGAAAACTGTAGCACAAACTCAGTGTATGGATAAGACATCCTGGAAAATTATTAGATTTTTATTTCTATAAAAAGGCAGTTATCAAACTCTGTAAACTACTTAAAAGCAATATTTGTTTCTGAAGTTTCTTAACTAGAAACTCTATGTAAAATATCTCATGGGATGTAGCATAAAATTTGTTTCTACAATTACTTCTGAGCCTATTTGTTTAGATAGATGAAACCAGTTTCGGCTGGGATGCTGCAAGAAATGTTTGCCATTGTTGGTTTTTTTCAGTCAAACAAACAGAAAAATATCATCAATTTCTCTAAACTGGAAAAATGCAGAGGTAAAACAAAGAGGTGTTTGTACTTTTATCATACAATTAAGTCTTTCAGTTTTGCGTCTATTACACTTAGTAGCTGAAATCATGAGACCAAACTGATTTTAATCATTTTATCGGATCCCATTATCCACATCCCATGGTTTAAGAGACTGGATAGACTCCTAATATAGTCTGGAGCCTTGACAGTAAAAATTGGCTGGTGAAATACAGCCTATCAGTTGCATATAATTGTGCACATTTTGCTCACTTCCTCTCCTTGTTCTGAGCACTGCACGAGGCTGTACTTCCACGCAGGATATTTTCCCCTTGCCCACTTTTCACTGCCCCACCCCTTCTGCAAATCTGCTGAGATGTTCAGCAGGTCTGTCACATTCCCTTTTTCATTAATTTTTTACATCTTGTGAGCAGCACTGACACCAGAGACCTGAAAGAAATCTGAGTAGTTCTTTCATACTGCGCACGAATATTGATTCATAGAAACGTTCATCAGAAAATGATTTTTTTTTTTCTTTTGGACAGAGATCTCGTGTATTTACTCAGGGAGGGAAAACAAAACTTCCAGTTACATGTGTGCGACATGGTCATTTCCGTTAGTCACAAAATGGTGGCCTGAAAGCATCTCCTGTCAAATCTCATGGTCACTGCAGGCTCACTGATTTCTGTTCTTGCACAGTGATTTTTAGTGTTGCTACCCAAGGGTTTCTAGCTTGAATATGATGGTAACCCAGCTTATACTTTCTCCTCAGCAAAGCTAAAATTATAGACCTCAAAAATCTTAGAAACCACTTACTAAATATAAAGCATAGACAAATATTACATTACGTGTGTGCTGTCTTTTGGTCTGTTCAATGGTGGAAATCAGAGAATCATCAATAGAAGCAGAAAGATGAAACTGGGATTTAATGGGGGCAGAACCATCAAAGGTATTTGCTTCTCATTGCAACGTGCTCTGTTGAAATTACAGACCTATTTCAGCATGATGCTTTAAGTATATGCTGGCCTTTGAGCATGGAAGTGATTTTTTGGGTCACCTTTAGGCTTTAGAAGTAAGAATACGCTCAATGCCATTACAAGGTCAGATCCTTGGTGCACAAACACTAGAGGCAGTGAGTGTCTAGGGCTCAGGTTTGGTACTCCTGGTGACGCAGTGCAGCATTTTAACCTGCAGTGAGTCTCACTGGTACCATGGGACAGTCTATTAATAACCTGTTACAGGAGTCAGCATTTTAGTGCTAGGCCTTGCATGAATGTTGAATCTAGAGCATCATTACAGATGGAGTAGTACCTTCCATTCATCCTATATTCTGATGTTGTGTTGCAGGTTACAAAAAAAAAAAAGTGAATATTCAAGTACATGGAGAACTTAAGAAAATTAGACTAGAACTGAATAATATTAATCTCTTGAGAAATGGGCTTTGTGTCTTGTCTAGTTGTAGAAACACCACACCAAAGATGACCTGACTTAATAGCAGCAACAAAAGACCATTTTGTCTAGTATTTTTTATTCTTTTCAAGCATCTGAGGTGTCTACAGTACCCTTTGCTGTGGTGTCTCAATGCTGACTTCATAATAATAATCACATATTCAAAACTTCAATTCTGCTAATATGACGTAGATGAGAAGCCAGGGAGTTAAATGATTTGCCCAAGGCTATGAAACATCATGCTGGAGAGCTGAAATCAGACCTTTTACCATGTCTGCCTGGCCAGACGCAAGGTCTGTGCTTTGTTTTATGTTCTCAGGCATGTTTCTTCACGCAAATGTTATTTGGACTGCATGCCTGACATATAGCAAAGGCCATACTGCCCACTGCATTTTCTTCTGGATTGTTTTCCACCTTAAACTTAAAAAATTACTGGAATTTTAATGAAAACCTGGTTTAACTGAAGGAAAGAAGAGTGTCTTATTGAAGCCATTTTCATTATTACTTTCCAGAAATTATATTCTACAGGTGTTTAGTGGTTTCTTGATTCAAACTTATAGTGATGAGACCAACAACCACTCAAGCATAATGTCAAACTAAGCTCTGAACAGGAGAGTTAATATGTGCAAAACAGTACAGCAGTAATAAGTCTGTTGCTGATTTTTTTTCAACCAACCAAACTTGCTCTGTATTGCTTCCAATTGGTCTTTTTCCCCCACCTCACTTTTCTTCTGAAGGATTCATTTTAACCACTTACCTTATCCATGGGCTGTGTAAATCTGTGGGTGAAACTCTATGGGTCTTTTACAAACTCTACTTGCTAAATTTCCAATATCGTTGTATTACTTCACACATATCCCACTAATGCCAAACAAAATAGCAGGTAAGACTGTAATGGTGTCATCTGTGCATATAATTTTGTGGATAATGTTTGTGTGTGATACATACAGTATTTACAATCTGTACTTGGCATGTAGATCACACAGTCACAAGTGAGGCTGATCACCAACCCACGTAGTGTGGGTGGGATGTGTGTATGTAAAATCTACATAGGCAAATTAATAGCAATTGAAGGTTACAGATGTTTTAAGGGTGAACATTTTGGACAGTGGAAAAATACATTTTTCTGACACTTCCAAAATGTGCCTTATAAAAATTTGATTAAGTACCATATCCTTCAAATTTTCTGCCTTCATTAGAAAAGGCAAAGCATTTCATGCTTTAGTTCACCCACACCTTTCAATCTTTTTGGTCACTCTTTGCCTGAGTTTGTTTTGGCAGTTTTGTTTCTGCTTTTATGGGGTTTTTTGGGTCTTTTACTATTTGGCCATTAAATGATGTCAAGTACCTGTTTGGCTGGTGTCTGATAGACGTACATATTCCTTGTTACACACATTTCTAAAAGAGGAACTTGCCGTGATTTTTGCCAGAATGCTACTAGATTTGGCACTGTACAAATAATATAAATTAAATATTCTTAATTATTTCATCTCATACTAGAAAAGATTCAGGACAAAGGAGAGATTGATGCAGTGTGCCTTACAATGGTCCTACTGATTTCTCTACTGGCCTTTCCTCTGCACATGGTCAATTAGAATTGAAAATCCTGTGCTGATTTCATTCGCTGGAATTTTTAAGCAGGTCAGGAAGAAAGATGTTATTGAAAGGAAAAGTCTCATCTAAATAAGAAAAGAACACGTGGCCATCTGGTCTAACTGTACCATGCTGAAAGTCATTTTGGCTCTGCTGTAGTTTGAGCTTTGTAACAGTTTGCTAAAATATCAAGCAGAAATCTGTTTACATTAAAACACTCTGTATTTTTATCTATAAAAATGCAATGTGCGGTTCTCTTCCTATCTGTAATGCATGAGCTCATTTGACCCCATTACCTTATTGAGACTGTCTATGTTTCTGGTAGGTTCTCAAGTTACTTCAGCTCTGCAAAGGTATAAGTGAAACTACCAAAATTTTGAAAGTTTTGGGGGTAATCCTGAGCACTTTATTCCTATGACTAAAACTTACACTTCTACTTGAACTAGGAAAGGCTCAAACAGGAGGATGCAACAGGAAGTATGAGGGCAAAAGGGGAAAGGAAAGTTTAAAAAAGGAAATTAGAAGTTGAAATTTGTGCGAGTAGCACCATGGAGTTTGCACAACCAATTGTAGGCCACAGGCTAAGCTGTAATAGATACCAAATTTTTGAGGAATGGAGTCATAAATATGCATGAGCTTCCATGATTGCATTGTTTCAACATCAGCTTTTAAAAATTTTAAAGAAGTCAGCAAAAAAACAGAGGTCAGAATTTTTCACATTAGGTAAATAAACTCATTGCTTAAAAAGGTAGAACACACAGCTCCAAATCTCAGGTGGCTGGACAACAACAGCAGGAGGATAATGCCATACTTATAGAAACACTGGTCACTTGTATCTTCCACCTACTTTAGTCAGAGCTGTTGAACACCCAGCACTCACAAAACCCAAGAGACCTTACTGGGAGAAGGGGACAGTGTTGAACTAAACATGGAGGCAAGGACCCTGTATTCATATTCTCAGGTTTAATGCTTAATTCTTATGTGATTAGTCACTACTTTTGCATTGACAAACATTACATAAATTGCCAGTTGAAATGTCCTTCTAATACCATGTAGTGTATAAATCCCTTCTGAAGTTTAGAGGAATTGATTTGCATAGGATTTCAGCCTTTAGGAAAGGATAAAAATATGATTGCTTATTGTCATTACCCTAAGAAAATGAAAGTCAGCACTTCATAATGTAGCTGCAGGCATTATTTCAAAATACATTTTTGGAACAAGTGGCGCGTTTTATTTTTTTTAAAGCATAATATGCCAGGTAAAGTAGAAAGAAAATTATCACTTTAATATACTGAACATGCATATATACATGTAGCTTACAAGTGCACACTTCTTGTGTATGACCATTGTTGAGTTTGCTTGTATATTTCATATAAGGTTATATAAAGTGTTCCTTTAGAAAAGCATCATATCCCTTGCTTTTAAAAAAAATAAAATACAGGAATATAAATTTGACCGCAGCTCTTGATTCACTTAATTTTTCTTAAATTTCTAGTCTGGAATCTTGCTGTGGATATTGCTGCAACTACGTGCAACCTTTTGTTTGCATGTCTCTGCTGCTATTTGGAAAGGAAGTTTTTTTAAGACTAAATGGGATACTTATGCTGGGTTCCTTTCCTCGTAGTGTTTATAAGCAATATTAAAGAAAAAAGCCAAGAAAAATTCCCATCTTTTCATTAAGATACTTGTTAGAGTGACTAAAATATAGTTTAAGCCTTTTCAGGGAGTAAATTAAAAGCAGTGTACGTAGGTTGTGTGTTTAAAAATATGTTTTCTTCTAAGTCTTTTTCACACAAAGTTCATATTAAAAAATAAATACTGGTCATCATGTGTGTCACACCGTAATTTGTACCAGAAGACAATGAAATTCCAAAGAACTTAGAATATAGGCCCACATGGCATATATTTAAAAATTAAATAGAATAAATGCTTTGAATCTCCTTTTCCTCTGTATGTCTCTGCTAACCCCACCCATAGCCACACCAAACGTAGAGCAACTATTTTGGGGAGTACTGCATTCCCAAAACCAACTTTCTGGCACGATGACACTGGGCCAGTTGGCATTTCTCTGGTCTGTGGCAACAGGAAGGCCAGGGGTTGCAAGGCCAGCTAACTAGTCCCCTGCCACGCTCCCCTTCTTCATTTGAAGACAACCTACTTACAAAGCATTTTGCTACTGCCTTGTTTAAAACTACCATAAAACTGTCTGGGAGCTCTCGCTAATCTATCTTAACCCAAATGTTTTCAAATATTTCAGTTTGATGGGCATTCAGGCATGGGTATCTGGACAGTAGCTATTTGCCTTTATGTAATATATCATGTGCATACACAAAATCTTTACCTAGTATTTGAGAGCTACACGGCAATTATGTAAGTGATGCATGAACTTAACGTAAAATACTGCATTGACTGTAAAGCTAGAGTAGAAATCACAGTAAAATGGGAAACATTGGATGCCCCTGTTTACACTGTGTTGGAAAGTGTGTGTACATGTGCGTATGTTTTGTACAATAATGTGTATATATGTTTACAAAGTTTCTTATTTTGTATTTTTTGCGAATCATAACAAAGTTGAAACCGAGCCTGGCCGACATAAGGAGGAAAGGCTTGTGTTTGGCTTTAATCTTTCTGCAGCACGGTTCAGACTTCTGTCTGATCTGCACATAGCAGAGCAAGGGGCTTGCCGTGCATTGCGTGCAGGCTCCTTGATTGTGGAGGGGAAAAAAAAAAAAAATCTGGCTGGAATCCAGACAGGCGAGCGCAGTGCTCTGTTGATCATTGTGTCTAGCCTTCAGGTGTCTCAGCTCACAGTGGGCGGCGGTTGGGGGAGGGGGAGATAACAGGAGGGCAGACAAAGAATAAAATGGTGTATTTAAAAAAAAAAAAAAAAAAAAGAAATCATATGTAAAGAAAATTCACGTCAAATCCTTTTTTTTTTTTTTTAAAAAATGCTTCTTTTAACGTTCCTGTCCCTGCAGCAGGAGCAAGCAAACATCTGTCCAGGAAGATTTATTTAAGCCATAATTAGTAGCGTCTGGAGTCTTTCAACAATTTCTCTTTATTGCACTTAATTTTTTATTTTTTTTTAAAGAAGTCTGCTCATCTTTCACTTAAAAACTGTTTTCACTTCATGCATTATTTGAGATCCAGCCCAACCAGGACTGAGTCAGATTTCTATTGTCTTTGCTTTTTCCCTTCTGATCGTAGTTTTCAGAATCCAACTTTTAGTAGGGAAGGGGGGGTGGGAAGGATCGTGCAGGCAGGGGGGAAAGATCTTATTAAAGATCTAATGAGCATGTGGAGGAAAAAAAAGCAAAAATACAAATCAGTGCTGTTTATTATACAGTTATTCATTTGGGTTCAATTTCTTTTCCGGGGAAGAAGAAAAAAAGCACTGCTTTGTCTGTTGCTTCTGTTTGAGAACTCTCATAAATCTTGCCCAGAAAGCAACTTGAGCTCAAGGAGATCTGGCCAGTAAAGCTCTGGGAAGCAATTTCAGTGTCTCTTGCTATGGATATTCTCTTCTTTCTACCCCCTTCATCTCCACTGCCCCCTCCACCCCGACTTTCTGACATTATACCGTGAAGAGCCCCACACCCTTTCCCACCCCACCAGGAATCTGAGTGAATGCAAGCCGCAATCTAGAGGTAAAGTTGCTTATCAAAAAGCCTCTCCTCATGCTGAGTGAGTCCAGATATTATACTAGTGTTTTTTCAGTCCAGCCATAACCCTTTCTAACACTCCCCCCGTTGGCTTGCCTCTCCCCCTCCCCCCCGTGGAAGGGGTGGGATGGGAACCTTGCTCGACTTCATTGTTCCAAATGTAAGAGCTATTTGCCCCAAAGTGTCTTTGCTGTCTTTCATAGCTAATTATAATAACTGTCAGATGTCTGGAAAGTCTGGGCTGCCCTTGCTGGCGGAGTTAAAGTTTGCCTTTATGTTTTCCCCTTGGGGACAGATCAGGCCTGATTAGACACAGAGTACAAATAAAAGTGAACAACATACGTGTGTAGGGCTTTTTGTCTTTGTTTTTCTTTATGAACAAAGCAGCACGCTGGCTATGTCAGGAAGCAGTGTGTCATGCAGCGTGCATGCAGGCACTGCCCTGGAGGATAACTCGCTTTTTCTTTTTTCTTCTTTTTTTTTTCCTTTCTCTTATTGAAGCATGCAAGAAATATTACTGAATTTTAATATCACTTTAGATACTTGCTCATTGCATAAGAAAAGTAATCATTGATTTAATGGACGTAACATTTTGACATTTTTAAGATATTTGCTTTCCTGCATGAAAATAAAAATAAATAGTCCCCGTACTCACAGTTTTGTTGTGCTGTGCAGGTCGCTGTCTCCTTCTGCAGAGACAAGGAAGGTCGGAGAGTGTCAAGGGTGCAGAATCCCAGTTAAATTCAGGAGAAATGTACAAATGTGCTTCCTGAAGTCGCCTGGAAGTCAGCCACTTGTGCTCAGACATCCCATTGCTGCTCTGCACGCTATACTATCTGCAGTTCTGAATTGAACTAAATACTGCCCATGTGAAAGACAGAGGAAACACAGTCATGTGGGACACACAAATCCACTCTATTGGCTCTGAAGGCACAACTTCAGCATTCTTGCATTTCCACCATTGGTTAACAGTTCAAGCTGAAAGAGTCTAGGTCCTCCTAGTGAGTCCGTTTTCCCTTTATGTGTGGAAGAATGACTGTAGGATTTTACAGTGACAGGATTAGTTAAGAAAGGCACTGAAGTCATCCCTTTGACTGAAGCTGGTGGGTGGGGATTGGAAGCTGTGCTTTTCTCAAGTCGACGTTTTTCCTTTTTCTGCCTGCATTCCTAGTGTCAGGAAATGCTTGCAGTTAACTCGGGCAGCAGAGAGAAACTGAAGTGACTTTTTCAGGTTCAGGGATAGGGACCTGACTTTTAGAGTAATACAGTGTTAGAGACTGTACAATGATTTTTACAGGAATAACTAATCTGGCTTGCTAAAGTGTGGTTGTTCTCTCTTTTCCAATTTGTTTTTTTTGTTGTTGTTGTTTTGGTTTTGGTTTGTTTGTTTTAAGCTCAGAAAGGACTGTATCAGGATCATTTCTCTTGAATTTTGCATCACATAAGGCACATAAATGAGACCAGCAGTTCCAAAGCCTAGACTAATAATTCAACAACAGAGGAAAGATTTTACAGAACTCTGGATCTCTGGGGAATATTATGATATGGTCATAACAATATTTTTGAAGAAGTAACCAATTCTGTAAAATCTATAATTGCTGATATTTGAGAATAATGAAGCTATAAAGATTAAATAGAAGGGAAGAAGATTGACTATCCCCTATTTTGGTATTCTGTCATTTGTCTGATTTAGTTATGCCAGCGTGAGCAGTAATTTGAAACGGTACTCAGTCATGTGTGACATACTTCTCCAATTAACCCTTATTAAAAAGACCTTTCCCAAATCCCACATGCATGTTTTCCTAGAACTACAGAAAATAGAGGAGCGACAGGTTTTGTGTCCATCCTTCTGTCTGGGCAGATTTATTTCCTCTTTTGTGTTTCCGGGGCTATGTCTCATGTAGCTCTAAATACACCCAATGTGTGGTTCCTGTTGGTGGACTGTTGAACTTGGGGCCTAATTTAGCAGTTGAAGTGCTTGGAAATTTACCAGAATAATTAATCTGGAATAGTAAATTCATTGTATGTCTGTGGTGTATGCAAGACCAAGTACAGACTGCTCTGCTGCCAATTGTACCATGTACAAGGTCTTATTCAGCACCTTATGCCTGGCCCTGGGTGTCAGGACATCTTTTTGTTTTTACCAGTCAAGCTTGTTCAGTCCACCTTAAAACAATGCTTCTTCCTCTTTGGAGTTCACCCTCTTAAGCTATTTATAAACTTTTATCATCACCTCACTGACCACCCTTGTCATCACTTAGCTGAACACCATATTCCAGGTGTAGCTGCATAAGATATGGAAACATTCCTCTGTAGCCTGTGACCTGGTATGGCTGCAGCAAATCAATATGTGTTTGCTTGATATGTGAGCAGGAAAATATATATCTCAAAAATAGACTCACACACCTGACCAACAGGATTTCAGAGAAGATGAATACGCTGTATGTTCTACTCTGAGTTAGGAAGAAGGCCTTGCAAAGGCCTTCTTTGCTTCTAAGTCCTAAGAAGATGCAGAGTTTATTTTTCTTTAGCAGGCTCACTTAAAAATAATGTTTAGTAACAGTATACAAAAGGTGGAATTTGTTGTTGTTGTTGTTGTTGTTTGGCTTTTTAATGTTCACAAAGAAAGATAATTGTCTGGTTTGGATAAAATAAGGCTACAGCAGTAGCATCAAAACTTTCTCTCCACCCTCCAAAAATGTTTTCAGCTCCACTGGGCTTTCCACATCTGGACTCCAGAACACTGAGGGAAGAGAACTGAAAACCCTGGGAGACATTTTCTTTTTTTTCGCAGCGCTGGTGGTCTTCATAATTTTGGTTGCCTTTTTTGTTGTTGTCGTTTAATTCAATTAAAGAGGGAAGAAATACTAATAAAAAAAACCCCTTACTCCAGAGAGCAGTAAACTCTTTGGTTTTAAGACCAGTGCATGGTCTTTTCTTAAATACATCTTCTTCATGAATGTCATTTTTTGATTTTAAAATGCTGAAAAACTATTTAAAGAAAGGGAATAAACATCTGAATTAATTTACTATTGTTTAGCTCTTTCTTCAAACAACTCGTGAGTGAATTTCATTAAAAATTAGGGAATCTGGAGCAACGATTATTTAACTGCATTTCTTGAACCATGAATCAAAGGATGACACAAGCAGACAGTGACTGCTTTGTGACTCCTGGTATTTTGGAGACCAAATTAATGCTCTGCCTCACTGTTGTTTCCAGAGAGAGAAATGTATCTTTACATATACTTGTGTATTTAAATGGACATTTTATTCTCTGTATCATGTCTATTGGAAAGAAAGCAAAATGAAGACTTAAGCTATATCATGTTCACTCCCCTTGAATAATAAATTGCTTCTTTCTCCATTATTGTTACCAAGGAAGAGTTCATAACTGTAAGAGACAACGGAAAAGAGCATCATAAAGTTACCACAATGTGGAAAATAACATTACTTTGCAAATTCTGTTATTATGATGATGCTTTACATGTGAGATAACATGTTGCTGTGTGAACTGGGCTGTCAGTTCACTGCTGTGTGGTCCTCTGTGACCATCCTTTGACAGAACGGATTTTTATTTCTGGTTTTTGGGTTAGAGTTTTTTGGGGTTGCAGCTTTTTTTGCTGATCTAGCAAAGACTGGTAGAGATACATAATTCCTGTTTAGTACAGGACCTATTCCTAAGAATTTTCAATGTCCCCTGGGCAGGAACTCTAGGATAAAAAGAAATGAATGAAGTTAGAAATTATAGTTACTAATGTAGCTTTTTCATTCTTTGGAAGTATTAGAGAGCATATGGTTTGTGTGAGGGTGTGGAAAAGTAGGATGGACTTGAACATCTTGTATAGGGTGCATTCCCAAACAACTTTGCAAATCAGCCAGTGATTTTTTTTCCTATGTAAATATAAGCTCCATGACTACTTGGGAGAAGGAGCAGATTTGCCCCTTGGCTTCTTCTTAGTAATGCATACTACATTTAGAAAAGCAAAAATCAAAAATTCAGATAAATTTCTTTCAGAAACACTTAGAATAAAGGCACTTGTGCAGTTTGTATGTTGATGTGTTGTATTATGTAAATGGTTACTTCTGAAAACATAACTGTTTCCTTAGAAAATGAAATGGAGTTCTGTTGTGTGTATGCTGCAGATTTCATGTTGCCCAGCACTTTTAATCCTATCCATTTTTCTTTCAGTGGAAAATAATTGAACTTTATAAGACTGTGTATTTGCTTACAACTTTGCCAGAGAATTCTTGCTGTTCTATACACCTTTGCTTTTTATAATACAGCAGTAGGTGGTAATTGCTAAAGTTTCAATCCTATATTAGCTAGTAAAATCCCTTGATGTTGGTAGTGTATAAGCAAAGAAGAAATCAGTCAGAAACAAATATCCCAGGAGATACGGGTGAAACTGGAAAAAGGCAGAGAAGAAGCAAAGTCATTGAAAATCATTGAGGGAGGGCAAGTGGACAAAGGGCACCCAAAAGCCATTTCATGGAGAGTAATTACCAAAGCCTGGAAACATGTACATCACTTGCAGTGTGTGCACATATTCTGGAAATGTTTGTATACCCTAGTTAAGAACAGCCGTAAGCGAACACGAGTTGTTTTTCAAATGCATCTGGTACAAGAGTTTTGTGAATAAAGGTTTGCTCTCATCTCCTGCACTGGGAGGGGTGACAGTAGCTGAAATGTTGCCTGAGCAAGTCATCTCTGCTGTATATGAACCAGCTGGCCAGGTTGCAGTATCTACTATTTACATAAAGAAAAATCTCCAGCTAAGCTGTTAATATCATAACTGATTTTGTGGGGTTCTTGGGGGGGGTTATGTTTTGTTTGTGGTTTTTTCCAACTGGGTCTTTTCTCATTCCTCTTTCTCCTCTAACTCTTTATGTAGAAAAAGTGAATGAAACCACATGAGATACTGGGAAGATTTTCAGCAGTCAGACAGGAAACTGGTATCCTACTAATAGTGAAAGTCAGAAGAACTTACTCCTGTTTCCTCTGCAGGTCTTCTGTCTGTTCAGGGACAACTTTTGATGGTAGCTTAGATAATATGGCTGCAATTTAACCACTACAAAAAAACATTTCAGATTCAATAGGTTCCTGATCTGTGTACTGAAATTTATGTATATGTTGAGCTATTTGGGTTTTTTGTATTTATAAACCTGATTTTGGTTACAGGATTGTTGGTGGGGAATTCATATCTCATCAATATCTCATTCAGATGAACTTAAAATATTAGGGAAAAAAATTCAAGGATTTTCAGCTAATCAATTCTAAAATTTTTACAAATTTATTCAAGTGAAAATTAAAACATAGTGTTAGCAACTGTGTTTGCAGGAGAAAATTTCTAAATAAAACAGAAGGTTATGTAAATAGTGGGCTGGTAACTGCAGTATAGTTCAGATGAAATTGAGTGATACAAATGTTTTAAATATTGTCTATGTTTAGATTGCCATAGAATTATGATATCCAGAAAGATTTGATCAACAAAGGTAGAACCAACCATGCTTTTCATCTGATAAACCTCAAATTTAAAATATACAAAATCTCTTGAAACCCCTAAGTACCATTAAAATGAATGTTACTTGAACGATTTCTATATCACATCTGTGTATTCCACAAAGTCTGGTGATTTAAATGATGCCCTTTTTTTCTGGGTAATTTCCTCAATTTTTGTTTTTTTTTAATCCTTCTGTTTTTATCCCTTTTCATTGGTCACTTGTTCCCTTAAGTCCTTTCAGTATAAACAAATTATTTACCCCAAAAAACACATGCCTGAAACTCGGGTGGCTCAGTTTTCACCCAAAAAAATGAAAGCTTTGTAGGGGCAGTCGGACTTGGTGACCATAACAGGTCTTTTTCCCTCAGACTCCTCTTACAAGGTTATGTAGCTTTTTCTGATTTCAGATACAAGTTCTTCCATCCCCTGTTAACCCACAATAATATATAAACATATTTATTTTATAAATTATCTATCAAACTTTTATTATATTTCCTTACAGAACTATACAACTGGCATTTTGATTTCCTTCTAGTGTAAGATTGGTTGCAAAATCTAAAACTTATCAAAATTTTTTGCAATCTAGTATTTGGTGAAAAATGGTAGTATTTAGCAGTTCAACTTTCAAATATAGAAGTCTTTTGGTTGAAAAACTCCTATGTGGTCTAATTCTCGATATTTTTTATTGAATCAATCATTCCCTGGGAAAAATCATCTCTCTCTTCACAGAGAAAACAGATGAATGTTTCAGTATTTAACACTATATATATTTCACACTAAATTAAATAGAGTATTCCCTCCATTGTCCCATCCCTGCTGCAGAGTCTGCAACAGAAGTGCAGTATTTTAGATGAGATTAAAGCATCACTAGGAAACAAGCCAATAGCAGTTGCAACATCTTTTTCAGTAAAAATACATTAAAGTAAAAATGTATTCCAAATTTTTCAAAGTAACATTGTTTGTGGATCAATATAATAAATCTTGGAGATATTTTTTTCATCTTTTCCAATCATTTCGATCTAATGAGGTCTCCCATTTTTTGATTAATAACTCTCCTCTGATATCTCAGTCTTTTAGGGATTAAGATAATAGGTAGTTTATCCCATTTTTGTTCTAATTTTGGGTGGTCCTAAACCAAGACATTTTCAAAAGGATTTTTTTTTTTTAAACCATCTGCCCTCCACATTTTACTCCTTAATGAAATAATTTATTTTGTTATTTTCCTAAGGGGGTGTTAATGCTGCATAAAAGCAATACTAATACCATGGTTTTCCTTGCAAGAAGCCAGACCTGTTACTTTAAGGACGCACATTTTTCCTCTGGTAGCTTATGAAAATTTAAATTAAAAGGATTTAATAATTTAAGCAGCATACTTTAGTGACTGAATGTTGAAGTACAGAGGAGTTTGAAATTGCTAGCAAAACACTAGGCATTTCAGAGAATATAGTTCAATACTGCCTTCAGGCACCCATCCTTGCTAGGTGCATGCAGGGTAGAGATGCTTTCAGAAATAGATTATTATATAGTTGAACAGAACTGCTACTCCAGTAATGACATTTTATCTTTAATTATATATTGAATTATATATTCGGTATTGATTAATGAATTTCTTATACACTAAAGAGTGGAGAATTCATTTAACGAGAGGGTTTTGATCTTGGTTAACGAACAAGGTGTAGGCAGAGGAGAGGAAAGGAGGGGGTAGAGGGAGGAAGTCAATGCAAACTGCACTTGTTCAAATAATTGCAGTCACAAAAGTATGTTCACATATTTGTCTGATCCTTGTAGGGGAATAAAATCCTACCCTGAGCCCTCCTGAATGTCATCCTTCTTTAAATAATCTCCATCACCTTTTTTACTTTTTTTTTCAATAGAGCTATCATGATGATATTTAAATATCCTATTACTCCATCCCTCGCTCTGTATCTTTTGTTCCTTCCCACTATTTAATTATGGACATCATTTGTGGTATATCACAATCTAAACTGGAGGTTTTTTGCTTGAGGGACCTTGACTGAGATCCTGACCTTAGTGAAATCAAGGAGAAGAGTGGGTTTCAGTGTCTTAAGTGGCATCAGGATTTCACCCTGCCTTTATTCAGGACACCTCTGGACAAAGGGAACAAGTAAGAATGAAGTGCTTGGGTATTAAGCCAATTATCTCTTTTAATTAGAACATGTATAGAGAACTCTTAAACTGAAGAACGGGTGAAATCTGCTGAATAAATTATTCACAGTAAATAGTCCACCCAGCTCTAATTCTGACAGAGATAAAGCTGCAGTGGCATCAAAGTGTCTGCTCTTACAGGGTGTTGCTCTGACACAGATGTCAAATGACAAATCAACATGAGGTGAACAGATGAGTCTTATTCCCTGCCTTGCTCAGCTGGAGAGATCACAAAGGGTGGTCGAATAGGCTCCAACAATGCTCGTATAGCCTCTCTTAGCTGTAAAAGATAAATAAAACTGGCCAGGAGGTAACTTCTGTAATTCCTTAAATCTGCTTTGCAGATATTACAAAGCAAATAGCTTGGGAGATTTTTACCACAGCATGAAGGGTAGGAGGGAAATCAGTAAGACCTTGTGGCCACCTCCTCTAAGATTGAAAAGGGACCTGAAAATTTAAAACAGAATTTTTTATTTTTTTTTTTTTTACACTGGTGAAATAGATGTTGCTAAAATGGATTTTAGCAGTGGTTCATTTCCCCAAGACTGAATTTACCTCCGTATTCTTAGCTGATATCTGGTGAGATATCTTGGACACCAGGCAACAGTGATGGAAATTACTGAAGGTGTTGTGAATAAAAGTTTTTCAAACCCTGTCCTGGGGACAGTGTTCTGACTGCCCATGTTCTCGAAAACTGCCACAAAAATTGTTTTCTTTGGGCTTCTGTTACTGTGCTGAGTGATACGAGTACTCTTAGCCCATTTTCCATAAAATTGAGTGCTTAATCAGGGAAAATCAGAAGTACTGGACAATAGGTGGTTCAAGTGCCTCCTCAGGACAGGCATGTAGGGAAGGGCCTCCTGCATAATATTCATAGTTGTTGTAGAACCTTGGTAGAACTCTGTCAGCATGTGCTGCAGAGCAGTCCTGTCTACGTGCAGAACCTGCTGTGGCAGCTGGGTGACATGGAGCCGGGGAGCAGCAGCAGCTCCAGCTCTGCAGCCACAGAGAGGAAATCAGAGAATTCATATCAGATGCCTCTCTAGCCATCAAGCTGTCATTCATGCATATTAAATGGTGTTACACTGATAGAGTCTGAGTTTTGGCTTAAATAATCTTTGCGACACCAGATTTTGCTTTGGGTAGTGAAACAGTCTGTTATAAAAAATTAGATTTTTTTCATTCATTTCTTTAAAAAAGAAAAAAAAAAAAGAAACCCAGTATTTTTTTCCGGCTTTTTGTCCCTCCGTCTGAGATACAGCACTATCCTTATAGTGTTTGTCCTGAGTGTAGCATTTCAAGACATAATTTAAAATCATTGTAATTTTATATCAGATTTTTGACATTTTTTTAATGCTCTTTTACAAACTCTGTGCAATTAAGTTGAAATGCTGTCTAGGGTCTTTTAAAAGAGTGAAAATCCCTAATTTGCAGTGATGTATTTTCACAGGGTAAAGATGATAATTGATGTATCTTCGTTAAATTTCTGTAACTTTTTAATTCCAGAATGCCAAAATTTCTATAAACTAGTATCTTTCACAAAAAATAGAATTATACTAAAGATTGATTTTACCATAGTGTTAAAAACTGTACATCATAGACAAACAATCCATGTAGAAATATGTGCTTGTTCCTTTGAGAGAGGTGAATAGATAAACTGTCCAAGGTACAGGGAAATAGAGCATGGATAATGCGGGTTTGAGATATTCTGTTGCTTAAGTGATGCATTAAATCAATATTCTGCAAAGCTTTTTCTTGTTAAGTTATTTACTTGGCTGCTGTCACAATTCACCATTTAGGTCATCATTTTTTTAAAAAAAAAATATATTTTTTGTGGCCTAATTTAACTTTATCTAGATACTTCAATTCCTCAAGTAATGAAACTGCTTCAAATGCTGAAACTATAGCACTGTTTTAATACCAATATTTACACTCACATTCCTAACTTGACTCCTGTGTTAAGGAGAGAATGGACTTTCAAGTGAATTACTGGCTTATCTGCACGAAAATCTATTACTACAAATTAATAGCAGAACGAATTAAAAGTGGTCTTAATAATTTAATAAAAAGGGAAAACTATTTAGTAGAGTTTTGGAAAGAGACTAATGAAAAGAAAGACAAGTGTTCTTTCTTCAGCTATTTTCACTTCAACAGATATGTGCATAAATGAAATCTTGAAAGTTGCCTCATCTCAACAGTCAAAACTATTCAAAAATAATTATGGAGCTAATTGGTGCCTTGTTAGGAGCCAAAGGTATGCGCTCAGTGAGGGGACCTCAGGGAAACCCCCATCCTCCCATCCTTCCAATGGCTGAGTAAGAGCCACAGAACTTCAGCACCCTGGAGGTATTTCGTTTGTCACCAAAAAAATAGGCACATCCTGCATCATGAATCACCCCTGTCGTGCTGAGATTTTACTGAGCTTCAGATAACAAAATCATTTTAAACCAAGCAACAACATATACAATCATCTTTTTTTTCCTTAATCAAGATTTAAAAGGGTAAGATCGCTCACTTCCCTTTGTAAACTGTCCTAATGGTCTATCATCTATCTCTACAGTACTGTCTGTGAAATACTGTTTACATAGCATGTAATCAGTCACAGTGTCTACACAGGCGTGTGGCTAAGCCTGCACTTCAGTTTAGATGGTTTTGTATCTTTCTAAAGAATTTTTGAAGAAATTGTAATTAAAATTATACTGTGGTGATGGTGGTTTTCCTTTTCTTTCCAAGCATTTTGTTTTAATTTTAAGATAGACTAAGAAACAGTGTTTCCAAAGAGAATTTCCTCATCCTTTTTAGGGTATTTTAGAAATATCGGTTGTTCAGATAGTGATGAAAACTGTCAAGTAAATGCAGGTATTTTTGGGGGGGTGAAGGAGACTGCAAAGATTATAATAGATTGTTCAAGAAACAGAATTAAAATGAGCCATGAGGAAAAACAGTTGCAAGGTAGTGAAGGTTGTAGAGAAGACATTGGAAATGCCTGTGCTCCCTGCCTCTCTCACAAGGGATGATTCAGCTTGATCTGGAGAGATCAGAAATAGATAGAAGAAGTAGATTTGTTTACTATGAAAGGAAATGCTTTTTCATACAGTGTGTCATAAAATTGTGGAATTCACTGGCAAGATTACTAAGGCTAGACCTATTTCTTAATTACTGTCTGGATATGGACTGTTTTGGTGCCCTTTCCATTTTTTTCTTCACAGTTTCTGCCACCCTCACCATGTTTTATTAAACTGTTTCTATGATGCCTTTACTCTTGCACCTTTTCCAGTTAGTGGTAACTAAAGGCAAAACAAAACATCTACTATCTTGCTATCTACTTTTCTTTGAGTTGCAGAACCTTTTTAAGAACATACACAGATAGGGCAGCATAGTTACATTTAAGGACTCTGAGGAGATATTATGTGGTATTTATTAAAAAAGCACAATTCACAGTCATGGAATGAAAAAATAAGGTGCATGTTAATGTTGCTTAGATAAGAACATTTTTGGCTTATAGCATTTCCCTAAAGCAAGCTACCATTTTTTAAGTCTTGATATCAGCTGAAAAAACAACAAAACTGTTTTTGAAATCTTAATAATAGAATTTTGACTATGCAAACTCTTGTGCTCAGTGACAGTAATAGTGAAAGAAGTTAAAATTGTCTGGAGTTAATAAAACTACTTATCAGATTAATACAGTAATAAAGAAATACATATATATAAATATAAATACTTACTGAATAAATAACATCAGCAAGACCATTTTCATTTTTTTTCCATTAATAGGAATTGGTTTTTATACCTTTCATAATATTTTAACAATCTTTTAGAAATATTGTGTTATTTTTATAAACATGTAGTATGACTATCAAAAGCAATGGAAATTCCATCTCCTGTCTAGAGAAACCACCTAAACTGCATAAAGCAACAGTCTTTTTAATCAAAGTAGTTGTAGAGTAGAAAAACACATGCAGACTGAATCTCACGTCATACAAGAAGCTCTTAGCATGTTCTTACTGGGCTAAGATGGCAAGGGGATGCTATTACAGACATGAAATAAAATATACTGAGGAAAAAAATTACAGAATACCTGAACAGATGAGAACAAGAAATTCCAGTGAATGAAAAATTCACCAAATCCAAAAATGTAAAGTTCTAACCCCCATTGACCTCAACAAGTTGTTAATTAGCAGAGGATTAACACCCTTTTCATGTGGTGGCAATCACTAGAAAATAATGTGCATGCATCAAAGAACTTCAGGGTCTTCTAACAAAAGATTAAACACAAAGATTCTGTGGATTATGAAAGTGGAATCTGAAAGGGGCAGTACACTGTCCAGTTTGTGATTTTGAACAAATTATTGATATCTTAGAAAATAAAATATTTTGGGAAGAAGACTTGAAATAGAAATAATTTCTTTAAAAAATTTTTTTTCTATTGCATTAATTTTTGAATTATGTGTCTTTAACAATTTAGAACAAGACTTATTAGAGAAAAATCTGGTCACATTTTAAAATATTGCCAGCTTATTACAAGATAGACAATAAGGATTTTTTTTAAATTACTTTTTCAAAAGGGCTTTAGAAATTTTCATTGCTGTTATAAATGACTATGGACAGCAGGTTATTCAGTAGTCTCCATAAACCCGTGACCTAGGATGAATACTGTAAAACAAACAAACAGAACCAGAACCTGCCCCTATTCTTCCGTTCTGAACAAGTTTTGGGCTGGCAAAGGCTGATGAGGATTGACCTGTGTTTCATATCAGAGCACCTGGGAGGAGTCAGCAGCAACCTACAGCACTGTGGCTGTCAGGGTGCCCTGGGGATGGGGCAGCAGAGGGAGGGAGCCCCTGGCCCAGCACCACCAACAGCCAGGCAAGTGCAGCCCCCGCAGGTCCCACTGATCCCAGATCCCAAAGGTGTCAGGGAGCACTCGGGAGCCCCTTAGTGCAACTGTGACTGCCAAGCAGTGTTATCTGGGCCGTTGAGTGGATCCCAGCAGTCCAAAGCTTAAATTACAACACATTTCTGTTTTGGCTGACAAGGATCAGAACCGCGTCAGCAAGCACAAGCAGAATAAACCTTTTCTGAAACATTATAATGAATAATTCTATATAAAAGTTTATAATACTTTTGAATGCAAATATCTGAGCCATTCAACAAATGAAACTTGGTTTGTCTAATCACTCATAGGCAGTGAGTTCTACACATTAGTTTTGTCGTAAATATGTCTCTCTCTGTTTGTAACCTAAAGATATAACTTTTAGAACTTCAGTTTTATCAAAAGTGGAGTACTTCTGCTTTTATAGAATGATAAATGCCTGTTAGAGCACATTTGCTGTTCATTTTGACTTCATCCAAGTCTAGTTTCGTCTTACTCAAGTCGGTTTTTCTTTTGTTCTTTATCCAAATCCTGAATTTGGCATATTTAAGACTTCACAATGGACAGGTTATGGAGTAAATCGTATCATGAAAGGGGAGTAATGGCAATTTCAGCTGTGATTTTTGGAGGTGAGTTCATAGTTGCACTCACCAGAAGGAGCCCATGCTTCACTCGTAGTTAAGGTCAGTTTCACAGGGCTGACAACTGAGAAAAATACTTTTCAGATAAATTGAGCGAATCGGACCTGGAAGTTTCTGAGAGATAATAAACAGGAAGCTGTGCAACTTTTAGACTCATTTTTTAACAGAGCTGCAATTGAAGAACAAAGCCATTCTCTCTGTTGTGAATTCGATCTTCCAATACCTGTGGTAGAATCTGTATTTCCAAGGGGATTTTTCATTCGTAATTAAACTCTGATGCTGACTAGGACACGTTCTATTGGTATGTTTGGTTTGTGTCACTGACCTGTTCAAGTAATGGATAAACTGAATCTTTCTGTCAATGCATAGCTCTGCAAAAATATAGTATTGTCCAGTTAACTCCCTGATTTTTGAAACATAACCTAATTCAGCTTCAGACTTTATATGTTAAAAAGAAAATTAAAAGATCCAATCTTCTTAAGAGGAAATTAGTGTAACGGGCTCTAATCATATCTAACTGTATATGAGACAAACTATTGGTAGCCTAAGTAATGAATACATAAAGAGGCACTAATTTAACTCTTTTCAGGTAAGCAGGAAGTTTATTCAGGAAGGAGTCGTATGTGCCAACTAAAAGCATGACCGTGTTTGATTCTCTAGTATGCTTGCTTCAGGATTCTGATTAAATACTGCCTGTCAGTTATCTCTCTTCCTAATTAAATAAATGTTTCAACTGAAACTCTAAGGGCCCAACTTAAATTGTGTTTCCAGAAAAGCTCACATAAGCACCTTTGGCATTTGCTTTCTGTGAGTGTTCATGCCAGCAGAGTTGATTATTTGAATGCGGTTGGAAAGCACGCAAATTCAAATGAGTATTCATGAAAGGTGTTCCTCTCTCAGATTTGGGAGCTGAAAGTACAGAGATATATTTTTGTTGGACTTTCAGCTGCACAGTTGTAACTGTTTCCAACGAAATCTGTATTAGTCTATACTGGATTAAACCTTCCTCTTTTTTATCTAAGATAGTGGTTCTGTAAATAAATCAAACTACTCTAGTCCTGCATCATTGAAGGGCAACACTGCCCTTTCCGGTAGAAATATGTAACTGGAGATGGGAGAGGTGAGACTTTTCCTTTCCTTTTGCTAGCATCATTTTAGAGTGGTATAAATCAACCATGATCTCCACTCTAAAGTATGATAGAAAACGAAAGAATGAAACCAGTTAAATTCTTTTTCATGTGATTTCTTACCACTTGAAATCTTAAATCTAGATGAATGCTTCTTCAGAGTTCTCATATTTTTCTCAAGACTTGATAAAATTAGATTCTTTTCACTCTTCAAAGGTCACAAGCAGAATCTTTTGTTGACAATAACTACAACCCAGAAGTGCTATCTAAAAATAATCAAAACCAATGTATGAATTTTTAAGATTCCCATTCTTGGAACTAATTCCCTATTTCAGTACTTACTGTTTGTTTTAAATCCCTTCTGTTAGCAAACACCAATGCAGTTTGCTGCAATAACTAAAATCCACAGGCACTGAGGCATGCACTACTAGGAATTGCTTAGAAAAAAGATGGTGGCCACAAACATAGGTTCTATTGGCTTCCCTTTTCCCTTGACCACTAGATCAGATGTGTGTGAAGTAATGTGTGTTGAAGGGAGGTGAAGTGCTTTCCATATCCACTAAGAATGTAGAATAAAAGCATTGAAATATCTATGGTAAAGAATTCTATGAAATCCTGAGCCTCTCTGTTAAAACAGTTCTGCAGAATTCAATATTGAAATTACTGTGAAACGTAGGTTCAGTTCATTTATGAGACTGTGAATCAATTCAAAGTCTTTTTCTTGAAGGCATAGGTTGTCATAATTTTGCATCCTCTTTCCCTGTAAAGGTGTCTGGAGGGAGTGAAGGAGCCTATTTCATTGTTTTTCAGAAGTTGAGTCATGGAAAGCTTAATGAATCAACAAAAATAAAAGTGTGGGGAAGATGTTGATGTATAATAATCCTCCTCTTCTACTGTTTCTGCTGATTCCAAACTTACCCCTGATTATCGCATAGTGGGAGCTATTCTACTTATTATTTTCCCTAATGCTGTTCATGTTCAAAGTTAAGTTAGCACTGAGTATCCCATTTATCACAAACTCAGTATGGAAAAGCCATATGGTGATCAAGGCTGGGAATTATGCCCCAAGTTTCACACTAAATGCACTTATATGGTCTTATGGCTACTTACACTTGGTGCCCATCTGTTAGGATGGCAGGGGGCCCGCTGCTAAGTTGGCCAGACAATTGCCCTTGAGGATAGTTGCCAGACAATGTTTGAGCTTCGGTGGGCAACATAGCAATGGAAAAACCATCAGTTTTGCTAAAACTGCCTCCTTATACCAACAATGGCAACTTACACATGGTTATAGTTTCTACTCCGTGCAGAAAATATATGAAATGATGATTTCTGTCCCTTGCAGAGTTACAGGTTGTACTGCAGTGAGCAGATGTAAAAATCATCAAGGAGAAATGTTTCAAGTCGTACTGCAGTAGACTAAAATTACAAGTGTACAATATGCAAGAGATTTCACATCAACTGGAAAACAGGGTGATGTAGCATCTGTGGCAAAACTAAAGATGCAAGTTCTAAATATGCTTGAGGAATTTAACACTCATCTTAAGAGAGAGAAGATTGTATGATTCAAGTTGGTATTCACCAAGAAGAGGGCAGGATGATCTTTGCTAATTTCAAAAAACCAAACACATTTTGCTTCACAGTAAAGCTGAGAAATGAAAGTATTATTTTGGGGGGAGGAAATCCTTAAATCTTTACAATTGAAAACAAATTTGGTCTCTGAAGACAGTGCATGAAAATAAATATAGGAAAAGAAAGATAGTATGGAATAAAAGTATACATGACAAAGCAAACAAGTTTTGCAGGATATAAAAGTAGAGATCAGGCTTAGAAAAGAAGAATAAAGAATTAGGCAGCATTGAGAATCGAGAAGGTATTGGAAGCAGGGAGAAGCGAAAAAAACAGGCAGGTTTGTTTCTTTCAATTTTAAAAAAATACATTTTAGACAAAGTCTTAGGTTTAGACAAGTCTTAGGTTTAGACTTGGAATTGACTACACTGAAGATAAAAGTAGGCAGTCATGAGATCAGGAAGGAGAGGGAAAACATAAATAGGAAAAAGCATTCAGTCTAAGAAAGAAAAATAAGCTTTCATGTGAAGGGGAGTTGGGAAAAAAAGAGAAATTAGAAGCAGGTGGTAACAACTGAAGTTCAGCTCTTCCATTGAGTTGTGTGAATTAGATCTTAATAGATCTGAAGCCTCGAGAAAAAAATAATTCTGCTGCTCTCAAAGTTCTTTCTGGTTCTGGATAACTCTCTCATAGCTAGAAGGTCTACTCTGCCAGAATATCACCTTTGCAAATACAGATGATGATTTTTTTATCACTTCAATAACACTACTTTCTGTATTTGTAACTTTTCAAGGGACTTTATATTTTCCTTTGAAAAATCAAATTCAGCAGAATATGTGTTACTAAAAGTAGCTATAATTTGACATTAAGACTTTTCATGGAAGTTCAAGAGTTTTGATGGAGACTGTTGGAAAAGATCTTTGTGTCTTGATAGACAAAAATAATTGAGAACACAATTTGGTGGTCACAACAATTGCTTATGATGGAGAAAGTTGCATGCCAGCTCTTGTGCCTGATTCATTCCAGGTGATACTGGTTTCCTACATGTCAGACGAGAGGACTGGCTGTCTGGATTTTCTGGAGGAAAGGGTCACCTTTTCTGTTCTCTCTCTTTAATCTTGTCCGGGATCACTGGAACATAAATATTAAAAAAACTATGATAAAAATTCCAGAGTCATAGGGTAAAAGAGATGTTTTCTGTGAAGCTGTAATCAAGAACAGGAAATTACTGACTCTAGGATGTGGTGGACTCTAGGACCCTAGAAGGGTCCGGTAGGTGAAAATGGTTTTAGATCCATTGTCAAAACTCCCATTGGATAAGAGGGAGGAAGGTCTAATTTCTCCTGTGAAGATGTTACTAAACAGCTTGACCTTCTTCAGTCTGAAAGGGGACACCATCCTCTGTTGAACTAGTTGGCTAAGGAAATGGTTCAAAGAGAATTCTTCTCAGTGAAACTGGTCACTTTTATGCCCTGTTTCTGACATTCACTTAATAAAGGCATATTTTCTAAAATAATCATACAAGGTACTGTTGTGTTTTCCAGGAGATTAGGTCATACACGCTGAATAACAACAGAACACTGAATTAAAACAGTAGGGTTTTTTTAGAATCATATTTATTGTAAGAGACCTTCATTCCATAAATAAGTTTTGTTGCTTTATGTTGGCTTTGTGGCATTTTGTAGCAATCACAAGATTGTGAGGTTAAAAATGAGGTTCTGTAATCTTTAATGTCTTTTGGCTGTGTAACATTCATAAAGAGAAGTTGTCTAGATTCATGTTGACCTTCTAGGAGGCTTTTCAGATGTGAGCAGAAATGTGAATTTAATTTTGAGCTTGGCCCAATATCTGTGATTAAACACAGGATAACCAGTTATGCCGTTCATTCTGAACCTTAACTTTAGCAAAAACTTCTGTCTTTTAAGTTTCCCTGAAATAATTGAAACACAGTACCTATTAGTACCCAGATGTAATTTAAGCAAAATACTTTCAGTTTTAACAGATGGGCCTCTCAAAACCAACTGTATGAAACTAGTATATTTTGAGTGTTTTTTTCCTGGAGGGACAGCATTTTATTTAATCATCATAGCTCTTATTTGCATATTGTGTTTCATTTGTTTCATGACCACATTAATTAGAAGAAAAGACCATCTTGCTGTACATGACATTTCAGTTCCTGAATGAACAAGGACATGAGCTTCAGGCAAGTTGCATTAATTTGGTCTCTATAGAAATTAATAACAAGTGTACTTCAAACTTTCCCTTCAAAAAAAATAATTTGAATATTTATGCATAAGAAAAAGGCCATTCCTGACCCATGGCCAAGAGATTATTTTGTTGTCTTATCCACAAGAAATTATTTTATGTTGATAATCCATTACATGGGAGACTTTTGAAAAAGAAACAGAGAACACTGTTCTTACAAAGCCAGGATAACAAATTTGTTTCCTAGATGTTTGATTATGACCTGAGAGACTGCTCTTGATCTTGGAAAGGAAATGTCAAATGTTCATTTCTGGAGAAGTTCTAGAAATAAAAAGCATACTCCCTAATGAAAATCCCAGGTGGTGATTTGTGGATGATGTAATGACCAAAGGAAAAGAAGATAAGGAGGAATGTTGATGTAATTAATCAATTTTTGAGGCCAGAAGAGACTATACCAAATTTAAGCCAGTATATTGCTACTGAAACTGCTTCCAAAACAATCTTTGGTATATATGTCCAATCTTGAAGTGAGGATTTCACCACAGACTCGCTCTTACAGTTACTACACTAGAAAAGTGCAACACTGTAGAGAGATGTGCTGACACTTCCGTGCCATCCTGGAAGGGGACATTCAGATGGGTAGTAGAAAGGTACAAACAAATCTGCTCAGAACTAGAAATTTCATCCTGTATACCTCGTATCTGGAATGTGGACTTTTATATCTTAGGAGTTTTATTAGGCGTTATTGATAAGAAAAGCATGTTCAGAGAGCATAGCTTCAACAAGAAGTCTCAAATAGTCTGTAAAGCTATGTTGACACAAATATTTTTCTTTGAAGATATTGCAGTCTCGTGCTTTCCATTGGAGACAAAAAAATCCTTTTTCCACTCCACCTTTCCTGAAGTGCTTTATATTTGCAGACTGCATACCTTTTAAGGTCAAGGAGAACTATAGTTGTCCTTTTATCTCTGGCTTTCAGATTGTTTGGCTGGACCTAGGACTAAACATCCTGCTTTAAACTTTACAAGGTTCTTCATTCTTATGCACTTTACATTAAAAAAATCTTATCTCTAAAGTCATTGTGATTAAGGTATATAAATAGATTGGGTTTAGAAACTATTGTTTTAGTAATAGTTCTGATTTTGGCATGGGGAAACTTTGTAGCATCTCTTTATGTTTTAATTTTATTTATAATATCTTATTTCTGCCATTCACTTTTAAAGGTATTTAAGAAATTCAACTATATTCTTACAATGATAATGTCATTCTCAGAACCATCTCAGAAAAGACAGATTTCATTTCACTTTGAATTTCCATTTTCAATTTGAATTAACAATTTCTTTTTTTTTCCCTATCTTTTTCTTCAACCTTGTTTTCATAGCAGTTCAGTAATTCTAGTTCCATTTCCAGCTGAACCTGAATGCTTTGGCTTTCAGATGGATTTCAAAGGACTCTCAAAGATGGAACAAACTGAGGCACAAAGGACAACAGCTTTTTACACTTCTTGGTGTGCCTTTTCCTTATCTTAATCTGAAGACAGAATGTCTAAAATTGAATTATGATGATAATAATAATTTAAAAAGCCATATCGCCTTTCATGTTCATTGCAATGGTAATTTCTCTAAATAAACAAGATAAGCAATCATGCAGAGTAGTAGAAGTTAGGTTTATTTGGCAATGATCCATCTTTTACACTTGATTCTACCTATACAATCAGAAAGAAAGGCATCAGGTCATGGCAGCTCAAATGAGGACAGTGTGATCTGTGGCTTGAAATATTTCCTGGGCAGCCCAAAGAGAAGCCTCAGACATTCCCAGCCATCTGCTTCAGCACTGAAGTTAATGATACTGTATCTGCTTCTGCAACAGTTGCATCATGAATGCCATTCATTTTAGCTAGATGTATTTAATTCTTCCTTTTTTCTTTTTTTTTTTTCATTCCAAGTTTCCCAATATTTTTCTTGCAGATAATTGAACAGCTTACAGCTCTATTGGAATAAAACAATTGTATCAGGTTTGGCACCGAGTCTGTCTAGGTCACTATTTAATCTTAGAAAATGGACTGTATTGCCGTAGCCATTATGTTGTTAATGCAAGAAAATGATGTTTAAGGGAGCTGGGGTACCCCAGCAAATCTTTTGTTCTGCAGCTCTTTTCTTGCTTGCGTTTTGTTAATTTTTGAGTGCTGCTCGTGAAACCAGGAAAGCAGTAAAGCCTTTGAAAAGCATGAAATAAATTCTGTTCAGTGAGTGGGTAATTGTTCAAGGTCATCTGTTCGTTGTCTTTGTCTTGATTGTTTGAATTAGTAGCTAATAATGGGGCTGAACCGTGAATGAATTATTATCCATAGGGCATATTTTGGGGAGTGTCAGGAAATATTACAGGGTAATTAAGGTTATCCAATAGCAAGGCTGTGTTACCAGCAGATGTCTAGTAATTACTATGTTTAAAAAGTGTGGGGATTAAACTAAGATTATAGCTTTTATATTGTCTGCCTTTACAAGTCAGATTTGGAATTTATTCAGTTTATTCTGCTGCCCTTTTCCTTTTGTTCTGATTCTGTCACTTAAATTCCAACTTAAACACAGGCCTTTCCTGGTGAATTAAAATAAACATCAGCAGATGGTATGCAGTGCATGTGTATACAAAATAGCAGTGTGGTTATTGAGGACTACAAAGATAACTGCATTGATAAATACTTACTGCTACTATTTATTTGTTAACAAGTTCTGATTCCATTCCAGGGCTTGAACTTTAGGCCTTTTAGGTCCTAAAATAGTGTAAAGATTAGTTTTCCTAAATAATTCTCAACACTGTATCAGTATTTAATATACCAGGAGAGTTCAATTCTTCATTTAAATTTAATTTGTTGAGTTGGGCATCTTCATGCAAAACCAAAAGTCCTGAGTTGGAAGTTTTGCTGTTATTACTGACCCTAAGCTGGCTTAGTGGTACCAGAGGCCAGGGAAGGGGAAGCATTTGTTTAGTCCTCGATCCAGCAAATTTGATTTTAGCAGATGGGCTGAAGGGAGATAATGTAATGGACAAGTATCTGTGGCATCTGGAATGTCTGGATTTAGCACAGTTGACTGGCAGTGGGGTGGGGGGGACGCCATCGAAGCTGTCCATGCAGAGTGAGCCTTAGAGGTAACAAGAAACCTCTCAGTGGAGAAGAGTGATGACTAGGAAGAAAATGTCAGGACACTGAGTGTTTATAGCCATAAAGAGGAGAAGTAGGAGGTCTGAAAAATGGAGAGGTACAAAATGAACGTGACAGGAAAGGGAAATCTGGACAACAGTGAGTAAAGGCTTTAGAGCAAGTGTTTATGTGCTTTCTGGGACCTCAGATTGTTTTTTTTTCTTTAACAATAATTTAAAAACACAATTGGAATAAAAAATTCACATTGGAAATCATAGGTAACATCCCAATCATCTTTGCTTTTGCCCTTCCATTCCTTTGCATAATTTTTTCATCTGACCAGTATTAAGTACGGTAAGCTTTTTTTTTTATTTATTTTGCTTGTTGCTGGCGGTGCAGGAGGGGATTACACAGAAGTGCTATGGATTTGAAAGTCTAGTTACCACCTTAGTGGTTTTTATTGGTTCGTGGGCAGCAGCAGGTGCATTAGCCTATGGCAAATGCAGCTGCTTGTTGGAGTCCAAGCCTCTGCTCACTCTGACCGCAGCCATTTCATGCCAATCACAGAGATACCCATTGATGCACAATCTATAGTCTCAGAAATTATTTTAGCCACACCAGAATGCAAGCATTAATATTGCATTGACAGCTTCTTTGAGTTTAAAATAGGTGTGGTAAATTTTCCCTGGTTATGACTAAAGATTGTGCTAATTTGAAAATACTAATTATGTATTTGCATGCGTGAGCAAAGCAAAATAACCTGATGTGCCAATGTGGGTAAGTGGCTTACTGTGGTCATACAGTACTAGGACAAAACTTTGAGATGAACTGTCTAGGATGTGCAACGCACATTAATTGTCTTAATTGCATGTGGGATCTTGTTTAAGTCTAAGGCATTTTTCATTATCTAAAATTAAGGACCATGTAAAGTTTTTTGCTTGGCTAAGGCATTCTTACAAAATTCTCAGTTGAAGAAATTAAAAACTAAAGCTAAAATGTTAAGAATCAAATCTGAAATCTTCCAATATTTAAAAATCGGCTATAATCCAAATTGTTTTTCTTTGTCATTAATTTTCAAAATAACCCAAAGATTGGACTTTTCACTTATTAACCCCTATTGAAATTGATGCTTGACTGGTGTAGAAGAAAAACTGAGAACATGGAAGGGGAGGGACAGGGAAGGGCAGAAACAATCAGCAAAACGTTTGAGGTTTGTGCAGGCAAAGGTGAAATATGAGGCATCTATGAATGATTCTGTTTGTGATTATTCAGAATTTAAGTCCATACTCATCCATATACATTGTAACAGGATTTCCATCTGTTTAGATTTCCTGAGTTTAAAAAATGCAGACCGCTCATCAAATCAATTAAGAACTTCAATAACTATTAGTCTCTTCAGTGAAATACTGTAATGCCTCTTGTTTGTGTTCCAAACCATTGATATGCATATGTTAACATTATAAATGGCAAACACTGATGTAAAATGCTCCTCACTTTATGAAAGACGTCTGTCTTTCTTGGTTATCTGGTTGTCACCATACAAATGCCTGAGCCAGAGCCTGTTTAAGCTTAATGAGAGTATTTCTACTAACCTCATTGTACTTTGGATCCAAATAGAAAACTATTAAACTCACTTTTTTTTTTTTTTTTAGCAAGTTATGAGTTTTAGTTAGAGAAAATAAGGTTGACATTTTGTTTGATGGAATTAGCTAAAGTGGGGAAAGAGAAAGTTCAAACACCTGATCATACCTTTTGATCTGACTGTAAATTAACAACCACTGAATTAGTAAAAGCCACTGTAGCTTTTATAGCATTTTGTATAGTTGGGAAGGGAGCTTAATGGAAAAGCTATATTTTACCCTAAAGCTTTTCTTTCACTTTGTAAGGAAAAGAAACACCAAAGATCAAGTTTTCCTATGCTGACTTCAATGTTGCAGCAATAATGCTTTTACTGAAATCTCAACACTAGCAAACACACGCAACAGCAGTAAGTACACAAGGCACTGCATTACTTCCTTGAGTGTGCTAATAGTGACCTTGGTTACCTCAGAGAAGAAAAGCAGACTCTGCAAGTTCATGAGACTCTTTATACAAGAAAGGGGATAAAATCAGAGTGTTCATTAATAATGAAGGAATAGACAATGTAATGAAGATCTGTCATGTGTGAAACCTAGACAGATCCCTTAAAGGTGGAAAACACAACCATAGCCATGGTTTAATTTTAGGACGTTTGCAGATTTTCTTAACCTTAATCAACATGTGACAAAACCATGCTTTTTCTCACTTTTCAAAAATTGTCTGTGTGCTTTTCTAAAACAAGAAATCTTCTACATTCTGAGTAATGTTTGATAATCTTAAACAAATGTAAGAAAAAAAAAATGCATTCTTGTGATGGGAGGCCTTCTTAGAGACCTCAAAAAACTGACCAAAACACTAAAGCAACTTAAAAGTTGGCTGAGCTAATGAGGTACATTAAGGTCTGTGCAGAACATCCCCATTTTAAAATGTATGCATGTATTTGTGTTGGAGTGTATCATTTTACTTTTCACATTGATGCTGTTATGCTGAAGTAGATTGTAGAGAGTTTTTGAACCTTTTTTTGTCCTTCTTTTATACCAAGAAGAGTACAGAAGGAGATATGCAGAGTCAATACTTTGCCTTATGATTTAGAACAGGAAGAATGACCATTTGTTTAGCCCCTTCACCACCACTGGAGACATTTGAGTCTCAAGTGTAGTGAAAGGTTGTTATAAAACAGACGTAAAATAATACAGTTAAGAAATTAAGGAATGCTAGTTGACAAAAAAAAGGACTTTTTAATTTTTTTTTCAGCATTGGTTAATTAGATTTAAGAAATGGGAGAACTCTGAACACTGTTTTTTTCATTTTAACCTCAGAACAAATATTTTAAAGCTGTAATTTTGGGTGGATGATTACTGATTACTTTCTTTGATTTAAACCTTTAGATATTTCTAAAATTATCTTGACAGACATAAAATTAACTATGTATGGAAATAAGTGAAACAGAATCTGTGTGTGCTTAACTTTGGAAATAAACAGAATTGCTCAGGTATAAGAGGTTAAACATGTGTTGGCATGACCAGAGTTGTAGAGATAGGGAAGTTCCTCTGAAGTCCTAAATCTTCCATACCAGGGTTTTGAGAATCATATAAGATGTCTTTTCCCTCTGCAACCCAGTCTAGTGGAAGGTGTCTCCGCCCAAAGCAGGGGGTTTGGAACTAGATGATTTTTAAGGTCTCTTCTAAACCAAACCCTTCTATGATTCTCTGTGTCCTAATTTATAGCTTGAAACTGTTCATAATCAAAATGAAGTTTTAATAGAGGTTAGTTAATTTTCAACTCAAATAAAATATTCTATTGTCATTTGGTCTAAGCTTATTGCTTCTTAAAAGGTTTTGGTTTGGCTGCTCAAATGAGAGCCCCATTTTTCAGACTTTCAGTCTTGATCATTGCATGGAATTTGTGGCTGTAATTTTTCCTCAGAGATGAGAATTGTGTAAACAGTATAGCATATGTGGCAGTTCCTCATCTAAAACATTGTGAACTCCAAAGCAAAACATCTTGATATGAAAGCCTGTAACTTTAACTGCTTTTAATTCCAACACGTTTCAGATTAGTAAAGATTAAACTGAGATATATTAAGCCTTTTTTTAGACATTTGGATTTTATCAATCAAGAATGCATGCTCCAACATAAAATCTTAAAGTAGGGGAAATACTTTGCTGTAATTTCTTCAAATCTCTTTTCTACTTTTCTAAGTGTCTTTAAAAATACCCAGCCTAAGGATTGCTTTCTTTTTTGATTCCAAAAGTAAGTTGCTATAGCTGGGAAAAGAAATAATTTTATGTTTATTTTTGATCTGAAATACCCTCATCTGGCTGTGGACTTCACAAGTGTGGCTGGTGTTTATTTTTAACATGTTGAATCAGAAAGGAAGCAAAAATGGTCATTTCTTGAAATATGATTTGCTGAACTCTTAAAAAGAGTAATTTAGAAGGGTATCCTGTGACAGGAAATGACAAGCTACCTTCACCTTGGTATATTGATTTAGGAGCGAGATGCTTGTGCAGAAAAAGCAATACTTTGTTCAAGTCACTGGACAGTCTGAGGATTTGAGGAGGAGGCAGGGAGGGGCTGAGGGTTTACACTAAAAAGGCCGGAGTCATCAGACTTTAAAATAGCATGTGTGGCCTTTTTCAGTGAAAATAGAGAGTAATACGTCTATAAAAAGCAAAGTAAACTACCAGTTGACTGCCTCTTTTATGCCATACACATCTTTGAAGGTTAAATTTGTTATTTTAGAAAAACATATGGTAGGTTTGCAAAGAAAACCCAGGTTGTTTGGCTTCGGTTTTTCATTATGTGAATCAAAAAGTCATCTCACTCTGAAGAAGTAAAAATGCTCACCTTTAATGTCATTACATTAATGAACTCAAGTGTGCTAACTTTTAAAATTCCATTAATAACATTGTCTAGTGCTTAATATGTAAGCACAGTTTGTAAACATAAATGTGGCTGTTATACTAACTTGCAACTATAAAAGGAAATTCACTGGTTCGCAAAAGTGCAAAGAACTGGAAGTCCTTTGGAGCTGCAAACCTTAGTTAAACCTTAGTTAAAACTTTCTCTTATACATCCAGTTTTCCACTAAATACTGGGTTTTTTTTAATATTAACGTTTGTCAGATATAAGCAATGGGCAAAATCATTAGTGACCTTTTGATTTTATAGGATTATTGAAAGAAAATGAAAGAAAAAAGATATAAAAACTTGAACAGAAAAATGAAAGTAGGCATCTTATCCTCAACATGTAATACCTGTAATGAAAGGCAAGTTTCTCAGAAGTTGAGACATCTCTGAATTTCCTGAAATAGTAATGCTTAAAATGTGGTTGTCTCATTTTTTTAACATTTTTGGATTTTTCAGTTTCTAATGCTTTAGCCATATATTATGTAGCATGAGGAGGATATTTTTTTTTTCTTCCTCTCTGAGCAGCAGTGGAGCTCAAATGCATAAAGCCAGAATTATTAAAATATTAGTATATACTAAAAATCAGATTTGGTAATGGGCAAAAATGCAGGGAACCTTTAAAGCATTTTAAAAGATCTAATTTTATTCATCCAATGTTGAAAACACACTCATTGCTCTATTTTATCTCTACCCAAATCTATTAAGTTGTTTGGAAGTATGAGGACTTCAGGTTTTTCAAAAACTCTCTTCTCTCACTGGCTGACCTGAAAATTGTCTTTGCAATTACTGTTCTTTGGGTTCTTTAGACATTTCAGCTGTTTGTTTGGATCTCTAACAAACTTTCACAATTAAAACTAGTAATGAATGTTCTTTAAGCTATGCAATATATTTACCCTCAATTTTGTTTAGAACAGGGACCAAGTATTAGAGACATCATTATTTTTTACATATGGAGTTTTTTTATAGTTAAAATTGATAATGATTGTTGCAGATCCAGGCAATTTGATACTGTTCTAGGGTTTTCCCCTTTTTATGCCTCTGTACTCCCTCTTAAATATAATGAAAATGACACTTTCAGGAATTCCTATTCTTTATCTGTATTTTTTTTTCCACTACAGCCAAACTGCCACCCTCTCTCCATTCTTCTAAAGGTTATTCTCCCTACTGAAAGTGTTTTCTAATGCTCAGAAAATTGTTTACCAAAATATAATGATTATTTGGGGAGCATTAGAGCTGTTGGGGAGCAATATGTTCTGCCTGAATTAAGCATCAGGTGTTCTGTGCCAGCACTTGGCGTGTGCTGTTGAAATTAGATGATTAACTAATCTTTGATGCTTCTGTTTTTCAAGTGGGTAAGTGCTCAGATTGCAAATATTTTTTCCTGAACCTGACTACTTTCTTTGAATGCTCACTTGTGCCTCTGAATTTACTTTCCTTAACCATTTGTGCTTATAAAACTTGTAGACACTTTCACCCAACTGATTGCTGAGGGACACGGCTGCAGTCCAGGAACATTAATTTTTTTTAAAAAAACAATACCCATGTATTGGAGTGTTGAGAACTCTCAGCTGAATTCATTGCTCTCGAATACTTGCATCTGAAGTGAACATTTGGAAAGGGTGGTTAAATTTAATTTATAGAGTTGAGAGAACACTGATGGGTTTAGTGTTTGTTTTTCTTTGCATCTACATAATTTTCTGGCTACTCTTAATGTCTCCTTTCCTCCTCTTCTAAAAAAATTTGCTTTTATATCTCAGACACTTTCTTGTTTTATATGTATATATACAAATGAATTTTAATAAGAACTGACAGCTTTTAATGGTTTAATGAATGCACACTGTTAAAAGGCAACTGAGTCATAGTCATGGTATAAAGTATTTAGGTGATCTTACACTTATAACTTCTTTGTGGAGTTTAGTAGCTCATCAGTTCATTCACAAATTAGAAGTTTTACTCACTTATGAGAATTTTTTCCCTGCTAAATGTATTTTTAATCACAGTTTTGATCATAGTTTATTCTGAATATGTTATTCTGTAGTTTTCTGTTTCAAAGAAAGCATAACTTTTTCAGAGAAGCATATTGAAATGAATGTAAAATATCTTGAAAAAAACATGTTTACCTGAAGATCATAGCTGAAAAAGGAGCACAATGATACAAAAATGCAGGAGTGAGAAATATTGCTTCTTTTGGGGGCTGTGGCACCGGGAAGTTCCTCACTGCTAAGATTATATCATGAGATGGTGTTTGGATATTGGTTTGCTGCACTGTGATAACCTGGACAGTTCATGTCTGAAGGAATTGTATACATCTGTTAATTAGTTTACAATATCTGCCTTACGGCATCAAATCGCTTGGGCCGAACGTCTCATACAGGAAGCTGGTAAATAAACATACAGGTGTTCCTCCCAGCATGCAGATTTATAAGGAAGTATTTTTATTATTGAAAATCTATTTCTAGTGTCTTTGTCTGTGACATAAGATAGAATGAGTCATATTTCAGAGCCTGCAGGGCTGAGGGTTTTTCCCACCAGTGTTCACAAGTGTGTTTTCTATTCCTGGAATGGGAGCTATGGCCAACCTGAGCGTGCACAAGATGCTGAGCCAAAGGGAAAATATCACTGAATGTGAACATGTTGGAAGTGAAGAGGCAGCAGCCCTTGAGTTGTGCAGACAGAACAGGAGAAAGAGGGAGGAGCCGGCCCAAGGAGTAGAATAATATCACCTATTTCATATGGGGCTAGATTGATTGACTGTACCTTGCTGAATAACTTAGGCCAATATGAGAGCATAATCCAACATTTAATGGATGATGAAGATCATCTCCATCTGTGCCTGTGTGCTTTCACAAAAATGAAATAGGATATCTTATTTTCTCGTGTAAGTGATCTGTGATAGCCTTTTCCTGTCTTTTCCTGCTACAACGAAAAAATCAGGGGAGAGAAATTTTTAGAGATCTGGGAGCTAATAAACCTCTGGTTAATGCAAGCTAGAAGAGTATAATAGCAAAGCAAACGTTGTATGACTGCTTGGTACTTACACACTTCACTAGCACCTGTTGATGGCCAATGCTGGAGGCAGGCCTGAGACCACAACAAGCTGATACAGTCCCTCCAGCAGGGTCATTTTACCTGCTCATTACCAGGCCTGTCCCAGACTAAAATGAGATGTTAGGGATGTTGTTTTCTCCAGCTTAGTACTGGAAGGAATCTGCCAGGTGCTGTTCTGTGGCTAGAGGGCTGGGAAAGGTGAAATTTTACTATAGCTGAAAAAGAGGACGAGAAGCTGGGTCCTTTTGGGGATTTCCCTCAGCAGAACAGAAAACTAAAGATGAGAGAAAAAGATGATGACTTCCAGGACTGGACATGCCAGCAAATGAAGCAAGAGTGAGAAAAAGCCAAAACCACCACCACCAAAACCTAGAATACCTTCCATATTTCAGTAAAGGATGTGGAAAGATTTCTACCTTTCCAGGGGTCATTCCCTTTGGAGCATGCTGAATCAAGGTACTGTGTATTGCACCACCTCTTTTTTTTTTTTTTTTTCCCTGGACCAGTGCCCCTTTTGTTTTAGAATCATATGGGAGGCCTGTCAGTCTCTGCTTTTATGACTTCATGTACTTAAAGAGGTCTCACTAAACCAAACAGCCCACAGTACTAGAGCACTAGAAGTTTTACTTTGTACCTGCCAAGTGTTGAAGCACCACGTTGTGGGCAGGGTGACAGACTGCTCTGAGAGCATGCCAGATTGGGAAAGAAAGAGGCAGCTGCCTGGATATAACAAATGAAGGTCAGGAGGATATGGGGTGACAGAAAGGTACCCAAGCATGGTTGGTTGTTTAGTGTCCCATGGAGACTTCTCTGTTAAGCTGGATAACGAGAAAACAGCTTGGGTTTTCTCAGACAAGGTGGGATCTGTGGTTCACCAAATGTTACTCAAAAAAATGGTGAATCATAGATGATGTGTGTATTTTGACATTTTCCCCACCTATAAATACTGTTCTTACCTCACAGGACATAAACTTTGTTGTATTCTAACACTAGAGGGTCTTTTCTGGCTTTATGATCTGTCTTACAGACTTGATAACCTCTCCCTCAAGACCCTGTAAGATGATATTAGCCAATAGTGCTAACATCAAAGGTGCTTTATTGAATATGATCAAGGAACCTGTAATGTCAATACAAGGGGCGTTTGTTTTGCAGCTTGTTGGCAGCCAGCCAGTTGCCATGCAGTTATGGAGCTCCTTAATGTTGAAGTGGCTTTAAAAGTGTGGTGAAAAAGACTGATGGACGGCCTACAGCTCTAGACAGTACAGGAAAGGGATTGCTTGTGTATTACAAAGGCAATATTTTTTTGGTTTATGTTTTAAAGAGGAGGAAAGTAAAGAAAAAAAGGAAGGAAAGAAAAAACAACTGTATTTTGTCAGCTGTATATGCCAACCTGGCGACCAGTGAGAATTAGTGAAATGTTACCAGTAACCTCTTTTCTCATGAAAGAGTAATAAATTAAGTGAGGTAGAAAACTTAACATTAAATATACAGTAGAATAGCAGAAAGTCTTGTGACCCTCCTTATTAGGAATTTTGTGCCTCTGGATTTGAGTCCTTCTTGTGGTGGCAGGCAGAAACACGAGATGTTTCAGTCCTCACTTGATTCACATAGTGAGGGCTGAAAGTAGCAGCTGCCCACGTGAATGACCAAAGATTGAATTCTTCAACTGTAAATTATGCATTCAAATGAAGCTTAAAAGCAAGTTATTTTGCAATTTGTCACGTTTATGTCCTAGTGGAGACTAGGCTTGTGAGAAGTAGTAGCACCTGTGTACCCTGGGCAGTCACACACCTTGTTTATGGATGTTTCTTCTGGTACCATTCAGACAAATCACCTTAAAACTGCAGTGACATTGTCAGTGATATCTTCTAATGGTGTTGAAGGTATGGAGCTGTCTGAAGGCTGTTTTGATGAGACAGCTGAAAAACAAACAGTAAAGTTTTCTCTCTGCAGTGAGATTTTAGACATGCTGCAGGAGTTGGTGTATCATCCAGCTGTATAAAGACCAGATAGAGATGGAGGCATAGAATATCTGCAATAGGGATAGATTATTTTTACTCAGTTTTCTGTGTGAATGGATGCTATTCAAGTTATGTTGTCTCCGTGGATTATGTATGTTAATATATTTACATTCAAAAATGTGTATATCAGTCTCTTCTAGTGCTCCATCACCTATACAAAATAAAGTATGTGAATAGTAAAATTCAGCCTTGCCTTCACCCTACTTTCTCAGTCCAAAACCAAAAAAATCTCCTAGTTAAAACTTTAAGCTACCCTGAAGTGAATGAAGTAAGAGTTCATTGGTTTGACATATTATCAGCTCATGCTATTGCTACCCATGAAAGCAGAGATAAATTGTGAGTAACACACAGTGCTTGGGAGCAGAGAGTGAGGCCTGAAAGGAGTGTCAGTGAAAGCTCCTCATCTTATTGCAGTTGCTGGCACAGAAATGAGAAAACTTTGGTTTACACTATTCTAATCTTAATGCTTTAATATTAATATTGTTTACAAAAGCTGAACTCTATCTTAATATTGCAAAATGAGTTTACACGAAGTCTGAAAGTGCAGGATGAAAGCTGGATTCTCTGCTCTGACACGGTGCGTTGTGGCATGTCACTGGCAAGCTGGAGAGAGGAAAGGGGAGGGTTTTTTCTGTGCACATTTTCTTGTGGAGGGAGAGAAAGAACTTGTGATAGCTGACAAGCTAGTGTTTGGCGTTCACACTGACAAATAGATGCATATCCATGTATGAGAAATTTCCAAACAAGCTCTTAGTGATGTATAAAACTAAACAGTCAAATGTTTATGGTCTGATAAGGGGATGTATTTGCTTAGGGTTCTGAATGAGCGTGTTGAAATCAAAAAGATGAACTATTTCTGATTTTAGTGGTTTACACATTCGTTGTTTTAAAAATGAAACTAAAATGTATAAAATGGCTTTTTCTTTATAAGGCTATTTGCATGCACATTTTAATTAATATGTGCTAATTTAAAGATTTTTGCAAGAAAAATAGTCTTTATGGTGTTTGCAGGCTTTTAAAACTGGCAAATGTACTCATTAACTGAAAAAGATTATGAAATAAAGTTTCTAATTAGAACAAAATGTTTAAATAAGTTCTTAGTGTCTAAATTTAAACTTTAATTTGAATTTAGATTATATCCATAGCTTTAGTTGATATAAAAGTATAAAACCGACAAACATTAAATAAGTAACTGCTTTTTTGAGAGTAGTAAATGCAGAAAATCAGATGTATTTTTGCAATAGAAAAATTCTGTATTGGTTCTACATTTGAATGTTTATCTCATTTGAATTTCTTCCATGAGAAAATGGATGAGATGTTTTATGAATTAGAAAAGTGAAAAGAAAACATAAACCATAGGATGAACTTGTCTGATGTTTAAACACAAACATTAAATAGCTGAACAGTCTTGTCATCGTACTAAAAAACTTATAATTATGCATTGAAAGTAGAAGTGAAGCTTTTTTCACTAAATGCTATAAAAACATTGCTGATAATAATCTTCTGATTTTTACAGGATAAAAAGTGTAATGAAAAAGTAAAAACCTGGGATTTCAGAATTTTCCTTTGATATAGTCTCCTAAATAAATAAAGGAAGTAAAAATAGCTAGTCACCTACTTCCGTTATTGTCTTCGTTGCCCCTTTTTTTTGAGAGGTTCTGGGTACTGGGGGTTTTTTCCCCTACAGAAAATTCTTCAGTCTTTTCTCTCTTACTAACCTTCCAAATCAGCATCCAGTGTGCCTTTCTGAACTGCTGTAGCAGTCAAGTAAGCCCAAGTGGTTCTCATTCTTAGACCATAAGGTTTTCTAATAATGAAATTAATTGTGAATTCCCACTTAGATTTTAGCTGTTCACCTTATTTTTGGTATTGTCCTCTTTCTTTATAAATTCCATTCTTTATTTTTCCTGTATTCCTGTAATATGGAACCTCTTACAAAAATGAAATTAACATATTTGAATCCACGCTCCAGCCAGATGAACTGAATTTGCGACATCTCATTCTAAAGATACATTGCTTTAAAAGTTTTGTTGCATTTTACATACCCCCCCCATGAATTAGCACATTTAGTAATATTAGCTACGTAACAACAGTGTTTTCAATCCTATTATTCACGCATTTGTAATGGTTTTTTGTTGAAGGGAGAGGAGATACTGACTGTTGTGTTTATGCAGTGGCACAACCATTCCATAATCAAGGGATGTTAATAAACATGAACTGATTAGAGTGTCCTCTTTCCCCTCTGAGTCTGTCAGAGCCACAGAGACCAGCCTTGATAGTGCTCCTGGCTGCCACACAAACTGTAGTTGAGGTTCTGGGCTGGGCATGGTTTTTAGTGCCAGAGCTCTGGGCTGTTTGGATGTAGATTCTTGGATCAGCTGATTCTCTCTAAATCCTGATCATTTCTTTTGCTGTCTTGCTCATGAATGCCTCTGAGCTAACCTTTCTGGATGAAAATAATTTCTTTTTAATCTAAATTTAATCCACGCCTCTCTATGATTAATTTGACTGAATGGAATCCTGTGGTTTTGAACAGCCTTCTATTTTTAGCTGGAAAAAAAAAGTTTTGAAATAGATATTTTGCTGTTTCTTTTCCCTTTGATTGCCTGTTACTCAGTAAACACTTCTTTTCAACTTTACTCCTTACACGCTCTCTGTTTAACATTCTCCTAGTAATGTTAACAACCTGTGTTTTTTGAGGTCAGAGGATATCAGCAATAATATTATATTATATTCTTTTTCAGAATTAGCTATTTACTGATTTTATAAAGGCGTTTCTGTGACCTTTAGCCATCACTCTCAATCTGCATGATTTGATTTAAATAAAAGCAATTACCTGTTTTCAGGGGCGGGGGGGCAATCTTTGGCTTTCTGTATGGAAACTGGTTTGTGTTTTCGTTAGAGATAGGTCTAAAAACAGATGATAGTTTAAAATTTTTGAATCCTACAATTGTCTTTTACCCCAAATTAAGTTTGGGTATGTTCCATGAAATAGTGGTCTATATTAGCAGTTGCCAGACTGTGTCATGGACAGGTTCTTCTGCTGCAGTTGTCCTCATTCTTTTCTTTATAACTAATAGGTAAACTAGATGAGAGTGTACAATATTTGTAATAATTTAGATCATATGTCAGTTTAACACACACTGATTTTCTGGGCTGCTAATATACTCAGTTACTATCTAAGGAAGCACCAGTTCATTAAATATTTTACTGCAATTTTGAAGAATTGTGTAAGTGAATAAGGTTAAAATATATTGTTGTTAATGCAACGTCAGTTTAAGTTGTCAATTGGGTGGATTTCCAGAGTGCTCTGGGAAATGAAACAAACATTAAATTTCCCAGAAAAGTCATTAGATAGTGGCTCTTGGAAAAACCAGAGCTTTCATGTGTTTTGCAGTTTTTAAGAAATACTTACTTTTTTAACTTTCTTGTAATTCAACAGAACATGGGATGATTCAGTACAATGGACTGTATATAACTGTACTACCTATTCATCTTGTTACATTGCATAGAAAAAGATCACTTTTTTTTTTCCTTGCTGTGAAGTTTTCAGTAAAGACCAGTTTAATCTTAGCATGGGAAAGAGTATATACTGACCTTTTTGGTCACATCTGCTGCCACCACACATTCAGGACGGTTTTGATTTTTTTTCTCTAGACAAGAATTGTACGCCTAATTTTAAGTTCTTTGAGATATTATCTCGTTCAAAAGCCTGGTGGGCAGATATTTGTAAACCTTCTCCTGAATGAGTCTTTTTTTTTCTTTTTTTTTCTTTTTTTTTCTTTTTTTTAGTTTTTCTTTTTCTTTTTTTTTTTTTTTCCGGAAAGGTGGAAGTGGTAAGAAACCGTTAAACCAGTGGTTAAGAAGGTAGGTGTCTGTGGGTATTGATGGGAAATAGTCGTTAGAGGAAAGCTGCATCACCACACAGGAAGAAGCATAAAACTCTTGAAAGCATTTTCTCCAGCTGTTGTGGAAGAACAATTCAGACAGTAGAACTTGAAAGCCTCAGATCTTATACCTCATTGCTAGCTGAGAGAGTCCTTCCAGAAAAAGGACTGATTAACTGCAGTCTTTTAACAGCTCTCTCTCTCAAAGGCTCAGCAGTTTCACAGAAAAGATAGGTTTAACAGTAGGGAAACAATAAATTGCAAATACATAATTAAATTTATACAGGATGGTCTTCAAGCTTTGCAGTGAAAAACACAAACTGTGAAAGAAAGTAGTGGATCTTTGATTTTTGAAACAGAATATGGCTCCATAATTTATTATAAACCTGTTTGCCACTGAAATATTCTGCAAAAATTACAGCCGGTTAAACTGCTGCAAAATTTACATTTAAAACCATTTATGAGTGTAACTAACTCCCCTTCCCCCAGACACACATTTTCTTTATTCTTTCAGCTATTACATTTTGCATTAAGGCCTGGGCAAATTTCCCTGTGACTTGCAGTCTTTCAGTTATCTGCAGGAGCTGTGAGCTGACAGCTAGGTGTTCCTCTTTCTTCTCCCACTTCCCCTAGTCTGTCTCAAAATAGAAAGACTATTTTTCCCATATAAATGTCCAGTGCTCTGCCATCAAGTAACTTCAGCACTTATTTCCCATGACATGTTGTTGGTAGCTACTCTGTTTCTAAAAGATTGCCCACTAACACCCTTGGAATAAATATTTGCAGCCTTTCTTTGAAGTATGTATTTGGAGACAAAGCAGACCAGCATGAGCTTTAAGCCAATATTTTTCTTTCAAGTGAGATTCAAGGGAAGCAATATTACAGTTTATAAGAGTAGTATATGATTCACTTAACTGATGGTGCATTTTATAGTCCCACTCCTTTTACTGACCTGTTACATCATCACAGGCAAGGTATTTCATCTCTCTGCTTTTGTCCTTCTCAAGGCAAGGCTGGTCACTATTTTTTCAGTTTGTATATTTTGAAGCAACATTTAGTAAATTCTGTCTTGTGTAGTGAATGTGCATTCATGTATGGTGTCAACTAAAGAGGAGGACCCCAGGATAAGAGAGGACACAGTATAGTCTACAGTTTTCTATGATATTTAACCTCAGTAAGAATAATCTTAGGAAAAGCAGTTTTTCCACAATGTGGGCAACCCCAGAACTGTAAAAATACATAAATGATGATGCATTTGGTATGCATTAGCTTGACTTTAATGTCCTGACCCAGAAACACTCTCATACTGACAATCTGGTTTTTATGTGAAAGAAAAAAGTAATGGGTCTAGTATATACCTACCACAGGACAGATGTTGCTATTTGATACCAAGAACCAAATTGACTATGCTGTCTTTACTGGAAATCCTATTTAATGTTTTGCTTGTGTTAATATTTCCATGTGCTGATCCTCCCGGGCAACACCTCAAAGTACTTGTATTTCATCACTAAAAAATTTTAGTCTTGTTGAAAATCATTTGGAGTTGAATTTTTGAGGTTGGTTGTTATGTTTTGTTTCAAGTTTCACCAATTACTACATCAGAGCAATACATAAAACAAGGGATTTAACTTCTTTGGGCAGATATCCAAAAGGTATGTGGTTTGAAACATGGGAAACAAGGCATGACTCTTTTCTGTGCCACAGATACCAGTGTCATTTTAGCAAGCCATTTAATATTTCTGTTCCTCACATCTCCACTAAGGAAAGGAAAATTGTGGTATTTCTCTGCTTGGAAATAGCACCTTACAGAGGCTACTGTATTTCTGGTTGTTTGTAAAATATCTTTGGTTGCCTTGTTTCCAGACACTCTGTTCTCACATATCGAACTAGTATTATAACTTTAGAGAAGGGTCCTGTCAAAGTCTGCACCTAGGTGGGTACATCAGGTGCTACTGCTGTTCTCAAAGGGTCACTTGAGAAGTATTTTAAAGGAAGTGAGGTTCTGTGTCACTGATGTTTTAACTCTTCTAATTCAAACACTAAAAGAAAACAAGTACCAAGATTTTTGTCATTTCCGTAGTGGGGATGGGAGTAAAGATGCTGCCCTTCTGTGTCTATATACTTCATACATGAGTACTATGATACACTAGAGATGTATATTCTTATAAGAACAGATGGTATCTGTCCATAGTTCAGGCAGCCTGTGAAAGCCAAAAAACTTCTGAAACTCTTCCAAGAATAATGACTTGTTCCCCAAGACAAACTTATTCAGGATGCAGTTACCAGACAAAATTCAACATTCTCTATTAAGAGAAGCTGTTTGAGCAAAGGCAGTTATTACATGCTATGACATTTTGAAAATGAAATTGATGGATTCTTCTCACATCTGGAGCAGACACTAATGGAAACTCTTGTGAATGTGCTGAGACCATTTGAACAAGCTGCTAAACAGCACAGAAAAGCCAAGTCATACCACCCCTTCTTATTCTGTGATCGTGGGTGCATGACTGCTCTGCTCCCCACCACCCTTGAAGTCATCCAACATGGAATCACATTTGTTGCCAAAACATTTAGGGGAGAGAAAAAGAGGGTGCAGGATATTTAAACAATTTTTCAGGTTTAGAAAAAAGTCTACATTTTTATGGCAGTTTGCTTCTAAATCCCTTTCTTTGAGAAAGCTAATGGAAATTTAGTGTCGGGGGTAACAAGTTTAAGTGGCCACATATATCTGAAGAGTTGTAGAACACTCATATTCCTTTGGCTACCATTATTTCTATACATTCTCTTTGAAACATTGTGCAGGGGTAGGCAGAAAAAACTGTATTTGTTGAAGCAAGCAAAGGAAAGAGTCACATCCTTTTGCTGTCCTTTGCCCCTGCTAACTCGTTGAGCCCAACTTAAAACAGAATTCAGATACTTGTCTGTTGGGATTTCAAATAACCATCTGGCTAACTAATGTGATAATTAAGTGTCTTGAATTCCATCCCACTAATTTGTCATTTAAAACAACAATAACAACACTTTAGTAGTTGAAGCTTTTTTAATTTTATTTTTTGTTAATTCTATGCAGGTCATGTTTAAATTTCAAAGCCCGAGTAGCTAGGCCATCAGACAGACTCTACTTTTTGAATTGCTGATACACATTTGTTAAAGTCACTCAGATACTATAAAGAACTGGATAATTAGTCTTTAAACAAAACCAAAAACAAACAAATAAAACCCAAAACCCCCAAAAAAACCCCCCAAACCAAACCAAAACCCCCTCAAAATTCTCAAAGAGCCTGCTTTGGAAAGGAAATTTGTTTCTGAACATGACTTTATTATTCCTTAATTTCACTGAATGGACAGGATAATTTTCTTGTATTGTTTGCAAACTCTTCATAAACTCTGTGCAGGTGAATTTGTTTTGTGATTGTTCCTTGTTCACACTCTGATCTATTTGAAAATACATGGCTAAAATTCTGAACGGTTCCAGTACAAATGGTGAAATTTTGAAGATTTTAATGTATTTTAATGCTATATAAATATTGTGGAGCGATAGTGTTATAGAGCACTGACCAAAAGTTGGGCCACTCTGTGCTACAAGATAAGACCAACACAGGGCTGAGGCAAATTTCACCAGTGTTTCCTCTTTACACAGACCCCTCTGAACACAGTACACGCCGTTCCTCACAACACCCTCCAATGGAGCAGTTGGTGAGTTGCTGAGTGACTGAAAAGTGCTGGCTTACACCAATAATTCTACTAAACTTGGTGAGGAAACTTGTGATATAGTGCTACTAGAAAAATGATCTCTTCACATCTTCTACTGATTTTTTCATTGGTACAATGCACGTGATCTTAGTACAGCATTCGGTAGTGTGTGTGTTTCTGTGTGTCTAAGACCTATGGACTGTTTCCTTTCAGCTGACATATTTTAGGGAATGAAGTTAAATAGGTATTTGATAAAAGAATCAGAATGGCATAGGTGCTGGCTTGAAATTGTTTCCTGTTAGTCACTGGAGTATTCCTGCTTGTGCTGGGAAGCTGGACTAGATGACCTCCAGTAGTCCCTTCTAACCTTTCCCATTCTATGATTCTGTGATTTCTGATCATTACACTTTTGAGGAGGTGTACATAATTACTGAATACAGTTAAGGATTAAAAAATTCTGCAAAAATGTTATCGGCATCTATATTTAAACCAATCATATAGCAAACTGCTGTTTTGACCAGAGAGTTGGACCAGATGATCTTCAGAGCTCATTTCCAAATTATGCTATTCTATGTCAGATATATTTTAATTAACATTACCCTGTCCACTAGTCTTAATTACCTGAAAACAGAACTCCTTGTGGGGATGCTCTTGACTTCAGTGAGTTATCCTGGAATTAAGGAGAGGGGGAAGAGAGGATCCCAGAAGACTCAGGTATTTGGGTGAATTACCCGACATGTGGTAACACAAGTTGAGGTCTGACCTTTGATTCAGAAAATAAGTGGACCACTTCTCTTAATCTTCCTTTATTTTAATTGGTTGTGAAAGGTCTGTTTGATTTTGATGTGTAACAAAAACAAATTATGGAACATCAAAAAAATACTGCAAATCTGGCAATTCCTGGTTTCTTGCCAGCTGTACTCAACTGGACCTAGTTAGAGGAAAACAGACCTTATGTAGTCCTATTGTTTCCTTTTCTCTCTTGACTATAATAGAGAATTGCTCAATGATATTTCTTTCAAATTATTTCATTCTAATTAGGAATGTCTGTTAGTTACTTCAACATACATTCTCAAGAGATACATATATACGTATGGTTTCACAACTATTTTAGGTAGATTAGTTCTTATGCTTCACTCAAAACTGGGCTGAGGGGGAGGTGGGCCAGAGAGCTTATAAGGATTGATATAGTGATTTTGCCAGTTTAAAATTTGAACCAAAAATACAAAAAGCTATCACAAGAATTTCAATAATAAGCGTAAACTTTTTTATTTTCTGAGGGTAGATAGACATAAGATAAGAAAAGGTATGAAAATCTCATGTGTTTCGTTCTTCAGCTGTACTAAAATAGAAGGGGCAGATAGATAGGGCAAAGGAAATTCAGAACAAAATTTTTTCTAGGGAAGAGTCAAATATTTAAACCTTCCATATCCCAACTGAATGTCCAAACCAAAGGTGTCTATAGAAACCACTTCTTCTGTAGCCCAATAAATTTTTGAGGTCAAGAGACTAAGTAGCTCACTGCATGACTCTCAACAAATGAGAACTATGATCTCACTCGGTGTTGGATAAAATGAGGGAGCAGCAAGCTGCCAGAAAAATAACTGCACTTCTTACTGGTGCAGTGAATGTAGATTTGAATAAATGTTGATGAGACAGTGTCTCTCAGAAGTAAGATGGAACCAAATTAGGACCCATTATTAGGAAAACCACCATGTTACAATTACAGTCTAGTCCTAAACTGTATAGTTATCATATGGTGCTAATACTCATTTTGCTCTTCTGTGAAGCAGGTCTGGGATTTAACATCTTGAGATTGGCTTAATGTGGAACATATGTGTTTTCTTTTATTTCACATATGTGTTCTGCATTTCCCTTTTTCCGAGAGCTAGGATCAGAGTGATAGTATGCTGTGATGAGAGAAATACAGAGATCATTGTTGTGATATAGCTATAGAAACAATATGGGACCTACAATAAAATATGTATGTTCTCTTTTATGGATTTGTTTTGTGGTGCAGGCTAGTGTTTGTTAAGATTAGAAAGCGACAGTTTCCCCTATTGGTCATGGTAAGTGTGTATGTGTGTTCCATCTCCCCAAAAAGCTTTAGTAACTTAACCTTTACTGCAAATTTTAGTAAACATTCAGTTGAAGCAGCCTGAAATTATAAACCCTCAGCATGTGTCTGTCTTCTGCCATGGGAATGCTGTGAAGGAGGATTCTATCACAAAGCTTAGGATCACTTAGATTTTTCTGGGTCTTTGTGGCTGGATCTATATAAATCTAGCATTTTAAGACAAAGGACTGAAAGATTTCTTCAAATAAAGGGATTATTTATAACATTAGTTTATCAAAGTGGAATAAAAAAATGTATATAACTTGAAAAGCATTTCATGTAAAGATGTCATTTCCCTTCAGTACTAAAATATAAGTATATCCCATAATATTTTCTTTTGTTATGTAGAGCTACGTTGCAGTATAGTACAAAATAAATTAAATTCCCTGTCATAACAATGTAGTATATGCAATTCTAGCAGAATTGTTTGTCCAATATGATTTTCTTTCTAGTCAGAAAACCCCTAACTGCCACGATGAAACTGTCTTTTCTGGCAAAAGAAGCTCCCTTGATCAGTGCTACTTACCCACAAGGGATTTTCTTTTGTCTTGTTTGGTCATAAGGTTGTCTTACAGTGTGAAACTAGTTCAGTATGGTAAATGAAGTCTCAGCTGAAAACTGATTATGTAGCACAGTGCCTCTTCCCAATGCATTGTTTTCTTTTGCTAGAACCTGTGCTTTTAAATAAGTGAATATGGAAAGTACATTTGAATTATAAATAGCCTGTAAAGGAAAATCCAGAAAAAAGACTTACTGTCTTTTCTAAAACGCATCAAACCTCTGTTGTGTGTTTGAACCGTCGCATTTGCATGGAAACTCCTCTTTACCCTAGTGAGAATTCAAGGGAATTTATTGGACATATTTGAGCATGCTCACTGATGCTAGGGAGTAAAGACAGGTTATCTAAAACAAACCTTCTATTTGATCTAGTCTAGTTTTCTTCAGCCTTCACAAGACTACAATTGTAAAATTCTCTTTTATTATAACAGGCACAAAACAAGTCTGGGAAGGGCATTAAATTCTGCTGTAAAATTAATATTGGACATAGAGTCTCTGTGCTGCTACTCCAAAATGGAACAGTAAAGAGTTGCAAAAATAACTAAGCCCCTGATATCATCCTGCATAACTTGAATGAAGGAGAATTTCCAACACCTGACTAAAGAAGAAGAATAAAGGGTAGAGGAAGACACTAGAGGGTCACCTGCCCTACTGCCTGAGAGAGTGAGCCCTGTACTTTGCTGAGTGTTGATCAAACACCCAGTGAGGCAGAGGGACAGCCATGCAGCCTCACCTTCACCAGGATATGAAATATATAATGGGAGAAATGTGCAATACTTCCAGCTCTTCTTTCATTCCTTATTCTCCAAGTTGAACAGGGTCTCGAGTCAGGGTTTTGATTCTAGCTTATAAAGATCAAACTACACAGGTCTAGCCAAGATTTGCCTCAAGAACATTATTTTGTGAAACTTTTCAGCCTCTAAAATGGAAATCCTTATACAGCCTGCACTGCTGTGCAGCAGACATGGCCTCTGCTGAAAGAATAGTGCACAAAGTGTACATTTTTTTATCAGTAGTATATGTATGGTGTTTAATTTGGTTGGTTTAAGAGCACACACCTAGGTTATATTTGCCAAATAAAAGTTGACTTGTGATTTGTTCTTAGACTGTTATGTCTTAACCAGCAGAATGGGTTCTTTACAGCACAGTTTCAAAATCTACAGACGGAAACATGCTTCATATACAAAATTTCACAATCTTTTGTCATGATGCTACACAAATTGAATTTGTTTGGCCACTGTGTTGCATGAAGTATGAACATATAGTTTTATTATTCACTGAACAAATGTTCGCATTTTATTTAGCAAACGGGTTTTCCAATGCAGAAATGCATGTTCTAAAGATGGACCAGGATTAATGGATATGTATAAAAAGGAAGAGGGTAGCAAGGAAGTGTCAAATCAGTATAATTACTTCTGACTGATTATTAAAATGTACAAGCTTAATTTTTTTGCCATTATATTGTCATGTGACTAAAAAACATTCAGTGATGGATGACTAACATTGTACTGTTATATATACAAAAATGTTTGTCAAACTCTTTGTTCTCTGAAATGAAACAAACAGGAAACTGCATGTCAGGTCCTCTGATGATGTGTTTTATCTTATCACAAGTAGGAAAGTCTGCATTCCAGTTTGTATTTTTTCCATCTCTTGTGTTCAGGTTCTATGTCCAAACTACTTCTCCATTTTAGAAGTCAGCATAAATCTACCCCATGCAAATATTTCATTTAAATTGTTATGAGAAAAGCAACAAAAGTTGGTCTTAGTTATTCTAAATTAAGACTATATTTTTGGAAAAGAAAACAATCCAAGACAGAAACATAAACATACTTTCATATCCATATGGTTTATCTTGCCGAGAAGCTAGGAAAGCTTGATTCCTGACATCCATTTGCAAGTATTTAAAACCTTTCTAACTTCTAAACTTTTTAAACTTTAAAACCCTTTTAACTTTTTAACTATTCAAAACTTGCATTGCAAGGAACTGCCTTGGCAACGAATGAATAATTTATGTGATGGGATTCCACACTCAATTTCTGTGCTTCTGTGTTATATGTGTGATGTTAGGAAATGTAGTTCTTCCTTTCAAAGAGGTTGTTTCACATTTTATAGTAAGGCATTTTAACCATTGTTTTTAAGCCATCTGTTTAAATAGGAGTTTTTTAGGGCTGGAGGTTTTTTAAGCTTGATTTTGCTTGTGCCTTATCTCTGGAAAGAACTGCTGTGAGAGAAAAAAAATGAAAGTGGGTCTATAGAAGGTATTGCCAAGACAAAACAAAAAAACAGAAACAAGAAAAAGAATCAACAAAACATTGAGAATTTTTGTTTTGTTTTTTTTTTCTGGTTACTAGGGTGAGTTCAAAATTTACAAGTTGGAAACTCGATCAGAAGAAGGACCAACTGGGTTGTCAGACAGACAATTGTGTAACAAGCAGTTAATCCAGGTGGGCCCAGGGGACGTCATCTGCTCCTCCTCTCAGAGACTGCACAGCACTTCTAATACCCTGTAACAAGCTTAAACCCGTAATAAAAGATCTGTGTTCACAATTACAGTGTGCCACAGAAAGAAGGCAGGAGACCTTGGAAGCTTTATTGGTATCACTGGATGTGGCAGTAGCAAGGACTTGCTAAGAAATTTCTAGGTGAACTTCAGAGGCTCGGAGTTCTAGGTGAGATTCCTTCTGTGTGAGGAGGGGAGACCCACAGCCCAGGCACTTCTGCCAGGCAGCCCTGTGGGGAAATGCCTTCCTGGCTGCAATCTGGCAATCTGTGAGTGCTTGAGCCAAGCATCTCATAAGCTTCAGGGATTTTTTCTATCATCCAAAGTTTTCTGTTTCTAGTTCTAGCTACAGCTACATTTCCTCAGAAAACTACCCTGGAAGTTAGCTAATATGTCACCTTGGGGAAAGTGGTTGGGCAGAATAGTTGATGGAAAGAAAAGCTGCTAGGTCCAGCAGCAATTGGTGAGAGTGCTGAAGCAAGGGGGAATACAATCTTAATGCAAAGGTCCTTTTGAACCACTTTGTCACCACCCTCAGAGGGTCTAAGAACAAACTACATGGCTTTAGAGAAATGCTCTGTCTGCAGAGAGCCACGTCTCATGTGCTCTGTACCTCTCCCCACCAAGCTGTTAGGTCAGACACATGAAGCTCTCTGGATTTTGGTTGCTGTGGCCATAAGGTATGGGACTAGAAAGAAATGTAGAAAGGGGATTTTCTGTGTTTTGCTGAAGATCAAAGCCAGTCCACATCTAACATCAGCAGCTGGCTTCTGTTATCATTGAATGAAACAAAAAACAGAATTCAAGGATATTTGTATCATTAGGACAGTCTCCTTGTTGAACACTTCGCAAAAAACTTGTACAATAAAAAGCTAAAAATAAATGTTAACTGCAAATTTGAGATTTTTAAGTATTGAGTATTTTCCTTTGTGAATATTCTTGAAAGAAGCCTGTTTTGGAATAAATAATGCTTGATCAAATCAGTTTTTAAGGTGGTTGTTAATCATACATATGTTAATAATATTGGCTTGTTTTAATTGATACTTGGTTGAAAGTAGTGTATATTAGCCTGGCTTTGGTCTTTCAGAGCTGCTTTGAACTTTAAGGAAACATATGATAAGGTCATATTTTAGGCCTTTATTAACAACACCTTTGTAGCATTAACACTGAAGTTGAGCACCTTTTTATACCTGACACCTTTTATTCCTTTTTTTCTGTTACACCTTAACATATGGTGATGAGAACGTGACAGGGCTGCATAGTCAGAGCCTGCTCTCCTTGCACTGTTACCTGCACAGGCCGGAGCAAAACTAAAAGCATGTTATGTTTTACTCCTTTCTCACCAACACACTGCTAATTCGAACTTAACCTTAAAAAGTTTGATACATCTTTGATTGCTAAATCAAAACCTGTTTATTAACCAATGTGTGTTTGATACATGTCTGTCTCTAGATGCCTGGTTCTCATTACTTCAGATATTTAACTTGAATGATCAGTCAATTCCCATGAATGATTTAAAGAATTTGATATAAGCTGAAATAAGTTAAATGCCTAATTTTAAGCATAGATAATTGAGTGACCCAGTTCCTTTCTGCTTAAGATGTTCAAAGAGGCTTAATTTCAGTTTCTGATGGATGTGTTGCTGCTTTATCCAACTCTCTTAATCCCAACCTTATATAAACCCCACATTGGTGTATTTTTAAGCAGAGACTGAGCCAGGAGTTTCTGTGCATGTGTGTGTATACTCAGAGGGTGAATGTCATTTGGCAGCCTGAAAACTCTGAATCAGGCTTAGTAGTAATGTTCCTTAGGCCTGAAGGGAATACAGCTTCCTGCAGAAGGGTGAAGGAGAAACATTCCTAGTGCACTGTCTGACAGAGGGTGATGGAGTTGCTCAAGTCCATTCAGGTCTGTGTTTCAGTGTGGCAGTTTCCAGGCCTTAATCCTTTTGGGTCTCATATGAATTGCTATATAACTCAGTGGTTTTACATTCAGATAGGAATTTTTTTATCACTGTCTTAAAGAATTAACCTTTCAGTGGTGCTGGAAAAGAACAGTAGTACTGTGATCCTTGTCTTAAATAATGTTATGTCCTCTCCACACCAGCTCAAAAACCATAAAAGCTCAAGATCCCAGAAGGTCAGCTCTGAATCCTGACTTTCCAATGTGATAAGATCTCTCCGTCTTGGATTTCAGCTCATCCACTCTAGAAATAAAGACCCAAGGATAAGATTTGAAAGGGGTTGGACTTGTACAACCGGAGTTGGGCGATGTATAATGGTCTGTGACTGCTTTCTGGTTCTAAAGATAGTGATTCATGAGCTTTGACAAAAATAGCTTTGGAGCACAGTTATAACTAGCATCAGTCAAGTGTGGCTCAGTGCATTTTATAGGATTTATACATGATGCCTTATTGAAAGTTATACCATCCAGTATGTGGGTGACCCAAGTAAGTTCTTCTATGAACATCAGAGTCCAGAGTTTTATAGACCCTGTAAATCCAGTGGATTTACATCTCATATCACTAAACTCCTTCTGCCCTTATCTTCTGCTTCCTTTCACTTTTCCTGCTTCTTAGACCCTGGTCCCATTGCTATGCTGCCAGGTATGCCCACAACTCTTCAACCTGCTGGACTGAAAATAATTCTGCAGAGTTATTAATATATTTGGTAACTATGGGTGTAATGTAAATTATACTATAATTTTATATTGTAAATAATTTAAAAGCATGCAAATACCAAACAAATTTGGAATATACTTAAAATTTTTGTAGGGTTTTCAACTGCCTTTTCGCCACAACCTTTGAGGGGACTGCAGTGCATACAGATCTTAAATTATAGTGGCTCTGAGTAAATAAATCAGACTTGTGAAAGCTGAGAATACTGGCAAACTAAGTAGCACATAGTTCTCTCCAGCAACTACTTGTGATATAAAAGTGCTGATACATTTTTAGCCTCAGTAAACTTTTACAAAGCTTTTGTGAGCTTTAATATAGCCATAAAACTATGGAAGTTTATATCATATCTTAAGTTTGTATACTCCAGCTCAGGTTCTAGTTATATTCTGGAAACCCTCAAACTTTCTTCAGAAAGTTGACTTGGGTTTCCTGTGTGTGAGCACTTTTCCAGTCTGCCTTACAGTAGACTTTTTGATCACTGAGATTTTTTTGTCCAACATGACTGAAAACATGTAGGTTATTTTTTTACTTCCCTGTCTAAGCCAATTCATTTCACGTTTGAACCAAGATGCCACTTTTTCCAAAGCCAATAGATGCTAGCAATGTCAGTTAGACTATAGGAGCAGCAAGAAGGAGATCAATCAAATAATATCAGAAATAAATTTGGTCATAGACTTTTACAACAACAACAACAAAAAAGGACATCTTTATATGGAAAGATTCTTCACTACCACTACATTAAGAACAAAATTGCTTTATTCTTGTGTTCTCTCTTTTCCCCTTGAGGCTTTGTGATTATAATTTTATTCTGTGACACCTAAATTTAGTTTTGAATCAAGTACAGTAGCTCAATAGAACACCACACGTTAAGATCCACATTGAATTTCACATGACAGGCTTTACATTTGCTGAAGGCTTGGGGGCTGTAGTTTTAACAGTCATCTCACATTTGGGTTGAACGCAGTTTGATGCACGTCTATGAAATTTGTGTTTTGCTCACACAGGGGATGATTCAAGTTTACAGCTGTCGCAAACAGTATGCAGGACCTAATTCATGAATAAGCTGTCAGTTACTATGATCCCAAAATAAAAACAAACTAGAATCACAAGAGGAAATTGGCATGAAACATGAGAGTAGAAAAAAAAAATTAATCACACTAGTATTGCATTTGGACACCTTGAAAATTAGGATACCTACCCCTACCTCCTCAACTTGTATTATTGCAATTGTACCTTGTAAAGCACATCTCACCTATTATTTAATCTAATTGTATATGTTAATATCCAGATAGTAGAAAAATATTAGGTATTATTCAGATAAGTAAGAGCTAACATTAGATATATATGTAATTTATAACTAATTACCTAGTACCTGCTGAAAAGTAAGAATTGGTAATTATTTGACACCAGAAAAATATTGCATGGGATTAGACAAAAATAAACTATAGAAAAACTATAGAAAATACCAGAAGACGTGTATTTATTTAGTATTAGTATTTATGATTGTGCGTTTTATAGCTCTCTTATTGGAGAGTTGTCCCCTAAAAGACCATTTCTGTTCATCTGATCTTGTATGTTTTCATTCTCACTTGTGCTCTGCTGGCACGGTATTTGTGACTGGTTGTGTGAATGTCATTATGCTTTATTTCTACATCTTAATTTCTAATCTAGATTCAGAGCATCAATATGAATGTAGTTGCCCCATTCTCATTCTTTCTGTGTCACTTGAATAAAAATCTCCACTCTTTGGGAAAATGCTTCCCCTAAAAGCCTCTTCAGCCAGAACATCAGAGGTACAAAGGTGGTTCTTCATTATATGAACATACCTTTCTCTTTTATGCTCAAAGTTTGTTTGACAACCCAGTGGGACTAAAAGTATGCATGTGGTAACACATGTGCTTAGGTTGCTGCTGGCTCAGATCTCAAGGGATGTCTGTGCCCCAGTTTATACCAAATGTTGGGTAAGAACAGTTAAATATTAATCTGATAATTATTAGTGCAACATAAGAATTACAGTGCAAGACCGTCTGGGTGGTAGAAACAGGTGCAGTTCATAATCATCTATTTTTTTTTTTTTTTTTACTTGGGAAAGCTCCATCTGTAGCCATTCCTGAATAATATGTGCAGGGATTATGGTGTGGCAGTTATTTAAAATCATAAATTACTGCATTTAAAATTAAACTGAATTTTAATGAGCTTGCCTATTTCAGAAACGAATACTCCCATGCCATATGTGACGTACCTGTCATCACACGATACCAGCACACTGTTTCTTGAAGCCCACTAGCACACAAGCTGTGTGCCTGGAAACATCCATGAAGTGAGAACTTTGGTAAACGGAATATCACTGCTACAAACAAGACTGAGGGATTGTTTCAGGCAATTAAACCTGCCCCATACAGTAGTTCTGTAGTGTATGTAACTTCACTTCCAGTTCAGTTGTGTCTGTGTACAGATCACTCAAGTGCTCTTATCTAGTTTTCTCCAAGCCTGTTCGGAGAAGTTTGAATAGTGGTAGTTTGTTCCAAAGTAGTCAGTCCTTCCTACAGTGCAAAGAATTAATCTTTTGTCAGTGCATACCAAGTGCAACAAAGGCACTGTTCTGCACAGCCTGATTTGGTGGCTGTTTTTCAGCAGAACTGATGACTACATTTCCAAATTGTGAAAATTTAACACTGCTAGCATGGATGGAGCTTTATTTTTTTCTTACGTGCTCAGTGCCAAATAAACTCACAGTTTAAGTTGTTGCTATTTTACAAGAGCTCATCTTTTAATTCTTGTTGTTGGATTTTAAAGACTACATGCCTTACTTTATGGATATACATAATAATGGTTGGTTTTATTAGGCATTTAGAGGCAATGTCATATTTTCTGAAATGTCTTGAAATATTTAACAAACACTTCTGGTCATAGTTTTTTCTTAATTCTCAAAAGCTCTCTGATTTATATTTTTGCATTCAAAGAGAAAATTGCAGGGATATGGCAGTTGATTATAGTAATAGTTACTAAGAGTTATTTTGGTTTATTCTATTTTAATCAGCTTTAGTTTAATACTTATTTACCTTTTTTAAGTTACACAGTTGCATATTTTATATCTAAATAGAAATTATGGCTTTTGATTATTTAAATTCTTATTTTTCATAATTATATACATTCCTACATCAGAAATTGACCCTACCTTATTTTTATTATGTAAATATTGAGTGATTTTACTTACAGATGTATGGCATTTTCTCTGTCCCTGGAAGATCTTGCTATTGCTCATGAAAGACTCTTGCCTATAACAATAATATTATGGTCTGTAAAGAAGTATAACTTGTAAAGATATGAAATAGAATGTTAAACTTTCATTACATGTGATCTGTCAGACATAGGCTGACAAAGACCAAGCTTTAAAAAGTGTAGATGGAAACCACCAAGGAACCAGAACAGGCAGATGGACTCCTAAACTCATGACTGTAGATATAGAGAATGATATGCTTGCGGTAAGGATAACACCTTTAGTTTAATGTGTATTTTGGTTTTTTTAATGAGATTTGTTTTGGAGTCAGAGGATACGTCTATGTCTCACCTTTGTAGTTGGTGTCAGTGATTCAGCAGTGATGACAGTGTGCTGATATTGAAAGGTGGACAAGGAATGTTTGGTTTCCCTTCACACATACTACTTAAAAAGACCATTTGTGACCTCCGGTGCATGCCTCCCATGTGTGGCTCTGGAGAGTGTGCTGTAGTTACCTTTGCACCAGTGAACATGTAACAGTTCCAAACGTCATCTTTGCTCTGTTACTGTAGTTGTCGTCCCCAGAATGGTCTATTTGAGATCAGTGCTGAACATTATGTTTCTTTTATTTTATTCCAGAATTGGCTTGAAAAGCAAAAATTATGCTGGAATGTCTCCAAACATTTTTAGTACATCAGAAAATGATAACAATAAAAATGCATGAAGATCTTTTGAGCAGCAGCATCTTTAAGTTTCTTTTTTTTTTTTTTTAGCATCTTATTTCAGTTGTTCAAGTGGATTTGGAGCTGATTCTTCCCTCTGGGGAAGATTCTTCCCCTCTGGGGAATGAACAAAATTAATCTTTATATAGAGGTATCACTGCCACTAACTGCTTCTTAGAACACTACCTTTAGATCTTGGAATGTAACCTTCACAATGGAGAGAATTAGAAACTACTTTTCTTTAACTGAAGTTTTGACTTTGGTTCTCCAAAAGCTTTTCTATGAACTAGCTCAGTTTAAACTTCTTCTTAAGGGAGTTTTTTGCCAAAACTTTCAGTCTTCTCTCCTATGGAGTTGCATGCACTGTTGAGAAGGACCTTGCGAGCTCAGTGACCTCGGCGTGAGTCCGGAGACAGTACAGAGGTGATTAGTCAGCTTACCAAAGGTATCAGTCTCACAGTAACATTTCACTGCTGTCACATAAAGGCCCTGCCATAGCCCAGAGCTGCAGTGCCTAGGCAGATGCTCGGGAGCACAAACCATGGAGTTAGGTGTGACAGCTTCTAGAGGCTGCAGACTTTGAACAGAGACAAAAAAGGGGAGCATGAGTGGCCTGTGAATTTTCCGAAGCTTTATTTTATGAAAATACAAGTTTCCTCTTAATGACAGGGGGTTGAGGAGAGAGTGTGTATTTAAGGAGTGCTGTAGTACCTTTTGCCCAGGCGTATGGTGAGTGTCTTCCAAATGGATGTAAACTATCTGCTCTTTCCTTTGATGTGACTTCACTGAACTCAAAGCACAGATAAAAGGCTCTCTACGGTTTATTATAAAATTACTAGGCAAAACTGGAAACCCTCAGGACATACTCATATCCTTTAAAATTTGCCAAGTGTGTTTGACTGTTCCTAACTCCCTTTACAATAGTATTTGTTACAAGCAAATCTAGGGCCTCCCTTCTCTTACGTGGCAAAAGTGATGCTCTCCAAGCATCATAAAACTGCAGGACAACAGGATTCCATCTTCTGGTTTGTTACTTTTGTGTAAACCCAAAGCATACTCCCTTTTGCTGAATTCTGTTTTTATTCTTTGTGGTGCTCTCTCTCTGACTTTCATATCTACTTTACTGAACTAATTCAGGTTAATACAGAGTTTTCCAGCTGGTCAGTTATCAATGGAAACAAAGGTTGTTTTAAACATAGTTTCAGAGGAAAAATCTTACGGGAAAGGTTCATCGACAGTTACAGAAGGTGATATTTGGTGAAACTGGACAGAGAAATTCTTAGCATGTCTAGGTCATAAAAAAATTAGCTAACAAGAGAAAGAAAATAGACCACTGATCCACTGATTTTAAATAGTAAATTTAATATCAAATACCCAGTCCTTCCCTTCTCAAGTTAAAATGTGATCATTGGTTTGCATTTATTCAGTTTAAGCTATCTTCACATGGTGAACATAATAGACCTTTCTGAAAGATGATTTATCATTAACATATAATGAACAGGGTGTGAATATTAAAGGCAAATACACGTTGTCCCACTTGGAAGTGTATGCACGTGTCCCACCATTTTGAATTGTAGTTGCATGCTCAAGGCATGTGGGGAGGAGTAGAGAAGATGCCTAATAGTCCTTCTCCTGAGCATGCAGATTCAAGTCCTAGTACTGCATCAACCTGCTGGAGAGCAGCTCTGTGGAGAAGGAACTGGGGATTCTGGTGGACAACAAGCTGTCCATGAGCCAGCATTGTGCCCTGGGGGCCAAGATGGCCCATGGTGTCCTGGGCTGCATTGGGAAGAGCATTGCCAGGAGTCTGAGGGAGATGATCCTGCCCTTCCATTTAGCCCTGGTGAAGCACACCTGGAGTGCTGTGTCCAGTTCTGGGCTCCTCAGTGCAACAGAGACAGGGAGCTCCTGGAGCGGGTCCAGCCAAGGGTGGCAAAGATGATTAAGTGTCTGGAGCATCTCTCTTATGAGGAAGGGCTGAGGAAGCTGGGCCTGTTCAGCCTCGAGAAGAGATGACTGAGAGGGGACTTCATCAATGTCTGTAAGTGTCTGAAGGGATCAAGAGGTTGGAGCCAGGCTCTTCCCAGTGGTGCCAAGTAATAGGACAAGAGGTGATGGGCAGAAACTGATGGCTAGGAAGCTACTGCTGAACATGAGGAAGAACTTCTTTACTGTGCAGTGACTGCACACTGGAATAGATTGTCCAGAGAGGTTGTGGAGTCTCCATCGCTGGAGATATTCAAAAACCGTCTGGATGCAATGCTGTGTCATGTGCCCTGGGATGACCCTGCTTCATCACAGAGGTTGGACCAGATGATCCACTGTGGTCCCTTCCAACCTTACTCATTCTGTGATACTGTGATACCGGATATATGCTGGCAGCATGTTTCCCTTGAGGTAGCTGTGTACCTAGACAAGGCTCTGTATTTCTAATATAAAAATGATGAAAACATCCTGTAATTACTGGAAAGTGTTATGAAATAGAAAGAATGCAGTTTTTCAGACGTGATAATTACTGGAGTGCAATCCTGGGACTTGATTTTTTTTTTTCTTTTTTTACCCTGATTAACCCTCTATTTAGAATAAGCTGAACTGAAATGTTTGACCTATGTTGCTCCCCTAGTTCATTGGGTTGCACAACCACTAATGGGGAAGTTAAATTTGAGAGATGACAGAATTACTCAGCCACTTACTAGGCTGTTTGAGATAGTGGTTGCCAGGTTTTACAATGTCTTTTATTTGAATAAGAGTTTATATGAAATCTGTCAAAGTATAAAAAGTGAGAACACAAACATTTATCTAAATATGTTTAATAATACTCTTGTGCAATGTAAACATATCATATGGCCATGCTTTTAATTAAAGTGACCGCTTCAAATTCCTCAATCCCTTATTCTATTCCTTACCTAAAAAGGCATCTGTCGTTTTCATCTCACTACAAAATCCATGATTCCAAAGTGTTTTTCCATCCTGCAAGCATAGTTTGTATGTGTTGACTAGTTAAAGAATGGCATGTGGCAGGATGCATGATGTTTCAGTTAAATACTGTGAGCATATTAGTTATCTACAAGAAAAATCTAAGCTCTGGAGTGTGTATTTCATCTTGTTTTCCTATTTGTTTCTTTGATTTTTCCTAGCATTTAGTTGATTCTTGCATTTTCTTTTAATAAGAAACTTACTGAAATTTCGTTGCAGCAAGTCAATTGTTTTTATTATGGAAAACTTTTTTTTAATGGAATGGAAATTTTATTATGAAAATCCAGACTCTTTCTTTGTGGTTGTGGCTAAGACATTTGATTTCAATAAGGCAAACTTCACAGTTATTATTCGAGTGGAGGGTTATTCCTGGTCATATGTTTAATTGCAGTGTTTCTAATAGACAATTTATGTAGGCTGCTTTTTTTCCTCCTCCATTTATAACAGTGATGTAAGAACAGATACTTGAAGGAAGTCTCTAGCCAAGAATAAGAAAGGCTGATAAAGTTTTTATCTCTTCCAGAAAGACTCAGTTGGCTCCTAAAGAATCGATGACCTACCTGAATCAGTTTGCTTCTGGTGATATTTGGGGCCTCTCTGATATAAAAGAAAACATAAAAAAATTTTTGTTATGCTCATATATATCCCATGAGCTGTTTGCAAAGGGCTGTCCTGTTCTTCAGAATTTTCAGTGGCCATTTCATAGGCTCAGGCATCAGAGGAGGAAGGCAGCAAGCTGTTTCAGTCGCACCGGGATTGCTTTTGGATGAGGAACAAGTTAATAACCTAAACTAGTTTACTGGGCCGAGAAAGTGGGGAAATATACCCTAAGAGACAGAGATCATGACTATGTGGAATGATAGACAAGACAGAAAAAATACTACCTCAAAAAGACAGGTGTTCTGAGAGCTTAACTGACCATCTACTGAGAAATGTATCACCAGCGCTTCCCCTCTGTGGATTTGGATCACACCAATAGCCACATGTGCTGCAGTGCAGGGAGGAACTTTACTGTGCAGGCATGGCATAGCTCCTGAGCAACTGCACAGCAAACCAAATGGCTCATTGGTCATAGATACTTCTGGAAAATTTTCAATTTACACTATATTTGGTATGGAAATTGCCCAAGAAATCACACTGAGGCACCACTGTCTATGCACAGGCACAGGATTTAGCTTAAGGGTGATAATAGGGCTCTACATCCAACAATACTCCTGAAAGCACACAGGAGTTTTCCTTTCTCCAATGTCTGCAGAAATAACCTACTGTCAGCATCCCATCTACCAGAAGGGAGGCCTCTGTATGTTCACACTGCAGTTCATATTCTCCTGCTGCTTTGCCTGCCTGTTTTTGACTTCTGTATGGCAGTTGTAACAAGGTAATATCTGATGTTTCTAGTCAAGCAACAACTCCGGGGATATCAGCCCTTCCTAAAACACCACTTCTGACAACTGGCCCAGCCATTCTGGCACAGTGACAAGGGCTTGAGCAAGCCTAAACCCACATGCCTTCAGTCTCTCTTACACTGGAGACAAAACCACGTGAACCTCTCTGCACACCAGCTCATGTTTTGTCTGATTTCAGTCTTACACCTGCCAATAATTTTATCAGCTCAATGGATTCTCTATATGAACTTAAAGGAAGCTCCAGTCCTTATACAATATTGCAGTAAAAACCAGGCTGATGACTCTGATTGTACAGAGAATAAAGAAGATACTGTTACTGGGGCTCTGCATAACCTTTTTATTCTGTTTGTGACTTAAAAAGATATTTGCTCTTAAAAAAAAGAGGAATTTAATTTTGACTTAAAGTGGGATCAGTGTGGCAAAGCCCACCTTTTTCTTCTAAATGAGAGGTGAGAAAGCCTTTACATTGCTGTGCTTTTGGGGACTCTTGATACTTTTTTTCAGTCCAAGGCTAACTACACAAGGACACAACAGAAGGAGGGATAGTTTTCACCAGTTTGTCTGTTGGCAGTTTGGGTGCATGTTTGCTTATTCTGTAATAAAACACATCTTGCCTTAAGTCAGTTCATGTTAAAGGTTGGAAATTATACAGATTTTTGACAGATAATTTCATTTTTTGAATCTTCATACAGAAAACTGTATGGAAATTTTACATGGGTAGATTCTCTGCCTATTATTTATGTATATTTGCTGGGTTCAAAGATTCTTTAATATGGGGAAGTGAGAATGTTGGTATTTAGGAGGACAATGTTGACAATAACATGGATAACATGGTATCTGGTGACTTTGTCTATGCTCTAAGTCCTTGGATAGATTTCTGCTCTGTTGTATCCATTTTTCTTATTACATGCTGTCATCACATAATACTGTACTTTTGCATCTTGTTCAGACATCAAAGGAACTTTGCAGCTTCACCTCTGGTTTCAGTATGTTGTTAATCAAACTTCTAGCTTTGGGACCCTGTCATAAATGTATCAACAGAATTTTACAGGAAACTTTTAACTATCTCTTATGTGACTTTGTTACCCTTTAATGAATGCAGCAAATTAAATCTAAAGGCACCAAGAGTGAATACAACAAATTAAATCCAAAGGCCCTGAACACCTTCTAGCTCGTGCTGGTGGTACAAAGCTCCCACCATTAGGTACTCAATGTAAAGGAGTGTCCTGGGACAGAATCAGGAGCCAGAGGCCATGTTTGGGCGTGGGAGATACTCAGTTGTTTGCAAGGAAAGGTGTTTGCATACAGAGGATGAGGACAAAAAAAGTCAGACTTCTGATAGTTTGTATGTATTTTATACATACATAGTTATATATTGGATCTATCTGGATGATGACTAAAAATAAGGAATAAAAAAATTTAATCTTCAATTACAGTACTTATAAAGGGTTTAAAATACTGTTATTGCTGAAAAGATGGCATTTCCAGAAGATGCAGTGATTTAGTGTTTTTCTTTATAAAGCCTCTTATTGAGCATCAGCTGCAATCTGGTTTCACTGATAGAAATATTTTAGTATAAACCATAATTATTTTCTTTGTCAGACAAATTTATTTGGATTTTACAGAAATGCATTGTTTGGAGTATACACTGTTCAGTTATACTTGGACAATAGGAAATATTTAGACAGCACCTTTGAATGAAAAACTTTTTAATTTGAATATGTTTATTATTAGATACCTCATGTATTACACACTACAATGGCAGAATTATATTTTCAGATGAATGGGAAAAAAATCATTCCCTTTCATGCTAAATCTACTTAATAATAGTTTTTTCTTATTATTCTTACAGCCCCTCAAGCAAATCAGACTAGGATTCTGTCTGATGTACATTTGTTTGTATTTAAGACATTAACCTGTCTAAGAAGTGAATATGATAGAGGATCATATTTCAAAACTATGAATGTATTCCAGCTTTGTGAATCAAAGACCTTCTGACAGAGCTTTTAGTTGTCAAAATAAAATATGTATTTTAACATTTCTATCTACATATTCTGATGTATATCCTTTTCCAACCCATATTTAAAATGTCAATTTTCTAACCCAAATTGAGAACATCCATATAAGAAAAGACTTTGTCTACGTGTTTGGAATTATTATGTCACTTCAAAAATGCATAAGTTAAAAAGAGGACTTAACAGTCTCACTTTAATGTTGGTACTCAAAATCACGAGTATTTTTTAATACTGTAAACTTTGCCAATTCTTTTATTTTAACTATAGCAAACTTTACTGCTCAGTTACAATTTCATGTTTTATCTATCACCATTGTACTTCTCTACTGTTTAGGGTTCCATGTGAACACATTGTACAGATAAATTTAACAGAGTGATCACAGGTCACAGATACCCACACAGCTGTGTCATGATGCATTGCTTTCCAAAGACTTTATGAAACAGTATTATGACTGCAAATTTTCTCAGTTCCAGAAGATTGTTTTAACCAAAGGACTGTTATTATCTTGAGTTAGCATATTTCAGGCTCTCAGGAGTCTCTTCAACTGCAGACTATGGAGGAGATTTATTCCCTCTAAAGAAATATTCTGGTGTCTCGTCCTCCAGAAGCCCACAGACATGAACACAGCAAACCAAGCAGGGAGTCATAGGAGAAAACTTGGGGAATTTTCAATTAAATACTAGTAGCACATGAGTATTCACTACAACCAACGTGTAAATCTCACTCCTTTGGCAGAAAGAACAGTATAGCCAAATTTTGCAACAACAGCACTGGAGAGAACCTTTTTAGGTAAAGAAAAAAAGTCCTTAAAACCTTAAAACACCCTACTGGCATTGGTATAAAATTCATCTTTTTATCAACCTGAGAGTGTATTTCTTTTTTGTCAAAACGACGGCAGTCGGGTCAGCTCTCTGTAACATGACAAAGCACAAAGGGATATACAGTCTTCACTCAGAAAGCTGGCAATAGGCAGCTTCAGACAGGAATTAGAGTCTTCCCCTGCACAGAGAACTGGAGCTAAGGGGGGCACATTATCCAGATCAGTATCTTCTCCCCATCTAGTGCTGACAGCAAGCCTGGCTCCGAGCCTCTGAGGGCGGCGCTTGGGGAAGGCACAGCTCCAATACTCCAAAGAATATTTTTTGTCAGGATAACATGTTTTGTTTATTTGCCAAAGAATATATTTGATCAAAGATCTCGGGGCTTATCTGTCTCAATATTTTTGTCATTGATTATACAATGTCTGTATTTTCTAGGTCACTTACATATTATGCTTATATATGAGCATGTCAAAGAAATGTATTCGCTAATGTATGTTTAATGTGAATGCATCTGAACTATTATTCAAACAATGAATATTTCTTACCCTTTAATATGTTTCACTCAACTCCTTCTGTAAATTAACATCTTTTTTTATATATATTATCCATAATCCCAAATACTATCAGCAGATATAATAGGTTTAAAAAACCGTAACATTTACAGTTGAGTCCTATACTCTGATGCATGTTTTTCACTAATTAACCCATTTTAGTTGTTTTGTATCCCAAGACACTCTGTATTCATCATTTGTATGCTCTATTTAACTCTTTTCAGGCAGAAGACAATATGAATATATACAAGAAAGCTCCTGCATATGTTACCCTAGTGAATTGCTCGTTCTTTGATGAATGTACTAGCTGGAAAGTGATTATTGTAGCTGAATAGAAAATTCTTGTCCTCTTGTTAAAAAAAAAAAATGCATTTTTTTCCATGTTTCTAAAAGTGATAGGCTGACTCTATATGAAATAAAAAATAAATATAGCAAAATTCTCATTTTTTTGTAAGAAGAGGTTTTCAAAATTGTCATCAGGCTAATATATATGATGCACTAAAATAATGTAACCTAAACAAGAGACCCTGAACAAACGTTGATGTTGCCTCTGTATTGTCTCCACAGAATCTCTGAATGCATTTATATGTTTGGAAACCTGTTTTACCAAAAATATTTGAATCTGAAATGTGTGATTCCTACCCCAACAAACTGATTTGGTAAGTAGATGTGATTTATTTTGCCTAATTCAGTAATATTAAATTGAATTTTTCTTTATTGGAATTATCTTGATGTTTTAAACAAAATAGTGTTCCTATAGGAATTTTTCTTTTCACACTTGGAAAACAAAATGTTACTGACATTAAGAACAGTAATGGTTTTAGCAATACTATCTCTGGCAACCAATGTTTGCCCTAATTCTTCCTCAAGTGAATAACATTTTTAATGTTCAAGAGGTTTGAATGCCTTGTTCTCAAGAAACTGGTGTACCCATCCTTAATACAGATTTGAAAATCTCAGCCTGCCTATGAAATAACGCACAATTTCACCTTGGATGAAACACATTATTGAGTATAATGTAATCTCCAAACCTTTGGCTTTCCTTTTTATTGAGATGGTTATCTGTGGTTGTTTTTTTGGACATGAGTTTCTTGTGACTAGACAGACAGACTATGAGTTATCTCAGAACTTAATGCTGAGGAATCAGGTAAGTCAGAAATGGGGCAAAGGAAGAATTCATGGTGCTTACAGAAACCATGGACTTGTATGCTATAATGTTTTGAAAAATATATTTTAGAAATCCCAAGTCATGCAAGAGTAAACTCCATTCAATAATACCATCCACTCTGAGTATAGAAGGTGTGCTGGCTACCTTTTTTTTTATCCAGTAACATGAGCTGTTACATTGTGCTTACAGTTTCGTGGTGGTTGTTAGCCTGATGGACATTTCCTGAAGTCACCAGTATTAAATCTTGAGAAAATACATATGCAGGATGATTGATTTGAGTATTGAGAACTTTTAAATGAAGGAGAATAAATCAAGTGAAATAGATATTCAAGTTTGGTTTGTGTTTGGAGCAAGTAGTTATCTTGTAGGATTTTACCCCACATTATATGAATGTGCTGGTACCCAATTTAGCTTGGACCACAAGTCTTTCATTCAGTACTAAACTCTTTCTGTTTCTGTACATGAATTACATAATCTATGCATCGTGCAGTCAGTTTTTAATATATTGTTTTGTAACTTTGCATTAATTTTTGACATTTAATAACCATTCAATGGATTAATATCTATGTCTGTCTATATTAAAGGAAATTTCTCTAATATAGCAAATAATATCAGATTAATCTGCAGTCTGAACTTTGTGGTACAAATTCTATAAGGATGGTAGTTCTTTGGGAGAATTTAGCTTCAAATTAGAAATAGGTCATTTAGTCAAGAAGTCACAGAAGTAGGAGAAATTATTTTCTCCTTTGGCATTTCTGCCTTTTTCCTTTCATGCATTTCATATTACCAATGTGCATTTTTTTTCCAGCATTCAATTTTTACCAGTATGTTAGAATGGGTTCATCTTACTTAGATTTGTTACATACTCATGTTTTATTGTAATTGACAGTTAAGAGTAGTGCTGTCCCTTGAGTTATGCATTTTATTTTCTATTGAAACATTTACTTCTGTGTTCTTATAATCTTCACCAGTGAAAACAAAAAAAAAACAAAAAAAAAAAGAGGACTGATGTCCTCATCTCAGAAACTGTACAAAGAGACCAAAGATCAGAAAGACAGGCACTGGAGTAAGAGTTGTTCAGAAGTGATTTGTGAGCAAATTCAGGAGCTGCCTTCCTTCCTGGTTAATATTAGCCATTAAATGTGTGAAAGCCAAGTCTTCCTTTTGCCTGGGAGAGCTCAAAAGGGCTCATAAAGGGGACTGCAATTCCTAAATGTAATTCCTCATACAGATCAATAGCCTGGGTAAAGTTTGACTGTGTTTAAAGCTCAGTACAGCATTTCAGGCTGGATGACCCCAAATAGGGATTTACCAGCTTAGCATTTATTAGTATTCAAGTTTCAAAGTTTGTGCAAAGCTAATTATACATTGCACTATGTTACACAACTTGCGTACTTTTTGTTACATTTTAACTGATCCACAAGAGGAGATATATTGGACACGGACAGATCAAATCATTTTGCCTGGGGAGGTATCCTCACAGTCTGATTTTTGAGAGTTGCAATTAGCTAGGTACAGTGAATACAACGGGTAGTGGAGACAGCTGAAAAGGACTGGCTGTTCCCTGGTGCTCCGTAAGATTTCCTTCCTTGTCCTCACTGTGTATGAGAGATTTGAGCCTTATATAAAACTGAGTCTTATGTAAGGTCTCTCTCAAAGACCTCTGTGCTCTGAAAGTCACTGGAGAAGGCTGCAGGTATCCCTCTGCTTTTTAGTTTTTTAGTCAAAATATTTAGAGCCTAACAACTGAATTCCAAAGAAGCAGCAACTGCTGAGAGCATCCTTATTTCACACAGAGTATTCAGCATCTTTAAAAGATGTTGCTTTCCAAGATGGATTTGGCATTGTCAGCTTGCTTTCGCTGTTTTTTTTCTGACTGTTTCATCTACATTTTTCCTCTAGTTGTCATTGGTGTCAAAAGAGAAATAAGACAACTGATTCAAAGGTCAGAGACATCATTTCAGATTTGATGAGTCAGTGACAATAGAACTCAGAGAAGTAGCCCTTGGCAAGTTTAAAAGTAATGACAGTTTTGACGGTGAAATGGTTGCAGGCAACTGTGAAGGAGGCTTCTTTCCACATAGAAGGATAAATAACGAACTAAAACTTCTATTGAGGATACATGCAAAAGATTTTTTAGGGACAAATTTGGTCCTTGGTTTTCACACCCCGAAAAGGGATAAAGCTTTGAATATTACAGCTGCTCCTATGTGAATAGGTGGTGCTCACCAGCAGGTGGTAGGAAGTAGATCTGCTGGGATTGAATCTCTCCCCTCTAGTAAGGATAGAGCCTATCCTAAGGATATCCCTTCTTTTGCCCAAATATATCCTTCGCTCAAGCAGTCCTGCACAACTGGGAGACAAACTGCCACTTATATGGCACCAGCAATGTCATTTTTTTCCCTGAAGTGTGGAAAAACCAGAGTAATGGTGAAATGTAAACCTATGTTAATAAGGACAGGATATTTAATTAATGAGAACAATATTATTTCCCCTTCTTCTCCACCAGAAGGTACATTTTAAAAATGAAAGAAATGAGCTGGATTAAGTTACACAACTTTTCCTGTATTGTGGGTCCTCAGCTGGCACTGCTCTACACCCTGGAAAAAATAGGGGAGAAATGAACTTAAAAACACATTTCTTACAGGGGAAACCACTGACCCTGTGACCTGCTTTGATATGCAATAGAATTTCACCAAGAATGTCCCCATCAAGTTTCTTTCCTGTTGACTCAATTGTAGAGTCTAAACCAGAGAGGCAATCTTTGATAATATTAATAAAACTTTCCTGCTTTATGCTTTGATTCTTGCCTAGAGTAGAAAGCTGGTCACAGAAAAAGTAGGTCACTGAAATAATTACTGTACTGAAAATAATATAGCCTGACAGTTCTGGGGTTGAGCTACTGGGTATGTCCATTGGGCTGCAGCAGGTTTGGAGCATGTATATTAACATAAAGATGGAAGTCTCTACTATTTAGCATTAATTGTGTATTTGTGTTTTATCTTCTATAAGAGGTGCTTTCTTGTCAGCTAGATGACAACTATTTTCATTTTCAAAGCTACCTGCCAACTATGTTAAAAAAATAGTAAGATCATCTGTAATTGATCTTGCATGTACTACATTTTTAGTTTCCCAGTCTGTGTGTATATACATTTCCTCTCTGATGATATTTGCTCCTGTTTTCCAGATTTGTTCAGTTATTTACTACTTACTTCCTCTAATTTTTGCATTTTTTTTAAAATGGTATCTTCTTTTAGTAGCATTGCAATTCACAGATGTTTACTTTGAATAGAGAAAAAAAAAGACAAAGGTGAGGGAAGGTTGAAAAAGGGATCCAAAGGACAGCTGAAGGTCAAGCTGGAAAGTCTTTATCATGTATTAATTTTCAACTGTTTGCTTATCTTACATACATGGTGTATCATTGGAGAAATATTTGACTGTGGGAGATATGTTTTCCTGTATTTGCCATCAATTTGTGACACACAATTTGTGTCAAATATGTGCCATGTTAAAAAAAAAAATTCTAACTCAAAGGAATGTTTTAAACCTACTAGTAAACATACTCTTTTCTAAATCATTTACATAAAGCAAAGTAAAGGTAGGAATAAGGTTATGCCTTCCAGTAAAGATACATAAATCAACAGGAGAAAAAGTGTCTACAAAAGCTAGGAATGAACTCGAAATCGTACGTTTTACAGGGGACAATATTAGGAAAATAAAATATGATTGTAGTGTTAGAGACAATACTACTGCTTTTTATGTTTCACAATTCTATTTTTAGACAGCCAAAAGCTCTAGTGTGTTAAAAAGCTATTCCTCATGAATTATACATTTGTTCTTTTTCATTTGGCTACAGTGGCTTTGTCATATGAGTCCTCAGGATAGGGAAGATGTATGTATGGTATGTCGAGATTTTCTGTTGGCAGAATGCACAGTTATCTGTTCGTGCTTTTTGACTTGTTTTGTATATTTATATGTTAACTAGATTATACACTTCCTTTGTGACAGTGATTTATTGAAGGAGTTTTTTTTAGTCTAGTGTTTTCAGATATATCTAGTGCATTCCTTGTGCCTAGACATTTTCTTTTTGAAATTACAAGTTTAGGAAGGTAGGAATCAAATTTAAAAAATATTCCCTTTAATTTTTAGGGACTATTAGGACAAAAGTGTTCTTCAGTTAGCTCCTGGCTGCCCTTACAGCTTACAGAGTCCACTCAGTTTGTTTTCAGTGTTAGACTAAACCTCTTGACCAGATCATGTTGTAAAATATTTTAGGCAACCATCCTAGCTCCTGCTTTCATGAAAAAGAATTCAGCCTGCTTATGCCTTGGTGTTTTATTTTTGAGATTGTGTTACCAAAGCTGTACATCATTGTCATGGTGTGAGGATGTGCACTGTAACCCTCAGCTGTTCACTAGCAAGCCAGTACTTTTTCCTTCCAGTCACAAAAAGCCCATCAAACTGTCCTGCATACTAATGAGATGTTTGGTGTATTAAAAAAGCAAAGGCAGAGTCAGGTAACCTCCCAAGCTGCATATAATTGGTGGCATAATTCACCTTGAAAGGATGGGTCTGCAGTGGTTAGCAACTTAATCTGGGATGTAGGCTTTGTTCTGTGTTTTACCAGGGATGACTTGTGTCAGTAATTTGGTCAGTAATTTAGTTTCTCTGGCTTCTCTATCTGTAATATAAGTATGAATGCCCTATTTCACTAAAATACTCTGAAGGTAAATAGATCGTCTTTTGTGAAGCATTCAGCCCTACTTGTGGAAGGCAGATGAGGATCTATCAGAGATCAATGAATTGCATAAAACAAGACATTATCTGCCATTGAAAGAACAAATGAACATACTTGTTTCTCATTTTCCATAAGAACATTTACTTTAGCCTTGAAGGAAAGGCAACATCTCACTCAAAGTTCTTCCCCTGACCTCCGCTTCCTTTTCTCCTTAGCTATTTCCATCATTTCAGATGCCAAAGATTCCTTTTCACAGTCACTTATCTGCAACTCTGAGTATTTTGCCTCTGCCTTTCTCTGCCCTGGAAAAGTTACAGATTAGAAATAAAGTAGAGGGTTTTTTCTCTCCAAAAGCTTGGTTCATTCTCAGTAATTCTGCTCTATGAAGTCAAAAGAGGTGAAATTCCTTTCAGGCTGGTGTTTTCCTAGTTTGCTTGTTTGTGTTTTGGTTTAGGGGGTTTTGCATTTGTTTGTTTGTTTTGATAATTTAGTTGTGCCTTCTGTTGATTTGTTTTGTTTGATTGGTGGTATAAGTTTAAAAAGTGAGCTTGTGCAGAATGAGTAATATTAAACAAAACAAGTGAATACAATTTAACAGTGTCACAGCTGATGGAGAAATTTTACCCATGTTGTAGTAGATCTGTTTTTTTCCTGTCAAAATATCTATATCTGATTCATTGTGATAGTGAACATTCAGGAGCTGTAAATTACTAGTACTTTGACACATTTGTTTTTGCTTCCTTCTTTTTTTAATTCAGTAGTTATTTTAAGTAACTAGACTCTTTTCCTGAACCATGTTTTTTTTGTACTCATATTTACCATATTGCTAAATTCTGGAGTAGAATTGCTTTGGATCTTGCATGAGCTTTAGAAGGAAAAGCAGCTGAAGTGGAGGGCAGCTGTTTCCCTGCTGCTTGGATGCAGACAGCAGGATTACAGGGTCTCCACTCCAGGGCAAGGACTTCGTGTGTGTGTGTGTGTGTGTGTGTGTGTGTGTCTGTGTGACAGGAACAGGAGATGCTGTATTCCTCCTCCTGGCCCTGAGCTCCATGGGGGCTGCACCCCAGCTTGAGTTTGAGAGGCAAAACTAAACATAATATTGCCAAGGACAGCTTTTACCTGCATATAAACCAGTACAGGATGTAGCACAGAGCCTGTGGGAAGTGAGAAAAGGACTTTCCATCTTCCACCAGCCTCAGGAATCCCTAAATTATGTTACTGCTGCTGTTAGTGTAAAGAAACTTTATACATGTTTTATACACCAGGAAATAAATGTACCAGTACAAATGACTCAAGGAGATGGGTAGAAGTTCTTGTAGATTCTTACTTTATTGAACAATTTAAAATTATATATTGCATTAGGAAACTGGAAACTGTGACCTTCATCTGTCTTTATTTTCTTTGTAAAAACTGAGGGTAATTTTAAAATGTGTTCAGCTACTCATAGGACTTTAAAAAATGACAGAAGTTCTGTAATTAAAAAAGTACTCCAGAGAAAATTATATTTTAGAACATACTTGTGGCAACCTCTGGTAAGACATCGCTTGTCTAAATATAGGAACCAACATAAGAAGTTTCCACGCTCTATGTCAATGACATTACTGCACTGCAGAGTTCATAAAAATAAATCATAATTTTACCTCTTTCAAATAATCAACCTGTATGGCTTGGGTTTATACCACATAGTTCAAGTTTTGACTTCTTGATTTGACTTTAAAAATAATGTTACCTTTTTCATTTTTTCAGACATCTTATGCAGTATAATTTCCCTTAAAGTAAAATTTTGGGTGATCATAACTGTTGTAAATATATATTGAAGCTCAATTTTTAATTGATATGCTATGTCTGCTTTTGTGTATGGCCTAAAAAAGGGTGGAAAGGAAGAAATGTACACAAATAAGCAGAATGTGTCTTTTTCTTACATTGGGAAACTGACCTGCAAAGCCTCCCAACCTATGACAAGGTTATGATAATGTAAAATTTTAAGTATTTTCTTTCTCATATACTTCATTTTGAAATACTTAAAGTGTTCAACTCAAAAAGCTGTTTAAAAAAAATCAGTCAGTATTTTATCAGTAATTTGGATGGGTTGGAAATGAAAGCTAGATGGTATGTGGATAGTGCTAAGATAATTATATAAATTAACTACACAGTATTTCCAGAAAGTGGGAGACAGAGCTTTAGAGACCAAATAAAAATGGAATGCTACAGTGTACTACTGACATATTTCTATCTCAGTGCCTATGACTTTGTTTTCTTGCAAGTCGTAACACTGGACACCATTAATAACTTTGTACGTATTTATAGGATAATTTTAGCCAAAACCGAAAATGCTGTATCTCTTTTCCACCACAAACTCGTGGAAGTGGAGGATTACATGGCTTTCACAGTGGTGTTTAAGCAGCACTATCAGAAAACTCTTTCCAAAACTCAAACTGTCCCCCAGTCCTGTCCCTGAATTTTTCGGATGTTGACCGGTCTGTTTGCACCATCACCGCCGCAGGTCGAGGGCCAGGACGGCAGCAGGAAGGAACTTGTCACTGGGCAATGGGCTCCCTGGGAGGGCAGAGCAGGTAACCCGTGTGCAGGGAGGAGAGCGGGACAGCCGCGCTCCGAGATGCTGCAGTGCGGGGGAGTGAAGCTAATCCTGCCTGATGTGCTGGCTGGGGGCTGAGGGAAGCCGTGGCCTCTCCGAGTGGGGAAGGACTGCCCCCCCCCCCGCAGTTTATGTGTGAAGTTGTCTGAAAACATCCCTGGAGAAGAAAAATAAAACCTGAGGGTTCTGTTCACCCCTCCAGTTATGTTTTTAAGTACCAATATTCAACATGAGAACTGGACACTTTGAGGGACAGCCTTGATATGCTGCTGAGTTTCCCACAGCTTTCTGTCAGTCCAACTGCCAGGCAGAGGATATAGCATTTTCCAAAATGATAGAGTTATCTGTACATGTGGATCTGAGGAGGCAGCAATAGTAAAGGAGCTGTGTGGGAGGGCGTAGGTATCTCAGCACTGCAGGTACACCTGCAATTTCCGGGACTGGCACCAAAGAGAAGTGCAGTCAGTTGGCTGCAGCAGCAGCTGAGAAAAACTGAGGGTGTTACAGTGTGTACCTGCCTCTAACAAACAATACCCAGTGTAACAGCAGTTGCAAAGGTCATCCTCAATAGGTCATCTTTGCACAGCTCAGAGTTTTCAGTTTAACTTAGTAGCTCGTGTAGGTTTTAGTAGTTGGGTTACTGCAGTGAACACAGTGCCACATTAATTCTCTTTAGCTCTAGAGAACCCTTCTTGTTTTCAGTAAGTAAACACGACAATGATGCAGCAAAATTTCTCTTCTTTTTTTTTCCTTTACTTGGGAAAAGATGTCACAGAAAATTTTCAAACCACTGGACACGGTTTTTGACTTGGCTTTATAATACCAGCAGACTTGAATTGTATACTACTTATAAATAAAAATAAAAATGAGGACAAGACACTAGCTATGTGCTAGAGATGGCATTTTAGAGTTAACTTTAAAAAAAAAAAGTTTGGCTGAACTTAGATCTTGTTTTCATTTATCTTTGCTATGGAGGGACTTAAGAACAATATTTTTTTAATATAATTGCAATGAATTAAGTAAATACTGTGAAAAAGCAGATGCTACATAGCTTCACTAATAATTTTGGAGTGCAGACTTGACCCAAGTGTTACTGCGATTTTCCTGCATGTGCCTTACAAGGAGAAGATGTGCCATACAAGCCTTTTCTGGCAAGTTTGTATTCCTCTTGCCAGCAGGTAAGGAAGGGAGTAAATCCACCTTACTGAGCCTCATGAGGGGTGAAGTTGAAGGAAATGCCAATTAAGCCTCCATGTATTCAATCTGAGTTGCTGTTAACCCTGCAGTATGCTGGGACTGTGCAAAAATTGCCTGTCTGTCATGACAATCAAATAATCCAAGATTCAAAAAACAATTTGCAATTGGACTTTCAAAGTAACACAGAAGGTTTTAGATACCACCTGGAAACCTTTGAAAGTTTTCCTAACTAAAGTTGGTTTTGTCTGAAGTTTTTTTGTTGTTTTTTTTTTTAAAGTGACATCATTTAAAAGCAAAACCATTAAAAAGTGGGCCAGTTATTTAGGTAGCATCACTTATGTGATGTCCCAAGTGCATTGAAGAGGTATTTTTTCTCAAAGACTTTCTGGAAAAAGAAATGCACAGGTCACTGAAGAAGATAGAGCTTTTTTTCCAAAGAATTAAGAGAAATTAGGAGGATGATTCACAGAAGAGTATGAATATAGATTTCTAAGGCCATAAGGTAAATAAATATAAAGCTGCATGATTCATTCATCAAAATACAAGGACACGGTTCCCTGTCATTTTTATAAACCTTATCTGTAATGCCAGCATGATTATTAGCTGAAAGTCAACGTTCTTTCTGTGACCAAAGATTGTATTAATGGCTATTCTGGAATGATCAGTGCATTGCATTCTGACACACACTGAGAACAGCAAAGTTTGGGTAACATTTACATAAAACCGAGTTGCAGAAATGCAATACTTGGAACAGACAGGTTTGGTGGATGTTTGCTACAGCATTTGTTGTTCTGTCCATCTGCTTGAAAATAATCAGCTACATTAAATTTACAGCAGACATCTCTCTTTCTTTGCCAGCCTGCTGGCAATGTGGAAATAATATGTAGAAATATGGGTAGCATCTTTTATACTAAAATTATTTACCCCTCTACTAGGACCTTAGGGAAAATCATGAAAATGGAGGATGCAGAAAGAAACTAAATTAAGTGAATAAAATACTAGATATGAATTGCATAAGATACATACAGTTATATTTATATTGCAGAAAAGACTCAGGTTAGACCTCATTGTTATAAGGAGTAGCATTGTGCCTCCTGGCTGGAGGTGTCCTGGTAACTGCAGGTGGTTCTCGTCTTCCTGTGGGCATTGTGCAGGGAGAGCTGTGCAAATGCTGCCTGAACAAGAAACAAGGCCAATAATTAGTGTTTTGGTATCCTGGAGTTTTCTTTGCACCTCTAGAATACACATGATCAGGACAGTTGTGATGGCATTAACAGCAGGGTGCCGGTACATTTAGGATTGTGAAATGACATAAGACACTATGACACAAGACACTGAGATTGTGGCATGCAAATGAAGACAGAGATGGGGACTGGAAATTGGGACTGGAAATAGCAGATTATCTTTCTGAAAGATTTTTGAATGTTTCTTGATTGGTTGGTTGCTGTTTTGTTCTGCGTTTTGTTAAAAAAAAATCTCTGACTCCTGAAACACGTGAAGAAAGAGGGGGCAGATGCACTGTCTCTTAAACAGCTTTAAATAACAGTATTAATGATATGAATGAGTGACTCAGAGAAGAAAAGAGGACAAAAAGCCAAACATTCATTTCCTCTTTCTTTCATCACTTTCCTGGAAGGCATTACATCAGCTTTTCTTCACTGTGCTTTCACTTTAATACCTCTGCTGGTGTAAGGGCCTCAGAAATCAGCCTAAACTTGCAGGGTGCAGGAGAGGGGTGGCCGCAGAAGTGGCATCGGGGCTCCATGTGTGTCCCAACCATATCCTGTCAGGTGTGGTTGGGACACACATGGATCTGATGGCACCATAGACTCAAGCGTGTGACACGTGCCCCCAGGAACCAGGGAATCGCAGAGCTCATGTTCCATGGGATCAGCCCCTCTGCCTGCGTGGGGCTGGTGAGCAGCTGCCACTGTGCCAGCACAGGGAGTGCAGCTTCCTCTGCAGAACCTCCCAGTACAGCTTATGTAGTCCATTGCATAAACCACTGTTCTGTAAAATCAATCAGAAAGCAGAGTCATGGTGACAATTGGTTGAGAGAGGATTTGATGTTTGGGTTTTTTTGAGAGAAGGAAAAATCTAAGGATACTTAAAAATAGTTGTTAAATGAAGAAAAATGGGAGGCAGCTTGATAGTACGTGGGGGGTTGTTTATTGCAACTTGCTGATTCAAGTCAATATTTAAATCTCTTAAAAGTATTGAAGGGGCTGAAAAATCGTAATGACCAGAGCACTCAAGCCTGTACAATTGCATGAAACCCTGTAACAGCAACAAGAAGCTGCTCTCAGATGCCAAGCCTATAACTAGCCTAATTTGAAATGCTGGTTAGAAGCTATGGGTCTGCAGTTTGCATGCCGATTATCTGGGCGTCAGTGATTTTCTCTCATTCTGTGCTGTGATAATAGATAATAAATGGGTTATTTCCTTAGCAATCTTTAAGTTCAGTTATTGGGATGCTGGAGGCAGACGGTTCGCGGAGAAAGTCTGTCAGCCCCAGAATTTGTTTCCCTGTTGGTTTGTCAAAGCTATTCTTTTGACCTTCAAGGTGCAGAACAGGGTTCATCTATTCACTCAAGCTTTTGCCTGAGGAGAGGAGACTGAGGGAAATCAAGCCTGTTCTTGGATCACAGTCTATTTGGCTTGACGTTGTCAGTAAGTGTTATATATCACTGTAAATGTTTACTTAGCCTGTTGGTGAAGCACACTTTATAAGATGAAGGATATAGAAAAGCAGGGTGGATATGTGCAAAGAGGGAGACAGTTAAATGGCACTAGGGCAAAATAACAAAATGAAAGAAACTAAATGCATTGGGCTGCATTACAGTAAAATACATCTGCACTGAGGTGGACGTTGGCAATTATTTTCTGTGATTTTTGGAATCTAAAATGCATCTTCTAAAGTGGAATGGTGTAGATTTTCATTAAATTGCATTTTACATCCCTATGAAAATATGTATTTGGATTTAAAATATAACAGTGAAAGTTGCATGGTAGGAGGGGTATTTACAGAAAGTTGAGCTGCTCACCCTTAATATGTAGACTGGTTAAAAGTAAAAGCTGAGTGTGAAAATGAGGAAAATCCTAAAGCCACAGTGCGGTGGGTCTCTGTTCTTCCAGGCTGTTCCTGGTGTGCCCTGGTTCACAGGCAACAGAGCTCCCAAAACCTTTGCATGGCAAGGCTGATTCCAGCTTTCCTGCACAGAAGTGCTCAATCTGTGTTACATACAAGGCTATTGAGAGCTCAAGATTTATCAGTTAAAAAGCTTTTGGCAATGTTATGTTGGCTAAAAAGAGATCTGCCCATGAGCACTTACTTGCATGGGTGGACATTCACATTTTAAGTTTGAAATAAGTAGCTTTTACAGATGTGGTAGGTGGTCATGTTTATAATTCTCAAATTATCTTTAAATTTCAAGCTGTCTGGAATGCTTTGCCTGAAAACTTCTCGCCAAAAGAAGTTGGAGTTTAAATCAGAACCAGAAGTTTTGTCTGGTAAAAGTAGTGATTAATTTTTTTACACGGGAATTTTCTTTTAATTGTAACTTTTACTCTGATTCTGCTTGGAAATGAAATAACAAAGGGCTAGATCAAACTTAAACAAAAATTTCCAGGGGAAAAAAAATAAAATTAAAAAAATTGTCTCATTTTTGAGCAGAAGAAGGAGTTGCATTTTCTGGCAAGCTTTTCCTGAAAGTGTTTTATAAATCTGAAAGTAGGTATTGTGGGATTAAAGAAGAAAAAGAGGTCTTTCCCTGCTTTTACAAAATGCATTCAAAAAGTAACAACTTATTCCACGGTCTTTTCACTGATATATGTGCAGCAAAAGCAGTATAGGTCCATTGCTGTGCTTCACCCAGAGCAGAAGTCACCCTGAACTCACAGAGCAGGCACAAAGTCTTCCTGAACCTGGGTGGTGACCCCTTACACCATCCTGTACAGGTGCCTGGGGACCACACTCTAGTGTTGTATTAGAAAGGCATTTCTAATACTCACTGGGGCACATGAGAAACCTCTGTCTGGTCCCATCCCAGTCCAAGCAGTTACAGCTGTGTGATTACAGCCAGCACAAAGTGATGCAAACCCTCCTTTCCATTTACTATCCGTCCGTGTAGAAATAGAGCACGGCTGGATCAGACTACTGGATACACTGAGTAGGGATAAAAGGAAAGGAAAGAGATTTTATGAGTTTGGGTTGGGATTTTTTTTTTTTTAATAATTGCTAGAAACTATAAAAGTCAGCTTAAATGTCAAATTTCTGAGAAATTATTTCTATGGATAAATCTGATCAATATAAACTTCCACCCATCCCCCATCCAACATGCTTGGTGAAAAAGCTCATCTCTGAACATGCCTTCAAATGCTCTGAAAGTGAGGATCTGAGCACCCTGGTTATTGCTAACATATAATGTTGTTTAAAAAATAATAATTTGCCATGAAATTCTGTAGGCAATGTGTTAGGAAAGGAATTAGGAAATACAGTGAGTAAGAAATAGATTAGCTTGGGCTATTATAAGCAACCTAAATTTTTTAAATGGCTGTCCAGTTTATCTCTCCTGCAGCTGTATCAGACCTTGTAATGGGATTAGTCTCTTCCTTAAAATCTTTTTTTTTTCAGAGTCATATGTTTCTGGCAGGGAATAGTATTCCAGTTATCTCTCCCAAAGAGACCATGCACTTTAATATAAAGGCAAAGAGGGGGCACCTATAAAGACTGAGTCAGAGTATGAACTCCTTTTGGTGTGATGGGAAGTGGTGCACAGTGTCTGCCTTGCACAACAGACCAGTTCTCATTTTGTTTAGATACAAACAGTGTTGCTGGAATAACTTTGTGGCTCAGTACTGGACTGGATGAATGCTACAGAAATCCCATCTCCTCACTAAAAGGGGAGAAGGAATTGACTGTTTAAAAAAAATCTTATCTTTGCCATCTCTAACCTGAACAACGACATAAACTCACCACAAGTGCCCAGTAAACTTCAAGTGTTAAGGTGCTCCTAGAAGGATGGGTGTCCTGTAGTTCAGCTTTTCAGTGATCTCAGCTGTTAAATAACTGCAACACACTGTAACTTTTCCCAGAAAATGGAGCACCCTGATTGTAGAGCACCCTGACAAAACTGGCACCCAGAATCAGGGGATAAATTGCTAATAAACAATTGCTAATACTAGAAATGAAAAAGCAGAAAGAGGAGTAGGCTCCGTGAGTAAGCAAAATTGCTGAAGCTGTTGAGGGTATCTCCAGTGAGACCTGCTCTATCTAGCAAATGGGAATATATCTGGGATACAGTCAACTTGGTCTAGTAAGTAATTTATGTCTTTGAAAAAGTCAACTCAATACATCTATAATAGCTAACCATACCATGGTTTGCATCCTGGAAGCATGGAAAGCACACAACACTCTGTGGACACGTAACGTGCTCCTTTATGAATGCCGAAGCCTTTCCTGTACTTCTGAAGGGATCTGCCAGGGTCATGTGTGGAGCACCAAGAACAGTCCTGTCATTGCTCTTAGTGATTTATTTTGCTCCTGATTTAAGCGGGATTATGAATTGAGGTTAAATTGTACATCTCTTTAATCCCTGTTGTGGGTAGTTTCAGGACAGATATGCGTGTGTCAGAAATTCTTAGCAGAGTCTGCATTTAACATGGATGAGAGCAGAGAGGGCTGTCTATACTCCTGCTCCAAAGACAAATTGAGAAGGGTTGAGTGGGTTTGCTCCCTGGGATGACCTGGGTAATCCTCTGTAGGTGTGGCAGTTTTCCCTGCCAGCCCAGCATGTCTTTGGGAGGCTGTCCTAAAGCATGATTAGTAAAAGCCATGGAGTTGTACCATTTTTCAGTGTTTCTGCCCAAAATTGAAGCAGGATCCCTATCTTACAATTCTTTAAATATATATTAATAAAAGTAATATATTAAAATATATATGGGTCTATAAGTCTGTTTGTATGTTTATATGTATATATGCATCCACACAGACAGATATGTGTGTTAATCCCTGCTGTTGTGGCAGCTCAGATTCCAGGTATAACATCTGCTGAGGGTCACAGTCAGGCTGTCGGGAGCTGGTGTGACTCTGACATGACAGTGACTGGCTGAAGTCAGAGGGTGACCAGGGCAGGTGTTTTTATGGGGCAGGGTACCGTGAGGTCACACTGGGCCATAACAATGGTGACTAAAACATGTACAACCCATGACTCTAACTCCTCTGTGCTATGTGTTGAAACCAGGCATAGAATGTGCCTTGAAAGTTCTTTTGTGTTTGTTGAATACAGCAATATGCAGGGCCTTATGCATTAAGCATGACAATCTGGTTTTCAAATAGATGCTGTCCTGAATTTGTAAGTCCCAATCATCCTTTCTCCCCACGTATATGTGCAGAAAACACTGCTTTGGAGTAAGGTGGAGGTCCTGATTTAAGGTTTATCTTTTTTTTCTTTCTTTCTTTTTTTTCTTGTAATGTGGCTGATTCCTGTGCAAAATAGGTGTATTGAGTGAACATCATGCTGAGTATGCCCCAGGTCACCTAGACTTTGCTTAGACTTCAAACTACAACTTCCATAAGCAACACTTGCATTGGAGTGCATTGCTTCCACTAGAAAAGGGACTGATAATGTAGGTTTCCAACCCCCTGGGAGTTCATTTTATGACCTGTCTTTCTGTAAGCTAAGAGGTGTTTGTCTTGTGTCCATATATGATTATAAATGAAAAAGCATACTCTGTGCTCTACTCCAGCCTTATAAACAAAAACGCAGACACAAGTCTTTATTGAGCTACAGTGAGCTGTTCAGAACAAAATTGAACTCCAGCCAACTCCACCTCTCAACACTGTATTAAAAACAGCTCAGATCCGGTTTTACATTTCCCTATTAGACTTGCGTTGGGATTACAAAGGCTAAGAGTAAATGGAAGGGAAAAAAATCACCTTGAGGTTAGGGCTTGCAGTTAACCAATAAAAAAGAAGGCAGCACCTAGCCAGGGGAAGGACGTCCACAGGAGTCTCCTCCTGGAAAAAGATTAAAAGTTGGGAGTAAGAGAATTTGAGTGCTCAGTGTGAATAGGAAGGAAAAAAGCACTCTGGATGGCAGGACAGTGAAAATACTGGAGTGAAAACTAAAATTCTATAAGAACTGTCTGTAAAGAGCTGATGTTGCTGCAGAAGAGATGCAGGGGCTAAGAAGGAAAGTGGAATTAGTCACATGCAATGCTGGACTTGTGCCCAGTTGCTGCCAAAGGTGCCCATCTTCTTGTGTTCCCTGAACCAGGCAAGCACTCTAGGAGGAGAGAGATTTTTGATATGACAACCTCAGTTAACAAATTGTTCAGCAGACATGAATCAAAGCCATGGTTGACTCCCCCATCAGACTCTCTCCACCTGTTTGATAAATTATGTGTTATGGGAATTTCTGGTGGCGTGGGCCACAGAGTATGCCAGCTTGCTTGAGTTGGTTTTTGAAAAAGATAACCTTGGTAGGATAAAACAGGACTCTTGACCCAAAATCTGATCTAGAATGGTTTTTCTAGTAGGACAAGGAAAGAGGAAGGATGGAAACAACACTTTTATGGCCTTTTTCTTGTTGGTTTTTTTTTTTCTATTTCCAGTAAATACAAAGATAAAACTACTAATTACAAAGAGTGACAACTGTTCTCATTTTTTCAGGCCAGAAGGAAAGAGAAGGCACTAGCAAAAATGTTGTGAGAAAGCTCTTTCTTGTGAGATGTGACACAAATTTTAGGCTCAAGTGCAAGATTTTAAAAAACAGGCAGCTTAATTTATGCATTCTAATCACTGTCCTTACTTTCAAAATGAGTAAGCACCAGCTACTCCCACAGTGATCACTAATTTTTAAAATTAGGCCATCTGAATAATGGAGTCTGAGTCTAACATGAGGTTTTCCATATAAAATCAACAAAGAAAGCCTGTTCAGGAGATTTGGTTAAATTCAGCTTCTTGAGGGTAATTATCCTAAACAATTTTCCAAGTAGTCTGAAACTACACTTTCATTCTTTACAGAAATTCCAACACATTTCAGAACTCTCAGGTATCATCAAAAGGGAATGTACATGTTACTGGATGACAGGCTCTGTAAGTGTAGTTGTCAAAACCAAGGACCTTCAAAGGTTCTTTTAGGGAAGCAGGACTTGCCAGAACCTCAAAAGCTGCTGAGGTTAGGGGCTGTACAAAAAAGTGAGTTATTTTTCTGCACTCGTTTCTCTATTTATATTTAGAATATTCTTGTCATCAATAATTAACAACGGTTTACACAGGATTAACACAGGGTTCCTCCTCTTACCGATATTCAGAATAGTCCACATTATATTTGATATTTTGATTTGTTTTGAATATTTTCATGGTGCTACACAGGGATACAGCACAGCTTTGTTCCTTCAAATGCCATTAAAGAGGACTTGTTGAGACTGTAATATTTATTAAACTGTTTAAATCCTCCTATTTCATAAACAAATGCTGTGATGTCCTTTTTCATTTGGATGTAGAAGCTCCTCACTTCCAATTTTTAATAGAAATTGCTTTCCTTAGCAACCCTCAGGCAGCCTTGATGCACTGCATCCCTGATTTCTGATTGTGAGGCCAGAAGTCAAAAGCAACAAAAGATAATGATTTTATTTCTAGTGTTTGTTTTAATTTGTAATTTAAGTGCTTCCGAAGTTACCAGACAACAGTGCTATTGCCTTTTTAATTGCCTAATGTGAGAAATGTTTTCCAAGTGCATTGGTAATGGAAGAAATACTGCAATTTACTGATTAATAAAAGCCTTCTGAAATTTAACTTTATGTACCATACTGACTTTCAGTCACCCAAGGAAAATGTCCTTTGACATGGCCTCCTTTACAATCCTTGATTACTTGAACACAGCCATTTATCTGCATTTCAGATCTATTTATGTACAAATAAATGCTTTAACCAAAAAAAAAAAAAAAAAGGCATATGAGCAATATGCACAAATTCCGTGGATCTTCTGCATGACTTGAACTGCATAATTGTACAGTTAGTTCTAAAAATGGATGACTTACACAAGGCAACTCTAGCCTGCAGCCATGGCTGAAAGTGCGTATTTCTGTGAAACATTCAAATGTGAACCTCAGTTTCCAGAGTGAAAATGAAAATTTACATATTTGATACGATCTGGAATCGATGCATGTCTTGCAGCAGACCTAGATGTCATATGGGTCACTGGAAAGTACACAGGTTGTAGCAATAAAATTAATGTAGTTCAGCAGCAAGTATCACCAAAACAGTAGCACAACATGGACTGTCACTAGAAATCATCCACTTTATTCCAGTTGTAGTTACAAATGAGAAATGTTCCAAATGTTGAGAGTTCCCTTTTGGATAAGCCTTTGGAAAGGAGTGTCCATATAAAAATTTCTTTTCTGTAAAAGCAACAACAATTGTCTGAAAAAATAATTATGGAAAAGGATGATCCACTTAATCTGAAGTCTGAAATGATTTGATACTTACATTAGTTGAACAGGGAATTAATGATCCGTTATGCTTACCCAGCGCTTTGGATTCACAGATACTAACACAAATGTCACAAAGACAGGAAAATGTTTTTACATGGGTGGGTTAACTGAAATCCAGCAAAGGTAATGGCCTAAATTTTCAAAGTTTTAGGCAGCTGTAACTGACACTAAAATAATTTTAACCCACGTTCTACTAGTTTTCCTAACAAACTTTCAGTAAGTAGCTTACCTGTTCTGTAGGACTGAGAAAAGGAGGTGAGTTACATACTACAGAAGGCTTTTGGAGGGAGTCTGCCTAGGGTGTGTTTATTTTATTTTATTTATATTCAAAGTATTAGGAAAAAAGCTGTCTAGGGCAGCATGATATGAGAAGTGATTCTTTGTTATGGGTTCGGGTAATAACACAATTCAGAGTCTCTTGTTTGTGGGCATATGTTCGACTTTGTTTGTTTGTATTTAAATTTGTATGATTAGAACTCGCTATTTGCCAAAGGGGTCCAAATTCCTCACTAGCTGGAAAATACATTCCTGAGCATAGTTTAGTTGTCAAAATGCCCTTGCTGGCAGCATGCATGGGGCTTTGGGGATCTGTGGCAAGTACCAACATAAACAAAGAGCATGCCCAGAAAAACCTGCTTGTGAGCATAATGTCAAATGTCTATGACCGGATGATCAGGGACCTTCAGACACTCAAACCTTTGTGCCAGAGAATGTTGGAATTTCTTTCAAAAACTATGAATTATAAATATCAATTTCCTGACTTGATAAGCATTACATCTTCCATGGGAAATCCATAATAATCCTCATCTTAATGCTTATGTAGAAACAGATCTTGGAACTAAATATTGGTGGTTGCTCTGATTATGAAATGATTAGTTGAGATATATATGAGTATAATAAAATCCTACCTAATGCTCATAAATCTGTAATTGATTATGAGTTAAGTCATAAGGCAAAAATATAAATATTGGTCATACTTGGGCAGTACTTGGCAAGATTTTACTTTTCTATCCCTAAACCTAAAACCTCAAATTTAGGAAAGAAAACCTTATACTGATTTAAAAAGAAACATATGTGGTAGGAGAAAAGTATTTAAATCCAGAGGAGGGATAATTCAGCAAATGAAAATGAAAAAAAAAAAAAAAAGAGTAGAACTAGTAGAAAGTTTATGAGGGAGGTAAAAGAAGTAGAAAAAGTCTATGGTCATTAGAGAATGGTAATATATTAAGATTAAAGAAATAAATCAATTATATACCATTGCTAGATTAAAAAGGTAATGTCTTTACTCATGGGGTGAGTACATGTTTTCAATAAATATTTCAATTCCATAACTAGGAAAGGTAGATAATATATTAAAGGGATAGGTTGATTAATTATTTTCCATTCTTGAAGATATTCTGGAGAGCTTTTAAACATCAGCTGAGTCAACAGTTATAGAAATTTCCTCCAAGTATTTTAGGAAATGCATCTCATGAGCATTTTGGACTGCTAACATTTATTTTCAATAAGTCTTGGAAAACTGAGGAATTTTCAGAGGCCTAGGAAAAAAAAATCTTATGTCCTATTGTTTATAATGGTACCTGGGATAAGTCAAGTAATTATAGGTGTTGTTCACCTGACTTCAGACATGGGAGAAATAATAGAATGGCCTGTAAGACTCATACAGGTTGAAACAATGGTATTGTAAAGAATATTGTTCAACAGAGGATTAGAAAAATAAGTTTTTGTCAGATCAGCTCATTTGCAAGGTTGTATTAACAACAGTGCTTTGTAAAGCTTTCAACTTAGAATGGCGCAGAAATTTGAAAAAATCAAATTGATGTGGCATATATTAAATGAATTAAAACACAAAATTGACAAAGTGGAAGTGTAACCAGGTGGTCATCACAATGTTTTTTGCCAGTGTGAGCCAGTGAACATCTGAACTTCAGAGTCCCACTTCATATTTCATCCACATCTATATCATGGTCTAAAATATATCAACACATTTGAAATCTGAAAGAGGAAGGTGTTGCTAAATTTGAAAAACTAGAAAGGACAAGTTAATTCAGTATCAGATGGAAATAAATTAGGATGCTCATCACTTATGAGTCTCTTTACGTGCCCTCTGGATGGAGGCTTCCTGGAACCTTTAGAGACTTTTTCAAAGTACATCAATGAGTTCTAGTACATCCACAAATTGGCCAGCACATGCCTCAGTCATTCTTCTTACCTCATTAAAGGTCTTACAAATATCATCACCATCAGGCATTGACTCCACGTTTAGTTGGCAGTCCTTAGAACAACTTTGTATGCCCTGCTCTAATACTCTAAATAAAAGAAAAGGATGATTATGTTGGTCAGGAGCTGACAACTGATTTTTCATTTCAATGATCAAGTCAGAACAGCTTTTAAATCCTATTTAAACTGAATAATTTGTAAAAGATGTTTTGCCTAAAATAAATAAGACCCCAACTTTCCATGCCAAGCGTGGTAAGGATGATCATGCACCCTGTGGAGGATGCTTCTTAGATTTTCCTGGATTGATTTGTAGAAGGCTGAAGTGTTTAGATCATAGTGATAAAATTATGTAAGCATGAGTTGAACTACTTTCTTGCCTTCTTACCCCTAAATGATGCAGTGCAGTTTTGAAGACCACAGATTCTATAACATCTTTCTGTATTAGCTATGACATCCAAAAGATCTTTAAGAAACAGTCTGAACTGTAATACACTGTATTAAAAAAACCATAAAAATGGCTTCATGCATACTAAGCCTTGGCAAGCTTCACAGATATTTTTGTCCCTTCTGTTCCATCTAGGGATGTGCTATTTTAGATTGGGTTTAGTTTACAGTGTTGTTACAGTTTCCTGAGCTATGAAAACATAGGAAGAATGTTATAGTTCTATGCTTTGTATACTATAGGTTTTGTTGGGAGTTTTCTTTTTTGTTGGCTCTGGGAAGTGTAAAAATTAATTCAAAATGGAGAAATGTACAGTAAAAGACGCAAAGTGTCCTGTCACATGAAGACACTGTAGTCTTTGATCTTAAAATCCATTCTGACTGAAATCAGAGTTTTGCTCTTTGTGTTTGAGGAGCACAACACAACCAAACCAATCTTGAGCCATTGGTTTTCATTTGGAGAAAGAACCATGGTCCTAAAATAAAAAAATAAAAAATCCCAAACACATTTGGATATAGATAATTAACATCATTTTAATCTTGTCAAGATGGAGTTTCTCAAGTATGAACAGCCTGCTTTCTTAGCATCTATTCGCCCAAAAATGCCTGTCTTACCTAATATTTTAGAAATTCCAAGGAAAGCAGGACTCATTTTCCAGTTGACTTCAGTTTCTGATGTAGCTGAGGACAAGAACTCTCTGATCCTTTTTTGAAATATTTAATTTATACTTTCTATCCATCCATGCATAATGATAGCATTTTTGACATGTCTTATATAAAATGCACTTGTAACAAACCCTGCATTCACAGTTATGTTTATGAGCACGATGCATTCTCTGTGGAACAATTGCCTGTAAGACCAATATCTAGAGGTCACTTAACTATTCCTGTTCAGTTTTTCCTTGGCATATTCTGAAGTTCATCTAAAGTATTGCGTTTTGGTGCAAGGGATTTTTTTTCCAACCTAGAAGGAGCTCTGTTTTTCTCTCTGAAGGAACAAATATGAAATTAGTGAATGGATCTTGGTGTCTCTGGTTTAGCAACCAGAATAGGTAAACGTAGCTTATATTGAAGGTCAGAGTGCCTTATTTCTGACGTGCTGGAAGCTGAACCTGTATGGTTCAACCCTTGATCTCGCAGTAACGCTCTGGGTTATGGTGCTAGACTTTGCCTGTGAGCTCTGAGAGCATCACCGAGGTTGCAGTATAGCATGTGCTGTTTCTGTAGCTGCCAACCATGTGCTTGTAAGGGCACAGAGGGAAAGGCATTGCCTTCTGGCTTGTCCTAACACTGCAGCATACATGCATTTTCTTAACCTACTGAAGTCAGCCACGAAGTATCCCTTGCATTCAACCAGACTCGGGATTTAATCTCTTCCGTAGTTTTAATTTTTTGGATGCAAGATCTGTAAATATTTATTAGCCATTTTGTCTCGCTTGTAACATATGCCACTAGGGCTGGAGACACGTCAACTCTGTTTTATTGTACCCTTTAGGCATGTCTGCAGGCTACGTGTCTGTCTCTGGTAGTTGCAGGTAATGGTATAGCCCACTTACATGTCCACATTTGAAATTGTAAAATTATGTTGTTTTTTGCTCTGAATTTTTAAAGTGACTCAGGAAGGATTTGGTGTAAAATAGAGGATTAGACAAAAATAATGTACTTAGTCTAAATGCAGGAAAATGCAATTTATGCCACTACACTAGTTAGCTTATCAAATTGAAGATGGTGAATATATGTGACATATGAGTTCTTGTTGCTCTAACACATTTAAAAGATTACTTTGAAATGGAACAAGATACTTATAAAAAATCAGGTTAAACAAGATTTTCAAATGTATGTGCATCCAGGGCATATGAGACTAGCAAACAAATAAAACCCATTTATTTAACTACACTTCATCCACAGACAATTAAACCTTTTTCTAAAAAGTTTAAAACAACTTCCATATTTTACTATATTCTTTTTAGTATTTATGTTCCTGGGCAAATTTTGTGCTGACTAGTACTGCTCATAAAGTTATTACAGGCTGTAGGATTTTGTAGGATTTTGCAGTCCAAATTTGGCTTGCTGTAAGCCAGATTCATCAATTTAATACTGATGTGCTACAAATCATACATTAGTTATGCTCATATTGTTCTAAGTGTTTTTCTTAAAAGAAGTAAGTATATTTTTTCCTGCTGTTTTTTGTCTCCTCAGAGGTCAGTTATGTACTACAGTGTGATATGTAAAAAAAGCCTCAAGTATTTGCATGCAAATGCAAGTGCCAAAAGACGTTATATACTCTAAATTGCTCTCACTAATAATCGAGTTTAAGATGTGATATGGATGTCCATTATAAAAAAATCTTAAAGGCGAAACTTTACTGTACATTTTGCGTTGAAGCCTGTACAGTTATACCTCAAGGAAATTCAGAAGTAGGAGCTATCTGATTTTTGTCCTTTTCTGTCAGAAGCTTATCATTGTGGTCTGAACTGACATGCTTGGTTATTCTGATGTCTGGTCTTTCATTGCCCTGTAGTTAGAGCTGCTCTGTTAGATGACAGGAATTAAGTACTTAAATACTGAGTGCTCAGTGCTGAATGTGTCTGCTTTTTGGCTGGCATGTGACATTTTTTGCATGTACAAGATAATTTCTATTCTATTAAGGTTCATAAATGTACAGGCAGGTTGACTGTGGTATCTTGTGGTGTATTTTACTGTCAGTTTAGTATGGGTATGTACTTTGGGTTTGTATGCTTCAGTATAACTTGTGATGATGATTATGCCTCATTTGGAAACAAAAAAAGGTGCAGAATGGATTTGCTGGTTATGTGTCCAGTATGTTCCTGTGAATGAGCTATAGGGGTTGCTCTGTAGATACCATCTGCAGATTCTGTGTTTGGGAGTTGTGTCCCCTACTGTATGGAAAATCTCACATTAAGTGAAAAAGAAAGGGAGCCTGCAATGGAAATTCAGATAGGAAAATGTATTTGGTCATGTTTGATTAACTGTAAAACAAATCCACTACGTTAGTAATTTTTTTCAGTATTTTTTCAGTCTTTGGGACTGTTTGGAAAAAAGCATTAAGTTTAGGCCAATGTCTAGTCAAAAATCCATGTTTTAATATGGAATGTTATCCAGCCAAGCTCCAACACCAAAAGTGTTCTACTGATATCACTGGAAAAATCTTGCTAATCTATGTGTTTTATAATCTGAAGAATTGGCTCTGCCAGTGCAGGCACATGTGCCAGAAGCCCCAGCTGGACTAATTTTGCAGATGCAGTAGAGCTCTGCACAGGTGTAGGAGGGCTGGAGCAAGGATTTCCTGACCTCCAGCAGCCCAGACCACAAGTTTTCCAGAAATAAAATAGGCTATAGATTAGGAGAACAGATTAGAACAGTAATTGCAATTATTTGTTTATGGCATATGTGCGTACAGGGAAGTTTGTAACAGATAGCTGGTGTTGCTATAAATATAGGAAGAATTGCACATATTTATGCTAATTTTTTAATGAAGGAGTATACTTGTACCTAATTTAGACTAAGTTGTTGAAGTTATTCTGAAGTCAGCCTGCTAAGAAAAACTAGAAATTTTAGAATTCAAATTAAAATAAACTATTAATTCAATTGAGCAACTGTTGGGCCTCATAGCTAAAAAAATATTTTTTAAATTTCCTTAGACTGACTTTCCAATAATATGCTTATGATGGGCTTCAGTTCTACCCCACTGGTACTTAAATGGGTAGTACCATAGGCATTAGTGGAAAAATTGTTGAAGTTCTAGTGAAGACTTTGTGAGAGTATAAAAGCTACTTACTCTCCCCCCTAAAGCTTTCTTCTGTAGTTTTTATATTACTACACCATAGCATTAAACACCTCCCAGATGGAGAATGAAAGAATGAAGCTGTCTTTCAGATGACAAAATCATTTATAATTTGGACCTATGGGATAAGCATTAACTAACTCCACAGGGAGGAAGTCACTCATTTCTCATTTTAACTTCTGTTACAGTGTCCATTTTGGGCATGCTCAAAATTCTGAGTAACAAAGATTAAGGTATGCAGAATATGATAATCACAAAAACAGACAAAACGAAAATGAAATTGCAAAATGCTGTGTGTGCCCACAATCTTCTCTTCTCATATCCAGAAACTAAAAGCCTCTTCCCAAGTAAAAGCTTACTTAGATTAAAAAATACTTGGAGAATCACTTGTAATACTTCACTGGAAGACAGTCTTGAGTATTCTCCTGAAACGCAAAGCACTTAATAACCTGCCTTGACTGTGAATGCTGTCAAATATTTATGCTTCCTTCCTTCCAATGTTTATTCAGAATGCATTTTTGTACAGCTGGAAAGGTTGTTAGGAGCTGATGACTGGGACTGCAGAATGACAGATATTCTTAAAGGGAAGAAATGAAAACTTCCCATCCAGAAGTTGCAGATGTTGATGTAGCCTGTGATGTGTGGTGTGAATTAGTGATGAGTAAAGCAGCATCCAGGCAAGATGAAAGACTAAATCAGAGTGAAGAGGATTCCTCAGTAAATGAATCCCTTGAAAGGAAAGCACCACTTAGCAGCCTAGATTTAACCAACTTGAAACACAGACACAGAAAGAATTAAATTAATAAGTAGCTTAGGGTGACATGGTGTGGAATAAGGGGGACCTTTTGAAAGTACAGTGTTAACTTTTTAATGATTTTCTCAACGAATTGAGTACACTTCAGTGACAACTACAGTCAGGTGTCTTTTTTCATGTAAATTGTTCTGATTGTTTCTAACAGACTAAAATAATTTTAATTAGCAAATAGATAAATAGTGTAGATTAATGTAGTTAAAGACACTCTCCAAAATAATTTTCTTTAGAATTTGTCATTCTCGTTTTCTTTAGAGAGGATAAGTCTTTGCTCTCAGCAATTATACTGCATAATTCACAGTACTTCGTATTTTAAAATAGCTATGCAAACATTACGTAATCTCCCAGCATCCCTGTGAGCCAGATAATGGTGTCTTTCACATTTTATGGGTGGTGAGATCAAGACTTAAACAGTGAGTGCTCTCTGTACACTAACCCAAAAGGCACAGCAAACCCAGTAACTCAGCCACATGATTTCAGCTATTTTATGTCAGTCAAACAGATACTACTCTGCATGCCATCCATTTCCATGCAAGTACAGAAGGCAGTCCATAATATTATTTCTTTTTCAAAGTAAAACCTTCTTTAATCTGCTTACAGTTTATACTGCACACATGTTTCAGACTTGCTCAGTGATATAGAAAAATACCTTAGAATCACAATGTAGGTCTCAGCAAACCTCTCTCCTAAAAATAAATTAAAAAATAAAGTAGACCTTTAAGCACACTCATGGTTCTGATAGACTCTGCTCCTTTAGACTAGACCAAAAGCAAAATCTCCTTCAGATTCAGAGGCCTATTGCCTTCCTGTTGGCCTTCTTGCATTTTGTTTCATCAAGAATGAGGCTATGTGCCTCCATTCTGTATTAGCAAGGTGAAACTAAAAGCTGTACTTCCATGTTCCTAAAATATCTCTCCACCTCACACCAGTGAGACCCTGCAAGCTAAAAAAGGCCTGACAAAAACAAGGGATCTCATACCAAACAGGAAAGTTGAGCTTTTCAAACTGAAAAAAAAAATTGACAAAAACTGGGGGCCTGGAATTTGGGTACCTGGTAGTGGGGAGGGAACTTTTTAAAGCAATGAAAATCCAAATCTTATCTGTTTGATAAGACAATATAAAGAGATGAAAATATGAGGTATGGCTAGGAACAAGAATAATCTATTTTGAACAATTATTGCAGAAAGGGTTTTTTTTAATGCTTTATGTGGGCAGCACAGCTGTTTCCCTCTGCACTGAGTATCCCAAGTAGCAAATAAGTGACACAGTAGAGCACTTCATTCTTTTCCTTAAATGTAGTAGTAAGTCTATCAAGTTCATATCAAATAAGTGGAAATAAATATTCAAAGAAAAGTAGCAACCCATTTTCAAATGGTTTTTTTAGATGTAAGTTCTTAGAATCTTTATTTCATTGTTTGATATGTCAATGTAAAGGCAATCAAGTTTCAGTATTTTTCACTTAAATCGTGTCTGATTTTATGTGTATAGACCATTTTGTCTTTTATATTAGGAAGTCTGAAAACAATAATGTGTTCTTTTGTCTCCACTTACTTAAGTAACAATCATAAAGTGATTTAGGAGACAGATTTTCAGGCTAGGTTCTGTATTAGAAGCAGTCTAGCACATACAGTCCATGCTTTGCTTTGCTATGTAGTTTAGCCTTTGTGTACATAAAGGGGAAATCATACCTCTTAGTTTAGACTGCAGAGGTGACTGTTAGAGCTCTTGATCCTCACAGGTGGTTTTACCTGTAGGATGGGACTTTGCTTTTGCAGGCAGGCTCCTATGACATGCAGTCATGCCTTCCACATATAAAATGAGAAGTTTTTGCATATGTTAATGAGTATGTCCTGAGTATCCTCTTCCTCTTCAGTGAGTCTGAGTAGGAGGAGTACAATCTGCATGCAGCCAGAGGTCGAACTGTTGATTCAAAGATCATGACAACTGTTTCTGTCACCTTTTCTTTGTTATACTGATGTTGACACAATGCTGATGCATATACCAATAAGCAGTGTCCAAAATGCCTGCTCATTTTCCTAGGAGAGAATGATTAAATGACTGTTTTAAGGTAGACAATTCTGCTAAACTAGATTTATAAGTTTAAATATTAGTGTGAAATCCCCTGGAAAGTGGCACTGAGCCTAAAAAAGAAAAATAATTCTGAAAAAGATTAAAATACTTTACAAGGCTATATAGAATTGCAGACACTTCCAAAAGGGCCTCTGACCTGAATCACTGGTGACGAATAACCATAAAGGGCAAACTGGGAGAAGTTCTCTGCTGTATAAGGAAATGAGTAGCTACTGTTGTGGTCTGGATTCTGTGGATGTCAGAAAAAAAAAAAGTCCAAACAGATCAATCCTTTATGAAAAAGTAGCACAGGAAACTGATGATGAAAATTACTAAAAGCAATTAACTTACATCACAGTCTTTTGAAATAAGCCAGAAAGTTCTTCTTGCATAGCAGGAAGAAACTAGATTTTTTAACTAACTTGACAACAGAACAGCTTTTAAGTTAAAATAAATTAAAATCCCTTCTTGACACTAGTAAAATTTCATTTTATTTACCTTTCTAAACTGCAATCAAATTTAACACTGTATACGAATCATACAGTGGTTGAGACAGTGATTCAGATTATAACTTTTCTAGCAGCTGGGTCTGCACATGAGGGCTGCAACCCCATTAGTCAACCTAGAATCCACACCACTGTAAGCAGCTTAGGAGAAAGTATATGGATTCTTAAAATGCACTTCCTTACCTTCCAGTGAAATTAAAGCAATACATTGTAGCCTTATTATCCAGTGTAGCACTGGTCCCACTGTAGCTTCTGTGAATGCATGTGCAGTGCATCTCAAATGGAATTTTAAGAGGTATAAGTTAGTTTAAAAAATAGTATAGGAGCAACAAACAGAAAATCTCAGGGGGTGTGTGTAATAGGTAAAATTCAGGTACAAGGCTTTTTTGTTTTGCGACTACAAAGAAAACAGACACACTGAAAACCCTCCCCAAAGCACTTGCATAATCTTTCTCATGCCCTTACTTTCCCCTTCTTATTTCAGTACACTCCTCCTCCCACACCACATTAAATAGCCTAAATGGATTACTAGGGGAACAACAGTGGAAACAATAGCTCATACTACAGTGGTGTGGATTCAAACCCTCCCGAATACTCTGAGGAGCACCAGTGGCACTGGCGACCTCTTGCTCTGCAGTTTCCCACTCCTACTGCCTTCCACAGCTGGAAAGTAGGACGGCAAATTTCAGAGAAGCACTGAGGCCCAACTCTAGTTTTCACTAACTTAGTTTTGCACCACTGTAGAAAAATAAATACTCCTTTGATATATAGCACCCAGGAGAGTTAGAGGGAGAAGTCTGTGGGAGTGGAGGGTTTAGTATCCAAGCATCTGTAACTCTAACTGTACATGTGTGTTGTGCGTGTATATTAGTATAAGCAGTGATAATAAAGAAAAATTTTGACTAGTATTTCTGGAGAATTAGAAAACTAAGAGGGTGGATCTTGCCAGTCCCAAAATGGAGGTGGTATTGCAGTTTTGATGCTGCTTATTTTCATAGAATCAAATTGCTTTTTGGCTGCTTTCTTGTAGTTTCATTTTCTCTGTCATTCTTTAAAGTTGAGATGCTTGATCTGCTGCTGTAGAAAGAGCTGACCTTCCCAATGTCCAAAAAAAAGTCTTTTTTTTTTCTCCTCTCAGGTCACTGAAATATGATCTTCTGATGTCAGACTCCTCCTTAATTAACTGAAAACTTATTCCTATAAGTGACTATTTGTTTAACGTGGTTGGATTTGGGATTTTTTTGATTCCTCATCCTAACACTCAGTAATTCCAAAACACTTTTGGAATGAGCAATAAAGGAATTTATTTTCAGATTTGAATGCAATATTTGTTTCTATAGTGGCAGCCTTTCTCTGTAAGAAATTGCTGTATTCGTTCATTTCTAAATTCATTCATTTAATTACTAAAGTAATTACTAAAGTAATTAAATGATGGTTTGATTTTTTATTAACAATCTCCTGCCTTTAGAAGCCTTTAGTGGATAGTTTCACTTCATCTTGTAATCTGATTCAGACTTTGCTGTTTTTATTTCTTAGTACTACGTCGATAAGAAAGCTTCATTTCTGTGTGTTCTACAAAAAGTAATTAATGCTGACTTCTAATGAAGCACGAGCTTTCACAATGTCAGACAACTGATTCACTGTCCACCAAAGTAGAATTCCTTTTCAGCAAGGCTTGGCAGGAAACACCATTTCTCTCTGGAGAACTTTGCCTTCAGCAGCACCTCCAATACAGGGTAGTATTTGGGGCAGTAGGACTAGCAAAATTTCTTCGCTGTCCACTCCACCCATAGGTCTCACAGATCACCACTAACACACAAAATTGCTGTTCAACTCCTCTTATTTCCTGGGTAGACAGGAGTGAAAAGGGGAGCCTCGCACAGCCTCAGGGCTTCTTGCCTCCCAGCCACAGTACTGGAGAAGCCACACCGTTCCCAGCAGTGCCCATGGCAAAGGTGCAGTCCTGCCACAAGCTTTTGTTGCCTTTGAGATGTGGTAAAGTAAATGCTCCCTGGTTGACAAACTTCCCGCTGCAAGGAACCAGAATTAGCCAGAAGCCTTTCAGACCTCCTGCCAAAAGGAGGGAGGTCTGAAAGATTCCTGGTGAATTCTGCTTCTCCAAAGAAAATTCATGAAAGAGAATTCCTCTAAAATTGAATTTTCAAAAAAAGATCCAACCCTGCTGTACCTTTTCCCCTGTGATTGCTGTGCATGTTTGATAGTTTGTGTTATTCTGCCTTTCTGTTGTTTGAACATCTGGGCAGTGCTTCTGCCTCATTGAAAACCTGTTGACACTTGCAATGCATTGCATGCAGTAGACTTTTGAACCTGAAAAGTCTATGAATACATTACAGCCTCTGTTCTCACCCTCAATTTCTCCCATGACTTTACTGTGTGAGCAGTGTGCAGGGCCATGCCATATGCAATAGAAGTTCTAAAAAAATCTATGTGTTTATGCTGTGAGAGTACTATGCAGGCAAAGGGGGGGGGGGGGGAACCTAAAACAATAGAAATTTGAGTTGCCAGCCAAAGGCAATTGTTGTTCTCTTCACCTTTGAAGAAAAATAGTTAAGAGAGAAAGGGAAAAGAAATTTTTCCTGCAAAGCTCTCTTCTCATCCCTGAAAAACCACAGGCACCTATGTTCCATGAACAACAACATTTAAGAAACAAATAAAACCAGACATGGCAGGGGTTGCATCACTAAGAATTTAACAAAGCTAAACCGGGAAAAAGGAGGGGAGGAGAAGGAGGTGTATATCCTCATAAAACTCCTCCCTCTTCCAGCCCACTCTAGTGAATACACTGCATGGAAACCTCTTCAGCCATTTTTTCCCTGCAATACTCTGCCTTGGATATCCTGGCTTACATTCAGGTTGCATTTCCAGAGAAATAATAGTGTACCAAGTGGGGTGAATTAAAGTCACTGCATTCCCTCAGATTCAGTGCTTAATTTTTAAGTTATTTTGCTTAACGTACATTGGCTATTTTTGTCTGAGGTATGTTGATTTCATGCTTAAATAATTCAGCAAACTCTTTTTGTTGTTGTTGCAAATTGTACTGTTGCCAAAACCACATGGAACTCTGCTGTTACTGCCCACGTGGGAAACCTATAATGCTGTTCTGAATGGTCTGCAATTCATTCTGCTCCATTCATTGGGGTTTCACGTTTCCTTTAGCACAGACCCCAATTCTCTATGCTCTTTTACATTCTGTGTTTAGTCTAGTACTATTCCTTGCTTGCTGGCGGTTGTACTGGAAAAAGATTGTTGATATTATTCTGGCATATATAAGCAGTAAGGATTACACCACAGTCACTTTGTTGCTTTTAACTCACGTTTGAGCTTCTTGATGGAATCCTCTACATTTTTTTCATTGTTTGTACGCAGTAAACTTGGCTGTCTCTCAGAGTACAAAAGTTATACCACGCACAACAGAAGATACAATCTCCATTCACTGGGTGTCCTAGTGTTGACTACACTACAACGTGCTATCATCTCCTTTAAGCATGACAGTAGTCCTCTAGAGGGAGGAATTCAAGTAGTTAAAAAAAGTAGACGCCTGTTTCTTTCTATTTGTTGATGCCTGGATTTTGAGAGTCCTGTTTTTTACATTTGCAAGTCAGTTAAATGTTAATTATTATCCTGACTAGAACATTATCTCTCTTGATTAGTATTGCAGACATTTATAGTAACGAGCCATTCCTGTGGCTCCAAATGTTAAATTCTGCTCTTAACATGGCTCTGTCTCTGAAACGCAGGGTCTAAATGTTCAATCAAATTCGGCCACCTACATCCATCAGCTGAAATAACCATTTAAGTTACTGTTCTGCAAGAAACTTGCTTGGTGCAAATGAAAACTGTTTTCTACTTTGGATTATATCAATAGACTTTTCACACAAGTGAAATGCATACTATTTTTCCTCTCAAGCTTCAGCTCAACATAGGACTCAAGCATACATTTAATCCAACTGGAACTAATTTTCGCATACACTAATATTCTTTTCCCCTGCAAGAGTGTTATTAAAGAGTCTGTAATGAAAATGAGAATTAGAATCTTTCCCTTTAAAATGTCTTGATGAATCAGAGTTACAGAAAAAAAAAAGTAGCTCATGAGACTTTAATCTTAAATCATAAAACCAGAAATGTCGTTTAGTATTAAACTTCATAAGTTTTTACACTGGTTTTGCCCTACTATGAGTGTGCTTAGATTTGAATTAAATCACTTTGGTTGAGGCACAGATTATTTTTTATCAGAAGATATAGGCCATTACCTGAATTTATAGTAGTTTGGATGGTAGATATTGCACCTATTTATTGAAAAAGTATTAAAAATATTCTTTGAAATTTGGAACCAGGGGACTTCATTGAAGCCCCAGGTAAATGGAATAAAATAGTAACTAGAGACAATCATGAAATATCTGTAGAAAAAAAAAATTTATAAAAATAATAAAGAGGAATATCTTTTTGAAAAGAAAAATACTCTCAAATTTATTAGCATCCATTTGTTGTGTCAGCACAGCAGGGATTAAAGGAAATCCATGGTTTAGGTTATTTTAATTTTTTAGTGTTTTTTTCAAAGTCTCTCAAAAAAGTTTAGTAAAGTATCTATGTATTCAAGGGTTTAAGAGGTAAATTGATGTCACAGCTTAGAGATTGGCAAAGTGGTAGAAAATAAACCAGAAAAAATTGGTAAAATTCCAAAATGGCAAAGAATGAACTGAGGAGTGCCCATAATAAGACCAGTTGTTTAATGGAGTCTGGAAATGAGGGAGAACATTTGCAAATTAGAATTTGCATATGGCATAGAATTTGTTAGGTTAGCCAAGACTAGAGAACTCTTGAGGGACCAATACAATTTAGGCATTTGGGCAGCACAATGGCAGATGGGATTAAATGCTGACAAATACATATTGGAAAGGATAATTGGGTTAAAATATGATTACATCAGCTCCCTTAGCTGTTTAACAGTCTCGTTTTTAAACACTTCGTTTGAAGTAGTTGGCAAACACTCACTTGTTTCAGTTAGAGAAGACCCAGATCTGCTGTCTGGAATCTGAGTGCAGCCCTATAGCTTGTTTGGGAAAATTATCCAGACAACAGACTCTGCTGCTGCATTTTCTTTCAACCAGATGCAGATATTTTGCATATTTTATTTGCTGTGTGCTACCACTATTCTCCTCCTCTTCAGTCCCTGCAATGTTATTATTGGGTCACATCACAAAGGCCACACAGCTTTTACTCTTACAAACAGCTATTGAACTCGCTGGGGTTCTTCCTTCAGTGAGAGCTGTGGGATCTGCCGTGCTGCTGCCATTCTATCTGGTGCCAGCTGCTGTGAGCAGCTGTGCCCTTCTGCCCGTGGTGTGGCCTGAGCCGGGCTTTACAGGGCTGTGGGTAGCACCTGTCTGGCCAACACACACCAACTGAGGCACCAAAGGGCCAGATATGTGCAGCTCTGTGTGTGCCACCACTGATCTGCCAGACACACCATATGCTGGTTGCACGATTTAAGGTAACTTGTGAGCTCACCCAGCAGGAAGAGAAAGAAAAGCAGTGTTGTGCTTATTTCAGTTCTTCCCTCATTCAGGTATTAGTGGTTTATTTGTCTTTTAGGCTACGGTGGTGATTCTGAATGTTGATGAAACCCAAACAGGCCTAGCTGTAGGCAATCATTTTGTGTTAATATTTTGGATGCTGTCCCTGGACCACAAATTTTGTTGTTGCCAGCTCAGACAAATCAATCAGTTATGAAGTCTGATATACTGTGATCTGCAAGTGTCAAAATCAACTAGCTGCTGCAATATTTGTGACCTAAAAGGTGGGATGCTGAACTGAATACCCAGGAAACTTCTCCAAAATAGCCAAGCCATTTCTATGAATGGAAGTAACTTCAGGTACACTGCCATACCCCTGCAGTTCATTTGCCTGGTGTTCCCTAGTGCAGTGCTTTCTTTGGGCATCACCCCTGTTCGCACAAGCTGGAGTCAGAGACTGAGAAGTAGTACAGGTAGGGAAGAAGGAGAGAGGAAGGACAGTGTCTGTGTTCACCATGCTCCATGGCTCTCTCGTAGCCCCTTTCCACCCAGACTTGCCTGATGTCTTCCTATGTGCCTCTAGATCCTCCTGAGATTGCACTCTCCCCTCTCTATCCTGCTGTTTGGCTAACCTGGGAGATCCTTCCTGCCCTGGAACTGGTCTGTTCCTCATTTCTTCTTGAATCCAGCTGACCCCTCCAAGTCCTCTTCCCCTCTGGCCTCCTAAACTCCCTTTGCCAGAAAATTGGACTTTGCCTCCATGGCCGAGACATTCTGAGCCAGCTCTGCAACCCTTGAATCCTTCCCTAGTGAGTCTGGTAATATCAAACAGATGTTTGAAGGAACTGGGAACTTTGCCCATTCCTGAGGGAAGCCAAGCTCAGGCTTTTACATGAGTAATGTCCTTGGTGTTTGAAACTCATCTTGTCCCAGGCTCTGGCTGTTCACCAGAACCATCTTCCTTTTCTCTAATGATCATTTTAAATCTTGTGAATAACATGTACTTTTTTTTGTCAAGTGGAATAGATGACTGGCTTTACAAAACATTTCATTTGGCCATGGGGTGTGTGAACAAGCCAGAAAATATATGGCAGCAGGTAGGCTTTCTAGCACGTGTTTGAAGTGAGTGTAATGCCTACAGAGCTGTTGGAGGTGCAATGTCAAGTCATGGCCAGCTGTGCTTTTCACTAAGAAAGGGACAACTTTGCATGCATACTATAACTCAATGAGACTGTTGAAAAGAATATATGAAGTCCCAAGATTATGATAATGTCACTTTGATTTTGCTTGTATTCAAATTTTATTCTCTCTAGTTAACCTGCTTCTGTTTTTAAGGATGAAAATGTTAAAATATTTACAGCATTTATAAATACACTACAGCTCACTGGTATCTTAATATTGTTACAGTTGGCATTGTGTGTTCATCACATCATATTTATTCTTGATTTCTAATTTGCTCCATTCAGATTTGCAGTAGGTTTGTCTTAATATAGGTAAATGAGTTCAACTGAATTTTACCCAGATATTTAGGACATTTAAAGGCATCTAGAGAAGATTTTTCTCTTAATTTTTCATGTTTACACTGTTTCTCTTCTCTGATTCTTGCTCAAATTTGTGTCAACGTGCATCAGAAAATATGCGTTTTTAGCCTAAATATTAAAATTTTCAAGTAGATATGAATATGCAAATTTATTCAAATAAAAATTTGGAGACTTCATATTTCTGTGAGGAATGAAAGTGGACCAAACACCTGAGTCAGAAACACTTTGAAGTCTGCGTAACTGAAATAAAAGATCAAAACGTCACAAATTTAGTTCATTTCTGATCTTCAGAAATTTTTCTGAAAGAGAAAGCATAAGCAGGATGAGTGCTGGTGGTGAGTACAAAATTTCTAGATTTATTATTTTTAGTTTTTACATCTCAATGTACCAAAAGCTAAATAGGGCTAAGATAGAAAGTCTGTTCTTATTAAATGGGGCTTTTATTTACATAAAACTTAAGTCTTGTGGTATAAATAGTCCTAAGAGTGTGTGCAGATCTTACCCAATCTGTTCTCTGCTTTGGTTGCTCTTGCTGCTGGAGTTGCTATATCATTCTTTTTCATTGACATTTAATGCAGCAAACTGTTTTCTTTAAAGAGTTTCTGTCAATCAAGCTTGTAATTTCTATAAAAAATAGAAAATGCTGACCAGGCAATGCAGATTACTACGAAGGGAATAATTTTAAAATAAGTCTTTTTGGATCTATCACTCTCTTACTTGTTTTCTGTATTTCACAAAGCCCAGACTGTGACACTGGAAGACACTCAGCCTGACTTTTCCCTCCATTCACTTTTATTTTCTATTTTATGTTCCCCTGCATATTAGTACTGTTAGACTTGTTAGTACTTGAGATGGATGTTTCTGTTAAAAGAAATAAAATTACTGATTTGAGTTTTAATTGATAATTTTGTATTCCATCTTAAGTTTTGTAAATTCCCCTTGCAGTTTGGGGGCCCCAGTCTAAGGGACAGTGGCCCTTTAACAATGGTGGAAGTTTCACAGACTTCCAACTTGGCTCCCTTACAGTTTATTCTCAATATAAATATACCACCTGGGAATGCTTGATTCAATGTTTCCCACATAATTGCTTTCTCATGTCAATTCTGCATTCTTTTACTGTGTGAAGTAGCCTTTTACTGGACTATTTTGGGGGACAATTATAGCAGGGACCAGTACCCAGATACTGAATCAGATTAAAATAATGGTAGTGGCATGAAATGTCCTTCGTTTGCAGCAATTGTCAGTAAGATCAGTATCCTTGAGAGGAAGAGGGACTGTGTGTGTGCAGAAAAGTGAAACAAATATACTCCTTCTGAAAAGGCATGGAGGGAATGCCTATTATTATGTATATATGCAAGTACTTTGAATTTCATGGAATTTAAGCTTGTGCTTAAAGTGTGTGTTTACATATATTCTTAAACTGAAGCTTCTTGCAATTTATTTCTAAGAGGAGTTTTCTAAATTCATTTAAGAAAGACTGAAGCTAGTTACCCAAAATCAGTAGAAAGGTAGAGGCAGAAATTAGTTTTACTCTGTATTTCAAACTAATATTTCCAAAGACCGGATTTCTTTCTTGTTTTTTCTATGGCTTATTTTTCTCTCATGTGACTAGAAAGTAGATTTTGCATTTGAGGTGGTATAGCACAAGAACAAGTTTGTGTTCTGTAATCAAAAAACTAACAGATTTTTGACAAAGAAACATTTCAGTTGGTCATGCTGAGACACACAATAAACAAAATAGTAATATTTAACATTTCGTAAAAGGACAAATTTAACATTTTGGTTGATTATTTCAAATTAGTGGCTAAATTTTTTCCCTTAAAAATAACATCCTCTGCTGGGGTCTCTGGCAGCTTGTGTCCATACTCAGTGCTCTGCTGACTCTTATCAACTCTCTCATAAATGCCCTTTGGGCAAGCTTTAGTTAGCACCCCCAATGGGAATGGGCAAATGGACTTCTCTATCCTCTGGAGGCTTCTCAAGAAAAGAATCATAGAAAACTAAGATTGGAACAAACCTTTGAAAGTCACTTTGTCCTGCCTCATGCTCAAAGTAGGGACTGCTTCAAAGGTAAATTGCAGAATCACATGTTGAGGCCTCGTTCAGCTGAATTTTGGATATTTCTGAGGATGCGATTTGTGACCTCTCTCTGGGCAATCTGCTCCACTGCCTAACTTTTGACAGTGTGAGCACTGTGGCAAAATTGATTCTTTACACCCAATACAAATTTTTGTTGCTGCAAACAGTGATTACTGCCTGGCGTCCCTTTGCTGTGCTCTTCTGAGACACATCCCTTGCTGTGAGGGCTCTCCATGGCCACTGCTTTCCCTGTGGTCCAGGCCTGAGACCTTCAGCTGGTCGGGCAAAGCCATTGTCTAGTCCCTTTGTGCAGGAGGCTACCAAAACAGCTATGAAACTGTGTATTTCCCTGTCATATAGTATATTCTTGACCTGTTCTATTCTGTCAGAAATGCATGTGCTACGACCTGATGGCAGAAAGTGAATGAGCCATACCCACCTTTGCTTTCAATATGGTGTCTATGAGCACACAATGTAACACGTAACAAATTTCAGTTTTGAAAGAAAGTACTATTTCACATTTAATGATGCCAGTGATATTTGGGTTGCGTCTTTTTTTAAAGTACCTCTGTATAATTTAGACAGGTGAGTTTTATTGTTTAGTTGCTATGGCCCTAAACCTCTAACCAGCCTGTAAGGCAATATTGTGCCCTATCTAAATCAATGGAGTGCTGGACTAGAGCTTAAGACTTCAATTAAACTAAGTATGTAATATTAAGTAATTGCATAATTGATCATTAACAAGGACTTTTCTCAGAGATTATTTTTTTAAGTACATATATCCTGTAGGTCTCTTAGAACATTTTAAAAATTCCTGTACACATCCATCTGTTACTTTAGACACCCAAGAATCTTTAAAAATCTCTCAAAAGTACCGTAAAAAATTTTCCACTGACTTTCACATTGGGTAACTTGTTTTCATTAGAATATACACATACTTTGGTGCTTAGATTTTGCATATTTATCTTTCTTTTGATATGCAGTATTTAAATAAATACAGATTTTGCATCTAGATGGACCGTGACTTCGAAAAGGTTCTTAAGATATTTGGATAGCTGTCAAAAATTATGTTGACTTATTAATAACTAACACATGGCTTAAGTATTTCTTTTTAGTCACATTCACATCGTGCTTTTATTCTACCTAATTTTTATTAATCTAAACATTATTCAACATAATAAAGCTTAATAAATTCTAGCTCATACCCTGTAGTTTTTCCATTATAATATGACTATTTGTCGTAGAGGAGAAACTTCAAATACACTTTTATAGCTTTCTTTCATAAGAAAGCCCTCAAGTGCTTTAGAGTACATTGCAAAATCTTTAATCCAATAACAGAAATAATAAAATGTGCTACACTTCTCCATGCCCACAGAAATAACCTTAAAAGTAAGACATTTCTTAATGCTGGTAAAGGGATTCAGTGCAGAATTGGGACGGATTGCTAACATTGTAATATAGTGCTAATTCAAGTTTGTCCTGTATTCCATCTCTCAGAAAACTGTTGATATACATAGTTCTTTTCTGTATGATGTAGTAGTCAGCTGTGGCAAAGAGCATGAATGTGTTGTGTCTGGACAGTTGACTTTAGGAACTGGTGTGTTTTGAACATGGGGATGAAAACAGCCAAGTAAGGAAGGATTCATCGAGCAGTCTGTGAAGTATCATCAACTGGTGGAGCCTCAGCTGAATTTTTGGACTCCATCTTTCAATTTTGTTTTACTTTGTAATAAGACTAATATTTATAATATTTTTCAATTATGGGTCAAAATTTTCTGAAGATTATGTAGTGACCTCTTTCCTCTATATGCATCTTTTTTTTCACCCTTGCACTCCTCCCTCACCCTATTTAAAATCAATGCTATTTATACTGTTATGCCAAAGAAACAGAAATATAATGGCATATTGGGGTCATAAGTAAGCACCAGCCTAGTGATAATCAATCCTTTAAGATCTCAGAAATTTCATTGTCTTGGGTTTAAACAAAACAGGTTCCATAAAAAAAGTTTAATTTTTGTTATTGAGCTGAGATGTCCATTTGATTAACTGAATGTTACTTAGACCTCTAAGCATCTCCCATCCTCCTGTCTGTCTGCAGCAAAACAAAGCCCATCAGGAACCACTCAACATGCCTCTGTTTTTACATGCTGTATGTGTTCAGGTTCATTCCATAGACACTGCTTTAGGAAGTCCTGTGGTGTGTCTTGTAGCAAAGGCATTCATTCTTAGTCCTCTCTCAGTAGGAAGGGAAACTTTTCTTCAAAGGTAGCATCTTTGGCTAAGTAGTCAGTTGTGAAGGTTTAAGGTGGAAGGTTTAAGACAGAAAATATAGGAAATTGGCCTAATGAATCTGAAGATGATGTGTTGTTTGCATTGCAATGTTTAAATCTTCTGCTTTTTTAAACCAGTAATTCACATATGTCACAATTTCATTCAAATCTGAATGAATGGTAAAAGATGAAATTGTGATCAACATTACTGTTAATGTGCTAAATAACCTAACCAACAGTTTTTCCCAAAAGTTTCTTGTGTTAAAAATATTATGACTTATTTTCAAGGCTTTGGTTAGAGACATTAATGCTTCTTGAATGTTTTCTTGAGGCTATAGCAAGTTATGCAGTGACAGAAAGGTATTCTTAGATGTTCCAGGTAGAGTAGCAGGGGCAGAAGTCACTTAGTACGATGCTCCTTTTAAATCTCTAGGCAGCCTTCTGACTTTTTCAGATTTGTGTGACAACACAGTGGAAAAAACTTTTCCAATATCTGTGGCTCTTAACGGTTTGGTCAGTATAACTTCAGCTCATGTGAGCAGCACAGAATGCTTTCCTGATACTTTGCCATGGCTTTCCACTCTCTATCCTATTATCCATCTCAACTGCACTGCTGCACTTTAGCATTAGGCTGCCTTAATTCCTGCACTGATAATGGGCAGTTGTTTTCCTAGTGAGAGTAAACACTAATAAAATGGACACATATGGGAGCAATTGTACACAGCACTGACGCAGCCTCTGTTTGCCTGCCATGCCTGATCACACAGTGCATGGCTAGAGCATGCAGAAGGCAACAGCACTCAATCTGTGGTTAATAACTACTAGAGGCCATAGAGCTATCATGGGCATCCTTGTCTGTCTGTGGGTTTTAACATGGATCACTCAATGGAAAGGCAAGTGCATTGACCCAAGCTAGTTGTCTTTATCCTATGATCACAAAACTGATTGTCTGTCTCAAGAGAAAAGGGGGAGTAAAGGCTGGCAGCTGAGGTTGGTGCAAACAGGAAAATGAAGGATCTGCCCTTTAACTTCAGAGCTCATTTTTTGTTGTCTTTTGCCTGATCCTTAGAAAACTGGGCACAGAACTCAGTTTGCAAGCCAGGTAAAGGATTTTATGTAAACTAACTAGGTTAATTTTCAGAGCACTTTCTAACTCAAAAGTATGGATACTTCAATCTCCCACAATGCCATGAAGGGAATCTTATTTTTGTTATGTAGACTTATAAATCAGTATAACCATAAACAAAGAAATTAAATATTTGGAATTATCCCTGACCTAGAAACCTGATCCCTCGCCTTAAATCCCTTGCTTACCCCATAGATGACACCTGTTTCTCTTTGCCTTCCAATAAACAGAGGTATAACAATATATTCACTGCAGCTGCACAGCATTTATCACTGCTGATGTTTCCATTACATGGGAGTACATGACTTTTCACTTTACATTTAATTAAATGTTTTTATGATTTCATTATGAAATAATTAATCTGTCAGAAAACAACCTGAGATTTCATATGAAATCTGGGCAATATACTAGCTTTTCTCAAGCACTATTTACATTTTATTTATAGCCTTTAATTTTATAGGTAATAACTGTCTTCTTTAACAGTGAATTCATCTGGGACAGAGTTGCCTTATCAGATGCACTATTAACTTTTTTTTCTCCTAGTGTTCACTGTCTTCATTTCTTTCTCACAGTAACAATATGCAGTTTGTCTGTTTAGGCAGCTAGACTAATTATTTTCAGCTGCACATGTGATTGGTTTAATTCTTCCCAAATGGCCTGAAATCCACCAGAAATACAGTCTGTGCTATCTCTCCTGTTTGCTTCATTACATTTCAGAAGAGCTACTTTTAACTTTTACATTGGGAGAACAAGTCATTCTCTTCTTGACAACTGTGTGAAGGCAAGTACTAGCTTTTGTTATCTAGAACCTTTACTAGTTACAGACCAAATGGGACAGATTTGACCCCCTGGGTTGTGGTTCCTTCATCTCCTTCAGACACAGAATTCACTACTATTCTGCTCTAAGACATTTAACCAAATCAACAAGTAAAAGGAAATTTTGTTAAGTTGGGCCAAATATAGCTCTGAAGTAATCCAGAAGCTTGTGTTATACCTGAGCTGACCTTATTATACTGTCATTAATCTGCTTTGTTATGCCTGAAGAATCACGGGGGTCTCAGAACTGCTGGTAATCTCCTCTGCCATATGTGTGGTAATATCTGAACACAGCGGGATAAATTAAGAATAGTCCCATCCTTGCTTTATTACTTGTAAATCAGCCCATTAATATTATCTGAATGCAGTTTGTTAGGATTAACAGAGATGATATTTGAATTGCCACAGTGATTACTTCTTAAAAACTCTGCTAAATGTGAATTTTGAAACTTAGAAATAAATTGGTGCTGAAAGTCAAAAACCCCTTCAAATGCAGCAAAAGGAAAAATAAAGAGTTATCCTATCAATAGGAAGAAACAACTTGATGCCAAGAATATGTAAAACATCTTTTGCTATAGTATATTTGAATCCCAAAAGACAGACTAAACACAAAGTATTGGCTTGGGGGCTAGAGTACTTCTTAGTGAGGCAGCAGAGCACATAAATCACTGTTCAGTTTGAATTAGTATAGTAAATTAATATTATGGAAAGCTTCCCCCCCCTTTTTTTTTTCTGGTAAACAAGTGTTTTGTCTGATTTACAAAGAAAACATTTTACACTACTCACCACCGTGCTGTCCCTGCCCTGTTTTCTACTGTGGAGTTTCAGTCAGCTGTTTTTGAATTTCAATGATGATTAAGTTTGTCTGATTTTTACAGCTTCTTTTTTAGAAAGAAATCCTATGACTGTCATAAAAGATCATGAGCAAAGATGACCCAGGCCAGGCAGTTATAGCCCATGGGCACAGGCAGAGTTACAAAAATATTCCTCCTCTATAGAAGACGACACCTTCTTTCTCTTGTAAAGATATGCCAAGAAGCAATACATAAACAATATGTTTGTAATGTGATGAAAACTAAACAGAAAAATACATCTGTTACATCATTAGAGCACAGCATTAACATTTTTATTTGCCAAGGTCCTGCCAAAATTTTTGGTTTTATCAAGCATTGCATATAAAAAGTTTCTGAAAGTTTTTCACTGCGATTGATTTTGTTACATTAATAGAAACCAGCACTTTGGCATTGTACAGGTTGACTGCTCTCTTTGCCTTTTTAGCTCTGTCATTGTTTACAGGGCCAGGGTAGAGCCTTCACAGTGATGAGCACATTGTGACAGCCCAGTGCTGAGAAGGGCGGAGAGGAGCTGAACTGCCTCCTCTCAGCCAGCAAGTTGCAGGGGGTACTGCAAGGGGGAGTACCCTGCTGACAGCCCACACCTCCCTCTGCCTGGACACCCTTTGCAGCGAGGGCAGCCAGTTCTTCTGCTGTGCCCAGCCTTGCTGGCCAAGAGTTTCATGTCCTTCTGCATGCTTTGACCTGAAAGGTGCTAGGAAGCCTCAGCCAAGCATGAGGGCAATCTTAAGGCAGCTGCTGTTACAGAATACATGTATTTACCCACACTTATTCAGTTCTGTATTGAAGCCCTTGTGGATATACGGGCACAGTTTGGAAGGTCTCTCTATTTTATTAAGTCTTTAATTTAAATGTAGAAGATGTTTTTAAGCAGTTTGTAGCAATTATTTCAACATCTATGACAATGTCGCAGATTTTCTTTTCCATCTGCAGAGATTTTCTTAGAATTCAGATGGGCTAGAAGAAGTATGAAAATAGAAAAAATGGCACAAAGATGGATGAGCCTTTTTGCAGGGGGTCTTGCCTTGTAGAACAGGCCCTGCCTTTCCATAGCAAGTTCAGCAGGCACCAAAAGGCAGGAGGGCATGTTATTAACTCCTGCAGTGCTGTACCCTGAGAACAAAAGCTGTGAGAAATTTTGTTTCAAAACAGAGCAAGACTGTACCTTCAGATTCTATTTTGTTTACTTTTTGTCTTAAAAATAGCAGTCTTCTGGTTGGAAAGCTACCATGGTATCATGGTACTTTGCAGTCAGATCTTATGTGGACATTTGTTTTATGTTCTTTCTGAAGATGGGAGTTTGAGCAGCAAGTTATAGCATACCCTGTCCTGGGGTGATTTTGGGGTGTTCATATAGGAATAAATGTTCAAATAGCTAGTTATGTTTTGTACCAGTGCATGAAGAATTTAGTTGCTGGTAATCTCTGAAAGTACTAATCCAGCCTGATCCAGTTTAGCTCGTAATATTCGAAAGCAGCACAGAAAATACAGCAAAACACACTACAAGAGCTTTGTATTCACATTGATGTAAGGAAAGATTTATTTTAATGTACTCATGGATTCTTAGAACCAGGCATTCGCTATCATATTATCCTATAACATGTCAGAGAAGTAATGCTTCTAAGAGAAAGATGGCAGATTGTCAACTACTGATGATGGTAATTCGGGGATGTAGCATTTTTATGGATAGAATTACAACAGAACAGCCTTAACTGCCTATGGCAAAAAACGCTGTTAGGTATTGACAGGATAGTAAGTTAAACTGAAATTCTTGTGCTCTTACTAGAAAGAGGAACATAATGTTTAAAATCACCTACTACTAGGTGTAATATTGTTTTGAGTAGGCTCTGGGCAGAGAGTTGCATCCATTGTTGTTCAGGACAACAAATTAAAAGTATACCAAAAAAAGATGATTCAGCTATTAAATGCTAAATAGAAAGTGTTATTCTGTTTCACCCTACAGAGGGAACTGCAGTTTGGTTTTCAATAGGAAAGGCTAGTTTACTTAGCTGAAGAAAAAGCTAAGGGCAAACTCATAGCAGCCAAACTGTATTTGAAGAGGAGCTACCAAGACAACAGTCAGGTTCTTTGCCATAGGGGCAAGTGATGTAAAAAGGGGCAGTGGCCATAAGTTGCAGCTTGGGAGGGTTTAATCAGAAATTGAGAAAAACATCTTCATCAGGAGGGTGGAGCAGCACCAGAGCAGGCTGCCCAGTGGGATCTCATCCCTGGAGATTTTCAAGGGGTGGTTACACAAAGCCACAACTAACCTGATCCAGTGTCACTGTGAGTTCTTAAAAGGGTTATACTGGAACTAAAATTGATTGAAAAGAGAATTTAAAAGTAAACCTTAGTACATGAGAATCTTTTAGGACTAAGCGTTATAATCGATGACTTTGGGCGTGGAAATGTGACAGCCAAAAAAAATATTGAGCACCTGCAAATGACAATTGGAAATTGATAACAGACCACTGTTAAGTCATGTACCTAGGCATGTGTTTTGTCAGGCAGCTGGGTATCCCATCCCATGAGCTTTTTGTTCTACTTTGTGCCTTTTAAATAAATCTTCACACACCAAAAAAAAAAAAAAAAAAAAGAAGTCAGAGACAACTTCTTTGTACCAAAAAAAGACAAGAGAAAAATTCTTTGAACTGCTGTAAACCAGCGCTTTTCAATGGTGTTATGAAAATATTGCAGCCACACATGCTGGTTTTTAAAGTGGGACCCATATCGCTGTCAAGATATTGACAACCTGTTGTTTGAGATGGACAGTCTCCTGACAGAGGTACAGACATGGCAGCTTGGAGCAATCCAGAGATAATTTGTTTTTAAAAAAAACACATGCAGGATGTTACATAAGAAGTGTCATTTCTTGCATTGATTTTATTCTTTCGTTAAAAAAAAAGAGATTTTTATAGTAATTTCTATAGTAAGAGAGATTGGGAGCCTGTTCCCTTTTACCATCTGGGTGATGATTATGAGAGCATCTTCTCTTGCCTTTATTAACAATTTTTTGAGACAGTCTTGGTATGTTTTCATACTGCAAGTCAAACTATCTTCAAGCCTTAAAATAGATATAGGTATTAATCCTGAAGTGAGGGCTGCCTGCAGCTCTCAGAATTGTCACTCCCTGTGACAGTTGCCAGACCTGTGTGTGCAATTAATTGTTTTGCATTGTTAGATGGATCCACAGAGCTTAAACTTAGAGCCAAGGTTTGTAGAGCCACCATTTTATTCTTCATGTGCTAATTCTATACTGTGGTGTTCACATTTTATAATAACAAGTCCTTGATATATATGATACATTTTACTCTAGACACTGCTGTCCTTTATGTGCACAAAATAATCTTAAATATTCTCAAATGAATCAGCTGAAGTTAATAAAAGAAAGCAAAACACAGGAAAACTTCTGAATAATATGAAGTTGAGGGATTCTCAGGGAAATTTTCTTCCCATCCAGCACCTAGTCCTCTGTTTTTGCGTGACTTTGCCTCATAAGCAGAATCTATCTTACTGCCCCCTTCAGAAGATAATTAAATGTCTTTTTATGAATTCATTTATGTGCTAGTCCCCCTACCTCAGAACAGATGCCTCTTAGGTTAGGTTGCTCAGTGCTGCACCCTCTCCAGTTCTGCCTGTCTCCAAGGATGGAGATTCTTCAAGCAGTCCCTTCTACCATTTAACAGCTGTCATGGTAAACTTTTTTTTTTTCCTAGTACCTAATGAGAATTTCCTCTGACATCAGTTGCATCCATTGCTGCTTTTTCTATCATCAAGCACCTCTGAGGAAAGTCTGGTTCCATCTTTTCTGCACCCTCCCCTGAGTAGCTGCAGACAATGGTAGGGCCCTCCCAAAACCTCTTCTTTGGGCTGAACAAACCCAGTTTTCAAAAGCCTCTCCTGCTTCATCACATATTCCATCCCCTCACCATCTTGCTGTCTCTCCACTAGACTCACACTGGCATGTGAACCTCTCCTATACTGGGCAGACCACCCCTGGGCATGATTCACCAGATATTGTTTCACAAGTGCCACGAAGAGGGGAAGAATTGCTTTCCTTCCATTTCTGGTGGGACTGTTGCTGGTACAGGTCTCATGTGGCCAACCCCCTTCACTGACAGGGTGCACTGATATATACAGCAGTCAGCCCTAACTAATAAGTACAAAATCCTGAGTGTGGATATAGGTTACTTTTTGAGCACATGCTGAACAAGGAGGCTTCAGTGGAAGTTAGAAATAAATACTTTTGGAATCCACATGACAAAGTGCTTATTCATTCTGTAAGTAATATAAATTTGCAAAGGTTTTCTCGACAGTTTCTGAGGGGAAGGACACAAAGGTTGTTCAGGAAACAACCAAAGCCTTGCTGTAAGTCAGAGGTAAGATATCTTCTCCCAGATCCTCAGCATAAGAGGATCAGTGTCAATCTCCTAACTGAAATTGTATCTGAAGCATGTTGTGTACTGAAATATCAATATTTGGCGAAATGAAAAAAAACAACTCTCCAAACTGTTTTCTTTATCATTGTATAGTTCCATGAATCAGGCTCATCACTTGCAAAGTAAGTGTTGCTGCATTCATTTCCTGACCAAATTACAAATATAAGGGTGAAGCATTATATCTCTTTTTTTACTCACTCCACTCTTATCCCAGTAGAAGTCTGTACCCAGAACTTGGCACACAAATGTCAATTATTCTGCTTGCCTTCTTATGCCACCATTTAAATCACTGATGTCTTGGTCCAGAAGCTTTTATGCAAGTTGTTCGTATGAACACGAGAAGAGCAATTTAGGTAGCTAGATGTAGGGTACCCCAGCCTGACCTCCAGCTGCCACTCCAGCTGTGAGTTCTGGTCATATCTGCCAGTCCTATGCAGGGGCCTCAGGTGAGTAGCAGTTCTAGGCTGAGACTGTATTTGTCTTCAACTCTTGAAATGTTAATTTAGAGAAAGCATGAACTGGAAGCACTTTCTAATGTGTAGCTATTACAGCATGTCCAGTCTAAAATGCAAGGCAAGCAAAAAATAAGCAAAGAAAATTAAAAGGCAACTATTACATCAACCTTAGTATAAAGATAAGGCCAACAATGTAAGTGAACTGCCTAATACAAAGGACCGTAAAGAGAAAAGTAAGCTTCTGATATTTGGGTTATTCTGATATTTGGGTTATTCTGCCTAAAAATCCCAGTGTAATATAGGGCACTATCTTCTATATACAATATCCATAATTTTATGCCTCATTAAGAAAAATGCTTCCATAATGTTTATATATTAAATTTTAATATATTATGTATATTTCCCAGTAGAAAGGAACCCAAAATCGTTAAAAGAAATTTGCATCTCTGGCTGATGAACTGACCAAAGTCTAGGATGAATTTTTTTAGGATTATATGCCAAAGTTTTTATCTCAAGTCCCACCAATCTCCTACTGAAACAACTATTGAAAGTGGGCAGCAAACCAGGATGATAATAATGCACTATTTTGGTTTTAGACTGAATATCTCATACGTTCTTTTCAAATTTTCTTTTGTCTGTACCCTGAGGTTCTTCCAGTGAGCAGTCTTCTCTCTGTAGTAGAATAGAAAGGATGAAGTTAGGATATGTCTCCAAGAAGTGTCTATAGGTGTTAAATATAAAGCTTGAAGTATTGATGATTTAAAAGCCTCTGCTCAATACATAATTTTCAGATTTAGATTTTTTTTCAATAGGACACCCATTTTATGTACTGCTTATTTGGATTGAATTTGTTATTGTTTTTGTTTAGAAGAAAGAGATTATACAATGTTCCAGTGTTTGTGTAAAGGAAAAAATATGTATTCTGAGTTGCACACTCATTGTTTTCAAAAAGATAGTCTCATGGCTCTAAAAACGGACACCTCTCAGATAAAAGCAAGTTATTTTTATTTCCATAAAGAGTATACAAATACAGGGTTAAATGACAGTGCTCTTATGTAACATACAGATAGTTCAGTTTTGGAGTCTTTGACAAGGTTAGTAACATCATTTGCTGTGCACTGCCATGTGCCTTCTAGTTCATTGGAACCATTTTAGTAATTAGAGCATGTTTTATTCTCTAACAAATGTCTGAAATCCATTGTTAATGTCCCTTAGAGAACTTATATCTAAATTATCAAAGCTGCAAAATTATTTTGGTTATTGGCCCATTAATTACATTGTAAATTACTGCATTACTCCATTGTGTCTTTATTTAGAATATGCTACCTCTAATTCTTGGTTAAACTTGTTTATATATATTCTGGGATCACACCAAAACATTGATCTTTGACAATATTCATTAGTGCTATTCAGCTGAGAAACCTAATGTTCCCAGCATCTTCTCTCAGTGGATGGGGTTTTTTTAAGGTATAATTAGGAATTCCAGAAAAAAAATGTTTCCATATGGGAGAAGGAATTCTTAAAAACTTTGTAAAATGCTGTAAGTGACAGCATATATATATATATTTATATGAAGATTATAATGACAGCAGTCCACCCAGTGACCTTAAACATCTGTGCAATGTGCTTTCACTGGGGATTGGAAGGGGAAAATTGACATTTCTTAGCTGGTTTATAAGTCTTTTTACATAATTCAGTGAAGTTGATATGTGGCATTTCTTTCACCTTGAGACTTGTTGATAGCTTTCTTATAAAAGTTGTATCAATCTCTTGTATATCTGAAAAAATATGGATTGGCAGTTAATTACAAACAAAGCAACATAGGGCCAACAGATGCTGACTTGGGCTAAGCTAAAAGGTATGCTTTCTTGTTTGGACTTTCTATTGAAAGGCTCAGTGCTTTGTTAAATTAGATGGCTAAAGGAGAATGAATGGAGTGATTTTTGTGTTGCATTTTACAGTTGATAATCTTCAGAGCTAGAGAGAAGGCATTCGGTTTAATATTTATTAAAATGCGAGAGTTGCATTTTGCAGAATGGATCCAAAAATAACTCTAACAACTTGAAGTCTGTGATAGTTTCTTTGTAAATTATAATTAATACATAATAGATTCCTATAAAAAATCTGCATACAGTTCAGGCAAGGATTTTAAACTGCTTTACATAGGCATATAAATACTGCTACAGAAGAGAAATTCAAAGAAAAGTGACTGAAGGACAGTTCTAAAGATACAGCTTAGTTCCTACTCTTTCAAACCTCTCAGTTCTTAAACTAGAAATTAACCACAGGTCTCCTGAACCTCTTCTCTTCTACCACAAGGATATATTGTCTCCCTTCAGATATAAAGCCACAGAGGTCATGAATTATTACACTGAAGAGTTTGTGAGTTGGTATTTATTAGTCTTTCAGAGAAGTGGCATAACTTTTCAGGAGAGCAATAATTCATCTGATGACCACAAACCAGACCTCATTCTGAATATTTAATTTAGACTAAAAAGAAGACCTGCTATTACATACCAAGTCTTTTAATTTTAGAAAGTAACCGTAACATATGCTCTAACCCAATGAGAAGGTATGAGCTCTTTTAATTCACGATACATCCCTTCTATAAAAAATGGATGAGTACTAGTTAATTTTAACCTAGTCCTTGTCCTCTGTAAAGCTGAGTGAAAACACAGATTTGTAGTATGTCTTAAAGGTTAATACATTGAATGGGCTGTTTCTTCTATGTTTTGGATTATCATTTACAACATAAAATGTTAATATAACATTTTTATTTTTAATAGGTAGAATATCTATTTAAAAGCAAAATAAAACTCAGAAATACAGGCACACATATTCACCTATTTAACAGTAAAACTGATCCCATTTGCTAAATGTGTGTGTATTTCAGAGCTCAGACCTTGAAAATTTTGAACACCCTGTATTCCCTTACCACAGTGGGAGGCTAAGGAACCCATCATCTTGTGAGATGCAAGATTAGATATTGCAATAATTTCCCACCCCCTCAATATTTACATCCTAATATTTCATCATCCTCCCAAGTCCACAGCCTTCTCCAGTACACAGGGAGACAGATGGCTCATAAGATTACAAGCTATGGAGATTTGGTGCTACAGACAGGTCCCCTGGTATTCTAAGAAAATTAACAATTTATTTAAACAGCTCTGTCAGAAGCAATCCTCTTTGCCTCATTTTGTCTCCTGCTGGCTCTGTCTCCTGTAGGATTGGCTGCACACAGATTCACTGGTTACAGATTAATGATGGAAGACAGAAAAGAAACATAGTTATGAGTTATATGACGTGTGGACACTGGACAAGCACGTGAGCATAACCAGAATAACAGACAAAAAACATCACACTTCTTATTTTTGTACCATCTTTATGAAAGAACCCTCTGTTTTTGGGAGCTGAAACAGATTCTTGCCTGTTGAGCAGCTCTAAATTAAGTCAAAGGATTATCTGTATCACAGTAGTTCCAAGGAACATCAGACTTCACATACGGAGGGCACCAGCCTGACTCTGCAGCCTGCAAAACCATTGCTGCTGCTGCCTGCTGCTGCTTCATGGCCTACACTGCTGCCCACTTACTGGTGAGTTCCCTGGAGCAGGTACACAATCAGCAGGTGATTGTTTTGCACAGAAAAGTCTTGCACTCTACCGATTATTGCAGCACTATGCAGTTTGTTGAGCTGGCCAGTGAAAACAGGTAGCCAAAGTAAGGATCTGGCTCTTGTGGGAACTGCAGCTCTGAACTGCCGAGGGGCCACTTACAGGATGGAGTGATTAGCCACTTGGCTAATCACCCACAGATGGGGAACACATCTTTTCACTTCTTTGTCACTGCCGTGCTGCAGAGGTCTTACTCTGGCCACTTTGTCGAAGGGAAGGATGATCATTTGCTGTCGTGTCATTTAAATCTAATGCCAGAGGCAGGGAAGCCTGCGTGCCAGCCAGAGCCCCTGCAGTCAGTGCGTGATGGTTCATTCAGCCCAAGGCAGTCGCTTGTTTGATGAGCCTGCTTCCCCTCCTGAGGTGTGCTGAGAGCAGGGTCCTCCCCAAGGGTCTCACCCAAGTGAAAGTCTCATGCTTCACATTGCAGCTTTCGCTTTGGCTTGAGGAAGAGCAACAAAGTAACCAGGCAGAGACATGCTCCGGCTGAACTCTCCTGGTGCTCTGTATTTCTGAGGAATGAAGATTGGGGGTTTGGCAACAAGGATACAACCACCCCTGAAATGAGAGGCTGCCTCCAGTCACTGTCCAAGACCTGGGCAAAAGGGAGCAGGTGTCTTAGAGTGTGCAGTAAAGTCAGCTCAGTAGGAAAACGGAAACTGGGATGTGTGGTTTTCCAGATTTGCTTGCTATAGAAGTTCTCTTCGAAAATAGTGCTGTTTCTCTTTTACTTGGCAAAATAAGCATAGTTTCAGTAATCCTCATCTCTCATATATTTTAGCATAGCTTTTCTGAGTGTCAGTGAATATAATTGTACATGCTACACAATTTGTCAACAGTATTTGCTTATCACTGGAAATACTGCACCAAGGGCACTAGGACTGCATTTGCCTTTTCCACAAATGAATTACAAGGGATGTACAACTATCCTGTGATCCTCCCGCATCCTGTCCCTTTCCATCCATCACTGTGAGTTGAAATCTTCTTTGTTAACATTATTATTATTCCCTTTGAATTTTCTACTATTGAATTTCTGACTGTTCCTATTACTTTTTTTCATCAGCAGCTAGAATTTCCTCCATGATATTTGGAATATCCCCTATATATACAATCATCCCTCTTCAGTGCCATCATTAAATTTCATTAACATACTTCTCTCTTTTCTATGACAACCATTACTGAAAACATGAAACAGCATCTGTTCCCACACTGGTCTCTAGGGAAAATCAGCTCCCAGGGAGTCTCCAATCCAGCAGTCTTCTGCATAACACAGTGGTGTCTCTCTCCACCAGTCCCATCCCCATTTGTACTCTGCTCCTCAGCTGAACTAATGAGTTCTTATGTGGCACCACCCTCAAATGCCTTAATCAGAAACATCTAATCTTTTGTAATTACTTTGTCAAGCAAATCAGTTCTGCCAGGTAGTTTGATGGCTTGATCTAGCATAAGAGTTCTGTACAAAAACAATACAGCTTTTTATCCCACTTCCTACTTTTTTCTGTTTTCATACTTTTGTGCATTTACATTAATCTAGTCCGTGCTTCAACCTTTTTCTCAAATGCTTGTGATACCACCTTCACTTTCCTTGTTCTATTTGTCTATACGTCTGAAAATCCTTTAACAATCTTCTTAACTTCTTCTGCTATGTGAGCTAAACTTTCATCAACTCTCCATTTACTCCTACATTTCCCAGGTTTAAGAAGTACATTTTTCCTGTTGATTAATGTTTGTTGGTGGGTTGTTTGGTTTTGGGTTTTTTTTCAATTCTTGTAGTTCTTGCTAATTCTTAAGTTTTTCATCCTACAAGGTCTGGAGACTTTTCTTATCAGGTTCTTTTTTCTTCACTAGAGAAACAGGGTTCAAATAATTTTCTCATCATTGGAAGGAATAAATTTAGTTTTCTTCTTCAGGCCATCTCCAGCCTCCAGATTCTCTCCTACTTAGGCTGTCCTAAGGAAAACAAATAAGTCTTTGCTCTCTAATTGGCATTACAGAGGGCAAAAGCAGTTTTCTGCAAGTGTATACACATATATTTTCTCATGTGGTTTTCCACACTCAGTTTGAAAAAACTCAGTCAAAGGAAACTTAACTTCCCTCAGCTTTTCTTTGTTTAGATCCATAATATATTGAGAGGTTTTCTATTTCTTCTGCCTGTAGCAGAAAACTGCCATACTAAGGTTTTTAGGATGAAGTAAAATAAAAATTGTCATCAATCCTATTAACCTAAAATCCACAGGCATAGATTATTTTATATTATTGCTTTTATGGTAGTTGCCCCATTATATGGCTATACTAAAGCAAATTATTTATCACGGTAAATATTTCAGTTCTTAGCTGCCTTATATCACCTTCAGTCTTTTGTGCTTTTACAAAGGAAGTTTAACTGGAGATGTCCCCAAACTCACAGTTGCCAACCAACTTTTCTCATCAGTGTTTATGAGATCAGCTCCAAGGCTACAGAAAGTACGACACAGAGTCGCATTTTAGGCTCACCAAAAAAAAAAAAAAAAAACCAAGCAGAATAAGTCAATGCATTATTTTAATTAAGTAAATAAAATAATAATTTTAAGACAAAGAAAGTATCAATCATTCCAGTGCAGTAATGTCCTAAACTGAACTGTTTAAAACCAAGTAGCAACTTAGCCCCGGAGGACTAGGTGTGGAGAAAGAGAGGCAGCATCAAGCTTTGTCTTGAACCTTCTCCGACAAAGATGAGGTTGTGGGAAATACTGGGCTACAGCACCAATAAATCTTGCATCAAAACATAAGCTTTCTGGATTTAGGAGTCACTTTGCAGGGATGTCTCCTTTCCATGGGAAAGCATTAATGTGTGTATAATCTCACACTCTGTTAAATACAGCTTTGGAATAAGCAGCATTGAAAAGTCTTTGTGAAACCAAGAATTTTGCCTTTTTCATTTCTCTCCATCCAAAAACCTAGAAAAACCAAATGTTTCCTGACTCTCTCTTGACTGTTCTTAGTTTAATTTATAGGATGTCCCGCTTTCCCTTAGTTTCTCAGACACCCCTGGTTTTAATTTGGCAGCTCTCAGTGGTCGCTGCAACATGATTCAGCTGTTCACTGTAACAGCCACCTTCCCACGTGCAAACATTTCCAAACACAAACAGTTTTGGATATAATTACTTTAAGGAAAATATTGAAAAATCCATAAATCAAGATCAAAAGAAGTAAAAATACAGTTATTGTCACAGAATATCCCCCTTTTCTGTCCTCCATCTACACCTAAGAAGAACAACACAGGTAACTCAGTGTAATAACTGATCTCATTGGACTAAAATCTGTTAAAAATACAAGTACTCGTTTATCTGTGTTCCAAAGGCCATTGCATTGTAAAGGAGGAGGGTTCAGGTGAACATTCTTCCAATGAAAGATCACTGAATATCCAAAGATGATATTATAGAGTAGGTCTTACACATTTCCTGCAGAAGTATATTCTGGTTGTAGGAATAAAACCAATAATTTCTTTGATATTATAATAAGAAAATGACCCACTGAAGGAAACAAGAGAATCCCCTTGCCCAAATGATGTTTTTTGCTCCCCAAACTACCCTTTGTTGAAAGGTGTCTGGTGCTGAATGCTCCAAAACTTTAGGATAAAAATGATGGAGAGAAGAGGGAGTTATTCTTGTTCAGCAAAAGGCAAAAAGCACATGGGATAGATATGTCTTGGTTAATTCAAGCTTGTCTGTCTCTCTCTTCTGCTTTGTCTTCCTTCCTATTTTGATAGTAGCAGCTAAATGTGGGTGATTAACATTCTAATCTCTGAAGCACCTGCATATAGCTAAAGATTTTCTAGCCTACCTACAGGGTTAGCAGGCCTAGTGCTGAAGTTAATGGAATTGGGTATTAAAATCACAGAGGGAGTTTTGAAAATCACAAGAAAGGTGACCAGCACCAACTCAAGTCTGCTTTTAACTTAGGGAAGAGTTCCTTAAAGGATAGTCAGCAAATTCCTGTCCTGAAAATCCTGCTGCCCAGTCATGTGCATTTAGTGGTGGCCTACTTGGGACAGTTTACATTTAATTCCTAGTACAAATATCACTAATAACCTTTAATTTCTGATGCCTAGTACATTCTTTGAGGGAAAGGGATGTGTCCTTTTATACACATCAGGAATGTACAGATTTGAATTGCTCAATGGTGACGATTTTTTTTCATAAATGTATAGCAAGTGATTGGATAAGAATGAAATATGAGAAGCACAATTATTTTGGTTCAAGCTTCTAGGTAGCAAAGAGAATAAGTAAAGTGGGGAGCATAATTTTGCCATGGAGAGGTGCAATTCCACTGAGATTGTAATGACTGCAAAGCTGAGAGAAATCTAATTGATGTCCTGGAATAGAAGGTCAGATAAGGTCAAATATGAATATTGTGTAAAAATACAAAAAGATAATATGTCCACTTTGCACTTGGTGTGTCTGGGACCAATCGGTTGGGATGCTCAGAATCTGTTCACAGATATTCTGCCTTTTCTGAAGTCTAAAAATTGAGGGCTTAAGTTTTAAATTTTGAGTCCCCCAGAAATGCAGATCTAAAGCAGGGCTGTTTCCAGCAAGCCTGGGCTCCCCTACACCATTACTTAGGTGGGCATCACTGTCTGTCTTACCACTGTCTTGATAGTGTTCCCTTCAAAATAAATGTCAGCTTCCCCATCCACTTTTGACATCCCCAATGAGTGATAAATGAGAGGACAAACGTAAGCATGTCAATTCAGCAACAGTCATTGACCAACAACATGGCAATGGGGATGAGCAGTGGGTGTTGCACACTTCAGACTCCTCCTGTAGGACTCAATAATGGCATCACCTGTTGGGAACACACTGATAGCAATAGTTTTAGTGTAGACCACACCTTATGTGAAAATATGGAATGCATGGCTGCAATCTTGCTCTTGCCAATGAATGGAATTGGTCATGCTGATAAGAACCTTTTGACTCCCTGTCCTTTCCTTCTCTTGCCAGTCTGATCTCAGGGTAAGAAGTGGGGATCACAGAATATTGTTTGTCACAAGAAGGCATATGAACTTATTGAGTTCAGTGGCAAATGCACTCAATCATATGAACTTATTTATGGAAGCTGCTTTGTGTATATATCCATTCCTACATTTTAATTCTTTCACTCGTGCTTCTAAAATTTAACCCTAAAAATCAGAAACGTATTAATGAGAAAAAGATGCTGGAGATCGTGGTAGTTTATGCCAGTATTAATACACTAGAGAATGCTGTATTGCAGAAAGTGTATTAAAAAATTTAAAGAAAGAAGTGACAGACTTTGATATTAAGTAATTCATCTTCTTCCCTTGGAACCACAGAGAATTGACACATTCATTTCAGACATTTTAATAAGAGCATTACTGAAACTGGTTTTTCAGTAAACCAAGTTGCTGTAATCTTACATTTCTTTTAAATATACTGAATTTCTCAACTTTACCATCTTTATACAGAGAAAGTCATTATATTGTGACAACAAGTATCTCTGAATACTGTGGCTTTAGGAGCCAGAATTAAGCAAAAACCGAGAACTGAACTACCTACCTATCTACTATCAGTGTTGCTTTGCACCTGAGCAGTGGATGTGTGGATCTCTGTGTGGTGTCTTACTAATGATCCCAGAATCTCTGGTGAGCACCATTTTTGCTTCTGGAATCCCCAGGTGTATTGCAGTCCTCACCTGGCATCCCACTGGACATTGGCACATACCTGCATGGTACTCTCTATAAGAAGAGAAACCTGCCAGAATTCCAGCAACCATATGGAGACAAGTGTCAAGCAGGTTTGTAGGCACTGATAAATTCATGGTCCAAAGGGCACTGTCCACCCTGGAGGGTTTACTGCTCAAGAGACTGCTAGCCATTCGAGCAAGAAGTATTGTGGCAGGGAGCAGAGCAAAGGAATAAGAGGATGGAGAGCATATTTCAGTGTAATTATAATAATTTATAACTTGGGGTTGTTCTCCTGTTAAAATCTCAAAAGCAGAATATTTTTACTTTCTTATAAATTATTCACAGTCATTTGCTTTGCTTCATGACAAGTAACTTCTTTTCTTCAGACAGGATTTTCAACCTGAAAGAATGGAAGTGTTGACCTAGTTATGCCTAACAAACAAAACGTGAAAAGAACTAAAATTAGAAATTGATGAAATAATCTTAGTATGAGCAAGAAATAAGGCCTTTTCTCCTTTCTGTTCCATCTGAATTTAAAATAAGTAAAGCTATTTCATTTTAAAAAAAAAAAAGAAAAGAAAATAGGCGTCAAAATTAAAATGGTCTGAGAAGGATGAGGTAACATATATGGAACATTCTGTACATTATAAAAAAAATTGGTGTCAAAAATGCCCTAAAAGAGAAGTTAGTCCTTTAGCAGTTCTGCAAAATGTTCATGATGCCTTGCCAGACTCTCATGCCCCACCTGCATCCTGTGTCCTGCAGACTGTGGCCCTTGTCATACAAGACGTGGATTTCTGATGCTGAATTGAGGGCAGTGTATAGGAATTGAAAAAGTATATACCACATGACATGTAGTGGGTTAAAGATTCTTTAGAAGCATCATTCTCCAGATTCAAGATCTAGGACTGGATCTACTCACTCCCATATTGAAAAAAAAATGCTGAAAAGAAAAAAATAAAAAGGCTTTGTGGAAAACCTGTGCCCCTTTTAACCTTCTAGTATATCCAGTGCTAATGTATGGGATGTTATTAACGTATTGATTGCATATTCCATTAAAAGAGTCTCAAATGGTTAATGTAGGTCAAAAAATTACTTACCTTCTAAGACATAGAGATCAAGATATTAAAAATTATGAGACTTCCTTAAAATTCCTAAAGCCATAGTTAAACCATTTAATGGGTAACATTGTTTAAAAAGAAAAAACAACCTCGCACTTAAAATTCTCACTAGGAATCAAGGATTTAGGTTTTATTATCTGAAGTGCTTCAGAAACTGGTAGTAAATAACACTTAATTAAACAGATTAAATAAGAAAATGTTTGTTTATGTTATTCTATAAAGAAAAGAATCCCACAATTTTTGCAATGTTAACTATGTTTGCTCTTCCAAGGACTTAAAAGAAACAGGGTGCCAAGAAGTTTCTTATCTACTTATTGGAGACAGTTGTGATCATATTCAAGATATGAGAGGGGTTGTATATGTTTAAATGACTTGCAGTCCTAGTTTGTACATTTTAAATTGGCCAGATGCATCTACGTTTCGTTTTTCTTCAACCACTATTCAAAGTATTTGAAATCTGTGCTAGTTCGTAACTCAGCTCCCAACATGCTTGAACTGCCATGCAAAGGCAACATAAGATTGGGGATTTATTCTCCTCTTCATGAGAAGTGCTCCATTTTTATATCTCCTGGTGCACATACATTTCCTTTTTGGCTAAGTGTTTTGCTGAGTTTGTCCTATTTATAGTAATTTCCAGTGGTTTGGTAATGTTCAGTTAAAATATCCAGGCAAATGTTCTCTGAGTTGGGAGCTCTGGACTATTAGACGTCTTCCTGCTTGCAATTTAAAAGAATACATTGGAAAAACCATGAAGCGATCACTACTTCATGTGTTCCCTATTTACTTTGGATATCAGACCTAAACTTGGCTGTATTTATGACTACTTTCTTAGGTGTTTAGAAAAGTAGTTGTTGGACAGCAGGGAACCATTTCACTTGCAGCTGTTTATTTAGTATTTATCATTTTAACAGTTCAGGAAAAAAAACATTTTCCAACCTCATTTTTTACAAGAATTTCCACTCAGTACAAGCTATCAACACCTTCACCAAGTCAGAAACATAAAGCTGGCCTCATTCTCCTTACCTTATAATTTATAATGATGTTTTGGTAACTGGTAATCTCAGCATGTGCAATGGAGTCAGTCAAGAGACTCATGTACACAATTAGTAATGTACATAGTGGCTCTGAAAATTATTATGACATCAGGATTCTCAACTGTATTTTGAAAACATAATTTCTTTGTAAAGAACCTGAAACTTTCAAAGAGAGAAAGCAAGCCAGCTGCATGGCAGGCAGTGATAAGCAAAACTGAAAATCAGGCTGTGTTAATATAGAATTGTAAGCCTTTTATCTGCGTTTTAAACCTTAGGAAATTTCCTCCAAAAGAAGAAGGCGTAAATATCTTCTTCATTTAAATAACTGCTACTTGATATTCTGATGACGAAGAAATTAAATGGTTTTGGTTTGGACTTTTGTTTAGCTTGAGTTTTGCTTTCTTTTATTTCTTCCAGTTCTTGACTGCTGTGTTCACACTCTGCCTCAGATGTTGTGCTTTTCCTGTGAGAAACCTGTGCAGGTTTCCTGAATGTAGGAGATTACTACTGCTTAGGGAACAACATCACAGATGCAGTGAAGATAAGTGGATTTGTGACTTAATGATCCCCTTTCTTCCATACTCTTCTCCTTTCAGCAAATGAAAAAGCAGCTCTATGGATAAAATTAAAGTGGAAGGAGGAAGAGTTGAAATAATATTCAAAAAACTGATCCAAGCTAGGTCAAAGCCTCCCATCGATGTGAAAAAATAATATGTAAGTTGCTTGAATTATTAAGTCCTTGCCAAAAGAATGCATTTTTTTCTTTACTTAGATTTACAGTGAATATTTGTATAATTCATGCCCTGTTGATGAGGGAAATGGTTGCCATTGATTGCAGTCATAGAAGATTAGAACTTTTGATCCCTTTTAAGGAAAAACTAATTACTGCTGTGCCGTAATGCAGTATTTGAACTGATCAGTTGGGTAAAAAGGGCACTTGCCATGATAGGCAGGAGTCAATCAGAGATGAATATCAGTGAGTCTGAATCTGGCTAGCAGAATAGCCACCAAAGCTTTGATATCTCAGAAATAGTTCATATTTGGGAGACTTCTGCATTTACTGCTGCACTATTGACTTCATTTGTTAGTACCACAATTGTCCTTTCGGGGGTCTGTGACTCCAGCATATCAAAAGACATGGGACTATTCACAGATTTAACATTAGGCATGGACTTAAACAACTTGATGATTCAAGCTTATGGTCAAAGTTTTCTTCCTGAGAAAAAAATATTGCTTTCTTCTGTAGCTTGTAGTCAGGAATGCTTTTAATCTCACATTGACGGATGTGTGCTATCCCTAGCACGTAAAGGAAATGCTTACATACTCATAGCTACCTTTATTTTAGAGATGTGACTGTAGCACTTGCTGCACTAATTCCCCAGGATATTTATTTATAAAAAAATTACTTCCAGAGCCTTTTAGTGCATTGACCTTGTTTCAGGGTTTAGCTGGGAGGAGGGAGAGCTGGGTTTTTTTCCTAAGCACTGCAGGGGATTTCTGTCAGGTTGCTTTAACACTTCCCTTCAGATTCTTGCCAGGCTTTCAGGCTAAAGAATTTTCAGATGTAACTAGCCATCATCACATAGGTCTTTGCACAGTCTCTGTTATTGTATAAATCTAAAACTCAATTGGTTTTCAAGAAAAAAGAAAAGGACAGTATGCAAATATAAATCTATCAGATCAGAGTTATAAATGCATGGGGAAAAAAGATAACTTCTGATACATCAAATATGTATGATACAGTGACACTGTATGGACTGGCTTCATGCATCATATCAATTATCTGTCCAAAGATTTGGAACATTGTTGTATCTCTAAAGAATGGGAGAAGGAAGAAAGTGATATGTTACGCTGTTGAATTTTCTCTCAAAAACTAGAGGTGTCTTAGTAGCAGGACACCAATTTTAGAAATCGAAGTATTTCTACAATCGAAGCTCTACAACTATGAAAGTCTTAGTCATCTTTACCCCGCTCAGCTATGACTCCAATAGGTTAGCACTGCAGCTGCTATTAGCCACGTGTTTTGCTGTCTTTTCCTGTGTTTTCATGTACATACTGACACATGTATGGGAAGTGCACACAGGTAATTCTTGAATCTCATTCTCTGACTACAGAGAATATATCTGCCTTACAGTAGCATAAGACACATTTTTTAGGGTGTTTCTTTAGTGTGGATGACCAAATTTGAGTCTCTTTTGTTCCCCTAAAATAGCTGGTTACATCCAGGCTGTGAGAAGGTCCCTCATATATTCCTGGATAACCATGCTAAAGCAGTGATTCTGGATTAATGCTGAAGAAAGCCTACTGAAATGCCAACATTCTACCTCTTCTTATAGTGTAACAGGTATAATTGTAATTCTGTCCTGTTACTGCCTGATCTTTGAACTCCATCTCTCACCTCTCTGTCATCACTCCTCAATTTCACATAGGGCTGCCACATACAGAGAGTGGATACACAGCCCTGTTCCAAATAGGGCTCAGGCAAAGTGTTCAGCTTCATGGTGTTTCTGTGCTAATCCCTGAGGGCCTTTGGATATACCCTTGCAGCAATACACTTACATATACTACTACTACTAGTAACCCTGCTTGGCCAGACAGGAGCTTAGATTCCCAGGGGTTAAGTACCAAGAAGATTTCAGTGGTAGCTAAACTAGGTGTAGGCAGGTGAAAATGTACAGCACTGCAAAATCTAACTCCAATGCCTCTTGATTTTATTAGTGCCTCAAAGAAGGGCTGCATTATTCTAACTGCAGTGCGTGGTCTAACTAGAAAAAGAGACATTTGGAGAAATCATCCATTTATTATATTTTTCAGGGGAAAAAAGCAGTTACATCATTCTTAGCAGAGAATAGAAAGAAAGCTGTAAATTAACACAGCTGTTCAGTGGTAAATAGAAAAGAACAGTCAGATTCAAAGCTTGCTATGTCTATTCACAGTGAAGGACTTAGGGGAGGAAAGATTATTGTGATCTTGCTATGTGTACATTCTGAAGACAATATTGCTGGTTAAGTTCTAAGGTTGTGTCTTAAAATGTATGATTGCTAAGCATGTCAACTAGACTCAGTTTTGTTGCTGTATGTCTATATGCAATATGGGGATATATGCAATTTCAGTCATTCTTTCCACCTCTAAGTGGACTTTATCTGAATTTCTGTCATACCCCAAACCGTCTGCACTTTCATTAAAAGAATTATTGTTCCCGTCATCAGCTTGGTAAGAACAGCACCAGGAAATAAGCTACCTCTAGATGAAAAGATGAATTCTATTGTTCACAAAGCTGGGGAAATATTAGTCAAGCATATGGCTTGGCTAGAAGATAGGCTGTTTGGAAATGGGAGTTAGTGCCCTTCCTGAAGTGGAGTTCCAAAATACTGCCTGGCATTTCTGATGATGCACTGGCATCTTGTTTGCTGTAAGATCTTATGAAGGTCATTCAAACTCTCTGTACCTCAGTTTCTTCATCAGTAAAGTTGTGACAATTTTTTTTGTACCGAAGTTTCCAAGTGATAGGCTTAATTGTCACACACCACAAAACACTTAGAGTTCTCAGTACAGAACGTGCAAAATATTATTGCTATTAGAAGTCCATTACAGCTCTGTTTTTCTTAGTTCAAACTGGTACTTTGGTACGTGCAGCTAGACAGCTTCTAATGTTATCTTGATTCACAAAGCACTTTTTGTGTGAGGTTTGACTCACAGTAAAATGCCAGTTAGAATTTTTTCCTCAGGAACTCACTGGAGCTTGGCTTACAAAATCTGAAAATTAAATCAACCAAAATAGGTCAAACACAAAACTATATGTCCTTATGTGTCCTCTTGTCCTCTTTTAGCAGTACAGCAGATAGTTGTTGTTTTCTTTTCTGTAAAATTTAGGCTTGTTTTGTTTCTTAGTTGGCTTTGGTAACTGTATCATAGTTACATTTTGAATACCTCATGCAAGTTTTCATTCCCTATTAAATATAGTTTAAAGTGATCTGTTCATCTGTTAGTCGTCCAGAAATAATGTGCTGGATATACAAGCAGCTGATGCTACTGAACACGACAGAAGAGTGTATCATTGTGTTGCAGCTTGTTGGTAGCCATCATTACAGAGATATTTTCAAACCCTGAAAAAGGAACAAAGCATCTGAAACATAATCAAATGTTAATATAAGCTGCAGTTTTGCATTTACTTTCCCCCTCTAGCTAATTCTTTAGGAATTTATTCCTATTCACATAATCCTTTAAGTTGATACGTTTATTCTGTACCTAGTTTACAATTTCTATTCATTCCTGTGTCAAGTACGTGAAGGTGCTGCTTAAATTAGTACTTACTTCAGTATTATACATTTTTGAATTGGTTGTTCAGTGCAGTCATAATGCAGTGAATAAATTTGTTAATATTTGAGGTGGGAAAAGAAGTAAAAAGGGAAACCATCTATACCAGTCAGAGCCCAGCTTTCTGGCTATAACATATTATAATTTATTTAAACTCAATCAATACTTAATCTGGAGTTTAAATTCTGCTAAAGATCTGTGGCATGGCTAAAAGCAGCTGGTGCCAGGGAATAAAATTTTCTTCAGGCTGTGATTCTGATGAATTTGTAATGCGCTCTAAGGGTGATGCATTGACCTAAATTCACAAAAGCACTGCTATTCCTGTTTATTATTATGAAAGGTATCCTACTCGCAGTTTTGTTCTTTATAATGTTGTGTGGCTGTATGGAAAAGATGACAGGTTGCAGTGAGGATGACTGGAGAGGAAGGAGCTGCACACACACCCCCGGCATGCCCTGGCTGCCCGGGCTGGAAGCCCTGGGGTTTGGAGGGCACTCCCTGGAAGAAGGGCAAATCCATGGCAAGGGGTGGGGAAGCACAGGACAGCTGGAGCCCCCTTCCACCCTTGTTTCACCAGAGGAAGCACCCAGCACTCTCTCCAAGGCTTTGTCTGTGCAGCTTGAAACCACAGACAGGGTGGTGCCTCACTGTAATTCCAGGATTTTATGCAGGAATAATTTCAGCACTGTAAAACCCCAGCAAACGTTTGAAGCCAGCAGTGGGGGCAGACTTCCTGAGAGGTGTGTGTTTGTGGTGATCACTTGGATTTTTTTTGTTGTCAACATAAATGATGTTGTTAAGGCAGGAAGAGGACAGTTTTGTTGAATATTGTTTGGGTTTTTTCTTCTGTAGCCTTACAGGGGATATAGAGGTAGATCTGAGGTTTGGTTTTCTGTCACAGTTCTTTAAAGTCCCTCAAGTCCAACCATCACAGGATAAGTACCAGTGAGCAACTCACATTGAAGTGGCTGGGAATTGCACACACTGATCTCTTGTAATGATCAAGCCACTTAATTTTTTCCAGTGTATTTGGCAACCTTTTCCTATGCATCATCCAAGGGTTTTTCATAGTAAGTGGTGCCTCCCCAGTGACCCGAGTCCTTATCCAAGCCTTCTTTGTGACCTTGAGAATTTGCAGTCCTATTTGTCTATTTTTGTGAAACATCTTGTGTGTTAGCAGATTTATAACTGTGAAAAACTTCATTTTTTAAAAAAAGTAGAGTGAATAAGGGAAATGAAGAAAGGCTGACAATCCTCCCCACTTCTTTCATGATGAGATATGATGCCGCTTGTGTAAAAACCATGAGAGCTCAATTATATTTCTTCCGTGGTACTCGACCACTTCTCAGTTGTTGCTTTTCCAGGCAGAATCTGAGGCAGGACTCTCACCTCTGTGTCATTTATCTCCTGTGCTCTCTCCTGCCTCCTTTTGGGGCATAATATCAGACACTATCTTCAGCATGTCTGTTCTCATTGTATTTTGTGCCCACCTCTTCCCATATTGCTGTTCAAATCAAATTCCTGTTGTGATTTATACCAGAAAAACTGTGGGATAGAATAAATCCACAGACTTTAAAGGTATTAGCCTGCTTTTACTCTAGCACAATCGACAGCTGTACCTAGCACTGCAACCTTATCCCACCCCTGTGAGGCAGCATCCAAAGCCATGCTGCTTTGGAAGAGCACCGCCGTGTGCTCACTGAGGTTTGCTCCTCAGGGCCAGCCTAGAGGATGAGAACAGCATGCAAACACAGCTTCTCAGCAGGAGCAACTGTTTGTTTCAGCTCTAGCCTTTATTTAAAAATATGAAGCTATTAAACAAAAATACAAAGACTTGGATTTCAAACTCATACCTAACTTGGAGAGCTGGGTTTCCAGATCCAACTGTGCGTTTCAGTCTAGCAGCAAGAAAGTCCAGGTTTCCACTTCAGTTTGTTTTCTTCTAGCTTTAATGCTCAAAGTGAGTACTTCAAGATCCAGGTACAAGGGAGCAGATATACTTACCTGCTATAGAGGTGAACTGGCTATTTACAGAAGTCTTGGATCCTTCCCTCTCCGCAGCGTACCAGTCTGATCTACATCACAGCTTTGAACTCTATTAAGCACAACTACAGATCATTGGTAATCACTGGGTAATCAAAAGCTGTGTTCTTCTTGGTAGAATAATAGATTGGGAGCATCTGCAATCAATTATCTGAAAATAAAATTATTTAAATAGAGAAAGATAATTGGAAGTTCCAACAGAGGACTAAAGTTGTATCTTATTCTTTATCATGATGGTCTGACCAACTGGATCTTCCTAATTTGTCTCTAATGATTAATTTTTATGTAAAATTTGAATCTTTCTAGTTTTTTATTAAAATTTATCATCTATCTTCCTTTCTCACAGGATAAAAAAAACCACCCAACCCTCATGTTTATTACAAGACTTTGGTATTTCTGTTGCAGTAGTGGAAAAGTAGACTGCAGCTAGTTCATGTAAAAGCCTAGAGAAAAGCATATTCCTTACCCTACAGAAGGCCAGCTGATGAGTTGTAAGATATGAATATGATAAAAATGGAATATAGGTTGGGGACGACAGACTGTCAAAAAATGATAGTGTGTACATAGTTTTCAGCTAATCAAGGGTAGTAGCAGTACTTTGCTTACTTGCTTAATCATGATTAGGTGCCAGTTTTCTGTTGTTGTAACAGAAGAGGTAAATTTCAAGCCTATGATTTGAAGGAGGCTGGAAGGAATGACGGTTTTCACAAATTCAGAAAGTTTTCACCAGGCAGACCCACAGACTGATTTCTGTGTGTAGTTCACAAAACTGTACAGTAATGTTTTTTCTTCCCACAGTGCCATGAAAAAACTTTTGGCTTCAGCTCATGTGTGAAATCTTTTGCACAACAAAAGTGGTTTCTTGTGGCCAGTAAGACTAAATGTTCTAAGCATTCCAGGAAGCATATAAATGGATTGGTACCCTTCCTAAGGTTATGGATCCTTATTTCTCCCTTTTTTCCTTTATTTTTCCCTCCCTCCCACCACCACCATTTATGCTCTCTTCATCTATGCAAAGACTAAGTAGAGTATAGTGTTTGAAAATCCTGACTATCATTTTCCATTTTTCTCGGGTTTTCCTTAGTTATATTTTCTGAAAAGAAGTTGTTTCAGTAAACACAACCTAGTAAATTGTCTCAAATTACTTCTTACAGTCCAGGCTAGCATTATAACATGAAAATTGTTACTTGGAGTCTCCCACGCCCCCGGCTGCTGCAGACCTATGTCTCCATGCTGGGGAGAAGCCGATCACAGCACTTCCCCAGCAAAGTCTACAGGCCAATCCACAATGTGGAAAGCAGAGTTTACATAAAGACTTCTTATCCTTCCTTGGCAATCCTGCCAGATTCAGTAAAGTTGTAGTGATGGTCAAAACCAACTAAAATGGTGATTTTATACTGATGGGTAAGCAAATATCTATGTGGAAACCAGATGAGAAATTATTCAAGCCAAAAACATTAAATCTCAGCTCATCTAAGGATACTAGAAAACAGCCATCCCATTTCTTTGATCTATGATATTTGAATCTGAATGTGTGTTAATAAGACATATATGTTGGGCGTTGAGATTGTCTTCTCTTGAAAAAGGGTAAACATTGCATTTGTCTCTGTAAAAATATACTTCAATAGCTGGGAAGAAAGTGGAGATTCATTATTTTTGCAGTTGTAGAAGACATTTAGCAGCTGTGTTTATACTGGCAGACAATTTGGATATTAGGTGGCAGGACAGAGAACTGCAGATGCACAATATTGTGCAGACATTGTGCACTTACAGTCCATTTCCAAGGAAACATGTTATTTTATATTTCCCTTGGTGTCATTAATCACATTTTGTGATGTATCTCACTATTTCAACCCATTCCCGTAGATTTATTCTTTTTTTGGCCTGTTTGTTTAGTAGTTATTGATCTCTATTTCAACAAATTCCATCTCAACTACAGATAATTAAGTTCTTTTTGCTTCAGGGAAGACAATTAAGATGACCCTATACTGATTACTGAGGCTACCTGTAATAATCAGCATATCTACCACATCAGAAAGATATTTAGCTTACCTTTGGTCAGAAAAATATTCATACTGTTCTTTGGTATTTAGAAATTAAACTAATTTCCGGAAAGCAAAAGTATGTTTCTCATCCTGATCTACAAAGCAACAGCTGCTCTTACCTCTGTTCTTGAAGTTCTCTAATCCCTCAACAGGCTTTGTTTTGCTTTTACAGGTGAATTCCCTAAACTGTAGCAATGATGGCCCATCTCTGGGAGAAATATGCTGATGCAGACAGTGAGGGATCCCCCTGCTAGGGATTTGAGAGCCTGAGGAACCTCAGTGTATGGGATGTAACCACAGGTCTCTTTTTGGCATTACTTCTATATTTAAATAATGGCATTAAATGTTCCTGAGTAAATTTGGCTTGTAAATGCTCCTGAGGGTGCTCTTCGAGCTACCTCACCCTGGAAGGATCATCCAGTGGCATTGTGCTTCTCCTGCAGCTCCCATGCCCATGGGAAACAGTCCTGATGTCACTGTTTGGAGACAGACAATGTATCTATTTCATATATGGTTGTCCAGGTGTGCTGGAGGGAAGCTAAAAATGGAAAAAGCTTGTGCAAAACTTTTGACCTTCTTTCACTGAAGAGCTAGCTGTGCAGGAGCTCTGGCCTGGGAGGTGGGCAGCTCCCTGGAGGATTATGAGATGGGAACAAAAGACCTGCCAGGCATGCTTTGTCCTGCCTGAGCCTGGGTATCATGCTAGGTAAGGTTTTTTTCTCCTGGTGAACAAAGAAAAGGAGTTCTACTGACCTCTAAAAAAGAAGCAAACCAAAAGAATTCACTACACAGAGAATTAATGACTTATCCAAGATGGTGTGATCAGCAGATTCCTTGAAGAAACCACAAACTCTGCCCAGTGCCCCTTCTCATGACTGGTTCAGAATGCTAAATATAACCAGTCACTATTGTTTTTAGGGATAAATGAAAAGCAGAGAAAAAAAATAGCTCTGATTATGCTACATGGCTTAGGAAATGCAACTTGTTTTCAACCTTTTTTTCTAGAGGATGACTGTGAGGAGGCTCTGTCCACAACAGTGAAAGTAGCAAACAAGTGTGTATAAACAGTGTTCTTGTGTTGCCATGAGTTGTGTGGAAAGAGACGGCCCCACACATCAGAAGGGGGGTTGGGGTGGATTTTAGGCTGTGCTCAGTGCTTTTCAGAATACTGAAATCTCAAGGAGAGATTTACTTTCAGGAAGGTCATGGAGTTTGGATTTGGGAGGAGAGGACTCTGGTGACGGCATTTTTATTTCTAGAAACTAGTAACATATATTTTATATATTCTCAAAGATTAAGTGGTTTGCAAAAGTACTTTGGAAGCTGGTGGCAGAACTGGAAAATTAATACAGCTCTGGGGAAGTTGATAGAAGTGCTATAGTCTAAAAGTCATTTATACAAAGAAAATAAAATGTCACTATCATTCCTGCTCTTGTGGACCCCATGATTTTGCCTCCTCTAAAATGCTTGCTCTTTCCTGTGATCTTTCCCATGCCCCATTCTCTCTCTCTCTCCAAAATTCAGGTACATTTCTCTTATGTGATGGTTACACAATTGATGCTTAGTGCAACCTAGTGGAACAGACAACACTGGCAGCAAGACTGGAAGTATGACCATTTGCCAGCACACCCTCCACATACATGGTATGAGATTAGTTGTACACAGTATAATTTAGTGATGTTAAATAACCTCTCAATGTCTAGTCCAAGACTGCATAAAGCAAATTAATGAAATATCAGTTGAAAGATCTATCAATATATACTGCAATTCCCAGTCTCTTCAAATATGTTGATCCCCCTTTCTTTCCCTTAATTCCTACTTTTCTTTTCCAAGTGTTCATTCACGAAAGCAGCTGCCTTTCTACTGCAAATAGCTCTAGAGCCCAAATCAAGACCAGATTTCTATTGACTCCATTCTCATAGCTAACGGGCTCCTCCAATTTCTTGTTATACACCCCTCTTTTGCACCCCAGCCCTCTACCACCTGATCACTGCTGCTGAGCCATCATTGTTACACAGCTGAGCAATTTAGTGAGGAGGTTCAGAGAAGGGAAATAGGTGTGTCTTGCCCTGATTTGCTTGATGTTCCTTATAGCTCTTTCCCAGCTTATCCTTTTTGCTCTCTTCAACACACTCATATGCATGTCCCTGTCCTCCTGGGCATTACAGTGCTCTCCCTCAACATGACCTAGCCCTGTCTCCCTTGCTGTTGCCTTCGTTGACTCCAGTCCCCCCTCCAGTCCCCTGGTTCACCTTCCCTTGCAGAGCCAGAGCTGCTCCTGATAACAGCGTGTCAAAAGAGATGCAGCAGGCTGAACATGTGTTGTACCAGTGCCATGTGAAGTCACTTCCTCAGCTGCCAGTTGTGCAGGTCTCATCCATTTCAGAGCACATTAACCATGGTGCCTTCTACACTTCTTGTGCAGATAGCTGAGGCAAGTCATCAAGGCCTCACAGAAACAGAGTAAATTAAATCTTACAAAAGATTTAACAAGAGCCTAACTGAGTGATCACTGAACACCACACCTGGAATCATTTAAATTTTAGCATTACTAGGCGTGTGTTTTATTTTTCCTTTTAAAATAAACCTAGGAAGTGGCTAGGTTAATGCATACGACCTTAGCCTAAAGGATAAACAGCCAAGCTAATAAATATAATGTGCAGGCTCTTGCCTATTCCTGTCTATACAGGCAATCATCTATAGCACCTGTATCCTCTCTCGTAGATGTTTTATGACCAACACATTAAAGTGTAGAGAAACAGAAATGCTGGTCAAGTACAATGTAGTCAAGTTAATTTTCCCCTAGGAACTGAAGTATTTAGTTGCTGACTGTCGGTTCACAACAGTCTTGTTTTTCTTTTTAAATGTGGAATTGAAACATTGCATTTGTCTAGTTGTTTAAAAATTAATTAACATAAAGCTTAGGCTGAATAAAAGGACTTTCTGTGCTTCAGGTACTGAGAGGGAGGGAAGGTGCAAGGAAAGCTGCTTCAGTATCCCTGTCCAGATCAGCTACTCTCACATTCTCTTGTTGCCAAAAGTCTCCAAGAGGATGCTGTGACAGTGGTGCCAAGAGGAGTTAAGGTTCATGAAATAGGCTGGTACCTATTATATTGCAGTGACTATGGACTTAGCCAGCCTACAGGGATCTTCTGAGCAAAGCAGAGTCAGACCAAGTATCTGCTCTGGCCCCATAGCTATTGATTTCCCTTTACTGTCATGAAGTCAGATAAAAGAAGAACCTCAAATTCCAGCTGTTAGTTACTTCAGGGTCTATCTAAGCAGAAGAAAAATTAGAAACATTTGCATTTCCATTCCTGTTCCAAGCAAATACACACTATCAAGAGAGAACAAGGAAGAGACAAAGATAGACATAGCTTTAGTCTATTTTACTTGAAGTGATCAGACCTGGAATGATGAGGAGGAAATACAAACCCCATTCCTGCCCCCACACCTCCAAGACACAAATATTTTCTTTTTGCATGATTCTCTTCTAACAACATAGTTCCCAATGGACTCTGTGCTATGGTTTGGTATGCCTAAAAGGCACACAAGTTAAAATGTGGGGTTTGCACTTAACAAAAATCAAAGTGCATCTTCTGGCAGGCGCTATTCTAGCTGTGAGATGTGAAACGAATTGTATATGTTCATTACTTCGTAATAGAATGCAAATATGCTTTTTGATATTTTTCATCCAGAGTTCAAAAAATTACAGTGGTGCTATATTGTTGAATTGCAATGCTTACCACTCAGGTCTGCTATTGTTACAGCCACAAGTAACTCCTGTATATATTTTAATGTACATATAACCTCACTAAAGCAAGATGGCAGAACCAGTCTCTCTTCATATCAAAAGAAACTGCCAAGTGTTATATTTGTTTTAATTGGCTTCTGGGGATGTTCCCCAATTATCTGCAATTGCAGGTTACATATAATATCTATTTCTTACCGTGATATATAAAGGAACTTGTATGAAGTGTCATTCAGTAGTTTAGAGGAATGTGGCTGGGTTTAACAAAGAATGATTGAGGGTGATGAATTTGATGAAATCAGAATTTTGAGCACACCACTCCAGTGACCCAAAAGTCAGGAAAACAGGAGTTTCACAGGACAGTCTTTTAACAAAGTACATTTTCCTCTTGCTCTTTCATGAATGCCCATGGAGGGAGAGAGGCAGCGGGAGGAGGGAGAATTGGGCACTGGAAAGGGAGCTCTGGTTAAGGCAGTGGCTTTGGGGACCATCTGACTGGATTTGTTTTCTGTCCCTGCCTAAGAAAGTAATTTAGGGGATGTCTGTGGCACAGTGCCATTCTGCATTTAGTTTGGCTACTAAAAGCAGCTGCTTTCACTGCACTCACTATGAGCAGAAGTGGACAGTTTCTCCCACAGGCTCTGCATTCTGTCTGTGAAGTGGGAAAAATAATATTTCTTTTCCCTCGCTCTGCTCAGTGCATGCCATCTTCTGTCTTAGCATATTGGTACTAACAGGAGCTCAGGGGTTCCAGCCTTCTTTGGGCCTCTTGGCAGCAATTGATTTTGCTCCAGAAACAACTGGTATTGGACTTGTGGTGATTTAGTTTCCAGAGGCAGTGTACTTTTTTTTGCTGGTAGAGACTGACTTCTGCTCACCTATGGAGTCAGTGTGTAGTTGATCTACCAATTAATCTTGTGCCTGATTGCAGTGTTTCTTGCAACTTTTACAATTCCCTTTTAACCACAGTGATCAGATCTTTGTTTATGCTGTAACCCTATAAGAGGAAACAGCACCCTGCCACAGTTTTCTTGCTATCATAAGTGAGGGAGACAAAATCTTGTCTTGATTAATATATGAAATCCATTTTAATATTAATTCTGTCGTAATATTCAATTCCAGAAGCACATATGTAAGGAAATATTAATGCATTAGATTCTTTGTAATGATTCGAACTATTTTTATTAAACATATTAAAACTATGAAGTATTAAGCTTTAAATTTCCAACAGCTAGTGTTAAAAATTAATGATTTATTTCTGAATGTTACTGTATTATTAACGTTGCACTCATGCATTCAAAACTGAATCATTTTCACCTACTGCCCCTATAAATTTCTCTAGCAACATACAGGAAACTAGGTGGAAAAGAGATAAATACTTTTGCATCAATTAGATCAGCCACCCCAACTGGAAGTATCTAATAAAATGAGAAAAAGGTCTTTTCAGATTTTTCACCTAGTCTTGAACTGATGCAACATCTGAATGTGGTTGCTCTAGATAACTGGGGAAACTTAAAAAAATAAAGACATGTCTAAACATGCCCAATGCAAATATTGTCAATGGAATGCAAATGCTAGTACAAAAAATAGTAGTTGGGCTTTTTTCCTTGTCTTTCTGGTTTTTAACATGTCATGAGAGGGAAAAAAATCTTCAGACATAGGAAAACCTGTGCAAGAAAAAAAAACCCACCACATTTTCCCTTTAACACTTCGGAAGATAAATTTACAATTATGGTTTCAGTTAAAGCTGTAAGGAAGGACTTTTCATCTTTTCAAGCTGTGAAGTCCTGTCCTCAGTGTTGGTGCTTATGACTTTTTTATTTCTCTAAGTACTGAATGGGGCTTGCACGAAGGAAACTAAGACAGATGGGAGCAAGCAAGAAGGAACATGACTGTAGGGTTTACTGTTTAAGGCACTCACCTGCACAGAGGAAAGGGAGGAGGAAAAAATGCTGTATACTGGTCCCTCTTTCAGAGAATATCTGTGCCTTCTACCAGAAATATCACTAGATTAAAGCCAGAGATATTTTAATACTTTAAACTTAAAAATTGAGCAATGTGATGATGACAAGGTCACATAAAGTGTCCCCAGCTAATTTTAATTTTCTCTTGTTTTATCTGTCTTAGAGATTAAGATTTATCTGTTTCAATTCATGCAGCTTCTGATGAAATATCAATATTCAAAATATTTCATTGAAATCTTTAAAAACTGCACGATTTCACAACTGAATGCAGTCACCATCCAATTACATAGGAAATCAACTTCCTATTATTTAACTAGTGTCAGAAACTGCATCCTTTAGCAATACATGTGGCAAAACACAGTTCTACTTTATAAGAAGTTATATTAATCATTCCTAAAGTCCATTTAAACAAGAACCATTTATTTCTTAGAAGCAAGAGTATGCCATAAATTACAAGGTAATTATTGTGCATGTCTAATTCTGGAGAACAGACAGGACTCACAATACCTGTTTTAAGATAGAACAATAAAAAATTGAAATAATTTTATAACACTTTCATAATTCTTTTCATTCCTTATTTGTTATAGACCCACAAACACTAAACTTCATATAAATTAGTGTAAACATGCCTTTAATAACACAAATGGCAAGACTGTGATGTGTTTTTTCCATTATCCTTTAAAAGATAACGAAGTTGTATCTAGCAACATATTTGCTTATAACATGTTAATGTATCACTTAATTGGCAGCCACAGTTTGCAAATTAATTCGATCTTGTTTCCTGTGGTACCTACTTTACCTTATTTAGGTACTGCCTTCACCGTATTATTATTTTGTCCTTATTTTGTTTTGGTGCAGTGGGTTTATTTTGTTGTTTCCTGCACAATGACATTTATATGACAATATTCAGATTTCAAACTACACAGTTGTTTTACAGTGCCTTTCCAAACTGCTTTGTACAACCTTCAGTCAGTTTTACCTTTCTTTCCTACTCTAGAGACACTTTGATTAGATGCTGTTTGTGTTCAACGCTAATGTTCAGCCAGAGTCATTTGGCTTTGGGTTTTGGGATTGTCTTTTTATTATTATTATTTTCTTTCTTTCTTGTTTGTTCCAGAAACAAAACCATTAACATTTTGCACGAGCCCTTTGGTAGGCCATCTGCTTCTGTGAGAACCATGCTGAAGTCTGTTCAGGATTAGGGATAAGGAGAGGAAATATCAGGGGGTATTGCAGGGTCAAGAGCCTGAAACGCTGTACTCCAAGGAGGCAGAAAGGGGAGGGCTGTGTGAAGACATGCATGGGACACTGCCTCATTAAAACTAACAATATGAAAATGTCTTACAGAAAGCATGAGCCACCCATCCATGTTTTCATCAGCTGGGCAGAGTTTTGCCTCAGGGCAGCAGCATGCTCCGCATCCTCGCAGATGCAGCTGGGCTTGCACGGGGAGCCGTGGCGGCTGAGCCACCGCCGCCTTGCCTGGCACTGTCTGACAGCAAGAGATCCCACTGTGACAGATCTTGACTTGCCTTTCCCTGCTATCCATTCTCATCCATTAACTATTCATGCAAGCTCCCAATTAAGCTATGGAAGATAAGTGCATTAATTGGCAAAGTCACATTCCTTAGCATCTGACAATATTGATGTTACCCTTTCTGTTTTCAGGTAGGTCTTCAGTCTTTTATGCTGGTTATTATTTCTTCCCTGTTGATGATACACAGGAGTGGATAAGAATGACTGTACCTTCTAGTTTGAATTTTGGGACTTTTTTTTTTTATTTAGAAGCTTTCTTTCAGTACATTAAAGCCTTTAGTTTAGAAAACATTTAGTTTGGTTTTCCATTTTGTGGTATTTCACCATTAAGATATTGCTCAGCTGAAGTAATATCATTTAATAACTTCCCTAGCAGGATCAAACAGGCAAGCCCTTGCTTTACTGATGATGATTAAGGGTGGGAGTCATGCTGTGAAAGAGTGACTAAGTGCTGTTATTGAGATCTGTCAGTTTTCCTGGGAGATGGATCTGATAACTCTATAACAAGCATATTTCAGTGAAATTACCCAATTTTAGAAGATTAGTATATTTTCCTAAATCCAGTGAGCTTTTTTATAAAAATCTCATGTCTACAAATCTGTAGGAGTTCTCTGAAAGGAATTCTAAAAAGGGAGACTAATAACTACCTGGCAGTCCCAGAGAACTGTGGTACAGAGGGGCATCCTGTAGAAGCACTGTCATTTTATGTTTATGGATCTGTAAAACCATGTAAGATTAGCTGATGCTGAAAGCAGGAGAAAATCAAAGTGAAAAAAAAAGGATTCTGGGACTTCAGCATTTGACAACATTCTTCTTATAAAAGTGAATGCCAAACAAAGCCTCAAGGTGGTCTTACTCTGGCAAGTAATTAATATGGCCATTATAACTAATAGTTTTTATGAGCTGGGAGAACTATCTCACTGGAACAAATTAATTACACAATATTTTGCAATTCTTATGCTGATAAAGATAAATAGTTAGACATCAACAAGGGTACAGGTTATAACAAGAATATTCTTGTGTGAGAGTCACGATACAACTCACTAGTGGATAGCCATAGGCCTTATGAATGTGGAAGAAAACAGAAGTATTTTTAATAGCTATGACATATCTTACATGGTTTTAAATATCAGTAGTTTGTTATTTTCTGCAGCCATAAAATGTTTTGCCTGAAACAAGTAATTTGGAACTCCCTCTTCTGTTGCTATCTAAGTGGAAGCTTAGTTTCAGTAGAGAGAGGATTTGGTTTCTCATGTATCCATCACCCACCCCACCCCCCGGGATCCTTTTCACATTTGTAATGGGACTTTTATCAATATATCAGGTTTCTATCCATATAACAAAGTTTGGCAGGGCTAGCTGCTGGCCCAAATCTTTAATTCAGTATGTAAGGTGCTTCCACTGACTCTGCATTTATTCTTGGAGGAGGCAAGGAACAGTTGTTCAGGGAATAAAAGATCGCAGGCTATGTCCTAGGATAGAGGAGGGAGGGCTTCATGCCCATCCGTGGCCCCACAGAACCCTGAGTTGCCACTGATGTAGTGTCTGCATCAGTAGAGAGGGGAAGACAAGAGCAGTGACACAGTTACATCCAGATTTGTGGCTGTCACTCTCAGGAGAGCAGTCAGAAAATTGCCCTCAGTCCCAGCTGGATGCTAAGTGTAGTTATCCCTTGTGGCTGTTAAGTGAAGACCACCCACACTCACCTGTGCTAATGACTGTTCTACTCAAATTCCTATCTTTTTATCTTTAAAACCAACCAAACAAAATAAACCAAATCAGGACAAAAACCAACCAAACAAAAAATATCACCACTAAGTAAATAAAAGATGTATTCTGAGGTTGTTCCAACTCACAACTTTCATCTTTTTTTTCTTAGTAATAAAGTCATTGCCTAATTGTTTATTCCATCAGTGGGCCAAATTCTGTGCTGGTATAAATTGGTGCAGCCCTGTTAGCAATTGCTCTTGTTTAACTCAGTACTACCGGCCTTTAAAAAATTACTCAAAAGTTAGAAGGAACAAACTTGGTTATTGCCTTTGTTAACAGAGCAACTGAAAATTCACAATGGAACCTAATAAATAAAGACCTTCATGTTTGTTCTCCAAGTAACACAGGTGAATTGATGCTTTTGATCCTTTTCAATCCCCTATTTAATTTTTTCTAACCAATATAAGTTTCATTATGTGTTTCATAATGTTCTGTGGATCCAAGAATGTTCTTTCCAGTGGTATTCGTATTATTCTCACTCTAGACAGTCGTGTATTTGAAGATTCATTCTGCAGCAGGACAGTTTTGTTTCAGTTTGTCATTCGGAAGATGTTGTAGTGCTAGAAAGTAATGAGTCCTGAACTTTCTTATTTTGCTGCCATGAACTGCATACAATTCCAGAGATGTCTGTGGTTCTTGGGTGCTGAAATTTCATCATTCTCAGTTCTGCCCATTAGTCCACATTTTCAAGTGGCAAAATAACTCCTTAGATGAAGCACAACATTCAGTGTGATCTGAGTTTCTCTTAATCAGGCTTTGAGGAAATCCTTAATCTGCCATTTCAGTTTTTCCTGTCATTTGCTTCATTATGTTGCTGCACATGTTACTGACTCATCAGTCCTTCTGATCATGCTCTTTAATATGTGCATTTGTATCCATACGAGTCTGCTGGGTTTGGCTGGGATAGGGTTAATTTTCTTCAGAGTGTGAGTATGGGCGGCTGTGTGATGCTTAGTTGCCGGCTGGGGTTAAACCACGACACTAAGAAATATTTTTACGACTTTAAATATGTCTGGAAAACACAGAAGACAGTAGCTCTGGAAAAATAATTTTAGGAGATCCAAGAAAGTTTTCAAGAACCTAGACAGCTGCTTTTGCATTTTACTTTTCTGAAATTCTTACTATTTGGATCGGGAATTTTATGCTGTTTTCAGAATATCTTTTTGGGAAAAAACACTGTGTGTAATGGTGACAGAATCATTGCCAGATTTAAAAATAACCCCAGCAGCAACAGCAGAATGCTGTCCCTTGCAATTTGTCTTCCTGTACCAACATTCCTTCTATATTTTCAGTTATTGTCATTCACAATTAAATAGCTATAAAATGAATTTTATGAGAACTTTATGTGCTTCTGAATGCACTAGAAACCATGTGGTGTACATCACATACACAGCTTGCTGAACTAAGGAGAGAAATTATCTAAAAGTAAGTTATGTGGAAGCTTTCCACAGTCTCCTTATGTGACCTTGAACAAGGCCACGAATGTTTGAGGTCAGAGGGAACATAAATACTCATTTCTACATGACTCATTCTGAATACTCCACTAGACAAATTTTAAAATAATTCTAGTTAACCAGCACTGAAAGTATTTTGGACATTGATCATTAATGTTCTACATGTTGGTTTGGCAAAACAGTTTTTCCCGTTTTCTACTGCTAGAAAACAAAATAAAAGCTTTGCTCAGACTGCCCCCTGCAGAGCACACAGCAATGGGGTTTAATACCTATGGTCTATTGTCAGTGATAAAAGAGAATTCAGAGGCAACATGTCACAACAGTGAGCTCATCTGTAGCTTATGAAATTAAAAAAAATTTAGACTAATAGTTATTTTTCAAAGTATTGCAAGACCATATTTATGGAGGTATTTAAATGTGTCTAGATGGGTATTCATTTCAGGAAATGTCCTTAATGTGCTGCTACTGTACTGCTTCTAAAGAATAGTGTGTGGAAGCACAGGCCCTGCTGGTTACACTGTGATTCTATATGCTCCCTGTAATTCTCTTTTTCTTGATCATAGTCAGTGCCCCAGACAGGAATGAATTTACCCACCCACCCATGGCTTTGTTCTCAGCTTCTATCAAGAGCTATAGCTGGACTGAAATTTCATCAGGGCTCTGTCCCTGACTGGACCTAAACAGGTATTCATTAAATGACAAGTACTTTGAAAAACTAAAATATAGTGATCTGTGACTCATGTATTAAGTTTTTCTCCTATTAAAAGATTAATAAAAGAAAAAAATGCTCCAGTGACTTACACATCACGAGCATTTGCTCTCCTTTCACTGTCCCCCATAGGTCTGTGTACAGCAGAGGAAGGTTACTTATGAAACCTCGTATAACCAGAAAGGAAGGGTTTAATTCAGCCTTCCACAAATATGTTTTCAGAACAAGAGAGGAGAGCATTGAGGCACTTCCAGACAGTAGACAGATTTAGGGTAAATGCAAATCTGGACTTGGAATGGAAAGAAAAAGACATACAACAGGCATAACATTCTGATTCCTGGTAAAGGCTGTTTCTTCCAAGTAGGGGCTTATGTTTTACATATTTATTCAAGTATCAACTCTGATAGAACCATTGAAACTTGAATGTGAGCTCCAAAATCTTTCCCTATCAGAGACTGAGTTCTTAGACTGTACTGGGGCAAAAGTTTTCCATTTGACAATGCCGACCAAGGCAGCTCACAGAAGTAGGACATTTCCCTGATGGATATGGATGAGCTGGGAAACACTATTGTCTGAAAATGAATTATTTCAAATTTAATGGGCCCTAAGTAATATTAAAAAATTGCAACTTTTTCTTTTTTTTTGAGGGAAATTTCAAAAGCATAACTGTTTTCTCCACCTCACAGTGTTGTCCCCAGAGACTACATGGCTTTTATGATATCCTATGGGATTTCAAGTCCCACAAGGTGAAAAGGGGTAGAAAGTTTCTCAGATATTGCTGCCTTTCCTATTTCCTTTGGCTCTTGAGCTGTACAGTTTTTAAGGCATGCCAAATACTGTCTTCACATGAGATACTTGCCCAAAAAGGATCAGAGAAAACATTTAGTATTTTCATTACAGATTTGACACCCTTGAATATTTTGAGAAACCGGATTGTTCAGTTAGGTTCTTTATGTACTGGGGAAGTGGAAGGCTGTTTCTTTCCCACCAGAAATTAAATATGCTGTGGTTAAATCTCAGATCCCACAGTTAGTTGACCTTTGTCCAGAGAGGCCATAAACCAAATACTGACATTAGTCCCTTTCTGCTTTGTGAGATTACTGTTCTCCAGATCTAGAAGGAAACACCCTGGAAGTATAAGTGCTTATTCTTGCTTCAGAATCATGCTTAGCTTACTCACTGAAGTAGCATCACAGCTTTTCTAACTAAATAAAAAGCAGTTATCATATTGAGTAAAAGGGAAAACATTACCCTAAACATTCATTGTCTTTAATCTTCCATTAGGAGGAGGTATCCTGCAAAGTTTTTTATTCTGTAGAAACTCAAACAAGTTTGATGATTATAATCACTTCCAGGTTCCTAAAATAAAGATAATTTTCACTAGGAAATTGGGTCAAACTGCAGAAAAGCTCGTTGGATGTTTGCAGTGCTGTTTTCTTAGTCTTGGTTAAGGGCTAATTTCTTTACAGAGCTCAGTACCCTCAGTCCCTATTCCAAGAAGTTGTAACTGAGAGTATTCTGCAACTGAAACTAAGAGTCCAATGACTGACATGATTTCTTTCCTACTTGGTTATGAGAATGGGCCACCTTAATGTTTAGGATGTAAGTAAGTTTTTCAACTAGATTTATAGTCACACATATTTTTTAGCCCAAATATTAAATCTACAACTTGCTCCAAAATCTGGTTGAATATGCAATTTTGTTGGATGTAATCTAAGAAAACCCCAAAATTTTTAAAGACATAAATCTGTCTGCTTCAATTTTTATTTTCTTTGAAGCATTGCTTCATTTTCTAAGGTTCATTTTTTTTTATTTTCACAAGGCCCCCCCTAGGCATGGGCCCGTTACTCCACCTTTGTTCCTTAATGGCAGAGAAAATTTGTTTTTTAGTCAGTATCCTAAGTATGTAGTAAAAAGATGGAAGGTTGAATTTTTACATAATGAATAGAAGGTATCATTCTTCCTATGGATATAAGACTTTACATCAATGGAAACTGAGTCAAATAACCTCCTTACTGTTGATTTTCTACCTCTAGTTAATTTGCTACAGATTTCTTCAGCTGTGTTGCCACACCATGTCCCTTTTGTAAAGTTCCTGTTTTAGCAGTTTTACTGTATGAAGGACAGATTTTGCAGAAGGGGATTCTTTCTATTTTCAGTTAAAAGTGATTCTTGGAATCTCATAGAGGTCTTCATTGCTTTAGAGGCTGTTCATGCAAAAGCCTGAATTCTTGTTTTCATCGTGGTGAGGCTTGAACTTATAATGTGAGACATAAAAATAATGCAATTTTTTAATGTTTACAAACATTTTTTCCCTTCATTTCCTCTGAGAAGGTTGCATAAGTCATATTTGAAACAAGTTATAATTTGGTGCTTATGTTTTGTAGTGGAGTGTCCCTGTCTAATTTCTCTTTTATTAATTAAACAAGTATGCATATCTTTCAGCTGGGCATTAGAAAACTATATTGATATATTCAAAATATTTTCCTAATAGCTGGGACGGTAAATGTTACTGCAGAAAAGATCCTCACAACTTAGCTCATAACATCAACCCTTTTACTATCATGATGAATCTTGAGATGTTACATTAAATAATAGGGGCAATTAACAAATTTCTCAGGATAACTCTTCTGTTTTGACATCTTGTGGCCCAAGTTGTATCCAAAATAAATTACTGAAGAAGGATGAGAGGGGGGCCTCCTTCACTCTTGATTTTCAAGGATACAGTTTTTGGGATGTTTAAATATTTAGAGATTGAAACACCTAACTTGTAGACCTAAGTACTTTAGATCACTGACTATATCTCTGTATAAAGAAATTACATTAAAAATGAATGAAACATGTCCTGAGTTAAAAATACATTAGGTGAACAGAGAGTTTCTTCTTTCTGACTGGGGTTATTTTCTGTTGACATCAAAATGACCTTTGCCTCACATGTTTATTTCCCTCATTTTCCCATCTCTGAATACTGAAAGATTTTTTAAAAATCCATGTCATTTTCTGTAATTTAATTTTAAATAATATATAAATAGATTTATGTTTATCTTGTAAATTAGACTTATAATATTGGCAGCAAAAATTAAGGAGCTGGCTGACAGAAAATAAAAAACAACTTCTTCCTTGTTTTGTCCTAGTTCCTTCCTTCCTCTGCCAACAATCACAATTCTTTCTTCAAAGGGAACACACAGTCAGTCAAAGCCTCACTTTTCAGTTTTTCTTTTGCATTGAGCAAGCTGAAGCATTTCAGCAGTGCAACTCCAGGCCCTTGTTTGCTGGGCTCTAATGACATGTGCCAATATGGTTCCTTAAATTACATCTCTACTAGTCTAAGTAAAAGACAAAACATAAAAGTCTATTTCTTGTCATTTTAAAACTGGAATTCCAAAATATCTAGCTTCCCTTTTGCAAAAACTAAGGACAGTGTGGCCCAAATGGACAGGAATCGTGGCACAGATGCAGATGAACCTATACATATGTGCCTGAGAAGCATCAGGGTTCGGGACCTCAGTCCTGCTCTGGAATATAGGGTGGGTCTACCTTTTGGTGGGTTACCAAACAACCAAATGATGAGAAATTCACAGATAATTGCAGTAGGGTGATGTATTACCTTGAAATATGGCAGGATTGACAGATCTGTCTAATTTGCAGTCAAAGGTGATGTTTCGAATTTTCTTCTTCCTCTTAGACATGGGTTTCCACAGACATGGGTTTGGTCCGCATGGACATCTCCCACAGGCATAAAGCACCAAAGGGGTTTTAGGGCTGGGGCCATGGAATGTTTTCTCTAGGACAGTGTGCCACATCATAGAGTTTTGTATTGCAAAACTTCTGCTGTTGATTAAAATCAGCCTGATTCCCTGGTCCCTTAGCTGTTGGTCTCTTTTCACTTCAGACATCACCTTTAAGTTTGTGTTACTAACTAAATGAAGTAGAAAAGAAAGATGAGGAGTGTCTATAGTATTTGAAAATGTGAATAAGTGATTGTAAAGATATTTTTCTCCCCCTGTGGGGCTTTTATTTGTTTGATTTTACTAATTTCTGCTTTTTGAGTATCTGAACTGCAGGCAATAGTCAGCATCACAGATTCATAAGGCAGCCAAGTGATCACTGGTTAAAATATGCACACAAAATTTCTCTTCAGTCCCAACCAATATTTTCCTCCAAACATTTTTTTCTTTCATTTGACACAGTAAATCTTTCATTCTACTACTTTTGTCACAAGTAGCGTAAAACAAAAACAAATTGTAAATTAGGAGAACTAAGACATGTCTTCCTTTTCTATTTTTCATACCAACACAAACCCATGACTGCCCATTTGGATCATAAGGGGAATGGAAGCTGGACTCATACTGGAAGTATGGAATGGTACATTCTAATAAACAAAGAAAGTGCAACAGGTATGCCAGTCAGCTCACCATGGTCTTATCTATAACCTAACCTGAATGAAATGATCTGGCAATGGTACTTTTCTAGAGATATTTAGAGAAAGACAAAGCAAAGAAGGAAAAAATACAGTAGAAGTGCATGGGATGAGTGGGAGGAAGTAAATGGAAATGCTGATTTTTACATTTTTTAGTTCTCTAACTCTGTTTGCACCCTAGCAGTGGACAACTTGCCAGGAAAATATGATTGCTAGCTCTAATGATTCAAATATTTGTGAGGAATGGTGATTATATAACCACTCTAAGAGTCTGAAAGAGCACATTTCTTTGAACCATTTGAACCATGCAGCTGAGATGGGCTGGTTAAACAGTAATAGTAATTAATATAATTTGCTTTAAAAAAGACATTCATCCGCCAGTGTATTTTAACATTAGCAAGGAAAGTTTGCAATATCTACCTTCACAGGACACTAAATAAACAGTAAACAATTGTATTGGAGTTTTTAGAGGCTGGAAAGCCAAAGCAGACAAATGTGAAGCTGGCCACAGTTTGAAGGCAGTTCCAGGAAAAAAAAATCAGGATCACTATGTTATTTTTTGTCTTGTGGTAATGCTCAGAAGTTCTTTTTCTGAGATGGCACCCCCATCAAGAATACATTAGAAATATGCATAACTTCACATGATGCACAGAATAAGTAAATAATTCCTAGCATGCTTAAATAAACATCTTTGAAAATTTGAGTCTGAGAGGTCAGTTAATGGTAGGAAGCTATTTTTCCTCTCAATCTTGCTTTATTTTATTCCCTTCTAAAAGGATACTATAGCTTATGACATATGGTCTGCTTAAATTAGGCAGGCACTCGAAACCTTGTTCGTTCATCTCGGCGTGCGAAGCCAAGTTATCTATTAATAGGAAAAGCCTTGCCCTGGAAGAATGTGTATGCAGCAGTCAGTCTCTGCATGGGGGAAATGAAAGATATGCTACAATAGGGAATAAAATTAATTTCTTATGTATTACAGCCAGAACCACTATGCAATACTGTTCCAAACGGAGTGGAGAAGTGCTGTTAAATCTGTATGTCTAGGAGGTGTGGTGTGTTTAGCGACTTGATGTCTGTGTTATCCAGCACACTGACTTTCCAGAGTCATCTCCAAGTTGTAATGAACAACCTCTATCCTGCTACCAGAGCCCAGAGAGAAATAAACCAAGACCACCAGCTAAGACATTATGTAATTGCCATGGATATGGACAACGAATGACCTCAGGTACTGTATTGAGATGAAAAGATTTAGCCAAAACCAAAAAAAAAGTGCATGTAAAAAGGATTTGTTAGTCAGGTATGTAGTTTGTTCTTTTATAAAACTAGATATTTTAAAAGAATGTTACAATGAAAATGCTGGCACAAAACAATCTTATTAGAAATATTCAAAAAAATGCCCACTTTCCCATGCAACATTCTTCAGTACAACTCTCAAAAAGATCATTAAATATTATCTTATAGAAGTGAGTTATAGAAATTACTATGGAGTTGAGTTATAGAATTTAGTGATTATTATTATGCAAAAATTAATATGTGTATATATATATGTAATCACCAATCTCTCTTGGTTACTTCAATAGCCATCCCTCTGCTTTTGAAAAATGTAATTTTGCAGCATGGTTCTATACATCATAGCACTGCAGAGATCATTTGCCTAGCCCGTCACTTTGACTGTCAAATATAACACCCTTCTTCTATCGGATATAAGCAGCTTGTCTTCACTTTCAAAGCCTTCACCTCATCCTACCTATCATCTCTCATTCAGGATCAAGAAATCACTTCTTTCACTGATTAGCCCATGATGCCAGCCTCCTCCATCTACTCCTTAGATTTTCAGTCACTCAGTCTGAAGCTTTATCCCATGCCATTCCTTACATTTGGAAAGAGCTTCTTTAGACATGTGCAAAGCTACCTCCTTATTTTCCTTCTAATCCTGTCTGTGAGGTTCCCCTGCCATTATGCCTTCAAAAGAAGTTTCAGACTTTGGACTGAATTTGCCTAGTTATAATGAGCTACTCCCAAAAGAGATTTCTGGATCAGCTCCAAATGGAGCTTTCCCAGAGATATGAAGGCTGGTATTTCCTACTCAGATGTATCACCATAAATTCTGCATAGTTACCAATGCCTCATTCTTCAGAGGATGTTGTCCTGCTGTTGTTGGGCACCAATGTATTTCTGCTTGAAAACACAGAATGAATTTAAGGATGATGAGTCTGGATTGCAGGAGTGACTGTGGTAGTCACTGACATGTCTGAAATAAGGGGGTGGTCCAGAGGGTGTATTGACCTTTTCCTTCATATTTCAAGTGGTTGGTAAGATACTATTTATATCAGCTAAGTGAAATAGTGGTCCTGCTGCTGGACACAAGCATTAGAAATTGTCCTGTACTTGTGTGGAAAGACTGATGTTTTAGTTTTGGTGAATAATTTGGGGAGAGTTGGGAGCAGGATATTGCCTCTGGTTTGCTCAAATTTCTGTTGCAAAATGAATGAGTAGTCATGGGAACCCCTGTATTGCACTGTGTCACCATCTTAGATGAGCAAATCATCTTTGTAGCCTGTAGCCTTGAACATGTTTGCATGTTGTGTAATGTTTGTATTCCCATCTCCAGTGGCAATGACTCGGGACCAAGTAATCCCTTTACAGGAATTACCAACAGAGGAAACTGGAAACTCTATGGCATCTCTTTGTCATCTTTCTCTCCAGATGGTGCCTCCAAATCTCTTCTGAAGGGGCTTGTGCAAAACAGAGCATGTAAGTACTTCTGCTGGTTTTGGATTAAGCATCTCTAATTATGGTGAACATTTTGTTTCAAGATGCTGGAGAAAAAGGTGTCTGCCTCCTCCCCTCCCTCACCTGTCCCTCCCGGCAGTCATCCCCAGCCAAGAGAAAACTGTCATGGCTCCTGAAGAGGCAGGAGGCCAAAGTTTCCCCAAATTCCTCTCTTCAGGTTTGCTTGAGTCTCCTCTATACAAGGTTTTCATCCCCCAATCCATCAGCCTTTCCAGCTGCTGAAGGACCAGCAGGTTCCTCAGTTACTCTACATGAAGATGCAAACAGAAACCTTCAGACCCCTGTTACTGCAGCACATTTGGCCTCATGTCAGGCTGACTGGCTAAAATCTTCCGAAAAATACTGTAGTGTTCAAGTGATTAGACTGTCTTTCAGAGACGCAGTGACTAGATCCAATTTGAAAATTTTCAACATATGGAATAACCATTTTTAAAACACCCTTTTAGATTGCCCTTCCATAATTTATTCGAAGTGGATCTGCACTTTTAGAAAGCCAGGCTAGGATTTCTCCAAGGCACCAGTACGATGTAGATAGCAAGTCACAATCTTGGTCAGAATTTCAGTCTGAAAACACCCACAGAGTTGTGCAGATTTCTCAAAATAAAAACTAAAATCTCTCCCAGACTGAGCTTTTTTTAGCAAGTTTCAGCATAAAACTGTATTTTTGTAGCCAAGCTATAAAGCTCTGAAAATAAGTTTATGTGGAAATGCTGAAGCCTTACTTATAGCACTGGCAATGGCTATAGCACTCAATGCTGAAGGCTATTAATCCCGAAGAAAACTTGCTTGGAAGAATTTGAACTTTGGGGGTCAATGAGATCTCAGAGGAAGCTGGACTGAAAACTGAGAAAAGCTGATTTTGTCCATGTAAATCAATTGTTACTGTTTTCCTGTCTGAGAAAAATTTAATGCAAAGACTAAGGATTTATGAACAGGAAAAGAGAGAACCTCTAAAGGTCTTGTAAGAAGTGATTAATAACATTGTTATTTTTTTAGATAATGCTGTTTTAAAACCAGGCTGATGGTTTAAGTGAAGGAAAAGCCACATAGTTCACTTATTTGCCCTGGTTTAAGCTTATGGTCAATCTTAGGTTGTGATACTGCAATTGCAAACACTATTTTGTAATACTTGACCCTCACATTTCAGCAGAACTTACAGAGAATACACAAGAATTGTATTAGTAACATGGCCTAGAAGATCTGAAGAAGTTTTTTGAATTGTATTTTGAGGCAAAAATATATGTTAGACAGATCTGTTTTAAAGGGAAGCAGCAGGAGCATGTAGCCTTACCATGAGGCTGCATTAGGCAGAAGTGCAAGTGTTCCAGTGTAGCATGAGAAGCTCATTCCTCAGCTTCTACCAGGGATATCAAGAACTCTAATGCCATTGAGCTCATGTGACTTAATTCCCTAGGAAGTCATCACACGATAGTTCTGCAAATGGTCAAGACTCTGACATAGGGCCTGAATGGCTTCCTGTCATTGGAACTGAAGAATGCTTGAAAACAGAGCAATAAATCCTCTCCTTTGCTACAGACAAGTAAATCAGAGCAACTCATTTGGGAGGCTGAAAGCAAAACATAGGCAATGAAGACTATTTTGTGTATTGGCTACAGGGTTTTTGTTAGGTTTATGGTTCCATATCAATCTAAGTAATGGGAACCTACTCTGTCTCTTCACAGTTCAAGAAAAATTAAGTTTTTGGAAGCAGTGACAACAGACAAATTCATGTGTCAATTAGAATAATAATGATTGAGGTATTTTGAAATTTGTCTTCTTCTATTGAATTCATGCAAGTAAATTACTAGCAATTGAGCCTATGTGTGTGGGTGGGCTTACAATTACTAACTAATAACAGCCAGCAATTAGTATGTCTCTTTTAGTGCATTTTCTTAATTTTGTATTGTTTTTCTGATTATTCCAGAAAAGCCAAGAATTTTAAAAAATTAAAAAGTTTCTATGAGGAAAAAACATATCATACTTAAATAGAAACATGAACAAACTAGAGCCTGTACAAGGTTTGTATCCAGGCACTATCCAGCTAGTCCAATAGGATGTTCTACACAGCATTGCCAGTGTCACGTGTTCAAAACTTGTCCCATACAAAGCGGTGCTCGGGGCAGAGGAAGGTGTGTTCCTTCCTATCCCTCCTTCATGAAATGTGGACGGGACAATATTTAAGTAAAGTGAACTGCAAATATTGAGCATGAGGAGGAAAATGTATCATAACAAAAATACTAATCCTGAAAGTGATTGTTTGATAAATATTTTGGAGATGGCTCAGTAATCCATAAAGAGAAAAGAGGCAATTATGCTCCTATAGACATCTTCTCTGAGCTCCTAAAAGTACCACGTGTACAAAGTGTTCAGTATTACCACTTATCTGAGTGCCACTGGTACAAAGTCAAGCCTTACTTTCCAATGTTATTTCTTTTTTCAGAATAGTATTAAAGTAATGAAATGTTTTTGTGAATTCAAAAGGAAAGTTAATTTTGAGAGACTGGTAAAGGTAGAAGTCATATCATGCTACCACAAATTGCACAGTTTCACTGTTCACACAGAATTATATCGTTTGAACAATTAAATGAATCCTTTCAGTTGCTTGGACTCAAATGTTTAGGATACACTTTTGTTACTGTAAATTATGATGTTTCAGACCTTTTCCTCAGTGAAAGAAAATACATTCCAGTGTGACAGAATTCCCCTCTGAATGGAAACACAGCTTTCCAACTGGTTCCCCTCTTGGACAAAATTCCTGCTCTCCTAATCCCATAAATGGCACAGTGAAAGGAGAGCAACAAAGCTTAGCAAACCAGCATTTCCTCAGGAGGATTCTGAGCCACTGTGGACAGATATATACTTTTACATTCCACTAAAGCCAATAAACAAAACTGCCAGGATGGCTCATCTCCTAATAGTCTTAGAGCAGAGAAAATTTATCAGGCATCAAAATCATTGGAGCAGTGCAAACTTTCCACATGGTGTTACAGTAGCTTTGGCACTGCAAAGATCTGCTTCACACCTGGAACTCCTTCAAGTATCTGTAAACAACTCTTCCTTTCAATAAAATGGGGATAATGATGCCTGACTCTTTTAAAAGATTTTTTTTTAAAAGATTTCTGAAACTACATTTAATATTTTACTGATCAGGACTGTTTTGGGCCAACTAATTTTGCTTTTATTTAAACAGGAATTTATGGAAAGATAAAAAATTAATTTGAATTGAAATTAAAATAATAAACCCCTGTTTTACAGAACAAATAGAAGAGATTCTGTCAGAAGCTTTCTCTACAGAGAGATGGACTTCTGTCTCATAGCTTTTAAATAAGAGAAAAATTATTATTAATCCTATAGTTCTCAACACTGAAATCATGCCTAACAACCATTTTCCAGTGATGTTTTTTAAATCAAAAGCATCATTTTGACATTTTCTGTTTGCAATCAAATTCTCTGTGGCTGGTCTTTATTGTGGCCTTTGTGCTAGAGAAGAGATGCCAAAAATCATCAAAACTGATATTGCAACATAAAAGAATACAACAGTTTAATACAAAGCCATTTGAATATGTTTATTGTGATTTTTTTTCCCCTCAGAGTAAAGCAATAGCATAATACCCAGCTGCATGATAATATTGGCAAGCAAGACCATGAATTTCAACTGCAAACCCTAAACACTGAATGTGCTGTGCTTTTTAAAGAAATCCCCTTTTGTATGAGATATGTAATACCCTTTTGTGCTGGAGAGGTTTGCATAATAGTAGTTTTCTTTAGTTATTCGTTGTCATGTGATGGAGCTGCAAAGTGAGCTAGGCCAAAGTGAGTAACAGCATAAAAGATAATTTTAAATTTTTCTCTAATTTTTCACATATTTTCTTGTCTTTTAGATGTAACTATCTTCAGAAAAGTTATCCACTTTTTAACATTTCAGACCTGGTTGCTATTTTTCTTAATATCTACCTCTCTATTTGAGCTTTTCTTTTCCAGAAGAAAGAGGAACATTATTTGCGTTCACTCATGAAGAACCTCAAACATATAATTAGGCATATGATCAAGTGGTGTAAATCTGCATAACTCTATTCAAAGACATTGATACCTTGCTCAAGAGTTTAACAGTACAACTGTTTGATCAGAGAAGCCAAGTAAATTTATGTTATTAATTCTATAACTTAGAGTTGTGCATGTGTTATACTGTGCCACTGAGATAAAAGATACTATCAGACTGAAGAGCCATCTTAAAAATTAGACATATAGGATACATCTGAGACTAAGAATAAAATAAAATTTTAAGAATTTTCTGATGAGATTTCCCATGTAAATTTTTTTTAAGATTCCTCTTGGGCTCTTTGATGTGTTCTAGTCTGGGTAGTAAGTAAGGAATATTTCCCAAAGGAGATATAATTACCTTGAAGTGGAGCTCAATCTTATTCACAGTGAAATCTAAGAGGAGGACTGAAGCCAGGGGAAGTTCCTCAGCTAATGTACAATAAACTAACCATTATTCTAACTGATGCTATCAAAGGATTTTTCCTTTGAAATCAGAAGAATTATGCCAAGTTACTCTAGCTGAGACTTTGGCCATAAAATTACATGTGGTTTTGAACCTCTGGCCTGCAACCACTGCAAAGGGACCATTTCCAAGCAATCCCTGAAAAGTAACAAAGAAAGACAATGCTATTACCCATTATCTTAATTTCAAGTGCAGACAGGGTCCATAATCTACCTGGAAAACATTTAGAGGCTTGCAAATTGAAAAAGGTCAAAACCAACTGGGTTAGATTATTTCAGAAAAGCTCACAAGGTGGATTAACATAAAATCAGATTTTAGCACTGCAAAGAATACCCAGGCAGCAAATAAATGCTCCAGAGCCCCAGTAAGTCTTTTTATAGCTTTATGTGTCAAAATAAGAGACCATTAGACACAGACATCCTACAAAACTTAAATGAATAAATCAACATATCCCTTATGAAGCGACCATATATTACTGTTTTCTAAAATATCTAAGATGTGTCTTTGCCAAACAGCGCAACAAGAAATTTTCACAGCTCCAACCAGTAAAAAACATGCTATCAATTAACACCAGAGACAGAAATACTATCATTGAAGGCGTGAAGGAAGCCCTAGAATCTAGGTAAGAGAGTATTATACTGATTATATGTTCTGCAAATCTTTTAATCTGGAATCTCACAACTGAGCCATGGGGTTCTATCCTCTGAGAAATATGAGTTGCTTCGTATCAGTTGGATACCAGATACTCTTAATGCACTGCAGGGTACACAGTGTGTTATACTCTCAGAGGTAGTGAAATATGTTAGCTCAGATCGTTCTCTTTGCCTAGGGAACCTGAAAAAAAGTTATTTCAAGAGGAAAAAAATTCAGTGGAGTTTTCTGAAATTTTTTACTAGGAAGGTATAGCCTATACTTTACTTATTATGTCATTATAATGCACTCCGAGCTTTTTTGGGACTAAGTACTTGTGACTCATAGTCACATACCTTTCCCTGGGATACAGCCCTTTCCTCCAATTTTCTTATCCCTTTCCCCACATTTCTGGGGTTCTGTGATTTTTTTCTGCTCCCTAACAGATGTAGCAAGAACCTTATGTGCTCACCACTTTCTTTTTTAATTTCTCAGAAGTGTTGAAGTTTTCGTTCACAGCACACAGTGAAAGAGAATTAAATGTTTCTGTTAAAAAAAAAAAAAGCACAATTTTTCAAATATGTCATTTTTATGTGAATATTCCAAAGTGATGCAGATGGCAAAAAATTAGAGGAATCAGCCATGGGGTTTGTTTGATTTTATGAAACAACTGTTGCTTAGCTTGTAAGATAATGAACTCTGTACCAAAGGCAATATATTCACCTTTTTCTACTATTAATCTTCCTTCAGATGATTTGGCAAATCCATTTTGGTATTACATGATGTACAAACTTTTTCTGATACTTTGATACAAGTAGTTTTTATTATATGGGAAGTGTAAGTCCATTCCTGGCAGGCATAATCCAGTTAGATCCCAGTAATGTGCATTTAGGCTCAGTATGTCGGGTGCCTTTGCAGAATGGATCAGATAACAGTTTAACTGTAAGAGAGACAGCTTAAACTTGCATTTTGTTCAGTTGAATTTAAGGTGCAGGAGCATCTTTCTGTCTTGTATCTCAGTGCATGGATCCAAAATTTTTGCTCATTTTTGGGCCATATCCTGATTACCGCCCGTTTCCTTTTCAAAATGTTTGTGGCTGACTGCATTTGAAAAGACAATATTGCTTTAGATGGGCTCCTGAGATATTCCTATATGATAATTTCTGTGACACTTGCACTGTAACAGCTGTCATATACATTTCATCTGACAGCTTTCTAGTGCAATGAAATGTTTTAATACTCTTTAGCTGAAAAAAGCAGTAATTTTTGGCAGGTAAGCGAAAACACATTAGCCACTACATTCTCCAAGTCCATGATAAGTCATGGTGCAGCATTCCAGGAGACTTCTAAAAGTCCCCTACCATTCTGGAGTGAACCCAAGATGATAAAAAAAAAAGCACAGGATGAAGGTGGAAAAACAAGTCTTCCCTAGTGCTAACTACAGTGTTACAAGAAAACAACAGACCAGGGCAAATTTATTTCTATTCTCTTTCAATGACAACTTAATAAGAATAGGACCCAGTTTCAAGTAAGCTGAGCTTTTTCAATATTTTGTAGCCTTTATGCATAAAAATGCAGAATTCACCTCATGTAGTCTTCTGGTGATCCAGTCACTGAGAAAGCCTTCCAAACAGCCAAGACCTGAATCTTAATGAACTTAAAAGCTTATAAAATGTTCTTTGGTTGTATGTGCTTTAAAACAAAAAGTTTATTCTTACGTGCTGGCATGTCTTTATTGGCATGATTTATTTACTTTTTATATGAGTGAGAGCATATTTGATTGTGTATGACTTACTTTACACTTACAGGGATCTATTGTTGGTTATGAGGAAAAATAAAATTCCTGTAGAGTGTTTAGCTGAAGTTAAGCATGACATATCTTCGGAAATCTCTTAAAGGATTACTTCTAATGGTGCCATTTGGACCCTTGCTTTGCTTATAAAAATCTGTGTGAATTTATAATGGACAAAACTACAATTATCCCAGAATAGCTTCAGGAAAAACCATCAGATTTCTTTCAGAGGAGGTGCACATATATGGATAGCAGTGTATGTTACTATTCCATGGGCAGGCTGGCTTTTATTTTCAGTGTGAGACATATTCTTCTATCACTTTTGATGGTCAGAATTAATTCTCTTTAAATCAAGATATTGCATTTCCTAAGTGGAATTAGTCCTTAATCATATGACTACAAGAGAAAGAATAATCTTAGCTAGGATTTTAATATTGCCAGTGATGAAAATCTGAATGCTTGAAGTCTCTCAGTATTCTTGGATCTTTGAGAGGCAGACTATCAAAGTCTGTCCCAGCTTAATCCAAGAAATTGCATACTCAATCTCATTGTGACAAAAGAAACTATATTCATGGGCCTTTTCCTCTTTTCTAAATCAAGAGTTCTGTCTTTTACATTCCCACTAAAGCTTTTCTGCAAAGTCCTTATAGAGCTGAATAGACCTTGTTAAAACTTAATTACATGTTATATTAAAAACACATCTGAAAATTACACTTCCCACAAGTTGGTATTTAATTGTTATGAGATATTTCTACTGATTCCCCCATGAACTTATTAAATACATTTCTTTCTCCTGAAGATGAAGGCACTCTCAGATGGGCAGAACTGAAGTTTGAACTGAATAGGATTTTTAAAAGATCCACAGTTCTCCCAGCATCTGTGCATATTTAAACCTGAGGTCTGGTTGTCCTTCTTAACACCTGGTCTCAAGCACGAGTTAATATAACAGCATCTCCACTGACAGTGAAGTGCTTCCTCGATAGATGTGAGCTTATTGTCTGGGTACTGTTGCTAGGAAAACCAGCTGATTAGAGGGCTGGTGTAGCAGCCAGTTGATGTAATACATGCTTGATAAAGCTCTTATCAGAGGCTTGCACACTTTCAGGAATGCTCACAATTCAGCTGGATTTATCAATATGAAAAAAGCCCCATTCTTTCTTCATTTCAGTCACCTGTTGGAAGCTGCCTCTGCAGAGTTAAGTTTTAAAGCTTGAAATCATCACACTGTCAGCTTCTGCTATTCCTGCCCATCACACAGTGACAAAGGATGCAGCAAAGGAAATGCCGTGTCAGAGAGAGTGTTCTCCCTCTATATCTGTCCTGGTGACGTGAGCAAGTCAGAGCGCTTTGAACTGCATTCCCCGTGCGCAGCCGTGCACTCCTTTGAAGGCCTTTCAGAGGCTACCTGCAGTGAAGCAGTCATTCAAATGTTGAGGGCAGAAACAGAGGAAAACAGGTCATCAGAATTGAAGAGGGAAGAAGTCTTTGGTATAATGTGCAACCGCAATTGTCTCTTTTCCAAGCCTTCAGTAAGGTAGGAGGACGAGGACGATGATAAGTATTATAAGTATTATTATGAGCATTATTATTATTTCATTTAGCCAACAGATACTTTTGATTAATGTTATTTAAGAATATGAAGCCGAAGGCAATCCTTTATTTTTTCTAAAAACTTCCATGTAAGTTATTACTAAGCAAATCATGTCCTTTGCTTCAATTCCATAAGCAAACTCCTTCCATCAATCAAAAGGGAGTATTCCTTTAACAAAAGACATTCTTTAACAAAAATGACATTCTTTTCTCTATACTGCCAGGAAAAATGACCAGAAGAAAACCTTTAATCCTGTAGAGAAATCTAAGAAAATTATGTGCTAGATACACTAATGGCTTGCTGATCTGGTCCTTTTTGCAGCTGCTTTGTAAAATGCAGATTAGCATTTTACAGATGCTTTCAGGCAGGATTTTATGGATGGCACTGGTTGCTCTAGCAGCCCCTACACCCTTAAATTGAGTGGTTAGTAAAGCAAAGGGGTGGCATTCCCCTTAGCCAAGAACTACACACTTTAGCAATTTTTCCCCTTTAAAATGGTTTTACGAAAACTTGGCTGTCAGAGTGCACTTCAGAACACCCTGTCATGTACACCCCACTGAGGTGGAGGAATCATTGAGGGGATATAGCTTTATTGAAGATCTAAGCAATCACATGCTTTGAAAATTTGACTAGAATGATTTTGGTATAAGTCAATTTGTAGAGATGTAAAAGATGTGAAAAGGAGGAGGCGATGCGCTGATTATGCCCAAATAAGTGAAGCTTTCCTGCCTGCAAAAAGTTATATAAAGGCATTCTGGTCAGCCTTCCAAAATGGACTAGTTAAATAGATTGTAGTAACTGCTAGTGCAAACTTTATAAATTCTAAGAATCTGGGCATATTTACCCATGCAAAAGTTTGTATCCTCATGTCTTTGGTTTACTGAAACCAGTCTGCTGCTAACAGAATAATTATAGGCAATGCAAAAGTCCATTATCATCTTAATGCTTTTCCAGTTCTTCTGTGTCCTTTGAAGCAAAGAACAGTATGAAAGGGCCTGATTTTCATTTTCTTGGAGGTTTGTTTGTTTGTTTGTTTGTTTTTATCAAATACATTCATCTCAGTCGTGAAAAGCTGGCAGGAACTGTGGGATATTTGGGCTTACAAACAGTTTCATCAAAAAGTACCACTACTGTATCGATTGTATCAGGGATAATTTCGTAAATTTGAAGATTCTTTGCAAACTTAAGAAGGTCCACAGAGTGCAACAGGGGACAGAGCAGAGGAAATCAGATCAGGCAGAAAGTGCAGGTACACAGAGTACACCTGCAGAGGCAGAGCGAGGTATTGCATTCTGCTGATTTGCAAAGAAACCAGTTTATATATCAGTTTAAAGATAACTTGGTCATCTGTCACAGGACATGTGCTTCCTGCAAATTGACTCTGCCCTTTTTTTTCACTTATAGACCCTGAACATTGAACCACTGTGGTTTAATTGGGCGTAACTGGGTTTCAAGATTCAAGATACTGCTCAGATTATTCTGCAATAAACTCTTCTGATTGCCAGCAGGAGGGAGCCCATGGATGCCAAACTAACCCCATCTCTTCAACCAGCTGGGCTATCACATGAAAAAAAGATTCTTACTTCTGGATCACTCAGGCAGCTGTGTTGTCCAGGTGATTTTTTGGATGTGTGACTGTTCTCTATACTTGCCTTTGATGCCTTTGATTTCCCATTTATACTTCCTGCTAATTTCTTCATGGCTTGCAGAAGGCATTAGTTTTATGTGTCTTCTCTGCCCTTGCAGTCCTCACTCACATAAAAGCTTCACCACAGTATGCCCTTTTATACCTTAGTCATTCTTGCTTACTGCTCTACAAAGGGCATAGCCGATCCTGGGAAATCTTTTTCTCTGGCATGCTGATGTATTGTGCTTAATGTATTATCAACAATGACAGATCTGCCTCAGGCAACTCCAGCAACCCAGAAAGCATAGGGGGTTTTTATACAACAGCTCTTTTGAAAACAAGTGTATATCCCACGCAGAAAAACTTTTTTCCCTTTGGTTTCCTGTAGGTCAAATCAGCAGTTGATGCTACACAGAAAGACAGGCCAACATGACCTTGCTCAGGTGAAACAAATCTGAAAGTAGCTGTAACTATGCTGAAGTTTATTTGTACTGTCCATTCGTATAACACTGCAGAGAGTTTCATGCAGCACACAGCAGAAAGCAAGTTCTAGAAGGGATCCTACTGTTACCCCAACACCGAAAGGGCAATCCTGCCCTCCCTTTGGGGGCTGTGATGTAAGGTCCACTCCTACCACTGCATTTGCATGAGAAAGCAAGAAAACCTATGCCTTGTTGTAAGGCCCTGGAAGGCTGCACTTGCTAATTAGTTTGGGGAAATAGGAGGAGGCATTTCAGAAAAACTTCACATTTCTTGCACACAGTGCAGGTCATTTTACAGTTACATTTGAGCTCTTAGGATTGCAAAACATTTCTACTCGGAGAGACAGGGCTGCTGTCCCAAACAGATTTTTAAATTGTTTTTTTTTATTTTAAATAAGTCCAGAGTAAGTGTTTTTCTTGACAAACTGTTGGCAGTTCTGTAATTTTGGACATTAGGATGCTAGCATAAATCTATTCTAAATTAGATTCTAAATTCTAAATTAGAATCCAAAATAACTTCATTCTCCGATCATAATTAAAGAATTTTCTGGGATCCAGAAAGAAACCAATCTTTCAGAGAGTTTCACTTAATTTAGGAGGTTGTAATGATCAGGAATTTTTAATATGCTTGAAATCTCCTTTCAAACTGAGCTCTAGCTATAACTGATCCCTCTGACTAGCTGGGTATAGTTAAGAGTGCCAACAGCTAGAAATACAAGTGCACAGTGCTCTTCTGTCCTCACAATAAACTAGAAATCTCTGTATTTTGGAACTAAGCCTGAAATGTTTCTTGCATGCCTTCTCCTCTCTTGACCTCAGTTGTCACAGTGACCCCCTGCACCACACAGGAAAGCATCTTTGTTTGCCATCAGACTCCATTTTAATATATTAGGACAATGAAGAACAGAGTTTTTGAAGCATATGCAGTGCTGCAAGTGTTTTGTCTGTATTTCCACTATGCCATGTGTATATATCACCATCTAGGAAACCGATTCAGACATTTTCTGGAGCTAAGGGAAAGGGAGAGGTTTATGAATTATATCTTTTTCAAAAAGAGACCGTGCACAATGCGGCTCAGATTGCTCACAGGGCAGATGAGAGAGCTATTTGGTAGGCCAGTGTTGTATGGCAGAAACCTTCCACCCACATCCTGGACAAAGCTTATACTTAGAAAATTACACAGTAAAAATGAATCTGCAGCTGACCATTTAATCCATTTAAAATTTTTTATGATGTCTGTCCTTTTACCTGCTCCCATGGTGAATAGAGGCAAACTTGGGCACTGCAGTGGGGCCAGAGCAATGTTTAATAGGACAGAAAAGAACTACATGCCACCAGTCATGTATTTGCTTATTTGGCAGGTGAGAGATATCCCCCTTTTTTGTATTTAGTTTTACCCCTGAGCTCAGAAGTCAGTATGAGCAGCAACAGGCCTTCACAAATGTGCTAAGGAGGAACCTTTTGGTTTGGCTCCTCAAGGTGCTTTATCTTTTGCTGACAAATTGGTGTCAGGGCCAGAACTTAATGAAGCCTTTAGAGAAAATTTTCCAGCAAATCAGGGGATCTCAAAGGTACAGACCTGCAGTAAAACCAGTGTAATATGTGATGTATCTGCTTTTATTCGTCTTTTGAAAGGCTGAAAGCTCAGCTTTGTGGCAAACTGTAAAATCACCTTCTTAGCTGCATCCACATTATTATTTTTCAGGTTTCCTTACATTCAAAAAAAAAAAAAGGGGCCAGGACAGTAGATTGCAGTAATTTGCAGTTTATCTCCCACTGATACCTTCAGTCTCTAAAGTCTTGAGCATCTCTGCTACACTCCTTAAGAAAATTACCTGGACAACAAAGCTGTCCAAACATGGTAGGTCAGTGATTCCCTGTTTCCCTCTGGATTCATGTCAGCAAGGAGGTGCCACTCTTTTTCCAGGACAGTAACAAAGTTTGCTCCCCTGTCTGTTGCAGAAACTCAGGAGACACGATGCTTTCCCGAAGCACTTCATTTCCAGAGCTGGACCAATGTTTCTGTCACCACAGAGGACTTCCAATGCTCAGGTAGGACCTTTTATGGGATTGGCTTGTTTACCACAGAACTGTTTTGCTTTACTCACTTAGATGCAGGAAAGACAAACAAATGGGCAGAACCTTAAAGTGCTACTAAAGATCAGGACAATAGCAGAGGAAATAGAGCTGTATAAGTAAGTGGTTTTTCTGAGCACTAGCAATTTGGAGGGAAAATGTAAACAGGGAAAATTTGTCCAGTGATTCTGGAGAAATTAATGTAAAGTTGCCAAATTTGCCAAAATTGTTTTTTCCATTGAAAAAGATGTGGGCAGAAACTCTTTTCTCATGTTTAGGAGCTAGGGTTTTTTCTACATTTGAAAACCACCCACTTACTAAAAGACACTCTTAGATCTGCATTGGCCATCTCAGCCCATAGATCAGAAACGGAATGCATATGTAAAATCAGTTACTTTCTGCCTGACAGAATAATATATATGAAGAAACAGAGGTTCCATTTGCTGCTGCTGAGCCAGGAGCTGGGGAGCACTGCCCTCACAGCATCCCAGAAACCAGGCTGGTTGCTGAAGGACAGACCTCAGCTGGCCAGAATCAGCAGGAAGGTGTCAAAGGACTTGGGACACCCCCAAAGTGCAGATTCACTTGTATAAATACAGGAACTAATCTTTGGAAATTGCTGCTCTGAATTGGATTATTTCCACCAGCAGTAAAATAAGGCAATAGAGATGGTCGTGGCCAGTGAGAAGACAAGAGAGTCCTACACATAAATGTAGCTTTGTTACTGAAAAAGGATTATTTGTTCAAATGTGAAGGGAGGAGGGCTTAATTCCCTCTCATACCTCTTGTTGAAACTAACTTACAAGGCTGCACAGTGGGTGTTTGGCAATCACCTTTATTAGATGTATTTTCTGTTTTAAAATTTCATGTTGCAACGAACAGTCAAGAAATCCAGATGTGCTCTGTTACAATGAGAGCATTTTAAAGGGGCAGATATTCCGGTGAACTCTCAGGTCAGGACCTTTCTGTATCTTTTGTACTGCTTCATTGTTTATTGTCAAGGAGTTTGATTTTCTCAACAACATTAGGTGATTTTTATGAAATACATTATTGGATGCAAGTAGATACTAATACCCAGGATCAGTTCCTTTCTTCTGATTCCCATTTTATACATAGGACTTATGCAATTAGATTTTTACATTAAACAGATTCCTTCTTTGAAAGCTTAATTAGCTTTCAAATTTAGATTTGAAATAACATAGAATGAATGAAATTAAATGTTTCTTTTGGATAGCACACTGACAAAGAAAAGGAAATCCCTTGCTATGGGATATTGCAGTCACGGGTCACGAATGTTTAAGCAGGAGTTACTGCCATCCAGAGGAGAAAAGCCATAAGCTGTCATATTTCATTATTTTTTTAAGCATAGAAAGTAAACCTAAATGGTTGATTCCATTTATTTCGTATTTAGGAACCAAAGTATAGAGAAAAAATACACATGTACCCAGAAGTTTCTGTGTTTTTTTTTAATGTAGGTATTTATGAAACAAAGTTCAGAGCAACACTGAAGAAGCACAGTGAAAAACACACTCATAGATGAAGTATCAGGTCATAAATGGGATTTATTTTCCCTTCTTCAGCTTGAGATATTTAAGGAAGAAGTTTAAGAAATACCTATGCTAGGCTCCAAGCTTTGTACATGACCCAAAAAGTGAAAAGGAGATGTATAATCTGGGCCATTTGTATCCCAGGCCTCTGGTGACAGCAGAGGATGCCCCTTGTCATAGAGAGCTCAGTGGGGATGCTGTCAGGGATGTATTGGGATCTCCCTGCAGGGCACATGGCAGTGCTGGCCCACGAGGGCTGTTGGCAGAAAGCACGCAGGACTTGCAGGGTCTGGTAAATCAGGACACGGGGTGATGTTGTGGGCTGAAGGTATTTTTCACAGCTCCTGATAACCCAACTAACAAAAAAACCCTGGGTGTTCAGCTCCAAATAAAAGGTCCCTCCTTCTTCAAACCCTCCTTCCCCCAAAAAATGCCAAAAGCACGGTAGAAAACAAAGAAATAAGTGATCTGGGGAAATATAAAAGGAAAAGGGAGAAGAGGAAGTTCAGCATGTCCCTGAAGTTGAACAAGAATAAAAATTCTCAGCTGAAGGAGAAAAGGAAATCTGAAGGGGAAAAAAAAAAATTATTGAAATGTAGTGTCTTTTTCAGACAGTCCATCACCAGTCACAAAGTGTAGAAAATCCGCGCAAAAACCAATAACAAAAACCCTCCCAAGAAAGGTCTTTCTGAATAACATCTTATGGAAATCGTAGTTAAAGATCCCTCTAAACTTTATCGCTTCAATACTTCTTCTCCTTCATCAGGAATTAATTTCCGGGTGCTCGTATCTGCCCTTACACACATGCTGAGTGTGAAAAGCTGAGCCAGGCGTTCTGTGCGGCTTTTCCCGGCCGTTCCCAGGTCAGGCGCTATTCCCGGGGCAGGAGTTTCGTTCCCGCCTGGTCCCACCGGCGCTTCCCGCGGGCACACGGGCCGGCAGCGCCCCCTGCCGGGCGCGGCGCTCCCCCGCGCGCTCCTCGCCCGCGCTCCCGGTGCCGCGGGGACGCGCACGGGCACCAGTCCGGGTCATGGCGCTGTTTTCAGCTCCGCGCCGCGCAGGGATTGCCCAAGCGGGGGCAGGAGAGCTGAGTTCTCGTTCTGCAGCCTGAAGCACCTGTAACTACTTTGCGGGCGGGGGGCTTTCGGGAGGGAAAATTTCCCCATCCGACGTTAATGCTCTTGAATTTTAGACCACTTCTAAAGACCCCTACTTAGCTTTCCTGGTCAGAGTTTGCCCGCAAGCGTCCCAAGCATCTAACCCAGGAAACAGCGGAGCCCAAATCCTCTGTGAACGCAGCCAGAAGCATCAGAGGCATCTTCATGTTTGGTATGCAAACACAGTACCCAACGGGGTTAAATGAATTAATTCTTTCCTCGAGGGTCTCTGCTTAATGGAGGGATTTCCAGAAGGACCTCAGCCTAGGACCAGTGATATGCTTGCCCCAGTCTCAGATTTATTTGTTGAGGCAGGAGAGAGGTCAAAAGCACTGAGCCTTCCACTTCAGTAAGTTATGTGCCTGATGACCTGCTGTAGGAATAACTATTGATCTCTGCTTATAACTCCTGTTAAGAGTCCTGTGCGTATCGACAGTCCTGGAACCTCACATTTAAATACCAGGAGTGCCAAAGACAACCAAGCAAATATTTCAGCTTGCTGTCTGCAAACTTCCCTTTTGGCAAAATATTTCTGGTTTGATTGTTTCCAATGACGTGTATAAAATCTGAAAATTTATTGGTTTAGAGCCATTCAAAATAATAAAATACTTAAAAATAATGTTTTAGGTTTTTTAAACAGGTTATGTTCCCTTCTCTTCCTTTATAATGCTGAAACTTGAGGGAAGAGGGGAGCCTCTCCTTTACTAAATAATTTTTTGTCAATAACATTCATAGTCCATTAAAAATTCCATCAGAATATCCTATTAATTTCACTCAAATACCCACCCCACAGAAATTCAATGAATTCAGTAGTGAGACAGGACAAACCAACCCCATGTTTTTTGCCACAGTACCAGATGCTTTCAGTATAACATCATGTCATCCCTAGCTCCATCACAAGATGACCTGTTTCAATAACGTGAGGAGCAACTGTTCTTACAGGCAAAAGATAACCCTAGAACAGCAGTATCCAAGAAAAGCAGAGCAAAAATCACTAACTACTGTTTCCAATTAGAAAATAAAGCATAAGGAAGAGCCCCATTTTACAGAGCTAAAATTGTGTTCTGTTTCATATGATCTATTTTTTAAATATTATAATCCAAATAAAAACAGAGTTTAGAAATCTGTATTAAAAGCTGGAAGCAGCACTGTTGAGATATAAGGAGATGTATGGGCCAGTACCCAAGATACTGGATATAATTTTCCACCACATTCATCAAACCAAATCCATGTAAACTTTGAACAAGTTTGGCAAGAGTCGTAGTGGTTTTGCTTTTACTGCCATATAAATGGAAAAAGTCCCTTGTGTATTGGATATCCCTCGAAATGGGCAAAATCATTGTGGTAAAATGTGTTTATATGTTTTAAGACAATCATGAATCAAGACAATTTTTTGAAGAAAATTTATGGTAATAATTTCATGCCTGTTTGTTAAGCTGCCTAGTCTACATAGCTGCCTACATGGGTAAGTGCCAATGTAAACAGTCAGCATTAGGTGCTGCCAAATGAAATCATCACCCATTTTAGTGCCCCTTACCAAAGCGTGCTCCTCACTGGCAGCCTTTGGTACATAAACAAATGGATGAATCATCTTGCTAGCTCAGAGGGTGACAGTGAAATTAGATTCCTTCTCTGCTCAATGCAACAGTTTAGTCATTTGAGACAGGAAATCACTTTGTGTTGGGAAGCAGTACTGGGTAAATCTCAACCAGTTTCCAGAACAGTGAAAGGCTCAGGTTGCAGCAGGAACGATGTGATTATGGTGGTCAGGAGGCAGAACAGGACAAGTTCCAGCAAAAACTCCACAGAATGCAATAGCAAATATTGTTCTTGGTGTAGATCTTTAATAGGTCATTCAAAAAAATTATGCCAAGGTTAATTTTACAAATACATTAAGCTCCTAGAGCTGTTTCTATAGAATTCTATTCCAAATGGTAGGATTTTTCTATACATATACTTGTCTGTGCCCTGCATCAATCACCCTGAGCACAGTTTTACAGAAGTATCTTCATGAATAATGATGTAAAGGAGGAGACACAGAGAAGAGTTCTTTTTCTCTCCCACTTCCTGTCAGCCATAGTATCTCACTATCAGTGAAAGCTGACAAAGGGATCAGTGACAAGTTACCAAAAGATAAAGAAGGCACAGATTGTTCAAGAGAACTTTGAGAAGTATCTCCTGTGAAGGATCTGCACCAAAGCTGATTTTGCTTCCTCTTTGTCAAGGCAGAGGCTAAACTTTGGAGTGGTGTCAAGTCTGTTTTTATGATACTGAGATCTCCCTGGGAATTTATGAGACTCTCTCTTTGGATTTAAATTATCTCTTCAGGAAGTGTGGGTTATAGATCAGTCATTTTAAGCCAGCTGACCTCAGTCACCTTCAGTGACAGGTAAATTCAAGCTTAAATTAGTGAAAGGATCCTCAAGGTCATTGGTTTCTGTTGAGGGATGTGTGTGTGTGTGCTATCAGAATACTCAAATAAGAGAAACGTGATGCAAAGTGGGGTCACTCACAGCAGTACTGCAGAAACAGAAAACTAAACTAATGTAAGAACCATTGACATTTAATTCCAGAATTGTTAATGCTTCCCAAATGGTCCAGATTTAAATGGAATTAAATTCAATAGTGAATCCCACTTTATATGATGATACAGGAAACTAATAGAAATTCCCTGTTGAGTGACAAGGGAGCTAAGCAATATCTGAGAAATTTGGGTTACTCATAGCAGACTTTAAATATTGCCTGAAAACGTGCTGCCTTTTGTACGGCTCACCTGTAAAGCTTCATAATTTTCATGGCTGTTTTACATGCAAGAAGTGCGATTTCAAGCTGAAATGCTGGCCTTAAATATTCAGGGTGGGTTCATTAAATTCCCAACAGCAGTGAAGGGTGAAAAAGGCACTTGTAGAGCTCTCAAGACTGCTCATCAATCCTGGGCAAGGAAGTGTTCCAGTGTTTTCAGTGTCTTTGCAAGGCTATTGAAAGGCAGAAAACGTTAGGTATGTTCAGAGATATTGTGGAAGGCAATAAACCATGCAGTGCACTTCTGGAGTGAGTTTTTTAAGTAGTTTATGATTTTAAAACTCAAAGCTCCATCCACGTTGCAATTTAAGCATTTGTAGTTATTCTGAACAAGGGAGAAATTAGGAGAAGATGATGGATTCTATTGTAGGAGAGTTATTTAATGCCCTATTCGAACACTATCCAGATACTCCATCTGAAGCTTTCATCTAGAGTAAATACTATGAGGGATCAGCTGTCTGAAAGAAATTAAAATGATGGAACATTTTCTTGGCTGTTAGACATCTGAGAAATCCAGAAGTGGATGATGCCAGACTATCTGTCATATGTATACTTCCTCTAGTCTTATTCTCCTGAATGAAATGTGGTTACCACAAAGGATATTTGCAATTGAGACAGATAGATCAACTAGATTTGGCTTTCCTAGATGTGGTCTATCTCTTAGCAAGTGTTTTACAGTTTCTATTACAAATTTGAAGGAAAGTTTTTCTCATTAACAATTGTCAGGTTACATTTTAAGCACAGAAAAATTAAGGATGTTGAGGTAAGTTTCAAGTCACCATTTTAGAGTTTTAGACAAGCACTCTCATTGACTCATTTGAATTACACCACAGGCACCCAGTATACTAACTGGACCATTTACAGATTTACTTCTATTTCATCAATCACTGAAGTAAAAATTAAACAATCAAAGCATATTTATGTATCAAATTACAAAAATATTTTTAAACTATTGTAAGTAGTAAATACATAATCCCAATGCTTAAATAAATAAGAAAAAAAATGCAATTCAGTAAAATTTAATTTAATAACACCTGTAAGGAAAACATTTCTGATTTTGTCAGGTCAGTTTTCAAATCATAGATAATTTAGGCTGAAAGAAACCTCTGGAGGTCATCAACCCCCCTTCTCAAAGCCAGTTTCATTACATTAGGTTGCTCATGGCTGCATCCAGTCTAGTTGAACCCTCCAAAGACAAAGATTCTGCAACCTATGCTGATTGCTGCAATGCATTGGTAGGAAAGCCATACAAATGCAAAATTATTCTCCATTTTTCTGGATACAATATGAAATGTTCCACTTCCTATCAGAGGATGTTCTCCCTTACTTAACTTTCTGAATTGCATATATACCTTTCAGGAATCATATATCAGAAATTATGGGGGTATCTAACAGGTGCCAAGAGGTGCCTCCTCCACTTAGGCTTGCACAAGCCTACTGTGGAAATGATTACTTAAGTAGCTTAGAATTCAAATTTAGCACAGTAAGTAAAATCCTTTGGTTAGTCTGTGGTTTGTTCCCTTGTTTGCAAAACTTGTTGGGTTTTTTTCCCCAGTTGTTTTAAAGCTGTACTTCATTGTCTCTAAAAGGTCTTCTAGATATTTCATTTAACCTATAGCATTTTGGTTCCTTTTCAAAAGTTTTAATTGTCTTTTACTTATGCTTCATAAGAAAATATTGACAAAAGCCTTATCCAGCATCAAAGCCCTGTAAAAATGCATCAAGGGAATTTTTCCAACACTTATACTTCCCAAGCTGCTTTTCTTTGTGGGTCAATCTGTGGGTCTTTCTGCCTTACCCTGTCCTCCTCCTTGGATCTGTCTGCGGGCAGTTGTGGCAATATTAGGGTGACCAGGAGTAAAATCTGATTAATTCTCTTCTTGCCTTGGAACAAAACCCTCATTTTATATCTAATGTTATTTTTCTAGCCAACAGTCTCTTAGAATTAACTACGCTATAATCAACTTTTCAGATTTAAATCTCTCTTAGGCTTACTGGGGAAGTGATAAAAATCTGAGGATTGTTACTGTCATAGTATTTAGAAACGGCCCCTTAAAAAGTGTGCAGTGATTTAACTCACATTTTTGGACAAATTCTGGAAGCTCCAGCATCACTGCTAGAACCACTGGTAGCCCTTCCCAGTGTGTAAATCCCCATTGAGGTCAAAGCCCCTGTGCAGACCTCATCTGACCTCTGCAGAACTGGGGAGCAGAGGTTCTGCCTCATCCCTGCTGACCTGTCCTATCTCCTTCAACTTCTGTCTTCTCTTTCATGCAGATCTCAGGTCGGGACAATCAGGAAAGCTTGTGAGTACTTTTGTGGCAAAGTGCTGCTTTGAGAAATACACATCAAAGACACAATTGATCCCTACTTCTTTGGTCCCAGATACTTGCAGTACAGAGGTTTGGATCCAGACTAATGCTGGGAGCCTCTTCTTCCACCTTCCTGGGAGACCAGTGCTGCACTAGGTCAAGATCCCCTGCCAGAAATGAACATGGGGTATTTGTTTAAATTGGGAAGCTGATAGTGTTGAACCCATCAATTTGAATAAATCAGCTGGATACCCTCTTGCCATCTCTAAAGTAAATCTATATAGTATTGTGAAACTTTATTTATTTTAAGCTTGCAATATTTACCAAAGCAAACAAAAAGGGTTCTTTCTAATTTCCATAGCATTTTTCTGCTGAGCTATTTGTCGGAAAGATATGTTCATGTATAATTAAATGTGGCTTGCTTAAACCTTTGCAGTTGGTAGCTTAATATATATTTTGTTGTGCTTTGAGTACAAAGGCTATATTATGCTTTTGTTGGCATCCTTGCTGGTTAGTATGCCAACTGCATAATTTTGTTCTCTGCTATATGTCAGGATTCGAGTGCCGAGGGCTCAACAGGTGGTGCTGGGATAAAGTTCTGGCAAATCAAATAGGTAATGCGGTTATTTCTTTTGTCAAATTATAATTGAAAACAGAGACGAGTAAAATGAAACTCACATTTTCCTGGTGCAAAACAGAGTGTAGAATTAAATACAAATCAGTTTCCATGACAAATACACATTACTACTGCAGCTTGGTCTGTAAATAAACATGCAACACCTTAGTTTTGATGTAGAATGATTTGTTCCCTGTAAATTTAAACCTTAAGCATCAGTGTTTAAACAATAACAGAAGGCTAGAATCCTCCAAGAATCTTCTTTCTTGTACATATATTCAGAAAACATGCCAAAAGCTTCAAAAAAACTTTGAAAAGATTTAAATCTAAAAAGTCAGAGAGTTTGAGACAATCTGTGATACATAACTCAAATGTTTAACATCGAGAGTTTCCTGCCATATTGTTTTCTAATCATTGCTATATCCATGCTCCAAGCAGAAAATGCTAAATACGTTGGAAATTCTAGTGAATGTGCTGAATGAGGTGCTGCTCATTTTATGCTTGACTTGGATAATGTTTATTAATTCTAAAATCATAAAAATGGGATAAAACCTTCTATAACAAAAATGCAACAAATCATATATGCATAGCTTGGTTTTCCAAAATTGCACATAAAAAGGCCTATGCACTTCCAGGCCTATCCACTTCGCTATTGTAGCTGATCTTTTTACACTGAGACATTTTTATTTTCCTCTGAGGACCCATCTAAATCTAATATAAGTAATCTTATCTACAGTTTCTATAATCATTGTGGTTTTATTTAGTTTTCCATTCCTCCTCTTTCAAAGACATTTCTTCTAAACTATGAATTATTCAACTCCAAGTTTTGTTTTGTCAGATCTGAACCCATCATCCACTGAAGCAGCTTCCTGCAGTGGCCCCCAGTTCCTTAGGCTGTCACAAACATCTTTATGTGCCTTTCAAGCTCTTACTGAACTCAAGGTGTTACCTTTGTGTGGGACTAGATGGTACATCCTCTTCTCTCAATAGCTAATAACCATAAGTGATCAGGAACTAAGCAGCATGGAAAAAGGGTATCACATCAATCCTTAAGTATCATTATTTTCACTTTTTGTATACTGTAGCGACCGTGGTTTAGTCCTAGCAGGATGGATGCATTTCTCTCCCACAGCATCAGGCTGTGGCTGTGACACCAACTGCAGGCAGGCAATGGGACCAGTGGCTGTGCCGAGCCTGGAGCTCACCTAAAGAGCCTCAGAAACTACTGAATGTGGCACAAGAAATTGCTGGACGTGACGGATCACAGGGTAAGAACCTGACAAATTTACAGACGGCGCCATGAGGAATTCACAGGTGGTTAAGGAGGAGTTGTGAGAAACAGCTGAATTTCAGAGAAAGATGGGGGTGAGATCTGGGGTTGTTTTGGGGAGTGGGTTAGTACAGGGCCAACAGTACCAGGTAACCATATCAGCTTACACACACGAGGCTGAGATTACCTTGAAATGGTACCAGAAATACCAAAATTCAAATTCAACATCTACAGAAGTTGAATATGGAGCAGAGATTAACTGGATTTATGGAGAGATAATAAATCCATGAACCTTTTAGCTGTTGCCTTAGGGCTAGTCACCAGTTTAATTTCTTCACACTTTTTCAGTATGAAGATATCTGGGAACAACAAGATTTTGGCTCAGAATAAGGATCCCACTTCAACATAACCCTCTTCACAATCCCACGCTTGGACTGATCATGTTCCTGGGGAAGGAGGGCACAGCTTCATTAACCCAGCAAAGATGCACCCAGTTGCCTCAGGAGTTAATCTGGCAGCTTCACTGCAAGGGACTGGCTCAGAAGGTAAAAGTATCTTACAAACCAAGTATTATTAAATTCTTTACCCCTTTAAAAATCCTTTCACTGTGCTACTGCATTTCTAGACTGATGTGGGACATGCCGTGTGGACTGATCCCCACTCTCTCTGATTTGCCATTAATGTTCAAGGCACGAGAAGAAGTGTTCTGGCTTTTCTTTTTTTCTTTTAAATAACCATGTTGAATATTTATCTTAAACCTCAGGTAGCTATTTAGAAAAGAAACAGCTGAGAAGCAGATAATGTACCCCTTTCATTGACAAAAGATTTATGTCTTGCCTGACAGGACTTCATACTTAGAGAGCTCACAGCTGACATAGTCAAACACAAGTAGCACGTAGGCCAGTGTTTATCCAGGGTAACCGAGACTGCTGCTCCCACACTTTTTTGTGTGAAATTAAATCAGCCACATTAAAATTGGCAAAGATTTAAAAACATGATAAAAATGCTATTAAGCAGAGGGGAGAGAGGCTCAGAAGCAGTTTGAATCAATGAATACTGTGCAAAAAAAGTGGGGTATGCCTGAACATTTCTGCTGACCTTCTGTAGGAGCCATCTGTCTAGTTGCAAGGCACCCTCTCCCCATGGGAACGGGTGAAGAGTTCAGCCACAGTACCGACCACCCTTCCCCCACAGCTGTCAAAACCATTGTAGTTTGGCCCTAGCACATGTATCACTAAATTCCATGCTGTGCCAAAATGAGAAGGGAAACAGTATGAAACGTGTTCTTAGGTACCTCTTTGCCACGGACTACATGTAGCTTGGTGTCACTGACTTCTGAGAGAAAAGGCTTATCTGCATTTTAGCACAACTTTTTAGTCAATGTCTAGGGAAAAAAACACTAATTTTTTTTTTTTTTAAGCAGGGGTTGACAAAGGTAGGCTAGAATAGTAAAATTCTGCATTTCCCAGGAAATCCTTAATTTTTTCCAAGGACAATATGACAGTTTCCACCAGCTTTGCCACAGCTCAAATGAAGCAGAAGGAATAAATGTCTTTTAGTATAGTGTTTATATTCAGATAGGCTTTCAGGGGAGGCCAGAAGTAGGGGCAAGGAATTGGGTATACCTTCATGTCATGAAATGAACAGGTTCACTGTGTTTTTTTCCTTTCCCTGCCCCTCATCACTCTGCCAGTCCAGACAGCTCTACCCACAGAAGTGCTACTGATGGCAGCCTAAACTGCATATTGGACAGCTCAGGCAGAATTTGGCCCAGAGGAACTAAATTAACCATACATCTCCTTAAAATACTCCCTCCCATCTAATATAAATAATGCTAATATCTTCAGAAGTATTACTGTTACCCTAGGACTGAAAAAAAAGAATAGTCAGGAAAATCATTTTCTGGTCTGCATCACACTGCCGGAAAGCTTAGAGGTCGATGAACACAACTAGATGGCCGCAGACCCAGGTGCCATTTCTCCCCTAGATGGTATGTTTTCCATTGCATCAGGCAAGTCACAATGTTTCTTCTTCATAATTTCATCCACAAAATGAGAACGAACCTATATGACTCCAGTTCCAGTGAGGATGGTCGAGGTAATCTGACTTGGTTGTGAAATGAGAATGCTAAAATAGAAAAAGGCTCCTGACATTCAAATTATTCATATTATTCCATGCTGTTCCATTACAGAAGAATGGCAGATTTTTCTGTGGTACTTAGGAACAGAGGAACAGCAAATTTTTCTGGTTTTTCTTTTACATTGTTACAAATGAGAATAGAATCTGCCCTTTGCCTTTTGATGTACAGAATTTGATTAATCGAAAATTAGAAATGTAATATCTGTTTTATTTTGATCTCTTAGAGCTTATGCTGTGTTTGATTTCTTGAAAAGAACAAAGTTATTTCTGTGTAGTTTTTTTGCCATCATTTTCTGTGAGGGCACAAAATGAAACAGATATTTGGAGAAATAGGGGGGTCGGGGGTATGTGTATGTGTGTGTGAGAAGAGTTCGTACATGAATGTGTGTGTATTATATATGTGCATCTCACAGTTAAACCTGCAACCAGATTTCAAATTTTTCTTGAGTTTACATATAAAAAAAGGAATTATTTAGACTGAAAATAACATCCCTCTCTGTTATTAATAAATGGGGGGGACACCAAACCCTCCAGGACATATGATAGATATAATTTGTCTTCTCTACCAGCCCTCTTACAGCCCAGAAATATATACTTAAAGTTATATTTTCATCTCAGTTCGATGTACCAGGTTTTAGCTACTCAAATCCCCTTTTCCATTAGTGTAAGTTAAGCCGCTCAGGCTTTGTGAGTGGATGCTGCCCTACTTTTGCTGCTCTATCTCTGTGAACCTTCAGTTCTCCTTCCCTAGACTGCCAGGGAGTGAATCCTCACTGGCTCTGGCTGGCTGGAGCATCACTCACAGGCTCAAGCATCACCTACTGTGCCTCTCCAACGTGTGACACTTTTAACACTTAGTTTTCTCCTCCTGATGAGGACAATTCACAGCAACACAGCCCCAGGTGGCAAGGACTGCTGAGTGCAGCCAGCCCAGGCAAGCAGTGCCACATCACCAGCACATCCCAGCCCCTGCTACTCAGGCCCAGAGATTAGCAGGGCAAGAGGCTGTGAATCAAAATCTGGGCTTAGACCTGTCTGTGTGCATTCCCAGACTCAGTTCTGCCATCCCACCTCTGCATACAGCCCCGCTTCCTTCTTATTGTTCTTGGATACATGTATGTGACATGATGCTTTTTGAACACCTCTTAGCTTTTTCCTCAGAACCAACCTCTCTATTTTGTTTTCTATAATTTCATCTTTGTTTCTTTTGACTACAAATAGTCTACTAGAGGCAGACTACTACTTTTCTACTACTACTTACCTACACAAAGTCTTATCATTGTGAGACCTAAAATGGCAATGTTTACCCTGAAGTGTCTGATTTCCAGTGACTGTGACAGGCATTGCCTTGTATCACATGCCTAAATTTCGTAACAGTGCAGGAGAAGGGCTTGATACCTTACTGAAACCTATTTCAGCATTTTTTTATGATTTTATTATGATTTATGGATAAGACTAAACCATTTGTAGTGCATTCATTATCACAAACCATAGTGAAAGTAATTTGACCCCTACAGTACTTTCTTTTTTTAATAATACTATACAGTGGCAAAAAGGCTATGAAATCCTGTGCAGAGATCTTTATCTTAGTTGAACTGGTTGAAATATAGACAATGGAAATTCTCTGGGTTGACACTGGTATAATAGGAAGCAGCATATGACCTGCTCTTCTGAGCAATGTGCTGTCACCACAAACTACATCCCCATACATACCCAACATATAAAAAGTTTATTTGTCAGCCTTTTCCTGTGAGCTCTTTATTTATGGCTACTTTATCATCTGAAATAAGCCATGTTTTTCATGATTAGAAACATAACAGTCTTGCAAAATCTGAAGTTGTATAGGTGAATGTGAATGCTTTTATTATGAAGTCATTTTGCTGTAAGCACAGAAGAAATCAGATAATGCCATACTGTGTTACTCAACTAGCAGGTCAAGTGTGATATGAAAGCACAGTGTTCAGAAAACCTTTCCTAGCATGGTGTGTTTCACCAAAAGATTAATTACTCTCTTTTCCCAGGAGCTGAAAAGTTGGAAACTCAAACTATTATTTTTTGTCTGCAGCTTCTTCAGCTGTGCACATGGGCACAGCACCTCCCCGGGCCCTGGACTCCCCCTCAGAAGGTTCTTTCACAGCTACCACAGAAGACAGTGTCATGTGCCACTTACTACAGCATGTACCATTTAGCTCTGGAGAGATGCTCTAAGGGCTCACCTGAGGAGTGAGAGCTCAGGTAAGACACTGACTGACAGACGTGGATGCCAGTACTGCTCAGTGGTCAGATACATTCAGCAGAGTGAAGCTGTCAACTTTCTAAATATAAGGAAAAGAATTATGTCCTGACATGGTCATTCTCAAATTCAGCTGCTCCCAGAAGGATGGAGTAAAAATAGCAAGCTTTGCAGCGATTTACCTTAAAATGGCAAGGTTGAGTAAAAAAAAAAGAGCAGCTAGCACAGTCCACTGAGAGTCTGCTTAAAGGTACAATAAGGGTCCAGTGTAAATATATACCATTAAACACTCTCTTTGAATATTAAAAGTAGTTATCCTGTCAAAGGGGCAGAGAACATGGTTTTCAGAGAAAAAAGGCACCCTTTGGAAAGTAAATCATATCCAATGGAGAAAAGTAGATAAGAACTGACTTGGAGAAGTTAACTAAAACCACCGTAAATAGGCCAACAACATTTTGAAAAGTGACTTACTAACCATAGAAACCTAATAACTGCATTCAGTTACCTCAGACTAGATGACTACCAGTGAACTGGTGGTGCCAACACATGAGAGAGGTGCAAATGGAGCAGTTCTGGAAGAGAAAGCCATTGCAGGAAAACTTTGCATTGACCTCAGTACCACAGGAATGGAAAAATATGAAAATATGTGAGAAAGGCTCAGAGGTGACCCTGAGTCTGCTAAACCTGACTGCTACAGCAAACAAACTGGTAGAAGTTGTAATAAGAATCAAATTAGTCAACATGGGAAAAATATGTCCCTCAGAGAATGTTCTCTTTCCTGAGGAAACCCCAGACAGTCCAGTTCAAGGTGCACCCTCTGAGACACAACTGTGTACTGCTACCTTACTGCATGATGTCACTGTGTTAGAGTCATCAGAATCTATTGCAATTATAACTAATATTACAGGGCTTTGATTTTCTTGTTGGATGAACAGAATTCTCCGTAGATCTGACTTCTTTTGAAAGCTGCAAGCCAAATCTCATCTGCATGAATTAGACTGTGAAAATGTTCTGCTGGAGCTGCCTGTGGAATACAACTTAATGATAAATTGCATGCATGTTGTAGAGAGACATAACAGAATGTTATTACCGTTGTTCATCCTTTGGAATTTAGTCTGTAGAGTCTGAGCTTGTTAATCAGCAGTTCGTCCTGCTCTTACTCGTGTGTGTTCAGCGCCAAGAGTGAATTTCCTCTATATGCTTTTCCACTGGAAGCTTTGCCAAAGGTCTTTTGTTCAGTATGTCAGTCAGCTGTGCTCTTGCTTTAATTGTGCCAGTAACTCATGTCTGGAGATTATTCATTCTGGTCTGGTGCAATGTGTCAGCCCGAAGCTGATGGAGACACTGAGTGTTGTGTAGACCCAGTTCAGGGCTGGGGACACCAAATGTGGTTCTGAACCTTTTTTCAAGTGCCCTGCAGCTCTGAACAAGGGGATTTTGAAGGTGTCCTAAGACTGTAAAAATACTAATTTCTTTATTTTGTACGAAGTGCAAGGAGTACAACAACTCATGTTGTCCGAGTGCTCCTTTTGCGCAAGATTTGATCTCATGATGAGATTGTTCCAGGAGATTTTTTTGAGATCATTACCAAGAAACTATAAAATTACTGTCTAGAAAATTATTTTGAGTAGTATCTATTACAAAGCACTAGCTCCCGCAATGCTAATGCTAGTTTTAACACTTTGTGTGTCTGAGGGGGCTAGATTATGGTTGTACATAACTTTTCAAAACCAATTGTATATCATGGGCTTATTCTTTTAAAGAAAAGATCAGCTGAAAGTGATCAGCTACTCTTGGCCAGGGACAATATATATCACTTATTTGGTAAAAGATATAAAAATGATTCATACATTATTGTCTACAGCTTTGGATTCCACTTAAGCACTAATCAGGAGAGACATCGGAATGGGCTGCCCAGGGAGGTGGTGGATTCACCTTCCCTGGAGGTTTTTAAGATGAGACTGGATGTGGCACTCAGTGCCATGGTCTGGTAACCATGGCAGTGTTGGATCAAGGGTTGGACTTGATGATCTTGGAGGTCTTTTCCAACCCAGTTGATTCTATAATTATAGGTGCATCCTCTCCAGTGAACTAAGTCACCAATTTTCACATGTTTAGAGATGAGCCATTAAAAAGGCAACAGACTGACTCTCGTTTTACTCCCTTTCTCAGAAAGAAAATAGAGAAAGCATGAAAGAAAACTCAGTTAAGACACATTTCCCACAATTTAAGAGAAAGAAAAAAGAAATCATGAAATCATGGAATGGTTTGGGTTGGAAGGTACCTTTAAAGGGACATCTTCAATTATATCAGGTTGTTCAGAGCCCCATCCAGCCTGGGTTTGAATGGATCCAGATATCCAGGTATGTGTTTGAAACACTGCTCACTCTTCTCATGTCTGCCCAGCAAATCATAAAGTCCTACAAATACACAAAAAAAAAAAAAAAATCAAGGGAGATCTCCATAAAAATATATCCAGGACAAATGTCTTCATCTCCGAAAGGATTTTCATGTGCTATCCCAATAAAGGTTTAAAGCGAGATAAGGTTGTTTTCGTTGGCTGTTCAAAGTTTGGATGAAAACATGTTTCAATGGGCTACTTCCTTTTTCTTGCTTTTTTTCCCTTTCCTTTTTTTTTTTTTTCACAAAGCTACTTTTGAAATAGTCTTATGTTGGCATACACAGTGTTCCAACTTTTATCACTGATAAAAAGTACAATAACTAAGGGGCAAACCTTACAAAGTAGCTCATGAGTAAATGGAATTTAATGGGGTCAATTATCCCCACATGCTTGTGTGCAGATTTCATTAATATTAATAAGTCATAGACACACTATTGAGCTGAAGAATAGGCTGTCACTGGTCTCTACACTCTGTTTTGTGTGTTCTGATTTAGGATTATTCAAGAGAACATGTTCATTTCCAAATGTCTAGCATGTCAGTGGCAGAAAAACCCACATTTGTCCATTATACCTGCAAGATACAGAAAGGTTGAAAAAAATAGGTTAAACATGACTGAAAGAGTGCAGATTCCGTTTGTGCTTTTTCCATAATTTAGAATCACATTACATGCATGTCTCGCCATAAATATTTAATGAAGTGGAAATGAATATGTAGCAGGCTGGATTCTTCCCTCCAAGGGTTAAGTTCCATTTCTGCAAATTGGTTTGTGCCCTATTTCTGTGCCTGTGTCTCTGTGCATCTAGACATTTTCTTGGCATCTCTAACTCTTCTGAGGTTTCAAGAGATCTTTGGAGATTTGCTAGTAATTGACCTGTTTGGATTGCCCATGACTGGCATTTGCTAAAAGATAATACAGTCCTGCATTTTGTTGTTAAGTGCTGGTCATGTTATTAACTTGTGGCCAAACCAGAATAAAGGCTCAGGAGACATCATTTTCCCTTAGACAACTTCATTTGGTTCTTACCGTAATCTCCATTATAAATGAAGCACTTTGGTCTCAGCTGAAGGGAGTCACATATTCTTTAACTTGTGAGCCGTGTTTGTCCAGTAATGAATACACCCTCTTTGCTTTATTTTTTTTAAGATATTACTGTACACTAAGGGTAAACAATCAACATCACATCAAAGTCAGATGATTTAACCTTCTGCCACTTCTCTAACCACTAAAGAATTCCTGCCGCTGCTAACTGGGTATTGGAACATGCATAAATGTTTTCTGAGAAAACAGAATTATCAAATGAAGAAAACCTGACGTTTTCTCCTTAGAAAACAGTAATAATTAATAAGATTAGGTCTATCCTATCCCAAAGGAGTCTGAATTAACCCTATTTGTTTTAGGTTTATCACGTAACAGGAACAAATCTTGCCCCCAGCTACAATAGCATAATTCTGGAGGAACCTTCAGGTTTGGTTCTGCTGTAATTTAAACTGGTACTATCTCAGAGTAACACATCTGGTTTTAGCAAAGTTCCTTATATTTAGCACCATCTTTAATAGCCAAGAAAATTAAAAATGAAAATAGAGCTTAGAAACAATGAATTAACACTAGCCATATAAGCCCAGGGAATCTACTTTGTATAACACGTGAATTAAATACTGCTGATCTTTGCAAGTAGCAATGACAACTCAAATACAATGTCTTGGGGCCTGCAATAACCTGGAGGCTAATTAACTGCAGAGAGGGCTTTTTATATTACACTTTGTATTAAATACATTCAGCACAAATCCATAGAGACCAATAAGCATTTTTGGGCAGTCTAGCTAAATTTTACCCCAAAAGTGATCAAGAATTCTGGCTTGTGAGATGTCTGATTAATATCTTGTCCTCCGATAATGCAGGAGCTTAAGATGAAAATAAGAGCAAATAATAGATGGAGATAGAGGAAGCCTTCTGTCAGTACAATTTTCATGAATTTGTATCTCTCTTTGGACATAGTACTAATAGAAATATAGAGAAATTTTACCTTGTTTTTTTTTTAATACTGCCCTGAAATGTCTCATCATTTTAAAACGAGAAGCTGATGTGATCAAGTGAGTAAAAAAGCAAAAGGGAGCAAGCACAGCACTCTATAGCTTAATTTAAAGGCTCATCCAAGTACCCCACTACCTCATCATCTCTCAGTGAAACCTGCAGATGCATGCTAGCAGAATGCAAGCACAGTGCTGCCAGGCACTGAGCACAGTAGGGATATCAGCAGGGAACCTCTGGGCAGGGGCAATCAGATCCTGCTTTGTTCATGAGATGTCTGACCACAGTCAACAACTGGAGTGTGTACAGATCTGTATCCAAGAAATACAGCAGTCACCCAAAAAGTCTATGCCTTGGCTGAAAAGGATGAGGAAATGGCCCACAGTAAAGTCTCTGTAATCCTCCAAGGACAATGCCATGGAAAAAAAAGAACATGTTCTAACAGGGTTCTTTTTAAGCAAATACCACACTGGGAACAAGCAATACACTAGGTATTAAAAATATCTTTTTAGTGAAAACTGATTCTGGATAGTATAGCTCTAAAAATATTATAATTCTGGAGTGATGATTCATTTGATAGGACATTCAGCCTTCCAGGACAAGTCTAACAGCTTCTTTGTTGCCATTCCCTGGAGATGGGAAATTGCTTGGTAACTATTACAGTATTGCAGGGCATCAGACTCTGTACGTCAGCAGGAATCCAAACATTATTCTTCACTTGCAAGATGATGTCCCTTTTCTTCATGTATAAAAAAAGCCTCAATAACATTTAAGTAAGTCTGGGCTTCTATCTGTTACACCAAAGTTCTTTAAGAAATTTTTAAAAGATCCTGTACCTGGACTTCTGCTGGTCCCTGTTGTAATGACCAATTTGTTTTCCTTGGACAGTATCGTGGCCTGGTTGTGACAACGCAGCAACCCAAAAATGGCACAGCTTATCCCAAACACGGGTCAGAAAGGACAAATACAAGGGAAAACCTTGCAACTCCACTTTTACTGAAGCTTTTCTCTCTACCAGTGGAGAATAGAGTATCTCTAATAATGTCTCCCTGGTCTTCGATGGCTGAAAAATTTGGAACATAATTGGTGATGGCATCAACTAAATCACTGAAAAATGCACACCTAGAAAGAGTAAATAATCTCTGTTTTGGTCATAAGGAAATGTGACACTTCTCTTAGTAGATGTGTTTGTCTTATCCTCTTCTCCACAAGCCCAAGAAGACTAGAAGAAACAAGGCAGAAACCGTGTCTAAGTCAAACTCTTAGCTTAAAAATAAGACATTGCTCATTTTTTATTTCCAAACTAGCAGGTATGTGAATCAGAACTGAACTAAGTTTTAAGTTATTATAGTGAACTATGCCTTCTTTCTGAACACTTTTCATGCAGTTATAATGCATTGAACATAGCAACGGCTTGCAAGGCAAGCAAGTGGAATCTGGCTTGCATTTTGTTAGACCCTTCAGGTTGAAGAAGCAGTTTCCCAGTACTTCTCTCTGTTAAAATAGTAAAATTCCTTAAAAGAAAATCTATCTCCTTCCAGAAGAGATGCCAGGTATGCCAACACTGTCTGGTACAGTCAGTGATGTCTTGTGTGATCTGAAATATCAATAGGAGCTCCTCAAGCAGTCCAGCATAATCTTTGCAAAAGAGAGCAAGATGAGGCAAAAAGAAAGCAATGTTGCTTTCCCCCAGATTATCAGATATCCTTATCTCAAATTTGAAAGAAGAGGAGTAGACACTGGTGGACTTCACAAAATTATAATAAATAAAATAAATCTGTCCCTCATATGGAATCTTTCACACAAGCACTGTCACCCTCTTTTGGAAAAACAAAAACTTAGCCACCAGTATGAGTGGCTAAGTTCTCATTTAGGACCTTCAGTGAGTAATAACTGCTGAAATTTATGCTGGGAGTAGGTCAGTGAAACCTTATATCTCCTCAAGTTATGACCCCACTAATAAACAACTTGTCAGCCCGCATCAGGATAGCTTTATCCACAAATTAACACACAAGCTGTTTGCCATCAGCCAACCTCAGCTGTTCACAAATGGAGGCAAGCTGGTTTCACCCTTCATTCTCATAGGATTTCTTAGATATTATGGCTACAGCAAAGTTGTCATGTTTTGATTTCCATACAGCCAGAATGGAATAATAAGGGAACAGAAAAGTAGTAAAGAGTTATTCACAGGCAAAATACATGTCCCTAATATGCAGCTGCCCTTTGTAACCACTGGTGGGTTTTTTTAAAGATGCTTGAAAGTTTCACGGTCTCCAGGTTAAGAGAAATCCACTGTTCCCTGGAATTCCTGCGTTATGCACTGTTTGCAGTGTTGCACTGTCTTGACGGAGAGGTCATCATGGCATCTCCCCACTGACAGCATCCTACATGTCACCACTGGCAAGGTTTTGGCTGAAAACAAAAAAAAACCCAGATAAAACCATAATTCCAAAGTATTTTTTTTTTAAAGAAAAGCTGAATCCCACAAATAAATTTATGGCTTTCAAAAAAAAAAAAAAAAAAAAAAAAAAAAAGAGGGGACAGCTTTCTCCTGTAGTCAAGAACCTTCATTAATGAGATCCAGACAGATTTACATTTTGTAAAAGCACAAGACTTTGGGTTTTTTCCATTTAAATCATCAACCTACTGCATAAATTACATTTGTAAAACCCATTGGCTCCAATCAAGGAGTATTTAAGAGTCTGTCTGACTGAGTTATGAAAGGAGCAGGTAAGAGGAAGTGGAAAAAAAGGACAAGCTATAGAATATCCATTAGTAAGATGACTAATATTACTACAAACCTGAGTTCCTATTTCTTTGGCTTCTTTCATGGAGATTTAAAGATAATTGTAGCAAAGGTTCAGGAAAAAAAGCTAAAAGAAAGACAAGAATTCATATTTACAGATGCTTAATATTTCTTCTGGTTTATTGTAAAGGATTTATAAGGTGCTTTTCAATATTATAGTTCTTCATTAGTTCATTGGAGACAAGATTAGTAATGAACTAATTGTCATAGAAAAAAATTTATTGCTAACAGTCTCCAAAAATTCAGCGGTTTGGCTTCTGTGGGTAAAAATGAGGTAATGTAGCAAAGTCCTGACTGTGAGGAAATAGTTTTTTAGATCACAGACAAATAAGATTAATGCTATATCCCATGCCGTGCTGAAAGGAATATCTTGCATGGGTAAAAAATATATTTTAAAACCATCTAATTTCCCTGGGTTTTCCTATGTTTTACGGGTTTTTTTACCTAAATGTTTCCTGTTCCAATAATATAACTTTTCTCTGTCACATAGCTTGCATTTTCCACAGCTTCAGTAATGAAAATAAATTAGTTAAATTCCCTTTTGTTAAAGCCAACTTCTCATTCAGATTTCCACTCAGCCAGCAGACTATATTAAGACTGAACTCAGAGCTGGAAATGAGGGCATTGAAGACAATATCATATGAGTTTTTTTCTTCTAACTGATGGAAATATTTCTACTGCTTTTTTGTTTTTCAAAATCTTGGTAAATTTTGTCCTTGAATTGATCTGGCAAATTGGTTCAAACTGAACTTGTAGAAAAATGGAAGCTCTTTCAGGGTAATATTTCATTTTGATAAATTATCTCATTGTTTTACTGCTTTGGACAAATATGCATTGATCTTTCAATCATCATCTAAGGCAGTTAATAACATATCTGTAGGCAAGGCAGATGGATCTGTGTAAAGCAAGAACTTGCCCTCACTGTTTGCTGTGCCTTTCCCTCAGCCTTTGAAGAACTGTAAGAACAAATTTCAGCCCAAAATCTGATCCCAAAGCAAACATCAAAAAGGTTTAATTACTTTGGTTTGGTTTGTATGTGTGTTCTTCTTTAAGCTGATTGTTTTTCATCTGGTCACAAACACCAGTGCCTTTTTCATGTTTTGAATGCCAGGAAATCTGCAGAAATTAAAACTGTACATCCAATTTGAATTTTTCATCTTTTTTCATGCATTATTTCAGTCTCAAAAGGTTTAAATAGCCTTATGAAAGCACGAGGGCCCCAACTTTCTTCTGTGATTCACTCAGTTTGGACATCAGAGAGCACCAAGTCAAGAAATTCAAGTAGAAAATACTACTGGATAAACTGGTACAAATGAGACTTCACAGTGGCGTATGGGAGGATAATACCTTGTAGACTAGTAAAAGTAGGAGGGGCTTCAGCATGTGGTAAAAATGAATCACTAAAAATGCATTTTGTGAAGCTGCACGCTTATGTAAAGAGAGCCTCCAAAGCTTTCCATGTTAGTTTGAAATTACCTGTAAATGCCAAGAAACTCCAGGCAATCTACAGTTACTAATTTTCACTCTATTTATTGCTGTTTAAAAATATAGAAGGAAAGAAAAAGGGGCCATGCAGTCTTCTCTAGTGGCCTACAGCACCATAGGAAACATTTTTATACAGATGTAAGATGTTATTCATGAATATTTCAATTTTAACAGAACGAGTTACTTTCAAAAGGAAAATAGTGTATTGGTAACCTCCTGCTGGAACTTCTATGTTTCATCTTTAACATGAAACAGTCATGCTGTGACACAACCCAAGCTGCACCCAGGTTAAGACTTGCATACAAACACTCCTCTTCTGCTGCTTCCTGCTTTCTTTCAGTGAAGTTCTGCCTAATGTCACCATTTGTTGTAATCAGAACTGCCTTTTTACAGTACTTAGAGGAAAATTTCATCCCCAAAGCCCCACAGTGGTGTTCCCTATACTGCCACAGCTGTCATGCCACTAACTCCACTTGCAGGACACTGACTACTGATGCAACAAGCAGGCAATTACTACACTCCTTCAGAGTGATCAGGAGAATCAGAAATGTCTGCTTGAATATATTACCCTATGGCAAATTCAGAGACTCTGACCCTCTCTCATGTTCACAAGACCTAATTACTTCCCCATAACTCTAGCAACCTCTTTAGCATTTGGAGAAAATTAAACTAAATGCAACTTGCCAATGTCAAATTCTCAAAGGACAACTTTTATTTTAATTACTGTAGACACAGAAAAAGGAGTTCTTTAAGGAAGTCTGTCAACTAAGAACTATATATAACTCTTGAGGAATTCCTTAGTGATTTTCCTGGTTAAACAGAATTCCTTAAAAATGCACTTGTTTGCTGTACATGGTGGAATTATTGTAAAATCAAATAGTTATTTTTCAAAAGTCTCATCTGACTTGTAATGCTAAGACAGCAGATAGTAAACAGACACCCGTTAGGTTTGTCGTATTGATCTGAAAAATGACTAGGCATTACAGAGCCAGTGTTTGTATCTACTGAGGAAAGGGCCAGGATGAAGTGTTAACTGGTGGAGTTAAAGCTCTTTCTCTCATTGATTTCAGTAAGCATTTTTCCAGATCCAAAGCCTGTCTATTAAGTACAGTGTTCTTTCAGTCAGGGCTGTGATATCCATTGAAGCCAAAGAACAGCAAAGCTTGTCTGATCTTTTTGAGACTCCGGTTTCAGTTAAATAACCCAGTGGACCATTCTCTGAATTAGCATTGCAGAATATATGCCAGCAGAGAGGGGACTGCTAAACTGAGAGCTATCTGAGAGCTGCTCCAGAACAAGGAACGCAACAGACCATGCAAGCTGCATGCAGCCCTAATTTTGAGCTATTATGAAGGAAAGCATCTTTCCAATATTTCATTTCTTTTCAGACTTGGATCAATTAATTTCTTTCTTAGATTTACATTCCCCTAATTTATTAATTAATTTCTTTATTAAAGTGAAAAGAAAAAAAACCTACCCGTTTTAGTGCTTCATTTTGTAAAGAGCGACATTACTTCTATTGAACAACACAAAACCAATCTGTGCTGCTGTGAGCATTAACAGAGGATGTGTGAATAGGCATTCATAGCGATGAATTCAGAGATGATAGTGTAACATAAACTGAGGAAAAGGACCCACACAGACTCTGTGTTAAGGTAAATCATAAAAAGAAGGAGCAGAAGAGGAAAAGCAGTTAAGTGAATGGTATGTAACACCTAATCTAAAGCACATTTATCTCTCCTTCAGCACACACAAAACTTTTACTAGTTTCTTTTTAGGGTTACTGAATACCCACATTATCTGAAGTAAGAATTTACTGTTCTGGGCTTTAAAACCTTACTAAGACCATAAAATATAGGCTTCATAATAAAAAATATTTAATAATTTGTAACCTACACCAACTCTTACACTCCTACTACATTCATCACATTTTCTCCTGAGAAGAATATGTATGTCAGCCACAGAAATATATTTGATGTACTTACACTAGAATAACAGTGTTTCACTATTTTCTGTTTCTTACTACCTCGGTTCTATTTGATATGCATCCGTATGTTTGCTCAGCAACTCAGCTTCTGAAACACAAAAATAAATTTACTAATTTCTACAGCTGTGAAAAGATTTCTGGACTATGGAAAATTTTCATTCAATCACTTTCTTAACAAAAACAGCCCAGGATTAAAGAAATCCGGGGAAAGAGAAAAGATTAACCTAGAAAAGGCAAACAGGCAAGTCAAGTGAATAAATCTGAGCTTCATTGTCACCTCCCACTTCAACAGAGGAGTCCTACAAGGGTCAGGCCATGGTGCTATAGCTCTCACAGGCAGGGCAGGGGTGAGCACAGGTACCCTATATGCACATCAGCTCCTGTGACATTAGTCAGGACCACGGCGCAGTTGTTCAGAGGAGGAGGAACACGCAGTCCCTGGCACAGAACTGCATTTTCTCCCTGCTTTCCTGCGGTTAATGCAGGGAGCGCAGGAGTCAGAGAGATGCCGTGGCACGAAATAAATGACTCCACAGACCCAACAGCGGGAGGTGGGAGAGAAAAAGCCTCCTCATCCCCAGCCCCAGCGGCTGCGTAAATCTGTCCCCGTCAGGCGAGTGCCGGGAGGGGCTCAGCGCCCGCCGCCTCCCCAGGAGTCAGTGAGAGTTCAGGTGCTTACTATGTCATCAGGCTTGACCTTCAGAGGCGACACCGCCAGGACGTTTGTTTTCCCACAGCAGTGATTGCTTCAGTCAATTATTATTGCCCATCCTAGAGTGCAAACACATAAGGACTTGATTTACAGTGCAAAATATACATCCTGAATTTACTTCCTCTTTTGTTTTTGGGCTGCCGTAGCATCTTCAGCTTAAAGAGATGACAGCAAATTACTTCGTAGGTAAATATATCTACGTATAGGGAAGGATAAATATCAGTCGTTCAGGGCATCCTGAGATGAACACTTGGTATAGTATTGGATGTGTTGTGTCAGATGAGACAATATATTTAAAGTTTTTTTTGCTTTTTGTTTTAAAAGTGCTCTTTCTGTTCCTCCATGAAGAAGAAAAATCATTAGCAAATTTGTTGATTTGGCAGTCTAACCATTAAACCCAGTTTAACACAGATTTAAGATTGTACATTCAGTTCTTTAAGCAATGTTTAGGTATTACCAATATACTGAAAGATAGATGAGACAGCCTCATGGTAATACAGCTTTTAACCTTTCCTCTCCTCTACCATGACGGGGGAGAATTACAGTAAATGATGGTTACCTTGTCTGCAGTATGGACAATTGATTTGACCTCACTGCATCTGATGCTCTAATGGACTTCGTGGCTGAATCCCTGGAGGTATAAAATATGTCCAAGTGAATTGGGGCAGGTTAAAGAACGGACCCGCTTTTCATGGCTGGCTCAAGCTGTAATAGATCTCCTGGTTGTTCTGAGAAGAAGATTAAAAATGATCAATATCCAAATCATTAAAAGAAAAGTGGTTGCTTCTGTAAATCTACCTTACCTTTTTTTTCCCCTGCTCAATGCTGGCAGGGTGAAGGAAGTCCATGTTGATGACATGAGTTTCTTTAACAAATGCTTGCTTCTATTTATTTTCTTGTAACATGGTCCCTTTCATATTAAGAATCAGACACTCAGATGGCATGAATCAGCACTGCTTTCCTGAAGTCATGCTTGTTTACACCATGAGGAATCTGGCTTCAGGTTTATTTAAGATGGATGAAATAACAATACTCTAATATCTATAATATTTCCAGGACCAGAAAATAACATCAAGGGCAGGTTTCAGAGAATAATGGTAACTAAGATAACTGAATTGTCCTTACAGCTCTGCTAGCCATGGTGCCTAAGACAAAACTAAAGGTCTAATTTAGGGAGGGGAAAACAAAATGATTTTCCTTGGCTGCTCTGAGCCCTTCATTTGGCAACAGTAATTCAACATCTTGTTTATCCTTGTCTACCCTCTCATGAATATGTTTGTGCTCTTTTCCCACGAGTTTCATGTACGTGAGCTTGTAACATCCCGCAAATCAGAGACCTTCCTCTCTGCACACAGCAATAATGTGCCAGGCAACTTCGGTGGGATTACATACCTACATTTCCTGTAAAACCCAAGCCTTAAGAAAGCAGCTGTACAACTGTTCCATAGGTGGCACGTGTGTATTAGATAATTGTTTAGTAAATTTGAAATCTAAGAAAGCCTCGATCTTTAACCTGCAAAGTCTGACATTGTTTGTATCTGATATTTCCATTTGTTTAGTAACAGAAAGAAGAGCTAATCCTATAGTCTGTATTTGAAGATCCAGCCTATTTTCCTAGTTGGGAGAAATTTAAGGATACAAAAATTGGACTGACCTAGCTCAATTCTATTAAATTGAGTGAATGTGAAAAAAACACTTCTATTATAAAGAAATAGGTTTCATCAATTAAAAAAAGTTTAAATTTTTTTTATCCAGTTGTTTGCTGACCGATATTTACCTTTTGTCTTTTGCATACATGTTTTGTTTAAAAATGTGGGTGTGTAACAACAGCCTCTGAAAGGAATGTTTGCTTAACTACATATATCCCATATGTAGAAAAGTAAAGGCACTTTACATGCTCAGATCTCTGGAATTGTCTATACCCTGTGGCTAGGGCTGAGCTGAATGCCTAGCATCCATGGGTAGAAGAGGGAACAACTGCTGACCCTCCAATCCAGCTATTCTTGTAGCTGGAAACATTGTCAGGGGCTGCAAGCATCAAGCCATCTGAAAGGCCAAAGTTGAGCACTACATTATTGGAGTAGATGACACCTTATTCTTATTCTTCAACAATTCTAACCACTTCAAGTCCCTCGCTGTCCCTTTATGAACACAGATGTCATTTTGATGGGGGGACAGCCAAAATGACAGGAAGGTGACCTGTCAGTGAACTCAGGAGCAGGTGAGGCCTGTCAGCTTCTAATTTGAAACTGGTGTCAGTCCTGAGGAATGGCTGGTATAATCACATTTGTAACTGATACCCTATAAACTCTGCAAACATTCACAGTGTGCCTGTTATGAGCAATATGAAATTAACAATTTGTGCTTATGACACGAGACACCAACTGAATCAAGCAGGTTTCTGGAATGGGATTGGCTCTGTCCGTCTTCCAGAACAGAACATCAAACTGCCCCAGTCGCTGCCAAACGACTGTGTGCTTATGTTACAACAGGCACTGTATTTATTTTGAAGACAAACTTTTGTAACCAGGTGTAAAGCGAGGACCTAAGAACTAACTTCTAGATGAAATTATTCCTTTTAAAATTTCTCTCATTCAAGACCAGCCCTTCAGACATTTACAATTTTTAAGTTGAAGTTTGGACCTAACGAATCGCATACGTACAGTATCTCAAATTTTCTGAATAACTGAACAGAAGGCTCTGTGTATATCTTCTCTCTCAGAGAGAACACATAAATTACCAGCTGCATGAATACTGCCATTAAAACATGCAGACAAGTGCAAGGGGTGGGGACAGGGCAGGATGCCCGAAAGAGGTGGAGTCACAGAGAAAACAAGACATTTGTTCACTGAGTAATTTATCCTTAATCTGTCTTCACTGTAGCTGAGCAAGAATGAAGACAAGTTAACCTGCCTCACTTCTCCAGCATTGGAAAATATTTTTCTGCAAACCAGGCCTTTTCTTCCTGTTTCTGCGTGGCTTTATCTGTATTTTTTAATTAAGAAAAGTCAAAATTGCAGTGTGTGAGGCGAAGATTTGAATCAAAATCAGGTTCAAGTACAAACTTAGGTTAAACTGTATTTCTGATTTGGAGGCAACAAAAGTCCCACATATATTTCAGCCCAAATTGGCAGAAATCCTGACCATTCAGTTCCTTTCCTGATGAAAGTGCTGCCAAGCTTACTCCATATATTAGAAGAAAGTTACTTTTCGCAGACTTGCAAAGTTAAATAAGAACCAGAAAATGGCATTGCAATTTTTACAGTAGAATTTAGTTAGTGGCACTGGGTAAACTCAGGTCTAGAAACCAATTAGCTAGTGAAGCTTGCTGAGTAGTTTAGTTCATTTCCACACATACAATCCCTTTGAGCTACTAGCCCATCGTAGTACTGCTCTGTGGTAAGGAAATACCACTTACTTATTCCCATTTTCCAAGAGAGAACCATGTCCCACAGAGCTTCAATAATGTTATCAAGGCCAGGTAGAGCAACACAGCTGTGAGCCAAGCATAGACATCCTTTGCAGTCTGAGCTGGCACTAGCACACCACACTTCTCACACTGCTTAGCTCATGTTCCTAGCTATGAACCCAACCTAACCAACAAAAGACAGGTACAACTGCAAACAGCCGTTTTGGGGACAATGAAGCCCTAATCCCACCAGGAAGACCAGGGTGCAAAACTGTCATTAAACTTTGGATGCATCTGAAAAACACAGGCTCAACCTTGAATCCTGAGGCAGGGCCTACAGTGTATACACTGCCATTGATGTGGTCACCTCAGGACACTTAATACAACAGCTCACTTTAAATCTGATGTGCAGCACAATTTTTTTGGTGTTTGGATAGGGCACGTACAACCTTGATAAAAATGACATCCATTCAGAGCTTTTCTAGAACCCAGTGAAATATGTTTTTGCTTTCCTCCTACTTAAACGGGTATAATTCAACATATGGTTTAAATAGAGAGCTTACCTCTGTGGAACAAAGCCCAGCACAACAGCACATGGTCCCACTGCTTCAAGTCAACACAGAAGTGTGGCTGCTGGGTGTATGCACTGTGTCTCTGAGGCTGCAGTGAGTTAGGCAGGGCATAAGATCACGTATAACATCAAAAGAGGCCCTTGGACTGAGTTGCTGGAGGCAGGACTGGCAGACCTGTAGGGTTCTTCTGAAGCTCTATTCTTGTGTAAAGCTTCTCTGTCAACAGATAAATCAGTTGCATTTCTGATTATCAGCTGTAAATGTGCATTATCTTTTGATTTCTTAGTAAATCAAGTGTGTATGCGTCCTCTGTGTTCGTTATCTCTGGCTAGTCCCTTCTGAAAGGAATGATAGGAAGTGAAAGAATGGGACAAAAACCTTTGTTGAGCTGTTTAGAATAGACCCTGATCTTGAGCCTATTCCCCATACACAGAAAGGAGTTACAGAGCACATCTGTTTTCATGACATATCTGATGGTATTTTGAGCACTCAGGTCCTGCACTTCCCCCTGACATTGCATCACCACTTTCTGTTAATACAATTACTTTCAAGGCATGCTCAGTTCCCACTAGCTTTAGTTTTGAAGTTAAACAAAATTAGTCCTTCCAGGTCAATCGTGGAATACACAGTGGAGCATTTAAAAGCAGAAGATGAAGGTGGAAAAAAATGAGACAATAAATAGATTTCCCCATTTTTAATTCTATTCATCTCCATTACATTGGGGTAGGTAGAAACAAAGAAGGCTGCATCACAGAAAAGAGTTGAGGCAAAAGAGTTTGCCATGTTGTGCTGAAGAGAGAGTAACATCACCTCTTGGCTAATTGCATGGGAGATACCTGTGCACAAGTCCCTGGTCCTACCTCACCCAGTTGCTATACCTGCTGGTTTATGGGTGTTTTTTTGCTGACTAACTGAACTTTTAACTAGCTCTACAAAATGGATTGGTGCTAGCAGAATATACTTAGACCATCACCCAGTAACTGGGAAACTAGCCTGCAAATTAGGTTCAAATCCTTACCCTCCTTCATTCCCTCTCAGGCTCCATGACTGTTACTTCACAACTCATTGCACTTTGCTGGCTACAGGGCTCCCACAGGCAACTCCCCTAATCATGGAAGAATCCTTTTTTTTCTATATACAGAAAGACCACCCTGTTTGGGAAACTTTCCCCTCAAAATCAATCCATTTACAAGGTAAGTTTAAGTTTTTGTGACTCAGTGTTTTCTTTTTTAAAAAAGAAAAAGCATGTTTCAGTCAAAAACCTGTAATCAACTCAAAGTGGAATGGCACAGTTTTCCCTGCCCTTGGCTGCATGGAAATGTGTGTGCAGCCCCAGGGAAAGCTTCAGCACCGATGCAGTGACCCAGTGAAAATCCTGGAAGCAGGCAGTCAGCATTAAAGACATGCATTAAGAAGTGTTTACACATACTGCTGAGGTGAATTACAAAACTCCCCAGAAATATTTGCAATGTGATGGCTTCGGAAAGCCATCTGGGAATTGTACCTCAGACAAAAGATATTATGCCAGTAACAAAACTAGTGGCTGTATCTTACCCCCTGGAGCTCATCTTCTCTTCTTAAATCCCCAGGAGCCAGAACTGCAGAGGCAGAGGGGGATGCCTGTGGCACACAGCCGTTCCCGTTTCCTCTCATTGGCACAAGGCTGCAGAATGACGACACGGAGTTACTCGAAGGAGACAGTGTGGAAGCAGATGTGGATGCATGTGACAGAGCTGGAGGCATCTCACTGTAATTAATGACTAGTGAAACAAGTAGTTAATGTTGCACACACATCTAATGAATAGGAATTAGTATTGCTGATTCTTGGGCAGCTATTTGTGCTGTTTATCTGATATTTTAAAGGAATGACTCTTTTCTAATCCAAAGAAACATTCTTTGGTGGGTAAAACAAGAATTGACTTCTGCCTTTGACTAAACATTAGGAAACTAGTTTCCAAGTTAGGAAGAGCCGGGATGTATTTTTTCATATTTTTTCTTTCTTTCAGTTTTCCTGACTCCAGTCAAGAGGTGAAATGCCAGAAATACCCAGAGACGCCCTACCTAGCCAGACAGCTCCCCCGCGGGCCATGCAGCCCGACGGGTGGTTTTCCAAACCACCCCTGAACTCTGAACCTTCAAATCATTTACAGATCTCTCACAAGTGGAGATGAAACCACATCTCTGCATGACTTTTGCAAGCAGCAGTGAGAGCCTGGATCAGCAGAGTTCCTCTACGCAGCCCGGCTGTTTTGCAAATGCAGCTCTGAAGTGGCTCTGAAGGCTGCTGTGGTCTCAGTAATGGGCACCCATTCGCTCTGCAATTACCCAAAGAAAACCTTCACCTCGTCTGCTCAGGGTAGAGCCTGAATGAAGCTTAACTAGCCAAAGACAACTGGGAAACCCTAAATTTCCTATTACGAGCATTGTCTCGTCTGACAGTATTTTTGTAACAGACTAACGCCGCCTGTCCCTGGTGATAAGCTGGGTTTTATTATGAAATATAACAGTTGTATTGTACGTGACTGCTCCGTGCAAGGCAATTTACAGACCTGCTCTGGTGACTGCTGTGCCCTTTACAATGGAACTTGTATCGCGTCAAAATTTTCATGATTCTAAGAGAGGGGAGAAAATTCCTGTTAGGTAACTGTTATTGAAGTGTGTACAAGATTGGATGTCAAAACATTTTCATTGTTAGCTGGTGGGAATTACATTGACTGACAGCAGCAGTTTAACAACTGAGATTCAGTGTAGTTTATTATTTTATTTTTTTTCCGTGTATTTTAGGAGACTATAAATTTGGAGCGATAAAGCCTGTCTTTAGAAACACACACTCTCTGCCTTGCGCTTTCACTATCGTTCTCAGATTGGTAAAAGACGAATGAGTGATAAAAGAGATTAAAAACCAATGCTTTAATTTCGTCTTGCTGCATGGTGTCAAGGTATCCTGTCCTCTTAATAAAATAAGCAGCGGGACTACGGGACACAGAGTTAAAATGAAAATGAGCAAAAGTTTGGAGTGGGTGGGTTATAACTTCGGGCCCAGTTCTGGCTCTCTGATTCCCGGCTAACCCATCCCCGCTCCCCGCCGGCCGCTGCCGTTCCCCCGCTGGCCGCGAGGTGGCGGCCGAGGCGGTGCCATCGCCGCAGCCGGGACAGACCCGAGTGCTGCTGCCCCGAGTCGGTCTGGTAACAACAATTAACTCCCCCTCTTCCCGCTGCCGCGAAGTCCTGCTGCTCGGATTACAGAGGCTGTAAACAGTCACACTCTGCCTTGCATCCTTTGCTCTTCAGGCAAAGGAAAACCGTTCCCTCAGAACTATTCGTTTGCTGTCTTCACTTGAAAATACTACCTGCTGTCGCGCAACCACCCTGAAAAATCCCCAAATCTTTTGACTTGAACCTTTGCCACCCATGTGTGTGGCTGCTTACCAAAGTCTCTCGTATCACCACACTCAGAAGTGGGAGTCTGTGACACCCACTGCCTCGGGCTGCTATGACATCTCCAGCCACCTTTTGATTTTCCACATTTATTTTACCTCTATTCTTTATTTCAATCCTGAGAAACTATTTCTTCAGTGTTTTTTCAGTTTGCTTCAGCATAGAGACCACAACTGTAAACCAGCATATTTGAAAGCTACAGAACCATTTAGAACAGGAACCTTCCCCTGAGCTGGACGTGTTTGTCAGATTGTCAGCGTACACAAGGTTTTGCCAAGGAAGTGATGGGAACTACACTGTCGACATGGCATTAATGTTTCTTGCTTCATGTCTGTTCACGTTACTAACCTATGCAGCTGTGTAATACCAAAGTCACAAAAACAGACTTAAATGCCTGTCAGAGATGCTGAGGTGGTTGAGCCCATCTCAGTTTGTGTTCCCACAACAGTCTGCTCTGGTGGGACTCCCAATTTTAATTCCATCTCCAACATCCAATATGTTTTTAATGGTCTTTTAGATTAGGTCTCGGTTGCCAGACTAACAGTTTTGATCTAATTGGGTCAGAATGGCTTAACAGAAACGTCATGGAGGTCACTGGCCTCTTCTGCCTTTGGCTGTGGCACCACAAAAAGCAGTGCCAGTGCTCGGCGTCAAGATGCACTGAAAATGAAAGCAGCTTGGAACTGCAGTTAACCCTGAATTCAGAATATCAGGGCAACTAACAGCATTATAAAATATTAGGAGAGAAGGCGGAAAGATATAAAGGAAAGGAAATAGGAAAAAGAAGATATAGAGAAACAAAAATAGTTGAGAATAATACATAGGGGAGTTAGAAGGTACTGGTCTTCATTTTTTAAGCCTATTCATGTGTGTGCACAAGGGCATGCATGTGCTTATTACTACAGCACATGACCATAGGAGCTGCTGCTGGAGAACAAAGTGAAAAGGAAACGTGGAAGGAGATGATGAATAGAAGAGGAAAGTGGTCTAGAATGAGGAAGCCTATTATTTTTTGTCTTTGAAGACTGATGGACTTGCATAAAGTCTTTCACATGGAAGAATTGATTGTTTTGAAAATAAGTGCAAAGATTCACTCCTGGGTAGAGCTATTTCAAAGCAGTAAAACAGTTGGCTCTTTAAAATGTTTTTGAACAGTAACAGTGAAAAACTCTTAATGGTAGCAACACGAATAAGGCAGCATTAATGAATTCAGTCCGTGCTGGTAAAATACTGCCGTGCTTTTTAAGTCAAAATTTCAAACTGTTTTTGTTTGTTTGCTTGGAGTTCATCTCCCTTTTTTACTTTCTTTTAATCGAATGGAATTTTGGTTCTGCCTGTCATTTTGAAGTAGACTGGAAAAGAGGGGAAGGACCCTGTGAGAAATGAATTTAACAACCAAATGCTGCCCCTCAGAAACCAGAGCAGTTCCTCTGTGCTGGTGGGGACCAGAACAGAATGGGGCTGGGGGGGGGAGGGCTGTACACTGCTCACAGGCTCACTGTTGCCCAGCTCCCTTTTGGGCTTCAAAGGCCATTGGCAAAATTTTTTAAAATGTTCTGAAATTTTAGAGATTTGAAAGAAGCTTTTCCACAAGTGTCATGAGGAGCTCCAGGTGGTGGAAGCTTTTATCTGTCCCTTATTTTATTTACATGCCTAAGGAAAAGCTAACACCTAGTATAAATCTGGCATCCGTGCCAAGGTGCCAAGTTCTGGTTTACCTCCTAAGTTCTGTTCAGGTTTCACCTTAGAAAAACTGAAACAAAATCCTGTACTTTGAATACAGTTTGCACACATTAAGTTTCAGTTTGAACTGAATTAAAATCAGTAGGATCTGTTCAACAGTAGTTTGGCTCTGCCTGAGTTGCCAGGAAGCCTTATTTTATATCAAGGGAAAGTTTGGGGGGATCTCTTATTGATTTCTCTGGTAAAAAGGCTGTGTCCAAGACTCACTATCCAGGAGTACAGAAGTCACCCTGCTTGATCCCAAGGAAAAACCCTAGAGAAATAGTCCACTCACTCAGAAATCTGTTATGTCCACATCCAGAGTATTGTTTCCTCACTAGGAGATACCAGTTTTGGAAGAATTTGATTTCAGAGTTTGAAGCAGTTCCACAGACCACTTAGGCTTGACCTTCAAATGCCTTAGATAGATACAAGCCTTGAAAATGACCCTCTGTGCTCTCTGTATTTTGTAGGGAAAAAAAAATAACCATGTGGGGGGTATATTCTTGACTTTGTTGCTGAGTCAATGAATTGCAGTGCTCTAAATCATCTGAAGCTTCAGTTAACCATGAATAAGTTTTCTTGATGTAGGAAAAGATAATAGTACCAAGGCTGATGGTTTGTTAATGTTTATGTTAAATATGTGTCTGTATGACAGGAAAAGAAAAGGAGTCTAGAGATGGAAGAGCAATTTTGTATTCCAGTGTCTGCTATCTGGGAAAAGCAAGGAGCTGAGGAGACATATCCAGGAGCAGACCTGTGGCTTCTGCAGTGTTGCTCAGAGTCCCAGCCATATGATGGGCCCAGTGCCATGTAAACATGCCTATGCACCCCATGAGGTTGCCAGGAACCTGACAGGGAAAACTGCTGGAGCAGCCAGACAGCCCAGCCAGCTCTTATTGGCGGCATTTTCAGCATTGCAAACACTTGCTACCTGAACGTCCACCACTGATGCTTCAATCTAACATGTCTGGAAACAAGGAGAGACTTTGCCAGACCCTTCCAGCAGCACTGGGGTAAAATACAGATCTGGGAGAAGTGTGATTTTTTTTTCTTAGCTACAGCTGATCCCAATATTATGCAGGCAAACACCCTTAATGAGAGGTAGGGACAATAAATTGTGTGGCTTTGTTTAGGCATTGGCATTTAAGTATTCAGGACAAAATGCTTCACAGAAGCAAAGGGAGTCATTTATCTTTTCCTACATCTTTACATTTTCATTTCAAAATACGTCTTTTTCATGAGCTGTCTATGATACCCATTACAAACCTGAACAGTTCTTGTGGCTCATCTATCCTATGTATGTTTGCAGCTCACACTGTGTCCTGAGATCTGCTTTCACAGCATTTAGAATGTGCAGCTGCAAATGGGAATGTAGGAGGGGTCAGCATTGAGGGGTTTGCATTTAACATTGCCTACTGGAATCCCAAAACTAAAAATGAGCCAGAGGAAACAAGCAGTGTTCTGCTTTGCATATGCTTATGGCCCATGAGCAATTCCAAGGATCCAGGTCTGATTTCACAATTCTGCACATGCACTCCTGCAAATCTCTTCAATATCTGCAGCATAAATGTGTAGGCATCTGAGGGTTGGATTCAGATCTCAAATGAATATTTGCTTCTATCAATTAGGAGTAGACAAATGCTCTATGATCATTACCTTAACAAAACCAGAACTTCATCTGTAGAGTTGAAAAATGGTGTTTGAAGAGAACAATAACAAGATCTATAAGTATATTTAAGTTCCTCTAACTCTCGCTGTTTTCAGTACAGGCACCTAAGTTAAATATGTAAATCTTCTCCCTATTGTACAATGTCAGTGACAGGATTTTGTTCCTCTTAAGGTTATTGCTACTGTGACATGAAAGTCTGTGACATAAAGTAAATTAATATAGCAAGAAAGTCAAAATGTCCATGAAAAATATCTTGACATACCTGCTCTATTTTCCTAGCCTTTTCTTTCTTTTTTTACTTATTTCTTGTGCTTCTTCCTGTGATCTATTTTGATCACTCTCAACAGAAAAACCTCGCTACAGCAGGTTTTTTCAAAATTGATGCAAGCTGATTTAATTTCAGGCAGAAATTGAACCTTGTCGGGACTGGATAATTCTTGCAGCTTTTCTGATTTGAGCTTCAGACACTAATACAAGAGAAATATTTAACAGCACTTAGTAAATTGTTTTAGTAGTGGATTCATTAATTTGAGACCAACACAGTGAAGTTATGTAAAACTTCAGGATCGTAACTATTTACACACGCTAATTAACACAGAGAGTTTTCACCAGCCAGCAAGTCACAGAAACAGGTCATTCAGCTGCTGTGGCTGAATCACTCCGGGTTTGTCTTGTGAACTTGGAATACTTGACACAACACTCCTGTAATGACTCTAGTAACTACTTCTTGGACAAACTGTTCATGAGGTGATAGCCTCTTTGCATGAATCTCAACCACAAAAGAAGCTTCAGTCTTTTAGCCAAAAAGCACTTTGTTTCTTTTCTTTTCTCTAAGTACTAAGTACTCTGTGCAAGTTCCTGACCATGAATACCTCACCCTGTTTTCTAACCTGGGCTAGGCTGCTGTGAGCTGGCCCCAGCCGGCCATGTCCACACAGCCCTGCCACTGACCCCGGCTCCATCAGTGGGATGATGTTCCCCGCCCTACTCACATACTGGGAAAATTCATCTTTTTTTTTTTTTTCCTTGTGTCACAGATATAATCTCTGTTATTTTGTCATACTGTCTGTATGATATTTTAATACCTCAGCACTCTTTGGGATCGTACTTATGCCAGTTTGTCAAAATCTGGGGGAAATCTCTCCCTTTGAATCATTTCACTGATTGACTGCTTGATCCTTGCATTTGTTTTCTTTTGTGAGTGCAACATAAACTTGGGTGCAATTGAGCCACTGTGATGTCCTGCTGTATTCCTGGGAACCAAATTAAATGGATATATTAACCAGCATCGATCCACTGAGGGCTTGTTAGACTGTAGGGTAAGTGTGAGGCCAGTTTCTCTACAGCCCATATAATGTGTCCATCTGCACAAAGTCACCGAAATTGTTTAGAGCTGCTGTGCCAGATGTATTTTGAGATCCAGCTGAGAAACCTGGATTCAGTGCCTTTTAGGAACTGAATCCAAACTCGCATTTTGTATCAAAGCATGTCACCCTATAACACTCCTGCCATTTATGCAAGTCTTAAAAGTTTCTATTTGCCCAGAAAAAAATAAATATAATCTTTCTGGTATTTAAAGAACTACACAAACCCTGCCCTCCCAGAAAAAATCCTAGACTCCTGTTTCATCTTCATTGGAAAAACTGATCTTATGACTTGTAAAGGTTCCTGATTTTTTGCAAGGTTGCAGTGTAGCATATGGGGCTTAGAATTCCAGTCACAGGGTCCCTCAGTGATTTAACATTTAACAGGAAAATTACGTTTGTCAGTCGCATCTATCGTAAGTTTACGCAGCTGTATTTTCCCCAGCTATGCACTTGAAGAGACACTGTATTAACAGCTCAACATGTCTCCAGGTTTTTAATCCCTTTCCTCCCACTCCATTCTTCTATCAGGCAATCAGATCAGGTCAGACTCACCTCAGTGGCCCAGCACAGCAGTCTGTATTTAGAGGCAGAAAATCTGAATCTTCACACTGCTGACCTTATTGTTTTACAGACTATTGATTGCAAGTCACCAGGTTTCAGCAGTTCAAAGGGATCAACCCTCTGGAAAAGAAAAGCAGAAAGAAGGAATGAACCCATACACAGGACCAGGGCACAATTGCAACTGAACTGACAAACATGAGACTGATTTTATATAATGTGGATAAATAGTAATGAAAAGAGGGTCTCTAATCTCTTGTATGCAGCATGAGAATGCAGCCAGACAGAAGTTTGCAGCACACCAGCATGCCCACATGGCCTGCAGAGAAGGGAGTGCTGGCAAGGACCACAGCAAAGGCTGGGCCAGAAAGGGCTTCCCCCTCCAAGGGCTCAAAATGGAGCAGAAGCTCTGTGTTTCCCCCGTGGACCTATGTACACCTTGTGCTTTGGTCTAGAGAGAGCAACAGGTACCACCTGAACCAGAGCCAAGGGTGGAACGGGTATCAGGGCTGGTAACAAGCCCACCAGCCCTGTTCAGGCTGCTCCAGAAAGGGAAGACAGTGACAGCAGACAGCAGTGCTCAGGTGAGAGGGTTTCCGAGCAGCTTCCCAGCTCTGTTTGATTGCTGGAGGGAAGTGGGGATGGGAAAGGTAATGGAAATATCCAGAGCAATGGCCATGAAGGCAGGGTGAGGCCAGCTCTGACAGACTGAATCTCCCAGACCTAAATGCCCCTAAGTGTCCCTGACTTCACTCTGGCTCTAGTGCAGGACAGAGGAAGCCGTTCTAAACATTAAAAACAAAGATGAAAAAATAACATGTTCAGCTGGAAGAAGGATTTTGCAAATTTTCATAAACTCGTCATGGGGTTTTATTTAAATATTAGGTTTCAAAAGTTGCATAATGAGCAAATAGATGCAGATACTTTTTATGCATCTTACCAGCACAACAAACAAGACCCATTTTTCTGACACTCAGAGTACTGAAAATATGTTTTCTCCCTTGAGATACTGATAATCAAGATTGTCAAACGGGAATATTTTTTTTTTTTTAATTCTTCAAGCTGGGAATTTTTAAGACAATTTTGATGATTCTCTACATTTTGATTTTCTAAGTCTCCTTTCATAAATATATTTAATGCAATCCATACAAGACAAATAAGACCACTTGTTTCCCAGACATGCTCATCTACTGCAATGAACTTACACTCTGTATTGCTCAGTATAATCATATTAGTAAATGGGGGTATATAGACTATTTAGGTCTATTTGAGAAGCAGAATATTTTAGTCAGACAAGGTATAGCTTTGTGGTAAGAAGCATTTGAATATAAACACATCCACAGCCATGTTCTAGATACCTGTAACTCAGAAATGTGGCAAACTTTGTATGCTCTTGAGACCGTGAACTGCAGGAGACCAGTCTCTGTCTCTCCCTCTCCACAAGTAGGAATCTGGGGTACACTGAGGTTCTAGCCTTGTCAGCAGCCTGTGGTACTCAGCTGTGCTTTCTGGTCTTTGTAATAAAGTATGGTAGCAAAAATCTAGCTATTTTTCTTGCTATTGTTTAAATTGCAGGCTTTGTTTACCTTTGTTCCTCTTACTGTATCATATTTATCAAAACCATGGCATCCAACGTCTGAAGTACTACAGCCTGGAGTAGATTAACATCCAAAAATACAAATTAGCAAAAATTCTAGTTTTGAGCCCTGTTGTACTTAAACCTGATGATCCTCTCAGGCTGGAAAACTTTTACAAGGGGAAGCAGCATAATCCCAGACAAAACTAGGAAAATGGCAGTGGTAACAGGTTGAGAGTGTGTGAACACATCCTCCAGGTCCTCATTCAGAGCCATCATTTTTCTCCTCTCACAAGCAGGCAAACCTACCTAGTTAGAAGATGCCTAGCAAGGAACTCACTTCACCTCACGGGCATCCCCCAGCTCTCCACACGAGCCACAGCTCAATGCAGTTGCAATGCAGTTATATTTCTACCAGCTTTTCTTTAAAGTATCTGTTTTTCACTGTCTTGGCTTCTTTTTGATGTTGCTATACTTACAGAATGAGATGAAACTGGAGATTCTACCTTTCAAACGCAGTCGGTATTTCCCTAGAAAATTCTTTCATTTTCCCTAGAAAAGTTTTCATTTTCACAAAAGAGCCAATGAAGCTAAATTTCTAAAGTTACAAAGTTACCAAGGTTTAGACTAACAACAGAAATAGTTCGAGAAGTATACCTTTGTGGTTTTATTAAAAACTGCTGTTCTCCTACTATTCTTAATAGTTTGTGATATTGCATGCAGTAAGAACTTTGAGACACCAGTGTTATATGGCACTCCGATTCAGGATGCTTCATCTGATAGGAGACTCATCAGTCTCAAGTGAGGCTGCAAATTTCAAGTGTATTTTTTGATAAACTATTTGCAAAATAGATGTATTCCAAATGTTTGCTCATTTAATTAGAACATAAAAGATTTTTCTCTTTGACTGGAGCTGGCTTCTGACCCTTCTTGCCTGTGTGTGGTTTGTATTGTTCTTGGCTAATGAGATATAGGATATGTACTAAACATTTACACATTAAAGACATCCTTCATTCAGCATGAAGGTGTTGATACATCAAGGATACCTCAAACATGCTGAGATTCCAACAACTTGTCAGACAAATTAGCACCTTACCAATCGGGGGTAAAATTGAGTTTCACATTTCTCCCTGGTGGGAAGAGAAAAAATCAAAAATCACTGTAGTTTAATGCTTTCTTTGCAAATAGGAACACAAAAGGCTTTATCACCTCTGTAGTGTAAATTATAGCCCTCACAAACTATCTGATTTTTAATTCATTGGTTTTAAATGATCCCAGGCAGTTCAGCGCAAATCTGTTTTGTCATTCCTCTCTTAGAGCAGACATCTTCCCTGTTTTGAGTTCATATATTTCACAATTATTTAAAATCTACACATATATTAAAATGGAAGAAAATCAAAGTCCCAAATCTGTGTGTTTCACTAGCACAGAAATACCAGGGGATTTTAACCCAAACTCCAAGGAGTATGTGGAATTAAGGGACTGTATGGCAATGAAACTATAAAGGTTGTGTTTAAAATTAGTGCTCAGTGCTTCAGATTGCTGGCATGAGACATTCAGAGCACCAAAAAAATGTATAGTCAGATAATCCAGCCTAACCAAGTATCCCAAATAAATAACAGGGCTGGGAGTAAGGCTCAACCTTACACAAATTGCTGTCTACATAAGATTTGGAGTGAGGGGGTTACTCTCATAAACCTCTAACATAGGAATTATTTATGCATCAAAAGGTCTTGCTGTAACTTGTATATCTCACTATGATCCAATCACAAATATGTATTTTCTAAGATTATGAGGTCAGCAAATCGAAGTAATAGGGAGCCTAGGATTTATATAGAGATCAGTTATGTACCAAAGTTTCCCTCTGTCAACTTCTTAATTCTCAATAATCTCAAATTTAGCAGACTTTTTTATATACAGGAGAGACATTTGAGAAAGATCTGCCTGGCTAAAGTTGCTTTAAATTCCTTTCAGAAGGAGTTGTCATACTAATGAATTCTATCATCAGCCTTTCTTCATTTGTCATTAAACCCTAATACCTAAGCAAGAGAGATATATTTCTGTTCCACACCTGGGTATCTGCTCAAGGTGACTGTTATCCTATGACCACAACTTCTCCTTTACTAGGACACGACACCTTAACTGGTGTTCTGTGTGCAAGCATCTTTGTTCAAAGATTCAAAAATCATATTAAACTCACTACAGAATAGCTGCCTGGGAAAAGAGTGTTACCAGAAGCAGGTATTTAATTCTGAGGCTGCCAATTCCTTCTCTGCAGGTGTGTTTTTCAGAGTTCTCAGCACAACAAATGAGTGGGGCTGTTAGTGCTTAGCATCCGTAGCAAAGCAGACAAGAGCTGCTGAAGGAGAGATATGGGACTGAATGCTGACAGTTTGGGCATTGCACAGGCATGTCAGATTTGTAAACCGGATTCTTATACAAAGAACTTCATATAGAAACCTGGAGAAGATCAGAGTTCTATTTTTCATAGTACATGTTTGTATGGAACTTCAGAGCAGCACTCCAGCTCTGTAACAAATATTATACATATTAAAACACCTGCACATGTTTTTGCCTTGAGGGAAACCATATCCCAAAGAAAAAGATGCATACATATAGTGATCTGATTTATAAATATGTAATTAAAAGGATCATAAATCTGTAGATAAGTCTTGGTATTTGACTGAAACACTAATGGCAAGCACTAATTGCATGTGGTCTGTTGTGTGGGTACTGGAATCAAGTAGTGAAGAGGATTACAGTTCCTTATTAGTTAGGACCACCTAGAGTGATGGAAAGCTTGAATGATCAAAGAGAATGGAGTTTTATGCTGCAAATGTTGATATACTCCTGAGCTTCTAATACATTTTCAGGTCCATTTTGAACCCTTGGCATGCTAACTACTGAGCAGGGAAATGAGCATCATGTCAGACTACAAAAGTTCTGTTTGGTTCAAAGATAAGTGAATATTATTCAGTGTTATATTCCTGCCCCGTATTTGATCACAAAATAGTTTTCTATTAGTACTAGAGTTCAACAACTTATTTTTGTCTACCTTTTGCAAGAATAAATTAGCCTTTCTTGCTAATACTGACTCATGAGAGAACCTATCTTGCTTACTTTGAATATCCACAGTGATCACTGGTTAGATAGGGTAAAAAAAATTCAGAACTTAAATTCTTTGTAGAAATCCAGAGTAATCCAGAGTGATTATTTGCTTTCCATAACTTAGTCATCCAGTCCAATGGACTTGTTTCTGTCTTGTCTGAATAGCTGAAATGTTTCAAAGAGTGTGTCTCTGCAGTATCGTTGGTCATGAAAAACTGTCCCTCATGAAAGATACAGTTTTTCCTTGAAAAATATTTGTGAACAAAAACCTGTTCCCATGTGTGTCTGTAAATACCAACAAAAACATGATTGAAACAAGCCCTGCTTTGGAACTGACATACAATTGAAGAGTGAGGATTGTCTTGCAGAATTGAATATATATATATATATATATATATATATATATATATATATATATATAAAAGCAAATCTTCAATTTATTCACACGTATCTGAAGTTATTTTGTTAGTTGTTGTTCAGACTCCAGCCCTCAGGCTGTTCAGTAGGTTATGACATTTGATTCTGGGTTTCATCACATAAAATCTACTCTAGATATAGAAAAGTCTTCTCATTCAAGTGAAAGGTGATGGCAAGTAGTCTGCGCTAAGAAATCTGAACATTAATTTTCAATTCTATCTTTAAAAAAAACCTCTTAAATTATGACTGAATAAGAGTAGTGATCTCTTCTGGGAAAGCTTTCATTTAACATAACTGAAGGACATAAGCAGGAGACAGATACAGTCAAATAACAACCTGATGCTCCCAGCAAGGGTGAGTTTTACTAAAATGTTTTACCCTCCATACATACTGGTTTAGCATTTCTCTTTAAAAGCTCTTCACAGCTCTTGACATGACAACCCCTAAATTCTCCAAAATCATCAGAATTTGAAGTACCCTTTTACAACAGGTACAATTTTTGTATTTAATATATTTATGTTTATATTTATACTACATGTTTAATATCTATTATTAAATAACCACAGAATATATTTAATGTTTTCTCACTAAATAAACAACATACACTAGCTGGAAAAGTATTCCAGCTAGTCTGGAATACTTTGAAGTCTGGAATCAAGCAAATAGTTGTCAATATAAAATGGATGACTACATAATCAGAAAAGTTGCCTCTTCCTCCTTGCTGATATCTAAAATCCACTTTCTCACTCCTAAAATGTCAGAATGCCTTTGTTGCAACAGCCCAACAGAAGCTTAAAGGAATATTATATCGATGTATATGATCATGTGCTCCATTACAAAGTCAGCATTGCTGTACAGAACCCTCAGGCTCAGTATAAGGATTCCCCAATCTCTTCTGAGTTTGCTTCTTCAGACCACTTAATCCTTAATCCTGTACAACACTACTACTGAATTAGGAATGAGCCTAACACCTAAATTCTGCCTTTTTCAGGGCGCAATGACAATCCCGGCTTAGAGACAGACTAGAAAACAAACTATCCATGTTCAGATTTCAGGAACTTTAGCCTTTTTGAAGAAATTAGGGGCTGGGGCTGTCAATTTTGAACCATCAGCATGTTTAAGGTTCATATTAGTTTTGGCTAGGAATACTCTCTAATTACTAAGAGAGTTTCCTCAAGTTGCACTTTAGAAATTCATCTTTTTTCTAAGCTGTAAAGTATTCATAAAAAGCTAAAAACTATGGGAAAATTAGCATTGATGGATGTTTTCTTACCCTCCATCAGGAAATGATGTACTTGAAACTCATTACAGATCTTCATAGCAACTCTGCTGAATGCGCCTTGGGCTTTGTGCTGATCAGCACACATAGAGTTTACTGCATAATTCATCTCTCTTGTGCCACATTTAATGTATAACATGTATTTCCTGTTAATTATGAAAATAAGAAGGCGTCCTTTCTTTTAGAAACATAATCATGAAATTACTACAGAAATTAAGAGACATGGAGTTCTATATTACCTCCTGCACAGAAATAAGAGGAAAGCATTGCATCAAGAACTCACCAAACATGATTTTCTTCTCCTTCATTCACCAGTTAGAGCCTCACCCACAGCCACACAAGCAGAGGTGCCTGGGACCCCTGTTGTCCTGCTGGCTGCCAGGGCCACCCTTCTCACTGGAGCTGTGGTTTGGCATGTGGTCCCCTTAACTTTCTTCCTCTGAGGAGGTTTGGATGTTTTCATGTCTCTTTTCCTGGATGTCAATGAAACATTAGGCATCCTGTATCTCATTTTCCTCATTCAAGGTTGAAGATTATTCAGTAATATTCTACTTCACTTCACCCATCCATCTATATGAGTCTGTTCAGCTTCCCTTACTAAAAGAATGAAGAAACGAAAATCCCATCTCAGCATCATTCCCACACCAATATATCTTATGGGTTATATATTATCTGCCACCCTGAAAGGGCAAGAGATGGAAAGAGTAAAGTGATGGAGCAGGAGAAGAAAAGGAGCAACACCATAAATATGAAAACACACCATTCTTATTTGGAAAAAGAAGTGGGAGAAGGGGCTCATCTATAGTCAATGGTTCATTTTGCCTACTCGTTTTCATTCATATGCTGATTATTTTGCTTTGGAGAAAAAATCCTTTGCTGGGATTATTTGCTCTGTGGCTGTTCCCCAGGATAGTTTAATGGAGCTCCTGGTGACCACATATTATCTCTCACTTGTGGGACAGTCCCATAATTCTCCTTTTCAGAAACTTTCAGGTGCTATTCCCTTTTGACTCTTACCCACATGAAAATCTTTATTCATAATTGCTAAGATCAGTAAAGTTGACAAGCTGCCTAGAGCAATATAAAGTTGTGTTATCAGTAATAGTGCTGGTGATCTCTAGAGAGACAAGTGAGTCTGGATAAAAAGACATATTATCAGTACTGGTGTTCAGGAACCAGGATAAATTTCCATTTCCCCACCTGTGGAAACGCCTGCAGCAGAGCGCCACCAAAACAACACTGCAGGACAAGAGCACACTTTTTGTAGCTTCTCCAGGAGGTTTCAACTTCACTGTTCCTTGTACAGATATGAACAACTTTACTGCCAGATTTGGTGGTTAAAATGATCTGGCTGTAAAAAAAAAAAAAAAGGTGGCCGGGGGGAAGGTTTCATTCTGACACAGTGATCTCTGTAAGAAACAAAAACAACCTTGGCAGGAAGAATTTAGGTATTTTTAACCTTCTCATTCAGGGTAGCATTTAAAAATCTGTGTTAGCAAAACATTTAGCACTAGTTATTGTAGTATCTGAATTTTTTGTGCTACTTAAGCATTGACTCCTAGAGTCACATGGCTGTGTAAAATTATCCAGTGTGCTTTTTCTAAAAATCTCTATTCATGATTGTGGGAAAAATTTAGGAAGTGACTTCTAAACCCACAAGGCCTGGAAGGCTAGACATACTAAATGTACTCGCTTAACTGCAAATTTATGGCTTTGAAGTAAAACTCATGATTTCTAGATACTTAAATCACATTTTATTGAAGTGTAGGATGGTAATGATGCAAGTATTGAAACATATCTTTTAACACTCCAAACCCAAAAATACCTCTTAAAAATCACTGGTATAAACAGTCATTCCTGCCTTTATGAGTAGCTGAACAATGCCTCTTCAGCCTATTTAGACGGTGAAGGTGCAAAATGTAATGAAGGTGAATAATGTAAGCAAACATGAAGCAACCTGTAAAGAAAAAATATCACAGAATATTCTTTTATAAAATGCAGGAGTTTTATGTAATTATCTTGCAACAGAAGCTTTTCCCATCACCTTAGCATTTCACCTCAGGGCAAGTGCATAGATTTTTTTTCAAGATATTGATCCTTTTGTATATCCTAAATGAGATTTAAGTAATAATTCTTTTTATTTTTTTCACTTCTGGCTCTCACATTAGGAGCCTTGCTTTGGAACAGCCCATTTTGTCATTACATTTACATTTCTGCATTAAGGATATTTTGCCATGAAAGTTTCTTCGATCACTTTCTAATCTATTGAAAGTTGGTTTAAAACACTAAGAAAAAAAACCAATAGAATGATTAAGACACATTCCACGTTAGAAGTCCAACTGTTCCAAACGTTCATAATTTTTCCTTCCAAGCCCACATATTTCATTAAACCTTGTCTTGTTCTATTTCTCACCCTCGGGTTTCTTTCACTCTTCACTGGCATAAACAGTGAGACTGATATTCTTTGAGAATATATCTGCACAGATCATTTGTTCTTGAAGTACAATATCTTATTTGCAAGAATATTTTATATAAGAGCTGAATTATTGATAGAGAGCCTTAACATAACATTTAGGGCAAAATATTGTTGCTATATTAAACTAGATTATATTACTTTCAGGTCAAGTGATGGAATAGTTTGATCTTTGTAGTTTTGATCACAGAGATTCAGAAATTCGACAAATCAAATTGAATCTGTCAGATCAAAATGTGCACCTTCTTAGTTTTGCTGAAGAAAGACTCCACCAATGTCTAAATTTAAGAGGAAAAAAGAAAGTCTCTTCTCTCTGTAGAAATAAGACAACTCTTCATACCCCAGTCTTTTAAAGCTGAGAATTCCTGGACAATAGAATTACATTGCTCTAAAAGGAAGTATGTAATATAAAGTTCCTACATAATGAATTCATGAGGGAATTTTAAATACAATTTTGTGTGAATGCTTCTCAAAAATAAAGTTTTTCAACATTTTCCAAAATTTCTGTCAGTACACTTAGCAGTCTTATTGAGGCAGGCACACTCAGAAGATATCCAACCTCGAATCGTACCATACTAGCAGCACTTCACAAATGTGCTGCCTCAGGTCTCCTAAGCCTCCATGATCTCTCCTGGATCTAATTTAAATTTTCCATTGATAATCATTATTGAAAAGAACAAAACCCATGGTCCAATTCTGAAGCCATGCAAGGTTTAATCCTGCCTTTAATCTGAAACAAATATCCACAGGCATAACAGTGCTGGGTCAGACCACAGCTCAGTGTCCTGGATCCAACAGGGATGAACAGTGGATCGCCATGGAAATATTTTTTGGGTCAGCTGAAGATAAGAGTCAAAAGTACTCCTAGGACCAAATGTTGTAATTTGCCTTACCCACCCACAAAGCATCGCTATTATTGACACAAGTACATTCTTCTCAAATTATTGGACAGACTATTAAAAAACAGTAAGCCACTGTAATGAACAGAATTTTCTCGACTCATCAAAGGGCACTTCACTCGAATATGCAACTGGGCTTTTATATGATGGAGTTTTGATGCAATTGCTTTATAGAACATATAGTAAAGCAAATCTTCTCCTAGATCCTTAGCACCTTACCTTGAATCTAGGAATTCCTCAGACTAAAGCCCATGCCAAATCAATTTAGTTGTTTTCCCTCCACATCTCACTTGTATTGCCTATGTATTTCTCTTTCAAGAATGACAAAATGATGTGGAGGAAACTATTTGCTGATACCTGAAAGGGCTGCCTCACTAGGGCTGGGATTTCTTTCCACAGAAAACAGTCAGAGGACCAACAAACAACTCTTTCAGCATCCTTTACTCAATGGAGAAGTACTACCAGAGGGTAATTAGGAAGGGTTAGATTAGAAGGAATCCTAATTTCAGTATCATAATATATAACCATAAACTAATGTCTCCTGTGCCAGACTTGTTCTTCCTCTCAGAACTGCACGTCACTGTGCATCATGGAAATAAAACAGCAGATGTTTCCAAATATAGAGCAAGAGTCATTGTGCTTTCAGCTGTCTTCCTGGACTGCAGACATACATTATAATTGTAGGCAGAAAGCCTTCTAAAATATCTCACAAAATTGGGGAGGAGGTCTAAAATTTTAAATTATGAGCATATTCAAAATATTTATAGCTGATATTTGAAAGATACAGAATCGGGGAGGTGGAACTGTTAGTAACATCATCCAGCAAGCCCTTTCAGCTAAATCCCTGTAGAGAGTCCAGCTGGATGTCTGCAGAAGAATCTGACACTAACATCTCTGGTAGTCATTCAGTGGGTGTGAGCTGATGAAAGATACACAGCTCTTAGAGTAAGAATCCTGTTGAAAACCTGAGGCAGCTTTAAAAACAAAACCAGGTAGTGGTTTCCAAAAAGGAACTTGACACTCCTCTCAATTTATAGTTGATCTTTAATCTGTGAACCCACCCACAAAACAATTGCTCGTTGATTTTCATTGTATACATTGCTGAAAGAGAAAAGGCAATTGGTGATATGATGCACTTTCACGGTTAGAGATAGCTCTGCAATTTGGAAATGGTGAAGGGGAGTTATGAGCTGGTTGTTTAGGACCATCTGTCTTCAACATACACTATAAAAGATTAATTTTATAAAAAATTATCATAACTACATAAAAATATAGGTATATTTTATGTATATCCATATTGTTTAGAACATATAAGGACAGAGAATAACTTCTCTAAGTCCACGATGACAGTAACTAAAACAAGGAAGATAAATTAGGATTAAAAATGGACCCACCTCAGAATTTCCATGGATACAAAATTCAATATTCCTGGGATTTCCAAAACATATGTCTCTGTGGCTCCCTGAGCTGCCATTTTTACCAGTTTTGAAGTCAGAGTAACTGTAACTGCAAAATGTGAATACCTTGTTGATGTTAGGTTATTTTGCAGATGTGGTATCCTGGAAAAAAAAAAAAGAAATCTGTGGAATGCTCAGGGTTACAAAGTTTCACTTAGCTGAGGAGACACCACCGCTGTGGTGTGAAGGACCATAATCTCTTGCAATTTATGCATACACCTACTTATTTACCAAAATTAGATCTATTTCCTCACTTTTGTAACCATAGTTGCTGATTTTAGTTGAAATTTCAGAAATAGTCTTTTGCTGTTATTGTTTTCCTTGGGTTTGTTGTGCTCATTCCACAATGAAGATCTACCTTTTATTTAAATTTTTTATAAAATATATTCAGTTCAGCTGCTAGATTGACTGTCACTGAGTTGTCAAATGCCTGTTATGAATAGTATACAGAAGGAGAATGCGTTGACCTTGAACATGCTAAATGTTTTACAAATACCACCCATTTCCAGAAAAATATTAATATGTTTTCCAGATTTGCTTTTTTTCTTTCCTTAAGGCTGCTCTCAGCAACAAATGCCTTTCATCTTACTCAGCTGCTTGTTACATGGAAGGTTTGGGAAGGAAAGAACAACATTTAATGATGAATTTAACACTTGTGGATTGAACAGGATTGGTTATATAGTAAGCTGAACTCCTGGACTTAGCCAAAGGCTACAGAGAATATTGTTATTATAATGCCCACGTTGCTTCCTAAGACTTGTCGAATTCCGTTTCATTATTTTCCATGACTGGGATAAATTTGGTCTTGGTGACTTTTCTCTTGATTGGCTTTTTCATTGTTAAGCAAAATCAGAGTAGATTATGCTATTTAAATAGAATGAATAAAAGCATCATAGTTTTGATCTGTCCAGCTCACACAAACCCATGCATTGTTTCCAAACATAAGAACGTGACCTTAGCGCCTCCAGCTGGCGTTGGAAACATGGAATTCTCGTGCATATGCCAAAGAACACAACAGAACTGGGGGGCAGTTAGTGCCAGGGGATCCAGGTTGTAAGCAACAGAGAAGCACTCTAAATAGAATTAATTTCAGACACTGTGCTCAGCACTGGATTTTGATCAAACACTTCAAAAGTAAAAAATAGCAGCTAATTTACTCTGCCATGAAATACATTGGTTCCTTTTCAAAAGCTACTTTCAGCTCTTTCAGAATTTGTGGACAAAGTGGTTTCTAGCTAATATATAGTTTTAAATGCTTTTCTGAAAGCCTCTTGCATGATAGAGTTCATAGCAACAGCTTCTGCTACTGCTTTAAGAGCACAATAAGGTTTAATAAGAAGGATGCACTTCAGTTCATAGATTGCTTGTTTTCTGCTTTACTTTATTCATCATAATCTTTACCTCCGCTTAGTTAAAAAAAAAAAAAAATCAGAAATAAAAAGCCAGTGACCAGTATTGATCTTCTCTATTCCAAAGCAGGTTTCCTTGATCTGGATCGAACCTGTCTCTGTCAGTAACAGCTTTTCCAGGAGACAGTTCTATTTAAAATGTTTCACAGGGCATCTAGTTATTTGTTCATTTGTCAGGAATGGTGGAAGAGACTATAATAGACAAGCAGCCTCAGCTGGCTGCTGGATGTAAGACTAGATCCAGTCATACCACAAAGACAGAATAAGTATATTTTCTATGCACTGTGGAAAATAGATTTATGATACATCTTGACCCAAGACCTATTAAAAAACCCATTATCAATTGAAATTTAAAATTTCCTTTGGAATTTCATTTCAAACATTTTACTCTGATATTGGTTTTGATGGTAAGAATGAGAGGTGAATGGCATGGGTATGGTACACATGGCAGCTATCAATTCCACGCTGCAAGATCTATTTTCCAGTTGAATATAAAAGGAAATATGTTTTCCTGCAAAGCATGTCACCCATCATCTGTACCATACACTCATGTACATCTGGGAAAAGGACAGATTCTCTTATTATAATGTCATTTATCTAATGAAAACTATCTTAGTCTTTGTAGTTTCCAAAGAGTTTCATCCGAAGGATAACTTCAATGAACACCAATATACACAATATGTATTCAATGTCATTGAATGTGAGGTGCAAGTGTAGTCCAGACCATCCAGTGTCATTTTTAATATCAAAGACCACTGATATCACTTAGAGAGGCAGTTGGAGTGCCCATCCTACATTAGCCATGGTGAGAAGAAACCCGAGACCTGCTCCTTTTCTTCTGACACACTTACAAGACAAACACATGCTCCATTAAAAATAACACAGCTCTGCTCTGATATGTTTCCCTTCCATGTGTCTGACTTAAAAATATGCCTCAGTTCACAGTGTTATGCTTATTAAGATATAATATTACTGCTCTCCAATGAGCTACTTCAGAGAACACAGCAGGGAAGCTGACTCCCATTGTGCTAAAGAGGGCAGCCCCTTCAAACTCAGTGCTGGAGCAAAACATTCTCTCTTGCAACACACTCTCTTCTTGCATCTGGGGTTTATTTTTTTTAATTTTTCTTCTCTTTTGCTTGCTTTCTTATTTTCTTGAGTCGTGCTGGTTCCACCTCTGAAAAGCCACAGTGACTTAATTGACACTACAGCAGCTGGGGCTGAGAGATCTAGAAAGCAGCATATTACATTTTCTTTTCTTTGCACAGGTCGCTGAGCATCCAGTATGATTTTAGCACATCTCGTTGAGGAAAGCCTGTAATGCTAATTTGTTACTATTATTTAAGAATAGTCTGCTGACAGGGAGACTACCAGCATGCTGTCTAAACATTAGATATTATTTTGACCTTGCTTTATTCCTGCAGTAAAATCTGATCGCAGGTGGCAAATCCATGCTGTTATTCATACATTAACCAACAATAGGGGCAACCCAGACCATAACTGTACAGGGAGAAGGAGTGTATGGAAATGATGTAGGGTTTTGTTTTCTTCTTTTTTTGGTCTATATAAAGGGACTTACGTGCCACTGATTTTTTTGCATTAAAAATGATACATCAAATATGAGGTATAAATAATGCAGATTGCCACTGCACCTGTGGGGGCACACACAATGCTTGCAGTTGAAACAATGAAAAGGTTGAAGCAATTGAAAATATGATTCCAAAAGAAGCAGATTAGAAAAGTATTCTACTCTGCATCCTAGTAGTAAAGACAGTTGAGCTGGATTTGTTGTACAGACTTTTTGAATGAACAAGTATAAAAGCACAGTATATCCTGGTTTAGGAACGGTGGGACAACAGTTTTTCCCCAGCAGGTTCACTATCCCAGAGATTCCTCACACTGAGCTTACCAGTGAACTGCCTGACCCCAGGGACAGGATTGCTGTCATGTGGTGGTGGCTGGGAATGTTTCAAATATTTAGCACTTATGCATACACTAGCTCTTCTTAATCGTTTTTCCTTCAAAATATCTGCAGAAAAAACAATTCAAAGAGTCTGGTTAAGTGTTACAGAGGTTTTAGTGATTCTTTGTGCTTTTTAAAGACTTTATGCTTCTGCAAATTTAAGTATCAGTATAAACTCCATTTTTCAGAGCAGAAAGTTTGTCACAAATTGAGAATCTTGATAAACTTTCTCCTTCTTAGTATAGTTTGATCAATATCATTCTTCTTTCTCCCAGCCTAAATTATTATTGCCACTGAGAGCCTCTGTTTGGGAATGATCATTTATGAATGATTTTTCATTGTGGGAATGATCTTCCTTTATGAATTAGAGCAGCTGAGGATTTGTCATGGGTGTTTATTTACTTCTTCCCAAATACAACTTCCCATCTCAGCTGAGCAGAGGCTTCAATTTCAATCTCTGCTCAAGTCACATTTTTGAACTGGAGTTTTTTCAAAAAATGCTGTCCAATCTATGTTAGCACTAGTAATGCACATCTCATACATCCATTTCTCTCAAAAAAAAAAAAAAGCAGCCATCTAGCCTAACATCAACATATTAATGCTTCATATCATATATTGCAAAAACTACTGCAAATTTTCATGTCTGGTTCACCTCACGTATATCAAATGGCTTCATTCTCAAAATAAATTTAAAAAACCCCAAACAATTAGCTGAAGAGAAATTTGGAGTGGTTCAACTCTGCTAAGACAACATTCATTCTGGAGACTAGACCATAGTAAGCAAGCAAAAGGTAAGTCTTTCCCAAGGATCAGAAGAGAGTTGCATAACAGAGTCTGAAACAAGAGACATCCTTCAACTGCAGGGACATGGGACCTACAGTAGTACCTCGTAGCACTGCCCTGGGGCCTGTCAGCATTTAAAGTGGTAGTGGTTGGTAGTCCATCTGACAAAATATCCCAAAGTATTGCCCTGTAAGCCAAGCAGGAAAGGAAAGTTTTCAGGCAAGATTTAAGGACACAAATTAAAACAAAAAAGTGCCTTCTTAGAATAGCAAGAAAAGAGAAGAGGCTGTGATTTGGATGGCACAGACTGTGTAAGCAGATGGGAGATCTGGAAAACTGTGATGAACATGAAAAAGTCTTTCAACGTATTTTAAAAAAAATAATTGAAATCTTTATTAAAAAAAAAAAAAAAAAGAGAGGGGATGCATAATAATATACTCAGATTCTGAGAAAATAGCCAAAGCTCTGTAGGCTGACACATAGAAGACATACCTTTAGAACATCCAAAGGGATGTAACTACGTCTGACATGAAAGGAAGCAGTAAGAAGACAACTGAAAATCTGAAAAAAGGCAAGGGCTAAGTGTGAGCAACAAGCACCAGCGATACCTGGGAGATCCTGCTGTGCAGGTGTCTGACAAGCCAGTTTTACATTATCTGTATGATGATCGCAATGGCTAAATAAGACAAAGGAGTACTTAAGCATTCTCTCTTCTATCACAAGGACCACACTGCTTTATAATAACTTTCAAATTCAGTATTTCGAATTAATTTACTAAGGGAAGGGTTAAATTGTTTATACTAGATATTTTTACAACTAGGCAAGCCTTTTCCCTGGAAAGGCTGCAAGTGCCATACAGGGCTTTAAACATTTTGTTGTCTGTAAATCATCTCAAATATTCAGTCACCAGGCTTGATCAACAGGTAACTTTTCCAAAGGTCTCAAATACTGGCAGAATCTCAGCTCTAGGCTCTATTTCCTTTTTGCCTGGAAATATACGTAGAGGACTTGTCCAAAATAAATCTGATTATTCTGGATTTATTTATTATAAAAATTAAATATCTGATTTTTGTCTTGAAATACACATAGCAACTTTTTTATGAAAACCTGTTTTTATAAAGGATTAAAATATCCTCAAGGTGTATGCAGATGCATTAGCATATACACATTCCTTAACTTTATTTCAGACTGAAAAAATAGCTATACACCAGATACCCATCACATGAGCATGTGCAGACCTGAGAGTGTGGAACCATTCTTCCCACTTAGGAGAATCATTCCAATGGTTCTTAATTGTTCTTCCTCTGCCGTGCCTAGAAAAGCTAAAAATTAAAAAGACTGAGCAAAATCTAGAGGGTTGGAGGGGTAATGGAGGGCAGAGGGTAGGGAAGAAATCTTATTGTCTATTTCTCAGTGGTAAAAGTCCTGATAAGGTGGATGTTTGTTTACATTCCTCAGACATGCCCTCTAACATTGTGAATCTTCAGCAAACACAAGCATTGATACGACAGGCATCTATTCAGCTTTCTAATTATGTAAGTACAAATATCTACAATTTGGATTTTAGCAATTTCAAACAGCAGAAATGAATCTGATAAGAAAGGGAAGAGGTCAATTTTTATAATGCAATTGTCTCGGGAGGCAGGGAAGGAGAACTAAGCAGAAGTGTTTGGGATCTTAAAGGCATTTGAAAGATACGTATAAAACCAAGGTAGTGATTAATAGAAATGGCAGTGAATTTTTCCTCAGAATAATTAAATCTTCAGGCTTTTTTTCTTCTTTTTTTTTTTTGTTTGCTTACCTATCATTCAAATCATTAATAGACAGTAAGAAAAACTTCATATGAAGGATTCTGCTTTCATATCACTGGAATAAGTGCCTGAGACAGCTTCTAGATCAGATTCAGTGGCACATAAAGAGCATTTTCCAGCCAAAAATAAGTTAAAAGGAAACCAGGATCATAGCGTGTCCTCCTCCCTGTCATGCTGATGGTTACTTGGCACACTGATATATGTTTAACCGAGGCTGCCTACCCCAGTTTGCCCACAATGGCTGCCTTGACACAAAGATTCACTTGGCAGATGTTTACTTGCATCACCTTCAGGACCCCAGTGAGTTACCTTGACTGAAAGTCAAGCCAAAAAGATTCAGTGTTTGCCCCCTTCGGGTCCCATTCTGTCTTCTCAGCAGCAAACTACTCCATTCAGTTCAAAAATCAATTTAGTTGCAAGGTCATATGGAAATACCTCACAGTATGAAAAGCTTGACTCTGCCTTAGCAGAGGCCTTTGGATTAAGCAGGCAATTGACCACCTGAAAGCTTTGGCCATACTTCACATGCAAAGAACTTTGTGTCCATCTCCTGTACAGCCAGAGCATAAAACTTCCAAAACTCCATGTCATAATCAATCAAGCTCAGCAGGACACATTTGCTGTTGGCACTGCAGCTGGTTTCACTCCCCGTTGCATTTGCTGCAGTTCACTGTGAAGTATGAAAACTTACAGGGGAAAACTGCTGAACAAAAACTTATCTTTGCATAAGCACAGAACAATTCAGATGATGCTATGAGTAAAGGGGAAAAAAGAGGTTTTTGGAGGGTTTTATGGTTTGCATTACTTACATTTGTTGGAAGGTTGGTTTGGAGGTCGGGTATCCTCCCCTAAATTTGTCAGTTGTTTTACTTCTCGCTTATTACTTCTATTTTACAAATAATTTATGAATAATTGTGAAGCTGATCTACTGTGATGATTTGTCAAAACATAATCACATAACACAACACAGGCCAAGTTTTAATTGTGCTTTAACTGGAGTCATTGCAGCCTTAAAAAAATAAAGCAGAGGGGATTGTTTCACTTCCAACCAGGGGCTACAGACATAAGTGGCCCTGTGATGAGCTATCAGTGGGGAAGGCCCACCAGCTGGGAGGAATGAAACAGAAATTTTGTTTATTTCTGCAATCAAGCCAAAGTAAGTTGAAAATCCTGAATAAAAAACTTTCCACAGAACTTTTACACAAAGATCAGAGACTTTTTCTTGGGATGTACCACTTGGGAATTTGTGATCCTTGTTCCTACCACAGTTGTATAATTTTAACATCCCACAGAGCTGACAGACTTTGACACTAACAACTGTGCAGGGAGTAAAACAGATTTACAAGTGGCAGTGACCTTTTCATCAAGGGAAGTAAAGTAGACTCAAATCCACCATACCCCCGACTCACAGTCCTGACAACATCATTCAACATACAGTAGGAAAAGCACTTCAGCAAAAGTTTATGAAAGTGACATTGACACAGCACAGAACATTAAAGTGATTCCACCAACATGCCATGAGTTTTAAGTAGCATCTCTTTTTTTTCTTTTGTATTATTGAGATTTGAAGTGTTTTCTGCCTTAATAGTTTAGTGTCGTCTGTTACTCAGACAATTAAAATGCACCAGCACCTTTTCAATTATGAACGTATACATATTCTGACCATCCTTGTAATAAAAACACTGATAAAAAAGTAAAGGACAGCTAAAATAATCTATAATTGAATGTTCCTAGTAGCATTTTTTTCTTATCTTATACACCCATAATGCTGTGCTGCCTGGACAGAACTTATTCACTATCTTGAATCTTGTTACCCTAGCAACTAATAGCCAAGCTGGCTTCAAAAAATGTAATAGAAGTGGCCTCTCTGATTTTTAAAGGAAATTGGCTACTTTAAACCCAGTGAATGCGTGTTTTAATTGCACTCTTCATGGTTGAGAATCTCTCCCTCAGCATTTTTTCACAGCTAATAACAGTTTTATTCCTCTATGTTGTTTCATGTGTAGACACAGTAAAGCAAAACTCCCTCTGACAGAAACTTGAAACATAGTTGTTTAATTTTTAGGCACCTAATAGCCAGAAGTTACACCTGCATCTGCTTACGCAGAATCTTCAGAATTTCATTATGATTTAAAATAAGGCTATTATTTTAAACTTCTGTAAGAGTAAGAATAGTTTACTAAGAAGCATTGTACAAGTACAGTTAATAAAGATACTCCATCTTCAGAAGAAAGAAAATTGTTGAACAAATTTATGGTAAGGCAAATTTTTCCTATTGATCAAGCCCTAGAGGGGCATTAACAACACTTAAGGGAACAAAGTGCAGAAGATGGCAAAACTGACACATATAAAAGAGTCGGCAAGAGAGCTGAGCAGGGCTGGAAGGAAATGGAACACTTTAACATTACATCCCGGTCATACCAAGGTCCATTGACCCTGTACTCATTCCAGATAATTAATTTACAACACATTAAACCTCTGTGTGAAGAAGGATGTTATGCATCAATTGCATAGGAATAAAAAGTGTTATTGATTTAAGATTTCTATTGTATCACGCACTGACAGAAAGAAACAATCTAGTGGTGTTTTAAAGATTAAAAAACCCTTTTCTGAAGGACAACTTTGCTAAATAAGTGCACTTTACACTACATTTAACTGAAGTATTGTTGACACCCTAAAATAAATGCTGCTAGGAAAGAAACCCTCAGCATAATTAGGAGAATATGGTGTGACTGGATAGTATTGGCATTTGCTCTAGGAAACAAATACTTTGAGGTGATAATGTTCTCTTTTACAGTAAGAGTTTAAAATAGAAAAAAAACATTGACAAATATTATTTAATGAATAAAATATGAGTGAACCAGTTTGTTTAATACAGTGTGATGTCTAATGAGAGTTAAGCCCATTTTCCTCCTGGAATCATTGTGCACTTAACATGTGAGAGAAGGAAACTCTTGCAGATTGTTAAAGTTTTAAGATTCATAAAGATCGGAACAAGTTTCATTTACAGAGGGGTGTTTTTCCTATAAATTACAATTTTCAGATCACAGTTCAGAAAATTCAGAAGTTTGGGTCAAAGTTCTGGACTGCTTAGCATTTCTTACTGCAGTTTGACGTCCTGAGAACACAGAATGCTAAGAAAAATCTGCCCTGTATCACTCACAACATTCAGCAACTACTCAAAGTTCATTTAAGATTTGCTGTGGTTAGAAAGAAATTTGAATCAGGCTACATGTAATATGCTCCCCGTGCCAAAAGATCCAAGAAATTCAATTTCAAGCAAGCAGTACAAAAAGAGAGAGAAAGCACAGAGATGTTTTTAATTGAAATGAACTACAATCAATCTCACAATATGGAGGGAAGGGTTGGCTTCCTGGTAGAAAGCCAGATGTTGTTTGGGATTTGGTATAAAACACTTGGAAAGGGTGTATGAAAGATCTAAAATAAAGCTTGGGATTTTGCAGGCAAGGGAAGCTACTCAGCCAAATTGAAACCAATATGGGAGCATCCCAAACATAGCAGAGAAGTCAAAGCATTACAAGACTCAAATAGAATAGTGTGAAGAATCTGAGATATAAAAGCAGGAGAGTGCCCAAATAACTCCAGATGAACTCAGGCACTGTGGCCGATAGTTTAAACCAAGAAAATCTGTAGTGTTTAGAAGACTTAAGAAAAACAATTTACATTACTTTGCAAGAGTTTTGGAACACCTGGAAGTATACAAAATATTGGCAAAGTGGATGACAGTAGCAATATTAGACCCAGGACCCCTTTGTAAAAGTACACCACACAGCCCCAGGACACAAAGAAATGATATCTTGAAAGCCAGCCATGAACACACAAACAATATGATGGCAGCAACACGGAGACCAGTGCTGCAAGAAAGGCTGCAGACATCAGGAGGTAAATAACTTGAACTCAGCAAAGAATTAATTAATTTAAAAGAAAAAAAAACTTTTCTTCAGCGTTAAAGTTGGCTATTTATGGACTTTCTCCAGGAAATATGTAGTGGTTTCTCTCAACAGTACAGTCAAAACTAAAGTCAAGTGCATTATTCATCATGGGTGCTAATAAAAAATTTAATGTCAGTGCTCTCAAAGAGTGAAGGGAGCCTTTGGCCTTAGTCTACATGTGTAAAAAGTTATGTATCTTATTTATAGAAGGTTTATAGTTCAGTTAACTGAAACTAGCTATAAACTACTTACTGCATTCCCATAAGGAATCTGATAAGCACCTTTATCTCACCCTCTCTTGAAACAGCATAGATTATTTCTCAACTAAAAACTGTTGATTTAAAAAAGAAATATAAATCCAAGCAAAATTTGTTGCTTACAGATGCATATATTGAATCCTTTGATACAAGCCCATTAGTATCCCTAAAATGACACTCATATCCATCTGACATTTATGTCCTCTTTAAACATTTCTGGGCCCAGACAAGGGATCTTGAATAGCAAAGAAAAATCAGGGTATCAGCTTAGGTTGCTGTGCTCCTCATTTTCTTGAGATGCCCCATATGAATACCCTTCAATTAGGCTCCAGGGCACCCTCAGGGCACCTGTTAGTCTGTTTTCATCTGTGACAATGCCCAGCTCTGCAATACCTCACCTGTGGGTGGGTTTGCCGCAGGTTTTGCCATGTCTGCAAGAGACTTTTCCACAACCAACTGTGCTCTCCCTCAGACTTAGGATCACACCATCAACTAAAACAACAGCAACCAAAACCAAGCCTTGACAGTTCCTTGTTGGAAAAAGTTATTTTCTGATACCTGTATCATGATCAGCTGTACACAAAGTAATTGAATGCAAACTGGCAATCATAGGAATAGAGAGGATATTATAGGCTTGACTCCTCTACCATATACCTGAATTTTCTTTAAAATTATGCTTGTTTCTAAGACTGGTACAGGCTAAAGGGGAGAAAACTCTTGTTTTGCAACAACCACAAGTCCATTCTTAACTCTAACTCAGCAACACAGAAAACTCCTCTCACGAAAGACCCATCATAGCAATTGCTCAAGTAGGTGCAGTCATCACATTTTCCTTTCTGCGTACACTGAGACATTCCCCAATTTTTACAATATAACCACCAAACTATTATCCATCCAGAGCAACCAAATTGCTATCCAGCCAGAGTGCAGGAGATAAAATTTCCTTAAAAGTTCCTTATTTCAGTTATATATTTTACTGAAATCACTTATTTTTCATTTAAAAAAAATCTTTTATATTAGAGTTTGAAACATAACCATGACAATTATCCTCTAGAAAAGTAATTCAAGCAAAATTTAAAATATCTTACATCTGTCCTTAAAATTATAATAAAATGAAGGACAGGCCTAATTCTAGTATAGAATCAGAAGGGGAAAAAAAATCTCTTATCATTTGAGATCTCATCAATCCATATAAATATGCTACAATATTACAGACTTCACTACCTAAAGTGATATTTCAGCATTTCCCTAGAGCAAACTGTAGCATTAGTTTTTACAGGAGGGACACAAAAATCAAACCAAAACACTCTTCCTTTGCATTTTACAGTGAAAAATATGAAAAAAATCGTGCATTCAGATTGCTTGAATGTACTAACCTTAACTATCTGCAGCTTAAAAGGACAAAATGATGAAGGATTGTAAGGAAAAGCACAATAAAGTGATTTCCTGTGGGTATGTGATGCACTCTGATGGGCAACAGCAAGAGAAGAACAGATTCCTTATACTTTATGCATTTGATGACATTGTTTCCCCAATCTGGCTCAGAGCTATTATGTTACTTAGTAGCCTGTTCAATTGTGAGATAGCATTAATAAGTAACCTGGGTGTGCTCACTCCTCACTAAATTATAATCAACAGTTGAATCTAATTTTACATTTGCTTTTCTCTCCCTATATGGCAAAGATAAAAATTTCACATTTGGGACACTTGTATGGATAATCACACTACTGTTAACTACTATTGCCACAACTAGGGAAACGTTCTTTTTCTCCTTGACCTACAAGGTAAAACAAAGTCTCACGAAACATTTCATTACTTTAAAAACTTTTTTTTCTTTTTTTTTTAACAAAACCTAGCACTGTGAGTCTAATGAGAATTGTGAGATTTCCCTTGGCAAACATGACAGTGTGTTGAGGAAGGCTGATGCTTATTTCCTAAGTTGTTATTTTTTCACTCTTCACTCAGAAGAAAAAAAAGTCCATATTACAATATTAGCATTTTTATGGGATTAAATTTCAGCTTTGCTGTCCTTTGTTGAGTTTTTCATGCCACATGCATTGCCATGGGTCCTGAGCACCTGACCGATCAGACTTGCACCCTGCACATTCTTGGTGTACAGCTGATATGCAGATGGTCACATTTGTTGTTAAAATGGACTCAAATGAACATCTACTTGTGAATCCATCATATACTACTCACTGACTCATTGAGATCTAGCTGGTGGCAAAATTCCGTTTAAAGGGTAGCGGTACAGTGTTTATCCTGGAACTGCTGAGGTAGCTCAGAGGTTTGGGTTGCTTTTTTGTTCCAGTGATTATTATGAGCAAATGATTTACTGTACAACAAAGCGTTTCTCTACTCAGATTTTATTAAATAACTGCAAAGTGATTGTTAGCAATTGCAAAGAGATGAACCAGACCCCCACTAGGTGCACATTGCTAGAGTTCCATGACATTTATTTATCCAATGGATACATACTTTATGTGTAAGTTCCATACCTTTGAAAGACTACCTGTTACTTGAATCAGCATATCACACACATACATCTGAGGGTGGGTTTATTTTTAAATGTTGTTAATTTCATGAAAATCAGTATCTTGCAGTCCTTTCTAAAAACACTTTTCTAATGGAGTATTATGTATTTAATAACTGCAGTATCAGGCTCAAATAGTAAGTCAGACTTTCAAAGTAGATGAAAGAATGCAAAGTGCAGGTAGATAATAGGGTTTTTTTCTAATTATTCACCCATACTTACTGTGTCCCTCTCCAGAATTCATGTATCATTACTCTTTGTAGCTCTTTTTCTTCAGTGTAAGACTGTGGGATGAAGTCCACATTCTGAAATTACACACAAATATGTTAGAAAAATGGAGTGTTTGAAATCAATTCTAATGTTAAATGCAAAGGACATTCTGGGCTCATTAAGTAAAAATATCTCATTTAATGAGCAGGAAAGCACTGGAGCACACTGAACCCTGACACAAAGCAAATTATTTAAGTGATAAATTATATTTTATGGGGAATGTAAAAGTTAATAATACTCAGGGGTAAGGTAATAAATGCAGAGGTGTAACTAACTTCATTGACTGCTTTACTTACAAACATGCCATATGTACCTGGTTACTTGAAATAGTAATAAAGGGAACTGGCAGAAACTCAGAGAACCGAAGATTCACATAGAGACCTTTGTAGCATTCTTTTCCACTAAACAATCTGTGTTTTATTCCTTTCAAACTCATTATTCTCCCCCCTCTTTCACTTTAGAAGATACACCTCCAGTCTTTACTTTTCACTTTTTGTCAAATATTTGATCTTGCAATCATTAAAACTGAAACCTTCTTATCTACCAGCAAGGCTAATAAAAACAGTGCTCATTTACCTGCGATGATGCCCCAGAAGTGACCTGAAATTTTACTTGAAGAGAACCAACCTATGCTGAAGGAAAAGCGTGGATCAACTTTTAATCTACTGCCTTCTAGCACGTGCAAGTTCAGTGGCACCGAATCTCCTGATGTGATTGTCCTCAGGGATCAATGCAGCAGACAGGCTCACAAGGACACCTCTGCACATTTGAATGAGGGCTGTTACCATGAATTTAATTATCTGCATTAAAACCCTCTCTCTGTATTTCAATGCAGTAAAGGAGACAATTAATAAATTTCTAATAGAAATCAATAGAGGAAGAGTATGCTCAGCCACAACTATCTCCTGTGACAATTTCCTTAATCCTAAAATGGAATTTGCATTACTAACATGGTCCTTCTTTTCCAATTTTCTTTTGTATTTATCTTTTCAGATCAGCAGGTAGTGCTTTATTCCCACCAGGTGTTACCCTGAATTGGTACAGTTTGCACATGGATGAGACGTTCACACACCACAAGTGTCACATTTGTCAGAATCCCTCAGCAGAGTGGTTGTACAAAAACAATGGAATGAATTACCAAAGGATACAAAGTTTATCCACTGCACTGGAAATTATCTACCGACATGCAATTGTTTTCTAGGAACAAGAGTATACATTCAATTCTAATTAAGTCAACTTAATTTTAGCCTACTTTTTAATTTGCATCTTTAAATAGTCTTATGATGGTGATCTATGGTCTTATGACACTATCTAAGTAAGAATGAACCATGACTTTGAATTTGGAAAGTGAAAAATAATAAAATCAGAAAAATTAAGTATTCTCGTTGAAATAGAAGTCTCACCAAAAAAAAACCAAATACAAAACAAAAACAAAACAAAATATTCCAATACATTCAAATTCTTCATTTATAGTTGAACTCAATGATCTTAAAGGTCTTTTCAATCTAAATAATTCTATGATTCTAGTAAGTAACAATAAAGATGATATAAGATATAATTTTCCAGCACAAGAAACATGCCTTTCATAGATAACATGGCTAGAAATATAGCCTTTGGAGAGCTACAATGATTACACTACACTATTTGTAAAATGGCCAGTCTGTGTACCTACAAAAAAAAGCAGCAGAAGACTCATTCAGGTGGATTATAAACTTTCAAATAAGTGTTCTCTCCTTCTAAATATACATCTCTCCTTCTGAATATACAGCTAACTTACTAGTGTTACATGCTTTTTTGAATCTGTACTGAAAGGTTCAGATTTACTAGGTGGTTTTGAGGTTCCAGGAAACCTATGTTTTGAACAGAAGCTGAAATTTTGAATGAATCCAGTGACTGCACAAGCAGGAATTTTCAACAAAAACTTTGATTATGGTACTCATTTTGAGTTGGAAGTACCAAGAATTTCAGCAGACTTTTGTATGCCTGCTTGTGTGCACATATGTGTATATGTATGTTTATTCTGTGTACATCAGAGACAAAAAAAATTGCAGATTCATGACACGAGAACACTAATAAAAACAATGTGTTCAACCACTTAAAAAATATTTTTAATTTTAATTTAGTGAGAAGTGAATCCAAATATAGGAAAATAACTATTGAACAGAAGTATGCATATACGCATAAGAACTATTTTAAAATTTGTAGGGATATATTTAGTAGGTTAGACTAAAAATGTCTGGCACCACCATCCAGTGCTCTGGGACATTAGCTATAATGAGTAAATAAGACACGTACAGTACACAAGACTTATATTACAGCTCAAGATGAATCACTATTGAAGGTCCTACTACTGAAATGATAAATATGTCAAATTCTCATATTCCTATGAATCTAATGATACAAAAATGTATACAGGGTCCTATATAGTAAGTCTTTTCAGTGGTATAACTGTCTTTCTCATGGTTTTAAACCATTTTTAGGGTCAATAGTGTTTGTACCTGGGAAATACTTATTATCCACTTATTATACACTGATGCTTGTCTTCTCTGTGCTTTTGTGTTTCAAACCCCCAGGCTATCATTTACCTGATGAAAAGTATAGCAAAACTATAACAGACAAAATTCATTCCTGAAAAAGCAAGGTATGCTTATTATTTACTTAACAAATAATTTAGTTTATTCCAAAGATATTTTAGGGATTTTAGGCAGGAGATAGTTGAAATTTTAGGTAGTTAAGGCATGAAAAATCCTCACGCCAATTTGTGTTCTTCTGTATCTTCTGATTTGCATCTATCCAGAAGACAAAAACAGAATTCTGATTCAAAACTGACTCCCTAATACCTTGCATGAGCAGCAAGTACTTTTATAAAGAGACAAAGAATAATTCCCCTCTTCAAAGCACGACTGTGCTGCCAACAGAAATATTTTTGTGGTGTTCCTAGACTAGATTCTGTTAGAAGATAGATCAATGTTTAGTCTTCCTTACAAAGTTAATATTATAGTTTTCTCCGAAATTTCTTAAAAAAGACAGAAACATTGTATTTCTTTTGGAGAACTTCAAAATGGTGCAGAGAGTAAGAGGCTACATGAAGTTGGGAAGCTCAGGGACAGAAGGGCTCAGTGCATTCTCCGCTGAACTTCCCCATGAACTTCCAGCACACTTGATAACAAAAACATGTTGTCTGTGTCTTCTAAACCAGCAGATGCTGCTATCTCTACTTCTCCAAATATTGAATTTATGTTTTCAGATGCATGTAGAATAACTAATGCACTGGTGCCAGTCAGATAGTTTATATCACCAAACCCCCACAAGCAAATTTGTTTTACACAGCAGTTGAATGAAAAACATCCTGTAGAGAGTGCAAACGCAAGGGAATGAAAACAGAAAACAGCACAAGCAACATGATTTAAATTAAGTGAACATTAATACCTCCAAGACATTGCATTATTGCTTCTTACATTTAGTGGGAAAAGTTGTAATTTACATGTACAATATTTTAAACATCATCTATAAATTAGATATCTATAGTTACTCTGTTTAATTGATACTGTAAAGAAAATATTCAAAAACATATGCTGCAATAATTAAAATGCTATTATGCTGACAGTGCCTTTCTTTGAGGAACTTGTAACATCTGTATTGACTATGATAAGCATTGATTACCTGGAGTGTTATAAATATTTGGGGAGCTAATAACAATCAGGTAGGAATCCAGTGCATGCTATAGGCAGCAGAGATAAATCACAGGAAACCTAGATCAAAGCTGGTTTGTGAATAAGTTTATTTTTGTACTTAATGACTCAATATAAAACACACACACAGAAAACTCTTCAGAGATTTGAAACACACGGAAATGCCATAAAGAAACATCCCATCCTGTGCAGCATTTCTGTACATCTCCCTATGCAGCGAATAGGATGTCAGCACACAAAGAGGGGAATGAATTCAATCCATCAAGTAATTACCATGCACATTTACCAACATTAGACATTTCTTTGAATTATTAAAACTTTTTTTAAAGCGGAAAAGAAAAAAAAAAAAAGCATGTAACTCTCATCCCTTCCCCTTGAGGAGTGTAATTTAGTGATGCAATAGGTCAACTGCAATTTAATTCCCATTCAGACTAGGTCAGCTGCCTCTTGGTTCCATGTCAGATATTTATTTATTCAGACTTACTTTCATTAAATCGCTATAGAGTGTAATAAGGGTTTACATCACCCACTGTGGTCCTTTCTAGGTGCATTTTCTCTGCCCCACTCTGATGTCCCACTATATAAATCTCCACTTTCTTGGTGCTGGCACTTAGTCTTCCAAAGGCTCTCTGGATTTCTGGAGGCTTGAAAGAGTCCTGACAAGAGTCGAGTGGCCTCGAGTTCAGTCAGGTTGAAAAGGGCATGACTGAAAGCAGGATCTCCTCTGTATATTCATTAATGAGGATTTATTTTTATTGCTACTGTTTCCTTCTTTGCATATAAGACAAAAGCTCATTCCTGCCAGTAAGGGAAAGAGAGCACCAGAAACAGCTTGGGAAGAAACACAGTAACGTGTGCTGACACACAGGAGCAAGGGCTGGGATCCAGCTACAGGTCCTGGCCACTGGCACTCTGTTGCTCCTATAGAAGCCCGTGCTGACAAAAGAGCTGGAGCCTGATGCATTAGTGGGATTTTGGCCCCAGAGATAAAATGGGAACTTGTTGCTGACAATTATGCGACCAAGTTTTTGCCCTGAGTGACTGAATCCAAATGTGTGTCTGATTTCAAGTGACTGAGAAGCCCTACTGACTACCCATCCCCATAGGACTTCCTACATACTTGTGATCAGGAGAGAAGCCCAGTTTATGTAAACCTTTGCCTATGACTCAGGGTTGAGTAAACAAAGACTTTTCCATATTTTCTGCAAGCATTCCACTGTTAATACACAGCATGCAACATTTGTTTCTTATTAAGCTGTATTTTCATTTCTTTACTCTTGTAATTTAGTTCTTTCTAACACTCTTTGTTCCCTTTTTCTAAGCATTGCATTAACTTGCCTTCCTGTAACCTCTGTACAGCTTTCTCTGTGATTGTTGTAACAATTTGTACTATTCCAAAGCACAGGGATTAATTGCGTCTCTAGTTATTATCTTGTCCTTGTTTCTTTCAGACTAGTGGCCTCTGAATTTTTTTTCAAAACAGCTTGGAGACTAAAAAGACATCATCTTCACAGTAGCATAAAGTAATGTTCTGTAGACACAACAATGGCTGCTTATTGCACCTTGCATAAACTACTTTCATTACCTTCAGATTACTGGTGTTATTCAAAAACATTCATTTACAGCAGAGAGAGTCCATGGACAGTTACTAAAACTCTTAATAATACACAGTATTTTGTCCTAGGTTGCAGCAAAGCGTATTATAGTCTTCATCTATTCAAAAATAGATTGATTTATTCAAAAGAATCTTCAGATATTCATATAGTTTTGATTATCTTAATACTATGATGTCTTTTGTCAATCTAAATAAAATAAACCAACAGCAATGTGACTGAAGTGAACCTTGTAGCTTAGTAGTGCAATAGCAGTGTCATCATAAACATATTGTTATATCTAAATCTAGAGGGGGAGTGTAAAGCATTTTTGCTTAAAATATATGAAAATCCACACAGTTATACACGCTGTGTTGGCCACACAATTTGCTTTGTGTGAAAGCCAAAAGGATTCATATTATTTTCCACAGGCCCAATAGCTGTAGTGGGGCCATGGCAGCATGGTAGTGCACATTATATGGGAGGATGGGAAGCCTAGGAGCATATTTTAAATGGCTAGTTTCTCTTTTTTTTATCCCCTCTATGTATCTCTCAAGTGTTTCTGCAACAATAATCTTAATAGACTTGCTGAGAGCACAAGGCAAACTGAAGAGATGATTATTGATTATTTTTTGCAGAGTACCACATAGAGATACCACCACTAGAGGTGATGCTGGGGGAAAGGGTCCCAGTGGGTACTGTTTCTCTGGTCCCTTGAAAGACACCAGCTGAGAAGGCAGAAAGCAGTAGCAAAATGTAGAAACCCAATATGTCCTATCTGATCTTTTTTACTTCACAGCAGAACTATAAAACATATTTCTATAATGATACTAGTGTAGTTATTCACTATGAGTTAGTTTCTTGGAACATTGTATTTTTCATGAGACATTTATTATTCCATTATCATAAATAGTGCAAAATTGGTGAATTCTACATTTCAATTATGATAATCATATTTTAAATATATAAGTGTTGCTACATCTCATACAGCTTCCCTATACAAAACAAGGAGGTTCTCACTCTTAAAGTTCTACATCTATTTAATGAATCTTCTCAACAATGGGGAAAATAATTCCATTTGCATGTTACACGGATGTGGAAATTCACATTCGGGTAGATATTCACATTTCAATTCTATCTCATACAGTTACAGAGTGCATTGAAAGCTTCACAGGTTTTTTCAATATTCTGGATAACTCCTATGTGTTTCTGTTATGTTAATGATTGGTGTAATTTAAGACTGCTTTTATAAGTACCAAAGGTGTCTGAATGCATTTGTTTCTAAACAAGAGAGACTATGACAAACACATACTGAATAGCAAAAGGAGACAGAGAGGCTAGGGGATTGGAAATTAAAAAAAAAAGAAAAAATAAAAGAAACAAAACATAGCACAACAGTCTATCCGAATGACCTTGATACAGAATCTACTGTTTAACTATATACAGGGCTTCAGTTATTCATTCTATTTTACTTCTTTTGGATGATGCCACCTCTATTAAAGAAAGAAAGAAATTTGGGCAGAAATAATTAGATTTTGTCTGAAAGAAAAAAAAACAGTGACTTAACAGTGGCAGTATAAAATCTCATGTGTCTCCTCTACTAAAGAAAGAATTTGTACACAACTATAAATTTTTTATGTTTCTATCAAACATTGATAATAAAGGTTTTAATATTTATAATTACCCTTGGCCAAACTCTGAGAGTTCCCTCTCCAGTAGGGTACACTCACAGAGGTACACATTGCCTTTGGGTACCACTGATTGGGACAGTAAGTACATGATGGATTTCCCTTTGGAATATAACACTGATACCCAGTTCTTCTTAATCTTCTTAATATTCAGTTTTACGCATTCCTCTGTAATCAGCTCTACCCTGAATTCTAATGAGTTCTGTTTTTACACTGGGAACTGTGTCTTTTAACAATCAATGTTATTAAAATGACCCTTGATAGCGCATGATTCCACAGTGGGGATTTTCAAAGCTGTGTACAAAAATACATTTCATTACCACTTTAATATGGAAGTTTAAAATCAGAACTTCTCTCTGCCTTGTTCAAAGCAATTTCTCTGGCTTTGAACAGTTGCTTGGCACACCAGAGTAACTATAGCAAGATTTCGGCTCTCCTTCCATGGTGGCCCAGGAACTCAGAGCAAAAGAGGAAATATGGTGCTGGAGATTGGAAAGCTGGTAGATTTATGTTTACCAGCCTGAGTGCAGCTCAGACAGAGACAGATTAAAGGGCTCCATGATGCAAGGTGCTCTGTGTTGGTTAGATTTTTTTATTGCATTGTTATAACTTCATGGGAGTTATTTAATGATCTTTTAACTAGTTTTATTGCTTCCTGTATATAAGAACTGCTAAACCGCTGGCATAGGTACAATATCTTAGAAAATGAGGTTTGTCTCACTTGCCCTTCTATTGAATAAGTGAATCTCTCTCAAATTTCTATCATACAGCAAATATACCCAATACAACAGCAGGGAGATCATATATCCCCTTGTCACAAGCATCTGAACTGAGTACTAGTTCCTAGATGGAGCCTAACTGAGGCTCAGGTAAGGCACCAGTTTGCAGTGCCAGCACTGCATGAGTGCCATGGAACAAAGCTGCAACAGGTCTGTGATTCACCAGATTCTTACTAACAAAGGGAAGACACATTGTTTTAAAGTTTTAGGGGTTTTAAGCTGAAATCAAGTTACCAAAAAAAAAAAAAAAAAGTACTTTGAGATAGGCAGAGAGAATAAACAAAAATGAAACAGCACATGAGAGAAGTTTTCACATGTCTGTCAAAGTATGTAGCAGAAGAAATCTGCTTTTTTTGTTGGGGTTTTGTTGTTTGGTTGGTTTTCTTTAGACATAGCAATAGAGAAGACTGGCAGCTGCTGTGCAGGTAAAACTATTAGAAGCCTGCTACCAATAAAAGACTGTTCAGAAAGAGCAGAAAGGGTACTTCACAATATAAAATGGAGTAAGGTAAATACAGACCTCTGAAAATCAAATAAGGAAACCTTGAAACTCCTTACCCACCCTGCAGTTTCAGCTCTAATTTGTTCCGTCACGAAGCAGAGTTCAAATATTTAAAAGAGTATAATGTAAAACAGAAATCCCAGGCATCCCATATCCAACAGCAGTTTACTTTTCTCCTAAACGTCATGAAAGGAAAACCAAAGAAATCAAAAGATTGTTTCAAAAACAGAGGAAAAGAATGCTCATTTCAGAAGAACGTGGTGCTTGTTCAGTGTGAAAAGCATTTCCTCTTTGACTTATTTCCATTATTGAGAGTAAACAACCAAATTAATCCCAACATTGGATTTAAAATAAGCAAGGCAAAAAAGGCAACACTTCACTTGAAATGAGGACGTGTATTAATAATACTAAGCAGAACTAAATAAATCCTAAGTGGAATTTGTGAGTTTGCAGCAGCATTTAGGTAGAAACACATTTATCTGGATGATGGCAGGAAGATCCTTAACATGGAATTGTATCACAAAGCCACACTTTAAAAGAAAAATGATCCTTCCAAATAAAACATGAGGTACTTTGCCCATGCATGTTAGTTATACTTCTCCTTTAGCACTTACATTACTTCATTCTACTCCCCCTCTGAAGCAGATAGCCACTCTATAACTAGCCAGCTCATTTAACCAAACACACAGGTTTGATTGGCATGTGATCCCACCTTTGCCCATGCCTGTGTTTCTATGCTCAGTCTGTGATCCAGGGTCTGGATCAAAGAGAGCCAGGATATGCCCTCCCAGGCATAAGCTAAAAGTGCTCTGGATATGAACAGAGAGATGTGGGGCTCACCAGCCTAGGACAGCAGCTGCCCCAGCTTCTCCCAGCCCCTGTGGTGATGACTCAAAAGTTGGAGGAACTTTTGGAGCACACCTCTTTCATCAGATGTCCAGCACACCACAGAACAGAGCCTCTTGGTCTCGTCACTTAATGGCCTACATCCTAAAAGATAGATTTGAGTTCAGGTCCTGAAGAATAAGGAAGTTCTATAAGTCATTTTAAAGTTAAGTTCACTGTAGTGGCTTAGCAGTATGTAAAACAAGTTTGGAGGGCACTAATATTTTCCCCCCAACACTCAAACCAGTATAACTTCACGGACTTAAAAATCCTTTCTACCAGTGTTACAGACTTGAACCAAACTGTCTCCTTGCCTGAACTAAACTAGCATTCCTCAGACACTCAGCTCTTCACCTCAGAATAGTTTGATTTGTAGTTTAAGAACTCCATAGCAACTTTCTCTCTCATTATAGTTTTACCTAAACGAGTATGATGAGTTTTCCTTCAGATATGTTCTAGAAAAAAATATGATTATTAAGCTAAAATGTCATTGTTGAAGAAACCTGATATTAGTGATTGTTTGAAGCTCTCTGTAGAGAAAGAGCATTACAATATTCTGTAGGCTCTTCTGTAATAATTCCTTACTATTCCTTTTGCAATTCCTCTCTGAAAAGGAAAAAAAAAGACTGGCAAGTGTCTTAAATAGACAATGTTCACCAGTCCAGCACTTAATTATTGAAATTCAAGCTTCAATATATCCTCTTGACATTAACTTCCTAGTTGAAGAAATACATGTAATTTTTATGTTCAGGAAATTATAAAGAGGGGGTATTTACTGCTACTTCAGATGACTGCAGCGTGGTTGATTTACAACCAATATAAAAATTGAAAAATATCTGTCATTGCCTCATTGATCAGTATTGAAATCCAGGAAAACAAGAAAGAGTGTGGACATCAGCATTTATTATCCTATAATAACAGGTTACTTCATCTTTCCAAATGACTGTAAAATAATAATGGTTAGTTCTTTTGTTTATTCAGGGCACAGGAGATTGTGCTATAGTAGTGACTTCTTAAGAAATATATTCAATAATCAGTAATGACTTGCAAAGTGAAAAACCACTGACTGAACTTCACATCTGTAAACCTGTAAGAAAGAATTGGTCATATACACTGATTATCCTTTTAAAAAACCTAACCTGGTTTATTCAGTTTAATCTGGGGGGTATATGGAAAAGAATTGAAAAGATAAAAAATTGTGATCTTAAGTCTGGATTAAAATCATAGAATTAAACAGTTAATAATGTTGAGGAAATTATTTTGTATAAAGAATAACTAAAGATCATGGAAAAAAATCAAATTTAATCTATGATTACTTAAAGGTTTACTTGAGGCCATATTGTATTTCTTGTTTTCCTGATTAACAAATCATCACTGCACAAAGCAACACAGGTGGTCAGTTCTCTTGGGCTCACATCAAAGGGGCCACCATGAAGCTTTAGATGTCATTCAAAAGCAATGTGAAACTTGTCTCTCACTGTTTGTCCCATCTATTGTACTCCACAGGGTCATCTTTAAAGGACTGTCTAGTTTAAAAAGAAAAAACAAAACTTGTAAAAGATGTGTCTAAAAACTGTTTTATAACTGTTGACTGGTTCACAAATGGTCTATTTTCAGAATACTTGCATCATAAATTATACCATTTTAAAACTATTTTTACAAGAAGCACTGTTTGTCATCCTTGGACACAAGAAGAAATAGGGCTTAGGTAAATGATAACTATATTGCCATGTATATAAGCATATATAAAATCATCTCTATAATTGATATCAGCCATTGTGTCTGTAGGAAATTTAAAAAAAATAGCAGAAGTAAACCAAGAAAAATAAAAAAAATCTGGATTTCAGAATAGCTCATCCTTCTCATAGCTCTTGCAGGAAAATCCAGAATATATTCTTGTAAAACAGGAAAAAGGAATCAAATCAGCTGTTGTATTCCTTGGATCTGTGAATTTTTATTTATTTTCAAGTTTTATTCTGGAGCTTCAAAATATGTCAGGGGTTTTTAAAGATATATTCTCAGAAGCACTGCACATGAAAAAATGTTTCATTTTTACACCCTACTCTCATGGAAGGGTTTTTTTTCCTGTATGAGGGTTTTTGTCTTTTTTTTTTAATGTCAGCACTTTGAAGACTCTACCAACATTGTGCCTTATACATGAGTTACTTGGAAAGATCAAAGTCCCCAGTTATTCCATCAATACCAACAGGATGTTTATAAACCATGATTCATGTTGGGCACACCAAGAAGAAAATATAGACTCACAGTTCTCAGTAATAAACAAAGCCAACAACACTTTTCAGCTATGGAAAACTGATTAAAGACTTACGGGCAAGCCGTCATAGGAAGGAAAACCCAACAGGGCTTCCCACTTTTAACAGACATGCAGGAAGCTGACTGCAGAACACTTTCTGTGTTTCTAACTTTATTCTATGTGTAATAAAATGTTCTGATATACTCTCTAGAGAGGATTTACTAAACCCCATAATTATTCGTACAGAGCTGAGGAATTTTTTCAGCAAATAAAGCATTCATCAAATGTGGTTTTCGGCAAAAACCTATTGAGTTATTTCCGAAGTTACAGTTTCATCTCAAAATAACTGAGGACTGAAATAAAAAAAAAAGTGAAAAGACAGCAGTCCCTCCCAGGCCAGTAGGACCCCAGAGGTAAGAGCACTTCTCCACAGAAAACAGAGTGTGTTTGAACTCCTCTTCTGCTCAAGGGGTCTTCAATCCACATCTCCCATCTGCTCAGAATGCATCCAAGACAAAGGAAAGTCTCATTGTCTCTGGAGACATACAAAATATCGAAATAGTCACTGAAACAAAGATATGGTTCAGTGATCCTACAGTTCACGTTATCTCTTGGGAAGTAAACTGCAACTGAGCTAAGACATTTTAGATAAGGGGAAAATTTGACTACTGGTTTTAATTTCCTGATGATGTGTTAACATTACAAACTATAGACTTTAAGATCAATGGTTAAAAGCCAGTGCAAGGCAGCCCAACATATGGCCTTTCATTTTCAGGCCACCTAAGCTTGCTGGGGTTTTTTGTTTGTGGAGTTTGTTGGGGTTTTTTAAGAAAATGTTCGGTGATGGAAAATGGAAAAGGAAATAAATAAAAAAAACATTTTGTTGGGAAACACCAAAATGAAATTTCAAAGTTGCCAAACTTTTTTCTTGGGATGAGAGATCTGTAGGTCTGGAAGCACTGCAACACTAGTCCAAAGTGTACTAATGAAGTCATCAATTTCTCACAAAATTCCACACCATGTAATCATAAATAGCTTTCGAATGTACTTCTGTAGTTTTAAAAATGGACATGTCTAAGTTACACAGTAAATGCAGCACATTCCTCCAGAAATACTTCATGTAAAAATGTGAAGGGCAGCTTCTGACTCCCTGACAAATATTACATCAGTCCTATACCACAAAATATAATAAATATGTTAAGTAGTGTTGTGGATATGTATGCAAATTATATTAATGAGTTTGTGGTTTGTAGTCAAAAAATATTTCCTAATACATATTGTCAGATTTCATAATCTCAGTATTTATTATCTCTTATTTAATCATGGAGCTTCCTTTTTATGAAGTCTATCTGCTTCCACTGGAGATTTTTTATATATACTGCTGTTAGGGAAGTGACTATCCCTAAACAGAAAATGACCAATTTAAGAATCATATAAGAATGAAGAGTAGGTCTTCAAAAAAATGGGTAGTGAAACAATGGCCTCAAACAATTGTACTCAACTAAAAGTCTGTGTGTGGCCAATGCTTACAAACAAAACAGCAGAAAAGTGTGTTCTTACATTTACTGTATTGCCTGGAGCAGTTAAATTGACCTCTTTGGAGGGTAAACATTGTGTCTATCCAGTTGACTATGTAGTCAATACCAACAGGAGCAAAGGGGTTTTTTTCCAACCTAGGAAAGTAACTCCTCAGCGAGACTAATTAATTTCTCTGGAAACATCCAGGATATTGATTCAAGATTTGAAAACACTGCTGATGTACTGTAGTCAGCTACACGTGAATGAGAACCATCTTTGAGGGAACTTTAAAGAAACGGAGTAAACAGCATTTTTAAATAAAGTTTGACTTCCAGTGTTACACAGCAGACAACTCAGCTAAGCAGTGAAGAATCTGAACATTTTTACACTTTCAACTTTACTATTGCAAAGAAAACCCCATGATTTTTCATGCAAATCTTAATCAAACAGATTTTTGAGACGTTTACTGAAGATTTTATGATATATATAAAAGCCTCTGAACTGCCCTGTTTCTCACAAGCAGAGCTTATCAGTGATCAGTGCAGCAGTTTGGTTTGTCTGACAGCCTAGAGGTATGATGCCCCTACATAGAACAACTGTGTTCAAAACATGAACGTGTGGTAGTTCCAACAGCCAAAGTCTTTGCTAACAGTCTTTCTGAACACTCATGAATTATATTCTGCCTTAGACACACATACAACAAGCATCTAGTTTAAATCATTAGCAGTAAAACATTTCTTGCTATATCAATAAGTATCTATTGATCTTTTTAAGACACAAAATTCAGCTTTTTGCAGAGAATGTGATTAGTCATGGGAGCAAACTACTTGAGGAAGGGACCGTGAAGGTGTCCCTCCACCTCAGTGCAGTTGCTGAGTTTAGTGTAAGGTTTAGGATGGGGTTCGCCCCCAGGACCTCTACAATGGGGACATCAGGCTGGGCCAGTCCAGCCCCCCTTTGGGCTTTAAGCTCAGTGGATCTGTGCATCACCCTCAGTTCCCTGACCTGGGGCAGAACTAGGCCCTCATCTAACACTATAGACAGTGCAGCTGCCCTAGAAACCTTAATCAGAAGCTCAGTGCTTCCAGACAACATAGGATCTTTGCACACAGAATCTGTCCCTGTACCCTGGTCAATCCTGAAGCTCCATGAAGGAATTTTCAAGACAAAAATCACTGCAACCCAACAAAGGTAAATAATGCAGAGAAATCAAAGATGGTACAGTAACTAGAAGCAGGACAGACATTAGGGACTCCTTTGTGCAACAGTGATGGGCAGTGGGGATCAGCCAGGAAAGAGAGACACAAAGAGCACTTGCAGTTGCTCACATTGGTAATACTGTGCAGTGAGTATGAGATGGTATGTACCTCTAAGGACATGACAGTTCACTTCTTTTCAAGCTATAAAACATCTAGACAGAATTAATTTTGAGAATCTGGTTAAGGAAGCCCTTTTGTCAAATGCAGCCTGAATATGTTTTTATGTGTGTTGGAATTTCCTGTTAAATAATAGGGGTTTTTAAACGGAAATGCTGACAGGACCTTAACCATTGCAGTGTGAACAAATGAATAACAATATACATATTCTTCTTGCTAATAAAGTTTTATAGCCTTGAAATTCAGTGTAGAATTAGTCAATTGATTCTAGAGAGATTTTTTTGAAAGAAAGGCTTCATGGTGCTTTCCTCCTTCCATGATGCGAAAAACAAATCATTCCAGGGGTTTAATTTATTAGCAGGCTTTTAGAGATACCTTTAGGTTTTTTCCCTCTAGTGTTTTTTGTGTTCTTTCTGTTTATGACAGTATTAAAGACATAAGTACGATTTCAAAAGGATGTAACGTCTTTTTCTGACTTGAAGAACAAAATATCCAATTTTTTATTCATTTAACTAGAATCATGGCTTACATTTCAAGTTCATCTTTTTCTTTGATTTTACACTACATTTCCCAAAAGGTTTCCCCATTAATATTAACATATTTATGAATCTCATTATTCTGATTCATGTATTTTCAATATATTTAAGACTATGTCAATATTAAGTTATTTGTCCCTTGTGAGCACCTTATACAGACTTAGGATTAGAAATATTTTTAAACATAACATACTGAGAAGGACCACTATGGGCTCAGAGGTAATATACTTATATAACCAAACTCATTCCCCACTTGCTTAGTTTAGTTACTGAGTCAGTTGTAAAAAAGAAATAACTCCAGTAATGGGACAAATTTCTTTCGACATATTCAAACCATTATGACATACCATCATAACAATTTTCTTTAGGGCCATACATGATGCTGCAAAGATACCATACTACAGGATATACTCTGGGCATGTTACCCCCTGCCAGAGTTTGAAGCTCCTTTACAGATTTCAGAGGCCACAGTGGCCTTGCCTGGACCCTAACACTGTGCTGCTTAGCCTGACTCCACATGCCTACACATCTCTCCTACTGCCAGTTTAATTCCCAGCAGGGAAGTGAAAGTAACCTACATGGGATGGAGGCAGCTCCACTACTGCCAGGAGCAGGTTAGGAGCTGGATTCCATAAGGGCACTTGCCATAACACATTGTTTGAAATCTGAAAGTGCTAAACCTGCAGCATAATGCTCCCTCTCTCTGTGTAGGCATAAGAATGCAGGTTTTTTATTTTGCCTTTTTTAATGGGGCTCATTGTCACCATGAATTTCAGATACAGATTCCAGTACAGAAAGTTAGAACTTGGCCTATCTCTATCAACATTGTTCATTGCTTGATCACATGTAACAAACATTGCTTATTGATATATTATTGATTTCATAGAGTCATACTGTAAATTCAGTATGAATTCCCAGACTTTTAAACGGGTCCTAATGACTAGACTACACAGAGAAACAAGAAAAGAAAAATGCTTATTTCCCAAGCAAAGAATTCAAACAGAACAGCTCCCTTTTTTTTTTTTTTTCCAGAAAATCTGCATAATACTGGAATCGATTGCTTTGCTAATTACTCTGCTTGCCTCTTTTCTATTGCTGTGTTGGTGTTGAAGCATTTCAATATAATTGGCATTTTTATTTGAGTCTGGTTATACAATATTCCTCTTGCAAACCTTTCTATGTACGTACCATGGCCAGAAAATATGTCAGAAGCAACTCATATGTACAATGGCAATCAATGCCTGGGAAAGAACATCCCTCCATGGACACACACTAGTGAGGCTACCAGAAAGTGATTAATGCAAATTGCTTATTAGAGAAACACACGGACATAATTTCATCTCTTGTTAGGCAAGTTGCAGTTTGGCACTTCTGTTTTCCACTCTGACTTCCCACTGACTGGTCTCTCTAATTTCCAGGGATTAGTCCTGTTGACTTTTTTTGAAAAACAAACAAACAAACACCACAATGAAGACAATTTCTTCCAGGAGTATCTGTTTGTTCTTGGATGTTGAAACAAAAACAATACAAAGATTTGGCCTGGTGATGATTTTTCCTAACATTTCAGTTTAACGTTTTGTGATAGGAAATATGAATGAATCTATTCCTCTGACTCCATCATTATGCACCAGACATGCAGATCCTCATCAAAGAAGAGATCTGTCTTCTGCTGTCTGCTCTCCAAATTTGTCAAAAGAAAATAGTTCATTTGCCTGCAAATATCCACTTCATATTTATTCTGATAAATTTTGTGATATTTCTAAGATTAGTTGTAAAACAAAATTATGAAACTTCATCTATTAGAAATTCTATATTGCTATTAGGTAGAGCTATAAAAGACCTTATCCATTCCATGAAGGAGAGAATTTATTTTTAAAGGAACTAAAGATATCTCTTATTACATGTAAAAAAAAAAAAAAAAAAACCATGCCATCACTCAGGAAAAGTACCTGCTAACTTTTAAAGTTCAAATAGAAACTAATTGCATCAGGTTCCTAGAGAAGACTGGGAAGATTGCTTCCTAGAGAAGCAACTTTTTAACTCCATGAAACCCGAAATTCCATTGCTTTAAAAGAACTGAAGTTGTGCTGGTCTGTGCTGGTTTTTCTGTCTGTGTAAGTTGTATGTCTCTAAGACAGACATGAACAGGGCACAGAGCTCCCTTTTGAAAAAAAGTTTACCTAGTCATAAACCAATATATGCATTCTCTGTACCTTCTAATTAACATCTTGAGAATATATTTTTCATATGCATTATTCTAAATTCTATATTTGGAAGCAATAAGCATTGAGCTCATTTAAGCAACATCAATCACAATATATCTGCCAGTGCAGATATATTGTGTTTGACATACATTGAATGTGGGGCCTAAGCTTCCAAATGACCCTATGTGCACAGATCCTGGGACATTGGAGATGTCTGGCTGTGGGGGTACTAATCAGAAAGAAGGAATAAAGTATAAGTTATCACTGCCTTTTTTTTTTCTTAAATTTTGTGGGCTATAATCCAACTTCCAGTTTGCATCCTGTCTTGTCAAGAGACACCATCTGTCTAGAGGGATCCTTCCATCATCTCCCAGGCAGCTCTCAGTAATACAAGAGGGCATGGTCTTAAGCTCTGCCAGGGGAGGTTTAGGCTGGATATTAGGAAGAAATTCTTTACAGAGAGTATAATCAGGCATTGGGATGGGCTACCCAGGGAAGTGGTGGATTCTCCGTCCCTGGAGGTTTTTAAGATGAGACTGGACGTGGCACTCAGTGCCATGGTCTGGTAACCACAGCGGTGTTGGATCAAGGGTTGGACTTGATGATCTCAGAGGTCTCTTCCAACCTGGCTGATTCTATGATCTCTCAGGGCAAAACCAATCTTAACCTTTGCTGCAAAAGCTGCAACTGGGTAGAACTCACCCCTCCTGAATGTAACTCCCCTCCTTTCTCATGATATTAGAAAATGGCTCACATTACTTAGAAGGATGATCCCTGACAGCCTCTCTATAACCACACTCCTTCATTGCTTATACTTTGAATGCATAGTTTCCAAGACATTAAACCTACAGTATGATGAACATCCAAGGCTACCTTTCCACACACATAGCCCTTCAGATAACATCCAACAACTTCCAAGCCTTGCTGAACTATGACACCCATTATCTTTTTGTGTTAATGTAAAGGTTTTCTGAAGATCCAATGGGGAAAAGATTCTTTTCTGCATTAATTATATTGTATTATTAATTTCAGTTTGAGAGTGGCACTTTATAAATAAATATATTTATTATTTACTGCTATTTCTGGAGCAAGTTGAAATCAATTTATTTTCTCTCAGAATAAGCAAACTATAACACGGTGCCCAGAATCTGTTGTGTTGCTGCTGAAGGCAGGGCAGGAGCCTCTACCACCAAGACCTTGATGCGGGGTATGGAGGGAGCAACAAATGTGTGACTCCACACCCCTGCAGCAGACTAAGGAGGTGGAGGAAATGAAGAAGCCCTGAAACTGTGCTCTGACAGAGCTAGACCTGTATACAGGCTGCCACCACACAGAGAAAAGAAGTGGCTGCAGAGGTTTGAGCTTCCTGAAGGAAAAGCTACTCCCAAAGACATCCCCTGGCAGTGCCCAGGTTTTATTAAGTCTGTGGAGCAAGAAAGAGAGTAAGCAAAGGAACCCCAGCCCCATAAACACTATACTACAAAGTGCTGCATCTTCAGCTGAAATGCTTTTAATTTGGTTGCTCTTCTTCGTGCTCCTGGTCTCAGTCAAGGAGGTGCCAAGTAAATGAGAAAGACAGTGCAGAGCTGCCTTCCTGCACCAGCCTGACCCTGCCAAAGGCTGCCCCGGGCTATGGGAGGGAAGGTGAAAGCCAAGAAGCATGGCCAGAGGGCTGGGAGAGGCACTCACGGCAACAAAGCAGGAGCCCAGCAGCCCCATAAGCAGAGGCCTTGCCCTGCTCATCTAGATCCAGTGCTGCTGCAAAAGGGAGAGGACAATCATGCCAGTGAGCCAAAACCAGAATGGCTGATGGCTCTAGGAAAAATAAATTAAATAAAAAGTCAGTAACCATGAAGGAAGCATAGACTTCTAAAATCCACCTGATCTGGGAAAACTAATGAAATCTAATAAAAGAACTTGTCAGATTCCTTCAGAAAGGTGATGGCAGTTGAAATTCTGCTTTCAGGCAATGTAGAAAATTATTCTACATAGTTTCAAACAGTGCTCTGGATAAGCATCATCTAACTCTGCCTTGAGTAATCTCTCATCAAAAGCTTTATCTCATCTGTAATCTGGGAAGATTCAGGCACTGAAACTCAGCTAGTCTTAACCTAGTCATCATCTGAACATGGGTAATGCTATTGGACAACAAGGGGGTTTTTAAGCACACTTCTGCTCCAGAAATGTAAGACTGAATTTTACATTACACAGGCTGAACTCAGAGATATATTTAGTTATATATACACAACCTCTGAAGATCAATTATAAAAAGCCAAACTGGCTCAGTGGTCACTCATATCTGTAGTTTTATTAATAATTTTACATTTTCTTTCCAAAACATGGATTGGATTATTTTTACCAGGAAATGATGCCATAGGATACCAACAAATGGAAATTATATTTAAGAAATAGAGAAATAATCTGGAATTGCATGAAAACAGACTGCTAACAGCCAGATTCACTTCAGCAACCTGAGAATCAAGCACTTCATCCAAGCTACCAGCCAAACTATTTTGACAGTTACTAAAGAGACAGAAACCCTGTGTGTCTCAGTGATTCATCCCACCTATATTAGTGAACAACTGAATTAATATAATTCATTTACTGAAGGTGCCTCTCTTTCTCTATTGACTAGAAAGGGAGTATAGCTGCTCAAGACAGATCACATGTTTGACTTTAGACTGCTCAAGTTGTGCAAAATAAATCTCTATATCCTTTAACCTAATAAATTATCTATAGAGTAGGCAAGAAAAGGTTCTCCAAGAGCTTATATTCCCTTACATTCTCCAAGAGCATACAGAGAAAGCCAATATATGATCAAAATGAGAATCAAGTTCATCTAAAAAAAATTAAACAAGGGTGCAATGTAATTGTACTTAGCCTGATGAACATTAAATAGTAGTGCAGATGGTTTAGAACACCCAAACCTCAGCATTAACAGTAACATCTTAACAAGTACCTCATAACATCTGCAGTTTCAACCATAGCAGTCAATATCTAATAACACCAAATGAACCCCACCAAAAAAATTTGCGTCATTACCAGGCAGGGAAAATCATATTACTGTTTCTATCACACCTTCTCCCTTGCTGTTGTGGAGATTAATATTTTCCTTTTCACGAGTCTGGTAGCAAAAAAAAAAAAAAGAAAAATGAAAAAAAAAAGAAAGAAAGGAAAAAAAAGAAAAAAGAAAGAAAGAAAAAAAAAAAGAAAAAGTTTGTTTTCAACTTTCTGGTATCAGTAGGGAAACAAAGCCACGATAAAAAGGACAAACAGGAACCTCACACCTGACAACAATGAAGAATCTTGCTTTCAAACTACACACAATTGGCTGACACTATTTTTTTTATGGGCTAGCAGCTGTGTGACTCATTTATGTATGTTTTGCCTGCCTTAGCACTAAGTGGACTGATGTAAATAGGAAGTGATGAGGAAAATCAATTCAGGGCAAACACATTTTTTTCAAGGCTGTAACAGGAAGAGATAGGAAGCCCAGGAAGATACTTGATAGATATTCAACTCTGCAGAAAAGAGGAAGCAGCATGTTGAAGCACTAAGCTGGTTATTTTGAGTTGTTGAACGGAAACGGGATACAGTGCAGAAAGGATGCAGATAGGATGCATTTTGTTGCATAGCAACCCAGGGAATAGAAGCTCCTGCATATAACTGGAGACCATCTGCTTGTATGAGAGGGAGAGAAAAAACACGTGTTTAAAAGGGAAAAGGGAAAAAAAAAAAAGTGCAATACCAAAGAAGGAAGTTTAACAGCACTATATGAAACCTGGCCAAATCACCCCCAGTAAAAGTTTAAGGGATAGAAGAACTTAAGTAGGAGTCATTGTGTGCAGCTTCCTACTACAGTATCTTTGTGTTGAGCTTGTTCTTACAGAACCAGATTAGGCTTTGGTGTAAAACAGGCAAACTGCCAGCAAAGATGCTGCCAGTTGATTCATTTCCACTAAAGGCAGATTGCAGCTTCTTTTATTTCCTCAACAATATTTACTGTAAAACTGCATCAACTTTTAACATCAGTATTTTCCACAGTGTTGTAGTATCGCACCTATCCTCAGAGCACCACTTAGTCATCAAGTTGCATGGGAATATTCAGTACAACAACTCTTGGCACACCACAAATATAATTTTGCTCATGTTATTAAATGTGATATATAAATAAAATATTTATCTATTCAAATTAAAAACATTCTAGACTGATTTAACCAGTTTCCTGAGTCAAAACTGATTCATCGATGCATTGAATTAATGAAAAATATAAATAAAATAATTTACGAAAAAAAGGAAAGAAAAAGAGAAATGCATTCTAAAGAAGAGTTTTCCATTAGTAAGTGATGTTAGGAAAGAACTCTGAAAAGAACAGTAATCGGAGCCCTGCCAGATGTTGCTGGAGCTACTGGATTTACCTAGGACAGACAGTTCTGATCCTGGAGAAGCTGGTACGCACAACTTTTGAATGTTGAAGGAGACCTGAAGGAATAGGGACAAGGAACAGAATGGAAAAGTGAGGCTCCATTGCAGGAACATGCCACTTATTAAAATGCCCCTGCACACTGTTTAAGAAGGAAGACTCTCCATGTACCCAGAACACCTCTGTCTCCAGATTTTGGTGCTGTATTCTGTTTCTTTTGGCACAGACCTCAGGAAGAAGTGCCAGTCTCTGCCTTTGTGCGTGTGGCTGTAGCCATTAGGAATACAATTCTCACATCTCCCCTTCATTGTCCCCCATATGACTTCATGGTACACCCTTGCATATGGTTCTCTGATGCTCCAGGAGAAGGCAAAACACAAATAGTTCACCTTTTTCACATTCCAATTTTCCTTTTTTTTTAATATTTTATTATAAAGACATGTCAGATGAGCTTGCTATCATTTTCAGAGTCATTCAGTGTGTAATTGTTGAGGAGAAAACTGCTATAACTTCCATATGAAATTTATGGCCATGTACTGTGCTGCACTGAATTGCTTCTAGTAACATTATAGTGCTCCCTGGACTGTGTTTTTCCTTATTTAGCAACCATTCACACGGGACTAGCAGCGGTCTTTCACGAAACATGGATTCTCTTCTGCTTCTCATAAACACCACCGTGAAGCTTCAATATATTTCCCGACCTGCTGGAAGCTTTTTTTCCTCCAACTGGGGCCAATTTCTCTGTCCTAAAGGAAAACATCCCTTCCTTGCTGCCAGGTGACCGTAAAGTGCACAGCACCCAGTCCAGCAGTGAGGAGGCAGCAGAAGACCTAAGTGGCACTAGACTGGCATCAGGAAGCCCGTGCTGCTCTTCTGCTGCTTTACAAATTGGGAACATTGCCTCTATTTCCCACCTCACCTTTGGCCTGACTTTCTAACCCATGAGCTTTCCCAAGCAAGGATGATTTCCCACCAAGGTTTGGCCCATGACTTGTATGTCTCTTAATACCTACAATGTTTCAGATCTAGGTATATCAAGACATAGGAGATTATGCTTCAGCACATGTCCTGGTTAAAGTACTGCTGCTTAAGCCACCAGCAGAGTTTATCCCTGAGGTTGCACAAGCTGATTATTGTATGCAGGTGGCAGCATAGGCATCTACTTTTGAACACATCAGCACATATAAACATCAAACAAAATTATTAAGTAATAGCAATTGCAAGAAGTTGGAATGAAATCAGGTTTTCATTAAATGTGGCACCAAATCTCGCACTGATTTTGCTTTTAAAGATTTTCTCTGCAATATATATATATCACAAAACACAAAATGTTGTAAAGTGGGTTTACTGGTTTATTTCAGGAAAGAAAATCCTCAGTGTCCCAGAGCTGCTTGACAGGAAGGACATACATGTTCTCATTAGTTAATTAGATTCCCCTCGAGTCTGTAACTTAAATTGTTTTACTTCACAGAGGGTTTCACCAATACAGCTGAATACAGCCACCCAGAAGTGAAGCTGAGCTAGCAAAGAAGAAAGTTATAGCAATATTCTTGCACTGAATAAACAAGAGTAATAGATAGATTTATTAACTTGTCTAAAGACACACAGAAAAGAGCTGGCAATCGTTTAAGTTTTAAAATATCTGGGACTTGCCCACCTACGAGTGGTTTTGTCCAGCAGCATTACATGATAGCACTCACCGAAAGCAGCTTGCAGGTCTACAAGCAAAAAACACCCACACTCAGCAAACCTGAGCACTGTTTTAACATGTGCCTTCCTCTCTCTTCTCCCCCCCTCAAAAAAGCACTCCATGACATTAGAAAAATCAGTATAATTCTGATGATGCTCCCAGGGTTCATACTCAGTTGAGAAAGTCATTGGTACAGCTCTGTAATTCTCAGCTGCCCTTGGGCAGTAAAATACCTCCTAACTTCTCCTGCTGTATACTAATTATGTAATATCAGTATATGTTTTTTCTTCTCTAGCATGCAAGTGTAGATTATTCTAACGTGACAGACAGTAGGAGTCACCCTTCTGGCCAGCAGCATATGCAAATTCCCAATGGTCCTCAAGAAAAACCTTTACCTTAAGGAGCAGAAACCAGTAACTAACCAAGGTTGAGTTTCCTGCAGTCCCCTGGGGAACAGCACATATTGACCACAGCCTGAGAGAGAGGCACTGGTCCAGACTGAACAATGATCACCAACAACTCTTACATCAGCTACTCAGTCTCTGAGGGAGAATCACAACCCACCAGCAACAGTGAAGAAAAGCTTTTGATGTGTTTGGCATTTCAAAAATGTGGGAGGTAGAACATAGACATGACCAAGAAATGATATGTCAGCCTATCTATGTGCAGTCTCCCCTGACACTGGCCTGATGAGAGGCAGTAAGGAAACTGGTCTGAAATAAAAGTAAAGAAACTCATCAGATCTGTGGCAACTTACTGATCCTGCAGGAAAAATATCTAGTCTTGTAAGGAAAATGGTTTTCTCCTTCAGATGTCACACAGGATACACGGAATGTGCAGACAAGCTTTTTCATCATGTACCACTGTCACGCAGTTCCCGTGCTACCAATACCTATGCACTGTTGCTCACTGGTGGAGACATTCAGCTCTTACATGGAGGACTGTGGAAAACCCTACTGTATGAGCAGTCAGACAAAATTAACCTTTTACCTGAATAAAGATCATAGGGCAAGCAAGACATACTGAAGCTATGCTAAAACAATAGTGCCAAGCCATTACACTGGCACAATGTTTTGATTGATTTTAATTGTTTTTAATTTAAAGTGTAGGCTCCTTGTACTTGGGACTTCTGACTTTTAAGGTTATCACAGGCTTAGGTATTTTGCTGTATCAGTCACTACAGAGAAGTTGGTAAAGGTAACCTTTCTTATTAGAAACCATATCACAACAGGACTAAAATAGCCATAGGAAAAAGGATGACCTAAAGCTAGATTTCCCTGTCAGGTAAGTATTATCCCAAGCTAATGCCTGGACAGTCCAAGAAGAACACATTTCTAAACAGAAGCGATAGTGTTTAATTGATGAAAAGCCATGGGTTTTAGTAAAGTTGAACAGAAAAAAAAAATCCTCCTGAAGAGATGTGAAGTCTTCTAGCTGTGTGAAGAGACAAAGCACGCTCATGTAGACAGTATACAAACACATTTTGAAGAGCTGTCAGAATTTAGATAAGGCTGAATTCTCATTTTCAGAGATCTCAAAGCAAATCAGTGAAACAACCATATGTAATTGTTTTTTTGTGGTACAAACATACTAACTTTGCATGTTTATGAAATGGGAATCACTTGGAAATTTTGTGATCATGAGCAAACTCTTTCAGAGTACCAAAATAGAACCTCAGCATAACCCAAGTTATGCCATCAGCTCTTGTTTCTCTTGTGTCAGGTCTAGTTAATCCCAAATAATTTCTTAGACTGATACAGACAGTCAATTTTTTAAGTGTGTCCATACTTCATTTTGCCCCTAGTGGGCAATGATTTGACATTTAACCTGATTAGGGCAAGTCTCCTAATCCTCCAAAACATTTATCTTATAAAACAATATGACTCTGTATGCCACAGATGTGCATTACACTTTTCAAAACATAGTAGAATATTCCATATGTTGGGAGAATACAGCTGCAAAATTACTGCAGCTTTTGGCTTAATGAGCAAATGCATTGAACACTATTATCTACCTAAAGTGCAGTTGCATGGAAAACCTAAAAAGAGGAGTAGCATTCACAGGAGAAGCAGGGCCTAGTGAATGATCGATGTTATACAGCCTATATTACTTTTCCATGTGTGTAAAATAAATAGGAAAAAACGCAACCAGCAATAGGATAGTTTGAAATATTTTCTTCATAGTACAAATCAATCTTAACTACACTCAAAGTATTTGAATTTACAGTAGTTTTTTTGCTATCAGTTCTCTTGTAAGTAATGTCTATGAAGAGTTGCATAAGTTGCTCCATGAAGGAGCACCGAGTAACATCATAAAGAGAATAAAGTACATAGCACAAGTTTTGGTTGCTTTTAACTGAAAACTGAAGCTCTGCTAATAAGAAAGAATTTATTGCATCATAGGATAGGAAATTTGGCATCCTGTTCTCTGCTCCTCTATGGCAAAGCCTGAGCTAATTGTCATGTACATCCATTTGATATTTGAGAACTACATTGTGTGGATGCCAGTGGGAATGTTCCAGGATTATTTTTTTCTTTAGCTTAATATTGTTCCATAGTATTACACTTTGTCTGAGAAGGAAAAATCTACATTGCACATTTCTCCAACATAATTAAAAATGTAATAGGGGAGAGCATTTAAAATGTATGAATATTAATTAGAACGCAAAAAAACCCCAAAAAATATTCTGCCACATTTTTCTATGCATCTTAATGAATTAAAACAAATTACTTCTGTGTTCCACATCAAACTGCATTTTTCTGATATTGTCTTTTGTTGTCAAATATCTGTGTTCTTCTGTGCTATTTCTTGCAAAAATCTCCACCCAGCTAAATGAAGTAATTCAATTTTATTGGATGGATCCTTTAATTGTCTCCAAACCTGTTTTCTCTCAAACAAGAGCAAGTAGCTACAGCATTTGTAAGTTTTATATACGTATATTTTCATACACATATGTATGCTTGTGCATATATACATATATGTTTACACATATCAATAATGAAGTTTATCTATATTAAAGACATTTTAATATATATGCACAAGCACATGCACAGGGCAAATACTGTTGGGCATTTTGATTTAATGTTTGTATTTAGCACAAAATTTTGTTAACAAAATTTTCTTTACAAAGCTCCATGGCTATAAGACAACTAGGAAAAGCTAAACAAGTAAACAGCTTAGTAATGAGCAAACATAAGTTCTTGAATGTTAAGACTTTACCTAAAACACATTTCAAAGATTTGCTGAATGAGTTAAAGAGGGATTAGGAGTAGGCCCTAAGCTTCTTTAGAGACTGTTTTGTGTAGCTAAAGTTATTGCATATTTATCAACTATTTTAAGCCTTATGAAAATATATTGGAAGAGATCTACTATTTTTTATATAATTTCATAATATAGAAATCACATACCTTTATTTTATGAAAATTTATCAGATGCCTAAAAACAAGTTCAGATCCTTCACTGAAACTGCCAACACTGACCATACCCCCTGTAAGACAAGAGGTGGCAGAAAGTTCATTAGCTGCAATGATTTCTCTTGTATAAGTCTACTTACATAGTTGGGTTTTGGATTTGATCTTGAAAATAAGTTTGTGTGAATGGTTCTCTTTGGGACTGTCCAGCTTCCTTCCATTTCCTTCTTAATGGCCCCTCCTGCAGCAGGACATCCTGTATTTTAGGAATTTTAGTTTGTTATCTCGGTTGCTTTAAAAGCATTGTCTGAGTCAGGAGTTTTCTTTTATGTCTTAAGTGTCTGGTATGCAGCTGGCACCTCATACATGTGTGTACACTCAGATCTGTCTTTTTCAAGCTGGTATTATTCAACATGGAAGTAGTATGCATGGAAAAGCCAAATAGGACACTGCTCCTTGACAAGCAGAATGTCTAGGATACTATGAGTTATTCTTTTTCCTAGTAGTAACTCTAGAGTGCCTTTTCTCTCTCTTCTCAAACTTCTCTAATGTAGATCCTCATATTGCTAAAAACACCTCATTATTTTCAAAAATATTGGGCATCTGTGATCACCATACACTAATCTAATGAAAATAAGATTCCATTTAGGGGTCCTAGATACATTACAAGGCATCAATTCCTAGTCATTGCCATGAGACAACAGATTAGAAATGGAACTATGCTCTTTTCTGCATTGTATTTCACTTACAAGTCATCTATATTGATACATATCACATTATTACAGATGTACTAGTACCTGCATTTTTGTCTTCATATCTACATTTGTTATGGTTTGGGGGGGTTTTGGGATGCGGGGTTTGGTTTCTTTCCTCCTTACAGGCTGTTGGGAAATTAAATCATAATAGTAGTTCCAGTTATTGGATCTCCTCTCTAGTTCCCCATACTATTCGGTTGAAACTCTGCTGCCATCCTGAGCAGGCACATCTCATCGTACCAATGATCCATACAACAAACCTCCCCACACCCTTCTGATGACCAGTATATCTGCATCACATCCAAGTGCAGAACTGCTGAAATTCAGGTAATATTTGTTTCTTGCATTCCTTTATTTTGGAGTAACTATTGCTTTTACTTACATAGCTCCAAAATACAACTTCTCTAGTTTCTTTCTCCCATCCATGTAGCATAACAAACAAATGAGGGGAAAATAGAAAATTAGAACTAGCATTTTTACAACACAAGACTGCATTATTTGGGAAGTGCTATCCCAATACAGCTCTGATGCTTTGGACTCCTAAACATGGAGATATGCAGTCTGAGGCACCAGGAGGAAATACTAGTTCATGTGTTAATGCAAAGGAAGCATGTGGTATTTGTGATAGACTTGCCTTTGAGGAATGAGGATGTTGTTCCTCTCCAGTACCCTGACGGGCCCTACTCTGCTGCAAATGTGTTTGATCAGAGCCATGTAAAACCAGGCACTATAAGGCTGCAATCTATCTTGCTGAATATTATCACTCTTTCCTAATACACTATCAGAAATATGTTGGCTTTTAATAAGAATGTCTGGTTAGGAGGGATGCTTTGGAACTGAATCAAGCACTAGTACATGAGGATCAGAGTGACCAAAGCAAACAACAGAAGGGCATCAGAATAGTTTGTCCACTAATAGATTAAAGACAAAACACTAGTTTACAAACAGTGAGATAAGATTTGTTCATTGTGATGCCTCCTCTGCATAGCATTGAGGAACATGCAGTTCTCTTCAATTTACATTGTAGTTTTCCTCAAGGATACAGTTAAAATGGCATTTAATTTTGACTGTAAGCTACAGGCCAAGTCTCCACTGCTTCACTTGTAATGTCTTAGTTTTATCTTATCAGTGTAGTCAAGTCTCAGTGTATTTAAAGGGAATTTGATCACATCTTCCTTGTGCCCACATGCATTTTGCCCTGATCACCCACTCAAAATTGTAATACAGATTTTGACAGCTTTCACTGCAGCTGCCTGGTGACTCAATGTTCTACACTGCCATCAAATGGCAGAGTGCTTGCTCTGGGTGTATGTCAATGAGTTCACTAGAATCACTAAAACCTTTCAGATAAATGAGGCTGGGGAAAGAACAGATTCCCAAGGACATAGCCCTCTGTACTCTGTTATCTCTGGAAAGAGAGCCCAGTTAGGTTCCAAACCTTTTGCATGCATCTGAAAACTCTCCTGGAGGATCCAGCTCTACTGGGCCATTCCAAAAATCCCAACACTTAATCTTTCAGGGAAAAATACGAACACAATCATTCCTACTGGAAGGAATCTCAGAGCATCTCTGTCCAGCCTCCCAGTCAAAGCAGCTTCAGCACTGAATCCAGACCAGGTTTCTCAGGGCTTTTCCAGTTTCAGAAAACCTTCAAGACTGCACTTATTTCACTGCTTCACTATGCTCAAAGTGACTTTTTCCCCACAACAAACCTCCAGATTTAATTTATGACCAGTCTTTTGTTTTCCTACTATTGCTTACAAGCAAGAATATCACTACAGATAGCCACGTCTCATTATACCACCAGCAAGTATGCATTTCATCTGCACAACGGTTTTTAAAAATTTTAATTTTATTGCAGCTGAGTTATAGGAAAGATTTTAAACACTTCACAGCCAATGAAACAGGGTAAAAGTTAAAGTGTCTTAGCTGGATATTCCTTGATACTTAAAGGACAATGGCTCAAGACTCTGCTTATGCAGAGTTTTAGATCCTCATAAGGGAAGTACAGGCTGCCTGTTAAATTATGTCATTTTGACTTAGTTGTGTTTTCATATTCTCCTGTTGTAAGTGACTGTACAAGGTGATGGTCAATAACAATTTAAGCCAGATACCACTATTGTTTTAGAAGCATCGCACTTGACAGCATCCGGTCTGAATGCTCTCAAAATATGTACAAATTTAATCAAACTGTTGATCGACAGCTTTAAAAGAAATATCGGCTTTGTGTTTGTGGCTTGGTCATAAAAACATTATTCAGTGACAAATATTCTAAAAGTCCCATAAAAAACAATCCCCTGGTATAAATCAAAGAAGGTAAACCTTGCAAAGCAATAACACTGATGTCTATTATCCAGATATGATTGATTAGCTGCTTGCCCCAGCCTCATCTAAGTGCCAATCTATGGTACCCAATACAAGCACATTTTTTTCTAAAAATAGCAAGAAAATAAGTTGGCCGGACAAAACCTGCCACCTTTGCCTAATAACATATCACATCTGAATCAGGAAGCTCTTTAAAAATAATAGATAAAAAGGAACTCGTTAGAAACATCTATGGCTCCTATCAGGCAGGAAAAAGGATGCAAGGAAAATGCATTGCAATTTAGAACTTGATTAATAAATAGGAGCAAAACAACAACAGTGGGTGTTGCAGACATTAAATGGTATCTCTACTAACAGGATATTAAGAAATCAGAACACTTAACATTTTATCTGGTTAAGAGACTCCAATAGTTTCATAGTTAATAGGATTAACCTATACATATTGGGAAGGAAGGATTATCCACACATTTGACAATAATTTAAGGTCCAAATAATTTTGACTCTGGATTATACACCAAAGTTTTGTATATTCTCATTTCCCCTTGTCCTATCACTGCATGACCTTGTAAATACAGGCTTAATGGAACCAAAAAAAACAAACCAGAATATATAATATAGTAATTGAAAATAATATGCAAAAGCTTTTTTGGAAGTCTGCACTTAGTCAAAAACTTATTACTAGGTATATTTTTTAATTCCTGAGGCTGAGTCTCAGATGGAAAAGAGTTAATTCAGTTTTTCACTGAAAGCAAATCTGACATGGAGAGCAATCTAGTTTATTTTATGGGTATGTATCATATACAATAAAATATTTCTGAGAACACATTCACAAAATTTTGTACTACATTTTCAAGCCAAAATTGAACAAAATACATTTGAGGCATACTGGTGACAGAAATTTTTAATTTCCTTTTTAAATTAGAAGGGGGGGGCAGAAATCATACTATCAGGATAAAAATCACTTTCAACATTTTCAGGAAAGAGTGAGATGAAAATGTTGCTATCTAATGACAAGTTTAGGACACCTTTTTTACAGGGTAACTTTGTTGACTCCTCAAAGTGGAGGAATTGCTGAGAAAGAGACTAATCTTTTTGAAGCATGAAAACTTCAGTCATGAAGTTGTGAAACTTCAGTTAAGTGCTTTCAGTCCAGCCTGGTCCTGCACAGTGGTAAGATCTGACAGGGCAGTTTGGTGCAGAAATACAGAGTTTGTTGCTGCCATGTAGTCAATTTATGCTTAAAATTATACTAATTTCCTTAGTAAACCATAATAAAAGTAGTATTATTAATGTGCATTAGAAAAGCAGTTCATCTTTTCAAATTCCGATTTTACCTTCTACATGATTTTTATCTTAATGCCTTTATAATGCATTCAAAGTGTACAGGACTTTACCAGCCTTGATATATTAAAATGCCCTTATAGATTTTATTAAAATAGCTTTGTTAAGCATTCTTAATACAGTATAATGCTGGTAATGCCTAATGACAGGCAATAGCCTGAATCATAAATGCTTTTCTAAACATGTTAGAATTGGTTTTTAGCATTGGATGTTCTGGTCTGATAAGACACTCCTGCACTAGGGCAATCAGTGGAAATTAGCAATTGGCATGAAAATTACTGTACAAGAAATTGCATTGGGTTTTTCTCCCCCCACTCTCATTATGCCTTTGTGAACTCTATAAAAACAGATTAAAGGGAAAAATTCACAACTAGGAGAGACTGAACAGCAGAAAAATATTTTCCAGAATTAACCGGAAGTATTTTAAATTCTCAAAGAGGTTTGATACTTAAGAATAATGACATAAAGAGAACTCTTCTTGTCAATCTTGTATTTCAAAACATGTTCAGCTGATATTCCATGCAAGTCACACTTGAACTCATTGAACATAACCTTTGCAATGGATGTAATCTCTGCCAATCTCAGTGATGGTGCTCAAATTGCTCTGCCTTTTTTTTTATTAATAAGATACATGTAAAACTATTTACCTATAGGATAAGAGAGAATAAATGATGGCTAAGCAGGTTTGGAGGGTTGCTTCTTTTTTTAACCAAAACTACTTTGGGTCTGTTACTTTCAAACAATGAAACCACATATTCCAAGTGAGTTCTGAGACTCTGCATGTGCCACATGCAAAACTAGAAAGTAATGCTAACCCCACCTTGAAGAGATTTATATTGTTGCTTATTTATTTTTTTCAACCTTCTTGGGGGTTTGGTTTCATACATGTATCACTGTACAAGACACACAGGCTGCTAAGGGCAGAGTTTTGAATTAATCTATTAATACAAAATATAAAATGTGTTTCATTTTTAATTGCCAAAATAGGCACTTTCTTCCTTGTTTTCTTTCCTAGAAGAGATGCACAGTGAACTTACTCTGCATGCTGACAGCTTTTTGGCTGCTTGTAAATCCTGAAAATATTGATCAGTTAAAAATATTCGGATGCTTGCATCCCTCAATTCTGCTTACCACAGCCTTTCTTCCTGGTCAGCTAGGAGAGCACCAGCAATTTTGTTATAATGATAAATGACCCTCCTAGACAGGTCACTCTTTTTTACCTAAAGCCACAATTTGCTCCTTCCTTTAGGTCACAACCTGATTTTTCAGGGTGACAGATTTATTACTTTCTTTGTGTGCTAAAAAACAAATCACCAACAATTGCTCAAAATACAGTCCTGTCACAATAACTTTGAGCACTTCCCAGCCAGAATGATGCAACACGAGAGGATTTTTTCCTGTTTTCAAAGCATCAAAATCACTTGTACATTTACCACAGCTGTTGTGAAGAGCCATTTGGCTCATTTCAGTATACACATGTCCAGGCTACTCCCCAAAGAATAAAATATTAAAAACATTATAAAAAACACCATTAAGTCTTTCATAATATGAGATGTCACTTTTTTTAAGTGAGGGTCATGAAAGAGTAGTTTGGTGCATGCTTCCCACATTACACTCTAAGGGACACTATACTGACCTTCCATGAGCATGGCTGGAAGAGTTACCACAGCTGGCAACTCAAGGACAGAGTCATGAGCAGCCCTGGACCAGAGAAGCCCGATTAGAGCCTGCTAACACATATATTTGCCAATATGTAAGAAAGAGACATTCAGGATCCTCACTACCCCAGTGCAGAATGGACCAATGTCCTCTGTGTAGAGTGATCCAACACACTTGGAGTATGCCATTTCTTGTCTTCACCCTCAAAGCATTAAGTCTTGCAATGTTTACTGTTATGGGGAGTAGGTATTTTCTAGGAATACAGTGATGGTCAAGCAGCAAACCAACAGGTGGCCAAGACCAGGAATTTTGGACCAAATATACCAGGTAGACCAGCTGGGACAAAAGACAACACTTGTGATGAAAATGATGCTGTCATGCTAGAATCTTATTTAAAATGGAAAGAAAGAGCTCAGTTACAAAGCAGTGTGCCATTTGTTGTGAAAATAATTTTCTGAAGCAAAAGTTCTCTTCATGTCTCACATTCATACCATCTTCCAGATGAAGACAGACCATAATTGAAAGAACTGTCACAGCTTCCCATCTCATTTGGTCTCTGTAAAGTACTTAATCACTTCATTCCTAGCCCTATCCAAAATCTAAAGGAATATAAGCCTTGCCTTTACCTTCATGTCCTAGAATCACAAAAACCTCAGAGCAAATACTAGTATTCACCATACATACTAATAGCTATCAGAACAGGGACACAGATTGGCTTGGATGCCTGCATGCTAGTTCTGTACAACCAAAACCAACAAACAGAACAGCAGAGGCAGGCAGACATCTCTATTTCCTGATGCAGCTTGCAAATAAATGCCTTATTCTCTTAAGAGCTTCATGAATCTGCTATCAAGAACAGTTTAATTATATTTCTTAGAGGTGTGCCACATTTGTTCATATAAGATTCATCATCTGCTTTCAGCACCTCTTTAATGTAAGACTGATAGAGGTGATTCATTGTGGGGGAAAAAAACCATTAAAGCAGTCTTCTAATATCAACAGTTATAAAAATGTTCAAGTAATTTTAAAAGTACATAATTTGGCACCGCTGAAATTCTATAGTGCTGCAACTGAGTTTCAGCCCTATAACCCTCACACTGGTAAAACTCCTACTGAGCTCATGACGATCTGCACAGGCTACATTTTATAGTCTGTAAACTCCCAAGGCTGCTCTATCCAAACTTCTCATTTCACACAGAGTTTCAACTCTTGATTAGTTCAGGTTTTTACCTCATAACAATATACTTTTTACTGAGCTATTGTCCTTACGCTATGCAATGCTTGTAATATTATGCCATTGAACATACACAGTGTAAACATATACTGCTGGTTAATGCATAATTTAATAGAACAACTTTTGATAACCTGTGTGTAGTACTGTAGAGTTCATAAGGTAGCAGATACAAGTGCAAGGAAATGAATGAAGCAGAACTATTGAAGCCAGGTAACACCTGAAAAGCGAACTTAAGCAATATAAAGAGTTAAGCACAAAATGTAGAAGCAAGCTTTAGCAAGGCACATAGAATTCAGCATTATGAAAGCGGAGACAATAAATTCACTGAGGTACAGGTCGCGCTGACACAAGAGAACATAAACATGAACAGAAAATGCTAGTACACACAAAAAGAGACATATGGGGAGGAAACCAAAGAGATAAAGAGAGGGACATGCCAAGAAATTAGGTATTGGTGCCAAATACCGAAACTCTCTGCCAAATTCATAAGGAAGCTACCCAAATTAGGGAAGGTTCAAAAGTTTAGGAGGATGATGATGAAAAGGACACGAGGTTCATGATGAAGGAAGACCGGAACTCCCACCGAAGTTCTCCCCAAATTAAGGACCACGCCTCTAACTCCGCCTCAACTCCACCTGTTATGAATATTAAAAGTAGATGTTGCAATGTAATGAATATTCATAATATATGATGTAATTGCTTGGCAAAACGTGTATAAAAGTTGGATTGTGTGTTTCTCGAGTTGGAGCAGTTTGTCCAGGGCGACCTGGCTGCTCCCCGGCCGTGAAATAAATACCTCCTGCTTATAGACTGAAATTCTGTCTCTGAGCAGTTTCTCCGCGCCTTGTTTTGGGGCATAAATTGGCATCAATTTGGCGAGCCAGGCAGGAGCGGGGGTCTTCCTGAGCCAGGACCCAAGGGGCCGGGACGCTCTCAGGGCCCCCCGACTGAATTTTTGTCGGCAGAGTCTCCCAGACCCCTTGGATCTGCGCAACGGTGGACAAGAACCTCCTGCTTCAAATTAAGAGGTATTTATGTTTTGAACTGCAGTTTATAAAAGAAAGTAATTAAGTTGGTGGGGATAGGACGCTATCGCCCAAAAGGGAGCTGGGGGACGCCTCAGCATTAGCCCTAGAGCTGGGTTAGAGTCCCAGGTATTGAAAGTTGCAGGTTAGAGTCCTGCCAAGAAAGGGTTAGAGTCCCTAAACGGGTTAGAGTCCCGGCACTGCAGTGTAAAATTGTCTTTTTTTGTAATGCTGTGTTCACCCTTTATGTTTCTGTGTCTTGTTTGCAAATGTTCTTGCTCTAATTTACCCTGATCATTCTTTGTTTGTTTGTTTGTTTTGTGTAAGATATTGTCTGGTAATGCATTGGAAACTGTGCTCGATTCAGAAAATTAACCATTTTTAATTCTTCCGAGGCTGTTTGAGAGTTTCAAGGAGCTTTAGGACCCAGAAAGCTCCTTGTACTAGCAAAGAATTCTTGGAATGCGGTTTCTCTTGCTAAATGTTCTGGTTTTTGTCAACGAGTAAAACGAAACTAAAATAAGCTGTTTCATTGCTTGCAGCAGTTTGTTTGTCTGTTGTAAAAAAATTAGATGTTGTGTTTTTCATATATGGTATAGTTCTTAAGACGTCTTTTTAACTCTATATGGGAAATGATTGCAATCTCAGTTCTATAAAAGTGAATAAGCTCTTGCCGGCACGTATAAATCCTAGGATTAAAATCTGTCCTTTCTGTTATTGTTCACTGTATGTTAGAGCTTTGTGTAACAATTGTGGTAAATATATTCTGGGTCCAAGAGGAACACAAGAAATAGCGCTCAATCGTACCCTTACCTTCTACTGTATACGCTGTTGGTCAAATCAAGATTTGGCAGAAACTAAGTGGGTGAGATTTTATTGTTGCCACACTCATAGACAGGTATTTGTAACATCTTGGTTGCATTTTCTGTAAGAAGTGTGTTTTATAGTTTGCAGCAACATCCTGTGAGTTTGTGGTAACATAAATCGGACAGCCGACAGCAAAGCCATATCTCTCGGTCTGCGGCGCCATCTCGCGACCTTGCTCGGTAACGCAGATTGCTCAGATAGAAACCAGAAGGTAGGAAAGTTCTCCTATATCAAGTGTGCAAGTGTGAATGTGAGTGTGATTGAGACGCGGCTCTGCTGCGGGGCGAGTGGGAGTCCCGCTCTGCGGTTCCTGTTCTCCGCGAGGAGCCAGGCCAGAAACGGACGAAGCGATTGGAGATTGCGTACATGAAGTATTGGGGCAGAATCAGAAATACTCTAAGACGGTGGAATAGGATAAGGAAAGTATTGCGATTTAAAGTAGAATTTACTGACATACCGAAAGCTACACAGTGTGAACACATTGGTGGAAGCCTAGCCCGATTGGACATAGAAGCACGAATTCAGAGACAAGAATTGCTTGACATAATAGAATATCACGTAAAGGAATTCATAAGAAAAATAGAAAAGGAGAGTGGGAGGTTGGGATACGATCCACTAGTATTAGAAGAGTTTCTTGATTGGACACCCGTTTGGGAACACGATCCCCAGATTAGTTGGTATATTACTGACGCACAGATAGTAGAAAAATCTGGAAGAGCACCCTATAAGTTTGTCTGGTGAGCCCCTACCTCTCACAAACCTTATCCATCACTACATCACCAGGCCCTACGATAATAATGGGAAGCCAGCAAAGTAAGGACATAAATATGAAAACCCCCCTGGGGTGTATCCTAAAGCATTGGAGAGATCTAGGGGGAGCCCCAGGAGGAAACATAAGCAAGAAAACACTCCTAAAATACTGCACTCAATGGTGGCCTTTGTACAAACTAGATGATGACGAGAAATGGCCACCTGAAGGGACAATAAATTATAATACTATTTTACAGCTTATGTTGTTCCTTCGTCGATTAGGAAAGTGGGATGAAGTGATTTATTGTGATATGTTTTTCACGCTCCGGAATAAGCCTGAGTGGCAGAGAGAATGCGGAGTACCATTCACAGCAAGTGATTTGAATAGTTGGAGAGAAGAAGCCCGGAATTTTAGGAAGAACCCAGAGGGGGTGGCTAAGAGGTTCGAGTTGATTGCAAAGAACCTAGATATCGACTGGAGTGATATAGAAGTAATGCTGTCAGAATTAACAGAAACGGAAAAAGAGCTAGTATTGAAAACAGGAAGAGATAGTGCCGCCGTATTGCCCGAAGAATTGGAAGTTGTATTCCCAAGTAAAAATCCAGAGTGGGGTCCAAATAACCCCAATCATTATGAGCTGCTGGTGCAATATAGGAAGCTAATAGCATTAGGTCTGCGGAAAGCAATACCTAAAGCCATTAACTGGGCAGCTTTGTATGATGTTAGACAGGGAAAGGATGAAAGTCCCTCAGAATTTCTAGATAGACTTAGGACTGCCATGAGACAATACACACCCTTAGACCCAGCATCGGAAGAGGGGAGACAACAACTGCTAGGGCTAGTAATGGGGCAGTGCACTTCAGATATTAGAAAGAAACTACAAAAACTTAAACATCCAGCAAATAAAGATTTAGAGACATTGATGAATGAGGCCTGGGAAGTATACAACAACAGAGAAAAAGAAGAGAAAAAGAGGGAAGATAAAAGAGTTGCTCGGATCGTAGCAGTAGCAGTGGCAGCCCAAAATACAAAATTCCAAGACACAAGTGCCAGGGGTAGAGGTCGTGGTTACCCTATGAGAGGGAGGGGAGGATTCAGACCCCAATCCATCAGGGTAGGACCAGATCAATGTTCCAATTGCTTTCAGTTAGGCCATTGGAGGCGAGACTGTCCCCAGCTAAGAGAAAGGCTTGCAAACACTGCCATTGCACATCAGAGCAGTGACTGAGGGGGACCGGTGAGTCGTTCCCTAGCAGACCCACTGGTTAAAATGGAGCTAGGGGAAGGTGAAAAAGAATTAGATTTTTTGATTGATACAGGAGCAACATTTTCAGTTTTAAATCAAGAATTAGTACCAAAGAGTGATGAGTTTGTACAAGTTGTGGGAGCAACAGGCCAACCAGAAAAAGCTTACTTCCTAAAACCTATTAAATATAAAATTGGAAAGCAAATGGGGATCCATCAATTTCTATATTTACCAAATTCTCCAAAGCCTTTACTAGGAAGGGATTTACTGGAAAATTTGGGAGCTGTAATAAAATTCAACAAAGACAAACTCGAATTCCAGGTAAATGAAGAACAACTGATTGCAGCTTTAAGTCTGACAATCAGTTGCATAGAACCAAAACCTGAGAGTCGTAATATCGAGCGAATTATGAGCGAGGCATACCCATTGGTATGGGCCACTGATGTACCTGGGAAATCCAAACAAGCAACACCTATTGCTATTGAACTTATACCTGGAGCAAGACCAGTAGTAAGGAAGCAGTATCCCCTGAGATTAGAAGACAGGAAAGGGGTCGAACCCATAATTGAGAAATTTTTGGAATTAGGACTATTAGTGGAATGTGAATCAGATTATAACACACCGATCCTGCCAGTGAAGAAACCAAACGGAACTTATAGACTGGTTCAAGATTTAAGAGCTGTAAATGCAATAACTAAAACTCTACACCCAGTGGTGGCAAACCCTTATACCCTCTTGACTAAGCTAAAGGACAATTTAATTTGGTTCACAGTGTTAGATCTAAAAGATGCATTCTTTTGCCTTCCCTTAGCCCCAGAAAGCCAAAAGATTTTTGCCTTTGAATGGGAATCTGTGAGTAAAGGGAGAAAGACCCAATTAACCTGGACAGTGTTACCTCAAGGCTACAAAAACAGTCCAACAATCTTTGGGAATCAATTAGCCAAAGAATTGGAACAATGGGAAAGGCCACAGGGGGATGGTACTCTTCTGCAATACGTGGATGATCTGCTGATTGCAACTGAGTCAGAAGAAGAGTGTGTTAAATGGACTATTTCTTTGTTGAATTTCTTGGGACTAAGTGGATATCGAGTCTCTCAACAGAAAGCGCAACTGGTGCAAGAAAAGGTAGTATACCTGGGATATGAGATCTCCAGAGGACAACGATCCCTAGGAACAGCGAGGAAAGAAGCCATTTGCCAGATGCCCAGACCAGAAACGGTGAGAGATCTACGAGCCTTTCTGGGAATGACAGGTTGGTGTCGCTTATGGATCTACCAATATGGGGTACTCGCCAAGCCATTGTATGATTTATTAAAGGAAGCTAAGAGTATCCTAGTTTGGACTCCCGAAGCAGAGGGAGCTTTTAAGAGACTAAAACAAGAACTCATGAGAGCCCCGGCTTTGGGCCTCCCTGATGTAACAAAACCATTCTGGCTGTTCTCTCATGAACGGCAAGGGATGGCTTTAGGAGTCTTGGCGCAACAGTTGGGACCACACAAAAGAGCTGTGGCTTATTTCTCCAAACAGCTGGATGAAGTAAGCAAAGGATGGCCCAGCTGTTTGAAAGCGGTGGCCGCAGTGATCATAAATATAGAAGAGGCCAGAAAACTCACGATGGGCCAGAAAATGACTGTGTTAGTGTCCCACACTGTGTCTGCTGTACTAGAACAGAAAGGTGGCCATTGGTTGTCACCTTCCAGATTCCTAAAGTACCAAGCAATCCTAGCTGAATCAGATGACGTAACCATTCAAGTAACTAACATTGTGAATCCAGCCTCATTTCTAGAAGGAAGAATGTCAGCAGAACCAATAGAGCATGACTGCCTAGAAACCATCGAAGCAGTCTACTCCAGTCGCCCGGATCTCAAAGAAGAGCCATTTGAAGATGCAGACAACTGGTTCTCGGACGGCAGCAGCTTCGTGAAGCAAGGAGTAAGAATGGCAGGCTATGCAGTAACCACAACGGAAGAGGTAATCGAATCAAATCCTTTACCTGCAGGGACCTCAGCCCAAAAGGCAGAATTAATAGCTCTTACCCGAGCCCTGGAATTGGCAGAAGGCATACGAATTAATATTTGGACAGACTCTAAGTATGCCTTCTCCGTCGTACATGCTCATGGAGCAATTTGGAAAGAAAGGGGACTGCTAACCGCCCAAGGGAAAACAGGGACCAAGATACATCAGGGAGCAATAAATCGAGGTAAATTCCCAGGTGAAGTATGGCAGATTGATTTCTCTGAACTCCCAAGAAAAGGGGGGTATAGGTACCTATTGGTACTAACTGATACATTTTCTGGGTGGCCTGAAGCATTTCCCTGCAGAACAAACAAGGAGAGGGAGGTAACTAAAGTTTTGCTAAACGAAATTATACCACGATTTGGAATACCAAGGAGTATATCCTCAGACAGAGGTACACATTTCTGTGCAAAAGTCGTGAGAGCAATAAGCAAAGCATTGCAAATTAAATGGCAATTGCATACGCCCTACAGGCCACAAGCCAGTGGGCAAGTGGAAAAGATGAATCATCTTATTAAACAACAAATTGCTAAAATATGTCAAGAAACTAACTTACAATGGTATCAAGCTCTGCCTATTGCTCTGATTAGATTGAGGGTCAAACCTCGATCGAAAGAAAAGTTGAGCCCGTTTGAAATTCTGTACGGTAGACCTTATGCTATGCAAGTTGTAAATAGTGATGCTGCAGACCAAATAGGCAATCAATATATATATGATTATGTCATTGCTGTTGGAAAACATTTTGATAAAAATGCTGCAGTAGTAATAGAACACCAGCCCAAGCAACCTGACTGTAAATTGCATCCATTTAACCCCGGTGATTGGGTGTATGTTAAGAATCTTTTAGGAAAACCCCTACAAGAAAAGTGGGAGGGACCTTTCCAAGTGCTGCTGACCACCTTCACCGCGGTTAGGATCAAGGAACGACCTACATGGATTCACTACTCTCGAGTCAAGAAAGCTCCAGAAGATAAGCAAGAAGACCTGGCATCATGAATCCGGCTCTTTCAACATTGATCATTGGACTTCTGATAAGTATAGTTTTATCTCAAAACTCTACCTCTGAAGGACCGTGGTCTAATGCTTACATAGAACTACCTTTCGAAGGTGATTTCCCGGAAATGGAGATTTATATTTTACATAACAAACAACCTTACACGCCAGACCCAGGCTATCTCATAGCACAAAAGGGAGACCAATTTCAAATAGGGTGTCGAGAAGTTGAGGGACTAATAGGAAAAACAGATAAACTAACACTGATGATTAAATTCTGGCCAGATGAATCTAAACAGGATTTAATCACTTATAGCCAAATAAAAAAAGGTCAGCCCATTGTTTGGACTCAACGGCCAGGACCAATCTCATGTCAGTGGGATAGTTTTGAAGGAGGCAGAGCACAATGTGAAATTCTATTCGAGTTAAATCATTCAGTGACATTCACCTGTAATAGGGAAGGAAACCCTCCAGGTGTTGACACCGTTAGAAAAAGAATTTCACTAGCTAAAGACCCATCTCGTGAAATCACTCCACAAGTAGAATGTAGAAGAATACATAATTTCACTTTGATAGGACCTCAAGTAATAAGACAGTCAAACGAGTTGAAGTTACTACTAGATCCTACATATTCTCTAAAGAAGGTACAGATGAACATTCAGACAGACATTACACACTTACAAGAAGATTGCCAGCCGTTCGTAAAGCAAAGTCTCAAAGGCTGGAATGCCTGGTTAGCGACTAGGTCACTTCACAAACGAACACAAAGAGATATAAGTGGATGGGTTGGCACAGGGTTTGGTATAATGAACACCATAGACCGAGAGGTATTAGTAAATAAGTTGAGTACCGTCACTTCTAATCTAGGTAAGCTTAAAGTACCTTTAAGCTCATCTATGCTAACTTTAGCAGAAACACAATCCTTAGTAGTTAAATTGATGGCTCTAATAGCTGACCACACCGCTGAAGATTTTGTCAAGATTGCTGATTACGCTGGAGATATTAGCAAAGAAGTTGCACTTGCTATCCAGTGCGTTCAAACACAACAATGGATACAGTCAGTAGCAGCGGGAATACTAAGAGAAGGAATGTCAGGCATACTGCCTCAAGAAATAAGAGAAACAATATTAAGAGATAGCTCCACTACACGATTTGAAATAGACCACCAGGCTTGGTGGCAATTAGTTAATTTTACCTATGATCCACAACAAAAACATGTTGAGGCCTATGTCCTCACCATCAGCGCTGCAGAAGAGAGAGCTATCTTCCCCATTCTAACATTAGGAACTATACATCAAGATGTCATTGTCAGACCTGTAGATCATAATGTCTGGGCAAACTATGACAACACTAAGAATAAGTGGCAATCAATTAGCACAGAAGCATGTATTCCTAAAGGACAATTAGGTTATATTTGCGAAAATGCCATAGTAGAAGCTGAAGACTTATGCTTAGATGCTGAAGACAGTATATGCACTTTTGAAATGCTTCCGCACAATAGAACCCGATCACAAGTATTCTATATAGGAAATGGATGCGCTTGTATTAGAACCCCTTGTGTTGATGTAGTAATAGATAATTGTCTTGAAGTGACTAATGATACTAACTTTTGTATATGTAACTTCACCAAAATTGTAGGTTGTGACTTTAGCTATACTGCACCCATAACCACACAGCAGTTAATCGAAGCTGAGTACACTTTGTATCATGAAGTACCCAAACTACAGATAGGCATGGATACTAAGCTTCTCAAAGAAATGCTTATGCATCCTGAAGTAAGAAAGTTAGCTCAAAAGGTGAATCAAACGACCCAACGCATGGTGTGGCAAGTAGAGCATAATTCAGAAGGTATAAAAAATATCTTGACGAAAGTTGCACAAGTAGGTCAACATCACTGGTGGGACATTTTCACAGGGTACTCTCCAACAGCAACTCAAGTCTTTCACTACCTAGTACACCCCATATTGATTATAGCTATAGGCATGCTCTTGTTAACCCTCATGAACATATGCCTGTGGTGTAAGTTAAGGTCCATGGTCAAGAGAACCCAAATGATCTGGGCAATGATAAAAGCATATCAGCGACCTTTAGGATTAGAACTTGACGAAGGAATTCGTAAGTTCTAAGAAAAGGGGGGAAATGAAGCCAGGTAACACCTGAAAAGCGAACTTAAGCAATATAAAGAGTTAAGCACAAAATGTAGAAGCAAGCTTTAGCAAGGCACATAGAATTCAGCATTATGAAAGCGGAGACAATAAATTCACTGAGGTACAGGTCGCGCTGACACAAGAGAACATAAACATGAACAGAAAATGCTAGTACACACAAAAAGAGACATATGGGGAGGAAACCAAAGAGATAAAGAGAGGGACATGCCAAGAAATTAGGTATTGGTGCCAAATACCGAAACTCTCTGCCAAATTCATAAGGAAGCTACCCAAATTAGGGAAGGTTCAAAAGTTTAGGAGGATGATGATGAAAAGGACACGAGGTTCATGATGAAGGAAGACCGGAACTCCCACCGAAGTTCTCCCCAAATTAAGGACCACGCCTCTAACTCCGCCTCAACTCCACCTGTTATGAATATTAAAAGTAGATGTTGCAATGTAATGAATATTCATAATATATGATGTAATTGCTTGGCAAAACGTGTATAAAAGTTGGATTGTGTGTTTCTCGAGTTGGAGCAGTTTGTCCAGGGCGACCTGGCTGCTCCCCGGCCGTGAAATAAATACCTCCTGCTTATAGACTGAAATTCTGTCTCTGAGCAGTTTCTCCGCGCCTTGTTTTGGGGCATAAATTGGCATCACTATTTCATTTAGAAACGAGTGCATCCATTTGAATAACTGCCAAATAAGGTCACTGGAGTGAATAGCATTGCTGAAACTTGTATAAAAGGTACTCTGATGGAACAAGTAATAAAAGGAGGAAAGCAAGCACTGAGAAGTCCAGAGCTAAAGCGATTAAGTGAGGTTGAGAAAGAAAAGCTTCTTGGGCTAAAAGACCTGCTTCTGTGTGTCAATTGAAAAGACATTAAAAGTTCCAAATAAATTGAGTCAGAGAAAGTCCCTATTTGTAGTGAATAACTAAAATTACACCTCAGTGTTTTGAGTACAAATTGAGACTCTCTGATCCCCTGCAGTTTTTTCTATCTATCTTTGCTTGACATGCACATGGGGATCCCAAAGTGTCTTATGAGATCTCAATATAATGCTCACTTTGTCTTACAATTTACTTTAAAAGCAGATGTTTGCAAACATGATCCTTTTCTTGCCATTCCACAACATTTTCCCTGCTCCTGAGCTTTACCTTACACACAGTTTGCGATAAATACTACGTAGTTGTTAAGGAATTTCAACTGCCCTCCCAGCTGCAAACTTGTAAATGCATATGGCTGCCTCCAGCTGGCAGCCCTCCATTTCAGAAGAGCCACATAATCAACACAAGTTATTTCAATTTGTCCCTGATGGTTCTAATGAGCTTCTTATCTCCAAGATGTCATATATACATACATATATGTAAAGTTGCACAGTCCTAAGACATGCAAAACTTCCACTAACTTTCAATATGAGTTCTGTGTAAGAAGAACATGGGCTTCAGATACGAATTCTCAGAAACAGGTATAAGGTATACCCATCAAGCTAGCTACACACATCAGACTTGTACTCCTTATGGGAAAACATAGTCTGAAAAAGGCTGCTTATCTTCACTGATACGTAATGAAGACTATTTTCCGATGATGCTTTCCGCGTTGTCAAAAGAAATTACTACCTTTTCAAGCCTATCCCCTGAAAGAGTTGGTGATCATTAGCCAGCTTTATTCTATTTACTGAGATAAGGTTTATAGCTGTGATACAGGACAAAATTCTCTCAAGAAGGCTCACACTAATCTTTTAGCTCAGAAAGTATCAAGACATTTAAAAGATGCTGTCCTGCCATGACAGCTGCTGCGGAATAGAGACTGACTTAATGCAGAGTAGAGAGAATGAACAAAAAGTAACTGAATTGTGCTCAGTTATGTCAGTTCATTATCACTGGGTCACAGAATACTCCTCTTGGCAGACAACTATTTTTCGAGCTACAATAAACCATGAAGTTAAAATTGTTGCTCTAATTTAACCTGTCTTGCCCATATTTGTACAGGTCACATTCTGTGACAATTTCTTTCTTTTCTCACATACCTGAAAACTTGCAAAAAAGGGTCAGTTCATTAAACTTTAGATTTTTCCCTTACTTCCCATCAAGGTAACATGTGAACACCTATACAAGGTGCTTTAAATTAGTAAGAAAACAAGCCTTCCATGTAGAGTCACTGGGAGGAGAAAAATCTAAAGACTTGCAAGCCAGTTTGAACACACAAAACCAAGGGGAGCTGCTCACCAGAGTTGTTCACAAGCATCTCAAAAGCTCATCTGCCAGGCCCTCTCATGATTACAAGCCGGAACGTGCCCATTAGACTCAGAGCAAAATAAAAATCATACTGTTGTACCAATACAGAGGGAAATGCTAAATTTCCTTGCATGGGTGCCAGCCAGCACAGCTGCTAGAACAAAAGTTAATGTTCAGAACGAAATCACCGTGCTCCGACCTCATTCTGAGCAGAGCTGTTTCCGAGTTGAAGGGATAGGCAGAAAGAGAAGAGTAGTCAGAGGGGCCTGCCCTGCTCCTACCTTTGCTCTGGGTGAAGCAAAATTTTGCCTGCTAATTCAGATTAAAGAAATTAATGTCACTAAACTTACGGACAAACTTGAAAACACATTTTCCTCAGCTGAACTGATTTCCATAGAATTTCAGGAATAACTATTGTAAGCAAAAATAACCCTCAGGGTTCACCTGTACACAGGGGTTTTTACCAGTTTAACTTACTTAAATGGAAACTTTAGGAAATACTGTCATCAAGAAAAGTGCAACTACAGAAACTTAAAAGCAAAAAAAAATCTGTTGACAATTGCATTTTTGTTTGCTCACAATAAGCTTTCCCCAATATTTCTGGGTTTTCCCTTTGACTCAGTTGAGGTCACTTCCTTGTAAGGATGACTTTGGGCCTCTATCTTTAGGAATCCAAGAAGAACAAGGAAATCCCTGGTTAGAGAAGTCGGGCGACTAAAATCGTGGGCTTCCCTCCCTAATTTGTCTTCAACACTAAACTGTTGAGAGTATTGTTCACTGCTTCCCTTCCTATTACAAAGATTTTAGTCATTTAATTAAACGTTTACCAAGCTGATTGCAATCTTCAAATCAAGGACTGAAGAGCTCAGTTAACAATTCTTCAGGTAAAGGTTGACAAGGATTTGTCTCAATTTACCTGCTTCAATAAAAAATCTATGTTAGTGACAAGACAGATACAGTTCTACTCACCTTGCTTAGACTACATTGAAATAAGGACCACATCCACAAATACCATACACTCCTGAAGTATGTTTCTAACAGGATGTTTTGGTGCACCTTAAATAAAACAATCAATTCTGCATTTCTGCAATAGCCCTTGCAACAGACTCAAATCAATGTGAGGGATTTTCCCCCAGGTTCTGTTTTGACTGTATGCATGGGTACCTAATGCCCATTTCATAGCTGTAACTATACATAACAGCTCAGGTGCAGACAGTGAGCCACAGGCATTCGAACCTATGAATATCAGCTGCTTCTTTTAGCTAAGGCATGTATTTCTGGCACTGTCAACCACCAGGACTCAGCAGGACACACACAGATTGCTCAAGACACCTGCATATGCCTTGTGGAGCCAGAATGGTGAAATCCCAGCAGAGAGAGATAACCACCAAATGGAAACAGTAGCAGATTGAAATGCCTGCCTGCATACGACAAGGCAGCTTTATCAGGGAAGACGGAGGTTTTGGCAGGACATCCCAGAGCATATCGGTTCCCACCCCCGCATTCCCCCAATTTAACTTTTGTATGCCTGCCTTTTAAGGACCTCAGTCAAAGATCACTGATGTCAATAAACTTAGAAACACAGAATCACTTTTCCATGAAGGATCAAATCACACCGGATATTGAACCATCACATGTTTGCTGTTGGCTTTGTGCATACATGAGGCACTCACCATGGATCAGCTGCTCCAGCTGATTATTGAGTTGCTTATTCCTGAGGTGATGTAGTCATATATATATCAGAAATCAGAGTTTGGGCTTTTATTAAATGGTCTGCACACAGAACTTAAGTTCCTGAGATGCAGCCCAACTAAATCAAGCTAAAATCACACAGCTCTTTCCATACCTAAAGCATTAGTCTAACTCCTTTTACTTGAACTCTTTCTAGTTTTCACTGTCTCCTCACGAATTGTTAGACAGCCAGTTTCCCTTTTCACGGGCAGCACTGGCAGGCAATATTTACCCCTCTTCAGTATAAGCCTCTCAGCCTGTTCTTGCTACAGTGTAGATGGACACAGGTAATACAGCATGCAAGACTCATTGGAATAACCAAAGAAATAAAATTCACAAGTTATTTGATGAACACAACATCTAACAAAGGCTTTTCCATACCTTGAATGGTTGTTTAGATCATAATATGATCTTAGCCTTTGAACTCCTTCCGACCTCACACATCAGATCAGTAAGCACTAAAAAACTTCACATTGGGTAGCCCTGTTTTTAATTTTTACCTCCTTAAACCTTCAGTTCTCATCTCTTGGCAAAATCCATTTAAACAGGGCTCACAAGTTAATGGTTAAACTTGTTGTTTGTAGTACCATTAATATAGGTCAAGCAGCACAATAGTTACAACTGCTGAGGGGGAAGGTACATAAAGACACAGTAAGCAGTTCAGGACCTTATTACAACATGTCTATCAAATGCAGGGTTACAAACAATGTGCCTGATTCATCAAAAAGATAACTTCTGCTGACAGTACACACTGTTCCCTGGAGTCTCTTACACATGGTTCAAAAATTAAAACTGAAAATGTAAACTACACAGACACATTCTTGCAAATGTGAGTATGTTTCAGCACAGTGAGCATTTCTATGCAAAATACCAGATATAGGTAGCGGGATGAATTCAGCCCTCATTTACATCACCAAGTACTGAAGAAATCAGTAACAGCTACAACTTTACTCTGCATTTTCTGTCGTGTAACCGAGGGAAGAATTTGCCCCACCAGGCCCAAGGACACACATTTTTCACCATGGGAAGCACATGCATAATACCTACAAGAGGGATTACCTTATGCTTTATTCAAGAATATTCAAAAGGACAGACCTCTATGCCTCAAAAGGTTAGTATTTCAGAAATACTGACGGTAAGTACTTTTTCAAAACTAATGGCACCTTAAAGTTTCACAACATGGATTACTTATCCTCAGTGTCAGTCATTCACTGTCTGCCAGTTCAAACAGACACCATTCCTGATTTGGCTTCCAAGATCCCTGGCCAGGGTTCCCAAACTAAATTCCCAGGTGCTCTGCTGGGGCAAAAGCAGAAAGAATAGCTAGGTCTCAAGATTGATAGAGTTTACCACGTGTCACTGAGACACCTTCCTCTAATCAATGATTTGTATCATGAGAGCATGTAGAGGCATCAATCCAGTTTGCAACACGAAGTTCGTTCCCCCCAGCAAAACCAAGCATGATAAAGGTGAATTTTCCAACCAAGCATTCTGAAAGTACAAACAGCATTTTAAACAGTTTCTCATTTTTAAACCGAAATATTTCTAATGAATAGACTGAGGCAAAAGGACTTTAAAAAAACCCCATTCATGCCCAAAATCTAGCAGCTGTCATTCCAAGAGGACCAGTTTGACTATTGCTAATCTGGGGTGAAGGAATGAAATTAAATTTAAGCAGGATAATTTACTAGGTATAAAAAATACAGAACTGATGCCAGACAGACAGAAGTCATTGCATATTAAAGTTATAATGTGCCTCATATTTTCTTTCAGAATTTGTGGTTTCCATCGGTAAAAATTGAAGACTGCTTTCTTCCATTTATCTCACTGCATTTCTATAGTACCTGTTATCTCTTATTTCAATGTGCTTTATGAACCTTGGACTAGATCTTCAGCAAGTGTGAATCACCATAGCTGAATACTGACTTTAACAAAAATCTTTTGAATAATGTTACCTGAAAAGTGAATAATTGATATTGCACAGTCCTATAGACAGAGAAGGGACATGTAACAATAACATTACATTAAAACAATAGATCTCAGGTGTAATGCTACTAATACTTTATGAGATAAAAACATGATTTTTGAACACCGCTTAAAGTTCACAAGAAGTATTCTAAAAACCTTGTTCACATTATACACTGTTATACATTTCTCATCTAGGGTGTTTTCCTGTAAAACAAGTCATGTCACACAGTTAAAAAATGCACTTTTGGCATTTTTCAAATTAGCTCTGGTGCATGTTATACATAACAAAGGCAGATCAACAACTACTCTGTCTTTTCATTATACACAGGCTGGTAGGGCAGCCCAGGTCACAAGATGGTGACAGAAATACCAGTATGATAAAGGGATTTTTATGCATTCATCTGGACACCTTTTCTATTTCATATTATAGGTTCTGTCTAATATGTTGCGCTTCCCTCACTGGGATGAGATGTGCTCCACTTTAGCACAGATGTACAGGAAACACTGCTACAGAATAGTTCCTCCCTGTTAACAGGCCCAAATCCTTTTTGTATAGAAATTGCTTATATTAATGAAAACACCATTGCCTCACACTATTATTTTTCCTGAACATTGGTAAAGACTTGATTGAATTTATTTGGTAACTATAAGAAAGGAGAAATAGAGTAACGCAAGGCAAAAAAAAAATATCCCCAGAAAGTTAAGAATAAGAAATGTAAGAGTCCAGAGAATGTCATGTAATTGCCTGTAAGAACCCATGTGACAGGAGTAAGACTGCTTCCTTAGGTACTCAAGGGATCTCTCTGCCCAGTTATCCAGGAAGCACAAGGGAGTTGTGCCCTGCTGATGTTCAGATTTCTAAGGGAAGAAGGAAAGGACTTTGTCTTCTCCCATCCACCCGCTCACCACCACTTAACCCTAAGTAGATATCTGCAGAATTTCACCTAATAACATTTCATTCTATTTAAAAAGGGGAAATAAGAAACTTATAAATCCAGCAGAAACTAAGTTAGGTAAACCAATGCCATTAGCCTCTCTAAAATGTTGTTCTGATTACAAAAACCTGCATTATATTTGAGTGAATTTCCCCTTCAGTTATAATAACTGTCCTGTTTAAATGCTGTCTTAGGATGGATACAACCAAAGCTAATGATGTTATAGCAACAACAGGTTGGTAAATGTTGATAAACAGTACAATTCCACATTCAGGTGTACTTCCATTATGTTAGCTGGGATGACAATTCACTGCAGCCTTAACTTAAAACCACGCATTTTTAAAACTGGTGTAAAATTCTGCAAAGCATTAAGCTATAATAAAATCATGAAATTTAGTTCCTTATTAGTGAATACATGTACCCACTTATGAAGCAGGTCCTGGAAATAGATACTTGCTGTGAAGAAATGCAGACTGTACTTGTGGTGCCTTATCCAAAGGCATGTACACACTGTTTGGGAAGGGTACCGAGTAGTTTTCACCTCTAAGTTATATACTTTATTAAGGATTTTCCTTTTGGCAAGCATGCTTGAAACATGACAAACTATTCCAAAGCTGCAAACAGCAAGCTCTCCTTTACAACACCTCGGTAACACGGTAGGACAATAGGGCCTTTGTGCTTTGGAGTACTCTAGGACTGAATCATATCATCCCAGTGATTCAAAATTCTCTAAATGGCTCCTCAAAACAATGGTATAAAAGCAATTGAGGCTCAAGGAGAAGTACAAAGTACCATACACTGCAGACAGCTTTCAACATTGTGAGCAATGAAATCAAAAAAGATAAAGTGAGGATCACCTCCTTCACTAGCCAGCCACTTGTCTATCCGATTTAAAGATGGTTCTTTTTACCTTTCATAAGCAGAAAGCTGCAGGATTTCAGGTCCGACCTCTGAAATTCTCAGAGTTTCCCTGTGCATGATAAGGTCCTTCACAGAAGACTGTTTTCTTGGAAGCTTAATTTTAGCATGCTTACTTGTATTTTCTAGTCAGCTCACCTCAAAGATAGTTGGGCAGAATCAAAAAAAAAAAAGCTATGATAATTCTGGGATGGTTAGATTTCACAAAGTTGGTCAAACTGCAAGATACTGAGGATCATACTTGTTTTTACAGAACTCAGCCCAATAAACCACTTCTAGATATGATAAGTGTGCATTCACTTCTGAAGTTATCAACAGACTTACCTCCCATGTATGAGGCAGCTACACACGCTGAGGTGGTTGTCTGAGATGAGGCCCTTCTCAATCTTTTGCAATAGGATCAGGATTAGTTTCAAATCCCATAAGAATCTATTATAAATCCCCAGAGCCAAAGCTTTCTAGCATTTGCTATGGTGTTGGGGGTTTTCAGTTGGTGTTTTTTGGTTGGCTGGTTGTTGCTGGTTTTTTAAACAGGACATGACCGTTTTGCAAAACACCTGAGGCTGTAGCTTCACAAGTTGTTCTGCCCAAAGAAAGCTCACTGCTTTTACATAGGCTCGATCAGGAACAGGGTCCCAACAGCCTCTAGCATCCAGGGTAGTCAGAGGGACTTGGGAACAGAAACAGTGCTGTGGATTCCAATTTTCCAGGAGAAAAAAACACAGGGAATCACATGCCATACTGCAATTGAGGCAAATTCTATCAAAGGAGGTGAAAAAATATAGTACAAATATAGTACAAATTCAAAGGTTAAAAGCAATCCTTATTTTCTCAAAGGCTACAGTGCAAGGGTACAGCCTTAGGCTACCAATTTTTCCTGCTATTTTAGTGTTACATATATAGAATACTTACTGTATTCTTTTTTATATACAATAATTTCTAGTAACAGCAGCAGTGCTATTACTGCAAGCAGCAAAAAACGTCCAATCTAGGAACATCTGCAACATCTGTATTTCAGAAGGTTATAAGTGCAGGTGCCAATATAAGATTTCACACATATATGAGAAGCAGCAGCCAGAGGAAATCTGTCCACAAACAGAGACAGTGTAAGACTAGGCAAAGAGGAAAAAAAATGAGATCTAAAGCCAAAGGGGAGGGAGAATAAAATCAGACAGCAATGGAATAAGAAACAAAAGATTAAAATGCTTGTGCTTGAAGTAACAACATGTGCTTTTATTCACATTGTGGAAACATTGTAAGCTACATCACTTTCACTTGAATTCTGCTGGGTTTTTAGGTCTGCTGATACTATAAGAGAAATGATACGAGCATTTTGCTTGACTTACAGCCAAAATCCTAGAGTCTGTCGCAAAATTACAAAAACTTTCCAAACTTCTAAAATTTCAAAACAATCAAGTCTCAGATCTTTCCCTTCTCAATATTTTATACTACTGTGACTTGACTAAAACAGTTTTGACAAGGATAAGTTAGAAAAGAATTCTAGGTCATTATTTCTTTTTATAATGAAAACTATAGAGCTGGCTGAAATCTCCATCAAATGAAGTCAGTGTCTCTATTTGCCTGAACACTGATCTTGAGTCAGAAAGAACTTCCACTCCATTCCATCCCTCTTCTGTCATTCAGTGTTTGCCATTTCTCTCAGTGTGCTTTGGGTAAATAATTCATAAATATTTATTTATTTTAAGCTTTACATATGTTTGCCTCAAGACAGAAAAACAACAGAAACATGTATATATATTATAATTTGTGAAATTCTGATGCTTTAATGAGAGAATTCTGTAAAGCTTCTTGAGATACAAGGCAAAGGTCTGGGATGGGCAAGTAGACTTCTTTCACAGCCAAACAGGAATGTCTACTCTAGCATCCTATGCTCACTATCAGATTCAGAACTTGCCATGCCGTTAATATGAAATGAAAAATCAATAGCTATTGTTCAGCCATTACCCCCCATCAACTGATGCACGAGTGTCAAACACGGCAGCTAGTTAATGGTAAAACAAGGTACAGGGATTGTTTTTCAAAAGCATGCCTGAGCTGCACTTTACACATATGCTGGCCCTAACTTGCACTTCATCAAGTGCTCTGCCATCTCTTGAGACACTAGTGAGCAACTAGTAAGGGCTATGCATCCACACGACAAACACCTGGTTTGAGACTGGTGCAAGCTTTTCATAAGCAAGATCTTGTGAAGGTCAGCAGTGTCCTGTCCAGGCATGACCAAAGGGAAAGAGCATGGTCTTCTTAACCACCCTTCATTGTGAATTATATAAGCAAAATCCTTCCCTCTCTTATTAAAGAAAAAAACAGCAAACTGAAAAACATATGTCCATAGGAAGAACACTAAGACAAGCAGAACGCTCTCTGAAAAACTTCCACATTCTAACTGAAAAGCACATTCAAGTCCCCAGCAAGTCCCTGGGCAGTGTTACAGAAGTAGTTATTGCCAGTTCACAGGAAGGGATGAGAACACCTACAAAAGCTGTAAGAGGAAAGCAAGGGCCAGTTGCACCAAGGAGGCAACCTGGGAGCTAAGGGAGCAAGAACACAGACTGGGTAGGGGACTCACCGATGGAGCACAGTCCTGGAGCAGAGGAGCCAGCCAAGCAGAGTAGTGCCCAATCCTACCAATGTGCCAGTGGTCATTGGGTGAAAGCAGTAAAATCAGCCAAGGTCTGAAGTGAAGCCAGAAAATCCATAGAATCATTTGAGAATGGGTCCCCATCCAGCACAGCCCAAGGAAGGGGCCTGTTACCAGCTGGAGCTTAAATGAGCAGGTGACCCAGTGGAGCACGTGGGTGGGGGTCCAGGTGAAGCTGCTTAGGGCCATTAAGGCCTGTTAAACACCTGGGGCCCTGACAAGGTTTCTCTTTTTTATCATTCTACTGTTGATTTAGTAAAGACCTCTAACTGTGTATATATATATATATATCTTTTTAATACAGCATTTTTCAGAGGTCATGATCAGATCTCCATCTTAACTGTACACGCTGGTGTCTGGACTGCTGAAAAGCATTGCAGTCTAGGGAGGGTAGGCAGTGGTGACCAGAGGAAAGACAGAGCAACAATTTTAGGATGAGAATAATATGCATTTACATATAACAAGGGCACCTGAACATCTGTTCACATTTCTTGGTGTGGTAGAAGTACCCAGAAGCCCTAGTCTGAGACAAAGAATTTGATCTAGGCACTATACAAACAGAATGTCTGAACAGGCACTAAAGATTTGCATGCCACTGCAAGTGCATTAGCAATCTAATTTAAAGCTGGTCCCTGAAAGTCAGGACTCCTCAGAAGTCCCAGGTGCTACTGCTTTCCCCAGAAATACAGGGACTCTAATTCCAGGGTCATCTGCATTTTTTACTGCGATCTAACCACATGAAATAAGTATACCATCTAATGAACTGTGGCACATTGTATAAAAGGATATAAAAATATTAATTAATGTTATACTAATATATTATTCATATAACTGCACTAGGGAGACCATGTTCTTGAAGGAATTAAATATTTCTCAGATCTGAAGTCTACTTGGTCTGTTTTTTAAGACCTGCAATATTTAACAAGAGTGGTGCCTAGATGACTTGGAAGACAATGAAAAAAAACTGTGTTTCTTCAGTGATATATACTTTGGAAACGTATCCATTAGACAAAATATATACAGCCTTTTATTATGAAGCTTACAAGTATAGTAGTTTTTGTTGTTCGGATTTTGGCATATGCCTCCAGAAACCAACCACCTTAAATTTTAAATTGCCAAGAGAAAGACTAGTGTTCTGTTTAATTATTAGTGCCATAAACCAGAACAATATTTACCTGCCTCTAACAGAGCTTAGGAAAATCCACTTATCTCTCCTGCCAGGTGCTACATTTCTCACAGTTATTAATAAAATGATCAGAAATCCTTATTTCTGAATGGCCTTTACCCCACTTTTGTCTCCTGTCAGTGTCCTTCCCAAAAGTCAGCTTGGAATTAGGAACAAATTCTGCACTTGCTCATTGGGAAGACAGAAAGAAGTGGGAGCACTCCTCTGCACCAGATCTGACCTACCACTTGATCACTAAGCCTTGATTTCTCCTCCCTCCAGCTGGAATGTGGCCCATCGAGCGTGTGTAACACACAGTTCTGCATTTCAGCAGCCTCCAGACATCCTTCTATTCCTGGCTCAATAAATGAGTTTCAGTAAGGAGACCCCTTCTGCTTAGGCATGAAATGTCACTCTGAAATCTGCTTCCTTTTGCCAGTCTTTTACCTTCCATTAGCATTCAACTTGCCCTTGCTCCATGGTCTCAAGCAAAGCCAGTCCCTGTGGCACAGCACACATGTAGCTTCCTTCAGGACTAGAAATTAATGAGAAATTCGTCAGAACTAACCAAGGTCTTTCAGAATTTAGGTTCCTGACTCGGTATTTCCATCCTGCCTCAAGCTAAGGTTTTGGGAGGGTTTTGGGTTGGGAGGATGGGGATGGCAATGGTCATGTATGTATGTATCTTCGAAAAAGAACAGATAATCTAGATACCAAGTTCAGAAGGTTTTAAGTTCCACTTAAGATCCACTTTAAGGCTCCTTCTCACCTCTTTCTCCGCTCCTCCTTACAAAGTAATAAATTAATCTTGTTCTGTGAAGAAACTGTTGTATGCTCCTGAGTGCTATGTGAGATGATGGATGAGTCCACAACACCTGTTACTGATACATACGAGGAATTAATTTCCCTCTGCCTGTTTCACAGAAATCTGTTCTTTTCTCACAAAGTCAAACATTCTGCTCCTATTTCTAGTAAATATCTCCTAGATAAGCTTTGGAAAGGTCCATAACTATTTAATAACATTTCTCTTTGTATGCCAGTAAGTTAGATTAGTGAAGAAAAGGAGGTGTACAAGAAATTAAAATTGAAGCTACTTACATAGTAGACAGACAGGCAGATAAAACTTTGCTAGATAGCTCTCCTCACACCATGAAAGTTTTATTTCTTCAGTGCAGAGTGCTAGCACTAAATCTGGGTCCCACTAAAGCTTATGCTGTTCCTTTACTTAAGGCTAAAAGAGGACTTTTGTGATCCACAACTGTATGTTCCCATTTGCAGAGAACTGAGTTTTCCTTCTAAGTAGTCCTGGAGGTTACCTGACTGCTCATTTAACCTAAAAGAAGTAGTTACAAATGTCTGCATTTACCTCCTCATCTAGACATTAATTTATTAAGAGAAATATTCACTGAAATAATTTTTGTAAGTAATTATTAGGGAAAAGTCATAGGAAGCAATTTTATAATTCCTACAATTCATTAGTCATCTCCAAATATGGTTTATATTAAATGGTATTAATCCAAACAGAGAACAGAAACATGAGAGACTAATATATTCTGATTAATGTAACCAAGGAAAACAGTTCATATTTGGACACCCAGGAAGAAGGTACCATGCCTCTGCTCACCAGAGTTCCATTTCAATACACTGACAATCCCAAGTAAAGGAGTAGCATATGCTGAAATGTATTTTAATGCCATTGCATTCTACTGAGATGATAAACATAATTTGTAAAATATATACAAGTAAGAAAACAAAACTAACAAGACATTTAATAGGGAAGTCATACCATAAGACCAAACAGGAATTGAGAATCAACTGAAGGAAACCACTTAATAAATGAGACCTTCAATCTCAGTACTGTAATAATTACTTCACTGAAAAACCCAAAAGGTAAAGATCACCAGATAGATCAGATTCTCCTAATTTCCTTTACAGAACTACTGGGGAAAAGACATAAAACTGTATTTTAATGCCTTGGTTTTGCACATGTGAAATAATATAAAATTCATAAAGGTGGAGAAAATACACTGAAGCATCCAAAAGAATTTTAAATGTCTGTGATATATCAGGAAGAATAGCGGAATGACTGAAATGGAGAAAAGTTTTAAAAGAGTTATTTCTAGATCAAAGAACAGAGTTTGCAAATCTCTTTCCACCTAAGCAAACCTCCAGCTGAAACCAACCGGACTGCTCTCAGGACCAGACAGCTCATGCCTGGTAGGAACCGTGCCAGGATCAATGCCACGTTTGGCCTGAACTTTCAGAGAATGAGGATCACGTCCCTCATTTGATACGTGCTATGCTGAAGACGTACCTTTTCTGAGATCTGTGGATAATAAAAATGACAATGCCTTGAGATGGCATAGAAAGATGACAAGGAACAGACTGAATACAGATAAGCAATATCCAAAAAGTTACAGGACAATTACAAAATTGTGACTGACGTCACTAAATTTACACCAAGTCAGGGATTAAAATTCTTTGAAAAAGTTCACTATTAATCAGTCCATTTTCAGAGCTTGTTTCTTAATATCTTTACATGCCCAAATGAAATGGCACTTGTGGAAATGCCCATGAGAGAAGAAACTCCTTCTAACTCCATTATTGTGGTAAATGTTTGCAAAATAATTTGATGTGCAAGAGTCAAAGGAGGGATTGTTGCCAAGCTTTTGAAATCAGGTACGATTTCTTTGAGGACATTTGTTCGAGGGACAAACAAGGGACAATTTCATCATACAAGAACTGGCTAAACAAAAAAGACACTAAAGGTTTATCAATTAATTATCTTCCTGAAAGACCTGAGAGAGAAAAGTATGTTTGAAATAACAAAATTACCTTTCAAAAGCCTTGTCTCACCCATCCAGGATGAAAACAGGGGAAAAGAAAAAAAGAAAGGCGGGGGAAGAGGAGTACAGAAAAACACAGAGATACCAAATGAGTCTATGATGCTTCAACCACAGTTAGGAAAAGCTGTTCCAAGTAAGGTCAGTGGCTGCCTTACCAGGGACTTACATATGAAAAGCTACAGTTCAAAATTCCTGGTCTAGCAAAGTATTCAGCCATAAACTCAGGTACTTATCTTCAGTGGTACCACTCGGACGCCTCATTACACCTCATACCCTTACATATTTGTTTCAGTTGGGGTCCAAATGTATCACTGCTAAATACATCAAGCTGCTGGATCAGAAGCTGATATAGGTTTTCCTAGAGTTTCCCTATGAGTTTCTTTTCCCCTACTGGACTAGGTATAAAGAAAGGCAAAGAAAGCCTGTCTGGCTCTGCACCTGGCATACATTCCTCTATACACGGAGACAAAGTATCAGAAAAGGAAAAATAGAACATTTTTCAGTGACCCTGACATTTGATACTGATGCAAAAAAAGGAAAGGAATTACAGTGTTAGAAGCCAAAAGCATGAAGTTTCTTTATATTTCCTATGATTTAATATCTCTCTCTCCTCCACATACAGCAGATTCCTTTTTAGAGACTCTTGAAGATGGGCCAACAGTCTCTGATGGGCCAGCAATGTCTCTGATGACACGGTGGAAAGTTTCTAACCACAGTATCATTTGCAGCATTTCTCATTTATTTTATCCCCAGCCCCCAAAGATATGCCTTTTCTGATGGAATAAATGTTTCTTTTCATTTTTTATGAATAGTACTGAAAATCTATTTGGTGACCAAACGAATTAAAATAGACACTGAGTCCAATTATTTAGGTTTGTATGAAATCTGTTGTAAAACCTGGCTTCCAGATTTCACTCAGTCTAAACAGATATCAGTGACCCTGACAAAACAGTCATAGTACCTGTTTAACCAGCTTTGTAAATTATTTTTTTCCTGTAATAAATATGAAGGTAAAAATTTGGAAAATCAGGCCTTCCCTCTGCAGCCTGTCATCCTTACTACCAGGGGCTCTAGAGGAGGGCAGTACTGCACAGACCAAGTGATAATTCAGGGTTCCTGGCTGTAAGGCCCAATCACTGAATCATTTGCCACATCAACCTCATTTTCGGACCAGCTCTCAAGCTCTCATCCTAGCTGAGAGAAGCAGTTCAGTTTGAGCATGAACTAACCTGTCTGCCACTGTATCACCAAAGTCTAACCATCATGACAAAGTATATAAAAAAGCATGTGCTGCTTTACAGCTCTCTGCAAATTTTAAGAGAAAAAAACTCCCACTGACTTCAAGAGGCTTCAGATCTAGCCCACAGTGGAATAGCTTCACTCTATTTTTCAAGAGACTTGAAATATCAAATACCGTCTGATTATTCAGGCTTGAGTCTGATCTCACAAAGTGTATGCAGACTTAATCTATTGGGCTAGAGCTGCAAAGGCTGCCAGTGGCACTGCAGTGCACTCAGGCTGCCGTGGATGTAGCACAGCATCACCCTGGGAGCCGGCGTGTTCCTGCCTTTCCTCTGCTGGGGTGAAAGCAGAACACGATCCACTCACAGCTGAGATGAAAGATCGCCCAGTTATCTGCACAGCTGCACACCTTTGTAAAAATTATTTAAATCAAAACACTTGACAGCCATCTGACATGCTGTGAATATGTGTTGTACCTCCCAGCCTTAGGGGTGAGCGCAATACTGTCCACATATCATAATCCTGGGATATCAATGTTTAACCACGCTGTAAGGCTCTTTAGTGAGAAAGCAGTGTATGCTTTTAACTAAATGGCTACAACCTGGAGCTAGACTCCAGCCTGAGGACTGGGGCAATAAAACGGTTTTGTCTGACAAACCATTAGCAGAGATTTGCTAGTGCTGTTAGTCAGAGTGTAGAATCCCCAGAGCATTCAGAAGCCTCCCTTAAGGAATTAATGCTTGATTGTTTTGCCATCCAAAGAATGTTTACAGAAGCCAAAACAACCATGCTTGCTGTCCACTGTGCAAAGAGGTGATGACATCAAGAAGACAGGTCACAAGTCTGAGTTTATAGTCATTACACTTGTGTTGGTATGGCTTTTCATCCACTCAGTATGATCTTATGACCCCACAACTTTACAACCTTCCACTCTCTGGGCTTCATAGCACCTCTCCACTCTAGGTTAATCATTTCTCTGCCATTATCTGCCAACAGTTCTTATCTCTTTTGCTGTCACTTTATAACAGGGTCTCTTATCAAGCTGTACAAAATCACGTGACGATGCCAAACCTATCACAAGTTCCAATTCTTCTGATTAGAGACTATCATGAAATGGGATACATGGTTTACAGCAGGTCACTAATGCTGGAAAAAGTACAGAGTCCACTCAAAGACATGCTTGTTACTTTCTGAATTCTTGGATATTTTTTTTTGTTGTTGTTCATCACGCCGACTTTCACTGAAAGCTATTATAGCCTGGGTCTCAAGGCCAGAAAAGTTTACAGGCTGCACCTCTTCTGCACTCCATGCTGTACACCTTGTACCCAAGGGTACGGTATATTTACACCTAATAATGTCTTCTGGTTCCCACACAGCCATCATACAGGAATCTATAAAGCATGGACTTACATCAGTTGGTAAGTAACAGTTTTCCAACTGTTTTGAAGACTCTGTGTAAATATGTTAGATTTGTGGCTGTCCAAACTGGAAAAATCACTACAACTGGACAAGCCAAAACTGATTAATTTGCACATGTATTTAGGCAAGATAGAATTTTTATGATTCAATGTAAAAATGTAAGAAAACAGATGATGATTCATTGAATAACAATTTTCACTAGAGACAGTGCCATTATCAAATATATAATCGGATAATTAACAGTATCTTTATCTATTACAATTGATAATAACTGTGAAATTGTGTGTGTGCATGTATAAACATTTGCAAAAATTGGATTTAAATTGCTTCTGGCCTGATTATTCTTGCTGAAGAAAACCTCAGGAATGTTTTTGTGTCTTTTCTGTAGTACTGTAGTTTCTGTCAAATACAGATTCTTTTTTAGCTAAAAATGAAGACATGTCATGACTCAGTGGGGGTGGGCTGGATAATAAAAGTCAGTTAAGACTTCAGAGCAGCAAAGAAGTGAATACCTTCAGTAGCATATGGAAACAGCACCTGCTCCCCTTCTGGAAGCCATCAGGCATGGGTTTCTCTGGCTTGCAGGTACAAGGGGCATGGCACAGCCAGCTGGCCTGGGCTGTCCCAGGCTATGGGGGATGTGTCTGAGCCCCTGCCTTGTGTGTCTGCCCACCACCTCCCTTACCTTCTCTTCACATTCCCTATCTCAGGCCATTCTGGCTCTCAACACACTCATGGAGTGAGGTGTCTTTCCTTTGACAGGGCAAGAGCATCCCCTGCCCCATCAGCCTGTGCCCAGATCAGGACTGGGGCCAGGCAGGGCTGGAGAAGGCTTACCAAGGGAAACCCCTCCTTCATGGAGCAAAAGGAGCTTCGCAAACCAGCCCAGCAGCACTGCAGGTTCCACAGCCCAGGGTTTTGCAAGGTAGTGCCTCAGCACAGCAGTTCCTGGCAAGGATGAAAGAAGGGATCTTTGGCCCTCATGCAGAACTAGGGCACGCTCTCCTCCTCTTGCCCCAAAGTGCGTCATCACATGGCAGGCAAGGAGCTCGCCCTGATGCTGGGTGTGATATGGGCACCTTGCCATCAAGGGAGGCTTTGGGACTGTGGGGAAGGAGAGTGCAGCAACAGCTACAGGAAATAGCCTCAAACATAGCTGATCTTTATCTTCTGGTTGGAGCTGTTGCTTCTCCCTGGAAAGGGCTCCCACCTCACCCTGGACCCAGCTGTGTTCCAGGCAGCTGACCCCCAGGGCACCCTCTTTAACTGCTCTAAAACTCCTGCACAAAAACCATGCCCAACACTGTAGCAAGATTTACTGGGCTGCAAATGTATGACTGGAGAACTAATGCCCGTGGATCACACCACCAGGCTCATGACCACCTGCTCCCTGGACACCTGTGCCTGGTGGCAGCCCCACTCTGGGATGGGTTCCTGGTGCCTCTCTTCAGAGGGAGTCTTGTGGTCCCTCTGGCCCTCTGGCAGTGTTGTCAGGGTATCCTATCTATAACAAACAGAGGGCACAGGACACTCCTGGGCTGTTGGACATGACTGTGACCAGGATCAGATCATACCTGGGCCAGGAGGGATGATCCCAGCAAAGTCACAGAGAATTCAAAGCCAAATCCACTCTGGTGCTTCTCTACAGGTGTGGGGTTCTCCTCTGCACAGCTCTGCTCCCAGAAACACATGGAAAAGGTGGCAAGTCCAGCTTCCCTGCCAGCCCTTCCTTTACTGGGCCTTGCTCTAACTGTTGCTCTTTCTGGCTGCCAGGGAGGGACCTTCTGGTTCCCCCTCCTCAGCCTTCAGTATGGGATAGCAAAGTAATTATACAACTCATGTAACCGAAGAGTTGTCACTCAGATAAGGTTGAAAGGACACAACCCAAGTGGAAGGGAAAATAAGACATTTATCTGTGATATTTGGACCAATAAACTGTAATTTTCATGATTTCCAAAAAACTGGTAGATCTGGGTTCCCTAAATCATGTTGATATGAGAAATAGATTGCTGGAGTAGCAGAGACTCTTATCACCATACCTCTAATATGCACTTGTACGTGACCTGTGTCACAAATATACCAGGACAGATTCACAAAGCATGGCTCAAAAAAAGCAGTTCTAAATCTTGTGAAACTCTCCAAAGTCCTGTGTGCTCTGAGTCAAGGGGAGGATTCCGCCCTTGTATGGCACTGCTCAGCCGGAGCCTATGGGGGCAACCCTGAAAAATGCATCTAATTCAGCCTTCTAAACTGATCACTGTGTACCTGTAAGGGTTAAATGTAACCAGCACCACCCTGAGGGCCTCTGCTTGGAGGTGGGGGAACCGAATAGGAAGGAGCTGGATTCTGTTCTTATTTGCACTGGAGAGTAATTCTTTAGGAGAAAAAGCTGTCCTCCCAGGGTGTAAGTACAATCAGCAGCAGGGTCAAGTGCTCTTAAAAGTAAATGCCATCCCTGGCCTTTCACTTTTGTCCAGTCCCTCCCAGCATCTCCTTCAGTTTTTCCCCTCTAACCAAGGCAGAGCAGGTGGGCTTGTGATGACTGCCACAGCCTCTGCAGCCCTCACCCCATGAGCCCCTCCAGCCAGGGACACTTGCTGCTTCCCAGCACAGAGACTGAGAGTTCCTCTTGTCAGGGAGCACCTGCTTTGCAGAATGCACCCAGTGCGTTCACCCATCTTGGGATAAGTTAGTTTTTGTTATAAACCAGTGACATGTCACAGCAAGAGTGACTTAGCTTCCTCCCAGCAAGGAGGGCCTCACCCAGCTCCCATGAATGCAAATCAAACTCCATTGATAAAAATAGCAGTGGATCTCTCCCTTGGAGAGCAAACAGAACCAGCCTGGAGCTGGAGTGTGAGTGGGCACTACCAGTTGTTGACACCTGCTTTTAGGTTTACAGTCATACAGTCAAAGAGGCAGCTAGAATTCACAAAATCTTAATAGTACATCCTATCTCCAGATCATGCATACTATATGGACTTGTAAACATTTTTACGGAAATGCCATGATTTTTTTCTTCTATCAGATTCTGAGGCAATACAAAGATACTTGACTAGTTTTATTTTTCCTCTAATTAGCTTTTTGTCTTAGTGTCATCAGGGACATTATGCAATTTTTATAAGCATTAGCTATGATTATTTAACAGAAAAAACTGTTTCATTAATTAGAAAAAATGGTTATATAGGAGAAAAGTAATCTACTTGTAGTTTCCAACTGTGAAATTTTTTAGCTTGTAGAATACTTACTGCCATCTTAATTTTAATGTATGTCCTCAGGCAGTTAACAGTATTATAATTAGGACTCATGAGTTTGTCAAATTTGTTTTTATATTTAGTAGTAGTAGTAATAGTAGCAGTATTTTCATATGATTAACAAAGACACCAAATACTATCTTTAAAAGTCTGGATTAGGAGTTTGGCCAGCACTTATGCTGGCAAAGGTTCCACAGAAGTGAACAGTTTGGGCTGTGTGAGGACTGAAAGATATGCTGTAGGTTATTTTTTTTATACCAGTGAACTTTTGCTATTATTCTTTACTTTTGTGAATTTTCTTCCCACTTTCCTGTGGTTATACTGCAAATGAGCTATCTACAATAGGGACAGTACTTACATTTACATCCGATTTTTTCCAATTAGTCTGATTTTAAATACCAAAATACATGAGGCAAAGTAACAATGATTATGCCTGTAGTCTCCAGAGGGAAACCTCCAATACTGACAAAATGCCTCCAGCCACTTGTCCATGGGGGTAATTTAAAGGTCAGCTCTCAAACTTATCTTATATAGAGTGAAAGGGAAGAATTGTCTGCAGCAGCAGTTTTGTTAGGCTGTATTGTAAGGAAACCTGTTAAAACTTCTCATGCCAGTTATTATTAATTTCTAGAGTTTACTCACATATTACAGGAGTACATTATATACATTACATAGATATGCAACCTTATATATAATAATATATATTGATACATTGTTATGTACAATGAACAAACATGCATATGTACAAATCCTTATCAAGATTTCTCAGTGTAAACTATGTCTGGTTTATCTTCTCGTGGTTTGTTTTATGATTTTACACTTATGTGTAAAGACGTATAGATATATATGAGCTCAAACTTTTTTCATTATAAAGATCAGCTATTAAATTATTTTTAAGTGAAGTTTTCCAAGCTTTGAAACATGGGGTGGGGGGAGGTGGAGGGAAGAAGCAGACCTAAAACATCTTTTTTTTCCACCAGCAGATCAAGGTCAGTTGCCTCAGTAAAAGAAATTTCATTTTTAAGCCTGTCTGTGCAGGATAAAAATCAATTATCTCTTATGATACAGAGACGGGCACTCAGCCCTGACAGGAGCCTTGCTGTATATACAAATATATTTGGAGTTCTCTTTCCAGATCAAGCTCTAGCTTTTTTAACCAGAGGTTCCACACTCGGCTCCAAAGGGGCAGCACAGGCAGAAACAAAAGAGCCTCGTCACAAAAGTAATTATCAATGCTGGGAAGGGGCAGGGGGATCGCGGCGGCGGAGGGGAGCGTCGGGATGATCCGGGGCGTCCGCCGGCCTGGCCCCGCGGCCGCCCCAGCCGGCAGCACCGGGGGGCACCGCGCCGGGCAGCGGCTCCGCTTCTGGGAGAAGGGCCCCTGCTCATGGATTCACCTCCTCGCCTCCGATTAGGGGGGAAGCCGCCACCCCCGCAGCAGACAGGAGCGATCAGGGCGAGCGCGTTTCCCCGTCGCACCGTTAGCGGCAACAGGTCCAGGCAATGCGGGACTAGAAGGCGTTTTCCCCACGGAACTCGTGTAATTTATGGCAGGGAAAAAAAATATTCTAGCAGAATTCCTGCTTGCAAAACTGGATGTTTAAGTGTCGCGTGGAACAGACCGCAGTTCGCTGCTGATGGGATCGATGCAGGGAAGCCCTCCCGCCGGCTCTGGGCACGGCTCACCGCCTCCCCAAGGGCGCACGGAGATGCCTTAGCCCTTCCAGGCCCTCCAGTTAGATCAGCAGGATCTCCGTCGGGAAGCCGCCTCGCAGCAGGCAGTGCCCGGCCGCCCCTGCCCACTTGTGTCACCCTCGGGCGGGCGGCCCCGCGGGAGGGAGCGCGCCCCGCGCCGGGCGATGCGGTGGGGACGCGGTGGGGACACGGCGGGGACACGGCGGGGACACGGCGGGCCCGAGCCGGCGGGACGGAGCAGACGGCGGCGGGACGCGGTGAAGTGTTACGACACCTCACTGATGACTCACTTAGCAATAAAAGAAAGGCAATCGCAGCGATGCTTTACCACCCACTTGGCCCTGCTCGCTCCTCACTCCCGAGTCTAGTGTCATCACGCTGCTGCCAGGTGTTCATCGGGCAGCAGTGCATTCCGGCGGGCAGCAGGAGCTTGGCCGGGCTTGAAAAATAGCTTCTCGGTCAATAATTGACTGTTTGGAAATGACTCTTTATGTCGGATCGGAGAAGAACGACATCTCCGTAAGGCAACAGTGAACGATTAGCTGCAGAAAAAAAGGGAACAGGCTTTGGAAATGATCCTCTGTGGCGTGCGTTTTACAAAAGTAAAGTATTTTGCAAAAGTATTTCAGCCTGAAGCACCCACTCTGTTTTGCTGACAGTGGATCAAAAAGAAAAAAAATAGGCGAGGAAAGTTTATTTTTGTGTTTGAGGTGGACTGGTTTTGTGGGTTAGGGATTCTTGTTCGGGTTTTTTGGTTTTTTTGGTTTGGTCTGATTTTTTCAGTTCTCTAGACAGGACAGTTTGTTTTCTAAAGCCTGAGTTGGAGGCACTAGCAGCCCCCATTCAATGAATCCCTAGGAATTAAATGCAGTATTGCCTCGGCAAAAAGATGAGAGGAAACCGCTTTCGAGGTACTCTCCCCTTCGCACTGCAGGGGGGATCTGACTGTGACAAGAAGTGGAGGGGGGAAGACGTGAGAGGGAAGAGGGAAGAGGGAAGAGGGAAGAGGGAAGAGGGAAGAGGGAAGAGGGAAGAGGGAAGAGGGAAGAGGGAAGAGGGAAGAGGGAAGAGGGAAGAGGGAAGAGGGAAGAGGGAAGAGGGAAGAGGGAAGAGGGAAGAGGGAAGAGGGAAGAGGGAAGAGGGAAGAGGGAAGAGGGAAGAGAAGAGAAGAGAAGAGAAGAGAAGAGAAGAGAAGAGAAGAGAAGAGAAGAGAAGAGAAGAGAAGAGAAGAGAAGAGAAGAGAAGAGAAGAGAAGAGAAGAGAAGAGAAGAGAAGAGAAGAGAAGAGAAGAGAAGAGAAGAGAAGAGAAGAGAAGAGAAGAGAAGAGAAGAGAAGAGAAGAGAAGAGAAGAGAAGAGAAGAGAAGAGAAGAGAAGAGAAGAGAAGAGAGCAGAACCTGTACTGGACACGCCTTTCCTGGTGTAAACAGTCTCGTAACACTGGGCGTGAGAGGTGCGTGAGGTGGAGCAGCAAACTGGCGTTATGAACTTCGCCGGCTGCAGAGGGATCCCGTGTCTGCCGCACGCTGCCTCCTCCGGGGCACTTCCCGAGGCCGCGCCCGTCTCTGCCGCGGCCGCGCCGCTGCGTGCCCGTGGCTGTGCCAGCCTGTGCCCGGGGCTGTGTGGCTGCGCCGGGAACAGGCTGCGTGGCGCTGACTCCCTCCTCGAGCCTGGCTGAAGTCACAGTTTTCACTGTAGGATGGCTCAGGGCAGTTCTGGGCTGGCAGGCAAAAGGGAATGTTCAGCGGGAGAGAAAGAAGGACATGATGCGGGTTTCTCTCCTTAAATACTTCCATTTAAGTAGTTTTGACCGGATTTAGACTTCCTAGCAGAAGTTTTTATTTGTTTCATTTGCTTCTGCGAAGTTTGTCTTGAACATTTACCACCGTCACCCCCAAACGTTCACTTTCGCTAGTTTGCTGAGAAGATAAATCAAACCTTCTCCGGGACACTTCCCGATACAAAGCTCGAAGGGAGCATGCTGTTTGTTTCTCATCAAGCAGACCTTCCAAGTTGGAAATGTCTCTGTTTAGGGAAAAGGCTTTGAAATTTGCTCAGGTTCTGTGGACTCTTGGAAGCTGTAAGAAATCGGAGCTTGCCTAGAAATATCATCACACAGAACCCTCTGCCTTGAAAACAGAGAGGTGGAAGAAGCTTCAGATTATTTAAAATTAGACAGTGGGTTTTTTTAATGTAAATGTACATACATTTAAATGGGAAAGTATAAAATATTCCAGGTCTTGCTCCTTGTACTAATCAAGGCTGCTGCAGGCTCCCCGAGCCATCATCTTTTATAATTATAATTACACGCGTCAATCAAGACCTTCAGGCAAAGTCAGAACAAGGCAGGCAAACTCAGGAGAGAAATCGCATTAAAAAAAAAAAGTTTGGAGAACTTAGTAAGGAATGGAGAAGATATTAGAAGAAAGGGTAATTAAGGTTGCTCAAGGCAATCGTGAGAGCTAGAACTCCATGTTAAATTAAATGTAGCCACAAGGGACCAGGTATCATTTTTAATATGTACTGCCCTAAACTGTTACTTCGGAGAAATGTGGATGTGTAATAACCACTCCAAAGTATTTTCATCCATAGCGACAGCTCGCAGAGTGACTTTGCGATGTACAGACTGAAATCTCTCCAAACCCTTCCCTGGCGGAATCACATTAAGCCCACGAGTAGGAGCGAAAAGCCCGGGGACCAGTGCTAGGGCCATATCCTCGGGGGAGTATTGTACGGGGAGAGCCGACCCGGCCCGGGCCACTCGCCGGCGCAGGCACTTGGCCGCGCTGCCCGCGGGGGCCGCAGCCCGCCTGGCCCCGGCTGCGCTCGGGCTGTTTTCGCCTGCCCTGTCCGGACGCGGGGTTTCCTTCCCCTGCTTTTCCCCCGAACAGGGATGCCTTCCCCGGAGCAGCGGTGACGAGAGTGGCATCACGGAGAGCTCCGTCGGGGTGTCGCCAAGCGGCGTGACCCACCCGGCGGTGAGCGGTAGGGAGGGGACCGGCTTGCCCGGTGGAGCCCAGCGGGCTGCAGGACCCAGGTCCGTGGGTGTCCTGACGGTCTGCTGTAAATGCGCCCGGAGCTGTGCTCTGACAGCACTTCTCCTCCGGGGAAGGGCTGCGAGGAGGGGTCGCTCCTCTGTGAGCCGCCCCCGGAGCGCTCCGGCCGCCCGTCGGGCCCAGGCGGCCCGGCTGCAGGCTCGGAAGGCCGGAGGGCCGCGGCCTCGCCGCGCCGCGGAGACCCCCGACCCGCAGCCCTCAGGGCGGGTGCCGGGGGAGCGGAGCGGAGCCGCCGCTGTGCTCTGGACGCCGCGTGTTGAGCCGCCCGGGCTCAGCGCTGGGCGATACTACACGAGAGGGGTTGTTTGCAACTAATGTATCTGGGAACAATTTCCCAGGGGCCGAAACAGAGTCTCAGCCTGAGTTACTTCTGCCTAGAAACGGGGGCATTCCCTCGAGAGGGTTTTCAGCCGCCCCGTCCTAGCCATCCAGCTGTTTTCTCACGCAGCTCGCCATCCTGCTGTCCTAAAACTTATTCGCAGATGACCTGCTAAACTGTGAAATTATAACTTGAGGTATAAGGTGTTGATATAGTTCACCCGCTCGAACTCCCGCCCGAAGGGGAATGGGGAAAGGTGAGAATGGAAGGAGCCCGAGAGGTCTGAGCCTCTCTGCGTGCTGGGCTCTACTCCGCTGATGCTGGTGTTGGGTTGGCTCGAGATTTGCGCTGAACTAGCAAAGGTGTCCCGGCTACTGGATGCAAAAAGTTGAGCGCAGCCGAGTCTGCTCTCTGCATGTGGTGCGCTTGACTCACTGCGGGTTCACCCTGCGATCACCACCACTAAGTTACAACAACGACCAGTTTTCACCATCTCTCTCCCAGTCGGTGGGAAATGCCATACTCTGCGCTGGAGACAGTTCCGCGCCCCACTTCCCATCGGAAGCAATTTTCACCGCCAAATATTTTCAGCTCTTAATATACACAACGGAGATTAAAGTGCCAGAGGAGCACGGGCAGCCGAGCGCTCGGATGGGGAGCTCGGATGCTTTCCAAGGTGCAAATATCGCTCATCCCACACCACCAAACCTATGCGCCGCAGTGGGAACTGCGCGGAGCCTCCCGGACCCTCCCGGCGAAGGAGGGGTGGGAAGGGCAACGGGGGCAGGCAGAGCTCCGGCTCGACTCGCCGGGCAGTCTGCACCCCGCCGCCCCCGGAGCTCCCCCGCGCCGCGCCGCGGGGCCGCCCGGCTCTCGCCGCTGAAGCACCAGCGTGCGAGAAACGAGTTCTTTGGGACAACTTGGAAAGCAGTGCAACTTGCTGCACTGTGAGCCGGGGAAGGGAGCGATGGCTCTGCCAGGGCACTGGCTTTTGGCAAACGATGCTACTGGCACTGACAGATTTCGCAAGAAGCTTAGGGGAGGGAGACCGAAAAAGCCTAAATAGGTGCAGCGAGCTCCAACGCGGCTCCTGCCCGCTTGTGTCAGACCCTAGGGCTGCGCCGGCTGCAACGTGGCCGCAGGGGTTGGGGGTTCCACTGTGTACCCCCGCCCGCCCCGAGAGAAGGCGAGGTCCGGGGTGTCCTCAGCCGCCGCTGGCCGGGCGAGGGCATTGCCCCGCCGGCCCCAAGGGAGCTAGAGCGTGGCTGCCCGCCGGCACAGCCGCGGAAGGGAGAGTAGGCGTAGCCCCAGCTCGGCGGGGCTGGTGACCCGTCGGGCTCCGCTGGGGCGAGGAGGGGTGGCAGCAGCCCAGTTCCTCACGCCGCAGCCCCGTTTAACCAGCGGGGGTGACTGCGCTGGGCCAGTGTGTGTGCGGTGCGTGTGTGCGCGGGGGGTGTTGCTCATCCCGCCTCTGCCTTATTGGCTGCAAGGGCGGTGTCGGGGCCCCCCTTCGCCGGAGACCCCGCACCCTGCAGCCCCCAGGCTCCGGGAGCGCCTCCCCGCGGGGCCGGGGCCGGAGGTCCCGACTCGGCACCTCCGCACTTGTACCGGGGGGAAGCGGGGGAGGAGGAGGAGGAGGAGGAGGAGGGAGGAAGGGAGGAGGGGGACGGGGGTGGGAACCCTGTCCAGCAGCACCAGCGGCAGCAGAACGCTCCTGTGCACTGTGCCGCTCCGCATGGATCGGGGCGCCGAGCTGCCGCCGTGCTGAGCCCCGGGTGGAGCTGCTGCCGGCTCCCGGGGTTCCTCCTTCCTCCACGGCACCCCTCGGTCTTCCTCCTCCTCCTCCTCCTCTCTTCTCCGCCCCCCACCGCCTGCAGCCCGACTACCGCTCCGTGGCTCCGCTAGCTGCGGGCACCCGGCGGCGCTTCCCGGCGGCCGGGGCCGCTCGGTGCTCCCGCTCCAGCTGGGCAAGGGCTGGCGTGGAGCACAGGGAGGGAAGAGGCGGAAGAGGGGGAAGAGGCAGCGGCCGCCGAGCGCCCCTTGCTCCAGCTAAATCTGTGCTGCCGTGTCCAGGTGCTGTTGTCGCGGACGGACACGGAGCTCCCAGACCGGCCCGCAGCCGCCTTGTCATGCTGCCCAAAGTGGAAACGGAGGCTCTGGGACTCGCCCGGTCGAATGGGGAACAGGGGCAGATGCCGGAAAACATGCAAGGTAAGGGGGGAGAGGCATGGCGCTCCCCCTCCGCGCACGCTCGGGTTTCCCTCGGCAAAGCGCTCCTTCGTCCTGCCAAAAAAGTTTGTGGCTGTTGCTTGCGAGCTCCCCCCGCCGCCGCCTGCTCCGCGCCTCCCAGAGCCCCTGCCTTCGCGGGCCAACTTGCAGGGTTGCTCGAGCGGGCAATGGGTGTCGGGGCACCGGGTGCCGGGGCACCAGGGCCGAGGCGACGGAAAGGCCCTGGTCAGAAAGTGCAACCGCGGCCGGGGAACCGTCAAGCACCTGGCCGGTCGCAGCCTTCCCTGGCGTGCAGACGCCCCGTCGGACACTGCCTCGCCCTGCTGCAGATGCGGGGGATCTCGGTCTAATTCCCAGTCCGCGCCAAACTGCCTCGGAGTTTATGGCAGGCGGAGTTAGGCGGGGAAGTCCTGCCGAGCACTCCGTGTGCCACACACCGGTCCCGAACGGGACCCGAGGGCTCTGTCCCGCGGGTGCGGCGCTCGCAGGTACCGCGCAGGTGGCAGCGGCGGTGTCGCGAAACTTCGCAGTAGAAAGCCCCGATGCCGCGGAGGATTTGCGCCCTTGCGGGGTACTCAGGAAGGCAGAGGGATGCCCGAGTTGGGATGGTGCTGGAAATGTCTCTGGGGGTTGGCGGGACGGGGCTGTTCCCAGTGCCCTGCTCCGGCTCGGAGCGCTGCGCGGAGGGAGACGGCGCAGATCCCGCCGAGGGTCGGCTCCGTGCCTTGGAGCTGGCACCCCGGGATGCAGTCAGTGGCCACCCAGCCCTGTGCGCCTCTCCTGGGGCCCCAACTCCCGTTCTGCCCGCTCTTTCGAAATTATCCCCTCTCCTCCCTGCTGTGAAGTAAGGGCGGGATGGGCCGGGGACCTGGAGGTGCTGGAGGCGACCTGCACAGCCCTTTCCTCACCCAAGGAGGAGGCTCCGTGCAAGGGCACGGCGCTTGGAAAACCCCTGCTTTTCCATTTGTTTTTTCCTACGAGGAGGGGAACTTCGCCCCAGCGCCGTACCCTGGAGCCGAGACCGCAGGAGCAGAGGGGAGGGCCGGGCCCTCCTTCTCCTCCGCCTGCGGCCGCCCCGTGTCCGCCCCACACCGCTGGCAGGCGGCGATCCCTGGCCGTGTCGAGGTCGCTCAGGAAAGGTTTCTCCGGCAGCGTGCTAGCGGGATAATGTCCCCGCGCTCCCCGGTAGCTCCCCCGAGCGCCGGGGCGCAGCTCTTTGCTTTGGCGACCGGGCGCTTCAGGCGGAGTCTGAGCGCTCCAGTGCCCCCGACCTGTGGCAGCCGCAGGGTTAAAGACAAAAAGGCGACATCCTAAGCAGTGCGGCGGCGATGCCCACCGCCTCTCGCCTTGCTCAAGGAGCCTTCCGCTGCCACGATGCTTGCCGACCAGGTCGGGGGCTTAGCAGCAGGGAAGGGAAAGGAAACCGGCCCCACATGGAGTGGAAGGGTTTCATTTTGGGAATAACCTGAGCGGCTGACCGGGGCTCCTTGTGGGGGAGCTCGGCTCGAGTGACCGCGCTTCACTCCGCATGTTTTAGCCCCCCGTCCTCTCCTGACGCCTCCTCCCCGCCTTTTCCCCGAGCGGCAGAAACTTCAGGCGGCCCCGGCGCGCAGCTTTCACGCCCAGCCCCCGGCAGCGGGGGATGCTGGGTCTGCGGGCCGGGCAGACCTGAGCGCATCCCCCGAGGACGGCGGTCCCGGTGCGCCGTCTCTGCCGACCCGCGGACGGCTAAAAAGCGTCTCTCCCGTGTCTCTGCGGACCCGCGGGCTGTGACAGCCGGGGCTGCGGGCACGCAGCGCTCATCCAGCGGCGCGGGCAGGGGGCGAGGGCGAGGGGGCGGTCACCCCGAGACGACGGGTTTGGGAGGCGCGGAGCAGGTTTTAAGCTGGTTTTGCAAGCAGCTAACTTGGATTTCACGCGGTGCAAAAGTGCTCGATCTGTGAGATACAGATTTTGTCTAGGTAAATATTTGCAGGCTGATGTTGAAAGAAAACTTTAAAGGAAACGAATTGCTTTAAATATGCAAGTGACAGTCTTTTCTTTCTGCTTTTTTAAACGTTACCCTTGATAATTCTTGGATTTAAATTAATTCTTTCAGTTTGTGATTCCATAAAGTAAGCACTAGGTTAAAGGCACTCTATAAATATAAATATCTAAACATAAAACTTAGAAGTTGATGGTTCTTGCTATAGTTCTTAAGTACCATGCAGATTTGATGATGATGAAAAACTGCATGTCTCCATGTAAGTTGTTTTTAAAAATAAAACGTTTTGTCCCTCTATTTTCAATAGTGTGCTTGTTTTAAGTGAGCTTTCTCTCTAGGTGAGAACAGTTGAAAAAAATTTAAGTTAGTAACATAAATTCTAATTGAATGTGCTATTTCTCCTTTCCCCAGTGTCTCAGTTTAAAATGGTGAATTACTCTTATGATGAAGACCTTGAGGAACTATGTCCAGTCTGTGGAGACAAAGTGTCTGGGTACCATTATGGACTTCTCACCTGTGAAAGCTGCAAGGTTCTCTACTTATTACTCCATACAAACACAAGTATAGCAAAAAATGTTTCAAATATAAGCAGAAAAAAGATAATTAAAGAAAACAGATGTATAATAATTTGGGTTGTTCCTGATATGTTTCTTATTACATTCACATAAAAAATTTAACCACCAAAAAGCTTTAGGATTTAGAAGTCTCTTTGAGAGAGATATCTGCACAAATGGAAACAACTTTGACTGATTTGCATTGTAGTTTTGTCATTGCTTTTAAGTATTTTGCTGTTGTCATGTAGTTCTAGAAGAACTTTCATTCCTAACTGTCCTAAATATTGGTTTTAGTTGATTTATATCCATTCAGAGTATTTCTTTTCCTGGAGAATAAAGTAAGAAAATTATCCTCAATACAGATCAGCTTTGCAAAATCTAATGCAGCTTTCTTAAGATTTTTCTTTCATCCTTCAATATTCCATTGTACATTTCTGTGACTATAATGACTATGCACTTTTTTCATGCAAACTAGAACTGTCAGAGCTTACTTGACACACGAAGTCAAGTAACTAATTATTTGGTTAGATCATTCATTAATTTTGAAAATAAAATATTATTAAATGCAATTTATCATATGGAAAGATGAATATATCTGCACTGTTTTATTATACTATAAGGTTTACATAATTATGATTTTATGATGTCATATTTTTAGTGTAAAATTTTTAAAATATTTTACAGTTATTTAAGTAGTGCACTGTAAAGGAAACTCCTTTGCCAGAACAATGCAATTTAACATTTAGTTGCATGGAAAAATTAACTTAGTCCATTATATTTTCACTAAAAAATAATCAATGAGTAGTGAATGACAAGCACTTATTATGACTCTAGCATGCTCCACTGGGATGTACAGTAGCCAGAGGTATTCTGTACCTCTGTTATCTTTGCAACAGTGTCCCTACTTATTTCATGCAAAACTACTTTAAAAGAAAGACTTTAATAATTCTGTTATGATTAAAGAATACAAAAGGAACTGGTCAGTGTCACTATTTCTGCCACCACTGTCAGAGGCACAGAAGGCTACAGCCTTACCAATCTCTGACATAAGCCTATAAAACATAGCACTAAGACAAGAAAACCTCCTCTGGAGTCTGGGTTCAGATTACTCATTTAAAATAAACTCTGTAACTTTGTAAGTGCTTGAGTGGCATCTGAAAATTATGTTACAATGATTTCCATAAAATAAAATGCTGAAATAGAATATTCAAGCAAAACAGGCTAATTTTTGTATCTATCATACAGGGATTCTTTAAGCGAACAGTCCAGAATAACAAAAGGTACACATGTATAGAAAATCAGAATTGCCAGATTGACAAAACACAGCGAAAACGATGCCCTTATTGTCGATTTCAAAAATGTCTAAGTGTCGGAATGAAATTGGAAGGTAAGAGCTACAGTCTTGCTGATATCTTCAACTATACTATAAAATTATAGGATTAGATGTTGCTACATTCTATTTTATATTTCAAAAGTTACATATTTATGTTTTTGAAATTATAATAAAAGATTACTGTGCATGCTCAGTGAAATTGTTGCTTTATAAAAAAATCTAGTGAGTAAATGGTATAACACTAGGAACCATAGTCCGTTTTTTCATATACATTTCATATAGTTTGATATTTCAGGAGTTTAAAGTCTGTGAATTAATGGAACTAGATACAATAGTTTTGCAGCTTTTTAAAAAGACTTGTTTTAAATTAAGCATAAAATACATAAGAAGTGTCCAGATTATAAAAAAAATTATTTGTTACTATGGAGAGTGATCTGATTTTATTTGTATTTTATCTAGGGTTGATGGGGTTTTTAACATACATTCTTCTGACAATAAGGCAGAAAACAAAGAAACAGATAAAATAAGGGTTTTTCTCACACCAACTTGCCTTTGAGATTAAGGAACCAAATAATCTCTAAAGTTGTGTCCTATATTTTTGTAATGCTACACCTGTGAGGCTATTGCAATTGAAAGAGAATAAGGCATTTTGAAGTACACTTTTTGACTTCATTTCACTTTCTCATCTACAGAGAATAATGAAAAGTGTACAATACCCTTTGAGGTAACCGAATGCAAAAATGTCGACTTGAATTTGTGAATCATACATAGTTCATTCTAACTTTGATATATAAAATATTGAAATTCAGATTTCACAGCAGATGACATTTTTCCTTGACCAAGGACAAGCTCCTACATTCCTTACTGTTACAACTGTACTGAAATGACATTCACCGTAGATGCTTAACCAGGAAAAATCAGGCCAAAGGAGGGAAACCATAAACCACGAAGGGAAACATAAAGGAAAAGACCCAGTCACCTGACTCTGGCAAAGGAAAGCTGTTGATATAACTGAAGATAAACAGAAAAATCAGCCTCCTGCAGTTTAATTGATTCAATACTGTTCTAATTGCCCACAAGACTGAGCGAGCACTGACACAGTGCACTAAACATCCTGAATCACTGCATGTGCTTCCAAATTCAAATAGTACAATAATAGGACGTGTTAAATCCTTTTGTAATTGTTAACATTAAGGATAAGGATAAAATACATTTATCTACTCCTACTTTTAACTCCTGTCCCTTGCTGACAGTGATACAAGACCAAAATTTGTCTTCTGTGATTGCACGCAGTTCACCTTAAATTTAAGTAGGAGTTATACAAAAGCACTTGCTAATCCAATTTGCTCACAGTTTTTAATTGCAGAGTAATTAGGAGGATACTGTGTATACAGATTTAAAATAAATTACATTTACCAGTGATATCATTAATTTCTTGCATTTTGTTCAAAGTCAACCGCAATTTTAGAAGCATCATTTTTACTACAAATTCAAGCAAAGTGCCTGTGCTTTTAAAGATACTGTAGAAAATGTACTTTAGCTTCCTTATCCACATCCATGCAACTTCTTTTTCCTTGTTTAGAAAATTGGAAAAACACATGCTTCCATAATAGTAAATACTTGTGACATTTATATGTGTATTTCCCTGATAGTCATAAATATATATAGCCTTAAAAGTCTAGTTCATAAACAACCATAGGCCAAAAAAAAAAAATCATTAAACGTTAAAGTCCTTATGATAAGGTACAGTATTATGCGTATCTAGCATTCATAATAAATTTTTAATGTCTTACTAATCCCTAAGATAAAAAGCTCAAGAACTTAACCTCCAGCAATCTCAGCAGTCTCAACATGTCACCAGGCTGTCAAAGGTTCCTCTTTCAATCTAATTGCTGTTGGGTAAGGTGGGCTTGGTGAAAGCTCCTCACTCACTAGTCCAGTACATATATACCATGGTGACAGACGCTGCTGTGGCAGAGACCACCAGTATGACTCCCAAGGCAGCTGTTGAGTAGGATTTGTTTTAATTATTTCTAATTCCAGAGATATTGTAGACCAGAACGGTGTCAATAGTTTCTGTTTCACTTCCATCTTCCACATGGAAGGCAGCAGCAAGCTGACAGCTTTCTCTCTGCACATTCCAACTGCAGCTAAACATTTCAGTAGAGCTGTTCAGCAAACTAGAAATGTCAAAGTTTTACACCAACCTGAACAGAATCATCAGAAGGAAATATTTCCTTTTTGCCAAGAGAAATGTATTCCCCTTCATGACTACTGAACGTTTCACAATTTACATTTCAGATGTTTTGCTGCGGTGGAAGGCAGTAATGGAATGATTGTAATGAGACAATGTGGTCTGCTGGATACGTCTCAGACAAATTCTGGACATCAGCCCTTGTTTCTTAATGACATAGTAGCTTGACATAAAACCAAATTACATTGAGATTTCCACATGATCCCATAGCAGGTGTGAAATTCCTGTAGCCATCCATTGTGTTTGTCCCTGTGTCCTAATCAATGTACAGAGAAGTTCTCCTGTGTTAGTAATATATGCATGTGACATTTAAGTTACTAGAAAAAAGTGACACTTGTTAAGTCAAAATGAATCTTTTCCTTTAGGAATAAAAGCGCAACTTTGAATTTGTGGGGAAAAAAAAGAGGAGTTATATTTTTACATTTCTGCTCTCTCCTAGTGTATGTTTCACTAGAGAATGTCTATTCCAAGATTTAATTATGATTTACTTCCTCCTCTCCCCTGGCAGCTGTGCGAGCTGACCGAATGCGTGGCGGTCGAAACAAGTTTGGACCAATGTACAAGAGAGACAGGGCATTGAAGCAGCAGAAGAAAGCTCTTATCCGAGCAAATGGACTTAAACTGGAAGCCATGACTCAGGTGATCCAAGCAATGCCAACTGACCTGACAATATCCTCTGCAATCCAGAACATCCATTCAGCCTCCAAAGGCCTACCTCTGAACCATACTGCCTTGCCTCCCACAGACTATGACAGAAGTCCCTTTGTAACCTCTCCAATTAGTATGACAATGCCACCCCACGGCAGTTTGCAAGGCTACCAAACCTATGGCCATTTTCCAAGCCGTGCTATCAAGTCCGAGTACCCTGACCCTTACACTAGTTCACCAGAGTCAATAATGGGCTACTCATACATGGATGGTTATCAAACAAGCTCACCAGCAAGTATTCCACATCTGATATTGGAACTCCTGAAATGTGAGCCAGATGAGCCGCAAGTCCAAGCTAAAATCATGGCATATCTGCAGCAAGAGCAAGCCAACAGAAGCAAACACGAGAAGCTCAACACATTTGGGCTTATGTGTAAAATGGCTGATCAAACCCTCTTCTCCATTGTTGAGTGGGCTAGGAGTAGCATCTTTTTTAGAGAACTTAAGGTAGGTAACAGTCTTATATTATCTTTCAGTCAAGAAAATACTATTTCTTACAATGTTGTACTTCAAGCAGGAAACCATGGCTTACATTTTCTCCCCCTGAGCATCTCATTCTTTATTTATTTGGCTTGAAGTAGTCAGACTATTACAAGGAGAAACTTGAAGTTGTCTTCCACCTGAGCCTGTAATTAGCTGTAGCAAAGAGATTCAATATTCAGTTCGGCTTTTCTGTATTTTAGTATTTATTATAACTACTGTTAACATCCATAGGGCCTTGCATAAATTTTACGCCTTCCCCGTCAAAATCACTCATTGTCTGGCTTGTATTCAGAGTTGTAAGCACACCTGTTACACCATTCCACATTCATTTATGTAATTATCTCATTACCTTATTTAACATAGGGGGGAACACCGTTTCTGTCTATCTCTGTTCACAGTTTATGTAACTCCATATTTAGAATATTCACTTTCTCAATGAGATACTATTTTATGCACTCCCATGTGTCTAATTAACCATGAAGGCTGAATCCTAAGCAAGATATACACAGAGCAGAAAGCAAGGAGGAAGAAGATACCTTAAGGACTCCTTTTGGTTCTCATCACCACGAGTACATGGGGGATTCCTTTAGTCTAGGCTGCTACAATGACCTTTCAGGTCCTAATTTTGTTGGAGCACCCAGTAAACCCTCATGCACAGCTTTCTGGTGGCCAGAAATTGCTCCATTTACATTTCTCATAACTGTAAAAGCAGTTAGGTGGTCCGTTGTAGTCAGGTCTGAAATTTTAAGCCAGAAATCTGAGATCAGACAATAGATATGAGCTACAGTTTTTAACGACTTTATTGATACAGAAATTAGCTCTGGCAAGAATAATCTTCTGTCTCAAAAAAACCTTCAAGATGATGAACTCAGCTCACATCTGAATTTCCTTATTATGTTGCCAGTTACCTATCTCTGTCTACTAGAGAGATGTTTTTGCCACAAGTATTTGCTGCTGAAATCTGTAAAGTTTTGTGACCACCTATAATTTCTGACTGCTGTCAAAATAATTCAGTATCCAAATACAATAATTAGTGTAGAACTTCACTGAGAACTGAATCTTCATGAACCAAGAGCACAAAAGCACCCTGTTAAAAAGCTGCAATCAGAAAGCTTGCCACAACATTTCTGTCATAACCATAATGACATGGACACATGAAATAAAGCTTGTTTACATGAAAGATAACCTGTATATGTTGCATATACAACTCCAGCTTCCCTCCATTTTTTTGTGGGAATGGTTGCAGGAATCATTGAAAACTCAGTCTATATAAGGAGAAAGAACGGGGGAAGTTTACTCAGAGAGAAAAACCAAAATGCATTAAAGAGAGGAAAAGGCTGTCACATATTTGCTATCTAAGCTGTATGCAATTTTATAGTAAGCTATAAGCCACGCTACCCATTTTAAATAATTTAAAAATTGAAATTGCGAACATCTTATTTTTCCAATAGACCATGTTTTAAATATCTGAGACCAGATCTTTCTATCCATACCTGGGGAGTACTTTAGTCTAGAGTAACAATGTTAAAGATCACTGAATCTTGCATATACCTTTCAGTGTAAAAATTTTTAAGTTATGATCTACCCTAAATTCCATTTATGATTAAAGTGAGAACATGAAAAGATATTCAAGCAATATTTTTTTTTATGGTTCCATAGGTTAATCTAGAGGCAGATTTTATAAGTATTCAACGTGATATACTGGGAATAGTTTTAGAGAGGCGCTTCACCTCCAAACTCAGCCTGGATGATATTCTTTAACCAACATATGTTCACTGGTATGGACACATAAGAGGCAGAAATTTATTTCATGTAAATGCTTACCAACTTCTGGCTCTGGATGTCTGTATACACTACCATGTACATACAGATTTCTGGAAATACATATATTCTAAGAAGTTGCTACATAGAGCCTTTGGCTAGTGAACTGACTTTCACACATTTGTAGAAAGCATTAGTTTCATCTTAGTGTTTGTACCCTTTACATCTTACAAGCTTAGAAGTACAACAGTTTCATACCTTCTGGCATATCCAGATGAATTTTTTTAACTGGACAAGATCCACAGAATTGCACAGCATTCCAGAAGAAGAGCAACTCACTTGGAAATCCATCTACATCCAAAATTTAGGAACCAGATTATACACAATGCTAAGAACTTAGAGCTTTTCAATTTCTGAAAAGAAAGGTGCTTAAAACACGTTTAGATCAGACCCTACATTTTTAACAGTACTGGGTAACACTATCTGTCTTTTCAGTTGTGAGTACAAGATCAGTATTAAACAAAGGGTTTCAAACCTTTCCTGAAGGCAGCTCTCTTCTGTGCATCCATGGTTTCAGGTCCTTTTGATCAAGATAGCAAAAGCGGCTATTTCAGATTGCTCCACAGAACATGAACATTTACCCTGTGGGAGAGGGTAAAAAAATTAAAAACCACCTAAGAATATGACAGATTTTAAGTGCAGAAGGAAGAGGAGGCAATTGTGATAAAGTTGCAACTAGATTTTCAGCACAGCTTTGTTTCCTACCTGTACACAGAAGTATGTATTTGCTCAGAAAGATATTTTATTATTATTCCTACCTGTCTAAACTTAACAACTGAATATTAAGATGTCTTTCAGACAAGACAGGTCCATTAGCAGATCACTGGGACTAAAATTTTAAATTACTCAAATAATTAAGCAGTATGAATGTGGCTTGTATGAAATTCATCTTGACTTTATCATCAGGAGTGATGCCTTGCACAACTGGCTTTGAGTTACTGGACAGCATGTTTGCAATTATTTACTGTATCTTTTCACTTCATTTGAAATTTTGTCTTACACACTCGTCTCTTCAATTAATATAAGAGAGCAACTATTTTCCTTTCTGCTAAATTTAGAGAATTGTAGTTAGGAGAATTCAGGAAGAGGATATGATAAAAAATGCTGTCCCAGTCCATCAATGGTTTAGGCCTTATTTACCCTAGAGATAATAACCCAGCACTGGGATACAGCTTTTAAGTTTTCTCTTTTTCTTTCCTTTTGGCTGAAGATTGGATTTTTTTAAAGAGATCTCAAGGGACAACAAATATGTTTTAAAACTATTTACTGAAATTTTTATCAGCTTATGCTTATCACAGTCTTCTCACTTACTGCTCTACTAATTGTCATCACCTCTTTGGAATACGTTATACATTTAAGGATATAAAAGGTAAAAGTATTGACTGGCTAGAACTACCTACAGCATGCACTGCATTTGGAGATGACCTGTGCATGGATTTAAGTAATTTAAGTAATTTAAGGCTAATATTCATACTCGGTAAAGGAGCAGATCCTCTCATCTTCAAACATTATTTGAAAAATTAAAGAAAAATTAAAGAAGCAAACTAGTCAGGATTAATAATAATACCAGAATAAGATCCAAAGCAGCCAGTTGCAGTAACTTTACCACCCGCTGAAATTTCAAACATCCCTATCTTTCTGGTGAACTTGGAATACTTTATAAGTAGTAATTACATCATAAATTCTGGGGGTTGACATTACATATTACTTTTTTATTCATAATGAGAAATGTTTCTATGTGGTTCTTTATACACAGATGAAATCAGAATACAGAGATAACCTCCCAGTAGACTCACGATGATGATACTAGTAGTAAAGAAGGTCTTTGTTTGCTATTCTGGAGTTGTTGAAAACTCAGTAAATATAAGAGTAAGATATATCCATCTTATCCTCAGCTAAGAAAACTCAGGAATGCCCTGGGGATGCTAGATTTGTAGCCAGCTGTCTTAGCCAGGTGAAAGGTCTTTGTACAAAGCTAAAAAGAAAATATTGCAAGCGTTCCTAGAGTCCAAAGGTTGCTTGGCCCCAAGAAAGGATGCAGACAGCTCCACTGGACTGGTCTTTCCTCATTAGGCCGCATCAGTGAAAATTCAAAAACTACTTCCAGAGCTAAGTATTCCCGAACCCATAAAAGAAAGCAGGCCAGGAAAAACACAGGACCTGCACTGTGGAACAGTTGTCAGGATACCTTCTTCTGGCTGAGGATCAGAATCAACTAAATGTTAATAGTTAAAAAAAAAAAGGCACTGAAAGACCGGTGACTCACAAAAAATACTACCTTGACTTATTTGGCTATTTTAGTGAGGATGTCATAGGTCAAAGTATTGTGTGAGCACAAACCCACTTAGTGAATGATTGCAGGAAGAGACAGTGTACTTCATGTTAAAGAAGCTCATCCTACAACTATTCACTGAGTTTGCAAATTTAGGCCATTCATTGATGTCATACTGTATCAGTTCCGGGACAGATTTCTTGCTATAAGTCTAAAGTTGCCCCTGCTTCCATTAGCTGTGGCCTTCAAAGAAATGCACATATCTCAAAAGGACCCTGTCTATAGAACTTGTACTGTGCATGGCAACACAGATGTTTTGGCAGCTCACAAACTAACGAAGGCCTGGCTTTGTATTATGTATTCCTTGTAAGCACAACTATATTATCAGAGTTTCAAATTATTTCTCAAAGAAGTGCAAATAGTGTGAATAGGATTAACAGAACTCCTGGGGTCTCTTAATTTTTTCTGTAAAATCTATTTAGATAGATGTAGTAATGTAATACTTGATACACCAGCTTTAATTTCAAATTTCAGACTCCATGTAGTTAAGTATCAAGAAATGCGTAGAAAAGAAGGAATTGCAGAAATTGAATTATGACACAGAACTAGCACAGAATAGCAAAAAAATAGGTTTTCTGAGTTCCTGGTTTTTGAGAAAAAAAATCAGCAGTGAAATACCTTAAAAGATCTCCTTCAGGGTGATGAAAGGTTGATAAAATATTTAGACTTAAGTAATCAAGTGCAATTTGATAAAGTGCTTTTGGACTTTGTAGTGTATGTGTTTATCAGGACAGGAAATGTAACTTGCATAGCTGATGAAATAAAATTTCTGCAATGTTCTTTCAGTCAGAGGGCTGCCAGAAACTGAGGTCCAGGACAGCCCTTGATTTTGGTAATCACATTAGTTATTCTGTTGTCATGTGCAGCTGCTGGTTTTTAGTCTGTCTTCAGTGTATCTGGATCTGAGAAAAATACTTCTCAAACATTTAAAAATTTAGAGGAACACTGTAAACTTCATGATGATCTGGCTCTTCTCTGAACAAAGGATGTGATTAAATGCTGTATTAAAGCATGTGGGCATGTCATTTTGCAGCCTTTTTAAATAGTTTGTTCAGTGCTAAGCCTCTGGCGCATTTTTTAGGCATAAAAAGAAAGATGACATTCTCCTATGCCCTTCTATGTCACATATGGATACTTTAGTTTCACTCTGCCATACGATGTTGTTATCACCTCTGATAGCAGGAGACTGAGTTCAGTCACTCTGGGTTTAGTAATTTTTCTATCTAATACCCAGTTAACTGTCACACTGAGATTAAGAACCATGTTCCATATAGGTGTTTTTTGAAAGACTGCCACTTCTACACTTGAGTGGATCCACCGTCAGTAGTTCACTAGCAAGCTTACTCAGGTTCCCATGAATAGCCACAATGCAGTAACGACGTTTTATCACCTATTAGAGAAAATCTGAGCAAGTAACAATTCCTAAAGCTGCCCAGCTCATAAGCAGAGATATAATAAGCTGTGGTATGGACATGATTCCATAGCTACAGCCACTCCTGCTACATGTCCTGAAGCAGGCACTGAGTTAATCAGAGTTTAAGGTATTTGTTACAGAAAACAGAAGTTTAACATTACAGTTAATTGTTTTCCTTCAAAGTGTAAGTTTCCAATTTGTTTGACAATTGCCAGCAGTGACATAGAAAGGTTACTTGGGTGCATTAGCAAATGCATATCATATTGCTGTAGGGCAAGATGAAAAAAATAGTGCTCTTTAGATCTTGCATGCTGTGAGTAGTCCAAAGCGATGTTAAAGTTAACTCCAACAATAACGGCTGTGCCAACCAAGAAACTGAACAATGAAAGCTCAGCCACATTGACAGTCTATTGTATTTTCAGACAATTTTTAACCATTATTTTCTGCTATGAAGGTCGGAACTTTTTGCCAAATGACGGAGAGCTTTGCACGTTAAAAATTAAACAATTCCAGTCTCTCATAAAAATCATAGATTTTGCTTCATAAAGTCACATTTTTGACAACAAAATGACAGATCTTCATTTGCAAAGGTCTCGGTTTTTTGCAAGCTTCTGCAACAAACAAACAAACAAAAAAAGGCAAGCCATTTTTCCATCTGCAAATTATGACATTTTACACAACCAGGCAATAAATCTTACCACAGGAAGAGGACTAGTTTCATTCAGATCCAGAGTTTTTGTATGATACCTGTATCATTCAGATCCAGCACTTGTGTATGATACTTGTATGGGATAGTTCCCACTTACAGTGAAAGTTTGCCGTTATAAATTTATCAAGGCTGTTCAGATTTAAGGATGTTCTTCTGTTAACTTGTAGCCCTTAGGATCACCTACAGTAAGGATGAAATCCCAGCCATGCTGAAGTCACTTACAGACTTCCTATTAGCCCTGCAGAATGCCCTATAGTATAAATGGATGCTCTTCTATATTTTCATATAGAAGAGGTAAGCTGTCCCAGGTCAAGGGATTATCATCTTTGTACATATATCACTGTGGAGACAATAGCTCCAAAACAATCCACTCAGGAATAGGGCTGAAAAATGCTGACAAATTACAAGAAAAACAGAGGAAAGTGTGATTTATGAAGAAAGATTAAAAATCCAAATATTCATAGCTTGATGAGGCATCAAATACATCCATATGAAAGCCTTGTAGAAGCACAACATCTGAACTAAACAAAGACCAAGGAGAGTGAGGAACTGTGTAGTTCCTTACCACTGTTATTGGTGCTACCTGTGGTAGTGCCAATAGTATGTTTTCCACAACAGTCAGTCATCAGATTCATTATTGGAGAGAAGGCCTAAAGCTGAGAGCTTTCAAATTGTAAGATCACTCAGAACAGGTTGGACACACTATACAACTATATAAGCACAGGAACATACTAAAGGATTGAAGTATTTTCCATTTCCAATGTCAAAGTTACTATAAAATGGAGTTTCAAATAGAGGCAGTAAAACCAAGAGGCAGACTGCTCTTAAACATCTGTCTGGTATCTCTGTACTCCATACTTTGGCCACAATGCACTAACAAGTAGATTTTCAGACTTCTAAAATAGAATAACCCATCAATTGCCAGGGAAGTGTGTCATTTTATGCTAGCCAAAAACTTAGTACAAGAGGAAATAATATTTCAAAAATTAATTTAAACCTGAGCACAATTCACAAAATACTCAAATCAATTATAACCACTTGATTTGAACTCCATTACAGCCAACATGAAGCCAGTGGCCATGTCCAAAATAGGGTACTCAAATAAATGAGTGCAGTGCAGATCTTTGCGTAAAGTGACATGTAACATAGCTATTGAATCCTTCCCACTTCTCCCACACCTGGCTGGAAAGAACAGTTAAAAGCAAGCTGGAGCACAACCACTATTTTTAGGGCAGCCTTTAACCATTCCCTGATATATTTGGTTTTTTTTCTAAAAGAAGTCTCTTAATTATCAAGTCTGCAACCATTTCAACTGGGAATAAAAAGCACAGTTTTGTTCAGCTAAATCACAACACACCTTCTTATACCACATTACAGAATTGATTTTAAACATTTACTCCCCCTGTGCCATAGAAACCACTGGGCATCACAGCCCCATCACCTCAGCCCGACTGAGGGGCAGGGGCTGCCACTTCCCACCCAAACCAGGGCCGGTCTTGGGGATGCTGCCAGGACCATCCCACTCCACCACTCTCAGAGAGGCCCTTGAGAGCCCCAAGGCAAGGCAGGATTTGAAGGGACGAGGCAAGGGCACACACAGGCAGTGAGGGAGCTCAGGGAGGGCATCGCTGGAGCCTGAATGGTGCCGTGGGTGGGGCCCAGGTGGGGCCATTAGGGGTGTTGGGGCTTGCAGCTGAGGGGCTGTGCCCAGCGCAGGGCATCAGCAAATAATATGTGAGAAACCCCGAAAAAAAGTGGCAAAGTCAAGGGCCACGGCTTTGTTCCTCTCCCGCTTTCTTCCTCCTGACCCGAGGCTGACTCCTGGCCACGTAAACGGGGTCCGGGCTCCAACCCGAGGTGCCGCGCCAGGAGCCGCTCTGCCGCCCGGGGATCCGCGCTCGAGTCCAGAGGCGAGGCAGGGCAGGGCAGGGGTGTGTCGTGGTCGATACTCAGCCCTGGGCTCCAGGCGTGTGGAGCTTCAGCTGCCTTCCCTGGAAAGGAGCCGCTTCCCTCCCTGTGTCTCCTTTAGGAGCGGGTTGCATGAGCTGCTCTGTCCTCCACCAGCCCAGCCAGGCACACTGTAAAACAGAGACAGGGACACAGCAATCGGTTCTGTCCTCAGCAGGCGTGCAGCCCTTACCTCAGCCCGTCCATGTCCGAGTGGGTGGCAGCATCAAGGAGAGGAGAGAGCATTTGTGCTGAAAGGCAAACTGCCAGTTAGTTTTGCTTTAACGTTTCCCCAAATCCAGCTGCTTTCAGTGGAGTTGAAAGATACTCACCAAATTTTTCCTTAAAGTGTTCTTTATTTGCAATTTTGAAATAGGGACTGAAATGTGTTCCAATTGGTGTCACCACAGGCACGTTTGTAGAAAAACTACAGAAGAAACAATCGAGGTGATAAGGAATTAAGGAAAACTAAGAAGGAGATAAAATACAGAGCAGATGGGAAAGTGAGGCCATAATTTTATGTAGACTATCTCAGTGTCTCTTTTCCACCGACAAATGGTGGAAGTTCAGTTATAGGTGGTTAGAAAAACATCAGGGCAAACAAATATTTAACACCATGTCTTGGAAACACCCCAATCGTTATGCAACCATTACAGACAAAAAAAGGGATACCAAAAATTAGTAAAATAAAATACCAATATTCATATTGCAGTGAAAAAAGAAATTTCATTTTGTTTAATTCTGGAATTGTCTGTTGTACCCATCAGTCGGAGATGGAAAGAAACTAAAATCTGTTTTCGGAAATTCAGAAATAGAAAAATGCTTTTTACATCTAAATACAGCTCTTGCATTTGTTGAAAGAAAAGTTACTTTGATATTTGTTGCTAAATAAAATCTTGGATCAAGTAAACTTAATTAAAAAAATTAGTTAAGGCAACAATAAACACAGGAAATATACATGAATAAAGTGTTCTAAAAGTCAGGCAACTCTTTTAAGACTATAAATATCACCTAAGCGAGGCCACTATAATTAGCAAAGGGTGAACAAAAGAAGACATCCAGAAATAGATGGGGAGGGGGGAGGTTGGGAGGGCGAAATGTCTTGGTTAACCTTATTCGAGTGTTCTTTCCATAGCATAGGAAATGGTTCCAGCTAGCTCATGAGTTCTGTTGGTATTAACTGATTTTTAAAAGGACATTTCCATGTTGTCTGTATGCCAAGAAATTCTTTTACTGGCGTGTTTGCTGAGTACAGGAAACATCGCCCTAACTAAGTGACACTGAATGTGACGAAGAATTGTATCTTTATTCTGGTGTTTCAGTCAACACAGTCTGTTTGTTTCAGCTGGAAACCTTTCGGTATTTATTGGGGAATACTTACTGCAGTCTCGCAGTTTGTCCTGAGTAATGAGCAAACACAGTGGCTGGTGGTGCTGAGTCATAATCCCTCACCACTCAAGAAGCAGCTTGCTGCATCCCTTGGGCAGCAGCTGATTAGTCTGAGGGATGATCCAGCACTTTAGTGGAGGTAGAGACAGGGCACTCTAGTCACACACTAATCTACTTCATCTCTCTTCAAGGTATGGGCAGAAAAGACTAACAGTGCTGGGAATCTTCCTTGTCTCCATGCTATAGCCAGAATTCCTTGTGTGAGGAAATAAATGTGTACCTACAGCTGCTTACTATCCTAAAGAGAGAGATGAACAAGTCAGTCTTTTATATAGTAATTTTCTGTGTAAGTCAGGCTGTGCTTATAGGCCCAGTCTTGTACTGAGTATCAGAAGAAAGCTTTACTGAAGCCAATGAGAATTTGTCTGAATAAGAAGTGCAAATGAAGGTCTTGAATAGTGTATTTCCATTTTCACTCACAGCATTTGACAGTTTCCTGTTTTCTTCCATAAAGCTGCCTGTGTCAAGCATTTCAGTTTCATTTGCTCCGTGTTATTTCTATATGCCCTTTTTATTATCTGTTTTCTCTTTTCCTTTCTCTTTCTCAGGAACTGTGCTAGTGCCACAGCCACTACATAGGCAGCAGTAACTGCAATTATTTGTGGCTCCGAGCTCCACTGACCGCAGAGATCTTCAACAGTCAGTGGTTTCAGTGACAAGCCCTCAAATTCCTTGTTCCCCCTTTTTGGAAAAGGTGGAAATATTTGAGAAAAAGGTTCAGAGTGGGTGGGTCAGGCAGGCCAGCAGTCACAGCTTGATACTTCTGGAGCTCAGTGAAAATTGCAGTAAAACCACAAAGATATTAAATCCTAAGTATTAACTTTCCTTCATGTAACAGCAAAAACATGTAGAAAGAATAACAGGTGACAATCATGCAAAGTTTCTGTTTCTGCTCCTATTTGTCTGTGCAACAGTTTTAGGGCAGTTAAAATTGTGGGAGAGGGTAGGGTTGTAGTAGACAGGCTGCTTGCTGGGAGGCATGAGACTAAATTAGGTGGGAGTGCAAATCATCTAGCGTACAAGTGGAAGCCAAAACTAATGTGTAGTTCATACCCAGGTCACCACAGTATAAAATAGTTTCAGCTTCTTTTTTAAGGACTCCACAGTAACTGATGTGCCTTATATCTACACGTGGAGAAGAGAGCAGTAGATAGAAAGCCAGCTGCTCACAAACAAATACTAGTGGAGTATTGTTTGGCTTAGTACACACCATACTCATGAAAAACAAAATCAGGCAATTTTCTGCATTTGAGGCTGAGACCTAGAATCTCCTAACACTATTTTGAATATTGGCCATATTGCTAAGATTCTACACAGACTTTCTAGTCTTTGAGCACTCCAAAATTGCTCTAAGGAGTAGCACTGCCTTTCTACTGCAAGACTTTGAAAACAATGGTCCTTGTTTATAACACAGCAAATAAACAACAAGAATATTAACAACAGCAACAACAGTAATAACAACTTTAAGTAGAAATAAACACACAGCAATTACTTTACATTGCTTTGGACCCATCATTCACAAGATGGGTTCTCGTTTGGCAGGTGTGGTCAAGGACAATGTTGTCTCCTGACTAGGAATGAACTTTCGGAAAGAGCGTTCCCAGTAGGAAGGTTTAGACCTCAAAGCGAGTGTTTACGTGACTAGCTCATTTGGTAACATTGAACAGCATTTATTTTTAATTTGCATGCCTCTCCTTTAAGTAATACCCTTCTCCTCTTGACTTCACTGGGAGCTCCACATGTTTTGCCTTTGATTCCGCTGCATGCTGACAACTCTAATTAGTGTTAACAGGAGTTTCAGTGGAGTTTCTCATTCTCCCTCTTTCTCTGTAAAAGAGTTTACAGATTGGGAGTTGGAGCTATATCAAACTGGTACATGGTACCTATCAGGAACGTATCTTCCTGTCTGCTCTGTCCCTGGCAAAATGGAACTCAAACTTTTTTTCCAGGCTGCATAACAATGGTGGCATAGCTATGAGAAAAATTACACTGATCATTTTAACGAACTCCCCTCAGTTGTGAAAAGACTGCTTAGTATTGGTTTTGATTTTTAACAGTAAAAATTTCAACTAGTTAACACAGTCTTTCTCTGTAAGTTGCTATCATAGTAACTTGGTGCAATAAATGAGTTAGCTCAGTTCTCTAGGGCTAGAACCTGCAGCTCATACTGAACCTCAGCCTGTTCTGCCCTGTAGAAACTGCTTTGAATTTCAGAGGTATTTTGTATAGGGAAGAAATACTGTTCCATTTTGAGATTTTAATCTCAGACTTTCATGCACATATGTACAGACAGACACAATGAACAGAAGCCCCCTTTCTTCTTCTTCCTAAGAACTATTGCATTTGGCTTTCTGTGGTCACATAACCCTCCTTCCAATATTTCAAAAGACACAGAATTTCCCAGCATGATGATAAAGTTTTCCTGTGTTCCAATAATAAAAGTTGAATGTACCAGTAATTTCCAGTTCCTCTGTGGTCGGGCAGCCTGTGAAGACTAAATCAGAAGTATCCAACCTGCAGTATCAGTGTGGGAGTCGGAAACAGATGTTCACCGGACAATACAATTTGTTGTCACTGTCGATACTATATGGCACTTTTCCCAACAAAAATTGTCTGTAGCTGAAAAGGAATGTAGGGAATGATTCATGCTCCAAATTATTATTTGTTAAATTACTGTTAATGTTAAATGCTCTTTGTTTTGTTTTGTTTAAAATGTCTGAATCGAGGAGGCACAAGCGCTCAAAATACAATTAACTGGGGTTGTAGCATCTGTATACTCTGTGAACCAATTAATTTAAGGCTTTTTTCATCAAGACAAGACATTTTAAAACCAAGAGTCAAATTCTCTTCTTTAGAATCAGGGTACCTTAACTTTTAATTTTGTAAAATATTTGCTCAGTAGCTATTTACACAAAAAACACATGACAAGAGGTAAATGAGACAAATAATTTTGTGCATATCTGAGTGTGTATCTATGAAAATTAAAAATTATTATATTCATATAATAGTATTTTTATACATATAATAGCATCCTAAAGTAGTTTATGCCTTGGAAATTTTAATATGCCATTTGGGCATTCAAAACTGATCAAACACTCAAATGAAAAGTCCTCTATTAGCATATGATAGTAACATTTGATGCCTAGCCTTGATTTCCAAATTTCATGAATATTACAAAAGCAGAAGCACTAGATCATACTTACTGTAAAAGGCAATGGATTGGGTTAGGTGCTTTGTAAATTAAATATTAATTTTTTCAGGGATACATCAAATATATGGGAAAAAAGAGGATGTATAAAGCCAAATGATATCCAGCCTAAACACAAATTAATATATTCAGTAGAAGTGTCAAAGAGAGAGCTAAAGATCTGAATACCAGAAACCTTGGATATAGCACCTATATTTACATGAAAAAGTAACACTAGGTATTTTCGAAAATGAAGACACTGGGGATTTGAATTGGAGTTCACTGAAACCACGGACAAAACTCACATGCAGCCGCTGACTGTTGTATCTCTAGCAGGCTTTCCTTAGAGATATTAAAAAGAGGAAAAGGTGTGTTTAGTCACAAGGCCTGAACAAGAACAAATGATTCTAGCACTGTAAAATCAAACAGTTGTCTTATTTTTACAAATGCATGTGGTAACACTTCACACTAATGTTTTTGTAATACTAATTTTGCATTTACTGTGTTTACAAGTCAGCATGTGACGAGACAGAATGAAATAGCTGATGAGGTAACATTTAGCACACATGTAAGCAATGTGCTGAATTTTTGTGTGTCTGTATATGTGTATTTTCATATACATTCTTGGGTCAAACTGAGTTTTTCATCAACTAAGTGTGGGCAAGTGCCAAAGTGATTTAGGATTAGAATGGGATTTAGGCTGATCTAGCTACGGTTGTATTTCTCATTTCATCATCGTGCCAGGAATACTGTGACAGTTGTGGGTTTTCTTTAATTTATGAAATAGACAAAATTAAATGCCCATACCAGACATACTGTTTGGTTATGGGGAGTGAAAGAGAAACGCTGGGTTAGGCCTTATTCTTTTGTCTGCACCGAGAAGAGTCTTGAATGTACAAAACAGCTGGGAAACTTCCTATGTAGCACACAGCTTGAAAAATGAACTCAAGACTTTTTTTTTTTAAATCAGTCTGATTAGGCTTATTTCAAGTGACTGTTATTCTAGTTCTGCAGTATATCTCTTTGTAAAATATGAATCAGTACAGAAGTGTGTTTTCTGGGTGCATTACATCATTTTTAATACTAACTCTACTCCCATTTTTGCCATTGTGATAGTTGAATTCCAATAAATGTTTTAGACTTTGAAGACTTGTCATTGCAATACCAGAGACAGCATGTGCTCATACAAAGTTTTAGTACTACTTATAATTTCAAAAATTAGTGGATTAAAACAGACTCATTTGCAAAATCGATTAATCTGCCATTTTCAATCATGCTGCTTTTTATGTGTTAATTTTTATCTACTTTGCTTTCTCTCTTCCTCAATTTAATTACCTTTTTTGAAAAAGAGAGGCTTCAGAAGGAGGCAGATTTTGATGTGCAGGTTGCAGGAAAGATTTCCAAAGAGATGAGAGAAAAAGAGATTACTGAAATTAGCAGGACTGTGTCCCACTCGCCAGCGAGCGGAGTGAGCAGCATTCAGAGGAGAGGAAACCCTTGGCCACCTTATAGTGTGGCTGTGTACACCAGAGTTAGTTAGAGTGCTCTGAATCTCATCTTTTGATCTCGGGCGATATTTTTCTCTGTTATGTCACAGAGGTCACCTGGCTCATGTGTGACAAACTGCCTGCATAAGTCACAGTGCCAGTGGCAGAGATTTGTAACCATGTCCCTGGTCCATTGCCTTTGAATTATTTCGCAGGCCCTCTGCTTTACATTTACACTCTGTCGGAAGATGAACAGGGGAAGGGAGTAAAATCAAGGGCAGGGTCTCATCCTGAAGGACAAGGGGAAACAGGTGGAAGGTTAATGGCCCTGGAGCGTATCCACAAGCCTCTCAGGCTTGATATATGGGCCTCAGGCCTAAAACGGGCATTGGCTTTCAAAGATATATTATTTCATTTGAGGAGAGACATTCTGGAGTTCCTGCATTTGTCTGCTGATAGATGATCCTCTGTCCACAATTGGTTATGGCGTGTGAGTTTTCCTTGGGCCTGCTCCCGTACATAAAAATTTTGCTGAGCTCTCCAACCTTTCGCATGCCTGTGAGAATGGGACGTGTGCGGGCCTTTTGGCAGGCGGCTGGATTTTTGTTGCTGCTATTTTCGTAGTTCCTTTTGAAGCGCCAGGCAAGTGGGGGATGAAAGGCACTTCTGTTCATTCATACACGGCTGGGAAGGGGCAGCTTCACAGGGACGAAAATTGGGCACAAGAAGATGTGAGGGACCCATTATGCAGACGTGTGTCTGCAGCCCAGGAGGAAGTCACTCCTTCTGACCCCATATTTTATACCGGCACACACCCGCAGAAAGATAAAAACGGGGAAATGATTTACATAATTTTTATGACCTCTCTTCTTTTATTATATTACAGTTCTGTTAGGGTTTTGGCATGTGCTCCAGCTCTTGGGCAAAAAAACTAAGATAGTAACTCCATATCTTAAAATTACATTTACTGAGGCCCTCCTCCAGAACACTTACCTCAGGCACCATGGGAAAATGAGACATTGCTGCCCATGTCCTAGCAAAAGCCCAGAGGACCCAGAGCTGGTTCTGCTGAATGCAACAGGACCACACTGCGGGCAGGGCAAAGCCCTAGCAGGACCTGGACCTGTTCCGTCTGTTGTGCCCGGCTGGAAGAGGCACTTAGGCATGTATGGAGGAGCCTGGTGTGGCAAAGGCCTCGGTTCACAGAGGGAGCAAGTCCTGGATTCCCATGGCGTCTTCTGTCATTGCATAACTGCTGTAAATTGCAGGGAAATCTGTTTAAAAACCAAAGAGTTTAACAAAGAATACCAAACCCCTTAACATATATTATGGTTTAGCATAGCCTGCATAACAGATTGCTGTTATCTTGATTTTTACCTGATTGTAGTTACTGTTATAGGATTATGTCTCTAAGACCTATTACTCCATGACAGCATGATTTAAGGAAAGTAGGGTGTATATTTTCACTACATAAACTATATTCATTTAGATTTCATAACAAATAACTTTTCAGTTTCAGTAGATAGATTTTGCTTGAAAGAATTCACATTAATTATGCTTAAATATCTCCTAGTTCTACCTTTTTTATTTTTCCTGTGCTGCTAAAAAAGCAAAGTAAGTGCAGTATATATGTTGTAAGTTTCAATGCAGTTTGTTTGCTTTGGTTTTGCTACAGTAAAATTTGTACTTACTTAAGTTGTAAAATATTTTTACAGTGTTGTTTGAGTAATTAAGATCTGCTTTTGCTATCACTTAAGTCAATTGTTAAACTCTCAGCACTCCACTGCAAGCAAGATCGGGTGCGTTCTGCATTTCAGTCACTTTCTGTAGAAAACGTGCTGGTGCAATGCAATTACTGTTTCTTCATTTAGTGTTCTGCAGAGTTTTAGTTAGACAAGTGAGCTAAAAACTTGAGAGATATTTAGCATCTCCTGCAGCAGTAGGAAGGAAATCTGAGGACTTGTTAAAAGGAAAGATTTAGGAGCAGAAATTCTACAGAGAGAACTGAACAGAGTGTTAGCAGGCAGGAGGATCTGCTTTTCCACTTGTTGCTTTGATAACGGATAAAAGGCTGTCATGAACTGCAGGCTACCAGCTGGGAGCAGATAGAGTAATCCCAGCAGAGGGCTGGCCCCAAACTACACAGGCATTCTTTTAAATCTTTGAGACCATAGGAAAGTTGTTTTTCCCCTACCATTGTCATCATTATTCATGATGATGTGTTCCACCCCAGTTTAAAATGTTGGTCTAGAAAATCTACTTTACAATACTTTTCTGTTTGAAATATAAGCAAATATCACGTAGACAGATATTTCAGCTATTTCACTCAACTACCTAAAGATTCCCAAAATAAATTCCAGAGAACTGGATCTGCCATCACATACCACTGCTGTAAGAAATCTCTGTCATTTGATTGTAAAGGTATATTGTGCCCAATGTGCAGATAATCATAGGAACAATTTGGAACCTATGTCTTCCTTGTAATCAACACGCTTGATAAATGAAATCTAGAGGATGTGTTACTTGAAAGAGAATGGCAAGAGAATGTCATTTGTTAGAAAATGAGCCCAAGCGACCCCTGCACGGCACCAGTGCAGGCTAACACAACAAGAGACAGAGCCCAGCAAACCCCTTCACATGGAGCCGTACTGATGTGCATTGTGCCACCAAGGTCATGTTACCAACATGCTTAGACACAGGCAGGACTGGGCCAATAGCATTTGTTAGCATGTGTACAGATGCTTGACAAGCCGTGGTGTTTCAACCTGCATTATTGAAGAGAAAGAACAAAAAATACTTGAAGCCCCGATTGTCATTCTATACTGTTCATTTTAATGATATATGTAGGGGTCTAGCTTACTTTGTATTCTTATGTGTAATTACCCATATAAAAAAACACCACTCATTAGTGTTCTGTTCCACTGACTTAATTATACCCCTTAATTAAATCTTGACTAACTGGGGGTCACTGCAGTGTCAGTGGGATTTGTCACTGTTTGTCAGCAGGTGTCTGGTCACATCTATTTCTGGTTTCCCTGTTGCTGTATGCTGTTTAAGAGCACAGTCTTTTCTAAATGCAAAGGACAATTATGCATTACCTTGCTGTGTTTTGTTCCTTAAAGAAACATCAGTGAATCTGTTCTGTCATACTAGTGCTCTCCCAATCTTTATGTACAGGAGATGGGGAATGTAGCAAATATAAACCTTCTCAAAACAGAGCTCATTACTTCACTTATGCTCCTTTTCAAAGGCTTAGTCTTCCTACACTTAAAAGACATGGTCTTATTAATTTATCAAATAATCTTATGTTCAACAGGCATAAAACTATCTTGCAAATATCAATCCAGGGATACTTCTCCTTTTCCCTATCTCCTAAACATGAAATGAATTTGAAACATGACCAGCAAGAATGAGCTAAATCAATATTACATGCATAACAAATACTACATGGCATGTGCTGCTATTGCTGTGCTGCTCTGAGTCAGAAGACCGAAGCTCCCGACTCACTGTTCCCTGAATAATTCAATTGGAGTTCTGCATGTGCAATAAGTGCATAATAGTGCCATTTCTGTCTATTTAAAATTTGCATGTTTTGGGTTTGTTATTTTAGAAAGTTACTTAGGGGAAATATAATTCCCCTGTTTACGCATATAATAGGTACCTAATGTTCATCTGAATAATTGATTAGTCAAGTCAGGCTTTCATAATTAGCTATCGGCTTTCCAGTGTAAGCCCACAAAACACTTGTCAATCTACAGACATTTTTAATTTATTAATATATATATTATCAAAAGAACTGCAGTAGTTACCTAGAAAGCATTTATTATTTATTCTGTCGAGGCTGAGGAAGCATTTAGATTCTAGACATGTATTTTGAATCTATTGTAACTTTCCCAGAAGATTATTTTTTTGTTCTGAAAGTTTTCATAAATGTTCTCTGCCTGTAAGAACTTGCTTACAGTGGAAATTGGAAAGAGGGTTTTCAAAAAAAAAAAATTCATTCCTAGGTTACACAGAAGCTAGTGACATATTTCACTAACTATAAAACAATGTATATTTCTTATTTTTACTCAGATACCTAACAACGATCTAAATAAATGCCACTAGTAGACATCCTTAATGCAGCCACAGACTCTGACCAGACAGATGTATCTGTTGATAGCACAAGTGTGACAGTGATATTGCAATTATGAGTTGTGCAGCTATATGGTAAATTGAAGAATTATAAGATAAATTGTATTTATCATGAACTTCATGATGCCACTTGAACTCTACCACTATTCCACTTTTGCTTCTGCATGTTCCTGACCACTTTTCAAGTGGTTGTTTTTAAAGGAAAAGGACATCCTCCTTACTCTAGAAGTGTATTTTGAGCCCAATGGTATGAAGTTTATAAACCAAAACATTTGATTGTCAAATCCAGAATGATTGTTCAGTTCTTACTAGAAGTATACTAAAGATTGAACATCCCATAAAACAATAGGACTAGAAATCTTTTGATTTATATTATTGAGAAACAAATTTTATGTTTCCATTGGGAGGCAGCATTTACTTCTAGCACTTCTTGAGTGTGAGACACTGAATTTTTAAAAGATAGCATTATTATTATTTATAGAAAAGGTATTTTAGTTCTATATATGCTATGTTTACTTTCCCTGGCCCCTGTTCAGAAGAATAACCTTCATTTTAGTGAAAATATATAAGCATCAGCTTCCCATCAGTGAGATCAGGACGAGTGCTTTTCTGAATCAAAGTCCTTCTGATGCCTGTACTGTTTGAAGTGTATTAAGTTCTGTGCTTTGTAAGTTGAAAGATACAAATATAATATCAGAATTCTAAATCCCTTTTAGATCTAAAACACTTCTATTATAGAATAGCTTTTTAGTTTGTTTGGAAAGAACATGATGAAAAAACCACAACATAGTGGTAGGAAAAAAGTATGCCCATTTTGGTGGTGTGATTTATTTAATTGTGGTTCACCACTTCAAATTATTTGGTTTCACAGAATTCACAGAAGTCCTTGAGCAATACTACAGCATCTTGTGTACCACAAGTATTATGTATATACTCTCAGTTTCTACTGGAAGGTAGAAACAATATTAGAATCCTTCTCTTTAAGAAGTTTGGTAACATACTTCCCATTGAAAAATGCAAATATATTTCTAAGGGTGTCTATTATAAAGTCCCTCCTCCACAATGTATATATCTTGTACTAATATAAAATTCTGTTATCTATTTTATATCCACTGCAAAATAATCAAAAATCAAATGCTACATTGCAAAGAACACAGTATCTATGTAGGATTCAGAGCCATGTTTGCAACTGCTGTTTTAGTTTTCTCTATAACATTTGTACAGTGTTAACATTTCAATCAGTGTTATATAAGGATTTTCTATTAGGATATTTTTAAGCATAGTTTTTTCTACCTGGAAAGCATTTATAATTTAGGCTGGTATGCTAATTAGGGATTTGAGCTGTGTGAGCATGGAAATGTCTGCATTCTCACTATTAACGTGCAAAGTTCTCAGCAGTTCCCGAGTCTGTTACCCCGAGTTCAGAAACATTTCCCAGTGGTATTGTATGGCTAGCTCGGTTCTTCCATTTAGATTTTGAAAGAGCATTGTTTTCAGAAAGTGTTTTACACCTGGAAATAGATGTGTCTGCTAAACAGATTCATATTTGCATCATTAGACAGGTGATCTGATCACAGGGCGGAAGAGAGATCATATACATAAACAATGAATTAAAGCCCTGAATAGGATTGCTAAGGCTGTTTTTCTAGGTTACAGCTAAATGAGGGGCCATTATGTGGGCTTTCAGATAGACTCACAAAGCTCTTATCTGTATAAACCTGATAGATCTGCCATTATTCTTAGTGACTAACAGAAGTTATATCATTCAGTTTCATTAAAAATGCATTAATCCTTTTTTAGTAACCTTTTCCTAATTCATTGATTCAATTATACAATGAACAATAAAAATGTTTGGTATAATAAAAATACAGTATTAAGAGTGTGTTATATACATAAATATTTCATTGCAATGAAATTATTCAGGGTTAAAAATATTAACAATATTAATATCATGCTCCGAGACAAGAAAAGTGTACTTTATTTTCAGCATCTCTGAAATTATAAATCAAAAGGATGAGTCTTTAAAATGTGAGTCCCAAAGTAGTTGGTTATAGTATTACTTGTGGTCACTTCATGTACAGACTTCCTGTACAGTTGGTGACACTTACCAGCACAGGTTGATTGAGGGACAGGAGAGTTTTTGGTATGTATGCACATATTGCTCATAAATATCATGAAGCCAGGCTCCTTCTTATCAGATCAATTCTCCCCAAAGTCACTGTCCTCTGAAACGTCCTAAATGAAAACAGACTGACTCCCACAGTTGGACCTTGAGTTAACACAAGTATTGGGAACATCTTGCTTGGTGAAGGTACACTCAGAGCATGGCAGCACTCTGAGCAACTTTCACAGCAGTGGCAGCTTCCACTTACACCAGCTAAATAATTCAGACCACCAGGACTCCAGTATAGCTCTCAATGTGGTAGTTCACCCAAGACTTCAATTGATTTTGACACAGCTAGCACTTTTTATCATTTTGTACTTGGGTTTTTTTATTAATTACTGTGTCAGGAGAGCAAACTATCATTTGGTTGTATTATACTGTTCTCTCAAATGCCAATAGCCAGGCGTGGCTGAGCCGGTGTCTGTGCGACACACTTGATGTTGCTGCTCCTGTGAAAATCTGGTGTGATTTCTGCATGCATTCCAAGACTAGAGGAGCAGAAAGCACTTCATATTTTCATTAGTCATCCCTTTACAGATTTACTTTTAATTCTTTCAGCAAAGCAGATTATTAAAAGCAATGACCTGAGGTCTTCATTCAGATATCAGACTTGCAATCCTGTATAATGTGCGCCGCAGGGCAGAGGTCACACTGACGAGTCTGTTAATGTAGTCACTCTGGGATAAGATCAATCTCCATACTTCACCATATTGATCTAATAGCTCATTGGCACTTCCCTCTTTGAATTGATTAGCTCATGTGTGAAAAGAGATTGATGGGTTTGTGACCCTGAGGAGTCTGTCAGGGGCACACCCATGGCAGGGGAAGTGCATGTTTTCACTGCTTCATTTGGGTGGCTCATTACCTGGATGCCTCACGGGGAATAAGGGTCATAACGTTGTTTTATGAATTATTTACAAGAAAATATCAGGGGGTTGTTTTATTTGATGCTCTACCTCTACTGAATCCATTCTAAACAGAGCATGAAAAAATACACATAAATGGCCAAAGGTACCAAATATTTGGGTAAAGGGAACCACGGCATATAAGTGACCTTAAAAAGCAATTTTACTAATATAAGGTAATCATAATAGATATGAGGGTAGGAATAGACTTCATGGGTCACCTCGTCCATTCCCCTTATGCAATGACAGAATATTGATGATATCTAGAAATGAATTACATTTTAATTGCATATTCTGGATAAGTACTTACAGTGAATCTAGTTCAGACATCTTGGGGAACTTCACATGCACATTGCACTGTAGAAAGAGGCAATTTGCATGCAACATGTGAGCTAAAAAATAAACTGTGCATATTCCTCGATTGTTAAAAGTAACCAAAAAAACCCCAAGATTCAACTCCATTTGTCAAATAGTCATATATTTGCAAAATGCATATACAGTAGATTGGATTTTGGTGCAGTGTGTGCTCATGCAAGAGGAAATTTAAAAGGAGCTGTTGCAAGAAGCTGAATTTAGAAGTTGGCTTATGTTAGGGTGTGCTTAAAAAACGTATGCATTATCAAAGTCTTTACAGATATAAAGCAATAAAGCTAAAAACTGGCTCCTTGAAGCCTTTTGCTGAAAGCCAGGTATTTTTGTATTTCTGTCTGCATATGAATTGTAGAATGAGTATGAAAGACATTCATAATGAAAAAATCTCGTCTATGCCATCCAAGCTCTGGATACTGTACAATACCATACTAGGGATGGTGTTACATAGGATGTCAGGTTATGTGACTATGCCACAGTTCAAAAAAATATTGAGCAAAATATTCTCATATGTCATTAAGCTGATGCTTATATTTGTGTAAGAAGACAGTAAGCTTCACTAATAATATCTTGTTGTATTATTTAACTGGACATTCTGGGTTTATTTTGCGGACTGGCAGTTTAAATTGAAAAACTGATAATTTTACTTATGGAGAAGTATCCATGTATGCTCTATGCAGTCGGGCAACCCTTTCCTACTATTTGATTTATGGTAACATAAACAGATACTGCATAAGACAGTAATAGTCAGTCCTTTCCCTAAAGACCTTACACTCTAAAAGAAACAGACCCTCAGGCAGATTAGTTAAAAAAAAAAAAAAAAAAGAAGAGAGCCAAAGAGAGAATTCAATCCATTACCTGTCAGTGACATAATGCTGAATATTTGCATAATCTTGCATTCATTTTTACTTTTAAATCATTCAGGCTATTCTATGTATCAGGAAAATTGCCCTGATATAGACTTATGTAGCCATATTTTAAAAAGTCCTAAAACACCTCAGAAACACTTATTAGAGGCAGAGTTGTGATGCACTTTCCTTTGGTAAGACTGGGATAAATCTGGGATTAATCAGTAAATCTTCTTACATTTGGGTGTCAAAGTAATCTTTTAGTAAAGTAAAATCTTCAATTATAAAATTCATATTAAACTTAATTACAAACCAAAGTAACTAGTACTTATACCTAGATTAATAGTAGATTGCCAGACACTTGAATACAAGCAATGCAAAGCAAGATTTTTTGAGGAAAACGTTGCCATTTCATTGCAAGCTCTTGCTCACTGACAAAGCCTCTGCCAGTCTGACTGAAACTTAGCTCCTACAGCTGTGGTGTGTGGTGTGCTCATGGGTGAATGCAAAGTAATTAGAGCAACCTGATTCTGTTGATCATCATCCCTGCTGTCATTCAGAAATGAGCTAAGAAAAACCTAATTAATTAGATGTACATACTCTCTCCATTTTTCCTAAACACACACCTAATCTTCTGTTGCATACAGACATATAGGAACCCAATTTAGACATTCACAGTTTTGATACCTGTGCCCAGCTGTGACAGCAGAGAAAGTCCGAGGCTGGCCGATTTGTGTCACAGTCCATGGACATTTTTGCCTATAAAGTTCCTGCTCGTTCTGTGTTCTGTACTGCAAAAGTTCCTGTCAACAACATAACAAACAGCCCATATAAAACCAGTACCAACAAAGATATTTTTAAACATTAAAATTAATCTTAACTGCAGTGCTAATGACAATATGGGATCTGGGCAGAGTTGTGACAATCTTATTTTAATGACACTTCAGAGATTTCCAAATTAGACTACAGGAAACAGGAAGTAGGAATAAATGAAACAAAGCCAAATGAAAGGATGAATGGGAAAAAAAATTAATACATACTTGCCAGTTCCTTAAACATTCATTCAATCAACACTTCCTGTGATTTTTAGTAGCATGGCTCTGTCTGCTCTTTTAAACTTGACTCTGTTGGGAAAGGAGCTAATTTTTTTGAGGATCGTGTTCATAGTTGAAAGGATTTAGCTGGGTGGTAGTAGCTGCATGCCAAGAGCCTCTTGCAATGCTTTTAAGATATAAAGGGAAGTACTAAGTCTTTTGGATCATCCCCATGTACCTTGTTGGATCATGCATCACTACACCTCCGCAACCTACTTGTATGACTTCAGCTTCCTTTGGTGGTGTTTTTAAGCAATTTTTTCTATCAAGTCAGATGGATACTGGTTTAATACATGACAACCTCCATTCATAATGCTGATTTTTCTTTCACTTTCTCCGTTAGCACTGGATCTTCTTTCTTATTTAATCTCTGCCTCAGTGACTTACTGTTACTGCTCCAGCCCTCGGGATGTAAGACAACATTTCTGTACTTTTTCTTCATCAGTATGCCGACTCCTTTCACAGCTTGACTGAAGATACTGTTTCTCATGATTTCTTACTGCTTTTGCTGTGGCATTTTTTGGCTGTTCTATTACAAATCAGAGGAAAACACAGTGGAATACATTTGTATGACAAGTGCAGTGTTCTACAGCAACTCCGGCATCTGTTGCCAAAGTTGTATTACAGGTGACTGTCCTGTTTAGCACACTATAGCTCCCAGTCTTGAGACTTTAGATCCTTTTGTTTCACTGACTCAAGTCCAGAGAAGGAAATTCCTGCATTTACATAGTTGGATGTTTGTCAAAAGTTTTAACAAGACTATGAAAAGTAAAATATAAACTAACATATTCTGATTACTGAAAACGATTGCAGTGCTGTGCAATCAAAAGATAAAGAACTTTTTAAATAAAAAAACTACTGATTGGATGATAATTACAAATGGTATGAAACATCTAATGTATTACATTCTTTGTATGGTTTGTCAATGTCCAACCCTGGGTGTCGCTAATACTCACCTGGAAAATTATTCTTCTGCCATAATGTTAAAGTAACTTCCTGTTAGCCATGACTTCAGAGGATTATTTGCATATTCCCATCTGCATAACTGTGAATACAGTCCCACACTGTGTACACAAACCAGGTATCACCTGCTAAAAGAGAGTAAGATCTTATTTCTCTTATGGCTTGCCCTTTTCCCATACTCCACACCAGCTTGAATAGATCTACTGGAAATAAACACTAACCCCATTAAACAGAAGAGTAACCACACTGCAATTTAAAAGAGAGATGACTTAAGTAACTCTTGTGGTAATGCATGCAAAAAACAGTGTTCTGGGGCAGGCAGCACTTGAAAGAGTGGGACCCTAAGTGTGTTGAGATATTGCTCTGCCTGCCTGATACCATAGTAAAGAGTCTTTCTGACATTAACATGTCTCTCGTGTCACAAGTTAAAAACGTTTTCTATATGATGCTTACTTGATAGAGTTTTAATAGAATATTTATTTTGTTAAAAGTAAATTTAGTTCTTACTAGAACTTTGTCTTTAATATTGACAATGTACCTTGTATGTTATATTGATCTCTCTTGAGATTTGATGTTGCTGATTTCTAAGAAATTTTGCAAATGAGAGAAAATGTAGGAGGTGGAGTTTACCTGTAGACTCTTAGAATAAGTGTTCAGAGCTGAAAAATACAGAAGCTCTAAGAAAAATTAAATCATATTTTTTCCAGTGAATCACCAGACAGGAAAGGAACATTAGGTACTAGAAGTTCTTTCATATAATGCTAAAATATGTGACTTGGAGAAGACCACAGATTTTAATCACAGGCTGCTCTACATTAGAGTGAAACTGCTGATTCAATATATTGAGAATAAATTCAACAGCAGTACTATAAAGTTTACTAGACTCAGTCTTGTCTTCTGATTCCCCAGAGGACATAATTGTGCATCCTAAAAAGCAGATTAGACCTGCAAGACTAATGATGAATCAGATGGGCCTAATTCTGATTTTATGTGGAAGACAAAAGACTTACGTTCATGCAAGTTAAGAGTTAAGAATATGGTCCAGCACAATTTTGTAGTTAGTTTGTTGACAGCAGAAAAAACAGGTGTTTTTCAGAGAAACACAGCTATGGTACATAAACTACATAGTCTTGTCTAATTCTTTTAAAATTCTAGACCCAACTATGCATAAGCTTAGGCTGTACTAACATCAGTAAAGATACTCACAGAAGTAGGATTTTGAAGGTTAATTCTATTGGTCCAGTCCAAAAGAAAGCACCTCATTCTTCACTCTTTGAAAAAGATGCTGAGAATAATTAATTTTCCTCTTTCCTTATCTTTGTGTTCACTTTGAGAGGCAAGAAACACTGCATTGTAAGCAAAATTTTCAGTTGTGACTAAAAAGAAATACTTTTTCTTATTTTCAGTTAAAATAAAAAAAAAAGACCTGAAAAAGAAGGTAAGAAAAACACATTTATAATTCATCAGAAATAATGCTGACTGTCAAATACTAAGTCATTTTCATGCAGTTTGCACAGAGATAAATGTGAGGAAAAGGAGAAGAATATATGTTGCATTTGACACACTATATAATATATACACACACAAAGTTTATTGTAACAGCCCTTTCATCTGATGCTTGTAGAACTGAAATTTGTCATTTACCTTCTCCTTAAGAGAGGAGAATGCTCTCTAAATGGAGTCCAAAAATCCATGAGAGAGATCCTGTTCTTCAGCAGGATCACTCCTTCAGCAGTCTGAGGCCCCCAGACTCATCCACCTTGCATTGTATTCCTGCAAGAAAACAGGATGAGTGTGAACTGATGCTTTTCAAGGCTGCTTTTTATTAAAGTGTTTTGACTCACTGGAAGATCAGCACTGAAACTGGGAAGTGCCTGGTCAGTGATGTTCTGACCCGCTCTCTCACAGTGATCTTGCCCATAGATGTCCAGGGCACATGAGGGGAGAAGGTGTGGTAAAGCCATCGCTCTCCCCGTGTGCATTTGCTGAACAGGAAATACCACACGCCTTTCAGAGCATGGGCACCACACCTTCACCCCTTCACAGTTCAGAAGGGTAAAAGTTTGGGGATTTTCAAAGGTATAATGTTGCTTTGTGCTATAAATTCCCTATCTGTACACTTTAAAAAAATCAAAAGTGGCTTGATATTCCAAATACTGGTGGTTCCGTGAGCAGGGAGTTAACGAAGCGTTTTAGTCTTTCTCTCTTCCTCTTTCTCACTTCCCTACTGTTGAATATAAGGTGAGCATATGAGCCTTTCTTTCAGCGAGGTATCCAGCAGTTGCTTTCCTCTATCTGGACACTGATTTACACAAAGCATATAGGAACTTAACATTCTGGATAGATGAACTTCCTGTTGAAATAATCTGACTCTGACCAGTGGATTCAGAAGTTACTGAAGGAGGAGGTACACACACACACGGGCACACTCCAGGTATAATTGCACCCTTATAACAGCCTCTTTGCATGCTTCAAAGGAGCAGGAAAAGGCATACACTGAAGTATTTCTGTATTTCCTTCCATTTTTAAATCAAGACAAACATAAAATGCTACCAAACTTGGACAGATTTTATATTCCCTTCACAATCATTTACCCCAACATGGGCTTGTAAAGATCACTCCCTGCCTTCACATAGAAATTTTATATTACACACAGGTTTCTAGTAAAGAGCTGGAACAACCATAGTTAATATTAAAACATTTCTTCTTGAACTTTGTAGCATTTTATTACTGATGTTATAGGTAGTAATCAGATTTTATTAGGGCATTCACTGATTCCGAAAGTTACGTGCATTCACTTCAAAAACCACATTGGCTGTTACGTGCTGCTTTTTGACAGCAGCCTTCCACAGGAGGTTTCCCACTGTTAGCAGCAACTCATCTGGAGAGTCCAAATCCTCCCCTATCTGTATAATGATTTGGAAACCATGCATGCATTCACAAGTAAAAAATAGCCTCTGGAGTGCACTTATCTTATAAAACTTTGATTTGGGGTGATTTGCATCACTATGGCATAAGAAAATGGAGTAACAACTCAAACTATATGTCTGCAATGACTTGTGAGTGATCTCCTAACTGCATTTGAAAGAAAGTTCAACCATTGCTTGAACCTGTATGCTTCAGGCTGAACAGTTCAGACAGATGTTTAATCACTTCATATTCACTAGGAAATGGCTATTCAATGGCCATAGAATTTAAAAGTGGCACTATGAGATGAGTGCTTCATGTTATTTTCTATATTTGCATTCACTTCTGGAAGCATAAGTAAAAACAATTCAGCTGAATCCAGCACAGTTTTATCACATAAATTTCAATTACCATATTTTTTAAAAATCATTAGATACCCTTTTAAATTTTTAGTAGCAGAAAAGCCCAAAGCTATAGTGGCAAGTTGATGCAAATGAACAGAGATGAAAAAGGATTCTCCAGCTTCTGAGAAAGGGAGGTATAGACTGGGTAAAATGTGAGCGCAGTGTTTAACTGAATCTGCAGCAATAATTATAAGGAAAATATTTAACTTAGAGCAACACAAAAAAACCATGACCCTGAAATTTTTAACAGGTAATTCATCAAGTGTCAGGCTGAAAATACCCCTTCAGAAGAAAAATTATAATAAATTTGCAGTTGTTGGTTACAGTATGCTAAATATTGTGAAACATTTTCCTAAAAGAAAGACACAGTGTGGTTTTGATAAGATTAAGGTGCATTTCAGCAAAGCATACACATTTTTCTTCATTTGACTGTTTGGCAATTTCAATGTTGTTCTTCAGAGAAAACAAAAGTTTATAATGATTAACGTTCTGTGCTGTGGGAAGCATACATTCTACAACAATACTACTCTTGTGTCACACTAGCCTCCCTCATCTATAACATCAGCACAAATAGTTTTTCAGATGAGTAACCAGCATTTCTGAGATAAGTCCTTCCTACAATTGATAAGGTGTGATTGTGTATTTCAGTGTCAACAGAGGCCTCAGCAAGACTGACAAACTTCCATGGAGTCCTGTGTCAAAAGCTCAGGGCTCAGATGAGTGGGAGTCCAGGGTTTAGCAGACAAATGTGACGCCATCATTCCCAACCCCAGACCATCTTTTTGTCCTGCCCAGACACAGCGTGCCACCATAGTACTCAGGATTAGACCTTTATACATCAAACTGAGAGTCTGTTTCCTTTACTCCTGGAAATATTCTATGTGGCCTGCACTACACTGGCAAGATAAACTATGCAAACTAGTAGGTGCATCTAAATGTATTCCCATGCATGCCTGTTTTTTAATCCTTGTTAGTGGAGAACTCAGAAAAAAGTGATTTAAAGTTACCTTATAATTCCAGCTGGCAGTGAAGGAACTCGGGCACGCCGCCGTGAAATTCTGTGTTCAAACCTGTATTTAGATATTTAACAGAATCAAATTTATTGTGCAGATGAGCAATACCACACCTGTGCTGATAACAACTGCCATCCTCTGCTTCTCTAACAAAGTACTTGCTCCTTCTCTGCCCCAGCAGCATCACTTACTGTCACACAAACCCTTAAATTCTGCATGTCATCATTCTCGCACTCAAGGTTTTACCCACATCCAGCTCCCCTTATGTCTTCTCACACCACACTGCCTCCCCGTTCCCCTCATTTAAGGCCTCCTCCTAAGCACTCTCTTTGCTTCCCTCGTCAGTTAACAGTGTGATGTTTTTCTTATTTCATACTCATAGCATTATTACTCTTTCATGCCACCCCGAATGCTGGAAATGATCTCCTATTTCTTTTGAGTCACACATCCTTCCTTACCTTCTTCCACATCTTTCTTTAAAAGGCATTTCTTCAGCAACAACTTCCAGTTACGTTGTCCTCACTGGTGTCTCTTCATCTGAATGCTAATGGCCAGCAAGGACCTAAACTAAACCATGTGGGCACAGCATTCACTCATGCTTTTGCTTGAGGGTAGATAGCTGTCAAATGGGCATCTTGTTTGACAATTTGCTTAGGTAAGACATGGGTTACATTAATCCTTGTGTCGGTGTTCTCTTATGGCAGGGAGCAGCTGCAGATCTGGGGAGTGTTCTTGCAGCAGGCAGTTCTTGGCCATACAATGTTTAATTTATAAGCACTCTCAGTAGTTGGGACAACAGGCAATTTTTTTTTGTTGGTGTTAAAACACTGATAGTACTCTTAAAGCTCTCTACAAACTGAAAAACATCAACATGTAGTCAGCACAAGTTTTTGAGCTTGTTTGAATTCAATATATACCACAATTGAAAAATTTGTTGATTATGGATAGTCCCAGGCTGGAGCTAAGTTATCTTGGTGACAGAATCTTATCTTTGCTCCTGCTTCCCCTGGTAATGGCAGAGCAGCATGCTCCAGCTTTGGAATCAGGAGACTGAAGTCCACAAGAGGCTTTTTCTGCAGAAGATTTTCCTCTTCAGAACTTCAGGATCAGTTCAGGGCACATTCAGTTGAATGCATGCAGTTATTCTGGTGAAAGGCTGACTTTTTCATTTTGCCAGAGAATGCACTTTCTACAACTCATTTGTCAACGTGCCATGGAAACACAAACGTGTTTGTGTATTGGCTGAAGTTACACACATCATAAACTTTACCACCTCATTCTAACATGCAGAGTGATGCGTTACCATTTTTGTTCAATGTGATCTATGATGTTTTCTGTTTTTCATGTTGTTTGCGTTATCGAGATAAAGTGTGTGGTTTTCTGCATCTGCATCTTTCAGAAGTAGGCTGGAACTGGTCACTTGCCATACATTTTAGTAATCAGTGATCCTCCTTAAAGTCATGTCTCTTTCTTCCTAGTACGAAATGGGAAGCATTCTTCTGCCCCATCAGTTTTCTTAAAATGGCAAAAGCAGCTGGATCTGATAATCTTCTGCAGGTCACACTGTGTTTGGGATGTGTATTGTGCTTTTTGTGCAATCCATTTTTATAGGCGTTCACTGGTTAAACTGCAGTGAATACAGAGGAGCAGATTTTGTGAACCACTAGCAGATGTTCACTGTTGCTAGTTTTATGAGTCTTGTAGAACAGCAGGAACAGACTATGTGCAAAACAATTTTGTTGTGATTTTGCCATCTCACACTGTTTTCACAGCACTGGCGCGGTAATGATATGATAAAGCTTGGGAGGTAAGCTTTGATTGCAGACTAGCTGCTGTTGGGATCTTCAGAAAGCCAGACCTGTAAAGTGTAGTTTGTTTTCAAAAGCCTGTGGCTGAGACAGATGGGTTAGCTGGAAATATGTCATTTATAGCAGAGTCAAATGCTTGACCTCTTATTCAGGTATAAGTTGTTATGACATGGATGCTGAATGTTTAAACTGTCTCACAGTTTGTTTCCTTCAGATGTAAGCTGTGATAGCTTTGTGTGAAATGTTAATTTTGGATGACTGGTGTGTTCACATGATTTATTTGATTTTTGTGATTTTTCCAACACGTTTTTGGTCAGAGGAGAAAATTATCATGGAACAGCTTCACATAAAAAGCAAGAATAATAGAATCTCTAAATTTCAAACATATTTTTCAAATAATTAATTGAAACCTGGCCAAAGTGCATCAATGTGGTAATTTACCGTCCTCTCTTGAGCTAACAAATCACTTGGTTTAAATGGTTTTGTAGTCAAATACATGTTTATGAAGAGGAATAGATCTTTAATAGCAAATCAGTCTTGCTCTATGATCTCTGTGGGAGAATGGGATCTGTGGCACACAGACTCTTCTGCCTTTGAAAAGTTAAGAGAAAGTTAAGATAAATGAAGGAGGCAAACAGAGATTTCAATATTTCAGATGTTAAAGTCCAAGCTATATGGCAAGTAACTAGAAAGAGAGAGAGCATCATCACAGATGATGCTACAAAAATCTATAAGTAACAAATGTCACTTCCTTCTCTATCACACAACCAGAAAACAAGCTTGAAATAATAAAGTTCAGAAATGCATTAGGTCTTACTGAAAAAACTTGAAAACATCTACTGCATTATCTAGTTCAGCTCATGCAGGATTACTCCTTGTAATGTGGTTTCCTGTGTATTACAAAATCTGTTTCTAAAGGAATTGAAACTAGAACCCCTGAAAAGCAATTTTAATAGTTCCATGTCTCAGAAATTCTAGATATTGCTCCACTTTAAATATGCTAATTTATTTTTTACTTCTTCTGATTTATAGCATTTTTAATCTGTTCAGCAATTACTACCTATGAAGATTCTTAGAGTCCTTTCAACTATATACATGCTATGACCACACTAAATTGTAGCAAGCATCTCTCAACTCTTTCAGGGCACACATCTGAAGTCAAAGACTTTGTTTCATTTTGAAAAGAAGTCAGTAAGATCAGTAAGAATAGGTCCAGAGGATATTGATCCTTACGATGACTTAATTTCATAATCTGCCTTCCACTAATTTGTGATTTTTTCCCTCCCATTTCCATGGAAATCCTAATTATTTTTCATTCTCTAAATGAATAAAACTGAATGCAATCCAGTTGTAATTGGAGTCATTTTAGGGACGTATTTCATGGTTCTCCAGTATGTACATCCCAAATAACTTCACAAAATCTTAATGTAGATTGCTTGTGCTGAGTGCCCAGCATGTTCCTTCTGTTCCCAAATACAATCAGTGATATGTCTCACTGCTCACTACTGACTTGTGAACTGCCCTTTCTTGCCCTACCAGTGACCCTTGAAGCTGCTTAGCTTCTGTTCATGAAGTGTTATTCTCTTTTCAAACCTCCACAGCCATTTTTAGAAAGTGTTTACCTCTCTCTTCACTTTTTCCTTTTGCAAGGGACATATCTGTGACTTGGGCCTGTTGTAGCAATAATGCTCTTGAATCTGCAGATTCGTTACTATTTCCAGAAGCTGAGTTACAAAGATGGGGAGTATGGCAAAATTCACATCAGCATTATTTCTGCTCCTCTTGTTTTGGGTGAAAATAACATCCCATTGGCATTAGCATTTCATAAATACACAATTATTATTATTTTGCATAACAGTGCCATAGTTCTGCTTTCCATTAATCTAATCAGGAGTAAAATTTCTATACACTTTATGGATAAAGGTTTCAGCAGTGTCCTGTTTATTCAGCTGAGAATAGCAATTTTGTGGGTTAATAATTCTAGGTAGCATTTCTGTTCTCATGATGTTAGTCACATGCTTGAAGGAAGACTGTCTCCATATTGTGATGTAGACCTACTCCCAGAGTGATGCCACCAACGTTCATGTTTGCTTTACAGGTTGATGACCAAATGAAGTTGCTTCAGAACTGCTGGAGCGAACTCTTAATTCTAGATCACATTTACCGGCAAGTGGTACATGGGAAAGAAGGCTCCATCCTTCTGGTTACCGGGCAACAAGTGAGTATGTGGTCTTAGAGAAATATTGATGTCCTTTTTTTATAATAATTTTCAAAATAGCAGGAGTTTAACTAGGTCAGAAGCGCTCCTGTGTTCCCAGAGATTCTCCACAAATAATGTAGATAAAATGACTTGTGCACTCTGCTTCTAGTCCGCTGATTACAGTTAAACTTATAAAAGCAGATATAATCATAATCACTTTGCTTTTCAAATGTACTTGTATACTTCAGAGATTGAAAAATACCAGATGAGAAATGTTTCTCAAGAAGTTGTATTTCCTTGGGGCTGAAATGGTTTCTGACAGCACCAACAACACTCCTAAACCTAATACTTTAGATTTAAGCAAGTATAGCTTATTTCGCCTTCAGAATTGTGATTTACTGAAAAGAATCACTAACAGAGTCAGAAATCTAGAGAACCTGCAGCTTACTACCTCAGAAATATCTTGGGTTTAGAGACATACACACATGTGTGAGAAACTGGGCAGCTGAGACATCTAATCACAGGGAAATTATTCAGTCCAGAGGCTATAAATGCAGATATTGTCTCAGGAGCTGTCTCAGGATATGCACCCTGCAGTTTCTGCACAGCTTTCCAAGGGTTAATTTTCTTTGGGTGTCAGATACATAGATCTCCCAAAATGCAAGAGCTGTTGTCTGGCAAATATTATGAAAACAGTGAGAAAACCCAAAAGAAATAGAAAGTTTTGTTTTCCTCATACTTTCCAAAGCACAAAGAACTTGCCAGTAAAATAAGAATATTATTCCTAAGATTATTATTCTGCTTTTAACAGAAAAAAAAAATCACAGTATCAAAGAGAAGCAAACTGTGCCTGGACAATATGTTTCTGACTCAAAGTGAAAACAAACAGTGGCTTATTGGTATTTAAGTAGCTGTAAACCAAACTATCTCAATTTATACACACTTGGAAAACAGCTCCTTTTTCTGTGCCACACCGTTTGTGTCCGCATGTTGTGGAATCTCCTTACAGCTTCACGTATAATTTTAAAACTGAAGCCATTTCTTAGCACTGAGAACAAGTGTTTATAAGAATCAAAAGGAGACATAAATGCTTGAATTTATGATTAAAAGGTCTACAGTAGAAAGGAGAAATGATTGACTTTTCCGAGTAAGGAAATGGGAAAATTCAAATTCTAGCTATGGAACTGACTCCTGCACCTTCATGGAAAGTCACTGACCTGTCTCAGATAGTAGTGTATTCCCTAATTATATTAGAAAACATTAGTTGCACTGCTCTTGACTTATATTGATACTTTTGAGAAAATGACTGATCCCCTTTCTATTTCATCATCTACAAAAGACAGACAATTTTACCAGCAATTAGTTCATTTATCACACACAGTGCTTGCTTGTTTATAAAGCTATAAGTATATTGACAGTTTTCTGTTCCTGAGAGAACTGCTAAATTAGTGTCTCATTTGTTATGTGATTAGCTAGTTTTTAATGGTACTGAGTGTCTAAGTCCCACTGAAATCATTAGAGACATTTGAATATCCTTATGTTCTAGCCATTGTGCCCATTTTCCCACAGTAATAATTTTTATCTTATAAGCCACTCTTTTCTTGGAAAAAAAAACAACAAAACAGCCATACATCATCTCCAGGCAAAGCAAAGTGTTTCTTCACTGTTGGACAACAGGTAGCAGGACACTTATTAAATGTACTATTCCAAATCAGCAGCTGGATTTGGAAGCTGTGTATTTCGAAGTAGTCTAACTAAATTAAAATCTGGCTAAATCGAACTGATTGCATCCATTTTTTTTCCCAGGTTTGTAAAATAGGTTTAATGCATTCTTCTTTAAACCCAGTTTCAGTTCTCCATGCCAAAGCTTGTAATTTTGAAGTTGGTGCAAGACTCCCAGAGTCTCTCATCATCTTCTGTGCTTTCCTCTTTGCACTAGGCTGTTTGGAGGGCAAGGAACCATATTACTAGGCTAGCAACCAGAGCACTACAGTCAGTCCTTTTCCTTATGGATGGACTCCTTGCCATTTCACTCTTGCTAACAGCTGCAGAACACACACCCATGGATGTGCCAGAGATTTTTTGAGAAATAGGGAGACACTAGACAGGAAGTAAATATGCAGTCTCTGGCTGCTGATTTTGAAACTCGAAGGATTCTGAAATCTACACGTAATGCCACTGGTCTTGTCCTGATTTCATTCAGCTCTTGTCACTGCCATCCTGGTGGAAAAATCAGAATACTTCCAGGAGCAGGCACAGCTCTCACTGGACTGTGGGTGCCACACGTGCTCACAGAAAGACCGCTGGTCATTGAGGTATTGCAGAAGTGCCAGTGCTGTGCCAGTACCTGAGTTGTGTGTGATTGATCATTCCAAAGTGTTTACTTTAAAACATCATCTATTAAAATGATTTTCGTAGATAGAAATAATTTCTTTGAAGAACCTCTTCTATTTAGGTCGACAAAGCTGGATGAGCTAAGGAGAAGTTTTAGAATAGCTAGAATTGCCAGAGCCACAAATCTTAAAATCACAGAATAATCCAGGCTGAAAGGTATTTTAAAGAGTCACTAGTTCAACCCCCAGCTCAAACCAGGTTTCTCAGGGCTTTGTTCAGTTGGGCTTTGAAAACCTCTAAGGATGGAAACTGCAAAACCTCCATGCACAGCCTGACCATTTTCATGGGGAGGAAATTTTGCCTTAGTTCTGGTCTGAACTCTTTTTTTTTTCAGTTTACACCCAGTGCTGGTCACTCTCCTCCTCCTCGAGCCCTGATGCAAAACACAGAGCCTGGGAGACCTTTTTAGTAAAGACTGAGGCAAAGGCAGCACTGAGAACCTCAGCCTGGTCTGTTCCTGCTGCACTAAGTCATCATCTGAATCCAGCAGCCGTCCCACATTTTCCTTGTTCATCCCCTAACTATCAATTTGACATCCCTTGGAAGTTTCAACTACAGCTGAACGCTTTTGTAACATCATCTCTACATGCCGGTGGGCATGGACAGCGCTTCTACATTACTTGTCCTGAGCCATTCCTGGCTTCAGCAGCTGTACACTGCCTTTACATCCTGGCTAAGTTGTGAGTTACTTTTTTAGACAAGTTGATCCAATCCAACTGTTTCTTTTCTTAAATGTCAAGTTGGACTGTCTTCACAGCATCAGCTCAGATTGTTGCATTCTAAGACACAACACCAGTTCAAATGTATTTATGAAAGGACAATTATGACTGTGTTCTCTGTAACAACTGTAAAATAATCCTGGAAAGCCACACTTCTAGACCTGGGCACTATGAGTCTTTGCTAGTGCACCAAGTGCTGCATACTTTCTGGTTGCTGTCCTGATCTTTTCAGTTCCTGAAGTAGAGACAGGGAAAAACCATTCAACTATTTCATAAAAATTAATTGATTAAGGTGTGGAAAGCACTCTGACACTTCTGATGAAAAGTGCTTTAGATGTTTTTATTTCTGCTACCAACAAAGCACTATGAGCAAAATTACAGTCAATCATCTGGCTTTCAAAGATAATAACTTTAAACTGAGGACCTGAGCTAGATTGCCAAGTTTATTGCCTGAGAGATCAAGATTATTGTCACAAGTTGGTAAATTTAAGACCTCAGAAGCCTCACTCCTCGCTTTCCTTAATATATCCCTCCATAAAAGCTACTCATAAACACAGTCCTTTTTACAATCACAATCATGGTAGAAGCTGTAAGGGGGGAACGTACCACCACTTAATTAGAACATACCTGCTCTCTCCACTTAGACTGCACAGCCTCTGTTCCTCAGACACAAAAGTCAAACTTCATCCAGTTCCCCAGGGCCATACCACTGTCAGTTCTATACTAGGTATCTAAAATGGGCCAGTAGTCAGAAGCATACTTGATAATTTTCAAACACGTTGGCTCAAAACCCATTACCTTAGGGCACTCCTATCACATTTCCATATATCTGCATTTCCCTCAAGCCACTGGCTTATGAGTTTTACCCAGTGTCAATCCACTGTTCCCACTTTGATAGGCAAAAACTGTAGTCAGCAGCTAAGTAGCAAGCTTTGGCCCTTGCACAAAAAGAGACTGTATTTTATTTTGTTATTTATTTGGTTGGGGTTTCATAACTGAAGCTCTTTTGTGTGTATGTTTCAAGAAAGCACTTTTTTCAGATCATTACAATTCCTCAGCAGTTCCTCAGAAACAAGTTCGTCCCTATGCTGCACACTTCATTTTCTGCACTAAGTACTGCCCCTCAGCAGTAGCAATTACCATTTCAAAAGGAAATAAAGTAGCACAAATGCATTTTACAACTCTCGAAATTTCATAATAGAAAACAGCTAAGGAGTGATTTGCAGTGTAGTGGTTAACTGTAAATCATTGCCAATATGCTCTCCACACGCTGAGTTTTGTAGGTTTGCCGTGTGGCACGTAATTTTAACAGACCATTTCCAATTATAGAACTTTAATTCCTCCAACTCGAGCACTTTTCTTTTGTAACTTCTACACCAGCAACACACTGTCAACTTCCAAGGCCCAGCACACACAGGGTAGATACTAAAGCTCTGCACAGAATATCATTGTTCATGCATTTTCATGGAACAGTCAATACACAACATCTGAATTGTAGCCTCATCTGGGCAGACACAAGCTGCTGCTTTTGTTCATACCTACACTCTACTCATTGTTGCCAAATATTCCCTCTGCTGAGTTTGGTCAAAGCCTTTCTGAGTTAGCATAGCCTTTGATTTGTTACCCAGACAGTCACAAAAAATTTCCAGTGATGCTCTGTCTTCAGATGAAGTGTATTGAATATTCAAGCTCAGCAGTGATTTCATATCATCTCTACACAAAAACCACAAAAGTGCATTACAACACTTTGGTAAAGAAATGGATTCTATTGTACTCTAAGCTTCCTCACTTCAGCATCTTCATACTCACCATTTGAAAAACTTAATTGTCACCATTGCTAGAGTAGAAAATTTAATGGTACTGATTAAAATAGCTATCTAAATAGGCTTAACAATACTTTCATTATTATGTGTTTTATAACATCTACTATAAATTAATCTATATATGATCAACTACAGGGCATAGAATTTTTCCACTCTTGATGTATGAGTTTTTATGAAACTAAGTTAGAAAAAGTAAATGCAGTACTTTGAAGTGTTACTATTCGCATATTATAGCTAATTATCAAGCACAATAACATCATCCTAGGGGAAAGGTCCACTGGCAACTTAATTCATTATCTTCTATCATTGTGTATCATGTTAAAATGACAAGCATCTTATGCTGCATAAGTCAACACAATTTTAATTAATATATCCAAACCTGATAACCTGTAGATACAAACATATCTGCTGGTTTTGTCCATGCTGAGTCCTCCTCAATTTTTGTATGTAGGTGCCTCTTCAAAGTGTTTTCCAAGTTTGCTTAGAAATGTAACAGAAATATTGTTTTTAATGAAAGCATTAATCCTATGAAAAGCTCAAAATGAGTTTAATAACCACCACAGTTGCCACTGAAATATATAATTCAGGAAACAGTGGAAAGGTAATTATGGTTGTGATAGTAAATTAACTTGTTTGCTATATACTGTGCTGAATGAATCCTTCCAAGAGTAACTCATCCACCCACATACCATGCACTCGAGCCAGCTCACAGGCTCTCAGCAGGGTCAGGACTTCAAAACCCAGGGCAGGCCATTGTGGGGAACTCCACAGGCTTTCAGTGCAGTTTGCAGCTGAGGAGGGAGAAGTGGGGGAGCAGCCTCCCAGCAGCAGGAGCCAGCTGTGCTGGCCAGGGTTGCATTGAGTAGAGCAGGGAGGAGCAGGATGATCCCATTGCTGCACACAGGCACCCACTACTTCCTTTGCCTTCGTGCCCCAAACACACAGTAATCTAATTTACTAAATTAAATATGAAATCAATCTTTCATTAACTTGAACTGCCTTAGTCTGCCAGAACGTTCATTCATTATACAGGTACTGGATAGAGCCACAGCAGGGGCTGTGTTCCTTAGGTGTACAATTCCTGTATGGCTGGAAGGAATGGCATTCAGGGATAATCAGCACCTCGTAACAGCCATCAACAACTAAAATCACTCTTAAGCTTATATTCTTGAGACTATTTCAAGCTTGCTGAAGCATTGAAAGAGATAGTACAGTTCCACACAATATTTCCACGTGATCCCATGATCATATTCTAGAAATCAAACACTGCTTAATTTTAGGATTTTAATTCCACAATTAACTGTTAGACTCTGTTTTGTGAGCATAGAAAGGAATTGATACCAGAGCCCACCACCTGATTCTGAGCCCAGCAAAACCAGGGATTTGTCTTCAGGAGTCATTCATTACCATGATAAATCATTTGCAAAACAAAAAAGCACAGGTGCTCCCTGCCTTTTTGGCCTTCAGCTGCAGCATTTATTTAGCCTAGGCTACAGGAGGAATTCACACTCCTGTTTGTCTGTGCAGCCGTTACTTTACACCCATCATTTTCTTTCCAAATTAGGTTCTGTGTAAGCTTTGCCAAAGCTTCTGGTTACAAAAATGCCAGTCAACGTACCATTTTCAACATCAAAATCAACTGTGAAATGAAATAGTATTAATTGGAAAGCAAGAATAATTTAGTTCAGTTGTGGATTTGATGTTACCAAAAGTAATCAATGGTACAATATAAAGTAAATGCTAAGACTTCAATATGCAATTAAGCATTTTGCACAAAATCCAAGCTGGTTTAATTTTTGTCTTTCGAAAGTGGTTTTAATCATTAATTGGAAGGTATAATATACCTTTTATTATCAATTTCTGCATACAGGCCCAAGCAAGCAGGACAGCATACTCTTAATTGTGACCACTTTTTCAGAATAGACATTAACTGAGGCTTTTTCATGCACAGTTGCTTTTGTATAAACTGATTGACACCTTTGGGGGTCGTCTTTCCACTGACTCATAATTTTGCTCACTCTTGAAAAAAGCCTTCTGCACACCTAGTATTCTCTAGTTAAAGCTGAAAATTCAACTCATCATATTTACACAATTAAAAAAAAAATCCATTCTGCGTTGTTTTTAATTGCAAATCCTACTCAAGGGACCAATTCTCCTGCTTAGGAGGCAGCCCTGTGCCTTCTACTAGAGAACCAACTGCAGTCAATTATGGTAATGAAATGTCAATAAATATAAAAATTTAATACAGCCTGTTCCTGGTGAGTGGCAGATGAGGACTTGCCTCCCAGACAAATTTGCTGGTGCTGCAAATATTAAATGCACCTGAAAGAGTAGCAGGTTGCCTGAGAGCTCTCCAGTAGAGGGATGGTGGGAGATCCAGGCATCTACTGGGTTTTTCCATTATGGCATAATCGCTGCACTAAGGCCACTGATATTCTTGACATTCAGACATTTTAACTTCTTATTATGAAGTGAGTAGCGTATTTTCCCCACAAACTGGAACCTCAGTGAGGGATTTTGAGCTTTTTTTCCCTTCTTAACAGTTACAAAAGGGAAATTAAGTTGTGAAATTTGATCTTTATATATGACCAGTTTCTCAATATGAAGTAGTTGAATCATGTCACTATATTAAACTCTTTGAGTAAAAAGTATTTGAGATATGTTACTTTATTTTTTCTTATTATTTCTATAAGTAAATATGAATAAGGAAATATGTATAAATGTATGTGCAGAAAGAGATAAATAAGAGGTGAACTAGAAAGTAGATTTTGAATGATAGTTTGGCTGGGATTTCCAAAAATCAGGTCCTAATTTTGTCACAGATTTCTTTGGCCCTGAGTAAGTGATTTAATGTCACTACTTCAAGTTTCCCCTGGTGTAAAAGAGAGCAATAAAACCTACCTCACAGGATACTTAAGCATAATCCATTGTCTTAATTGAAACATAAGCACAACTTTAACTGCTCCAACTCTACAAAGCATCAGTATTCTTAACCTCCATACAAAAAGTGTAACTTCATTTTTCTTGTGCAGTTGCCTTCAGTCAGTTTCTTGGGAGCAGTAAGAGTACATATAAAAGAAATGTCTTATTAAAAGTCAGTAATCTATTGATTATATTAAGGTCATTACTAGGAAAGGTTATTTTTAGTTTCTTTCAGTCATCTGTCTTTCTTGGCTGAAATTTTGTCAGTTTAAAGTATTTCAGGATTTTTTTATTGTTTTACTGCCATTTATACTTGAGCAAAATCAGTACTTTAAAAAAAATTAATTTCAAAATACATGTTCCTTAACAGTTTGGGTTGGGTTATTTTTGAGGGGGTTAAATATATTTTAAGGGATCAGAGCTTGGAAAAACAAAATTTTGCGGTATTGGTCTGTTTCCTTTGATGATACCTGTCCATTCCTTATTAACTACTTTATTATGAAAGACCTTAAAGATAGGATAAGAGCATTGATACCATTAAACAAATCACTAACCCAAAGTGTGCACTTACCATTGTGCTTAGTCTTCGTTTACAGCCTTCACTTACATGTGCTCACACAAAATATGGTTAGCAATTCCCCTGTTGTTCTGGAGGCTCCTAAAAGAGAAAGGTTTTGGTAACGTTAGAGCACCCAGGCGAGAAAAAGGCATTTTGAAAATGTGTCACTGACCCATTTATGTCTCAGCCAGTTGGCCAGGAGTGGTTCCTCATGGGGGCAAGCAGCACACCAGGCCATTTCCATGGGACAGTGGCACTTGTAGGGAGTTATCTGGCACTCTGGTGAACAGGGGCTGAGCATTTTAGCTGACCCAGTTGCTCAGGTCCCCCTGGTTCTGACCCACCAGCTCCACCGTGCTCCATCCTGCACCACTGCCCGGCCTCACAGTCACAAGCCTTGCCTGTGAGCCAGCTCAGCCCGGCCCCTGCACTTCAGCTTCACTTCATGGCATTCCTGTAGGCTGCAGCACCCTTCTCTGCTGGTCCCTATCCATGACAAAGCTCATAGACAGGTCAGCCTGCCCTGAGAACAAATGGGCAGCGTGACAAGGGCAGCAGGTCACAGAGCAGTCCCTCTTGTTTCTCTTCCCCCAGGGAAAGCAGCTTCGTGCGCTGCGGTTGCTGCTCGGGACAATGTGAGTGCAGCTGGCCCGTGTCACACACCTGCCAGCTCCTCCTGCCCCCTTAGCAGGGCAGGACTTGCCAGAACAAGTGTGTTCAAATCAATTCCAACAAATAGCAGGATTTTGTGTAGCTAAGGAGAACAGAAACCACCCACACAATACCTCTGTTTCCTGTGGGAATACACCGACATTTTTGGGCTTGAATAGATGTTTCTGGCCAAGTTATGGACACTGGACCAATTCCCACAAATATCATGTCCCTGTGGACTAATACACCAGTGTAGGCACGAAGCTCACTTCATCAGTCTTTTTTCACAAGATCTTACAGTTACAATGAGAACAAGAGACACCAAGCGAATAAAACAAACCAAGATGGGGACAGCTACAAGTGTCATAAGCAGTTTTCATGTATAAAGCTTCTGCAAAAAGCTAATACAGACAAACCAGCACTCACAGCAATGTGACATACCATTAAGATATATGGTTTAATATTATTTTCAATAGTGCTAAAATTGGTTTATATATAAAGTCATCTTGATACTTTATAATATAATTAAATTGAGAATGATTCGTTTATCCAGGAGTATCACAATTGTATGTGATTGCTTGAAACAACGGTTTGCTTGAAAGTGGTTCTGTGGCCGTGACAACCAGACAGGAATACTGTCCTCTTTTACAGGTGGATTATTCCATAATAGCATCCCAAGCTGGAGCCACCCTCAACAATCTCATGAGCCATGCACAAGAACTCGTAGCAAAGCTTCGTTCCCTGCAGTTTGATCTACGAGAATTTGTATGTCTCAAATTCCTGGTGCTGTTTAGCTTAGGTAGGTACATTTTAATCTTCATACTTAATTGTTTGGGTTTTTTTAAAACATTGAAAATATTTTGCTTTTCTTAAGTTTTTCATGAAACACATTATGAAGTATATTTAATGAGGTTCACAGTAATCTGAGGATTATTTTTTAATTATCAGTTGCAGGGAAATTATGTATAAGGACTAAAAGTGTGTTTCTACAGAAATGACTCCTAAAACTGTGGAATTAAATGGAGTATTACAAACTTTCTGTATTTCTGTATGCGATTACTGAATTTTCCAGAACAAGGATAAAATTCTATTAGATATTCTAGAGAACAGTGGAAAATACAGATTCCCATGTTCTTCTGTGATATTGAATACAGTTATGTAAACCAAATGGAGTGGGGATATGGCTGAAATTTCCCTCTTTTTCAAAGGTATCTGTGGTAAGTATAAACAATCTCCTTTGTATACGATGACTGTCACATTGGAACCCATAAGTGAGGAATGTATCTCATAGTTTTTTAAAAAGTGAAAGGAACTCCTAGAGTGCAAATTAATGATAGTAGCTTTATGCCAGATCTGGCTAGGAAATAACCTTCAAAGCAAAGATTGTTTTGTACTAGTGGAGGGGACAGAATGGGAAAGATACCTATGCAAGACAAATTAGTTAAACCAGTGCCCTCCAATAAATCAGTCAAGAAAAATCACTGGTGCCAGGGATAAAAAAGGGTTTAGGGAGATGGATTCCTATTGACTTCATAGGAGGAGATTTTTCTGCCTGTCCTCTGTTTCAGGTTTGCACTTTGTTGACATAATAAAGCTGGCCTAAATGAACTTTGCCCAAATGAATTTTTGTTTACTGGCAGACAGTTGAACGGAGAGACTTAAAAACATAAATAAGGTCAGACCCAGCTATATCTCTGTAGCAAAAACACCTCTTTTACTGAAAAGGTAAAGACAGTGAACAGGTAAACCAAACACAACAGTGAGAGATAGCAGCAGCTGGGGACATTACATAATACTTTTCTTTAATTTTCAGTTTAGAAAAAAAACTTCTGTAAAGGAATAAAATTCTAAAAAGAAGTTTTTTTAATACAATTACAAGTAGACTAAAAGGAACAGTTTAGGTCACACTGTAGAACATCGATTACAGTCTTAAATATGTCCCTCTGTGGTATTATAGAATTTGAAACTGCTTGAGAAAATTTTAGATTAAGCTCTCTTTAAATGCAGGGAGCAAAAAAGACTAATACTTCAGAGGTACAGGACACAGTACCTGTAGAAAATAAAAAAGAAGTATTTTACAAATTAGAATGAAATGAGAATAATGCTAACAGAATTGACTGTTATGAAGTATGTCCATTTTGAATCCTAGGAAGAGATGATGGATTTCCCTGGTAACTGTTAATATTTTGTATTCGGGGCTACATTGCTTTCCATATCTTAGATTCAGAGAAGCAAAAGCAAACCATCTGTTGCAGAAATTATGTTTTATGAATTAATCTGATATAACAAGAATTCATATTTCCTAATTCCTAATAAGTAGATTTTTCAGTCATTATACAGTGGCACAGAAATATCTGTAGAGCCTGTAGCCTTCTTCTGATAAAATATTTAGAAGATTCATCTCAGTTCAGCAATATTTTAAATTAGCTGAATAAGTGAAGTGCATTTGGAAAATTCTCACATTTAGATGGCCTTTTGGTTTGATCATGTTCATCAGCTGTTCTAGTACTTTGCATTGATTTAGGAATCATTCTCACACCTTTAGCTCTTCTAATTCTGCCAGGTACTATGCTCAACTTCTGAAGCAGTTGGGCAGGAATACCCTACAAGCTTGTACCGAGCCAGGTTAGCCAGTTTTTCTCTATGCTGCTATAAAAAGAACTAATTTTGCTGCTAATAGGAATCTTGTAGTCACATCACTTGCATATTAAAGTGATGTAGCTAAGAAAGGTTCAACACCTTTGAAATGGATTAGCTCATTATTTAGCGTACTGCAGAATTCTGTTTGCTAATAGTCAGAGCTACATGTTACTCTGAAAAGAGTAAAATGTAAAGATGGTATCACTTAACCCATAGGACAGAGGCAAATATTTGATGAGAATGATGACAAAAATTAAATGAAAACCACACATGCCCTTTCCAGCTAAGTACTTAAGTTTGTGCCCAAAAGAATGAGTGAATCATCTAGCTGGAATTAATAAGATGCCTCACATCCTAAGAGTGAGTCAGATTTTAGAAGACATTGAAGTGTCTAACAGTGCTGGTAGGCATTCAGCAGGGCTGTCAAGAGTAGCTAAGCATCAAATTCTACATAAATAACGGGGAGCAATTATCATACCTAAAGTATCTCAGTGCATTTGACACGTATCTACAACTCTTAAGTATTTCAACAGAAAACTGGTCTTAATGCCAAAAAATATCACTTAATCAAAAAAATATTTCAAAAACTTCAGCTGTTTCTTGTTGAAAATCTGACCCTGTAATGTTTAATGGAATAAAAAGTGCTTCAAGACATACCAGCCTATTTACATTTCTAGGGATGTTCACACCAGTGTTAACCAAGCCAATAAAACCTTATACTCTTGTTCTTTAGTACAGCACTTGATTGAAAAAACAATATCTAATATAAAGCCTCTCAAAGGCAATATGAACTCAGTAATCCACAGAATTAATTTATTGAGAAGAAACTGTTTGGTTTTTTATAACCATATAGATATAAGGCTGCCTTGTGTAGGTGGTTGTTATTCATGGCTGTACTATGTTGTCTGTCTCTTCACAAGACAGCAGACTCCTTTAGGGCAAAGAACCTGGTCTCTGCCTGTTTTCTTAACATTTCACAAGTTATTATCTTATTAAACTAACAGTAAAATAATGTTCAAAACCCAAAGCACTTAGAATAACTTTTTGAAATAGAATTAAATCATATTAGTTTTGCTTGCTAGGTTTTAAATGAGAGAGATAATTGTTCATTATCTATTTGTGAGAAGTAACAAAGGGTTTATACAGGAAAATCCTTTTGATTTTTGGCAGCATTAAAGAAGATGCTGTTGAAGCTCAGACAGATGCATATTTATTGTAGCCTTTGGAGATAGCAGTCACAACTCTTCCTGAATCAAACTGCATGTACCCACTTCAGTGAGCTCAGCTGCATTCTGTAGTGGGCCATCCAGTCTGTATGGGCCCATCTGACCAACACTGCCAAGTACATGGTGGTATTGACTCAGCAATTATTCAACAAGCCAGAATAGTTTGGTAACCAGTCTCTTAAGTGTGACGTCTCTTTGGTTCAGTGCTATATAGTATTTATATACCTAGAACTACATAACTTTTAAATTCCCTCTCTTAATTGTGAAAAGCAAATGTTTTTACAGCTGGGTAGTTCTTACCTCTCTGTACGTATAAGTCTTTCATGTCCACAGATCTTCACGCTTCAGTGACTGCCTACCCTCAGTGGTCCTCATGCATCTTTTAGTTCAGTCACTGCCACTCTCTGGAGAGGAGCAAGTCCATCACACTTGGATTACTGTTCTCATCAGATAACCAAGATGGAGTCATGATAACTCAGCAACTGTAATAACAAAGTGGATGGAAAGTTAGTGGCCAGGCACAAGTTGCAAAACTAGGAAAGACTAAAGAAATCTTTGACAGACTTGAGTGTTAAACCTACTTTTAACACTACTCGATGAACTCACATCCTACACATGGAACCTCTGAAAAACATGCTGATCACATAGTTGTGTAACTGTTTATCAGATTTACCACCAAATGACAATAAACATCTTTAGCTTTCTGAAAGTTGACCAAATTGAGGATAATGTGATTTCTTTACCCTAATCCCAGGGTAATAATACACCTGATTTTTCTGTGGCATATAACCAGTATAGCCCACGGTACACACTATCAAAAAGTAGTTCAAAAACTAAATACAAGTGATTTCCTAGTTGTTAATAACTGCTGGTTTGAATCAAAATACATTACAGATAGAAAAAGCAAATATGTCAGTTTATCAGCCTCTTTGAATTTTCATTACCACATTTGACACTAGTTTGGAAACTCCCCTCTTTATTTGTCATAAATCAGAATTAGAAATAAAACAAATAAATGAAAATAAACAAAAAACTCATCCCACGTGATCTGTAAAATTCTCTAATTCAGGGGCTGAAATAGATTCGGGTGCTCCACTAGGCTGAAATTTTGACCTAACTAAGGGCAAAGAGAATTTCACGCAGTTTTTACCAGAGCCAAAATTTGCTTCCTAACACAGAATAAAGTTCAGATCAAATTTTCAGTACCTAAACATGATAAATGACTAAATCTAAATGACGCTTGAAGAACCAAATGAGTGCCTTAAATGGGATATTTTCTGTCATCTTCATTTTACCATCCAGTAGCTGTACAGACTGGTCACTTAACCTGAAATCAGCCTTTGTTTTCTCTTTATCAAAACTTCCCATTTGTCCTGCTAGTTTTTATTATCTGAACTCAGCAAGGATGATTTTTCAAACCTCCCATCAGAGCAGTTTGTAAAGTGAAATGCCAATAGGAAGAAAGTTAGACATCATTTGACCCATGTCCAGGCACTTGTCCAGCTGTGGAGCTAAATGCTAGACTAGGCAGCAGCTGACTGGTACTACTCCCTTATCACTGTCAGGACACAGATAAATGTACTTCATTTAAAAAATGAAGGCTTTATCAATGGACAAATAATTGCAGAGCCACTATTGATCTCATATCTCACTTAACATGAGACAAGAGGGTCCGGTAAAAATAGTAAACATTTAATCGTGGTGGACATCAAACAATGGGCTCTTGCTTAAACAACAAAAAAAACCTAACAAAAAAAGAACTCAATTTTTAAACAGTGCCCTCCAATAAATGCAGCCTTACTTAAGGGTTCGGCAGAAATCTATCTAAATCTGCAACACTCCGTTCTCATTTCTGTGAAAATGAGAGGAATATTAGCAAATTAATCTTTCCTTGCTTTAAGTCTCCCTAAATTGTCAGAGCTGAGATAGGAGGAGGTATCTAAGGTTCTGGGCCCCACTATTTGTGCTTTTGGAAAAGAAATGTGCTAAGATCTTCATACAGATGAAGCAGGCTGAAATGAAGCATTTCCAAGGCAGACTCTACTCCTACCACTCACAGAACTAGAAGGAGCAAATACACACCTAAGGAGCAGCAGCACAAAGCCTGCCTGTGCTCCATTTCACCTGGTTCCAGTAACTCACATCGATGCAGTCACACAACAATCTGGAGCTGAAGAAAAAAAACCAACTCCAAAACAATATTATAAATGAGCTATCGCACTTTTTACTGTACTTTACGTAACAACATTGTTCCATTCATTGTTCTGTTAGATTTACAGACTAGCAGAATCTCTGCCTCAGTGAGCTTGCAATCTAAATACACAGAAAAGATAAGAAAAAAAAATGCAGCAGCAAACCATGATGAAACATGAAGTTGTAAATATTTTCACTTTCACAGTTTTTGCTGAGAGTTTAATTTGAGATACCATGTATGTAGATAGGAAAATAAGAGTATAAGCATCAAATTGAAGTAGTATGACAGGGAATATTTACTAAATTTTTGTAGTACTTATGGTAGTTAAGAGCACACAAACAAAAATAATAGAAGAATTAAATGAAGAAATTAGTGAGGCAGGAGGTTTTATCAGAACAAAAGGAAAAGAAGAAACAAGACTGGAAAATTAGACAAGAACCAATTCGTGCAGGATTATAGATAACTAAGTGTAATACAGATATAAAGGTATAACCTAGCAAATTTTGCATGTAAATCTTTATTGCAGATAAAGATTAAATAGGTGCTGCAAATTTGAAATGAAAAGTATTGCATGACGGTCTTCCCTGGCAAGCCAGTGTAAGCCAGTAATGCAGCACTTATCCAGGGATGGCCTTGTCATCACAAATGTGTCCACTTCTCATACAGTGACAAACAGTTCTTAGGGTTCAATGCAGTCTTCTTCAAAGTCGTCACTCTGACTGTTTCTATTTTTGGTAGTTTGTAAATATACAACTATTTTTACACCTCTTTATATATATATATATATATATATATATATATATGTTATTTGCAATACAGATGTATAATTGAATCCATTGTCAGTTTTCTTACATTCATCCATTCTGTTACACAAGTGAACCTGTAAAATTGGACCTGGTAAACACCGGTAACGGAGCAGGCGAGGGGTTCTGTACAAGTAGTATTCCAGCAGGGCTTTTAGGCTTCCCCACATTACATCTGAGTTTAGAAAAATTCTTACTGCACACTCATCTTATCCACGCTCTTATCTCAACCTTAATGTCCAACTACAGTAAGCACTGGAGGGTAATACTGGCAAAGAAACACTTCCTAAACTTCATGTAATCATTTGGAATTCAGGAAGGATCGATTAGTATTCAGGAGATGTGACTGCTCAATATTTATACCATAGAGACTTGGCAGAAGCAAATAATGGTACATAAAGCTGATGCTTGTCTTAATTAAATGCAGTATAATAGGTGTTGGGGATATTTTTTTAGTGAAGAGAGCAGTTTAGCAATGACCAGATATAACTCATTCTGAAGTTCAGAGTTTAAAACTAATCAATATGTATTTATAACAAGGGAGGAACTAAATATCATTTATTACTAGCAGACAGCTGACTAATAGTAAAATCAAGATTTATTTAAGTACTTTTTCCACATACTAATTTCTGACAAAAAAATTGCTCCCTTGTATTCTTGATTTTTTTTTTCCTGTACTAACAGTATTTCAAAATGACTTTTTGAAATTACCATCTCATCTGCAGAATGCCTGGGAATGAACCAAAGAACATAGAATGAGACATCTAGCTAGGGTGATCCTTTCACTGTGACAAACTTATGAACAGGAACATTTCCTAATTTTATGATAAGGAATCCTTAATGGCAGGTGACATTTTTAAATGCTCCTTTAAAGTATGCAATCTACATATGTGATGAGGAATAGGTTTTGATGGGCAGACAGTGCAAGGATGACAGGCACAGTCCCAGCACACTTACAGCCCAGGCTTGTCTCAGATATCACAACAAAGTTTTGAAGGGGAATATGAAGAAAGTGGATAAATAGATCTGGCATATTAAGCATGAGAAGCAGAAAGGAAAAAGCAGAAAAGTACTTGGTCCAGAAAGGTGGTGGGTGGGAAATGGAGAAGTCAGAGGCAGGAGACGACCTCGTGATGTTGAATGACTGATGATATGTAAGGCAGGAACTGCTACGAGCCCTTGAAAGTTAACACAATTTATGTCTGATGTAGCAGGGAAAAGGAAAGAAGCCAAAAAACAGGGAAGCAGTGAGATCAGAAAGGTACCTTGGCAGCACCATTTGCCAAGGCCAAAGGATGAAATGCTGTGGTCACTGAGATGGAATATGATGAAGCAATTTTTTAAAAAATTAATCAGGTAAACCATGTCTACTGTGCACATCCCATGGAAGTCGATGAGAACACATTTGCAGGATTAGCTCTGTAGTATTAGTTTGAGATTAATTATGCTAGAAATATAAGTATTTAAGGGTGAAGATCACAACCTTTTGGAAGATCTCATCTCTGTGTATAGTGGAGGCTCTGTTTCTTGAAATCTGAAGTCAAGATGATGCCTCTCTAAATTATTATGATACAGGTCAGTCAGAAGCTACAGACTTTGTTTTCAACTGCTGGAAGGAAACTGATGTCTTGCATTGAGCAGAAGGCTGAAAGAGGTAACAGTGACACTTACAGGGATCCTTTCTTGTCCCCAAGAAAATTTTATAGTCAAGAATTTGAAATTTATCATGAATTTCCTGATTGCAGTTTTGACAAACATTTCTCTGACAAATTTGAATTTGCTGACTTTTAATGTGAACAGTTGTCAGCAGTCATATATAGTCCCTCACTGTTGCATGTTCCACATTCCCTTGGAAACTATGGTTACATCTCTTACTAGAGATAATGAGGGCAAATGGAACGGTTAAATATCCAGCCTGCTCCTGGAGCATTTAACTCTTCTCTGGATCTCAAGCAAAGCAGCCAGGCTCCTCCACTCTGCCACCAGAAGAGCTATTCCACTTTTAACCCTCTGGGAAAGCAAAGCAAATGAATATGGACAAAACCTCATTTCAGAATAATCTCGTGAGGGACATTCTCCTTTCATGGAGGCAGCATTGCCCAACAGAGAAATCAACCCTTTTGTTTCTGACTCCATTACTTTGAAGTCTCTTGAATGATATCTCAACTACGCAATCTGGTAAACGAAAACAGGAGTTATCTATCTTTGTAAAGAGTGGTGAAATCCAGAGTATTAAAGATACTATGTAAAGTAGAGGCAGACTGAAACAACACTGTTTGAAATATCTACAGATACCGTAACAAAGACACTGTTCACAGGAATCTGATTTAAAATACCTTGAATAGATTTTGAGAAAATTTGATCCTTTCCCTTTTAAATTACTCAACATGAAACTATTTCCTTGCTGTATTTTCATATTAGGGTCTAAGACTTTGCAAAAAAATTTGAAAATTCATCTTTTGAGAGACTGTTTTTAGAAGTGAATTTTAGCATTTTAGCACATACAGGACAAAGTGGATATTCTTTTGCCCTTTTTTTATTTCTTAGCAAAGACATATTCCTTTCACTTTATGTGTCAAAACCCATAACAAAGCCAAACAATTAAAAATCAGTCCTTAAATTTCTTATAGATGCTAAATTATGATGTATGGAGTGATGACTTTGATAAACAACGCTTTTTCAGTGAGCTGACAGGTTTTAGGCCAGCCTCCCATGCAGGTTCCACACATGTGCAGGCAGTATTAAAGAAAGTAGGACAGTGTCTATTTTACAGATATCTATCTTAGTGAAATCTCCAGTGAATTATTTTTGTGAAAAAAGCACATAATATAAAAGGAATAAAATACAAATGCTGGGGTTATAAGGTACAGTTCAGAATTAAACCAGTAGTTTTTAATAAATAAAACTTGAATCATTCATCTCAGCCCTGGGTGTAGGAGTAGTGAATGATAAAATTCCTGCAGGAATTTCCAAGATAGCCTTCTGTTTCATGGCTGATGGAGCTTTTTGAATAAACTACACTAAATAATAGAGGAAAGTTAATAATCACTGTTGATTTGTCCTGATTTTATTTCATTAAATGCAATGAATGTTGCAAATTCATACCTCATATAACTGTTGAGTACAATGGCATTATTGAGGCATGAATTTGATTCAGTCTGATCATTACTGGGTTATGTTGGCTGCTTGTCTGACAGCTGCAAGCCATGGAAATAAGATCTAATGCAAGTACTTTTTCTTTTCATGTTGTTTTTTTCCAAAATGCATATTTAACAAGGTTTTGAAATAACAATAGGATTAGATGCTTGAGAGAAAATTAGGTCATATATTTGTTAGATACAAATCTCGCAAGTAATTAGAAACGTGGGTATCAAGCAATATTTGTATTCTGTACAGTTGCCTTTGTGTGGAGACAGTGGGGATTTCAGAATAACCCAATCAGTGTGCTCTGCACTTTTTCCCTCTCTAATATGTTTGTAGAATACTAGTAAGTACAGCTTTTAAACATCTCCTGAAAGGGGAGAACAAATTACCTGCATATAAGCCATGTTTACTGGTGTGTCTACTTTTAGAATACTTTTACAATTTCTGTCCTTTTCTGGTTTTTAATATACATTTTAGATATTTAAAGTGCAAGTTTAAATGTATTACATATGTAACAGAGGAAATATGTTATTACATAGAATCTTTTAGCTGCTGTTGGCTGAAATGTTTGATATGAGTGACTACTTTTGTTAATCAAGTTTCCCAGCATAAGACGAAGATGGGAATAAATGGCTTTGTTTTAAAATACAGATAAGTGAATGAATATCTTTAACCTTGGGGCCAGTAATACCACCCTATAGTCTTAATTTGAACACGTGTTTAAATGTTTCACTGAATGAGGAACTTGCTAAAGGAATAAAATAACTAAATTCACTTTGCAGTAGTAACAGACAACCTACTAAATATTTTTAAAACCAGAAAATATAGACTAAAAACTGCCTCTCATGTATTTCTAATTAAAAACACACATTGCAGAGGCTCTAACCTGAAAGTGTATATATGGGTGAGTGCTGGCCATTTACTGGAGATGCACTGTAGACTGTGCCTAATACCCCTTTGCTGCTTGTGTAAGATTGAACACTGGAAGAGAAACAAAAGCAATGGCTGTCTCTGAGGGTCTTGAAAGGGAGAGGTGAAATACTGTAAAGCAACAATGAAAAGAAGTCACAGGAGAATTTAACAGGAGCTCAGGTGAAAAGAAAGGATCTGCAAGAGTGATGGAAGAAGAGTGATGGGACAAGAGTGTCAGAGAAGAGGCTATTGGGGCAGAGCAGGAACCAGAAACAGTCAATGAAAACAAGGGGACAGCAGTGATGTGGATCAGAGGAACAGAGGGAGACTGGAGGGCTTGCGATGGGAGCCAAGAAAGCAGAGGGGAAAGGCCAGGGAGGAAACAGAAACCATAGAACTGTGATCAAAGCCAAGCTAGAGGTGGAAAGGGAGGAAACAGAAGCAAATAGGAAAGAAACAATGAAGAAAAATTCAGAAACAAACTTTATGGCCCAGCTTTGAATGCAGCTGGAATCATGAACTGGGAGACAGAAGGGGATGGTGCAGAAACACTCTTTCCCAAGCTCGTGGCTTGGAGCGTGTCCCAGTGACTTCTGCTGGCAGAAAAAGGAAGAGGGATGAAAACTGCAACTCCTTAGGCTCTGGCAAAGCTGCTACCAAGATTGGATGAACCTCTCAGAGCAGGAGTTCCCAGTTTTGCTCTGGTCCTGTGCAAAGCTATTGAGTATGGGACAAACTGAAAGAGTAAGCCCCCAGTCCATGTGGCTTACAAAACCTTAATTTGCACGTGGCCATCATCCTAAGGGTATTTTAAGAGTTCTTCTTTATAAGATTATTCAAAGATTGATAAGGAAAACCCTACACTTAGTATCATCTTCAGTACTGGGAGGGTTTGATGTGCATTATAAACATATTGCACAACACCTCTGTTTGCCAAGTGAAGGGAAGTCTCATCTCAGGAAAGAAAAAGATTTCAACATCAGAATGGGGAATGACACAAGAGCGTTTTTCCTCCCCAACACCAAAAAATGTAACAGAGATCAGTGAACTGCTCGGGACAAGATAGACAATGCTATCCAGTCTTTCACCAGGGGAAAACCCATACCCTAAGCAGAACAAATGATACACTCTTCTTCAAGCCCAGTCTGAGGCAGGCTGGATGGGTGGCAGCTTGAGAAAGTTCTTTTCTCTCATCTAAGACCATCTCTTCTGAGACAGATTTGTCTTTAGAGAATGGAGTCACCAGCAAGGTTAAAAAGGACAGGTATCAGGCTCACATGCACTTAAGTTCTGGAAAACAACTCCACACACTGGAAATACCTTTCACATTGTTGAGGGGTTACTGTGGCAGCAGTGTCACCTAGACTGCAGGCTGTGCTCTGGCTGGCCAGCTCTTACCTGCATTTCTTCCTCCCTTTCTGCTTTGAGACAGGAAAAAAAATACCCTCACAATTAATTAAAAACATAGATAAAGCTAGAAAAGATGAGCCGGGGAGTAAAGAGCAATTATGAACTTTCCTGCTAAAAATTCACTAGGCATACTGTAAAATTCAGAGATCATTGTGCCCCTCAAAAACACAGCAGAGAGAAGCAGACACGTAGACAAGCTTTCAATTACTTACGTGCCTTTGGCTTGCTTTCAGGATGCTGTGGAACTGGAAACAGCTATGGTAAATGTATTTTCTCTGCATTTGCCTTTCTTGACAAAACAGCTCCAATATTTTGATCTCAAGAATAATCAGCTCTTTTGCATTTCCTTTTCAACTAACTGCAGACTTTTGCAAGTTAAAAATTAATGACAACTTCTCTTCCTCTCTTTTTTTTTTTAAACAAAACTCTTTTGTGCTCTTTTCTGAAAAAAAAAAAAAAAAAAAAATTCTTTTTCCTACAGCCAGTAACTATTAGTCTAAACAGCATTCCAACCACTCTTTCTCCTTCCTCTGCAGTTACACACAAAACGAATTCCACCACAACAACCTGGTTCATGGAGACCATTATTCTGGAGATGAAACATTGTGTTGTGTCCTTTACCACTATTATGGGCAGTCAGTCTGTTAGAACATATTGGGCGATTATAGGTTAGTCTTTTCAGAGAAAGCCATGGGTTTCAAGTCAGCAGTAACCATCTATCAATTCTTGAGATTATGCCATGATTTACTGTCACGGCATCATGTATTCTCTGATTTTCTGCCTCCTGTGAAACATTGTGCTTTCCTTTTCTATTGATGTATCAACTATAATAGTTACAAGCAGCTACAGAAAAATCAATAGTGAACTTTCATTACTGTGCACATAGAATACCATGCTGTGAGAGCACCTAGCTGTTAAATAGTCGCCAGCAATAAGGTACACTGTAGATGTCTGTTATTTTGGTCTAAATGAAGAATGTCTGAATTTGAAACAACAAATATCTAGGATTTTTGACACCGCTGAATTCTATGACAAGTTTTTTCAGTATGTGATTTTTTTTTCCCCAAGCGTCAGGCTTGATATGTACTTTCTGTACTGTGATCTGTGTATTTTTTTTAACCTAAGTCTGCCACTGGAAGTTAATATCAAAATAAACTTCTGGGCTCTGCTTAGCTGAGTCTTATTAGGCTTGGTTGGACAGAAGTGGTAAGAATTGTGCTTTGTTGAATTAGTCTTATCTTACTGACTTTAAAGTGAACAGACCAATAATATCTGTGTTAAACACACAGATGGGATAGAGTTGAAAGATGCACTATGGTGTTACCTCACACTCAGAGGTCCTCCTAGGACTTGTGCACTAGGAGAAGCATTGAGTTGCTTTTCAATGAAGAGTTTGGAAAAAATAGCATAATTTTTGGTTTAAATATATTAATTTGCCTCTGAGAACAAATTAACTTCCAATTAGTGAATGTAAATGAAGAAAGGCAAGAACAACAGTAAGCATGTGAGGATTGCCTTGAAAAAGTCCAGGCCACTTAGTGTTTCAGGCTGTTTCCCTAGGGCGGGTGGGTAGCTTTGCTGCAGCACTTAGTGGTTACTTTGGCATTTGGAGACTATGGTGATTTACAGCTATAAATGCAGTGTTTGATGCCCAATACCTTAGATTTGAAAGCCTGTGGATTTTCGTGAAACTAAATCATGAGAATGCACAAATGTACTTAAAAGAACTGTGTCCTGCCAAAAGCATATCCCACTGTTTGCCATGGCCACGAGGCCACAGGAAAGCACTGTTTCTTGGCTAATGGGAATCTGGAGCCCCTTAATTCATGCCCCTTGTGTTAAACCTATGACTGTATTGTCTATGGAAACATCTCATCCGCATCTGACCAAATACTTCAGTCTGAGCTGAGCAATGAGCACAAATCTGGAGTTTACCTGACTTATTTCTGCCATTCCTTACTGAGCACTTGAAATGTTAAAAACCTTCTGAAGCACAGCCTTACATGAGAATGTCTGGTCCTTTCTGATGGGACGTCCTATCAAGAAATCAGAGGTAGCTGAGAAATACAACTCTGTTGTAAGAACTCATATTTGAAAGGCAGGTGTAAGAGCGCCACAGTTCTCTACCCTCTGTATAACTGATGAGTAACTGTGTTGCCAGAGAGACTTTCAGGTGGGCTTTTCTTTAGCTTTCATATCTATATGTTTAAAACTTGTAAGCAATAATGACAAACAACACATCCAAGTCTTTGGGAAAAAAGTACAAAGGCTGACACACATCTAGGTGCCTCTCCAGTGTTTCCTGTAGGCAGCACTGACACTTGCAGAGTTGCAGCGTAGTGGCAGATGTCCCCATTTGGGCTTCTGTCACTCTCATTTGCTAAACCACTTCCACAACTAAGCTCAGACATCAGTTACAGTAAAAAGTCAAATTTGCAACTTCCACTCAGGTCAGTATGCAACGTCAGAAACAATGCGTTTTGAAATACTGCAGCAGAAAATTATGTACCTAAGTTGTGTTTACTGTCCATGAAAGCAAGACTGGGAATACAGGAGAACAAAGGATTTCTATTTTCCACCACCTGGCAGGAGGCCCAGCAACCTGGGCCAGACAGGGGGGGCAGGGCAGGACCCCTGTCTCAGGGCCACCAACTCTGCTGTCATTCAGTGAGGAGCACCAATCCATGGGGCATTGCATTTAAGCAAATTCATGGGCTGCTGCAGTCAGGTGTGGTACTGAACTGATGATTGGTACACCGTGAATATGATGGGACCAAACTCATTGGGTCTTTTCATCTGTGCCAGCAAGTTCTTTTGTCAATGCTAATTTGATAAGGAATTGAAACAGCATCAGCTTCAGTCTACCATCAGTGGTCTCATCTGCAGTTACATTTACATAGAAAATAACTGTAACTGCCCAAAGTAGAGTAAAGTATTTACTAATAATAGTAAAATTCATCACTAAAACGCCTTTGCTTAACTACCTCTCCTTCTTTCAATCAGAATATATTATGATAATTTTTCCTCCTGTGGGACTTTGGATCTAAACAAAACAATAAGACCAAACAAAATTCACCAAGTAATAAAAAAGTGGTATGAAGCTCTACCCTTGTCTGGAAAACACTATAATGATATAACTGGCTGGTCTAATATTTTTAACCAAGTTCAGAAAAGTTTGGAATATAATAATTAAATGCAAATACAGTCCTGATCCCAAAGACCAGAAGAATGCCTTTAAGCTAGTATTTATAACAAGAGCTATTCGACTGAGCTCTCTTGTAAATTTTATCATACCTGAGGCAGTTTTCCTCAGTCGATTAGCTGGAAAGCTGAATATATCCTGAGGCAAACCAGACATCTAGTACAGGCTAAATTCAACTACTGGAGCTTAAATTTGGCTTAATATATCCCCACTTGGATCTGCCTGTTTAATTCTCTTTCATATGATAACGTTGGTTTATTCATAGTCTGGACTTGCCACCTGAACAAACTGTACCTCATATCTTATTCTAATGGAATAAGAAAACTTTGCAAAAACCACAAAAGTTTCTGACTGAAAATCAAATGCAAATTTGGGATTAAAAACTGTTTTGTAAAGTGACTACAAGATTAGTACAGAGAGATTTTTTCCCCTAAGGAGTAGTGCTTTTTATGATCATGCATTTTTTAAACTCTGCAGAGACAGATGGGCTTTATAAAAGGATACAGCCTGCTACTCAAAAGGGTTTCAGTGGCAGCTGCATTTCTGTGTTTTAACTTCAACAGAAATTTATATTCTATATTTTTCCAGAAAATATTTATATTTCTTCTTTTCAGACTGTATCACCCCTTGGTGTAGTTCCAGTGGCAGCAGTAGAAATACCTCTGAGATTAATCTGGTCCATTATTCCTATTTTAAACAGTACTTGAATAGCAGGAGAGGGATAGAACGGGAAGGGACAGATAATATGCAAGGTTCTCATCAGAGCAATAAATCCAAACATTTAGAAAAGTTACAAATGTCTAAGCAAAAGCAGAGCAATTTTTTTTCTAGGTAAAAGCAAATCTCTATAAAATTTCCATTCCTTATTTTCTAAATATTCAGCTTCTCAGCTAAATAATATATTGTTTCTTGCTCGTCTTAGCATTATACCATACTGTCTATTATTGCAAGTTGCATATAACGCCCCTTCTGCCTCAGTTCATAACTTCAAGGACTTTGTATGATGTCCCTATCACCATTCCCAGGAACTTCATAAATATTTATGACATCTTAAACTATTCACACCCTACAAATTGTAGGCATTGAGAGCCAGTTCCCTTAAAACACCAACAATCCTGTGTGCTATTGAAGATTAAAGTGATGTTTCAGAAATTTACTGGGGAAACCCTTTGGTTCAATAAATTTATTATTTATTGTAATTTTTTTAACCCTTATCAGAGGCCTAATTTCTGCTTTTATCAAATGTGATACAAGTGCTCTGGTTGGTAGATATGCTTGCATTTAGGCATATATATGTGTAAGCATGATAATGCTTACTGATGGCATGATAATTAGCATACTAGCTTTCTTATATATGCTTATTTTAACTGAATATTCAAAGACATTTCTAGCCCAGAAATATAATATGACCCTGGGATTGGGTGAGGAGTTTGGGAGGGAAAAAATGAGTTTTGACTCACTTTCTCTCTCAGTTTGTCTGTGAGACCCTTGCTAAATCACTTCTGCCCCAGAGTATCAACATGTGCTGGCATACAAATATGACCGTGGCTCCACAGAATAGTGGTTACACATTTTTTTCCTGAAAAAGAGATACTTAGATCAAGACTTTTTTTTCTAGGATTGATCTGTCATTTACCTTAAGCAGTCACTAGTCAAATACAAAAACAAATCTGGAAGCAGGAACCAGAAAGCCATGTCAGCCCAGGCAGGTTCCCTTACCACTAGCCTACAAAGGCAGGCTATAAATTTGGGCTTAATCATCTAGAGTTAATTTTTTCAGTGCACCAGCAGTGCACTTCAACCCAAAGACTGGAGCACACCTTCACTGAAAACAACCTGTAGCAAGCAATAGCTAAGACCACCCACTGGCATGGTGGGACACTCCAGTTGTTTGGGAAATTTCCTTAAAGACACAACAGAGGAACTGCTCTTCAAATTCCTATTCCTCTGTCGTGTCTTTAAATAAAGCAGCTACTCTCCTACATGGAATGTAATCCTGTCAGTGAATGCTTAAGCACAGATTAAAATACCTACACAATAAACCTTCAGGCAATAGATGGGCTGCCCTCAGTCCCAGATGAGCAAGAGACAAGGAACATGTTTCATTGCTGGCCCAAAGCAGGAGCCAGTCTTGGACTTCAGTAGGGGAAAAACTCCTAGCCTGGAAAAAGCTTGAGAAAGTGAAAGAAAGTGAGGTGGTACTGAAGTTTAGGCATGGCCAAGATGAAGTGCCAGCAGTGGAACCACTATTGGTACTGTGGTCTGTGGAATGTCCTGGCACCTCCTGGGCTGGGCCATAGTTTCATCCCAAGTGGCTCTTCATACCCTTGACTGTGTGGCCGGACCTGGTCATGCTTTTCCCTTCTGAGTTTCAGTGAGAAACACTGGACTTTGTATTTAAGGGTGTAGCTGGCTGTGGACTTTGGGCCAGGACCTGTGAGCAACTCTTCCATCAAAGAGGCCTAGCAGGATCTTGTTTTATTGTGTTTTAATGACCACCATATCACTTATGCCTCATTTGCACGTAATAAGGATGTGGGTTCCTGGGGTGTCAGGACAAGAAGTGAGTGCAGATTTTGTTTGTTTGTTTAACTTTCAAGACAGTAAATTCAGCCTGAGCTGTTGAAAGTCAAGCTGTTTTATTTTCCTGAGTGATGACTCAGTAATTACACCAGTCATAAAGATTCAAGAAATCAAATTAAGCTTTGCCCTTTGTCTTTACAAGGACTGTAAGAAAAGAAACAACTGAAATGTAGTAACATACTTCCACAGTCGCACAAGGAAAGGAATCCACCTTATTTCCCCATGTCTCTCTTTCCACTGCAGAGATAACAGTAGCAAAAGCAGTTATAAAATTACTCACAAAAGTCAATAAGCATGGTTCTTAATAGACATCAGGAGCTTTTCAGTAAGAATCTATCATTTGTAATCTTTTTAGAACAGAAAAATAGGCTACAATATTCTAAATGGCATTAGAAAGAAGCCTACTGCTATAAAACAATATCAGAGTGTTTTGGTTGAGTCTGAGTTGTTCTGAAAGAAACAAGAGGTCCATCAAGATCAAAAACTGAAGAGATGAAATAGGATCCAGACTAAGAATTACAGCTTATTCTCTCATAAGCATCTTATTCTCACTTTAAAAATAGATATAATTTTGCCCAGTATATTTGGCATGAATGAAATACTTTGCTATAGCAGAATTTAATCGATAATTTCTAAACAATGTGCCCATTAGCAGATGTTATGTTCAACTGAAAATGAAAATTACTTTACGACCCTAATAAACAGAGATCAACTGTTGCACTGTTAGAGATAGCTTAATCCCTGCCAAAAAAGGGAAGGAAAAGTTTTCTACACATTCAGTTTGGACTTGGGAGTCTTAAGAAAAGTGGTTTCTGTTGTTATAATGTTAAGGTTTTTCAAGGTTTGTAAAGTGCTAAATATAGCGGCTTATCGCTGATTAAGAAACATCTATCAAGAATTGTTTCCCGTGAATTCAAAGTGAATAATATTCAGCACAATCCCGCTGTAATAAAATTGAGGGGAATTTTGCAGTAAGGAGCTTATCTTTACCATAAATCTTCCTTCATTATGGCATTTTGACTGTCAAGAAGGCTTAGCTGTCGAATGACATGCATCTGCCTCCATGACAGATGTGCTGTGTGGAACCGCTGTTGTTGCCATTAGTTTCAATGAAGGGGAACTGTGGGTAGTTTTCAGAGACTGGCACTTTATCAACCATTACTACTTTTGCCTTCAAAAATATTTTTAGCACGTGTCAAAAATCTACCTGTGTTTTAAGCCCAGAGATTTTGCAGGGCTAGCAGAAAGTAGGGAAAAAAATAGTACAAAACTGTGTTTGAATAGAGGAAGGTTTGGTAACATTACCTCGGTCCTGGTTAATTCCCTTTTTTTTAACTACTCTGGGGTAAAAACCTTCATCGTAATTAGCATATTCCATCTTCAAGGTCAAATGGGAATTGGCCTCACACTAAAGCCCCTGAGGGGAACCCCAACTTCGTGAGGAGCCATGTTGTCTCTTCCCTGATGAAGCAGCACGTTCTAGGCAGAGGCAGTACTGCTTCTTAGGTCCTGCAGCATGGCTGGAAAAAACAGGCAAACCTGAAGGCCAAACCCACCCTCTCTAGAGTTTGGAAGAAGTCATGTTTTATCTACAAGCTAATCAGCCATTCCAAAGAGCTGCTAAATGTTGGGGCCAGTTGGGTTTTAGTAAAGTCCCTAGATGATGGGGCTCATCAGCCCGTTCAGGGCGAGAAAGCTCAGGCCTGGGCTGGTATCGAGTCCTATTGCCTGGAGTATCCGTAAGACTGCTTCCAGCCTTGTGAAAGTGAGAAATCCCCCTCCCCATGGAGAGGCCTAAATACCACCTTATTTCATCCTTGCAGACAGGCAGCTGAGCTGTCTGCGTTCACGTCCCTTCATTGCTTCGTGTAGAAACATATCCAATAAAAGACGAGCAGTAAAATTTAACTGTCTTTTTGTGGGAAATATTTATGCTGTTCCTAAGGAGTTGCTACTTTTCAAATTTAAATCTCTCATTCTGTTTCATTTTTCTTTTCAAAATTCCCAGACCAAAGAGAAACTCTCTATAGATTAGTACACCACCAAATTTTAAGTATTTCATGTTTGGAATATGAGAGGGAGAAAATCTCTCTGAAACCTAAATATTTTCCCCCTCTAAAGACCAGACCCATTTTGGGGGAAAATATGCAAAAGTGTTCTCCTCGGGCTGAATGTTGTATGCAGTTTCAGCTTAATGCACAGCTTTATGGCAGATGTAGAAAATAATCAAAATGGGGGGATATCTGGGAATACTGGCAGATCTTTACTGTGACTGCAGAGCAGACCATGACATGCTATAATACTGGTTTTGTCTTAATCGTCAAAAGTAAGCTATAGAGAACAAAAATTCTTTGTTTGACAGAAAAGCAATTGCTATTTCTTGTAAAACATATAATATATTCCAGAAGACCTAAGGGTTTACTTTTCAATAAGGATAGAAAAAGATGCGCGCCCCACTGTGAGCTCACAGTAAGGCTGTTTCATGTAAAAAGTTGGTAATTAGTCCCTGAGTGAATAAAGTAGAAGAGCTAAGAGACTGATACTTACTGTAGCAACACAAAACACTTTTTCTAGCTGCTAGGATTTAAAGGGTGTGTGGGTGGGAGGGGGGGACCTACTCCTACTCATTTAATTTACAAGCGTCTGAACCTCAGAAAATTATTTCTTGCATTAAGCTTAAACATATGTACTTTAAATTGTTACTAATCGATGTAAAGATTGATAAGAGGCATTCCAATTTTAAAAAGCAGACAGAAATGAAGAATTATGTGAAAACATAGAAGACTGTTGTGCTGTACACATCAGTAGCAGATTTTGTGCTCATTGTACACCACTGCCTTCAGCCAAGTTCCACCCGCATTGCTTGATGTCTCACCAAGTTAACTCATTAGCAGTCAAAGGAAATACTTGAAAAACTAAATCATGCCTGTCTAGCCAGCATTACATAATAAACACTGACAACAAAACCAAACCCAAACCGCAGGAAAACCATCTACTTAAAAACCAAAGTTATTAATCTCATTTATATCACTATTAGCTAGCACTAAGCATCAGAAATGAAAACTGTACCATTTCTTGTTCTACCTGTATAACTTGAAGTTACTGGAAATAACTTAATATTCACGTTTTCCTTTGTTATTACTCATCTTTAGTATAGCTAGAGTTTGTGATTCTCCCTCAGAAAGAATGACATAATTGTTATTGCAACTATGTGTTCAGCAAACCTATTTTTGACGATATACAAAATATCGTTGAAGAGCTTGAGAGATGACAGGGGAGCTCACACAGTGCTCTCAGCACATATCCTTTGACTTCTCTCTCTGTCTGGACTGCCTCATTTGCTTTATTTCAGCATTTATCGTTAACGTACGTGAGATGAGAGCACTTATCAAAAGTCATATCCAGAGATCTTGGTCACTTCATGAAGGCTCACTCCAAAATGCATAACTAATCATCAGGTTGCATCTACATCCCCACTATTATAATTGCAGTTCTGGGGAGATCTACACACAGATGAATTGTGTGATAATTCACAGTCCTAAAATGTAGTCACACAGACTGTACCTGACTCAGTATAGAAAGTCAGGAAATTCTCTACATGTTTTTACTGGTTAAATAATAACATCTTGTTTAGAAGCACTGAGCCTCATGACAAATTTGTTTAGAGGAAAGACATTAAAAGTATTTCTTCAGGCTGAATGTGGTATAGAAGAGCCCTAGAACTACTTTTTGTTTAATGTTAGTATCAACCTGTTTTTATATCTGACTTCAGTGCTTATGTTGCCTCATATGAGTATTTAAAGAACTTTCCACTGAGATGAAAAAAGAAAAACAACACAGACCTTCCCCTGTAGTTCTGCAACTTCCATGGAATTCAGCCAGGCCAAGTAGCTGACAGGCGTACAGGCACACCTGTACAGCTCACAGGTACACCTACTGCCAAAAGCCACTGATCCTGTGTTTGGGAGTAATGTAATATAAAATATTATGTTTCTTCTTGACTTTGAGTATGGTACCAATACAGCTGAAAACAGAATGCATCTCTAAAAACATACATTAAATTCATCATTTTTGTAGAAAAACATGGAAATTTTGCGGTTCTCAGACTTTGTTTCTTCTTAATCTCTGTAAAAATTTATTTTGTGATTTTTTCAATAAATATATGATCCATGCAAAAACATAAAAATAATAATGAACCTGATTTTCCAGGAAGCCAGGACAATTTAATACACAGTAGGACTCAGACAGCAACAGAAAGATGTCCCTTGAATTTAAAGGGGGTTGAATCAGATAACAGTTTCTAAAACTTCCTGATGTTTAAAGTTATTTTTAACAGAGGAAAAAAAAGTTCAAAATACTGATTCTGAAATCATCATACATTTTATCTTGCTGCTTAACACAGTTTAATTTCCAGCATAGTCCCTGTTTTCTTGGGGAATTTCTTATGTTCTAACAATTCATTCATGATTGCATTTTGCATCTGAAACAACCTATTTAAATTAATTGTGGTAGTTGATACTGTTTCTTTCTTAACTTCATAAAAAATATGCTTAGAACACCCAATTTTTAAACCAGGTTACGCTAGCTACAAAATACCTTGGGAGATTTCTGTAGGTATGTAAAATAATAAGCAGCTATATTTTGTGTGAGAAAATATCCAGTGTAATACATGAAAACATGATTATCCAAAGATCTCCAGAGACACTGGCAAAAAGACTTTCGATAAATGAGTTTGAATAGCTAAGGGACCAGGCATAGCAGCTTTGAAGTTTCCAGTTCTCTTCGCTCGGGATAATGCGAAGTTCAGACGATTCTTGTTGGACAGGCAACATAATTTAAGTCTTACTAGTGAGTTCCTTAAGCCAGCTAGCAAAATTTAGGTGGATGTCGTGTCTACAGTTCCCAAACAAGCATCAAAAATCCAGGAGCCACTTGCTTTATTTCCACAGTGAAACTGGGACAGGAAAGAGGCAGGCAGTAACAACCACAGCAGGAAACACTCGCCCCCGCTCGTGCAAGAGGGAACCTGAAGCGCAGCCAGCAGCCAGCACATTCCAGAGGGGCTCTTGCTCAAAGCCTGTAACTCGGGCTCTGGAGGCTGTGCGTGCTGCCACAGGCTGCCACTGCAATCCTTGGCATCTTTCCTATCCTCTTGTCCCAAAGACAATGTTTGCCTCCTCCGACCATTTCCCTCATGTTCCAACACACAGTTATGTGCAGGAACCAATATTTGCTCTGTTTAAAGTACTTCTAGGAAAAGGTGCAGTGAGACCCAGTTTACACAGCCTCCCAGGCTCCTTATAGATTGGGGGACCAACGTGTGTTCCTGTTTTGCAAAGGAAAACACTCACTTCCCCTACAATCAAAGGCTGGCATTTACAATGAACCAAATTCTGCCAAACTCCCCACCTCCTGTGCTCCAAGAACATCCATAGAACAGATTTGTCTTTACTCAAAGTGAATTAGCAGCATAGTTATGCCCAATAGCAGCATGCTTTGGCATTACAAGAAACTGTTACGGTACTCTACTGATGGTAAAAATGATCAAGCACCAACCAAAACAAGTTCTGCCAGCAAGTGCACTTTGATCAGTTGACTCTTTCAGCGTTATAACAGCACTCTAATTTGCAAGCTTTAGAATAACTTCTGCATTCTCCAGACAAAAATAATGCCACTGGAGTGATTTTACACAAGGAAGCAAACGCTGAGGAGATAACGTACTGCCATTTATCTCTGACCAGCGTTTCCAGAGCTTGAACTTGCTGTATAGGAACAGAAGATAATCAAACAGAGGCAGAGTGAACAAACTGTACCTGCCATGCTGATGTAAAAGCCCCGCTGTCCAATACAAAAAAAAAAATCAGTGTTGGATTTCAGAAACCATATTCAGGTTAAAGGGCACCATTCTTATCTGGTATTCCACCCAAAGGACAATGATTTCATTTTATAAAGATCATTAGTCAGTGAAATATATATTTTAGAGAGTTTTTAGTAGGGAAGATTATTTTGGCAGTCACTGGAGTGTACCAGATGGTTCATTAACATAGGCTAGACAAGTCAAAGGCTTTCAGAATCATTTAGAAAATGTCAAACAGAAACAAGAACGCTGTCACTTTTTATTAGAATTAACTACATCATACCCTGGACACAGATTTCACCTTGGGTCAGAAAAATTAATACAGAATTATATGAATTGTGAAACATACTAGGTTAAAGATAGGGCTTCCTCTTGGGACTCATTTGCTAGCAATATATTATGGTCCTCTACTTTAGGAATCCTCAGCCTTTCTTTTTGTAAGCTATGAAAAGAGCTGACCTTGCTCAGACTCCATTGGTGTCTAATTGATTTGAGGTATATGCAGAATTTCAACAAGACACTCCGCTAAAGCTCTTTTGTGATCATTTTCCCAGGAAAGTTGGCAAAAGGTTCACTGAATATTCAGCAGCTTGTAAAGTATGCTTTTGTCAGGAGGCAAAAAAAAATACATCCATTTAGTGAAACACTGCCTTCATAAACAGGAATTAAAATGCAACTGAACTGTTACTTTTTTTTCTATTATCATTCAGATGTCAAAAATCTTGAGAACTTCCAGCTTGTGGAAGGTGTTCAGGAACAAGTGAATGCTGCTCTACTGGACTACACAATGTGTAATTACCCACAGCAAACAGACAAATTTGGGCAGCTTCTCCTGCGACTACCAGAAATCCGGGCCATCAGTATGCAGGCCGAAGAATACCTCTATTACAAACACCTGAACGGGGATGTGCCATGTAATAACCTTCTCATTGAAATGCTGCATGCAAAGAGAGCATAAATTATACCCATTAGAGCTTCTGCTTTCAAGGAAAAAAAAAAAAAAACCAAACATATTCTGAACTGCTCCGAGCAACACTAATTAAAACGTGGTTTTAAGACTTTGCGAAATGGTATAATAATCAAATACTAATAGTAAATAAGTGATGTATCAGGGTATTTGTATTGCAAACTGTGAATCATGTGCTACACATCCCCAAAGGAATCTATATAGGACTTTATACTGGAGTGAAGTGAACTTACCAAGTGGATACTATCACCAGTGTCGAGATGAAAAAGGACAGAATGATCCTTGTATATTTAAATCTGCTGATGGCCAATATGAAGAAACCTAGGTGAAAAAACTGAGCTGTATCATCGAGCTAAGATAGTGGGGAATTTGAGTGCACTAAATTCCTTCACTGTATAGCAGGACTTCTAAAACAGTTATAAGAGATGCAAAACTGCATCTGGAGCATCTTTTATCATCCTTCCAAGGACCCAACACTTACTTCTTCTGTGATAAATGATGTGGCATCCATTCAACAATCTCTAAGAGAGAGCTGGCCTGTGTAGTGTCGCCACCGCATCCTCAGAGGCTGGTGTTGACTGTCAGTCTCTCAGGCCTGCAGACCACTGCTATGAAGAGTCTGTTATCCAGTTAGCTTGGCATTCTTACTATGTTCTGAAGTTTGTTTTGTCACGTGTTCATGTTGTTCTATCAGGCAGTATCCCTCTTCTGCTACTGTTATTGGCTAGCTATTAAATAGCTAAGGAAATATTCCAAAAAAAATTAGCCAATTCAACTACACACTTAACCAGGGCAGTGGCTAAAATATGGCTCCGCTGTATATTCATGGCTGTTTCCAAATAAAGGAAATGAAGATATTTTAGCCATCCCAAATGATAGTTGACAAGAAACTAAAAATTAGGACACCACATATTGATGTTAAAAAACTAAAGATAAAATTTTTAAAAATGCATTGCATGATGCAAGAAGTGACAAATGAATTGTACAACCTGGTGATGCCATGGGGCTTATTAAGAAATTATCTTTAAAATTGCCAGAAATTAGGAAACCAAATTTCAACTCAAACATACAATATCTAATGAAACCTTCTGTTTTTCAAGTTAGGTAATACACATATTTTACGCAAAGAAAGAAGAGTGATACTGCTGTGTCTATGTAGGCCAAAGTCTGCTGCAGAACAAATATTAGAAAAGAACAAACACTTCTCTCTCTGTCCAAATGAAGATATCAGTATTAACATGCAGTGCCACAGTTATAAGTCTTGCCTTATTTCTTTACCCTTAAAGATAACTGTGCAGGTGTAGATCAACATACATTTCAAAATAAAGTATTAATCTCTAACATTAGCAAAGCATAGTGTTTACATTCTTTAGGTCCTGTGGGGAAAAAACTGTGATAAAATTGCAGAGCAGTGATTTCCTTATTATTTCTTTTAAATTGGTAATTATTTTACCAGTACTTAATTACTGTATGTCGTGAGACACTAAAATCAATAGGGGTATTTCATTTTGACTTTAATTTTTGAGATTATTGGCTGCACAATCACTTGTAGAAACTGTATAAAATCCTAATACTTTAATTTTTTTCATGAAGATTGCTGGCTTTTGAATAGTTTATTTATATTGTATATGATAGTTTTCGCTGTAGACAATTATGATGCTAATTTATTTTTCTTTGGTTTCATCTTTATATAAGATATAGCCAGAATGAAGAAGCCAAATATATGTGTTTACTGTAGCATGTCTTCAAGTTAGTGGAACATAGTTCAGGGACACAGAAGGGTCTTTACAAATTAAAATCATTCAATTGATTAAATGTCTGTAAATCTTCATAATCCTAAATGTAGTTTATTTAAATCTGTTGTAAATTATGTGAGTTATATCTTTTTCTGTTTCATGTGAACTTGAAAAGGTGCATTTCTCTCACTTTTGTCTAAACGTTCATACATTGTATACCAAAGACATCAGCTATTACATCTGCATTAGTACAAAGCACACTAATTTAATTGCCTGTATTAATCAACTCTAAAATTCTGTCCATGCATAGGGTACCAGTACAGCAAAGCCTTGTGTCTGTGACTCCTCCGTGCCTGTCTTGTATCGAAGCACGTCTGTACTTCCGTACAGACCATGAGCAAACCAAGCCCAGCTCCCTCAGTCATCCCACAGGGCAGCCATAAGCATTATTTAAATAACAGCCTTCTCCCTCAAACAAACTAAATTAACAGTACAATGCAGGAGGCTATTGATGGTGGCTGTGAAATAGGTGTACGAGATAAGTGTGGGCATTCTTTCTGAAAGAAAAGCAAAGCATTATTTCAAGTGTTTGCATTCTGTATTTTCTCTTTTTCTTTTTTTTTTCCTGTTGAAATGCTACAGTGAATCTCACTGAATACTAAGAAAAAAGCTTAAAAAAATATTGCTAACTCTATTCACAGCACCCTTATCTATATACAGGACAGAAGAATTAAAATAAGGATGTAGAAGAAAAGAACAATTCAGTTTAATGGAAACTATTTCAGATAAACTAACATATATTTGCCCATTTCTTTGGTTCCAAGAATCCCATCAGATTGTCCAAAGTACACAAACAAAACAAAACAAATCACCAAAAAACGCTGCTTTCGTTAATTGTTAACTACTTTGTAACCAGGCATTTTCTGACTGCCTTATTGATTACAGGATCTATTACTAAAAGCAGACTAAAATTCAAAGGGTTTGGCTTTGGCTGGTTTATTATAATTGTTCTGTGTTTGTAAACAGACAATCTGTAAAGTCTGACTATTTGTATTACAGATGTTCTGCAGCTGCCTTGGATTTAAATCCATGCAACTCTTAGAATGTGCAGTGAGTTACTTGTTGAAGTTGAAGTTCTCTTACTGTATCGGTGAAATACATATTGTCATGTCAGTTCTTGCCAGGAGTTTCTCATCACCAATGGAATTTTTTTTTCAGTATTTCAATAAATATTGATATGCCCGTGCTGATTACTTTATAATTGTCTTTATCATAACATTATTACACTGAAATGAAGCACCAGTCAAAAATCAGTTACTCAGAAGAGGAGAGTAAAATGCAGGAGAAATAAGAGTACCAAAAGAGAATTTGATGCAAGTGGAGGACACAGGTGTAGAGAAACAGCACCTTCAAAATCTCAGACAGCAGTGGTGAAATTGCTTAGGCTGAAGCCAAATAAATACAGCTAAAACAGATCAGAAAAGCTGAATTTCTAATAAAAAAGAGAATTACCACTTAATACTTTCAAATTAATGCTTTTGATCTCATACTGCACAAGTAATTTTCACTTTACATCTACCCATAAAGAGTTAAGTAGCCAAAGCATCAGAGAGGGAAAATGACAGAACAAAAGAAAATCAGGTAACGGGATCCAGTGGAGCTCAGGATAACCTCTCAGCAATGTAAATACATGGCAGGGCCAGGGGCAAACCCACAGCTTCCAACACAACTGCCAGCACAGGCTGCCAAAGAGACAGATGTTACTGCTACTAGAGAAAAATATTTTCCTAAAGTTGCCCTCTGGTTCATCTGATTGCTGTTCTGAGAGCAGGAGGTGAAGTGGTCCAAGAGAGCTTGTCAGCAGTACCCTACTGTTTTGAGACCGAGTCCGCTGTTTCCCCTGAACTGTCTGGTAGTTTAGACGGAGCTGTCTGCTGAGGTGCCAAATGTTAATGCTTCAAGGGGAAAAAACAGGGCTATAATTAGTTATTTACAAATCCTGCTCTTGAACGAAACAAATCTGGGCTTAGTGTTGCAATAAAAACAGAGTAAAACACAGAGGATTAGGTGGCTTACAAGTGAGGAAGGATTATTTTAACTTTTAGGAATCATAGCGGAAAACCATGGTTTTGCATAAGACTCAGGGGAGATTTCAGGGTTGATAAATTTTAGATAGTTTTCCTTACAAGAGATATATTTTGGGACAATATATTTAGTATATGCACTGCATGTTTAAACTATGAGGGGATTTATTTTTAACTGAGCTTGACACTGGTTCTGGAACAAGTTCTGCTGTATGTTTTTATTGGAAACATGGAAAGAGTGAGTTCAATGTAACACAGGTCAAGTCAGTACAATACTTGATGATCTTGACAATTTCCTGGAATACTGACTAATACTTTATATTAACCCCTAATTTGAAGCCCATACTCTAGGTACATTGCAATATTCAAACAACATTTCGGTTGTCTCTGATACAGTTGCTCGTTTTTTCCAGGGAAATTCTATATAGGTGCATCTGCTGGGAATTTGGAATGACAGACAAAGAGCATTAAACAGTGAACTAAGAAGGTTGCAGATAAACTTTTAGGGGCATCAGATCCTAGATCTGTATTACTCTGTGATGCTGGCATGAACCCAGATACTTCTGTGTCAGTCAAGCAAATTCAATTGCACTTGAGTCTGTAGAAATCAATGGGCCCGCATCAGTGGGACCAGGCAGAGGTTCTCTGCATGAAACATGCTTTGCAAACCTGTTGGTTTTGTGCCTCTACATAACAAAATCCTCTACATGTTACCAACAGTCTTGAAGTCTGGCATGCAAGCTTGGACTTGCAATACCAGGTGAGTTTTCACTATTGCTCCAGGAAGGTCCTGGCCCCTGTTTCCTATTCACTGTAATTTCTTTAAGTCCCACATTAACTATCAAGCTTATGGCAGTTTGTGCAATGTATGTCCTGTGCACACCCCAGTGGATAATTCAGACATGAGGTAAAGCAAGATGGTGGAGCACAGGCTCCTGATGCTCTCTGTATTCACAGGAGCTCAGCCCCCTGCAGCCCTGCCTCAGTAAGGACTACAAGTTTTACCATTAGTTTGTAATAAAACACAAGTCAAAACAAACAGCTCTGGAGTCACAATTTTGTCCATTCATATCTTGCTCCTCCTATGCTTCAGGATCACCTACAAAAGGGTGAAATGCCTCTCAGACTGGGATCAGCATGTCAGACTGCTTCCAGTAACACTGATTACTCATCATGCTGCTGCAAACCCAAACCTTCACAGAGCAAGAGCCTCCCTGTGCAGCATTCACATCAATCACCCTGTGACTGATGCTGCTGAGCATTTGCTGGATACTACCAATCCAGGCTGTCACTTGCAATTATATAGGAAAACAGGGACTCTGCAGCAGAGGGAATAAAGCGTGTTTGTGGGAAGGACCCCAAGCAAGCTACTGTTTGTACAACACAGACTGCTGATGGCCATTCAGCACCTGCTGGCACACCTACATACACGTGCACACACGCCACGTGCCACCTATGGGAATTCCTAAAACATGCTCGAACATCCAGCATTTCTGTTCCTATATCAAATATTTCATGAGGCATTGCTCCCTGGGGGACACCAAGCTTCAGTCATCTGCATGGCTCGATTCCTGTTTCACAGTGGTGTCCTTCTGCTGGTGTAAGCAGAAGTTTGGTGCAGAATAGCAGAAAAGTGAGGCAGGCCTTTTGAATCAATACCTCGGTGTTTATACCTTGCACTACATCACTACAGCTCTCCTGCTCTTTACAACTTGATCTCAACCGACATGTATCAAAGAAGTGAAGTTCTGCAAAGCGCTCTGCTTCCTGTACCAAAGCAGCACACTACAACTGTATGTTAAGAGAAGGTCTGTAGGACTGCCCATGTTTGAATTCCACAGTAAGAAATGTCTATTATGTTCAGCCCAAAAACTACAGTAGAAAGCAAAAGTAATAATGGGGGAGGACCAGCTCCAAAAGAAAGTAAAATAAAAAGGAAGCACATGGACACAGAAGAGACACAAGGATATTTATGTTCCATAAATAATTCACTTTTAATCTAAAGGAAAAAACCCTAAACAAAAAATGGTGGATTATTATCATTGCTTTGAAGTATTAACAAGGCCTGAATAAATTATCATGTGTGTATTGTAGGGACCTGCCACAGTAAGTGATACTGGTTTTAATTTTCATTTAATAAACATAGTTTTACTTTACAATGTATATAAATTTCAGATAAAAACTTGACATGGAATAATTGATTATGTTTAATCAATTCATTCAACTCATGCTGTGAAAACAAAAGATTATTATTGGAGTATGCTTTTATTTAAAAATCAAACACTACAGCTGCCTCACAAACTATGTCAAATTGTTTTTCCACTGTGCAAATTCAGTTGAAATATTTCACAGCAAAGTCCTACTCTTCCACTTCCCTATGATTGCCACAATATCTGGATTTGGAGTTGCTACCTTCCCCCCAAACCTGCATGCCTTTGCATAGAGAACCTGAGACGCTGAAGCTAAGGGAGGTGCTGACCAGGAGAAGGGGGGGCTGGGGCACATCTCACGATTTTTGTTCCTTTATGTCAGTATCCTCGTTCTTCACGTGAGCCTCCTGCTGCCTTTCCACTCCTTTGTACCACTCAGGTTCCCTCCACCCCCATTCACATTACTCGTGTTTATTTTAATTTTCCTTTTCTTTGTATCAAAACCAAAACTCGTAAGTCAACTTTACCAACAAGCCAACATGTAAGAATTTTCAGGAAAGTCTCTTATATGTTGGGGAGTGGGAAAAGTCAAGGACATAATATTGTCTACATGTCTGAAGCAGAAAAGTGACCACAAATGTCAAAACAGGAAAATGACTGCTGGGCCTGGTCACACCAGGCTGAAGAAACCGCAGCCAAAAGTAAGACAAGGTCACCATCAGTGCACTGACCAGCTCCCTGGACCCAAACAATAATCAACAATTCTTACCAAACATTGTTTTCAGAGAGAAGATAGGAAACATACAAGAATTTTAGTTCAACAACAGCACAGAAATATTAATAGTAGAATCTAAACAGAGGAGTGGCATCAGAGCTGGGATTAAATTATTTTAAGACAGACTTTTTTTCACCAACAACACACTTAGCACTGTTCAACACAACCAGAAAACAGCCATTGCCAAAAAGAGCAGAGGGAACAAAATTTTTCTTTTCTTTTTTTTTTGTTTCTTTTGTTGTTGTTGTTTTTTGGGGGTTTGTCGTTTGTTTTTTTTGTTATCAAACTTTGACCCCACTTTACCCCTTGGGCACCCTGCAGGGGGAAAAAAGAAAACTAAAAAGAAAACCCACAGTACTTTGTGTGGTGACATATTTGAGCCGCCTTTCCTTGCTGTCAGAAAAACTGGCTGGTACCTCACCTGGTGTGCCAGTCCTGAGAAAGTCCAGCAGAGCAGCATCAGTGATGTCTCAGAAATGTTTTGTTCAGGATGGAGCAACAACTCCAAGGAGGTAACAGGGCACTTACTGCAAGTGAGCACTTCACAGTCTGACTGCTCCTGGTGTGAGGGCACAGCACATCGGTGTCAGCAGCTGCCAGCCTGGAAATGGAGAGAGGAGGGAGATTTAGAGAGATTATCTGCTGTTCTAGAACTGTGCTCCCCTGTTAATATACCTGGAAGTGATTAATAACACAGAATCATTGTCCATTTATTGACTGTGGGAGTTGCGAAGAAAATAACAGAATTTTGATAACAGATATTTTCAGATATTTAGACTTTAATTGATTTACTAAAGGATCACTGTACTGATGCTATTAGCTTCACCACAACTTACCTCTCATCTAATTTTTAAATTTATGTTTTGGCACTGTTAGGATGTTGATTTCATGTGAGCAACTACACACAGAAATAATATACACAAAACAAGAAAAAAAGCTCCAGAAAGGAAATGATCACTTTAGGGTGATAAAATTGAAGCCAAAGACACTGGAAAACCCTTGTTTTCTTCCTGGTAGTTACTTTGTAGTTGTTCTGCTTTGTTTTAATGCCTTCTCATGAAAGCTGTAATACAATACAAACTAATGTAGCCAGGAAGAAAATTATAATTTGTTTGTGGTTTAAAGAACTATTTTAGAAAGAAGTGTGTATACAGACATACTTTACATGTCTCAGAAGATATATGTAAAAGCAAAAATTCCTTTTTTATTTACAAAAAGATAGATAAGAGAGAGAGAGACAAAATTCTGTTCTATTTCAATAAATCTGTCAGTCATGAGGTATTTGAGGCTCAGATGTGTAGTTCAGCTTGTTTGAGAGATGATTCCTGGAGATCCAGAGCAGACAGCCTGGGAATCCCTAATTCTCTTCAGTCACAAACTCCCCTGTAATCTCAGAAAATCCCCAGGATGTGCTGCCTTCATCTTCCCACCTGTATCACACAGCCAAGGCTGACCTACATCCTGTGCTGTTCCAGAAACATGACCGTCACAATAACATTTAAAACCTGTAATAAATCCAAAAAACAGCTGATGAGTAGTGTCAGGACGTGACATGTTCTGGGGTATCCACCCTGGACTGGAGGGAGAGTAGCTGGCTTGAGAGCATCCAGCTTGCTCTGAAAGGGCAGCCTTGGGAGATTGGATTTACCAGGCAGCTTTTGTGTGCATCTCCTGACATTCACAAATAACATGGGGCTTTGGAGATGGTGTTTTATTGACAGACTCCCCCTGTCCCAAGGTACTTAGGAAGGAAAGAGACAGAACCAAAGAACGAGGCAAGCTTTCCCAGGAGAAAACACAAATGAGGACAAATTCCCTCTTTCCGTTTCAAAGGATTTTTCTTCGAGTTATTTGATATCATTTCTATGAAATGTAAGCAGGGATTTCAACATGTTTCTTCTGAGAGTATTAGTGTCTCTCTCTCTCTCTCTCTCCCTTCAGATTTCTCCAAACGCACAATATGCAGTCTTCAGCGTGCTAAGTTAAGTGTTCCTCCCTTAGGTCATTATTTCCACTCTTTAATTGTTCTATCAACCTTCTGTAGTATTATTGTTATCCAGATTGTGTTGGTGCTGCTTTCCAAACACAGATGAGTAACAGTTCCTGCCCTTAAGAGTGTATATTCTCGAAATAAACCTTTCAAATTCTCCACCCAAGACAAAACACACCAATTACAGCTGTAACAGTCTTCAAAGGTTTTTCAGACTCCCTGAATTCCTGTTTCTGACATGAAGCCAAATACGCATCTTTTATTAACGTAAAACTAAGCGGGGCCTTTTCCAAGAAACTGAGCTTGCATTACAAAACTGATCTTAAAGGATCTGAACTTCCCCTGAAATAAAACCCTTGAGTTTCAGAGCTTTGCCATGCCTCATTCCCCTCGGCACCGTGTACCTCAGAAACTACAAAAGGATCTCTGTGCCCCAGCCCAGGTTGCTTTACAAGCCGCACTTACGTGACAAGTGTACGATGGGTACAACCAACAAGACATCACTGATGGAAATCTTTCTCCTTTTACAGGCTGAGCTGCTAAAAGGTAGCTAGCACACCTGTTGCACAGATCAGTAAGAGTGGAAAAGTTTAAAGGCAAAACTTTATGAGAAGCCATGCAAGGCCACAACAGAAGTGAAAGAAAAATAATTAATTCCAGTTAGAGCAAACAAACAAGCTGAGAATGACTCTGAGGAACCAATTTACGTTATTACACAGAAGTTTATTTCCACAGCCCATTCACATAACATGGTTTATTTGGTTTCCGTTCACTGACACACTTCAAAATGTGAACTGCACAAGCTAATCCACACAAGGGCACATTTTTCTGCAAAAGCCAGGAGGGAGGACTGCATGGTTCGGAATGGGTCTCATTCTGTATTTGCTGTTGAAGTTCTGATCACAGATATGTGCTTGGTAAAACCAAAGCACAAGTAAAAACAAGTAAAAACAAAGTAAAACCACACTGATCTTTGATTATTGCTTGTAGGTTGATGCCCACCAATTCTCTTGATTTTTTTTTTTTTTGCTACTATGTAATTTCTTCTAACGTAGACTAAAAAAAAATGCCTAGTTAAGTCATGGGATAACATTTTCACAGCACTTGATGTGCAAAAAGTTTTACTGCTGAGGTTTCAGAGGCACTTAGCTCACCATGCAGCTACTCAGTCAATTGGGTCACTGAACTGCAATAAAAGACATCATTAAGTGAAACATTTGATGGAGGTACTTGGCTCATTGGGTCAGTGGTTATAGTTATAAGGAACTTCTTGTGAAGCTAATAGATTAAAAAATTATTTTGATTTCCAAGACTAGCATCCCTTTTCAAAGAGGAATACATGGCACTTGCTGCTAATGCACATAGTAACTTAAGACTTTTTCAGGAAGATCACAACCAGTAACAATATTTAGGTCATTTGCATGCATAATCAGCACTGACATCAATAAATTACATTACAAAACTTGTGGGACCCCACATCATACTATTATGATGAAAGTTCTGAGAGTTTCAGTGACTTATAAGAATTCACTCTCCAAATCCATTGCACCTTTGCAATGGGGCCAGACAAATGCATTGAAATGTACCATTTCCAAAAGCTAGGTGCTATCTCCTGTAAAGTTACTAGAAGTTTGTGCTTCACTATTACTAAGCTACTTCATTACTACAGGTACACCTCCTGTAGTAGTCATAGAGGCCACCAGGACTCTTCCCCCTGTCACCTCCTCTGCTTTGAAATATCCCCTCAGGACAAGGGGCTATGCCTTGCCAGTGCTTGCACAGCAAGAGGAGCATGACTGAGCCCAGCTATCCTTCTCCACAGCAAACATTTTCGAAACATTAAGCCTGTGAAATCAGAGTAAGAAGTAATGGATTATTTTACGGTATTAAAGCAAATGTGTTGACAATGTAGTAACTAAATCCATCTGTAGAAGAGGAGACAGTGACCTGGAACACAGCTTCCAACTTTCCTTGAAGAAAGGAGACAAATCTGGAAATGTATCCCTAAGAAAATTCTGCTTTGAACCTCCTAGTTCAAATACAGGTAAGAATGAGTGTCCCTTCTTTTTTGACTCTACGAAAGGTTTGCTGGTGAACTAAACTGTAGGTGACAGACTAAAATACAAAACTCCTGGGGAGGGTCCCCACTTCCTTTACATTCACAGCTTCCTCAAAGAGGAACCTCTGTTTGACAAGGACACTTGACATTTTAAACACACCCATACGGACTGGATCAACCTGTGACTGGTGCCATATGATTTAGTAAAGGGCAAAGCAATGAGCACAGCTCTTACAGCTCTTCAAAGTAGCGCATTTCAAACATCGAGAACACTGTGCTCATGTTCCAGCTCTGGCTGGTGCAACACAGGAAGTATGTTAAGAGTAAAAAGCAACATGTAATGTCAAACCATTTCCATGAGTTTTTCTATGACCTTGCCTTAGCTATGAGTGTTTTTGTGTCCAGAGAGGTTGAAAATCAGCAAATGGAGGAGGGCATGAAACTCACATACTGGCCAGAGCACAGTTCTAGTCCCAAGGCTAGAACATACTACTGTAATCCCAATTTCAAAATATCAGAAGAGTGATGGATTAAAATAAAAAAATTAAAAATATATCTTAAATATAACTTTCTTTATCATATTTTTTAGAAATTATTTCTCACAAGCAACTTACTAAGATTTTCTTCAAGCTCTCCATCTAGGCTTTCATAAATAAGCCTATAATAATAACATGTTATACAAAGCCAAGGTCATACCAGCACTAATAAAGGACAGCAAGATGACTTTCTAATAATAGATTTCATGCTGTAAAATACTGTTCTTTTTCACCTAAAAAGGATACAAACCTATGTAAGCATATGTGTTTTAACATCCCTAGTCGGTAATGCCAACTATAAGTGCTGCTTCTTATGAGAGACGCCTAGAATACTCACTAACATAATAATTTCTGGTAATTGCTATAAGCAAGAGTGGTGACAGGATCAGAAGAAATTAACCATTGTAATAACTATTACAGAGATTATCAGAATAAAAAGAAACAAACAAACAAAGAAAAAAACAAACCAAACCAAACAAACAAAATGCTAAGCACTATGAATGCATAACAGTAGCTGGCAAGTCCATGCACTGTTGCCTTCCACAGGGGATGTCTGGGGTTACTGCAGGTGCAATCTCAGCCCTGCACAGCCAATTCAAAACTGTCTAGTAGTTGGTATCTGCTGTGTAGGTTGGGTAATTTCTGCAGTGACTATGCAGCAATCAGTGAAGACTACCTGAAAATTCAGCACTTGGTATGGTCCTAACTCTGAGAACTTGAGGATTTTCTTGTCTGGTTGGGCTCCTTGAATGGCAGGAATGAAGATGGGGGCCATTGGAGGGAGGAGGTTTAAGCATCCTCCATCTCCTCCCCACAAACACTAACAATACCAATGCCATCTGAGTTCAAGATACTGTGATGTAAAACAGTGAGTAAAGTTATGCAAATATTGTGTGTAGTGAAACTGAGAAATGCAACTTTCTTTACTGGATACTTTATGTTCTCTTCATAAAGAACAAAAGAGCAATTTATACTGGAAAGGTTGTTTTTCAGTACCTGTAAATGTTTCCATGCTTCCCTCTATATAGGTTCACCAAAGAATGGTATTTTGCATCTGGCTTCATATCCTTCTTTTTCTAAACGGCAGAGGAAAATAGAAAAAAAATCAATAATGGGCAAACCTTGCACCCAGTTCTATAAATGGAAAAAAAAAATCAGCCAATAGATTCATTACATTAAACAGAAGTATTTAAATTTTATAAATATATACCATTGCAAGACCAGGACAATTGTGAGCTGAATTTTCAATAAAACCAGGCAACAAGTATTTTCTATTCAAGGACATACACACAGTCAATAACATCCATAACACAGGGCAAGAAATAGAAAGTTCACAAGGATAAACACACACTTAACACATTAAGTCTTTTTGTTGGAAAACAAGGAGATAACTGTTTATCATGAGTATTTAATGTGCATTGTAATACCTTTTATTCAAGTTTCATATCAAGTTCAGAGTGAGGGGGATTTATCAGTTTGCATCAGAAAGCTTCTCCAAAGCTTGCCCAAAACTGGGTATGCCTGGAAATGGTAAAAACAAACCTTGTTTAAAGATGATCACTGCTTCCCAGAACTTACCTTACTTTCCTTTCTGAAAGAAATAGCTAACACATACAACAAAATTTGATGAATAAAAGCTAAGGCAAAAAGAGCTTTTATGTCAGCATAAAATCTATTCAACCTAATTTTCCCAGAAAATATGATAGCAAATAAAAAACTGGAAAAAAACCTACGTCAAGACATTTCTGAAAAATGCTGAACTTGTTCATGTAATAAAGAACATATCACTGTACTCCTTGAAATGGAATGAAAACTTGTCATTGGCTCCAATAAAGGCAGTTTCTCCTCCCCTCCCTGTGTTTTCTGTACATTCAGACAGAGATTTTGCAAGCACATAACTCCAGCCTCAGCTTTGGTCCCATCCAGCTCAACCATCTCTTCAGGAGCCCCTGACTTCCAGATCTTCCTAAGTTGTTCTTACACATGCAAGATTTTTTCAAGTTGCACTGTAGTTTTAAGTATAGAAAGACTACTTCATACACACAGATGTTAGTGTGCTAACCCAACCAGTTGGTAATGTTTTGAGTAATGCATCATAAGAGCTATGGCACCTTAACGATGTATTACATTAATACATCATCAAAGCTATGACACTCTTATGATATATTAGTTTAATACATCATAGCGGTGCCCTGTCTTGGACAATGTATTACTCCAAAACATAGCAACAGCCAGAAGGCTCTCAATATAAGTTTTGTGGTTTTTTCCAACTTATTTACATTACATGAGTTTGGGTGGGGTTTATTGTTGTTTTGTTTAGTTTTTTAAAATTACTTATTATTACTTATTACTTATTAGAAATAAGTGTTCACTGGGGATAGAAGGCTGTAGTTATTTATTGATAAATATCAATATACCCAAGAAGCTATTTCACAGTCCACTAATACACCTTAATCCACTGCATGGATTATTGTGCCAGGGTACACATAGCTGGGGAGAAGGGGAGTGCTGATGCTACCTGCTTTCTGCCCTGAGCCCCTGCACACAGTGCAAGGGCATCATCCCCCTGCAGTCACACTGAAATGCTGCACACAACAAACTCCTCCTTAAAACTGCCAGCAAAAATGTAAAATGAAAGATTTCTTACAGACAACCTTCCTCAAAAAGGGGTGCTAGAGAAGAGATGGAATTAATTTCCAAAAATTTCCCTAATTTTAAATACTCTGCTCACATTTGAAGTGACGTATCAAAAAATGCACCAAAACAGTCAGATGTATAGTTGTGGTATTATTCACACACTACCCAGCAATCTCTCTCCTCTTCTGGCAACCTATGGAGAAACTTAACAAAGTGAAAATTTAATCTTAGTTACTCATTTCATGACATAGAACGTAGACCATACTAGTAAGCTATGTGTTAAATTATTAGTAGAGATTATTTACAGAAAGGTGAGGGGGGGAAAACCTCTTAAAAAGAGAGGACTTCCACCTGTTTCAAATCCTTTAAGAAAAACTTCAACTGATTGTCAATATCGCATCTTTTCTTGATATTATGAGGCTTTAGTTGGTGTAGATGGTAACAATCACCTGGCAATACTGGTAACATTGGTACAAATCAATCCCTCTAATTTCTCTGATATAACACAGTTGCATTTCCCTGTTCACACAGAATATGTAGGTCTCCTCTAGCTGTTTACTTGCATGATTGCCAAAAGTACACCAAAAATCAGTGAGTCTATATATCTACTAAGTAAATCAGGTTATGAAGGCGGTGTGTTTTGGGAAGGAATATTTTGCAAAAGTTCAAAGGTCAAAACCAATATAACAGGAGAGAAATTACAGAAATTTAAAATAAAGTACCTGCACCAAAATAAAGACAGAAAGGAGAAAACAGAATTATAATCTGGAAACAAACAGAAAGGGGGGGTGGGGAAGGGGGGGGAAGAGAGAAAAGAAAAAAATTCCTCACAAATAAAAATCAGCTGAAGGGAAATGACAAGAAAGTACCTTCCTCAAAAGTCTTTCAGAAAAACTAAACCCAAGCAACATCCACAAAGGCAAATTTCAGACCCGTGACTGTTGCTGTCACTTCTCTAGCATAAACAAAGCAGAAACCAGAGCATGGGTAGGGAGCTCTTAGAAACATCAGTAACTGTGAACGCTGTATCTGAACCTCCGTTTTTCAGATAAAGTCTTGAAAGCTTTCAGGTATTTTGATTTTTGCTTGCCTCTGTTTTCAGGACAAACAGACCCTTTTTTTCTCCTTCTCTCCTAACAGACCTTGCAAGACTTCGAGACTGTCACAGGAGGCAGCACAGCAGAAGCCCAAGAGCATCTGTCACCCAGGCTCAAAGCCTGATGGCAGAAGGGAATTCTGCACAGGGGTTGACTGAGGAAAGGTGCCCATCACTTCACAGACTAGTGCCCCATACCCTGACAAACAACTGACAGTGAAAATGACATGGTAAAAGGGAAATAAAAATTAATGATGACTACTTAGTAGCTCTTTGTGGCTATGGAGCCTAACATATAAAGGTGAAAACTTCAAAGCTTAATACAAAATTATTTTTATGGCCAAAATGTAAATCTTTCCTCCTATTATTTATTCATACATTTTTCATTGATTTCACTAAAGTACTTCAAACACAATTATTGCTGAAAACAATAGTAAGATATACAAATCCTTCAGCTGCATTCCCTTTCCTCAGCCCCACGCTCATTGGGCTCCTCCTTTTCTGGCACCAGAGAAGTTAGCTCAGACACCAGCCCTCTACGATCAAAGCACTGCCCATTTCCTAAGGGCACAGCTCTTCCTAGACAGGAAACAAGCATACATTTAATTTTAAAGTGCTTGGCTGAAGTTCCCATGAGCATCCCCATGGTTGAGCCAAGGCCCCTCCTCGGGGACCTTCCCCCCCTGCTCAATACCGTGACATGTCCAAGGCAGCACATTTCTCCCACCAGAGAAGACACAGCCTATTTCTGCATACAGACTGCTTTCCATAAAGTCCAGGCTCTCTGTGCTCCTGTAGCTCCTGCTGTTGAGAGGTGGCTGAGTTTGGCACACAGGTCAAACTCTCTGGTCGTTCCCACTACGTGTGTGGTGTGTGCTGATGGTGCTGGGATCTCTTGCAGCCTCTCTGGCTGTCCTTTGTCCCTGCTCAGGGCAGTGGAGGTTATACTGGGCCAAAGGCGGTGTGACAATGATAAGAGCCCAACAGTTGCTGGTCTTGACAGTCCTCACCCTGGAGTCCTGGAGTGCCTCCACCTTCAAACAGCCTTGTGGAAGTCACGTGCTGGCATTAGGATCCACCTCCATGGGAAGCTGAGACCTGAGACAACGCAAGGGGAGCAAGAACTGCTGAGGAGGGAGGGGGACAAAGGGAGGGCAGAGAAGACAAACTGGAGACAAGGAGGTAACGCAGAGGCCTCTGACAGAAGTCAGTGTCCTGAGTAGTTGGAGTTAACTGCACCCCTGGTTCCATTTATACGTAAATAAGCCAATTTTATGAAGGTCAACTTGTTTTTTCTGGTTTTATCTCTAAGATTCCCTACATTACTGTTTTCCAGTGGTCTAATGTAACCTATAAGAAACACTGTTTTCCCTGCCTAACATACCACGTTTCTTACTGTTTGCATACAGGATAAAGCACATCATACTAAGCTACAGTTAAGTTACTTTCTATTAAATTACATTCATACACATTCGAATAATTTACAGGCAAATGTGAGTCTGGATTCAATTTTTTTCCCCTTCATTTTAATACATTAATACTCTTCTATTGCTTTTCTACTCAGCATTCTATATATTTTCCCACAGTGCTGAATCCTTCAGAAGCATAAAGCATAAGTAGTCATAAAATTGCTGGTGTGGGGGGGTAAATGCTACTCAAACACATTTGAAAAGTCACAAGTCTTTGTAGAGAAGGAACAAAGTAGCAGAGTAAGAGATTCATAAGAAAATGTAGTCAAGAAAACCAAAAGGGTGCTTAATTTTCAAAGGATGGGAAAGGCCTCATAAAAATAACTTTACTCATGTCTAAAATCAATTGCTGTATAACAGACCTGAAAAAAAGCAGTTTCACATAGTTTTGCCTGTAGGTCCCAAAAATATTTCACCTAAATGAATCCCACCCTTAGCAGCTAAAGTGAAGGGGAAAAAAACAACTAACAAAATCTACCCAACCCAAGTGACTTTCAGGAAATTTTCGGAGTAGTTTTAGGATTGCAGAATAGAAATGGAAAATAGACTGGATTTATATCCTACCTTGTCCAGTATTCAGTATTCATCCATAGGACCCTGCTCTTCCAGCTACACCTGAGAGCAGAGTTGCAGCAAAGGCAGGAGACTGCAGTCAAGACCTGTGCTGTCCACCCACCAGTGGGCAACAGAGTCCTGTTCTCCATACCCCTTTCCTGTGTCCATTCCCAGCTCACAAGATGCTTTTTGCCTGGTTAGCCACCTTCACTTGCTGACATACCTAAAAGATCATTCCCTCTGGTGTGCTGAATTTTGAAACCTGCTAAGCATCTCCAGGTCCTAATCTTGACATAAATACTCTCTATCAGAATAAATACTAATGGCAACATCACCAAGACACATCTGTGTGAAGGAAATGTGGAACAGATCAGATGCTGAGGTACTAACAAATCACAGTGTCTTAGGAGCAGCAGACATTATGCAAGGATCTATAATCTGGCTTACACACTGGATAAATTAAAATTATATGAAAACATATTTTAATTATAAGATACTAATCATAAAATATCAGCACCTAAGTGATTGACAGACTGCCTTCCTGAAGGCACTGACAGGAAAGGTTATAGAGAAAATAACCATTTCACTTGAAGAACTATAGTTCAAAAAAGAGTATTCCCCTCCCTTAAACATATTGTACACTATACAGAACCCTGAAATTTAATAGATGAACAGAAGGATTTCAATTTAGTTTTTAGAATAAAAGATGACCTACAAAGAAAACCTAAACATTAACCCAAGCACAGAAATAAGTTCTGCACACTAAGGGTGAGTGCAGAAATAACCTCTGGGGAAGAGGGAATTTATGGCTCCTGCAGAATCCTCCCCCCAGTTTCGGGTTCGTACTTGACACTTTGAGTGCATCGTGCTGGAACACAGCTGTTGCACTGAGGCAGCGCATAAAGCAAATAGGGAATTGCCTGGTTTTTCATCTGTAGGACAGCAATGAAGATGATAATAGAGAGGAACCCTTAAGAACTATGTGCCATACCAGGAAATGCACAATTCTTACTAGTGACCCTTTGGGACATTTCAGTACATTAAGGAATATTCAGGTGTCTTTGGTATCAACAGCAAACACTGAACTAGCTAGAGGACTTTATTGGAGCTATAAAGAATGCTTTCCAGAGGGTTTTGGATTCATGCACTGAATTCTCCCCCTCTTATACTGCCCCAGATAACAAGGGAGCACAAAGCTCATTTTTCAGTGTGTCAGATCCATATGGAAGTTGGCATTCTCGGTTATCTTTGAGAGGATACTGCCCCATGCCACAAAACCTGTGGCCAAAACTTACTACTGCTCTCAACAATCTGTATTTTGTAATTTTGAATTTAAAAGAAAATTCTATACCTTTTCATGAAGCCATCTATACAGTAGATGCAACACAAAAACATCAGCTAACGATAAGAAGAATTTTACCATGTCCTATATCTGAGACCTGCATTTCAAGTCCCTGTAATTTTACCTCCATGTAATTCAACATGTATTTAAATTCGTCTAGTGTCAGCTCTCCCCACTAAGTCTTGTTCAGATCACCACAGGAATTTATTACAAATTTTGCAATGCTTTTGACCTGTATCAGCTTATTAAACTTTTATGAAAAATCAATGGAGTTCAATCATGTTACGAGCTGTTATTCACACATGTGTCAGTGGCAAATGGAGAAGTCTATTTATCCCAAAGTCTAGAGAGAAGGTGTTGAATTGATAAAAGTCTCCAATCATATGAACTTAGAAATGAAAATTTAAGAGGATAAAAGATATGCAGCTTTGGAGAAAAATATGAGACTGAGAACTTGGAATCAATGGTTTGGGGGGGGTGGGTTACAAGTTACATAAATGAAATTAAATAATTCCATAAGATGATGTCTCAAATAGACACCCTAAGGAGCTTTATTTTGATTCAAGGGGAAACAGGCAACTTGATCACATAATTGCATCATTAGAAGAAAGAGAAAAGAAGATAGAAGTATACTTTCCCCTTTTCTTTCTCACTAAGGTAATCTTTAACAGCACAAGCAGGTTAAAGGGGGTTGTTCGTGTCTGGGCTGGTGCAGTCAAAGGACAGTGCTCTCCTGGCACCCACTGCAGTTCTGCTCGGGAGAAGGAATGCAGGGTAGTCCAAGCACCTCAGGAAAGACTTGACAGGGAAGTAAGACACCTCACACATTGAGGGTACGATGAACACACAGGTCCAGACAGCCTGACATCACCTGTGCCTGCTTGGTGAGTCCCAAAAATGCCAACATCTGCAGGGGTACGACGAAAATCAATTAACAAACAACCGCCTCTCCAAAAACTATCACACCTTAAACATGGACTCTGGGCTGCAAGGCTACTGTTGCTTACCGCTTTTTTACCTGTATTTTGGGCACACAGACAGGACTAGTAGTTCAACACCACGTTTCAGTTGCAGAGAGTGAAATAACTAGGAGCCAAATTCTGCAGAAACTCTCCTGTGGAAGTTTTAGTACTTTAAGCTCTAGTATATTGAATAACCAGTGCACAACACATTGAGCTTTAAAAGAAAAGATAGCGTCTCTTGTTTGTTCTATTTCTTTATTTTTCTTACCTATTGTTTTGTTTTTAATTTCCGTGAGTAAGCAGTATTGATATCCTGCTGGCTTCCTGCTTAGCCACAGGAGAAGGAAGGGGAATTTTTGCAATAATTTAAAAATACACTGAAAGTATGAAAAGGTTAAGAATTCTGAAGAAAAAAAATAAATTAAACAAAGGCCAAACAGCATGAAAAAATTAGCATTTATCAAATTATCAGAGCACATGAGTATCTTACAAAGAATAGGCTGTCAAAACTGTGTCCATAGTAAAAATATGTCTACGATATTTCAAAACAAAGCTGTGAACATTCCTTGTTTTGTTTGCCTTGGTTTTATTTGGTTGGTTTTTAAAGTAAAACTTTGATAGCTCTCCAGCTAGCCATCCCAAGGTGCATAAAAGTGGCATTGCTATTCATATTTCTGAACTAGAGGCATAACGCAATATTCTACTGCAAATGGAAGAGAAACTTTTTGAAACTAATGACAGTCTTTCTGTTTATCATCTTACCAAATCCATAGGCTAATTGCTTTTATGTCGGCCAATATTTCTCTAGGAAAAGGCAGCCAAAATTCTTCCTCTAGGCAAAATACGTTTTATTGTAAATAAAAGAAAAAAATTAGTGCAAATCAAAAGAGGAAAACAAATACCATATTTTAATACCATTTTCAAAGACTGAAGTATTTCACAACAATTCTTGCACCTCCTAAATAAAGGGAAAAATTAGATTCAGATTGATATTAGTTAGATTAACTGAAACATCTGGAAGGGCTATTTACATGCCTTCTGCATTTAATTAGAGCCTAAGACCTTTCCTGCTGCAAGCATACCTTAGCAAAGACCTGCAGGTTTACTCAGCTAGAGTGGACAAGGGTCAATAAACCAGCTTTGACCAGCAACAAGTCTGAAACTCAGGAGCTTCATGCAGAGCAGCACATTTTTATTAAATTATTCTGCAGTCTTGTACTTTTTAACTCAGCTGCCTTCACTGTAGGAAACTGAATCAAACTGCAATATATTTCAAAGAGGAACTAGTAGCAGAGCTTAGTCTTTAACAAATGTTGAGTTCATTTTGTTGCTGCATCCTCTGAAGGGAATGCTGTTTTGCTGTCTACAGCCTTGATTACTGTGGGGAAAAGCCCTAAATGGGGTATTCTTTTGGCTTGATAGACAAAACATATGTGTTGATGCATCTCACAGTGTGAACATGGTCACCAAGGGAATTGCTGCTTAACCCTTCTGAAGTTAACTTGGGTACTGCAGGGTGTTTTTGCATGTACTTACATGTACTGAGAAGACAACTGAGGGGAAAAATATTTAAAATGCTATTTTCTACAATTTACATCAAGTACATCTATAATGTAAGAAACAAACAGTAATTAATGATAAAAATACAAAATTATAGTCAAACAATACTGACACTACTTAAGATATAAATATTCTCATCAGCTGTTATTTAAGAAAATTTATCAAGACAATAGGGAATGCCTGGAAAGAGACTCTGACCACCCTTTTGACTTCAAACAACATAGGAAACAAACTTGATTGCATTTAACTATTAGTTTAACATCTATTAAAACCAAATTTCTCAACCTCAGCTCTACTCTATCATTAAATATAATCATCCTTTGGGAGAGAAGGAATTCAGTTGTGTACATGAAAGATTTTTTTCTGTAATGACTTTTCCAAAGCTGGCTTGCAGCTTAGGATGGTTTGTTTGGGTTTTTTGCTTGCCTGGGGTTTTCTTTTTGTTAGGGAGGGAGGGAGTTATGAATGGGCACAAAGCTGAGAACACAGATTTCAGGTGTGAATTTTTGGTACTGAAGTTTCTGGGATGAGTGGCTGAGCCCACCTCAGAGTTGGGAGTGGAAAAACCAAGATCTTAACACATTTCAATAGGTTTAAACCTATTAATCCTCAGGAAGTATTTAGATACCATACAGATATAAACCATATTAATAAGAAAAGATAGCCCTACCAAGTTTAATGGAGTTATTCACAAACTAGGAGTAAGTGATCAGAGGCAGAAATTCTTGGTTTTCATTATAGTTGCTTTGCTATTTTTGCCAAAGTCTTCACTGGTATCTCACAGGTTATTTGATAGTGTAAAGGCCAGAAGACCATTAACTTTGAAACCAGGCCAATTGACTCCAGCTGAAGATTAGGTACAATTCTGCTCCTACTGAGTACAGTGAAAATATGACTCCTAATTCTCTCAAATTTCCATAAAAGCTGCAAAATGCTCTTTTTTCCCTTGCAATTATGCTGGTTCAACATACTCTGACTTTTTATTATACACTTACTCTGCTCTTGCCATATATCTTTTATTTTATAGGAAAGTCTACTGTTAGATTAATATAATCCCTTCCAACTTCAATATGGTGGTTTATATAAATTAGTGTAGCATGTGTTAAAGATCTAATTTCTAATTACAGTAAAGCAACAGAGGAGGTTGAGGGAGAAATATGTAGTTCATTGTCAGTCATTGTATCAAATAGCCTCCACATTTGCTTGGAAGTAAGGCCTAATCAGCAATCTCCTCTCTCAGTAACTACCCTTCTTTAGCTTTTAAGCCAGGCATGTAGGCAATTAACAAAAGCTCTTAACCTGTTAAGAAAGCCCATTAAATTTAGCAAACCTTCATCTCTAAAGAAAGGCATGATTTAGCCAAGACAGAACAACTCTGATAGTACTAACAAGGCTATAATCAGAATTATTTCTCATTGTGCTCCAATTTAAGGGGAAAGGACAAAGCACTGTGAGCTGCCAGGTATGTTTGGTTTTCAGTTCATGTTATTGGATGAAGGAATTAAAAAAAAAAATTACTGAAAGGATGACTACTTAGGAGCTATACTACCAAACAACAAAAATATTCTTACAATCTCTGTCTATGGAGGAACTTCATAAACATACCGAGCAAACTAGTCACCTGAGAATGTCCCTTTATGGTGCAAATATGTTTAATTAATCTTATGACAGATGGAAAAATGTAAACGTGTAATATACAAAAAGTTTATTTTAAATTACTAGACCAGGTTTCAATTGCTGATAACCTCAGGTCAGATATACAATAGGCCAGGCCTCTGTGAAGCAGTAAACTTGGCATCGGTTCTCTACATTCAGGCATAAACTGATCAGATTTTGTTTTGCAAAGGTCATTTAATTAGTAGTATCAGTAACTCTTACTACCTTAATTCATCTTCCTTTAGCTAACGATACCATTTTGCATGTGCTAAGTAAAACAGGAATTAACAAAATTCCAATGGCTTACTTAAATGATAAATAACAAACCATTTTAAGGAAGAAATCTCCTAGGGAGTGCGGAAAAACCTGCAGCTGAAGGCAAGCGAGTCAGGATGTGTAACTCTGCACAGGCATAAACAGGAAACGGAGCAGCTTGCATTTGGATTGACAATCTGGCTCCAAAAGGCTCATCTACACCGGGCACAGAGCTTGACCCCTGTCAAACATGAGAACCGTGGTTTCATAGGAGTTTTCTGTCCTGATACCTCGCTGGGTTCCCTTACATAAAGTAAAAAAATATTTTTCTCTATCATTCCACATGGCCAAGAAAGGTCTTCCTTAGTGAAATACTTAAGATTAATGATGTCATCTTTATTGTAAAACATTTCCTCATGCATCCACTTCCTACACGTTTGGCAATAAACCCCTTGGATTGGAAACATCAGAAATTAATCATTTTGTAATGCAGAATAATATTCCATTCTTTTGTTGTCATGTTCCAACGTAACAGAGGAACTAGCTTGATTTTCTAGAAAAGAAATCTCAAGTTTCCCACTGGCGTCACCAGGGTTTAACCCCACTTCTGCTGATTGCCAATGTTTCTGATGCACTGACCCCATAAGAATTAAACATTGTGCAACCTCATTATGCAAAGCCTTACCCTGCTGTTTCCAGAGCATGTGTCCTGCAAGCAACGTTCACCATAATGCCAGGAGATGATCTCCGTGCCGAGCGGTGCTGTAGACCTGCCAGGACAGGAAAATGACCAAAAACACTCAGGACAATAAGGTGAATCACAGACCTTTCACAACAGAGAGTTGTATCAGACTCCTTCCATTACATTCCGCAGATAATGACGCCTGTAAGGAGTCATTTCATCCCTAAAAACAATATGGGCATTGCAGAACTTAAAGGAAATTACCGCAGTAACTTTATTCCTAAGGATGTTTGCCATCCTGGGCTTTGGTCTTTGTACAACAGACACAGCACTGAGGAAAGAAGATTAAGCCATGCAACAAAAAAATAACAGTGAGAAGAGCATGGAAAAATATAGGAGATTGTTCTGCTTCTCTGAAACATTTTGGTGGCTGCAGGGGAAAATTTCACAAACAAGATTTTCAAATCAATAGCCTAAAGCTCAGAATGAAACGGAACCAACTTGAAACAAGTTATGCAAACCAAATTTGGATCTGGGAACCTTATATTCAAAGCTTCTGAAAATGGGAACTGGTCTTGTATCAGCCAGAACACACCAGGAAAAAATTCACTATTTGCCATACCACCTTTGCAACTAATAGTGAAACCAGATATTAAAATTTAATATTTTTTACTTACGCTATGGTCAAATAGTGTTGTCAGAAAGGAAAATGGTTCTGCAAAACATTACATTTTATTAGAAGTACCTCTGCTTTGTAAGTTTTTAAAAACTCCAAGCAAGACTGAGACAGCTTCAACCATTTATTCATACATTTACTTCTTCAAAAATCTTCTCCGTAGTATAAACATCCTCAAAAGAATGTTGCTAGCATCCTGAATATAAGCCTTCAGAACATGTCTCCAGTAGCCCTGTTATGATGCTGCAGAGCTCTATTTATTTAAAACCTATAAAGTGTGATGGGATTTCTCTCAGAAGAAATACACACATTTTTGTCCATTTTGTGGAAGTTAGTGCTATCACTAACAAGCAGCTGAATGACATATGCTGGGATAAATACAACTGGTTTTATAAAGAAATAGTTCATGCCAATATTAGATTCTTGTGCTTTAAAAAGCTTTTTCAGGTGCCTTTTTTTTCCTCTATTTTATTATTTGTACTATGGTGACCAGTAACAGCTAGATCTACAGGGCACAAACCAAAAAACAAAGTTCTTAGCTGGAAAGGTTAGTGTCCATTTTGATCTTCTCTAAGACCTTAATATGATATTTATGGGGAGGAGGAAGAGCTAGTTAGGTTTCATTTTAAAATTAATTGAAAAAACAGTTGATTTGCATTTTGCAGACAAATACTCTGCAAATGGATGTGATCTTTCACTCATATATTTGAAAGAATATTATATCTCCCAATTTTTTGAATCAGTACAAATAAGAAATGTTTTTAGTGCTTCAAGCACTTTTTGGTCATTTTTTTCAAGAATGGTATATGATTAACTAGAAATCATGCTCAAAAAGTACAGCACTGTTTTGGAAAAATTTTCTCATTCAGAGTCTTCCTAAGAATTTTATTGCAGCCTCATGAAAAACAACAGATTGAGCTAAGCTTGTGTCCCACCAATTAATCTGTTTTAGCAAGTAGAAGGCAGGGATCTGGACTTCCAGTAAAGTGGATACCAGGAACAAGGGTCAGAGGAAGGAGATGTAAAATGTCCATTTGTCACCTGCACATCTTAATCACTAATCAGACAGCAGTGGATATGTCAGAGTCTTTCAGGGCAGAGAGCAAAGCACACCATGGCCCAACATCTCCATCAGACGGCCAGTGAGTGCTGGTGGCACACCATGCTCAGGCAGCAATGCCATCCGGCCTGGCAGCCACCAGCTGTGAGCAGGAGAGGAGCTGGCACAGCATGGGACATGCACATTTGGTGGGGGAGGTGCTGGAAGGAGGCTACACTGGGGGAAAAGCAAGGGGAAATTAGATGGGACAATCAATTACAATATTTGAAAGCATGTGATTAGCATACAATGACCAATTTCCTATTTAAAAGAGAAAAAAAAAAACACGTTCAGTGGCATGTATTTAAGGCATATTGAGAATGTTATTTTAACACATAAGCAACAATAGTTTAGAAATCCCTAATACGAGCTGAGGATGGAGCTAAGCACCCTAGTAGTGACACAATATAAACTGCAGCACATGAAATACTGGAAGTTGATGTAAACAGCTTTTAATAGCAGTGAACATTTGTTCACTTTGTTTAGACCATCTGGATGTTCCATTGTGTTCAGTTCAACACCGAGGGCCGTCGGGTGACAGTTGATATATGTTAAGTACAAGCAAAGTGCCTCAGCCCACTCCAGGGACCCCGAGGAGAACTTTGCAGTGCTTTGTGGAATATGCTGTCAGACCGCAGCACAGTCGCCTGCATCCTTAATGGCTCTGGGCCAAAGTCCTCTGGGTTTTGTTGTTTTCTTTTTTTTTTTTTAAATCAAAGCAGAGTGGTGCTTTTACTGTTTGAAAGGTTAGCAAAACTATGCCAAAGTTCTTCCAGGCAGCTTGGAGAGCATCAGCTGACAGGAATGATTTTCAATATGGAGCAAAGAATAAAGAGAACCAGTAATCCTGAGAGATTCCAGGTTTCACTCACTTTACATGCCATGTGGCTAACAGCCATGTGAATGCCACAAAAGAAAAAAGTTACTAATAAATGCAATGATGTAATTGTTCTGAAGAAAAGATAAGAAATGAACAGTTAGAAGCACGGAGACTTTCCCGTGTCCATCCAATAATATACTGCATTATATGCTGCCTACATTTTGGATAGTTGGTGATACATCCTCTGCAGGCAATCAAAGCTGTCTTTCAGGTACACTGGCCATTTCACATTTAATCACTGATTGTGAAATGCTTTGACTCCTGAAATTAAAAGAACTACATAAAGGAAAATTATTATTATTATTATTACTACTATTCTACATCTTTACATAACCACAACTTCAGTTCAGCTTTATACAGAAGCAGAAAAGACAGAAATCTGAAAGCTTATTCGGATGCATCCACGTATGAGAAAAAAGTATTTTAAATTTTAAGGTAAAAACCTCAAATAGTCGCTCCCAGTCTTTTCTAGCATATTGATCATATAGCACAGAACTGATTTTCCATCTCCAGAAATATTATTATTTACTAAATCATGTGATACATCTGGAATACCAGTGAAAATATAATTCAATTTTTAAATCTCAAATCAACAGGCACGAAAGTATTGAAAAACATGGAAAAAACCCAGATGTGCATAGCATATCATCTTCTTTCTCTTTCAGTTAAACTGTTAGGTTACATAATCCTTTTTGTCACTGTCTTTTTCCTGCAAAGTTGAGCTCTTAAAACTTTGGCTCTTATAAGCTGTTGCACTAATCTATTTTTCCACCATAAAGGTAGCACAAAAGCGGCAACACTCCAAGGTTTTCCACACTATACCTCAGCTCTGATGGGGGGGCCATGAGCACATATGAGTTTCCATTCTGCTTTAACAGACTCAGGAAGGCTATTCCAAAGGGTACCAGGTGATACTGTCTGTTACAGAGGTATCCATGTTACACCATCCTGCAAGAATGAATATTGTTTCATCTACTTTGAAGCTACCAAGCAAATAGTATGTGCATGGCAAATTAAGTCACTATCTGGAAACAACCTCCTCTTTCTTTTTTTTCAGTCTAACCCAAAAGAAATTATAATAATAGGAATAGAAATACCTTCTTCTAGAAAGATTAGAGAGAGCCTCCAAATTATATTTGAATTCTATTAAAAGTTATACATATTTGAGTTAATGTCATCCTTCTCAAATGTAATGAAAAGAAGCAATACCTCTGAGTGAAGTTAGAAACCAGTAAAGGCTTTACATAACTTAAAAAATATACACATCTTACAGAAACAGGTAAAAAATAAAGAGGATCAACACATTCTGCATTCAAGCTCAAAAATATGATCAAATTACAACATTCAAATACAGACCACTATTACTGTAAAGGAGTTGCTACAGCTGGAGTTAATATCCAGCTCAAAATCAATAGGATAACTCAACTAATTCAGCTGGATTTCTGCTAGAAGACAATAATATACCTACATTTCCAGCATGTATGTAACTTCTAAACCTTCTCTTCCATCATTGCAGTGTGCTAGCTTCCATAATTCTGCAATAGTTAACACAGTATTGCCTCTTTTCAACATTATTCCCATTTTGGAGAGATTTTTGGAAAGCATAATGCACAGTCAATTAAGCATTAAGAAACATACATCACGTTTGTGATGTGAATTTGTATTTATGTTAGGATTTCAAATAGTTTTATGAACATTAAACAAGTGCTGCAATGCTAAGAACTGCAACTACAACACAGTAAGTTTTATCTAAATTTCCAGGGATATAGAAAAGTACAGAGAAGGCAACTTAGTCCAAGCTTAGTCTAGCTCTGGCTCTGTTCCAAAGAACACCTATCCCAAATGCTGCTCATGCTCAGGTACTACCACTGTTACTCTCAGACACATGGTGTGACTCCCAGGGATGTTCCTGTGCAGGGCTAAAGGCTGGACTCGATGATCCTTATGGGTCCCTTCCAACTCAGCATATTCTGTGAACACAAGTACAACAAATGCAATGCATTGTTATTTTCTTAGTAAATATTAAGGTGTAAAAAAATTATCGACCAATTACTATTACATCAGACAAGAAATCTATTGTAAATTAATAAATCATGAAATAATTTGCTCTTTGAAAACCAATATAATCAATAGTTCTCATGCTATTTTATACCATCATGTAGTTAAGCAAAAGAAAAATGCAGATATTATTAAAATGTTTTCTCTCCAAAAATGTCAAAGTTTCTGCTTTGTTTTTCAAAGAATGCAGTGGGTATTGCAAGTTTATGAGCATTCACACATAAACCAGTTGAGTATTTAATTTTTTGCATTTGTGTAGCAATGTAATATTTCAAAAGAAATGTAATCAGATGCAGAAGTTATTCAATAGATGATAAATGGATGTACTGTAAAATGTAATGTCACCTAGTTAAAAAAGAAAAGAGAGAGAAGATGCTAATTCTGCTGATGAAGATATTGTTTTTCCCCTCTTGTGCCCTATTCATTATGCAAGGCTGCAGAATATGAAGTGTAGTGTGTGATCCGGGCGATCTAATGATCTCCCACACCTGCTCATCTGGTACAATTTTAATTAACACTCCAAGGAGGTTTGTCAAGAGTAATCAAAAACATTGTCGCTTATAAAGCTGTGGCAAGAAATCAATAGTTTTCATCAGAAAAGGTAAGGTCTGGCATAACTGAACCATTTAATTGCTTCATTCCAATAAACAAAAACTGCACATTTTAATGACTTGATTTTGGAGATCAATATCTAACCACATATTGCATTAAACAGCAACATGTGGTGGGATATTCACAGCCATTTCAATTCAGAATGAAGCATTCCTCTTTTTTTATTTCATCTCGGATGGCAATAGGTTGCTGAGCCTATGCAGTGCTATGATTTATATCAAATGAGTGACCTCTAGGGCCGTAAGACTAGAACGGGTGACTAGTTCTCAATGGTAAGCTACTGGCACTTGACAAAGTGCATGAAGCAGAATGAATTTACTTCTCTTTTCCTCAATCATCAACAGGCTCTGCCCTGACCCCCATACTGACTCCTATAACAAGATCTCCTGTCTCTGACTGAAAAATTTACTGTCATGTCTACTTTTCATTGAGCTCAAGTGAGTACTTCTGTCACCTTCAGTGAACTGAGTCTGTAAAAGATTTAACTAAACACTAGTCACATTTTAAAAACTAAGCAAGAACAACTCATATAAAAAATACCACTTTTAAGCACTTTTATTTCTTAAAAGTCCAGGAGCTGTGCTTTTTTATTACAGTTCTGCTTCTTTAAGTGTTTGTCATTAACCTGTTAAAAGCTACTACTCCACAAAGAAATGAATTAAAGGCCCATGGTATAGTGCAGGTATCATAACATTAGTAAAATATAGTAGGACTGGAACACTACTCCTGGACACAAAGGCAGCCAAAGTTTAAGTGCTTGTGAACTATGAAATACTCAAACATGAAATTTTATATATGGAGAGATAGCAGCTATAAATAGCAGTCATTGGAATTAATGAACAGATTTGTATACAGTGTACAGCATCACCATGCTCAAAATACGTCTATATATAGTAATGTTATTAACAAATTTTTTTAATATTCAAAGATCTTTAATTTTAAAGCAGTATTGGTAAAACATTTTTTCAACCTACTTTCAATAATAACAGTTAACATAGAATATATGATACCTAGCTACATATAAAAGCATGCATAGTATATCTTAATCATTTTAACTAGTATTTTACTAATTCTTTAACTTTATAAACTAAAAAAACCCCAACATTTCAAGAACCCTGTCTATCAACAATAGGCAATTAAAAGAATGACACTTGATGGTTTATTCCAACATCTCACTAAAGCCTTACACAAAATTTTCACTCCCTCTTTAATTTTCAATTCTTTTACCCTCCCTGCTTCACAGCTTCTGGCTATTGGCTTTTACAATCTGTCCCCAGGGAGCCAGGAGTTATTACCCCTGTCGATGGAAGAGAAAGGGATGTTATTCCCCTGTCACCTTCTCCAGCTCCGGCAGATTCCTACCTCTGATCTATAGCCTTCATTGGAGAAAAGCGTCTGACATGCTGTTAGTTTTCAACCCTGTCAGATCCATCTACCCATGCTGCTGGCATTACTTACTGGAGTCAGAGTCACAGGAGTCAGACCAAAAATTTCAGAAAAAAACCACTACATCCACTCCTATTTGAGTAAATATAAGAGAGAAATGTCTATTGCTAAGCATGTAGGGTTTCAGGAGGCACTATGTGCCTCGTACAGTTTGAATCTGAGCTTAGAAACAGCTAAAGTAGTATCTGAAATTATCCATGATTGCAATAGAAATATTGTATAAACTTGGTAGCACCAGCTAAATGCAAAGGATACAGAACAGTTAATTAAATGGACTTAAGAAGTTTAACAATTCCTTCAATACTGTTTTAACAAGCTACTGCTTAATATTTTAATGCTTCCTTTTAATCAACATTCACATGACAGCTACATAAAATGGGCACCTTAGATGGTGGTGGGGAGAGGCAGCACGAGACAGTTATGATTCGCTTTGCTTGTATCCTGCCTGTCATCCCACAATGCAAATCTACACATCAGCATTTTGCATTCATTATTTTACAGGACTTCAACAGTAAATTAATCTTTAATGGTAAAGTATCTATAAGGCAAGTGCATAGATGGCTGGTTTAGTTCCTCATACTCCACATGCTCAGTAACAAGGACTCATCTCCCTGACTCACAGCTGCTCAAATAGCACAGAGCTTGGCTCTCCACTACTCCTCTGGTCAGGTACTTCTCTTGCTTGGTTGTAGCCAAAAATATTGTGCTTGTTATGACTGTCAGCCAGGGGTGATGCTTGATCCCAATAGGCACAGCTTTTGCTCACACCATCAGCATTTGTGATACAGGTAAAACTGGAAAGTGGAAGTCCTGCTACAGCAGCACTCAATGCCTCTTTGGGCAGATGGGTGCCCCTCTCCTCACTAAGCTTCCCTGGGCAGAGCTTCTCATGTACCTGTTTGCTTCTCCTTGCCTTTTTCCCCACCCCTTCTCCTTTCTTTCTCTTTTTTTTTTTTTTTCAACAAGGCCATGGGAAGAACAGATTTGCTCCCCCTTTACGTATTTTAGAGCACAAGCTCCTATTTCCCATATTTCACCATAAGCAAGGAGGCTGAATAGGGAAGGTGTTGCTCTTTTCCTTTCTCTCCCTGTACTCAATAAGAAGTAGGAGCAAGCAAGGTGGTATTAGAGGAGATTAAGGATTGGAGTCAAGGCAGTGACTGTAGATGGTGCAGGAGGAGAGCTACTGGACATTACCCCGGTGGCCAGAAAGGCTGGAGCAAATCCAGAGAAGGGCAATAGAGCTGGTGAGGTTAACTAACAGTGATTGGACTGAGCTAGAGGTAACAGGAACAAGGAACAAAAAAAGCCAGAAAAATGTGAAAATATTTCAGAGGAAATTTAGATGTCATCAACATGAAAACACAGTTCAAAGCTTCAAATGCAGAAGGAAGTCACAGAGAAAATACAGGAAGAAAGGATGAGAACTGGGAAGAGTTATTGCAGAGAAGACCGAACAGGAACAAGTAACAAGGAAAATGAAGGAAAATGTGCAAAGACGAACAAAAAAGCATTGACTGAAACCTTGAAACCCAGGGATGAAAGTTTAAAAAAGAGAGAGAATACTGCTTGGAAAAAAAAAAACAAAAAACCACAACACACACAAAAAACCCAGATCATACAGATTTTATCTTAAAGAAGAATCTGTTACTGACTTTATTAAAGTATTAAAGGAAAATGTGATTGTGGTGAAGAGGGAAAGAATCTGACTATTCACTGGGCAAAAATTAGCAAGAAAAGAAGCAAAATCAAGTGCAGAGGAGGCAGGTTTATGTTTAAAGGTGTAGGAAGGAAATGGGAAAATTATCTGGAAGCATTCATGAGGTCAAGAGATTTAATTGTTTTGGACAATACCGAGTATACTTGAAAGAGCATGGAAGTTCCCAACCATTAATTTTATTCTCCTTGTAAATCCCCTCTTAAATTACTTCAGCATAACACTGGAAATAACAAAATTCTCCAAAACAGCAAAATCTCCCTCTGAGTGCTAAGTCTTCAGTCACTTCATGGCACGATACAAGGCCACCTCAAACTACAATTTTGAAAAGGCTGTAGAGGTCTACATTTTTTCCACCTAGACAGTTTTCTTCCATCTGAGCTTGATTATCACCACTTCATCGTAGTTGTTAATCATGAGCTAAAACATCTTTTGCACACTGTGTTATAAACACATCACATCTCAAAATTACAATTTCAGGCCTAATTGGTTAATTTCAACTACTCTAAGCACCTAACAAATCACATTTCTCTCTGTACTGCAGTCATATAGTGGAGTCTCCTCAAGAAGATGATCCTACCCAACACCAGATGTGCCCAGTTGCCATTAACATTGCAGATCCACCAGCACAATCTATACAGAACTGACAATTTAAAGCTCCCTTTTAAGAGAATATCAAGGTCATAAAATTCAAATCCCATATTCTAAATCCATTTCTCATCAGCCTTTGCAAGTCACAAAAAAATCACGTGATTACAGTTGGAATTAAAATTGGGCCTCTTCTTTAATCCAGCAATAACCACCATATGCTGCATTATCCTAGAAGCAACAAAGAATGAATGCATCTCAAGCTCAGCAACACATCATATTAACCCAAGTGTTTGCTTTCACATAATTTTTTTCATTTAAAAAAATACACAAATCAAAAATGTAATTAATTGGCGGTAAATTTTTTTTCTTATATGCATACTTGTTGGGAACCTTATTTGTACCTCAGAGACCACCAAATAAAACTATTCCCATCCTTTCCAGGTGCATCAAAGCAGAGAACCTGGTAACAAAACCTCTCAGCTTATTCCTTCTCATCCAAGACCACAGGAAGAGTTCCACCTTACTGCAGAACCACATACCATTGCAGAAGTAATTGTAACTGTGGTGGGTGGATGACAGATAAAAGTGAGAGAGATGGAAGAGGTGGGAAAGTAGAAATTTGGTTTAAGATATTATTTGATATTCAACAGAATGTGCAGTGAAACTCAGAATTACTCTCTGAGAAACTGAAAGAAGAAAACCCTTTCAGGGGGAGGAAACCTGCCAAATGCCAACAGGGCTGGGATGTCTCAAAATGAAGCGTGGCAGGCAGTGCAAGAGCTCCCAGGACTGGCCCATCTGTTACAATCACCAATGTGCTTATAGTGAGCATGAATTTTAGTGGGGTGTGAATCACTCCTGCATCCTCTGTGCCTTCACACGACTCCATCCTGGAGCACCGTTCTGCTCTCTGTAGGCACAAAACCCACTGGTGGTTTCACCGTATTTCAGCTCTTCAGTAACTCTCAGAATAAGTTGGGTGATTTCACATGAAACACACAGCCCTTTAAAAGAAATGGGTCCTTAGTTCCTCTTGAGAAATGTTTATTGCCCTCAGATTTCAAGGTCTCTGCCATATTACTCCATAAAAGCATAAAATTTGAGTGATAATTACTCTAATTACCGTAAACCTCTGCCTAATGCTGCAGCTTCTGTAGACAACACTACTTTGGAAATACTCTTTATATTTGTTGTTTTGGAGAACAGATGGGAGAAGTTAATCTATTCTTTACAGTATGGTTATTTTAAACACATTATACAATGGCCTATCATTTTTCATTACTTTTTGATCAAGCAAATAATATGTAGTACTTTACTTATATTTTCCCAGTAAGAAAAAAAATTAGTATAGGGTGAAGGTTAAATTCAACTTGTATGCCCACATGAAGAGATATTACTATTGTCTCATAAAGAAGATACATAATTAAGCCTGTGAACTGCATGATCAGTTCCATCGTTAGCAGAAGGGATTTCTGAAATCTATATTGATTTTTGCCTGTGAATCTGCATTAGCCTAATCCTCATATACAAGCACTACGAATCCACAGAGGATTGACTTTTTCTCTTTAGTGCGCAAAAATCTCACAGCTGAAATTTTTTCTGAAAACTGATGACAGGCCTAGGTGTTTTCCAAAAGTACATCTGTAAAAAAATACAGGTTGTAGGGGACCTTTCTGCTGCAGAACCTGATTTGAATATACTGTCACCTCTTCCAGGCAAATCTTGTTTTGTTTTACACTACTTTAAAGGAGATCTGAATATCATCCACTATAAATGTGTAGTAAATATTACACATAGCATGCTATCAAAGAGGGGAGGGGAGAAATATAAAATATTAATTGGTCAAGTTCTGCTCTTAACTGTACTGATGTAAATACCTTATAACCAGATTAACCTGATGCAAAAATTGTTTTCATGTCCTCAGATTCCCAGGAACAAGCAACAGTGGTCACAGTTGTTTGCCATATATCAGTGCTGAATGGAATGAATCATTGAATCACAATTTATTTGTGACCAAAAGAGATGGGGGAAAAAAGTTATGATCATTAGTCAAACATGCCCAACTCTTAGAAAACATAAAATCTAAATTATACAAGATAAAACACATCACTGGATTTGAGTGCAAAACTACCTGTGTCCCCAGAATTCAGTTTTTGCAAGGCAGGCTGCTACTCAAACCTACAGATAACTTCACTTAGTTCCAAATTCATCAGAAGACCTTACTTTCTGCACAGCCTTCCTGTGGCTCAAAACCCACAGCATGACACGAAGACCATTCAACCAGGGGGAAATACTTTTCCACTGCCTTGAATGCACTTTGGTTCCCTGCCCTTGTGCTCCTCTGGTGTCACAGACACACCTGGTGGGCAGCTCAGCAGGGTCCTGTGCACGCCTCCCCATCCACACCACAGAACTCCTGTGTCAGCACCTCCGTGCCCCAAATGTCTACAAATCAGTAGAGTGACTAGCTCATACAGTACATGTGCACAGCCTTTCTTCACTAAAAGAAGTATGAAACATCAAATGGACAAAAAGCAAATAATTCAAAATCAGTTTCTCAGAAATTAGATTAGTTCTTGAAAAATACTGGCAACCACAAAATGGCAGTGAAAACTGCCCTTTGACTAAAACAGACACCATAAAGAATCATAATGCTGACTTCCTAACAGCAACCTTCGCACCACACTCAAGAATTTGAAATTGGTGTCTTAGAAGTCAGCATTTTTTACTTGAAAAAAAATTGCTTTGGACCTAAAGTTTTCAATTTTGCATCTAAATACCTATCTTGGTATACGTACACTACTTTTCTCCCTCCCCACTGCATTGTTTTTTGGTTTTTTTATCTTTTGGTTTGTTTTGATTTAGTTTTTAATAAACAGAAGCTGACCTGTAACTACGGGGAATCCAACACATCTGTGAAAAGGCTGACAAAGAAGGGAAGTCAGATGCTGTGAGAGAAATTCATTTTACTGTTCCTTTAGGAATCTAACTCCAAGAGGCAGCACGTGTTATTAAAAACAAACTACTTGCGGTAAAAATCTATTTCTGGGGATCGTTTACTGAAATGAAATGTTTATTTGCCAGGACAGTATTTAAAGCTCCACAGATAAGTGCAAAATGTTCCTGAAAAGATACAAGATATAATAAAATGCAAAAGGGAAGTGGTGACAACATTAGCTTTGCACCAATTCATTTACAGCAATTTCAGATTTCATATATGTAAATTAAAGGAAGTTTCCAACAACAGGTCGCTTACATGGGGAAAGGAGGCTTGCTCTGTTTGCTGTAGTATAATTTTCAACTTACTTCCTCACAGAAGGTTCAACATTATTTTCAGGACTATTTTATAACTGAGGCTGCATAGAGCAAAGCGTGACATTGAAAAATAGACTTAATTACTTCTACAAAAAATTCTTGGCATAGGTCCAGTTCGTATCAGCTTAAAATACCCTGTGCGGTTCTATTGGCAGGATCATATGTTTACAAGCAGTGGATTACAGGAGTAACCACACCTCCAGGCTAATTTAAAACAATTTCTGCTAAATGGAAACAGTAGGCCCCGGATTTCTTTAATTTGGAAGGGAAAGAGGGGAGGAAAACAGCACAGGATACCATGGGAGATGTTCCTATTATAAGTCCCAGTTCACCGCACAATAAAGGGCAAGGGATCCCTTTTAATCTGAGGTGATGCAACAAGACTTAATTTGAGTAACAAAGCTTTTTTTAGGTTGACAAAGAGCATAAAAATAGACTCTGATTTGTTAGGGAAAATCACCTCAGCACACATACTCCTCCCAAAGTATTCACAGCAACTCCTGCAAATTATTAATTTGTCACAGGATATTTTCTCTTCCTAGCTAGGTACACTCCAGCAGCAACAAAGTATGCTCAGAATGGCTGCAAACCCTGTTCCAGAATGAACATGTACTTATGCAATTCAATAGTTTATAGCTCCTTTTGAATTTTTTTCTTAGAAGTACTCATTTAGTTATACAGTATAGCAGTAAGGAGGAACAATCTTTTAAAAAAACAGGAAGAATTCATGGGTTTTACTCTGTCAAAATGAACGTAGTCCAGGCAAATCTTTACCGGCATCCCATTTTGAATCCAAGTCTGAATTCTCATCACTTGACCCACTGACACTCAGGTTTCCAATCCAACACAAACATCAGAAGCAGCAGAGCCACCCAAGCACAGTGCTGGTACTGATTCCCAGCCTGGCTGAGATGCTGAAACGTTGCTGCCACTAGTACAGTGGGACTGTTCTAAGCAATCACATGACTCAGGACATCTCCACATCACTGCCAGGAACACTAGAGCCAGAAAAGCACAAATTCCCAAGGTAATCATCTGTAGTAGCTGAGGTGGCTATTTTTGCTTCCCTATTTTGCCCTGAATTACAGGACACCCTACCACAGGCACAGTAGAGAGGCAATAGGCCTTTGTAGCCATATTCTGATCAGGAGATAAAAATTTTAAGATGGTGAGTTGTTATTACCAGTGTGAAAGTCTAAAATAAAGAGTTTCCTTTGCCTAAGGGCTTTTCTTCCCCTTCTCTCTGGCTCTTTTTGTTCGCCTATTTTTTCTTCTTTTTTTAGTAACCCCTATTGACCATTGCACTACTGACTAATATCTTCTGCATCAGAAGGAAAAATGCTGAGGATGTTTGTCAGCCCATACTGTCATGAAAGTCAAAAGTAGATATGTAAGAGAAGAAAGATTATGACATTAGACATAGAAAAAGAAAGATTAACCTATGAGAGCTGTAGAAGCAGAAAGATGAGCAAAAAGTGGGGGACTCAATGGCTCCAGGGGATTGGTAATGGGTTAGACTGCCTTCCCCCTCTAGATCACTGGCTCGCATCCAGCCCACATCAGTAGTGACTGAGTGTCATTACCACCTGATGGATTTTTGGTGACCTCTACAAAAATGAATTGATGGTTTCAGCCCAGCTGAATAAATGTTCCCATCATAACAGGTACGCCACTGTCTCAGCAGAAGGAAAGGATCAAACATGGACAAGAAAACGTAGCTCTATCCCTACAAACCAGCTTAATGCACAAGAAAGTCCACTTACAAGAAATGCCACAGAGATTTATGTAATACTTTCATAGCTAGAGGATTGTGCTTCTTTTTTGAAGCCTTAGTGTTCACCATCCCTCAGTGTTCCTCAGGCGTTTGTCCTGGACTCTCACAGGCAAAAGGCTGCCCATGACCAAGTCAGTGCAGTAGAACTGAAAGTTTCTTAAGGGACAATCTGAATTTGAAATTATATTACATGTAACATGATGTTGCTTAAGGTCCTCTCATATGAAAGCATACTAAGCTAATATAGCTTTAAATGTGCCTCTTAAAGAGTTCTGTTTAAAGGTTGTGTAACACTAACTAGTACTGAAATAAGAATTAAAAACATGTTTTCTCTGCAATTGGAAAAGACGACTCAAGTGAACACTGTCTCCAGTCTAATTTTCAAGTTTCACCATACATTGTCTCAGGGCATTGCATATGCATGCATAATTAAGAGACTTTTAGATAATTCCAAGACTGGAAAACACCTGCAGTCTCTGGTTCTTTCAAGCAAGAGTTTAGCAGGTCCCTCCTCTCAAGCAGGCAGGAACCCAAGTAGTTCCCAGTATGGTATTTGGGATGTTGTAAGCTGCTCCATGCTTATTTCTGGAAGAGAGGCCAGGGAGAAGGCTCGGTCCTGAAGGAACCAAAAGCAGAAGCTCAAGCCGTGGTACTAAATGGCATCTTCTTCTCCAATCATAACAAGAGGTGATCTCAAGCCTGGTATAGGAAGGGATGCAGTTCAACAGATATTAAAATAGAAAAAGTGATACTGATTGTTATTTTTGTATTTTACATTTTTTCTTTCACAATGGAAAAACTATTTGAAGCTGACTTATCCTACAAAATAAGTATGCTGAGTTTGTGGAGGAAAGAAGGTCCTTTTTACTGTGAGAGCACAAGGTTTCTTAACGTTGGGTCCTTTCTTTCATGGGTGGCTTTTAGTGAGCCAGAGTAGAATGGGACCATGACATCAAACTGAAGAGCACTGTTGCTCAGAACTGCATTTCACTAGAAGGAAACTGACAGAAATTCCCTCTGAAAAAAAAAAAGAAGTGGGTGATTTTAAGCAGAACTCAATATTTTTTGTTAGCTGTCTCTGTCCTGAGCACCCAAGAGCAAGACCCCTGAAGTTCAACATGTTGTCATTCTCTCAGTAAACCCTATTCTTTCACAAACAAAAATACAAAAACAGGAGTTGAGTAAGAATTCCTCATCTACCAGAAAGAAAAGCCCCCATCGCTCATCATGAGAGTAAAAGCCTTGACACTTAGTTTTCTTTGTCATTTATTCAAATGTTAATAGGAATTCTTGCAGCCTCACTGATCCAGTTTCTTGAATTTATTCTCGTTTTACCCAAGGTGAATAAACCTCTGCATTTTCCTATCTCATGACTTCTTCAGAGGCAGAAGTTTCTTCTTAGAGGCAATGGAAAAAGTTGTGTAAACTGGCGGAGGAAAATGAAACTGTGTTGTGAAAGAATGAATTTTTTTGTTTGGTTTCTGGGGTTTTTGGTTTTAGGGCTTTTTTGTTTGTTTGTTTGTTGGGGGGGTGGCATTGTTTTGGGGGGTATTTTTGTCTTTACACTATTACCTGATATTGTCAGGAAAGATGGAAAGGAAGGAGTGGCTGGCTTTCCACTCATCTGAATAACTTGAACAGCTATAGCTGAGAAGTGTGGTAATGCAGCAAGGTTATATCACAACATGTATGCTCAAGTATAGTCACTGCAAAATCTCCATGAAAAACCTTGACTTCACCATTTCTTCAAAAGCAAGTATTTCATTCTAAGCTTTTATCACCAAGTTTTCTTTTAAATCTGTACTTGTTTCTTCCCATTTCCTTTTCCCAAGATGAGAAGCAGTTTCAAGCCTCAGAATTTTTCAGACATTGATGTTCTGCTTCTCTAAAGAAGGAGAGAGACAGAAATATATCCCTGTTTTAACAAGTCTAGGCAAACATTCTCATCCAATGGAAATGCTGTCTTAAGAACATTTTTCCTTTAATACCACAGAACCAAACAGAAAATACCAACACGCAAAACCTTAAACTGTATACTTCTGTGCTGACTCTTTGTTTATATGCAGCAAAGAGAAAATCACTTGCACATGTCCTAGTTGTTGCAAATTAAAGCTCAACTTTGTCACCCTTACTAAACCAAGAGCAATTATTCCTGCAAATTACTACAATGGCACTATTCATTCAGGTAAATACTGTTCCATGTAAGGATTGCAGAATCAAGACCTTAAAGAAAGCAACACATTTTAAATTGCCTGGTTTATCTCCATTTTCAAAGGGAAAATGAAGATCAGTCACTAAACCCGAGGGATAGAGTCATTATTTGAAATCTGAATACACATATTCAGAGATTATTGCAACTGCAAATTAAACTTCCCAGAAGAAAAAAGAATATATAAATAAATATATATATATAGTTACATATTTTATACACATATATAAAATAATACATTTGAACCTTCTGATTTCCTTATTTGAAACATGAGCACCTGATAAATGTGTAAGTGATACACCTTCAGACACAGTAAAATAAGCAATACTCCTGGGGGCTATAAGCAGCTAAGTAGCCTGGCTCAATTGTCTTGTCATACCTTATACTCTCCTCAACTCCTTTGTTCTGGTATCCACAAAGCTTTATTAAAGTAGAGTTCAGTCATTTGCTCACTGCAATTCCAACAAACTGAGCCAAATGAACCATGTTCAGCCATCTGGAACCCCTTCCTCTGGAGTTTGCTCCCTTTGGGCTGCAGAATCAGTCTATTACCCCTGCATGACACGATCCAGAAACTTGCTACCACTACAGGACCTCAATTACAATTCCCAGTCCGGGTATTGCTGTCAGGGATTCTGCAATGCAACAGACACTGCATTTGTACCTCACGTTACTGCAAAGCTATTAAAGACTCTGCACTTGGAATTCTTGGACAATATTACAAAGGCTGTGGACCAGAGGAGAAGTCTGCACTGCCTCAATGGGGCTTAAGGATGGCCAAGAGCACAGAGAAGGATCCACAGCTCCACAATCAGATGAAAGCAAACAGGCAGTTCTGCCCTACCCGCTTCCCTATCACCAGTTACCGCAACTGGGGCACTCAGCTGATTGACACGCTCCCTCCTGGCAGCACTGAGACAAGGACAGATTAGTTAGAATAAAAGGGAGAGGGAAGGGAAAAAAAACCCAACACCTTATGCTGGTAATCTGTCCCCTGCTTTCCCCCAGAACACACAAGGGATTCTTAGTGCTGGCAAGTCAATACCTCTTAACCGCCTCTGACACTTGATTCAGACGAAGACACTTGGCCCTTGAGGCTCTTCTACTTGTCAGCCAGCACACTCTCAAGAACATTCAACAAGGAAAGAAGGATGTTCCCAGACTGAGAATGTGATCTTCTGGAAAGAGGGCACTGACTGCACTGCTCTGTCCTGTATAAAAGAGTCACTTTTGCATCAACATGCAGGTCAAGGAACAAAAGAAGGGTAAGGTGCTGTGGCAAGCTAGCATGACCACAGCAGTGATGAAACAGTAGAGGTAACCTCAATTTTGAATACATTTACTCTTTTGTTACACTGGCAAACACATTGAAATCATAGCAAGCAAACACAGAGAGTGTTATACGGGCCAGATCTTCTCAGACGTAGTCAAGAGAGAAGGCCTTTCAAACATATCCACTACAATGTCAAAGCGACTTTTATTTTTTTCCCCCTCTCAATATCAGCATTCCTAAACATGGCTAATGGCATATAAAACTATACTGGTCTCAGAACTCAGGAAATCTTGCTATCTAGCACCTATAAGAAAGTATATGAGCTCAGCAACTGACTGCAAGATAGTTGTGGGCCAAGTTGATAGCCTGACTAATAAAAAAATCCACTTATTCATTATCTCAGGAGACATCCTGTCTCCTGTTTGCCAATGTAGCTTGTATGTGTGTGTGCTATTAATGCTTTATTGTAAAAATAAGGTTTTTTCCTTCCATTGAAGCTGGTCACATCATTTGTGTTCAAGGAGAGGCCTGTTTATCCCCATCACTTCAAAACTATCACTACACAGCAGCTCTGGCCTCACCAAACATTTCAAAGCATTCTCTAATAAAACATAAAGCAAGTGACATGGTAAGCAGCAACAGCTTTAATACAAAACCCAACCACTAAAGCTCCAAAATCCTTACCCATTCCTTGGTTCCTGGGGACTTCCTCTCTTCTCACTCAGCAAAGCAAGGCAGCCGCACTGAGATATTTTCTTAAAAGCTTCTCCAGTTCTATATTGGCTTTTTCTCAGCACAGCAGGTGGCAGTGGTCTCGATGATGGGATGATCACATTACTTACTGGGACCTGCTACCAGCAACAGCCATCCAACAAACCACCATCTCTAGACCAATTCCCAAAGCAAGTCAGTCAGTACCCTATGGCAGAAAAATGGCAGCAGCAGAACATCCCACTCATCCCACTTTGTCTCTAAAACCTCTTAACTACAAATAATAACAAATGAATGGCTGAATGGCTGAAATGCAGTTTACCATGCTCCCCAAAACAAGCCAAGGATGTGCCACCTGCAGCAGCACTACGCCCACAGCAGAATGCTTGCCTGAGAGACCAAAACAAACCTGAGCAACACAATATTTGAAGCTGAACTAATGCTACCATAATACAGTGCTAATTTGCAGAGAAAAAAGATATAATACAGAACTTTATGCCATAAATTACAAAACAGGCATTTACGACTTCCACACATATAAAAAGAAAAGGGAGAATGCTGCATCCAGCTGCCCTGCACAGAAATAGCTGGAACAAGCCTAGCAACACTTAGCTGCACTTCTCAATACAGAGGATGAATATCACACTGGTCAAGCCTCATCTTTTTATGAAAGCATTATACTAAAATATCACAAAGCAGTATTTGAAGAGAGCTACTGTTCTGTACAAAAACCTGTTCGTATGAAGAACAGCTCTTTGTTACATGCACAGACTGCTGTGCACATGATGTTGTTTGTGTGTTATTAATTCAAATTGCAAATGTCCAGAGCTTCTGTGCAACCCTCAAGATGCACATTTGGGGTTTCTTTTGTCTTGGTGTCAGTGTTCTGGTTTTGTTTTCAAATTTAGTCCTCTACCTCTGTTATATATTGGAGAAAGAAGTAAGATGGTTTATTGAACACAGGCCACGCAGTCAGAAGCTCCAGGACCAACCACTCTCATCCTACGTGATGCCACAGAAGTCCCCAGAGACCCTGTACTTCGGGTGCCCTTCTATAATATTCCTTACCTCCACAAAGCACTGTAAATAAATACCTGCATGATTGACAGTGCTCACATATTATGGGGTTGAAGGTCAGATGAAGGCAGAAAAAAAAAAGATAACATTTGAAGAGAGGATTACAACATGTTTCTCAGTTTTTTCAGCAGCTGGAATAATGCACAAGTAACACATAGAGTCATGATTACTCAAAAAAGAAAAAACTTACATTCAAAATAGAAACAAGAAAAAAATCTTGCTGGCATACATCATAAAATTAATGGTTTGGCCTGTTTTTTTGATTAATCCAATAGAAATCCCTTTCAGAATTAAGGAGATACAAGTCCCAGATAAATAGATGTGGCAGGGAAAACATTATCCCTGCAGCATTTGTATCTTATTCAGCTCCCCTGGCTGCTAACTGGTGGCATGAAAGAGCAGTTCCAGCAGAGGCTTGACCATAGTGTCAGTGACAAAGCCATGCAATATCCCAGCCCTTTAATCACTGAAAAAATCCACCCCACTCCTTTTTGATCCCTCCTCTGCACGAAGCCACCATTTCTGGGTTACAGTCCTCTTGGCAAGCACCACCAGATCCATAAACTAACTTCACAGAGTAGTGAATTGCTGTTGCTGTTTCTAGGTTAACATTGACAAGAACTAACAGAGTCTTCAAAAACATCATAAACTTTGTTTTAGAGCTGACACACAACTGCTACATATTGCATTGCAGGAACACAGAGCTGTACGAGCAGATCCAGCGCTGGTCAGATAGATGGGATTTGTCATCATCTAAACTCTACCTCTAACAGAAGGGGGTGGGGAGAAGAGGAGGAAGGAAGAGAGTGAGGAGACGAAAGGGCAGAAAAAGAACTACTAGAAACACCTTAGACTACAGTATTTCTTGTACAGATCTGACCTGTGTTATGTACAGCGATGTAACCTTGAGGGGAAAAAAAAAAAATCAGTAAATAACTCGGAGTACTTTATAAGTGAACAACTCTGTCTTCTGGGACACTCAGCTTCATTCATCATTATGGTCTCCTGTCTCTCTTCCCAGGTCAATTGGGACTGTAACTGCAGTGGAGAACAGCTCATTCATCCATGGGGGAAAGCAACATGCTGCTCATTGCTAAGGAGTTTGCTGTGATTCTCAGTGCCCAAGTATATTATCATTTTCTTCTGACTGAGAAAATAGGAGGCATTTTATAAGCCCCTTCAGCATTTGTTCATATTAGAAACACAATGAAAGAGCAATCCAGGCTGCTAACAGACCTCCACCAGCACGAGCATGGGCATTCTATCAGCAAGCTTAACTCTGAAACAAACGCTGGAGTCAACTAGAATGGAATTACACACAGGATGAGGTGCATTTCACCTATCACAGATTACCAGTGGAAAGGGGGAAAAGAGTTGGTGAGGCCTTTGAAGGGATTAACATTAAGTCTTCTTCCTCCAAAACCACCATGCAGGCAAGGTCAAGAAACAGTGAATGGGAAAGCACTTGCCAGAAGCAGAAAAAAGGAAAAAATGTTCATTCTTCAAGCAGTAGCATTGATTTTCTGGGGGGGGGGGGGGGGGGGGAGAAGGAATAAACATATATCCTCAGAAAAAAAAAAGAAAAACTCAGTACAACACAAATAAGCTGTATTTCAGATGATTTCACTGTGATCATAAAAGTGATATGTAGCAGCAATAGCTACTAAAAAGGTTGTTCTCCAAAGCAATCTGACTTGGTCAAAATGCAGAACATTTCTTTAGCACGTCCTACTCACAAAAATAATTACAAAAATAACTGAAGACAAACCATCATTGTAAAGTCTTTTCTTTTTCCTCCCTTGGAAGTTATTAATCAAAACCTTCAGTGAATGGCAGACAGCCAGCAAAGGATTCTGCAGAGCCTGCTCTGGCCCTGGCTAACAGGAGCAGCAGCACGCAGCTTGCAGAGTGTGTCAGGGGTTGATGCAGCTGATTGAGATTTGTGTTATCAACTGCCACTCCCTGCTCTGGGTGAGAGAATATTTGGTTTTACACAATCAGACATTTGCTCAATCACTGAAGTTTCACACATAGAGCCCTGCACGTGACACTCGAAATCATTTGCGCGACTTTCTGTGCCTCTATTTGCGCAGAGCAGGCAGCAAAGCACGGCTCTGATAACACCATTTCTTACATGAACAAACTATTTCTGTATTATCAATGACGCAGACTCCATTTTAACAGGTTTTCCCCATTTTTTCACCCCTACACGCGAGCCCGGGCACGGACAGTGCAGGTGGTGCTGCCACCTCTTGGCCACACAGAGCAGGGCGACAGAAAAACCCGATCTCCGTGTCGTGCTAAACCGGGAGGGTTGGAACCCTGACCCCGAGCTGTGAGCACGACAGGGACCACTTCTGGCACGATGTTTTCAAACTTCAGTGACTCTGTACATTATGTTATAAACAAGTTACAAAAATCGTTTGTTTACAGTGTTTCTCAGCCTAGCTCTATTCGTGCAACTGAAAGCTTTTGAGGAATTTTGAACAAATGTTATAAAGAATTGAGCTATAAGTCCAAGAAAAAGGAAGCCTAACCAATTGCTAAAAGAAAGTCTGTACTGTTTAGTAAAACTGGAAGAGTTTCCAAAGATATATAATTACTAGTGGATAATTTATATATATTTTATGATATGTTTTTATATATATTTTATACTGTGTTTGCCATTTCTATCTACACTCTTCCGTATGTCTGTTCAAAAGGCAGCCAGGTGACACTAACCTGAAATTTCTAGTGCAATGTGCAGTGAGTTTGAACTTACAAGAAAGGCTTTTGCACATCGCTAATCAAAACAATCTTCAGCCAAGTAATCCATGTCAGAGTGCACTGTATGATTCATGGAATAACTTCTTTTTCAAGTGTTGATTAGTGTCATGGAAGGACAAGAATTTGGTTTCTTCTCAGAAAGGATACGATGGATTAAACAACAGCTTCCCTGTACATACTGTTAGCAGATCCATACTCAAAAATTTACATCTAGCCATACTTCATTCAGTCTCAGGCTTTCTTCCAGGACCAAGCAACGCAGTGACAGACAGCTGTCTTGCACAAGTCTGTTTGGGCTATAGTGACACTTAGTTCAAAATCACCCAGAATTGTCCATGTCAGTAATACACAGCATTATGAGTGACCTAGATCTGTGAGACAGGGTATGTTACGCCATTGTCTCTTGTGCTACCCCATTCCTCCTTTCCTAGCTTCTTCCTAATCCTACCCTCTACACTTTTTCTAATTTGAAAATTTTGTTTAATATCAAGTTTTACATGTTTTTTATACCTCCAATCTTAAGTCAATTATTCAGGTCAGTTATGGAGAACTTGAAGCCTCTGCTCAAATCTTTATGAATTTCGATGCAAAGCAAATAAATTAAGAGACATATGGTTAAACAGCTTTTTGAACAAGTCAGACATTTTAAGAAACACATACCATGTTGAGTAGGAATAAGACCCTAAATCTCCTATTATGATGAAAGGTAAGAAACCCTCTTCTATAATGCTTCAATGTTCTCAGTCTCTAATTAATACACTGAAGTAAAGGTTTCCAAAAACATGAGTTGAAAGCAACAAATTCCTGATTATCTTTGTAACAACAGTTCTCAGCACTGACAAATATTATCTCATAAAAGAGTTTAGGATTGGTCCATTTCTCCTAGAGCAGCAATTCCGTGTGGTTTATCTCACGGGGTTAGCAATGAAACAACTAAAAAACTGTCTGGCATAGACAGACAAGGAGTGCAAATCCAAAGGAACTGCTGGCAAATCACAGGCAGCTAGACACCACTTTCTCTTGCCCATTTTCTGTGCAATTCTACTTACCACTGTAATTTGGGCAAGGAATGGTTTGGGTAGGATAAAGAAGACACAGGGTGAAGTAAAACAACAAATGCATAGCTATAGAAGACAACCAGGTGCTTCATCCCTGTGCTGTTCATTGTCTCACAGCTCATCTCCAACAGGACAGGCTTCTGCAAAATCACAACAAAGCACAAAAAACAGCATTATAGACCATATTTAAAAATATGTACATAAGTCTGAAATGTAAAAAAAAGTATTCCTGCCACAAGAAATACTATTGATTCATAACCCGAAGAAAGGAGGGGGACCTTTTCCTTTGGCTTAAATGCATCCCAAACACAGCCATGTACTACTGCTGCTGACAACCCAAGTCAAACAGCACATGGAAACAGCATCCCACTGTGCCAGGAGGAGTTCACTCTAGGAAAACTGAAAAAAGGGCACATAGTACCTTCCAGCAGGAGACTCCTCCTCAGTGTTTGTGGGTGACAAACACCATGCTCTCCACCCCTACTCCACTTCCTGGGGCTACACTGGCTGTGGGCTTTAAAATGATCCATTCAACGAGTAAGATATTGGTGTTTCCTCCAATGATCTCAGCAACAGGGCATCTCAAACCATCCACGGGGGCCATTTACATCACTTTCACACCACCTGAAAGGGCAAAACTACAGGTGTGGAACAAAGTCATAACACAGTAAAATATATTTGATCTTTAATACAGTCCAGTGCAGAACAAGTAGTTTTTCCCAAGAGCTTCTCTCCTTCTTTTCATTTCAAACAATGCTAGGTACAATTTGTTATTGATTTAAATTATTTTACTAAACTTTGGAGTTATATCCTGCTCCAAGGGAGATAAAAGTCTGCTAAAAGCACATCATTAGAGTCTTCTTAGAGACACTGTGCAAGATAGAATTTTCTACATGATTTTATAGAATATTTTTGTTTATGAGTTAGCATAAAAGAAAATCTTGTACTTCCTACACTGCTTAGAGAATATCCTGATTTGCTGAAATTAAACTAGGACTGACACCTTTGTAGAAATATTGTAACTTTACTCAGAAAAAGTATTTTATTTCTATGGCTTAAAAAACTAACATCTGCCACGAAAATAACCCCACCTCATTAACTTGAAAGTATTTTTTAAAAAAATTAAATTAAGAAACCTGTATTTGTATTAGACTATTGAGCACTTAGAAGACTAGAAGAGACAAATGAGAAAAACCAAACTAAAAAGCATTTTATAAGAGTTACATGAAATAATTTGCTCTCTGCTGCAACCTAAAAAGAATCGTCTTTTCTTTTGCTTGCCCTTTTTTTTTTTTTTGGTACTTTCTGGATTTGTCATTTTTTTCCCCCCGTACTTGTTTAAAAACCAATCACTAACTTGTCATTTTTTTAAAGTAATTTTTAAAATTGATCAAGGAGAAATAGTTAATGATGTTAATCCTAGACTGAGAAGTTTAAATTCATTTGGTTTCTACTTTTGATGCATAGGGACGAAGACTGAAAGACTATGTTCATTAATTTAATACCTCTTCCCTTCTATCTCACACACCATGTAGCTATCATACAAAGTGGATTTTGGTGATTTGGGATTTTCTCCCTCCCCTCTCTAGAAGCTTCATTTTTTGGTTTGCTTGTTTCTTCTTCAGAGAAGATTGAAAGCAAGTTGCCTAAATTCTAGCACTCATAGGCATGTAGCATTGCTCCCTGAAAACTCTTCATTTGATTTGATTAATCACTGTAACTAAAAGTATTCATTCCTTTTCTAATATATAAGGTTTACAATAAGCAGAGAAGAGGCAATATGATCATTCTCATTTAAACTATTGCTTTAGAGGCAATACGATCATTCTTATTTACACTATTGCTTTAGACCTTAAGCATTTCAAAGAGAGAGGAGAAAATATGGCAAAAACTGCCTTCTTGTCTGCAGTATTTACATGCTTTACATAGTTTAAAAATATGTGGCTTATTAATGACTGATTTTTCAACCTCTCCAATAAGCTTTTTATTAACATGACAGTCCTTTACTTGCAAGTGTCAAGCAATTTCATACTGTGCATGTATCCTTTATGATGTTTAATATAAAAGATAGTACAGTATTTATATCCCTCACAATAAGAGAATGGATTGTTTTAAGGTTATACAGCCCCGTTGTGATAAAGAAAGAAGGAACCTTACAAAATGATAAATATTTTCATTAAAAAACTTTAAAACTAAAAGTTCAAAGATATGTTCTCCTCTCTTATATCTTGTCAAAACATGACTTAGGACCCAAAACTAATCTACTTTCAATTTTATTCCATATTTCAGTGCTGTCATACTACTGAGCAGAGAGTATTGGAATACGATCATTTTTTATTTTGTTGATGTTACCGACAGCTTTATTTCACAAAGCAATCTTATACTATGTCTACCACTGGCAGGTCACAAAGGTCAAATAGTCTATCCTTACAGGTAGAGAGCTTATTAAATGGCACGTCTATTAAACCCAATGGACAACATAAAGAAACATTTCAGCAAAATAGTTCTAACAGAGTTCAGTGAAGACACAGTCAAAAAGGTATTAAAAAATTTGAACCTAGACCAATAAGAATTTTTTTATATGCATCTTCAAAATAGTGCTTCATACAAAGCATTTTGAACAGACAGAAGAGAAAGACCTGCAGAGAGATAAACTTTGTCTGTACAAACATTTACTTTGCATTATGCATTTACAACTGCACATTCATAGCACATTGTGTGCTGGGTGGCTTACCAAAGATAAGTTTATGCTTTCTAGGACTGTTATTTAATTAAACATTCCATTTTAAATTATAATGAAATTTATATGATACATACTTCAGCAATATTTGTACATGTGCTTTACATACTATCCTGGGTTCCTGTAGGATAATTCTTCAGAAGCAATACATTTTAGCTATTTATTTTCAAATTATGTAATTAATCACAGAATGCTTTGGGGGAAAAATTCAATTACATAAATCAGAAAAAGGCACTCAAATAAAATCTCTGTACAGTGTCTTATAAAGTCCACATAATTCTTTTTAACTAAAAGGGTGTGCTTTGCAAGACCAGCATATTTATAGGCACATAATTGTGATTTTACCTCTCTCTCTCTGGCATCATTTCATTATTTCATTATTTGCCAGTTACCTATCATATCTTCAATCTTGTTATTTCAATATTTTTATCTGCATGACTGCATTCACAAAAGAATAACACAATAAAGACGTCTTTGGACCTATACATCCAGATGTTCATCTTCAGACTTAACCCTTGCAACTCAAAGAAAGCATTCCAGTTGCATTTCTAAATCATATGTACTTATTTCTGCATAAGTAAAATTCTGAATACCAGTATCCAGAATCTGTGGACTCACACAGTTTATTAGATACAGTACTTGGTCTACCGTTATCAGAAGGTTCACCTAGTCAGATAATTAATAAGATACAGAAACATAAAACACGAGTTGTTAAAGTTTACAATTACCTTCCCTCACAGCTCCATTCTAAATGCACTGTCCTTGCTTTAACACATAGTAAATCATCTACCTAAATGTATTTGCACCCAATCATTTTTTAAAGTCACAATCTTTGTAGTGTCAACTTGTCAAGGGTCAAAGGGAAGAACAGGCAAGATTCCCAAATCAATCTGCTTGTAGAAACTGTCTCATTTCATTTCAAATTACCTGCTGTGGCTGAAGCAGGCTATGGACAAACTGCCTTCCTCCATAAACCATGACAGCACAGGTCGAACTTATGTGATCATTCATAAGGGGCAAGTCATGCTGGGTCTGTCATTAACTACTTTTAAACTGCTGTGCAGGGTTAAGTGATCTTGCAGGGCAGCAGCAGATATAAATACTATTTGGACAGTTTAATGTCAGGCGACAACTCCTCTGGGATTAAAACCATGTAACCCAATAGTGGTGCTATCAATATAAGGATTAAGGTACTTTGGGACTGTTTCTTGCACTCACAACTTTTCAGATGTTTTGCACCTAAACAATTAAGATATCAGATGCATAACAGAACACTCCTTAAGGGGCTCCCTAAAATATCAATGGCAACAGTCACCATCTTCTGTGGAGGCATTCCCAGTAGGTCTAGTTTTGTTCATCTGTGACTGTCCACTCCAGGAGTGGCTACTGCTAATCTAAGAATGCAAATACACTGCAACAACTAAAAATACATTGGGCTGCACGATTCACAGGTAAGGGAAACAGTTCAGAACCAACTCTCCTCAAAGTCAGTCTGGGCAGGCACCACAAAAGTCTGTACTAAGCAAGGCACTTTCAAATGTGGGAGTGGAACTATTTACTGAACCTGCTACATAGCTAACTGGTAGGGACAGAAAAAGATCACTGCATGGCTTAATAAACTACACGAGTAATTACTGCACAACAACTTACTTTGTGCTTCAGTCATTTTTCCTCTGTTCACCATCACTGATACACTCATAAAAGTGAGAAAGATACTCTTTAATAATAAAAAATAGACATAATCTTTTTCAAAATCTGTGGGCAAGAAAAGCCAGGGGACATCTATTAAAGTAGTGAAATAAGCTGGTTTCTTGGTATAAAAAAAAAAAAATTTCTCAAAGGGCTATATGATTTTCCTGCTTCTTTCTTCACCACTACATTCCTATTTAACATTTACAGACATAGTTCACAGTATCCTGGATGCTTTGGTCTTCAGTCATGAAGCAGATGAGTATTTTAACAAGAACATGCAGGAAGACATCAGCACTGCAATTTGCTGAAGGAGACACACTCTTGCTCATCATAAGATTCACTACTCACTCGTATGATATATATGTAAAACCATATCCGAAACAGCACCCATTTATTTTAAATTACTACTTCCATGCTAACACTACAGAAATATGTATAAATTATAAGACAATTAATATAGAAATAAAATTGTTTTCAACCTGTAGCATACAGCTTACATATATTACACACAACTACACCACGACTCTGAATTGTTTAGAAGGCCAAAAGAATAGAGAGCTGGTCCAAAAGACTAGGTCAGGTTGAAAAGAGGACAGTAATAAAAGGAAAAAAAGAAAGAAAAAACAGAGAAAGGTTCTTTTTTGAAGATCATACTTCTCAAAGAAAAAATTATCTTTGAACCTTTTGTGAGTACATCTGTAACTACTCGAAACAAGCTCATGCCATTATGAAAGACAAAAAAATAAACAGAACGACAAGCCTTGGGTTACTTCCTACCTATCTGCAACAGCTCATTTGTTGCAAAATTAATAAGCAGCTTATTCTCATCTCCCTCGCTAGTTTCCTAACCTCAGTAGCAGAGGGAAACTAAGGACAATTTGGGCTTATCAGGATTCTTCACTAAGCAGGATGGAAATCACACTTAAACGCACTCTGCTAAATGAGCTTCCCCTTTTTCTTAATTTTTCTTCACCTTTACACATAGCGGTATCAAGAAAATAATTTACCAGGTTCATTGCACTTCTTCAGACGCTGTGGTTCATTTTGCAACTTCATGATACTGCAGCACATTTCTTTCTCCTTTACCTAGGGCAGAAAACCAACATCTAGAGCTGTTCAGCTTCTCCACAGTCACCTGAACAGAAATTCAGCATATTCTCTACAAGTAATTGGGTGTTGGAACTAGAAAAACTGTAAGGTCACTTCCAACCCTAACTATTGTATGGTTTTATGATTCTATAGTTATTAATAAAAAAAAAAATCAAACATTATCTGCAAAATTCTTTTCGGCTAAAGAGTATGAAAAGCAGAGTTGAAATGATAACTAAGCATTTCTACAAAATATATAATTAAGTGGAATTATTTAAATACTAAAACATTTAAGTCACCACAAATTCCGTTCTAAAGAATTACCCCAAAGTTATCACCAGCAATAAAATTCTCCCCTTGAACTGTAGGCCATGGAGAGAAAGAATATCATCCAGTATCATCCCCACATGAAAAAGAAACAATTCTTATCATTGGGATACAATGATCACATTAAACTACAGATGCGTCACAGCATTGCCTAGTTGGTGGGAATGATTGAAGCAATCAGACCAAAACAGAACAACCCCCCCCCAAAAAAAAAAAAACACCAAAAAAAAAAAGCCAACCCCCAAACAACAACAAAAACCACAAAAAACCAACCAACCAAAAAAAAAAAAAAAAAAAAAAACACAAAAACAACACCTCTACGAATCCTTGACTTGGTAACAGTATGCTCTAAAATACAGTAAAACTTGCAAAACTCAGATATAACCGAGTTTAAGACAGTACCCTGGAACAATAGGCTATGACTCCACGGACTAATAAACTATCACAGGAATTTTGACGACTCCTTCATGCCATCAAGTCTGTAGTTCCTGAGGGCTCATTCCTCACCAAGCCTTTTCTTTGAGGAGGAATGATTACAGGACACAACAAGTTTCAAACCTATTCATATGCAGATGTCAGCAAGCTATGTACCTTGTTAGTAAATGGGAACAAGTACAGTCACTCTGTTAACACAGTATTCAATTACAATTAATATTTGAAATAAAAACAGATGGTACAAGCTTGATTGAGAAATCACATTGCTTGGCAGAAAAGTGCAACATGAGGAAATGCCTGACAGAAATTTTAGCAATAAAAATTATTCCTTCAAAAGAACACTGAAAGACAACTTCATGGAAACTCCCAATTCACTCCAGTATTTCTTGGACAATACTCTATTTTACATACAGGGAAAAAAAACCAAAATAAACAAACAACCACTCCTCAAAAAAAAAACCCAAACCAAAACAAAGCATCTTAACCATGACTGCTTTCCCATTTGATGGCAGGGAACACACATCTGTTGACTATTTTGTACATTTGCCTGAAGATATTCATTCAAACTGCAGAAGGCTGAAGTTGATTACTTTCAAGGAACGAGCAAGGCTTTATGGTCTCTCCAAAAAATCCTTGGAAAGAAGATGCAATGGAAATATGGTACTCAGAGCCTTCAAAGTCAGCAAAGAGGAACAGGAATACTCAACCGTTCAGCTTGTCTTCATCCCTCAGCACTTCACGCCCAGTAACAGGGCCCTGCTAGAAATGCTGCTGTTCGGCAGCGAAAACATAATCCCCGCAGGAATTTACAGTATTCCCACGTTCCCGACCGCAAAGCTGTGGAAGGCACGGACCGCAGAGCCACAGCCCCGACGGTCGCTGCGGACCGAGATGCGGCCCAGCAGAACAGAGAGGGGCTGAACCGTCCCTGCAGGCGGCCCTTGGGGGAAACGCAGGGACAGAGTGGCTTGAAAGCCAGAGAAAGCCCCGTTCCCCCGGGATTAGAGCGCAGTACCCCCCGGGAGGACGGGACGGACCCTCCGCCTCACCCCGGGAGCGCCGCAGCCCTTCAGCCCAGGGGGCCATTGGAGCCCTTCGGGTCCAACACAGCGACACCGATGCTTAAACAAGCTTTGGAAAACAAAACCGTTTCCACAATAGGAAAACCGCGTAAACATTACAAAACTGACAAACAGCCAATTTTCCCCTGCTTAGGATTCTCCAAGACCCTTGTTTATATCTGCATACTAAAGCTTTCCCTATTTAACAAACCGGTTAAGTTAAGCCAATGCAGATCTGTGTGTATGCCTTGCCATTTCTATTTTGATGGGCTGGACAAAACAGTGAATCACAGATATGAATCACGCAATTATTTTTAATAAATCTGACCTTGAACTTTAAAAAAGGAGGACACACCAAAAAATTAACTTTGAGGTAACCAAAAAAATTAGATCCTTTTATTCAGCATCTCCATGGAGTAGGTTCCTCTACAACATAGCAGAGATCAGCCATTCCAAGGAGATAGATGCTAAAAATATTGGGTTATGTAAATTAACATGTCAAAGCTACGTGCTGCAATGAAAAAGAAAATTTCAAACACTGATGCAATCAGGAAAAAGAAGTTAACCTGAGTACACATCTTTAACCACTTTAACATGAGAAATATTTGCCCCTGTGTGTTTAGAGCTTTCCAGAAATCAACTAATTTGGGGGTTTTGTCTATAAAAAAAATTTGAATTTCTACTAATTGGGATGATGGGCTCCTTTCATGACACATCCAAACATTTACTTCAGTTGTTCAATAATGTCTCAGAAACACCCAGATAAGCTATTTCTCCGAGACAACAATTTACAACACTGATTTTTGCCTTTAGATCCTACAAGAAGACAGCTAACAGCTCTAAACCCAGAGCTACTCTGCTCCCCACTGCTTTCTACCACCATGCACTGCAAAGCCATCTCCTGCAGTGAGAAAGTCAAAGGATGTAACATCCCTACAGTGCAGTCCAGAGGAAATAACAGTGCCAGCACCCTGCAAACAAGCATTTTCTTCACATGGGATGCGTATTATTTTAAAGAAAGAAGTTACATGCACAGAAGTCTTAATTAAGAATTTAAATACAGAGCTTTAGTTGATCGAAGCCAACAACAGAAGTAGTAGTTTCTCTGCAAAGACAACCACAATCCTGTACATTAGCCTATGACACAGAAAAACAAGAAATCATCCCTTTCTGTGTGTAAAAGGCCACAGTTGTAGTTGGGCCAGCAGAGAAACAAAGACAAAAACTATCAACAGATAGTTCAGGGTAAGAAATACAAGTTTGAATCCTTTGAGGAGTCCTGTAAAGCCAATAAGGAATTTAATTCTCAGGGAATTCTTTTCACGTACTGAAATCTTTCTTGAGTAGCTTTGAAAGTCCACCCTATAATGCATTGACACAAAAGAGCATAGTAATCATTGAATGACAGGCAGCTGGAAGTGAGAAAGAGAAAATACATAAACAGTACTTAAACAGCTGTGAAATACGAACAGTTTTTCCCTTTGTATTGACAGCCAGAAAATGCTGCTGGACTGTCATTACCCACCCTTATTATTGGCGATATTATTTTTCACATTACTAAATAACAACTTCACATTCTTTATGCACACTATTAAAATACCTATTGTAAAAAGCACAAATTGAAGTACCTATATTTATTTCCCAGGAAACCCCATTTTCCATCCGTTTTCTTCAGTTTCAAGCCATCTACTTTTAAATATTCAGGACTAAATGAGTCTATGTTTTATTTTTAACACTCACACATGATATTTCCAGTAGGTGAGTTCTTGGTATACTGTGATAATTGAGTGCTTCATTTCAGATGCCATTGTGTCAGACACTTTTTCCATTTCCTTTAAAAAGTAAGCAGCGTGATGATATTTGACAACCACTCACTGAAGCTGCTGCTTGAATTAGAAAGAACAAAAAATTCATTTAAAGGTAAATGCCATCTATCCTTTACAAGGCTATTCTTTGAGGCAAGGAAGCAGTACAAATAGGAAAAGGCTTTTCCAAACAACGGCCCAACTCTTCTAGAGAAGTACTTCATGAGTACTCTTGCAAAAGGGAGGAACAGCTTGAAGCAGCCAGAGAGCTTTTTCCACACTCCTTCTACTCTGGCAAATAAAGCTGGACAGCTCTACGTTGGAAAAATAGTTGGAGAATTACCACGAAACACCAGGGTAAGAGTGTCCTTTTTTTTTTATTCCCACGTAAATGCTCAATTTTAGAATTGTCTTATGCAGCCACTAAAAATGAGCAATCAAAAGAATAGCAAAATAACTGCATATACTTTCTCCCTGTTTCTGCAAATGGTCTTCCTCTTTGAAACTTAGAAGGCCTTTCAGATGTTCAAGGCCTCTCTGTATTTGTGGAAAAATTTGACACCACGAACTCAGACAATCCGGGGACAATAGAGGCTCTTCTGTAACAGGACTGCCACTGCTCAGAGGGCTTGGGAACATCATCAGGACACAGGACTGGCAATTCAGACTGAAAGCAGTAACACATCTCAGAGATGTGGCACGTTAAAAGAAGAAATGGCTGTAGCTTTGTGTTAAGTGTACCTGACTGTAGTTAACTCCATTATATTCCTAGTGGCAATAAACCCACTGAAGCTTAACCAGCATTGTTGCTTAACAAAATTCTAGAGATTTATCTGTTAAGACTACAAAAACAATTCCATGGCTTTTTTTCTCTTAAGTAAATTGCCAGGCTGCCCTCAAACAGCAAAAATAAGATAAAATTACAGTCTTTTTTCCATTAAGCAACATTAAACACTCCTACTTCCTGCCTTTTTAGCAAAAACGGAATGCCTCATGCTAATAGATCTCATTGCTGAAAACAAGGCCAAAGCAGCTGGGCAAAAGAACTTGAGAAACACACACCCTTCTCTGAGGTCCCTTACACAAACCTACACATAGCTGTGATCCTAGCCACCCACCTCAGTTTCAATAAATAAGAAAGAAGAATATGCCTTCTAATATCTTGTGTAAAGCACATTTCATTTAATCAGTGCTTTTATCAAAGGACAATCCCACAAGGTACGGAAATTTCAAAATTTCTACACGGCACAACTGTTTTACTTGCAAACTCTTCCTTACGCTAACTACCAAATCTACTTTGCTCAAAATAGTTAAGACCTTGGGTCAAGGAGACAGTGGCATTAGCACTCAACAGAAAATGTGCTTCTCTACACTAAAATAGCCACTTAAGCAAGAATGTGGAAATGATTTATCTTGCAATGTTTGAAGTTGGATCTTCACCTCAGCTATGTCATGACTGCACAATCAGTCAGAGGAAGACTGTTACACTTTCATACAAAGAAAAGGATATTCAACTCTTCTCTATGAGTATCTAACAAGTAATATTACCTTTCAGAAAATAAGAAAAAGCATAAATATTAGCTACTGGAAACATTCACATTTATAATACTGGACTTAGAGACCTTCAGTGTTCTACTCCTCACATATAAATCTGTGTTTAATAGTAGAAAGGTAATGCAATTTCACTGAAAGCTGTTTGATTTAAATAAAGCTGTATTTGTAATCCTAAATATTGCAGTGCTATATTAGTTAAGATGACCAGAAAAATACCAAACTGAAAACTTAAATGAAAGCTTATTAATAAAGCCTTGTAAACGAAATCCAATTTTGAGGCAAGAAGACAGCCAGGTAAGTTTGATTTGGGATGCAGTGATACTATTTATGCATTCATCATCCTTTAATAGCTAAACAACCCATAGGCAATTTCAAAAGTATAAAGCTATAGAAGGCTTTCCAACTATGCATAATGCTTATGCATTCAACTAATAATTTCCAGGATCACACTCCCTACAGAACAACCAAATGGTCTTCTAGAGATATAATGAGTCCAACCAGATCACGAAATTATGCACCTGTGAGAATTATTTTTAGTCAATGCATTTTTCAGAGACCCTCTTACCTTCAGAAATCCCCATTCTTAAGAAATCAATTAAACTGCTAACATGAAAAATAAGTGGTTGTCCTAACTAGAGACACAAGTGCTTCTACTGGAATCTAGGAAGCTGTCAACTTGCAGAGAATCCAGCTCCACAATGTATTTTGCCTCCATAACTTATACCAGCATAGAGTTTAAATAAAAATCAACAATTGTACTCTTAAAGAATTAGAAAGTTCATGTTTCTCACATTTATAGACATTCCTGAGCAAGAAGACCAGAATTAATTCATAAGAGTAATTGAGGAATTAGGGAATTTTAGCCAAAAGCCAGTTAATTTTCTCCTTGTCTTGACCTGTCAAAGCTGTGCATGTCCTCAGAAACAATGAAATTCAGATGGTCTTTCAATGTCCTATAATGTCAGGCTTCCAGTCGTTAATCAGAAAAGTAGCAGCACAGTCGTTAAGGCGAAATGATCATCGCCATATTCCTAACCTGGCCATACAGAAGGCTGGGTGCCACACAGTCTGCACTTGAATGGCAGCATTTTTGAGAACTCACAGTATTCTTTATTTAAATAATGTAAATATGAAAAGAGAGGTCTATACATCATAAATGGGTATGACACAAGATTTCTCCTTGTCAGAAGTGAAAAATCTGTGTATATATCAAGCAGCGATACTCAGATTTCAAAAGGTCAACTGCAAATGAAGCTCTCTGCCATTTCTCCACTTTTACATGAATTTAGCAAAGACACAGTGTAATTAGTTAGAGAGAACAGGCATTATGACTGAAATAATTTTTGCTAGCACACTATACACAATTACATATGTTTATATCACTTGCAGTGATGTCACATATAAATTAAATTATTCATGTTTATGTTTTGGAGAGAGCATTTAAAACCATAAATACTGCTTTTAAAGTGAATGCATCAGAGAAAGTACTAACAGCGTGACACGGAGGGAGATGAATGCAGGAGCCAGAGGGAACGCCACTCTGAAGGCACAGGAAAACATTCCAGCAGACTTGACCTCCTGACCTGAAGTTCTAGATAGAGTACAACAAAAGAACACGAACAATCAGCAATTAAACTGATGGAAAAACATGTTAATGATCAATTTAAATCAAGTTTGTCACAGAAAAACACGCGCCCTGTCCTATTCAGTGCCCCTATGCACACCTGTGCCAGAATAAGCATTTTCACAAACTGCAAAAAAATGGGATGAAATGTATTATTTACATGAAAAATAAGCCATGGGGTTTTTTTGCTAGAGAGGGTAAGCAGCCAAAGATTGCAGAAGGCAGGCTGGTTTCTTTCAGTAATAGTGCCACCTTAGAGCATTCAGAATACAGCCCAGAGCACTGATAGTGCAAAATCCTAAATCAAATCCCTCACACCATTACTCCTTTCATCACAAAAGAAGTGGAATAAAATATATCATTTCCTACCAAGTTTATCTACAATATTCTTACACTCTGCACTAGCCAACAAGACAGTGCTTATGTTAGACTGGAAAGTGTATACATGATTTTATGTGATGCACTGCTTTAGCTTACGACAAAATTCTAAACCAAAACAATAACAACTTTCCTGTGCTCAATCTACAGTATATGAAAGTTATTCCCACTTAGCTTAAAATAGATAACTCCTCAACTTTAACTAAGTACATTTGTCTCAACTCAAAATAACTGTGGAAGCTTCATTAAAATGGTTTTAAAAGTACATTTTAAGTGAAATTGATGTTATCTTTTATTCAGTGAGAAAAGACTTTACAAGTATTTAATTCATTATCTGGGCAGTTATAGTTACACTTCTCAAAACTATTGTTCAGTATTCCCTGCAGTTTGAGAGTGGTTCATTTATGTAACACTACCAATTTAATATGCAAACAGAAACTATTTTCTGGCTGCAGGTACTACTTGAAGGAGAAGGTGCCTTTCCTAAATACCCTCCATAAAGCTCCAATTATTTTTGAAAAGTATGGGAAAAATTAATTTTGTAGTAATTTATACACAGATGCTTAGAAAAGTCAAATGTTTACTAGAATGAAATATCCTGCTAAAATTCGTGATTGCAAATTAAAAAAAAATAAGTGGGTTTGGAAGAACAACAGAATGACCAAGTCACATCCTTCTGGGATTCTCATATATGTAACCATTTGTTTATACTGCAGCTCATTTGATTAAATAGCCTTCAAAAGGAGTAGATGTCTGATGGATTATTGCATTATAACTGGATAATTTGCAGGACTATCTCCTCTATAGGAATATAGAACTTCCAACATCAGATAAACTACCTATTGTATCTGGTCACATTACATGCCCAAGGCAATGCAATTCCTGATGCTTCAGTAGGGGTTGTGAAAAGTTTTGTTCATCTTCATTACCTTTAATATTACTTCAACTGACCTCCTCTACTATAATTAATAGTGTATAGTTTGCCTTCTAAAATGTTACCCCAAAACCTTTCAAGATCTTATTGTTAGTAGCTTGTGATTGCAAGGCTGATCACATTTTCATCAACCACATTTGACACTGTCAAATGCTTTCTGTGCACACATGCACGTGAAAATAAATATATACAGTGTTTATTTACAAAGCCCTGCTGTCTTCCAAGAAGAATATTAATGAAAAATACATTGTCTTAATTGTCACCCAAAAAAAAAAAAAAAGGCAAAAGCGTTTTCTTCGGAAATCTCTGGTACTCCCAAAGGTGACTGAGTTTCACATTGTGTCACAGGGGTAGACTGCTGTTTATTTTCAACAAAATCTACCTAAATTCATCCACATGATATAAATTTCTGAAAAAGGGTAGTTGGCCCTATTCCTCCAGTGGTTCCATGGAGGGTGACACCCAGCTGCTGTCACCAGTTACTCTGCTAGCTCAAATGTCAACGATCCTTGTCCTCCGAGGGCTTCAGACATGCTTGCTGAACTAGAAGATGATCATTAACAGAAAGTCCACCTTGGGGCATTTTGCCCGTTTTCTCAGATTGTTATCTTTAAAAAAAAAATAAAACATAAATAGGAAAAATATAAGAACATAAAGATTATAAATTGAAGCCATAATTTTGTCCTGAGGTTAGTCGTTAAATATTTTCTGGAAAAAACCCTGAGTTCAGTAACTATCAGTAAGACTAACACACATGAATAAAGGGCTGTCTTTTCGCATTATTAGAGAGAAAAGTTTCATAAAAACCAATAATCACAGTGTTTAGCAATAATATAGCTTTGCATGTCAAAGAGAACAATATTCTTTAACACTTTAGAGGAACATTAGTCCAGCAGCTACCCTTTAAAAAAATATAACATCTTTCTATTGCAACATCTCAGAAAACCAGGGATTTTCACAGAAATTTTTACTGCATTTGTATTATATATATTTAACAAATTAAGTACACACAGACCATGCAGGAAGAGTGTTTTAAAAGCATGAAAAAGTATATCTGTAAGCATAAACCAGCGAAGACTTACTGTTTATGGAAGCCAGAAAAGTTGAAGATGGAAATATTGAGTTTGTCCAAACACCCACTGATAAAACCCAAGGTCTGTGATGAAATCAAGTCTAACAAACAAAAGAACCATAGGGCAGAGAAATGAAAGGCCTATTGCGAGTATGCCAGAAAAATGCTGATCTCTGTTAAAAGCCATTACTTAAAACCAGATCTACAATAGGTACCTGAAAATTATGAAACTTTCCATTATAATTGACAACTATCACCACATGGAAGTCCAGGATTCACTGCAACATCATTCAGCACTACTGCCCTGATCCAGAGAAACAACCAGATCAGCCCCACCAAAGACGACCCAAATTACATTGCCATAATATCCAGCTTTGATTAATCTTTGAAAAACATCTGGAATACAAAACTTATGTTCCTGCTGTCATCCATTCACTATATACATTTTAATCCCCATCCTTTTTAATCATTTTTTGCTTTCTGTTAACAAAAAAAAAAAAAAAAATCTGGCTCAACCAGTCAAGACAATCTTTTGCAACAACTGAGCCCGTGACCAGAACAAGAGCTAACAGCAATGCCTGAAACAGCCTAATGCTGTTAAGACTTATCAACAGACTGATAAGATAATGCTCTGTGCCTGCCTTTCTCCAGCAGAAAGATTTCAAGTCAAAGTCTGAACCAAAATCAGGAGCTGCATCCTCCCTGCTTTGCTCTTCATGAGCTCTGAACAAGAGCAGCTTCAAGTCAGGCCATTTAAGCTAACTTTGGGGGAGAAGAGGGAAATGGCATTTATTATCTCCCAAATCATGTAAATTAGTGTCAGTTAGATGTTTCCCTAACATCTAATAAGATACTGACAAGAAATGAAAGAAGGAAAGTTAATAAAACATAAGAAAACAAACAAAAAATACATATTATATCTTTTATAAAACATTTTATATTGTATGTAATATAAACAGCTAAAAAAATTATTTCACAATGCTTTCACTAGCTTTTTCTTCTTAATCTTTAATAAAAGACTGAAGAAGGCTTGTCATGGAAAATGCCTGCAAGTTAATGCAAACTGGAGTGTCCAAACTAGACAGCTGAAACATTTAACTGCTTAACAATGCATCATGATAGGATTCCCAGCAACATCCTGAATTCTCTAGCCTGCTTGTTCTATTAAACAATGCACTTTCAGACATACCATTGTACTACTTCCTAGAGACACATACTGTCTTCTTCAGCATAAAACCTGTCATTGCCATTTGGCACAGACCACCGGCCAAACAAAGCTACAGAGAATCTCAGAATTGTTGACGTTGGAAAGGAGCTCCTGACTTCATTTTGTACTAACCTCTTACTCCAGCCAGGTCAACTCCAGCAGCCTGTCCTGGACCACATGCAGCTGGGCTTTAAGTATCTCCACAGACAGAAACTCCACAGCCTCTCTGGCAACTTATTCCTGTGCTTGACAACCCCCTCAATAAAAGTGTTTTCTTGTGCTCAAATGGAATTTCCTGCGTTTTGTGCCCACTGCCTCTTGTCCTGGCAGTGGGTACTACTGCAGAGTCTGGCTCCCTCATTCTTTTTCCTTAAGTACTGGAGAAACTGATGGAAAATTGATCTCACATTAATGAGATCCTCCTGAGCCTTGTTTTCTCCAGGCTGAACACACAGCTCTCTCAGCCTCTCCCACTATGAAAGAGAATCCAGGTGCTTAATCATCTTTGTGGTGCTGCTGGACTCACTTCAGTCAGTCAGCCTGTCTGTTGTACTGGAAAGCCCAGGACATGGCCTCACCAGTACTGAGTGAATTAGGACACCTTCCTTGACCACTGGCCATGCTCCTCCTGATGCATCCCAGGATAATGTTTGCCTTTTTTGCCACAAGGACACATTGCTGGCTCTTGGACAGCTTCTTGTCCACCAGGGCCCCAAAGTCCCTTTCAGCAAAAGTGCTTTCCAACCAGTTGGCCCCCAGCATGTACTGATGCATAGGGTTATTCCTCCACAGGTGCAGGACTGAGCATTTCACTGTGCTGAACTTCATGAGATTGCCATTAGCCCACTTCAGCCTGCTAAACACCAGGCATGGCAGTTTTTGTTTTATATTAGCACATTAAGATAAATAAGTAGAAATCACTGGTTTGTTAGAATGTGCAGAAACTGCATAGCATTTAATATTCATTAAGAATTTACCTCACTCCTCGGCATATTTTTTCCCCTGGAAAAAGAAAATCAATGTTTCCACTTTCCTCAGAAGATTTGACACGAAGTTGCAAAAATAAAAGGCTCTGGTATCAAATTAGTCATGTCCCAGCTTATAAAGTAAGATTTATGAGTAAGTCTTCTCATTTACAGAAAGGAACAACTTAAATCTTTCTAACCATTAACACATTGTTCCACATACCCTTTTATTTTCACCTATTACAGTCACTTCTCACTGTGCACTAGATTCATTTATGTGGTATCAGTGTACTGTGTGGTAACTGCTGTTTCACTCTTCCAGTTTACATAGCTCTGAAATAACATGTGCATACTCTAAACTTTTCCTTTCTTGTTTTCCTTTTGATGAAGCGTATTCTCAGAGAGGGACACCGTCAAAAAAAATACCTGTTTCAGGTACTCACTCAGGCTGTGGCCTCATGGGAATAGTATTCATCATCATCAACCTGCTCTTCAAAGAAACATGTAGTCAGGTTCTTAGCTAAAAATAAATAAAATCACTATTTGATCACAGAGAATCAGTTCTATATATATGACTTCTTAAAAAAGAAACCAATCTCCGTTCATTACCTTGACTGCACACTTCAGAGTTTGCTCTGCTACACAGGCCTCTCCTCTACAAGAGAGAGCACAATTCAGATCAACATTGCTGAAACCTTGAGAAAGTCCTCAACTAGAGGTAATGCCATTCTCTAAGAATGACAGATGATTCTCTGCAGTTGAAGAAAATTGCTGAGTATTGCAATTCAAAAACCTCTGCTGAAGTTGGATAGAGCAACAGTGTTTCCCCACTAGGAAACGGCCACAACATTTATCTGCTTTCTGCAAAACACTTTGCTTTTTTATACAGGCCACCAAGAAATTCAAGCCTTCCTAGATTTCAGTGCATTGCAAGCCTGCAACGTACTGCAAAAGTAAGTGGAAAATCAATGACACAAAGATTTCTGATTTTTCTAGATTCCAAACTATAAGTAGCTACAAGTAATTTTGAATGCCTTACTGCTGTATATCCCAAAATCAAAACAGACAATTACAAAGTATCTTAAGAAACCAGAAGGCCCTTTACTAGTCATATGGCCGGTCAAGTAGACTTTCCTTCTTTTCCCAACTCCTTGCCACAAATCACTCCTGTAGCAGTATCTATACTGAGAGAGAAGTCTGTGTTATTTCTAGATTTTGCAAACTGACAAATTACAATACATTTTCTAGTCTTTTGATTTTGTTCACTGATGGGAGAAGGGGATCCTCTGTTTTATTTGTGTCCTTTCTGGCGGAGAAATAATAAAAAAAAGAACAGCTCATTGAGAAGCCTGTGTCAGCTTCATTGTCAAGACAAAGGTCACTGCATTCCTATTCACGATGACCTACAACTGTACCCATTTAAAGACTTCATTACGCTATATTAGAGGGACCTCTTTCTCAGAGATTTTAATTTAGCTTCATTGTGAGAAGAACAAAACATGCAAGCATCAGAATATGGTGTTAAAAATTGTAAAAACTAATGATTTCAGCAGTCTTATTCCCTTTGCCATCCGCTCTTAAGATAACATGTGTGAAGCACGATTTCCCGAACCACATAAAACAAACTATGAAACTACTTTTACTCTAAAGTCTCTCAGCTCCAAAATAAATAATCAAATTTAGTGTATCTGCACAAAAATTATTACCTGCTCTCAAAAAAAATCCAAGTTCCGAGATCTCAAGATGAGTAATTAGTTTAACTTTCGTATCTCCAGACTAATATGAAATTACTATTAGAGAAGCAAACCTGGAAAGAAGTTTTAATTAAGAATGCTCAGGAAGTAAACTTTTAAACCACCTACACATTTCATACAGATTTCATACAGACTGCACTAAGAACACCAAGTGTACATGTTCAGTTACAGGGTTTGATGCTCCTAGTTCATGATATCATCTGACCTAGCTTTCATAAAATTCTTTAAGCTAAACAGGTTGAATAGTTTTAGTGACACATCTCTGTTAACTACTAGTGAATAACACTGGGGTTATTCAGCCCTCTGGCCAAACTCAAGATAGCAGAATTTTGGCACAGATCTCTGCATTTCATTTTCACATAGTGAATCAATACTTGGAAATGCCAGGTCTTCCAAAAAACCCTAGGTGTTCTGAGACATGGAGCTTGCTGCACTGTCTCTTGCACTTCCAAACCCTTGGCCACAGCCCAGCTGTAAAAGGCAGGCCATGCTCTCTCTGCCACGACTGTGTGATTGCCTTCTGCCCCTTCAGACAGGATAGGGCCAGGAGCTTCTACAAGTAAATGTGTTACTACCAACCTGATCGAATTCCAAGCAGAGAGCTAACACAATATAAGTGCCCTCCTCAGCTGAAGAAGCTAATCCTTATTAGTCTCATTGTCCAGTATGACCAAGTAGCTTCCAAGACAACATATTTTTCATTCTAGAGATCATTTTGTTTAAGAGATAAGGAGCTCTGCTGGTATATTTTACCCATCAGAATTTAAAGCGCCTCAGAAAAATATGCAATATATTTTATTACACATCTATATATTTCCTCAATACCGGAAAGGAAATTAAATTGATTCTAAACCCTGCCACTCAACAAGCTGCACGTGGATTTCTTTGTAAATTCTACTCTAAACAGGTCTCAGCCTGGTTTTATTCCCACTCCTCTCAGAATGTAACAGCATGCAAAAACATCCCACCAGTGAGCCATTTTCCCCCCATCAGAAAACAAGTGTAGTATTCAGAATGTTTGGGTAGACTGAACCATCCTTACCACCACTGACATAATTTCCAGCCACATAAACAATCATGTCCCAGTCAAGACCTTTCCACTGGGGACAGAGTATGAGCACACAGAGGAGTACACACTGTAAGGAGAAATCGTAAGATGAAAAAGCAACCAGTCTTTTGGCCTTTGAGAAAAAAAAATCAAAATCAAATCTCATTTGCCAATAGCACAAAGTAAAGGGATCCTTCTGAACAAGACACAGGAATATTCTGAATGGTAGGAACCTAGTTTTAGATAAAGCAGGTTTTAGCATCAAAGGTGGCACATGAGCTACTACAGAATATCTGATGCTTGTTGCAGATCTTACATAGTGACCATTATATGCCTCATTACCTCACAGAATGTTTTGAGAGTTGTAGCACTAAATAAGAGGCTATTTAAAATATATTTTAAGGTAAGATAGAGTATATTAAAATAATCAAAGAAATACATTCTTAAATTAGTTCTTAATTCTTTCTTCATTTTGAGTCTGGCTGTATAATATTTTATCAAATTTCAGAGCAGGTTGCCAAGTAGACAGACAGCTTTCTAGTGTAACATCCTACCATCACTTAGGACAGCCTTAGGTTTAAAATTACCAAATCCATTGGAAATTTATTAAAAGCAAAATATTGAGAAGAATTAATATGAAGATACAGTAGTATGCTATATACAAAAATTGGCATTACTATAAATATTATGAAAGTTTAAAAAAAAAGCCAGAACTAAATCTTCTCTTTAATCCTCAATTCACTCCACCCTGAATGTACATTACAACAGACTGATGACACGATGACAGAGAATTTTATCCAAGCAACACCACCTTGCTGTTGTAACCCAGAGATCTTATACCAAGGAACTCAACTACAATCAGTGTCACAGAGATGAAATGTCAGCACCTATCCCTCCAGGTCATAGGTATCAAAAGGAAACTGGGCATCCAAAGGTAAATGTATGTCTATAAACCCATAATATTAGAATATCAGTATACGGATATGGCAAAATATATTTGTTTTCTTTTCTAACGTGTGAGAAAGCAAACAACACTGAAATAAACCTGGGGTTTAACTACCAGTGAAAAAAGTTACACAAGAAATATGTTTCTAACAGCATAGACAACAAAGTGTATGACAGTTGCTCATTTGGTAAGCAGGGTATATACCCTGTGTTCCAAACGCTGTGTACAATACTAAACCATACTTTTAAATTTAAGTCTTTGTACAAACAAAAAAATTGCACAAAAATCACTTGAGAAGAATATTAAAAGACAGTACAGTTCATATAAGCAGCGAGAAAACAGATTCCAACCTGAGAATACGCAACACATGCACCCATGTACACACTGAAGACTGCCACATGGACTAACAGACTAAATGATTGTAACAGCCTGACTGTTATCCTGGAGTCGTCATCTCTGGAGACAGAGCTGCCAAACTTTCAAATCTCTGAATGTAAAAGCATTTTCAAAAACTTTTAATTATTATCAGGTTTCAAGAACAGTGATTCAACAAGGGATATCCACCAACCTAGTCTAGAGTCCTAGCTTGTGGGGAGATGATTCTAATTTGTTTTTGAAGAAGCAAAGGATGAAAACACCAGTGGAACAAGAAAGTTTTCTTCCTTAATCTAATTTTAGGAAATATGTGAGCAATTTTTGCAGAAGTTTCCCAGAGATAGTGCATAGAGCATGAGACAGACAGAGCCTGGAAAATTACAGCTCAAATGTTTAAAGCTGGTAATCAGCAGGGGCTGTAAACAGTATCTTTCATTTTAAAGCGACCTGATTCCCGTGGACACATGCTAAAACATGGAATTAGTAACTTAAACATTGTCACAAGTATCTTCTTGGGTATAGCAAACATTTCCACAGTCACAACAGTAACTTGATATGAACAAGGCTGATTTCTAGTTGGTGGGGAGAAAAAACAGCAGAAGCATCATTCAGACAATTACACTGTTATCAAGCATATAATACTGGGGGTGGGGAAAGACCAAACAATTGAAACAACAAAACCCACTAATAGAATACATTGAATTATTCCAATATCTTCTCAAGGGCTCCATGAGGCCTTAGGCAGCTTTTCTTCATCAGTAGTCCATAAATCTGAAACTGCAACCACCCTTCACACCATTCTGCTTTCACTTTTTTTTCATCCTGCTTTCATTTCTGTTTGTCACTCTTAACATTTCACCCACAAGTCTGTGTCCAATTTAAGTAATTCAGGAGCTAAGACAAATTTTACTTAGTTCTTCTATATCATCTGCAGGTGGGTCAGACATGCATTTTCAGTGGCCTGGGACACAGAGATACATTCACAATTCAAGGTACCAGAATGCACTTGTTTCAAAGCAAAAACATGAGCTACTGAAAGAAGAAGTGTAACAGTTTATGCACAATTTTCTATCATCACGTATTATCAATTCTTCTTTGCAATCCTGTTAGTGGCAGGAACCAGGTTATCATTCCCCTCCTATAATTTCTTTAGAAACAACAAAAAACAAACCTTGAAATAAAGAGCCATTTTGCTTTCCCTTTCCATCTCTCACTGCCACATCCCCAAATAACATTTTAGTTCATGTGGGTTAACTACTTCTTACTATATAGTTTTCTAAAGCCATAGCCCAATTTCTATGCAATTTTAACACTTCCTTAACCTTCATTATTTAAAGAGAAAAAAATTTGAGCTCCATATTGAAGTAGGAAGATATTTAGTTTTGCTCTATTTAGAAACATTTTTGAATGACTGCTAAGCTGTGCAAAATTCCACTGTCTCCATCAGATTTTTTTTAAATGATTCTTAGCAATGTTCTGAATATTAGACATTATTCCATACTTACCTTGTAAAGTTTTTTGCCATTTTTCAGCATGCCAAGCATTTTTCTCATCTGTCATTGTCTTGATTCAAATTCACATGCGAAGTTGAAGAAAAATACAGATTAAGTAAATCCACAAACTATCTTCAGATAATCTAAAATGCTTTTAACTATTTTGCTACAGTACTATTTTTACTGGGCATTTTAGAATGCACAAGTTAGCATGGGGGAGGAGAGGAACCACAACCAAAAACCCTCCCCAAAAAGCAGATAGGGAACCTTCTACAATCTTTACCTTGAATGAAATTGTATTACATACGTGTTATTCTGAATTTCCAGCAATTATAAAAAGTCTTGAAGTTAACAATATGCAATTTAGGGGTTTTTTTAACCAAAACTACAGATTTGAAAAGATGAGAGTGTATGAACATTTTAACTTCAGGAAATTTGTTCAGTTTTGCTAAGCTAAAGGTATGAGAGAAAACCAGAGCCCTGGTTTCTAAAATAGCACATTCAGATTATCTGACTCAAAAGGAAACTGAAGAGAATAAGCTGAAAACATGCCAGTAAGTTATATTATTCCTTTTCAAAATTTAATCTCCTAATGTTTCCCTAAAAGGTTCTCAAGTGTGACTGGATAATAGAAGTGATACCTTAATGATTTTGTGAATAATGGGTTTTATTAAGTTAAAGCAAACAGCCAGAACAATACATATGCAACTTCTACTACACACAATATAAAGAACGTAAATTATAACCTCTGTAAAACAAAAGAAAAGGTACTCAAAAAGCCAACACAGTGGTTACGGACTATTCCATCCCCGATGACCAGCTGGGTTCTGTGAGTAAAGAACAGTTGTTGTTTGCTTATTTAAACTGAAACAGCATGAAATACAGAATCAAGTATAAATAAAAAGTTAATGGAGTTACACGGACTCTATGAGAACAAACTCTAGATTAGTGAGGGGGAAAAAAAAAAGACACTTACTACTAAAAGAGATCACGAGTGGGCTCAGGTTTCAATTCTTAGTGGTGAGGGACAACAGGAGAAATTACCCAGGATTTTTGTAACAATTCCTTTAATAATACACCACTTTCATAACCAGAAGTGTTTTACACTTGCACAATGTTAATAACTTTATTATACATGGAAGCCTGTAATAGGCTGATTACACAATAAGACTGCAAACAACCACTGGTACCTTCCTGACAACAGAAAAGTACGTAAGACTGAAACATCACCAAGAGTACATAAAAAACCATCATCATAAACATCACCAAAATTACATTAAAAAACTAATTAAAAAATACATTTGCAAAAAGTGGTTTAGAGCAGTGCCACTGCCTTTCAGCAGCTTTGAATGGCCACCAGTATTTCTAGCAGGTTTCCATGGCTCCACAGGCATTAATCAGGATTCACATATAATAAATAATGTACCACAAAATATACATAAAGTAAGGCAATAATTCCAAAGAAAAGTTCTGTTGATATTAACAAGCCACTCAAGTTCTACTTTTGTAGTTGATGTCATCACCAGAAGCCTTTGATGGAATTGCAGCCTTAGGCCCTAAAAGCCTGCCATGATGAACTGCTGCAAGCCCCTCTCTCTGTAAAGAGCTTCAGTGACACCACTGGTACCCAGCTGGGCACAGGGGTCCGTGTTAGCTGATCCTGATGCAGGATAAGGGCCTTAATATGTACAATTGGGAGTATATTATTTCTTATTGTACATGGAAACCTCGACATAGTTCTAAAACATGTGGGTGTTCATTGTTCAACATCTGATGTCTTAAGACATCAGAAAGCACATCATAAGATATGCACTTTCTGGAATGTAAATCTTTTTAAATGCTAGCTATTAAGTTGGGGTGAGAGAGTGAGTAGGGAATAAGGGAAAGAAAAGGGTGAGGGGACCACCAAGACCAAGTCCAGAGGAACCAGGAACACAATAAAATAGAGGGACCCTTTTACACTAAAAGAACATGAAAAAGGGGAAGAGCAAGAGATGGACTTTTTTGAACCATCATCATCATCATGGCTAGGCTTCGCGAACGAAGATTTTTTTGAACCATGTATAATAAATAATGTATCCCAAAAGCCTATCTGGATTACGACTGTAGTTTCAAGTTGGGGTTCTAATGACATGAACCAGATGCACACACTTTGTTCTCATGGTTTGTGTCAACAGAATCTCTTTACGGAATTACAGTCTCATGCAGTTCTGGGGACATTACTGTTCAGATTAAAGCTACCGTGCTGGGCTCATCCTACAGACCCAAGAGTATTTGCTCCACCTGCCTGGAATGAGCGTCACCTGGAAGAACAGGAGTACTTTAAAAACAACAAGATTTAGGTAGCAAAATTCTTTCAGATCAGCCGACATAAAAGACAGCAATTTGAAATGTCATAGATCCCTTCCTCAAAAAGCTGAGATATATTTGTCATCATCTGTAAATTGGAAGTTCCAATACACTAACGGTGCATAGAATTCCCATGCTTCATTACACTTTCCTGAGAGTAAAGCAATTAGAATAAACCTCAGTCCTAGGAAAAAAGTTAATTTTTTGCATTTAAAACTTTTGGGCTATTCCCTGACAATTTACATAATGTAAATTTGATTGCTAAACATTGTCACTTGAACAAAAACACTATTTTAAACTATTGATTTTTGATTAAAAACCATAATAAACAGAGCTAAAAAAAAAATCACACTAACAAAATAAACTAAATATGAAAAGTTGCATTGAAAGGGCATGTTACATTATTCTTAATAGGACCGTGTAGAAACATTCCAATGGCAGTGTTGTCAAAGTAAAACAAATTACATTAAGAAGACCCCACAGCCTAGTCAGTCAGGACCTTACCTGTAACTCTGGCTGGTTGGGGTTTTTACTCGTGTACTACATGGCTCACTTACATCAGACATCATATTTGTATACCCTGAGAAATCTGACACTGAAGTCCTTACTCTATGGTCCACTTCTCCATTAGAGTTAGTGATAAAAGTCATTGGCACCCTGCTGCCCGACTTAAACTGAGAACCAAACGCTTGTGCAAAGTTCTCGATCTGGTAGGTTGCTCTAGGCTCTATGTCCTTCTGAGGATCTATCTGGCTAGTTAACTCCTGAGATGGGATCTGAAAGCTCGTTGAGGATTCTAAGTTTTTCTGTTCCTTCTGGCCAGTCAGTTTCTGAGATGCTGACTGGTAGTTAGACGAAGTCTCTAAGTTTTTCTGCGGATCAATGAGATCATCCAGCTCTTGAGAAGGAGTCAACTGTTGATGCGAAGCCTCCAAAGCAGACAAATAAAAGCCTGGCTGAGATCCAAGCAACATCCCAAATGGAGGTTTTGGCAACGCAGTTGGCAATACTGAGGTAACAGATTGGCTGAAGCCACACTCAAGTGGAGATGTAGTGTATATCTGTTTGTCTGGGAACAGAGTGTGGTTATGGAGAGTTGAAGACAAGCTAACAAACTGGAAACTGGGTCCAAAAGCAAAACCAGTGCTATTGGTTGTTCTTTCAAAGGCTTGTTGGAGGTATTTTGAGTATTCTTGCAACATGCTTGCCTTATCATTTGAAACTGTCTGAGAGTTAGGGCTCAAGTTTTCTTCCTGAACCATCTCTGAATGTTCTCCTGAGGTGTGCAAGTCCACACGCTGTTCAGTTATACTGAAAGGATCTTCTTTCTGGCCTTCTGATTTGTGAGAATACTGGTCCAAAAGGCTCTGTAAGACTTCATCAGGAATACCAGACTTGTCGTGGCAAGACTTTATTTCACTATTTAAAGATGCTGAATCAATGAGAGATAAAGGAGCTTCGTTATCCATAACACTAACACCTGGAGACTGGATGACGGACTGCTGGGAAGTCATGTGTCCAACATTAAGTGAAAAGGCACTGTTACTGCTTGCAGTTTGTAAGTATCTTCTTTTCTTGGAAAACTGCATGGCATCATCGTAATTGCTACTTATTTGACCCGGTTTACCACCTGTACTTTGGAGAAGGCCAATAGTTTCTACACCGGTATTGGCTACTAGGCCCAGAGAGCCACTCTGTTTCCCAGACAGTGGTTTTTGCCCCAAAATATCTGGCAGTGGTGATACAAAATTAAGGTAATTTTTGTCTGCCTGTTTTCTGCTTGCTTTTTTCAAGACCAATTTTGGCACTTTTTTCTGAAGTTCTTCTATGCCTGTGCCAACTAGACCACCACTGGAAGACACAATAGGAATATCAACTGCATAACTTGGCATGGCCACATTACTTGTAACTTGAGATTCAGCTATTTTGCTGCTACACTTGTTTCCTTTGTTTTCAGTGGATGTACTTTTTGTTTTACTTTTTCTCCTTGAGGAACTTGTATTTCCCTGAGACAATGCAGCCAAGCTACCCATGCTGTTTGATGATCCAGGCTCCATTCCAGGCCCTGCTTTACCTATGGCTTCACCACATGTTCTTCTGTGCTTCAACAGTCTATCAGTCCTTGAAAAATACTGCTGACAAGTGTCACATTTGTATGGCTTTTCTCCACTATGCGTCCTCTTGTGTCTTTCCATGTGGTACTTCTGGATGAACTTCATACTGCACTGGTCACACCCAAAAGGCTTCTCTCTACTGTGGATCTTTTCATGTCTCTGCAGTAAGTACTTCTGGATGAAGCCCATGCTGCACTGGCTGCACTGGAAAGGCCTCTCTCCGGTGTGGATGAGCACGTGCCTGCGTAAGTGATAGGAACTCCTGAAGGCAGCACTGCAGTGTTCGCAGACGTGAGGTTTCTGGCTGGGGGACGCAACGGCACCTTCCCCATCTCCCACCAGGGGGGGTTTGGATGAAGCGCTTGGCTTCCGCTTGGCTTTGATTCCCTGAGTTTCTGGCTTTGGCCTCTTTGCCTTCTTGACCTGGGCGTCGTGCTTTGGCTCACCTGCGCTCCCTGGGGCGCCCTCGCCTCTGCCGGTCAGCAGCAGGTCTCGGTGGGGATGCTGGTGCAGGTGGTGAAGAAGGCTGAGGTCCTGGATCACGCTCTGGCCGGCTCCTTCGCCGCTGCCGCTGCCCAGGCCGGGGGGTCTCTCCTCCGCCGCTCCCCCGAAGAGCCCCCCGTAGTGGTGATGGTGCTGCGGCTGCTGCTCCTCCTCCTCCTGCTCGCTGGGCTTCTCTTGCTTGATGCTCACCAGGGACTGCAGAAAGCCCCAGGGGCTCCTCTGCGAGGAGGGCGCGGAGGGGAAAGCCCCCGCCGGCTCCTTCTTGAAAGTCACGTCCTGCGGGGGCGGAGGCGCCGGGGGCTCGCCCGCCGTGGAGGAAGCGGCGGCGGCGGCCGGAGGTAACACGCACTGCGGGGGGTGCTGGGCCGGCGGGGGGGGCGCGGCCGCCCGGGCGAAGCTGGTGACCGGGGGCAGGCGGTGGTTGAACATCACCATGCCGGGGGGGAACGTGGGCTCCATGGCCGCCGCCCTCTTGCCGCCGCCGAGGAAGCCGCTGCCGAGTTTCATCCCCCAGGAAGGCGGGCCGGAGAGGAGGCGCGGCCCAGAGGGGCTGCGGGACCCGCCGCCCGCCGGACCGCGCTGGCTCAGCGGGCGGCTCCCGCGGCGGCCCCGCAGCCGCCGCCCGGGCGCATCGCCGGCTCCCGTCCCGCGCCCGCGGCGGCCCCGGCCCGGCTGCACTCACGGCTCCCGCCGCCGCCGCCAGTTACAAATATCGCCGCGTCCGCTCCACAATGGAATTAGCAGCGCCCGCCCCGCCGCACATGCGCGCCGCGCGGCACGCTGGGAGCGCCGGCGGCGCTTGGCCGCCCGGCCGCGGGCGCGCAGGCGCGGGGCGGGGGCCGGGGGGCGGTGCGGGGGGCGCGGGCAGGGCCGGGCGGCACCGCCGGGCCGGGCGGGACCCGCCGGACCCGCCGCTGCACCGCCAGGGCGGCCACGGGCGGCCCCCGCCCCGCACGGCCGGATAACGGGACCGGCACCGCCCGCGGGCGCAGCGCAGGTGCCGCCCCGCGAGCGCGCGGCAGCGCCGGTCACGCCGCGCAAAGCGCCGACGCGGGCAGCGGCTGCGGGCTCGGCGTCGGCTCCGCCGGAGGAGCCGCCGCGATGCTGAAACTGAACGTGGTTAACAAAGGCCCCACTGTGTGGCTGTTTGAGCCCAAACCAGTGCCTTCCGTGGCACGTACCGCCACCGCGTTAGTGAAGCCGCTCCGCTCCCACAAGTGAAACGCTGCCAATGAGAAAAAGTATTTTAGTCCAATGTAGCCATCGGGCGATGTATCCGACACACGCTGCTCCCACGCCGCCGGTGCGCCTTGCGTTGGGAATCGTCCCCGGGCATAAACTGGGCAGGATTTTCCCACACGTCCCCATTTCCCAACCGGTTCCCAGCGCAGAACACACCACGGGAGCATCCGCTGCACACCTGGCCCCGGCTGCCTGGGACACCCCACCCGCAGCACAGCCCTGCTCCAAGCACTGGACCCCACGTACAGCATTCTTGGCCCACTGTTACAGCAAGACCCGTACCGATAATGCTCACTGGTTTAGTTATATGTACGGAAATAATTCATCCTTATAATGGAAATGCAATAAAATGGTTGTTATTTTGAAATAGCAGCTTATTTTGGTTAATCAGGAGAACTAATTCTTATCATTGACATAATGGAAGTAGTTGTACAACGTGGATAAATTCCTTATGATTTTTATGCTTTATCTGCCAAAAATAATTCCCTTTATGACTGATGAGCCTGTAAATAGCAAGCACTGTTCATAGCCCTAACTGGTACAAAGCCCTGGGTCAGATTTTAAAATCTTAAACACATCTAATTGATCTTAAAAAAGGAATTTGATGCCATTTCTGTACTTTACTTCAAAATTTTGTTGAGTAAGTAAAACTTGTTCCTTTTATAATTTAAATTCAGTTTCCTCTACACAGCATGTAAACTAACAGTTAATTTCAAAATGTACATTAGATTACACCAGTTTAGGACTGTCGGGTTTAACTAGAAGACAGACCAGGAATTCAAAAAACTTAAAGCAGCAGTAAAATATTAGTCAATGCCTATGAGAAATGAGTCTGTCCCTTTATTCAGGGTGTCAGTGTTTAATGGTAAGCTGGGATGCATATAAGCTAGTCCAAGCATGAAGGGCAGTAGGACACTCGTATGGAAAGCCAACTTTGTCCCTCAGTTATCAAGATAAGAAACCTGTCATTTCTCTCATTCACTCTGTCAGCCTTGAGATACTCCAAGCAGACTTACCTCTGTGTTGTACACCCCATATATCAGGAAGATGAAGAGACCCTGTAAAATAAAATGGAGGGAAAAAGCTGTTAACTCTAATCATTTCAGCAGTAGAAATACCTGAAATAAACTTTCCTGGGAACAGACAAAAGAAGACACACTTCATCAAGGTCAATTTATTTTTCTATTTTTCAACATTATCAGCTGTACCTTGAGCATTTATTTCATAACATGGGAGTGCATCAACTATATTGTGATATTCAACTGTTCGGAAATGAGAAACTTAGCATCAAAGGATCTATAACATTAATTAGAAAATTTAATTTTATAAGAGTGCTCTTTCAAACAAAAGACCAACAAAATAAATTTATTTTAAAAAGTGAAAACACGAAGATGCCAAAGCAACCTGAGAAGGAGTGAACCACCTCTACTTCTGATATTTTTTTTTTTTTAAAGTGAAATTAGGAAAATATATAGTACCGAATTTTACACTACTCCTGTTTATTGACAAATGTATACACCCCCTTTAATTATTTTAGAAATTTGAAACAGGAAGTAAGAGATGTATAAGGACAGAAGAAAAAATAATGCACGTAAGCACATAGTATACATGAATCACCAAATTCTTTTAACAGCTTGCTTCAAATTGGCCTATTATTAGACAAAACAAGCTAAAAACAAACAAAACATTTACTTCAGTAAGTTTCTCTGAATGTTTTCACCTTAGTGAAGGATATGTTTCCAGGATCTGAGTTAACAGTGCAACTTGTTACTGGTTCATGCAATCTGCAGGCAGAATCCTGAAAAACACAGTCAAATTACTAGGAAGAGCAGAATAGTAAATGGAAATAAAATGCAAAATATATAGTTTGCTACGAAAATGCTTCTATAACTCAGACTCACCTTGGGCTTATAACATTTCTAAATTTATTTGTAAAATGACCCTAACTTGTAATACTAATATTTAAATTGGCCACTTGAGTATATCAAGCAAAAAAACCTCGACTTTCAGACAGAAAATATATTCTGATAAGAAACTGCATTTGAATAGCAAAGAAACTACAACTTTTTAATCCAACATGCATATTACTCAAAGACAGCTGGATTCATTCCAGATTTGCTCATCAGCAAAATCACTACCTTATTAGGAAGGGAGTAATAAGAGATACCATTCACATGTAATATTTCCATGGATTCCCCAGTGCCAGAGTAAAATCCTTGGGAGAGAGTATTTTTGCTCAATTTCTTTTGTTTAGTTTTTTAAAAAAGCTAAAATCCAACACTTCCTTTCAGTTATTTTCAGATTAAATCAATGAACTCAGTAATAAGCAAGGATAGATTAAAAAAAATGGACAGCTATGGTTTTGAGCATGCCTTCACACAAAATATATCACAATTATATCATGAAGCTTGTTTGTAAATAGAACAACCAGAATCTCTAAGCTTGACAACTCAGATAAGGGAATTACTCAGAGGCAAACTATTTGTAGAATAAAATCCCAGTTATCTCTCTAAATACAGAATTAGTGGACCATTCTGAGTCCTTTCACAGAATTATCTGAAATCTGCATTTTAGGACTGTGGAAAGAAATATCAGAAACTTTCTCAAAAGTTACACTGAAGTAAAATTAGTTTTATCTGAGATAAAAGTAAATATTGAAGTTATAGAAAGTAAGATGAGCACATCATAATTGCATTAAACATAACTGGCAGCTGATTAATCAAATCATTCAACATACAGCAACAGAAGCAGCATCACAGGCATTTCGTAACTGAATGTTCTGCGAAACAATGTCAACAATACAAATGTAAATAGTGTAAACCACATAAATAACGTAAGCATTTTTATTTACTAATCGGATCATGATCTGTATACATACATTAAAAATGGAGAGCATATAAAGTGTACACTTTTATTTCCTCATATCTCCATTTCAAGACTCAGGATTTTAGGGATTTCCATCCCAGGCGAGAGGCTGCAATGGGTAAATGCCATAGTGAGAGGCAAGGAATAATCAGCTATTGTTAAAAACAAGGGGAAAAAAAATAAATTCCTTTCTCAGGCTGATCCCAGAAGAGAGAGTAAAATCACATGCTTCTTGTTATTCAGGTATTTTCATGAGTTAAAATTCTTGCCAAAACTGTCAGTCCAAACAATATTGTTTGCTGTGATATTAAGACTAAAAAAAAAATTAAGAATATACATTCAAGACTTCCAACACTGGAATGTTCTTTTTAACCTAGATATGCAAAACCAAAATAGTTAGCTACTTAAGTTTGGATATTTGCTAATCTTACAGCGTATTCAAAACAAATAATTACAAATTCCAGATCTTAAATTGGCATGCCAAGTTTTTGCTTTTCTTGAGCTCAATAGCAGCTCCTTTAAATACTTAACTGTTAGAAATATGAAGTGCTGTAGACATACTTATCTTAATTCTTGGAGACTTCTGGGAGTTTTTTGTCTTGTTTTATCTTGGGGGGGGGGCAAGGGGATGTCCTTTAACATCAATAAATTATTCCAGTAGAATCAGCCCAACAAGGATTTTACTTATTGTTTGCAATGAGTTACTAGATCTTGGCACCCACAGCTGATAACATGGGGTCATTTTCCACACCACACTGTCATCAACAATTGTACAGGACAGTTTGTGGTCCATCTGAGATCAAAATCAAGAGGTACAAATCCTCAGGTGGTTTGAAATGTTAACAATAATACAGTCTTACAGAATTGATAGTTCAGTTTCTTTAGCTCATTAATTGTAAAAAGCAAGAGTTTCTCTGTTGCTTCAGTGGGCCCTGGTGTTGGCTGCAGTGTGGTTCTGTGAGCAGCTGCCTCAGTTGCTCAGGCTGGTCAGATGTTCTTTGGCTTCTGGGAATTAAGCAGTGTTGTGATCAAGCCAGTAATTTTATCCAGAGCTGTTTATTATTTCTGTTGGCATTAAATAATAATAATAATAATAATCCTTCATTAAGAAGCATAGGAAGCACATTTGTAATTTTTGTATCCCTAGAGCACATATGGACACCCAGAGGAATTGTAACCCCATTATGCTAAGTAGCATATACATCCAGCATAAAGCCATCTATGCCTTGGAAAGGTAAAGATTTCTAGACAGAAAATCTGGCCACATGCAGAGAAAAGAGAACATACAAGCACATCTGTCATTTTCCAAGTCTCATCCAAAAGTAGGATGTGTTCTTGGTGGACCACAAGCAGAAGTCAAAAACCTTCAGCTGAGCTGGAATGCTGCCTTTTGCAGCGAGGGAAGCACTGCTTCTGCTTAATTACAGTTCTTTTGTCACTGTGCAGGGCGGGAACAGATTGCTCAGCTTTTAAATTTGGCAGGTCTTAACAGAATTGTCCTTGCTATCTTGAATAAATCAGTCTATGGACTGTTCTAATCTCTAGCAAGTTTGTCAGGATCTGTTCCAATTTGGGTGGTACCACTGAAAGCTGACACTCTTATCAGAACTTCATTCTGCTTTAGGGCAACAGAAACTTACATGGCAATTGTTTTAGCAGAAGTTTCTTTCCCCAATTTTAACATTTGTCTCTCACTCTGTTACTATGTGATTGTTCCTAAAAGATTCCTTTTTATAGACAGCATAGTTCATTCAAGATTAAAAAATAAATTAGAATCACTTTTTGGTGTGGTGGAGACTGTTACACTGATACTTTCAATATTTTGAATTTCAGCATTCTTTTCAATATACCCATTTTTGAGTATGTGGAATTACTTCATCCTTCTGTTCATTTTTAAGCCTTTGATCTCTCATTTGTTTGACATAATTAAAAAGAATTTTTAAGAATTCCCAAGTACTAAAATCCATACTATAATACTTCAAGGATGAATTAAATAAAACCATATTAGCAAAATATGCACGAATGAAAACCCATGAAATATACTCTAAATAAAACCAGTAATAATAAAAACAATTAAACCTTTTAAAACATCAAAAATTTCCATGACTGAAAAAGCTTGGATTACAAGAAATTTTGTGATGTATGGGAGAGAGAAAGGAAGTATTCATACGCAGGTATACGAAACTAATTCTACTTTTTTCCATACATTAAAAAAATAACACTACTGCAGCAATGGAAACTGCAGACTGCAAATAGAATTTATCTTACACAAGCAGTCTTTCTGTAATCCTAAAAGAAATAAAAATTATCTTGGCAAGAAATTTAAATCCAGATTAGTGCTAGAACCTGTAAACCTCAGGTAACTTTTGTCATACAACATCGAGTTTAAAGCAAAGGATACAAAATTCAAAATTTTTTCTACCATAGCTGAAGAAGTTTGAAATCTTTACTTCAACAGTTAACAAGTTTGACATTCGAAACAGTACCATTGTGAAATTTCAAAGTCACTGTCCTACAAGCAACCACTTCAGGTCTTGTAGTTATCACTCAATTAGTACCTGCAAGCTTAGCAAACAGGAGGAAACAATGTGACTTTCAATCAGATTTTCTGCCGATAAAACCTAGAAGTTAAAAAAAAAAAAACCAGCAGGAATTTTGTAATGCGAATTAACAGATCCTCAGAAATTTGTTAGTAATAAACTGTAGAAGCAAAGGTCCTGGAGCAAATCAGTAACTTACTCTGTAGCACATTCTTTGGTATGGCCTTGGAGATTAATTCCTCTTTGCCTCAGCTGCATATGGAACCAGATGGTAGTTCCTTCATTCTGAGCCATATTAGAAAGATATTTCCATTAAAGTCAGGAGAAGTGGAGGTGGATAGCTAGAGTACCACTCTGGATTCCACACCAAGAACCTCTGCAAGGACTGAAATACACAAACAGGTTTTTTGGGCTTTGTTCTGTACACAAAGAAAAATCTATCCATAACAAAAATATCATAAACCAATTGCCTGAAAGATAAAAATCTTTTATCTGTAGACTTCTTTTATTATTCAAAAAGTGACAATGACTTTTGAAACACTGGTTCAACTGCACTTAAGGAAAGGAGCAGCAATAGTTGAAAAACCTGATTTTAGCCAGACGAGTGGCCTATTATTATAATTCTTAGCACTTAATGACAAAAAACCCAACCATATATCTTAGTAACCAGGGATGCTACAGCACCTTTCCTTCTCAGAAATAACTACTTCTATGGAGCATAACTAGATGAAATTATATATAATATGTGCCAGTAGAATAACTGGGATCTAGGATACCAAATGAGTAGCTCAGATTCTCCACAACCTGAGCAAATTAGCATTCCATGTTACCAAATGTAAGCCTACCCTGAAGTTCATTTTAGATAAAGTCAGCAATAAGCTCCCTGCACAAAGGTATGTTTAGGATGATAGGAAATTTTCATGTTTAAAAGAAACCAACCAGAATAAGCTTCTATATGGCAGATGTATTAAATTTCTGACATAAGTATGTCATCTAACAGGTTTTTTTAACTACCAAGATCCTATTGGAGCACCTAGACAAGCCTGTGTTAATCTACTTTTTGAGGTGACCAGGGTCCTTTTTTCCCCTCTGTCCTTGAAGAGGACAATTTGACCTTTGCAATAAACCTATAGGCACTGCAGTCAGGGCTACAGGATTCATTATTTTAGATGGAAATACATCATACTGTAAAAAGGTTTCCTGCTTCTGCTTCTTTTTTCAGAATTATATTTTCAAATCAAGATATTCTTTCAGAGCATGAAATAGCCAAGACATCAACCCAAGACAGTTGGAGTTTTTTCTGATAAAATAATTACTATAATCACACCATCACCATGTACATCAAAAATCTAAACAGCACCAGTCACATGGAGAAAGAGAAGACTGATGCTTCTGTCCATTTTTTTTCAGTAGTCTGCTGTTCACACACACACACACACACACACACACACACAAAGTGGCCTGAAAAAAACGAACATATACTAGAGCTTGTTCTTGCTATACCTTTGCATTCCACCACTGTACAAAATGAGTCTGTTTATACAAAACTGTAAGTAGAATACTGGCTGCTGGGAAAGAACTGCAAATTTCATTCTACCTGCTTGATCTTACCAGCTTATAACTTCTTCCAACTGCATCCATTCTCTGTACTTGTCATCAACTCAGATTATTTTCTCTGTTACTAAACCGCGCTTTCTAATTTTGTAAACATTTCTTCAACTGCTTTACTGAACTAGGGAACATACAGGAAAATGGATTTTATTTCACCCAAACAATTAATTCATGCTCTTTAAAATAATAACATCTCTTTAAAAACTTCTGTATTTGAAAAAATGGTGCATTACATTCTCATTCTAAAAGTTGATCTGCTCCACCCAAAATAAATTACTGCACATACGAATAAGCACAAAACCTGTTTGCAATGTGTTACCTAGTACAAAAAAATGTTTCACACCACATTGAGCCAAATTCTGTATTCCTCACACTTAGTAGCATCTCACAAGATGGTTAGTGAGTTTAGTCAGGATCACTCACAGCCATTACAGTATTGTTAGATGTGAGTAGAGGGGAGGAAAAAAAAAAATCTATCTGTTCAGAAAGGAAACTTTTAGAATTACAGTGGAGTAGATTATACTGTAAGTATTAATGTAAAATCTCTATAAGAAAGCTAGACCACAGTCAAAGTTTAATACTAGTATTATTGTCATTTACGAGTTTGTATTTTGCAAGTATTTCTCCATCTTATACACCAAAAAAAAAAAGGTGGGTTGCATAAGATCCCGAGGCTGTTACACATACTAGAAGCCACTGTGTATCACCCTCCTTCTTGCTTTATAGTAATTTAAAGTCTAAGGCTACAGCTTTTCTGAATCTGTAGCCATCAGAAAAAATTCAGTGAACTATACTGAATGCCATATCCACTTTTCTTGGGTTCCTTAGAAATAATAGGCAGAGCCCTATAAACCTCCAGGGAATAGCTAAAAAACACCCCAGTGTTTCTCACTCAGATGAATAGAATTTTTTCCACAGATTTGAAGCATTTGGAACAGCTACTCAGACTCCATCCTATGCGCTCTTATTTTACTGTAACAAAAACTGTACAATAATAATGACTCATGATTAATGATTGAATGTGTTGGATTTTTTTTAAGCTATAGCTCTAGACAGAATCTGTATAGTTTAAAATATGCCTTTAAGATGTCAAAATACACACATACTTTCACACATTCTAGATGGAGTGTTATTCATCCTAGACTTCATTACTAGCCCAAAAAAAAAACCCCTCATAAAAGCATTCTATCTAAATTCTCTTCAGTGAGATGAATTCATGATAGACACTATTTCCATAGAACTAATCTCCTTATTATGTGACTGAACAGTTGTGCCACATCCTCTCCCCCATTTTTCACGTCAGATCAATTCTGTTTGGATTAGAGGTGGAGATACACTGTAAAACAAACACAGTATTTGAGGCCTCATTCAATACGTATTTTCCTACTACTTTAGGTTCCTGACACTGCCATCCTCTATTAGCAGAAGCACCTTTAGGCTTTCAAACGGGAGTTATGCCTGAGTACAGAGAAGGCTGTTAGTCCAGTTATTGGTACAAAAGCCTTCTCGCATTAGTAGAAAAAGGCATAAAGACAAGGTAGCCCTGTGAAAATAGTTTCCAAGGGTTATGCTTCTGTTCTCTCACTTTGCTGCACAGCAAATACGATCAGTTTACAATTTGAGTTCTTTCATGAGCCAGCCCTGCTACATGATTGTGAAAGCCCCGATGGGTTCTGATTCCTCACACATGACCAAGCTTATCTCAACAATTTAGATTTATACTGTATGTTGGGTTCTAACCACGTCTTTGAAATTTTGCTTTCAGTCAGATATTGTTGCAGTAAAACTCACTGTGCTTATGTGCTTTGAAGGACCCTTTGTAGTTTTCTTGTATGCTCTGCAATGAAGCCTTAAACTGCTCAGTTGATGACGGTAATTGACCTTTAGAAAAAAATTGTGAAACACTAAATATAAACCACTACCTCAAATATAATTAATAAAAAGAACTTGCGGCACTTTACCTTACAAAAAAACCCCACTGAACTCTAGGGTTGTATAAATAATTGATTTTTCAATTGCTGTCTGAAAATAGGCACTGAAATTAATTGCTACTTGGGGATTGACCCAAACTATATATGTTCTCTGTTTTCATGGCAAAATAAATAAAAACATTTAATTTGGCTTCATTGTGGAGTTTCTAAAGGCCTCACAAAAGTGTATTTTTAAACAGTGGATTTTAAAAATATGAGCATATTAAATCAAATTATTTACACCTAAAAACAACCCACACTTTCAAGGTTCTTTGTGAGAAAAACAGTCTCAAAATTTGGTGCAAGCTCACATATCATTTCTGTTGAACCAAGTTTTCATTTCTGCCCAGCACTAAATAATTCATAATTCAGTTAAGCAAATTTAAGATGGTAAGGAAAAAAAAAATAAGGTCTATTTCTACATTAGCTTGCAAATGAGGAAAAGTCTTTTAACAGCATATTTTGTGAAAAGCAGTCATTTCAGTTTTACATTCCAAAGAATTGTCTCACTTTCCTTTGCAGCACCTCTTTCAGTTCCTATTGACCTTAACAGTCCTGGAAGATTTTCTGGCCTTCCCACTCCTCATACAATGTCATCCTCCTTAACATTACACACATGGTTAGCAAGGAAAGGAAAGTAGCCACTCCAGATAAGATGCAAAGCAAGTGGAGGCAACATTATCAGCAGGTCTGTGAGGAAAGGTAAGGATGAAACAATAAAAGGAAAGAGTCAAACAAGAAAAGGAGCAGGAAAGTGTCAAGTAGGACACTGCATCAGGCTGCTCAGGCAGGTGCAATAAAAATAGATTAGAACAGAAGGGCTAAATGCCAGAAGCTTTGTCCCAAATGTAGCTAGCAGAATAATTGTTAAAAATTAACTGTGAAAAGAAACAATTTTTCTACTGCTTTCAAGGATTGATATAGGCTATGAGTAGGGTATTGATGCAAAGGTATTAATGCATGTGGTACTAAATCCTGCTTTCAAAAACAGAGGTTAGTTTCTGCAACTCAATCTATTGTCAATTTAACCAAAAAATGCCCTTAAAAATTATGACAAGCAGAAGATCACATAATGTCAAAAAATTAATTTATCTCTGTGCAGTGTGATTTAAATCAGACCTTCGCTGACCACTCAAGAAAACACTCAAAGTGGCTGTGCACAGAGAGCCATTCAAAAGCAAAAAGGAAGAGGCAGAAATGAGTATGGTTTTCTACTAATGTCTTCCTTTTGTGATATTTTTTTACATATTACCAACAATTGTATGTTTAAAGATTCGGTAGCCATTTTAATTTGGCTGTGCTTGGCACAGCTGTCCATTTCCTTGAGCCAACTACAAGGGCAGACCACAGTGTGTCAGGTTCCTTTTGAAAACATCTTATATCAGAGGGTCAATAAATACATAAACTCAAGAGTTTATTATGACCTAAAATATTTGTACAGTAATTTTAGGGAAAACAGTGCTTACAGGGTTCTCCTAATAGCAAAGTGGAGGGGTTGTTTTAGGTTGGTTTTTTAACGTCCCTTAAGAAAACAGCATTCTGTTTACATCAAATTTAAGACTTGGAAATGTCCAGTTGGTCTGGAGAACCTTTGGACATAAACAATGCAATGCTGAATGAAAGAGGAGATTTGATATTCTAATTTATTTAATGGCAAAGCAGGGATTACTCCCACATGCCTCTTCCAGATATTTCACATTTTTCTTCTAGGAAGTATTTTTCACCATGAAAAGGTAAATTGCATGAAATTTGAATTAAAGAGACATATTCTAATAGCAATAAGCCATGCCAGGGTGTGCATTACTAGACTTATTGGCAAGCCTTTCAAGTGATTGAAGGCACTTGGTCTTCAGGCTGTTTCTTTGCAGCGTACCCAGGACATGCACCAATAGCCTACACACATCCATCTTTGTGGGGCTTATTACTACTACATATTAATCACCATGGCAGTCTGGTGTTGGTTACTAGTCATTCTCCCACAGCTGGAAAGGACTGAAAAACAAAGGTTTTGTTTGCAATTAAAAGACCACTATGTCTTTAGGGTCTTTGGAGAAGCATAATTTTCAGTCCAAAGAGGTGATACTTTCAGAGTTCCAATAAGCATTTAATTTTGCTAATACAAGCAACTTCAGATGCAATACTCTGATGCTGTACTAAAAGCTGATCATGAACACAAAATGTGGTAAATTGATCCTACAGTGCATCTAAAAAAGGATAATAAACAAAAAAAATATATAAATCATTTATATCACAAAAAATATGTTGAGATTTCAGTGCATCAACAGCACTTGATGGACTCTGCTACATCAACTAGCTACATTTACTTTCTCAATTTACAAATCAGAGCAAACCTAACAAAAACTGGCTCGAAGTGAGAGAGCACAATTCTTAGCCTATATAAATTCATTCATCAGGATGTGCAAATTCCTGTACCCAGTGTCTTTTATCCGAGTCGTCTTCACACTTTTGAAGACATTCTCCTGTACAACTACTGGTTGGTGTGTTACCTCAAACACAGATGCACAACACACTACACTAAATGCATTCATGGCTTAAAATATTTCCTCTGGCTGATGGACTGCAAACAAGAACCCTGACTTACATGATTGTTCCATTAAAAAATAATTTGATATTTAGTTCATTATGGAGCACATATAAGAGCTGCAGTGCATCCATTCTGGAACTTCAGGGTTCCTACAGAATCCTGGGTGATTTGTTTATGATGTGGTGATGATTGACTGTCAGTTACTAATAAATGGTAAATAAAAAAGTAACCTGTGATATTAAAGTACTACATTAGCTACATTGTGATTAAATTACAGTAACACCACCAGCTATAAACCTTTATAGAATCTCCTCAGCCATGCAGTAATTCTCCTAACTATACTATTATGTAGAGCACAAATATTTCTTTGTAAGTCCGAAGCAATACATCAGGGAAGCATTTACTGCTAAAGCTAGATTGAGAGTAAATGCATCTTGGGTTGCTATGAATAAAGCTCTGGCTTCTCATTACTTTATGACAAGACACAGAAATTCACTTTACTTTTCATTTAAGCTTTTCTGCTCCAGTTTATAGATGTATGCCTTCACGCTTTTATTCCCTTCTCGCTTCAGCCGTACGTAATAAATGATTATAAATTTTCACATTTGACCACCTCTCTGCTAGTCTCATGCTTAATGCACAAAGTTAGGAAGCTGCAGGTAAAAATTTCACAAACACTTTTATTTATGATGTTGTCCTTGGTAACGGAAATTTCAATGTACTGAAATGAAAAGTATGATTAAAGGGATACGACGTCCTGACAAGGATAGTAGAGGGCAGCCTTCTATTTCCCACTGAAAATATATAATACTTTTTTGACATCAATTTCATAGAGAATAGACATGGGCTAGTCATGAAAAAAAGACACAAACATGTTTCTAACTTCACTGTTGTTCTGCTGTCTTAAATGAAACTTATTCCAGAAATATTTTGTCCAAGTTACACAGCTTTCAAGTTAAAGTCAGGTACGTTATTTAGTATAAACAAAATCCTGTATAGTTAAAATAAAAAAAAAGAAGTTTTACTGATAATTTTCTGCAAAATTTAAAAATAAAACACACCTCCTCTTAAGAGAGATATTCCTTTCTCGTTTTCTCTTGCCACTTTCCTGATCATTTTACCAACACAATAGGATTTATTGCTTGTAGCTTTTGTCTGGTTTTGATTCTAAATTCATTTTAGCTAACTCATATTGTCCCATGCAGCTAAAAAGTTGTGACAGCCTCAAAACACTTTAGAAGGAGCACCCTAACAAGGACTGGTTTATTTTTAATTAAACCCTTTTTGTCTTCTTTTTAAAAAAATCAAAATAAAAGTTTAAAAATTCCATATAACACTAAGACCATTGCTCCTATTTATGGGTAAATGGGGGAACTGAAATAACAATAAGGTTATGTTACTAACATTCATAGTTTTAGATTACCTGAAAAATTAGATTAATCTAAAATTCCCAAAGTGAAATCCATCTTTTTGAGCATTTTTTAAAATAAATTACTTCAGTTTAGTACTTCATTCTTATAAGTGGTACATATAATTGGCAGGTGATATTATCAGTTAAAATTATTATTATTATTATTTCTTCTTCATAAAGTAGTAGTAGTAATAATATTATCATCCCCAAGCACCTGCTAGAGTTTACCTTCCCAGCAAATATTCTGTCCAATTTTCAAAAACATTTTGGAAAATAACTCTTGGACTTCCACATTCTAGGGAACCAATGTTTAAGTCTATTTTAATAGTATTCAGTAAAATAAAGCCTCTACATTTGGGCTTTTTAGGAAAAACAGACTAAGCTATGGAGAAGAGGGGGATAGTTCAGAAATTCTGTACATCAAACACTGAACTTTTCAACCCCGAATGAGTGTTTCAAATCCTGTTTGGACTGGTACAGGCTTAAAGTTGCTTTTATGCATTAGATATTTAACAATATAAAGACAAAGCTCTCAGTTTATACTCACTGTCAGATGCATCTGTGTACAATTCATAGTCAATGGCTTCTTGTGATCAGCATTAACTGGCATAATTAGCAGAGATACAGTTATGACCAAACTTTTCGACTAAGCCTGTGAAACTCATCAATAACTACCTTGGCAGGGCAACTCCAGCAAGTTCCCCCTTTTCTTTAACAGTACTAATGACTTAGAGAAAAAAAATCTAGAATTATCATATTGGTATTAAGAAGTTGGGCTTATGAAACTCTCGAGCCATTGTTTCCTGAAGAAGGATTAGGGCTTTACTACTGGCCTTTTCACAAACACATAAACCATTTGTTCTGTTGCCAACATCCAGTCATTACAAAAACCTCATGGATGTACAGTCAGAATATTTTTCAGTGTATGCTTGTAACATCACACCTTTCTCAATAAAAGAAGCTACAAAGATTTTGTGACAGATTCTATTTGTTGCCCAGCTATCACAAATCCCTGAAAAACACATTAGGTCTTATGTCAGTTATTAAAAAAAATCCACAAAGTATAATGAAAAGAAAATTACTGACAATTATAATTTGAATGTCTATCTTAATCCAGTTCAGATTTACTGTTACTCCGAGGCTTTACACCTTGGCATTTTTTCTTCTCCCTCACCAAACAATTATAAGCTACTGTAATTATTCCTTTTACAATCATTGCCACTATAATACCAGCAATCGACATTGCTGAGCACTCTGCATAGTGTCCTTACCCAAGCACACCCTACTCTAAATGCATTTTAATATTTGTAGTTTGAAACCTGACAAAAATGTCCTTAGAGCAGACATGTGGGATCAATTATGCGAAATAAAGCATACGAGTTAGAAGTACAATACCACAGCAGAGCTCACACTTTCTTTTTAACTTGCTAATGTCTCTGACCCTTCTGTACAAAAGCACTTTAATCAACATTCACATACTAGATTTTTTTTAGCCTTACCATTTAACAAGCTGTAAAAAATGTTTAACAATCAATTATATACATCAAGTTGATATGCTGCAGGACTGAGGGTCATTTAAGCTTAGAGCTACAGCTGAAAGAGTTTGGGAAAGCCACATGGGGAGCAGAAATCGCTTTTCCCTGTTAAACTTGCAAGCAAAGGACAGCTTAATTAACGCAGTAGAGAGGATCTCCTCAACCTTCCCAAAGCTCATTGTAAAAGCACTGTCAACTCTGCTTTTGGGCCTTAATAGCATTTGCTTTATGTCTTCAGGTTTCAGCTGTGCACACAGCACCAATAAGAAATGTCACAATCAAGTGACCATATTAGCTAAATTTGATTCTGATCACATGGCCTAATCCACTGCTGGAACAATAATCTAAATCTGGACCTGGCTACTGATGTCTGGTATGAGATATGGGTCAGCGAACATAAGTGCTCTATTTGTAATCATAAAAAGAGAGATAATGCATAGGATGCTAAACTATTGCTTTGCCTCCCCTTCATCTTATGGGGAAATTGATGGTCCATATTCTCCAGAAGGATAGGGAGAGGATGGGGCTGATTAGGAATCAGGGGTTTGCTCTGACTATGCATCTTTTAAAGAGATTTCTTTCCTCTCTTAGCACTGTTTTCAGAAGAATGAGCATAATAAGAGTCGATTCCCCACTGTTCAACTAAGGCATTGCTTTTAGGGAAAGGGATTCTGCTTCATTACTTTATTAATCAAAAACACCACCCAACTCATTCTAAGTTCTTAGGCAGCTCAGCATGGTTTCTGAGACAGCTCCACCTACTCTTCTTAGGGTTCATACTCAGGCCAACTTCTTCACTTTTGGAGAATCTCCAGGATGTCACATTCCTTGCAGAGTGTCTTTGCTAGTTGCCTGCCACGCTAATGCAAAGAACTGTAGCTTTCTCTGTCACTGTCTCTGACAGGCAGCAGGAGACTTCATTTTAGAAGGCATTTACTCTTGCTGGTATATATATACCATGGCAAATAACTAGGGCAATCACACTCTGTTTAGGACAAACAAACGAACAAGGCCATTTCATTGACACATGCATTTGAAAATAAGTGCTAATTCATAGGACAAGTCAACAGTTAAATGGGAAGTATAATTTAGAAGTTTAACTTCTTTTTAATTTACTGTAGTCTTGAAAAATAGGATAACCAGAACTCTTCCAGAATGATACATAAAGTGAGGCTTATTGGGCACATACAGGACACACTACATACGTTAAGCACATCCCAAGTATTCCCAGTGCCTTGGCAAAAGCGCTGCAGAGTTAGCAAGCACCTCAGATTCTGTCTAACAGACATTTCAGGGAAAGATCCAGGGAAATCTCGACAGATGGTAGCTCTAACTAAAATTCTGTTACTAAGTACAGAAGCTCTGTAGTTGTACAAGTTAAATACTAAAGTGGTTTTTAGTTTGGAAGTAAGATTTTAAGAATATTGTTTCTTGCCTTGCTTTTTGGTGAATCTTAACCTAAACTGGGTATCTGTCTGAATTACTAGAGATGTATTGATCTGACTTCAGCCTGAAGTTACTGAGGTTCTGCAAGACAGCAGTAAAGCTTTCTTTGCATTAACCAGCCAAGCACATAAACATTTTAATGAACTGTTTTTACATGGTTCGTTGAGTAGCTCCTAGTCTCCTATAATACAAATCACTTCTCCGTCACACTTGCCCCTCTCACACAGGCTTTTCCTCTCAGTCTATGAAATGGAATAGCAGTTCTATGGATATTCAGCAAATGTGATGCTCTAGTCAGTAAAAATGTTGAAGCTATTGTGCCACACACAGAAGATCTCCAGCAGTCTCAAGCAGTGAAACAGAACACACAGGGAAACAAGCTGCACTGCAATCCCCCAGCAAACTTGGGACCTCCTTAAAACAAACCTCTTGGAGCTACCACGTTGCACCGCAAACGTTTCAGACAATGAACTACAGTGATGCCATGGAGTACTGGGGGAGCTAAATTGTCATTTCATTAATCATAGAACATTCCATCTCCCAAACAGGTATTTATTTTATATTGACCTAAAGGTTGAAATAAATTATTGAAATCAACATCACTGTAGACCAAATCTCCTTGGAATAATTAAATTACATTAACGACAAGCATTTTGGTATATTCTAGTCAACCTCTAAAAAGCAACATGAAAAGCATAAAATATTTATTGTTATATTTTCAAATAGACTTTATGACACATTATGTATTTTTGAGATTAAAGATTAGTTCTAACACATGATTTAATAATGAATGCAAATTATAAATGAATATTTAACAAACCATATCACGTTTTATGTCTTAACATATCCTTTGCCATTACTGTGACTGAATGAGAAATGGCTCTGTGATGTATTGTCCTGCTGCCTAGGGCCCTGGTGTTTTCACCTTGATATGGCCTTTAAAATAAATTAATTTGTTAACATTTAAGAACTCTGTGTAAGAGTTGACATAAAACATTTATAAGTCTGTTTATGATTGAACAAGCCATGCACTAATCAGATAATATTTACTGTAAAAATAATTTATTTGGCCAATTGTTCCATGAAAAAAAAAAAAAAAGAAATGGAAATGTTTATTTCCAAACTGAGTTTAGAATTAAGTGGTACTAATGGTATCATAAAGATGTTATATAGTGTTAATATAACCTGAGTATTAAAAACATAATGAATTTGCTATTTATGAACCAGTAAGTTTTACCTCAACCCTGAAATAAACTTCCAATCATTACAGGCCTATTAATAACTTTTCTGTCTTCTTTTCCTTCTCTTTATCCTTCTTTGCTTTCCTCTACATGGTCAGTCATATTTTTTATATTTGTAGAATGAATTAAATTATATTTTAAAAAGAAGTATTTTATTTTATTCCAAACAATATTTTGTAATATTCTGTGTGCTTAAGTGACAGTACAGGTTACTACCACAGAAAGACAAATATTATTTTTGTTTACTTTTCATTATTAGTTTTAATGTTATATCTATCCTTATTAAATTTATTTTGATGTTACAGATAAAAAAAATGCAAAGAAATACAGGCTTCTCAGCCTCATAATTTTGTTCATTTTAAATGGCTTAATTCAGACTTCCTGTTAGGACAATATACTACACACAACTTAAACCAAAAACCAGCCATTACACTTGGTAGGAGTTTCACTAAATTCTCCAGCAAGTTTTAGTGATTGAAAAAATAAATTGCCTGTCTGCCAGTGCTCAACTGAGCTGACCACGTAGATCACTGTCCTAATTTAATCAGCTACGAATGAGAATTACAGTAGGTTATCATGAGAACTTGGGTCACAATGTTTTATACTTACATAGCATTCCAGATATTTAAAGATTAATAAAAAAATTGGAAAAAAAAGAAAAATTTTCTTTTACTGGCCCTTTTAATTCAGTATTTCCACACTCAAACACAGTGTTTAAAGAAGAGAGTTTCAGCTATTTTAGGAAAAATAGAACAACAAATTAAGAATGGAAAGAGGAGGATGGGCTAGGAAGGATGAGATTCAAAGGGACACTATGACTAAAGGACAGTAAGAAATTAAGAATGAAATTATTACCATTAGGTGAGCAAGAAATTAAAGAAATTAAGAATGAGCTTGCTTGTTAACTGGCAAGAGAACTTTCTATAGCAACCCCTACTCTCCTCTCCTACTGTCTGCCCTGTCTGTCTAGAGTGCACTATCTCATAGAGGTTTGGGTGTGCATTTGTTTTCTGATTCTTTATATATTTTCTCACATCTCCCAGACATTCCTACCTCTTCCTGTCATTATCCTCCAGTCATCTCTCCTGATTCATTTTTGCCATTATTTTCTTCAATTTCCATCTCCAATGCTCTTCCTCATCACTGTTCTCTTGTGTTCACTTAAAATGATTTCTGACATAAGCTATGCAACCTCGTAAGACTTATCTCATGATCAATTTGGGGATCACTCCTATTTAAGTTCTAAGTTCAGATTCTTTTATTCAGCCACTGCTTCCTGTATCTTGGGGAAAGCCACTGCCATCACCAATTTTCTTTCATTTCAGGGCCCTTAAAAAGAGATCTAAGAGTTTGCAGTACTACATCTTGGACATCTGTGCTGATCTCTTCATATGCAGACAAAAGCCTAGGCTGAACTGGATGACAGACTAGTTTCACTCAGTAAAACAACATTTCAATTCTCCACAGCATTTATTCATGACCCAAGAAGCTTTTCTTCCAGACCTAAATCCAAGATACAACAATATTGTTTCTCTTTGCCACACTTTTTCTTTGAATTTTCCCTGAAACTCCTGTCAAACACTTTACACCAGTGTTTTTTTCACTTATTGACTGAACAGTTAATGCAGGTGACCTAAAGCATCATATCCAAGACAGGGAGAATTTAAAAGCCAAGCAGAACATCAGACTACAACGTGAGAATTAAACAAACTTCAGTTTAACTGTCCATGTTCTCCAAGCGTTAGCATTTTTTATCAAGCTGGACACACATTTCAAATCTGACTGAAGTTGTTTCGGTCTTATTTTTAATTATCTTGGCTTTACTCTAAGGACAACAATTTCCCTAATTCCACAGGAACATTTCCAAGGAAGATATGCAGATTTGCCTGCACTGCCACACTACCACCAACTTCTCCCAAATTCTCAAGAAGCAACAAACCCTCCCTGAATGCCCTAATATTTAATATACATTCTGGGCCTTACTCAATGCCCACTACAGCCAACTAAAACAGTTTCATAGACTTGGGTAATGTTTTACTTGAGGCTCAGAGGCAGCCAATGACCATAAATCAGATAAGCAGCTTCGCAGATTCTTCTCTGTCTCTCAACGTTCTTGAGCTCTCTAAAAACACTCATGATTGGTACAGCCTAATGAGCTACATAAGACATGTTAAAATATTACACAGCATTGTACATTAAAGCCAAAATAATGGAAATCACTTCACCTGTGACAACATAAAATTTGAGTCAAGGTTCACACAAACTAGCATTACAATATTATGTTCATTTTCCTATTATGCCCATTCTGCCACACATGTCTAGTTACAATTTCGGCTTTGAAAAATTAGCAGTTACATTTACAGCCAGAGAAAACAAAAGCAGAAAAATTTAGATGCATGAGACAGCATCATTGAAACTGGTAAGAGAGAAATAATGTACAGAAATCAAAGATCTGCTTTTAGAATTACCACTTGAAAACTGGAATGAAGAAAACAAAAACAATTCCCAGCCGAAGAATAGACAAAGAAGATAACCCTCCCATAGGAGCACAGCATGATAAGTAGCCACAGGGAGAATCACTGTGATCAGTCAGAAAGGCAGGAGAGTTATTAGCTTAGCCCTGAACCTCCTACTTAATGTGGGGCCAGTGGTGATAGTTAACAGACCCTGGCTAAGGTGACAAGCTTTGGACCTGCTTGAGGAAATCCAATTGAGGAGCAGCCATGAGGAACAACAAGCTAGAAACAGATGTTTCAGCTACCAGGATGTGCACACATTCAACCTGAATATGTAGAAAAAATATTATTTTCTATAGATAGTGATTTCATCTCCTTCTGCAGCTCAGGTACTGTCAGATCTCATTATCCACGGCTAAAGTGCTTCCTTCACATTTCGGAATAGGTCTTAAATTAAAGCAGAACTGTTTGAGTCATAGCTACTGAATAAAGAATTCAAGGGATTAGATTAATTTTCTGAAGATAATTTTAGTATTCAAGCAAAACAAGGCTAAAGTTATGGGAATACAAAAAGGTAAATTTCAACCGAGTTAAAATAATGACTAATCCCCATTTAACCCAGCACACACTATCAGGAAGGCTAGAGCTTTCTTTCAGCTGTCAATTCATATTTAGCAACTAATGTGGATCACAAGTACATGTATCAATAAATACCTGGACCGCAGCCAAAATGGGACAGGAACAGGTTTGTCAGAAGGAGCTAATTACACTCCAAGACAATTATGCCAAATACAACAAACAAAATGTCAAAGACTTAAACTAGTCTTTTGTGCATCTCTGGTTTCCGTAGCATATGAATGAGAATACAAAAGTCCTCTGGGACTGTATATCATATATATAACATATACTCATGTACATAGTGTACATTTTCCTTTGCAGTTCTATAAATCTCGTTAACATTCATGAAAACTATATATGCACCTCAAGAGGAGAGAATGCCCTGACAGGTTGATTTTTACAAGAAATTTACTATTCTCAACACAACATATGTCTGTTCCAGATTTCAAACACATCCCATTTTAGGGACATACAATATCCCTAAATAATTGCTGCTAAATTTGTTTATGGTTCTACATTAAAAAGTAAAATAAATAAAATACATATGAAAAGAAACTAATACCATTGACTGTCTGCAAAAGCCTATCTCTAAGCACACAAGAAACAGTGAAACATCTTTACAAATAACATTTGTTTCTATGCCTTTCTTAACTTTCTTATACAGTTTCAGAGGATAAGAGTAAGTTAATCTACTGTTTCAACTTCCTAATTTTCCTAATCAACTTCCAATTCAACCTCCCAATTTTTATGTATTGAAAACAAGTTAATGTTATAAATTTATGTTCTCTTTTGCTGCCATTTCCAAAGCAAATCACCTCAGTAATTTCTAAGGTAATAACAAAACAAGAAGTCTCTGGCAAAAGTGGTTTTTTTTTTTCATAGAATTCTTTACTCTTGAAGATCAAGTTTAGTCCTCACTTCTAATTAAGGTAGAGTATGATAAATTACTCTGATATTTAACTGAAACAAAACCAAGGATGTTATCAGTTGTCTTTCTCCATTTATATAATACCATGGGGGCAAGGGGGAACGGAAGTATTCGTACCTAAAATTTAAAACTTCTTGAGAGCTATAAGTTCTCAAAAATTGGATGTTAATGTTTTTCCAAATTACAAGCACTTAGGGTTGATATACGCATACAGAAGTTTTTGTTAAATATAGTCTAGTAGTACATTGTTTCTTACAATTCAAAGCAAAACTTTTAAAAAATATCCCTTCAGCTTGTTTTAAATAACAATAGTTTTAGGAACATCTGGAGAAAAATGTAGCTTCTACTTCAGAGGAACTCAGTAGTCAGAAGGTAAGGAATCTACTTCTCCTTTCATATATATTTGTAATATTATTATAAGAGTATATATGATAATTCTATTGGATACATTATATATTATATAAATTATATATAAAGTATTATAACATACATAATATTTTATTTCAGCCACTTGAAGAAGCTGCAGCCTTCTCCCAGCTGTTACACCTTCCCTAAAACAAAACATATTTTAAAACAATGTTAAAGACTGGACTGAACAAAATATCTGCTCCACTTACATATAGTGTGTAATTCAGTTTATTCTATTGTTTCTGCCATCATTCTCTTGAAAATGTTATTTTTACAAGCAAAGATACATGCAAATAACTAGAAGGTTCCAAACCCCAAAAAACAAAACATCATATTCCAAACCAGTGTAATTTATGTAAAAAAATAAACTATTATTTAAAATTAAACTGCCAAAATAAAATCAAATTTGTAAAAAAATTGCATCACTTTTTAAGGTTAAGTATCATTTTCATTACTTCCGTGTAATATTTCCTGAAATTTCAAAGAATTGAAAGTATAGCATGCTAGAATGACTAAAATAAAGTTAGCATCTGACAGCAAAGATGCCAAACACCAAGTTTCCTGGAAAGTTCAACCACTAAAATAACAATATGCTAAAGAATAGGTGTGCCTGCAGGAATCTAGATAGATGGTGGGGTTTCACCACAGAAGCAGACTATGTCTGTTGTATAGTATGAATTGTAGTGTTCAGTCCTGTATTTCTTTATTGACTACTAAGCAGATATTCTAAAATATCTGAAATCAAATATACATAAATAAACATAAAAGCAAACGTAACACAATCTTCAACAATGATGGGCTATAAGGACCTCTAAGAGCAAGAAAACCACTAACCGGGAAAAAGCACCAGAAATTAACACTTTCTAATTGAAATTTTCTTTTATCAGGACAAGTGAAAATGTAATAATAGATGACCAGCATTTATATGGTACTTCACCTACAATTCTCTACACGGATTAAAATGGAAGGTTTTCATTATTCAGATCTTATACTTGAAAAAGCTGAAAGACAATGCATGCATGCAAGAAATATCAAAATATCTACCCTGAATTTTTTTAGCCTGGGGCATTGGGGCAGGGGTAAATAAAATCAAGACATACTAGTTTCTACAACCATCATCATGTGCAAGGAGGTGATATGGTTGGTTAACACACCATCATTTTAAGCTGCTTTGTCATCTCACATGTCTGTTTACAGTTGGGTTTACTTGAGGCAGTTTTCGGCACACTCAATTTCAGCCCAGATAGCAGTTCAGTTCCTTCTTCTGAATAAAATTATACTGAATTTAAAATTTACAAGGGAATCTTCTTCCCAGCACTTTGCTCTAACAGAAGTCCAGCTACTTCCACATACAGCAGCTGGAAGTCTGCAAGTATAATGGACAATTATCCAAAGAAGTCACTAAGGCTGCAAAGGTTTCCTCTGATTGTGATATGCATTTGTGTGAATTCCAACACTTCCACGTTGCTTTACAAGCATAGCTATAAGCTCCAAGTGGCCATGTATAATCCCTATTAACAGGGGGAAAAATTAAAGGCAAAAAAAAATTACCGGAAATGCAAAATTGTCTGGGACCACTTAAATACTAATCAATACACAGACCTTGTTCTCATGCGTCCCAGAGATTGGTTTTACAGAGTATCAGATAACTTGCAAATAAGTGTTAGAAAGTTTCTTCTTTAACTGAAAAGGCTGAGGCTATAGACATTTTATTTCACTATCTGTCAGACTGTACTGCTATGTTCTCCATGTCATTTCCATGTTTTTTCTGGCACTAGATTCAGATTGAAAATAAATTTTTTCCTTCACAATTCAATGAAAAGCACAGTTGCTTCTTAGTTCTCCATTATTTATTCTTCGGATGTAGCTCATCTGGCTTCTAATTTTCAAATAGATTTTTAAATTTCTATTTCAGTACTTCTATAAGGATAAGATGATTAGGGTCTAAAAAACAATCAGTATCCATATGAAATCCTATGTGCCTCTAGCAGGATCTAAACAATATACTTTCATGAAAGATTCCAAAGGATAGTTATGCAATGCTTTTTTGTTCATAGGTACAAGTCACACACCACATACAGGATACCAGAATCATCTTTAGTGCAATAGGCAAAGATATGAAAGAATGTGCTCTGGGGAAATCGAAGTATAAACATGTGATTGGTTTTTTCTCTAAAAAAACCAAACCAAAACAAAACCAAAACAAAACAAAACGCTGAACAAATGCTTTGACTGCAGAGGTAGAGGCTAAAATACCCTCAAAGACTGAGGGCTACCCCACCTCACCATGCTGAGCAATGTGACTTATATACAAGCTAATCTTATTTTGATATGGAAGAAACGTCACAGCACAGGGTGAAGAGACCGTAAAACCCCAGTACTTGGGTGCCATCATCTCTACTGTCTCTAACACAAATAACTGAAGGAATATAGAAGGAAACAAGGAGAAAATTAATGTCAGCTACAAATGTCCTCGCTTTTGTGTGCTTCAGACGGACTTCTATTGTGATTTGGTGTGCAATCAGGCTAAAACTCCTTTGTTTTCAACTCTACTCAAAATATAATTTCCTGATCTAATTCTGTTTATTACCAGTATGAACATTTTTGAACTTAAAATGTATCTGAGCAACGTTAATGACCCAAACATTAATTCTTAACAAGGCAGTACATTAGTTTACTGATGCAGATTCATTTTTGCCCCTAAGTACTCACACTAAAAATCCTCCTAAAAGACAAGTGAGGGTCTCACCCACGGAACCTCTTTCCTTCAAATAAGAAAGTCATAATCCGACATCAAGACAGGATAGTAACTTTGGAAATCTATAAAATTAAACCTAAATGTCTTTATTTTACACCGGAAAAGGGGGATGACTCTAGTCTTACACACACACACACACACACACACACAGAAAAAAAAAAAAGTATCTGGATGACCCCCCAGTGAAGCCTTTCTTAATTTGATGATCTGTTGCTTTGACATCTTTGGTCATTATGTGTTTCGTGGAGTGTTGTATTAAATAGAAACAACAGAAATAAATTTCAAACCCAAATATTTTAGATGTGTATCTGAAATGCAGATGCATGTGTCTGCCAAATGATTGGTGTGTTTAAAGCACAAAGTTGATTGACACGTGCTTTCACTTAATGATGGTAATTACGAAGAATAACAACTCGAAGCCACATCTGTTCAATATAACAATCTTGTTGTGCTATGCAGATTACATTGAGAGCTGTCAGAAATGCCAATTTTGCCACAAATCATGCACAAGCACATTTGTAAGACAAGAAACAGATTAATAAGCATCAACACTTTTCTGTAAACACTTGTTGAAGAGAATAAAAGCTGTTAGCACTGAAGGAAATGATACAACAGTGGATGCTTTCTCTATCAAGCTTGAAATAAGAAATCACAGGAAGGACAAAAGTGCAGGCTGAATCCCCAAAGAAAAAGTCCCTCTGTAGCAGATCAAGATGTGGAAAACTCAACAATTACACTACATGCAAACAACACATAATCATATTTTTTCTTTCATTTTGCTCAGTTCTCACTTAAAATCTACATTTTTGACAGCAGTAGATAATGTAAAAACAGGGTGTTTTTAAGTTGTACTGAACTGAAATATCAGTTTTTTATTTAATTGCAGAACATGCAGATCTAAATTGAAGATAAAACCACTAAATGAAGAAAACTGAAATTGGTAACTCATAAACATATGAAATTTTTTATCATATCATAACTGTAGGTGCCTTTATTCAAAAGCTGTTTAAGATTCAGGGTCACGTTTTTTTCTATAGCAAAGGAGCATGGAATTATAGGCATGCAGTCTCAGAGAAGTCATTAATGTAATATGACTTTGCTTGCTTTTGTATGACAGAAGACATTATACAGCTAACATGCAATATAACTGTAGAATAAATAAATAACATGACTTATAAAAAGATTTTTAGATATATTCCCCTGTAAAATATAATTAAAAATTGAAATGAAGATTTTTTTTAAATCTCTTTGAGAAGCAGTTTTCCACTGATGTGACTTAGTAGACTCTAAATAATCAACACAGAAACTGTACATGCACTTATAATAGAAACTTAACAAATCATCTTTTTGGGTTTTAAGTATTTATTTTCCAAATTGTCTAAGCTTACTCTTGTTCACAGGCTGCTAGAGCAGATAAACTGTATACTCTCTTAGTGGATCAGTTAGACATCCTGCAGATTTAGCCAGAGAGGAGACCTTCTTTGTGAATCATTTCTTTCTAAGTTTAGCTTTAATTTGCCTGAGTTTGATCAAAATATTTTTCCAGTATTCATTGATAATGCTGGCACAGCTGCCTCAGGCGTTTAAAGCATACAGAGAAGCCAACAATGATTTACAATACCTAAAGATTTCATAGAAAGACTCTTTAACCATCTAAGTAATATAATTTTGTATAATCTACAAAATGTCCAGAAAGAATAGTACAGTTATTTTCATACTCTGGGCTTATTCACTTTGCAATAAAGTGAACAAAATATTTTTGTAACTAATAGGAGAGATCTTACAGAACGTTAAGTCTCATATTCCACAAATCACTTAATTATGAGGCTATCCTCCCTAAATCCACAAAGTTACATACAAAGTTTGGATAATGGAATGCCAGGCTAGAAGGGACCTTAGGGATCATCCAGATCAAACTTTTTTTTGTATGAAATCCACACTGTGTTAAAACTGCATGGTTCCTATCAAGCTACCTACCTGCATCTGTGATCACAGTTCCCAATGAGGAAACCAGGGAAATATTTTCAGAACACATTCAGAACTTTAAAACTTGCATTTAAAATTGTCCATAAAATCTTTCAAACTTTACAAGAAAAAAAAAACAGCAGCTACCAGGACTTTAAACACTTAATAGCATTGCTTCTATCAAGCCATTAGCTACAGAATTAACATTCAGTGGTTATTTATTGCAACTGTCAAGCAGCAGCAGTGATATCTCTTAGCCAGCAGGTTTGCAAACTGAGTCCCTGTTCCAGCCAGGGTTGAAAGTTCTTGACTAAGGAGCCCACCTGCCCATCAGAATCATCATTTAACTCCCTCTTCAGGGTATGGCACAGCGTGCTTCCTACTGCAGTAGGAAAGGATTCTCTAACCTAATGTTCTTCATCACAACAAATATGTAAGCCTGAACAAATTTTCTCAGACACAGCTGCTTCTATGGTATCTCGGCATTTGAGTAGATGATTTGCAGAAATTCCACTGGGAAGGAGGTACTTTAAAGGCTGCCAGGGAGTGTGATAGGGCTAGAAGAAGAGTGAAGAGGCACAGCTGTGACAGCTGAAAGCACGATAAGCTGCCACTGATCTGTTTCTATGCTTATCACAACACCCATTAATCAATTCCAATCACAGCAGGCCCACCAACTAAACTATACTCCACCTCTCAAAAACTGACTACTCAGCCTTGTAATCTTCCTGAAAAATTGTTCATCTGAAAAAGTGTCAGAGGAGCATTATATTACTTACTTTATTTAAAAAACTATTATATTTGCATTTAAAAAAAAATAAAAATCAAGCAATAGTCAAAACATCCACAGGCCTTTCTTCACAAAACTGTTCAAAATTTCACTGTCTTGATTATTTTTGTGTGCAATTTTAAATGAAATCTTTTCCTTTCTGCTTTTTCTAAGTTGCACCACAGATGCTACTTTTAGTGAACCTGAGATCAACAGTAGACCTTTAGGTCTGTATCTTAAAGACAGCCTAGAATATAAATAGTATTTACCCTATCATTTAGAAAGGGTCTCTTTAAATACAGGTCTTCATGAAAAAAAAATAGAATTACACAAAAATGACAGAACACACAAATATATCGAATGCACCAAATTGCACTAACTGAAACACAAGTAGGTATGTTCTGATTGATGGTAAATTTCCTATTATTTTTATAATTTGCTTTGGTAAGTTTACTTCCCAGTGACATTAGTGCTACCCTGAATTTGAGTTTTCTTTAGAGCAAAGGGTTGAAGGGACACCCTTAACCACTGTTGGTATACATCACCAGCTCATCTGATGTGCAAATTCTGTAGGTTTTGAAGGAGTAGTCTGATCTGTTTGGTATATGAGCTGCAGTAATATTTGTTCCCTAGAACAAGTGAGCAGGCAGTTCTGTAATTTGGTTCCTTGTTCACTCATTTTCTAGTCATTACTGCATTTTACAGTTACTGCTTTTGCTGGCCTCAGGTCTGCTCACACCAGAAAAGTTGTCGTTTTAGAGAACAAAACAGCAACAAATTAAAAGCAGAATGAAGAAAATTGTACTTTCCCCAACATGTTAAAGGATAACATTGGGACACCTTTCCACAGATTTTCAAAGTTAGCCTGAGGAGTGAGACCCCTTGGAACCAGAAGTGACCATATGTGGATGTCTGGCCCCCAGCATGCTTGGTGACACAGAACTCAGTCCCGTGTTGACAGCCCAGAAGCTTTAAGCTCGACCAGGCATCAGAGAAAGCACTTCATCAGAAGCCTGGCTACTTAAAACAACCAGTTGGAAGGATTAAGTGCACTTTGTATATCTCTTTGCAATGTCAGTTTAAAGCTTGGAAGGAGGTTTTCAGAATAACCAAATACATTTAGAAGCCAGAGTCCCTTTACTATCTAGTGGGATCTGTGCATCCAAAGAACATGGCAAGTTTTGGAAAATCTCCCAATATGATACACCACTAAAACAGCTTTCATATTTATGCAGCTGTCACGTCATTGAAGGATTGTATTCACTCTTTTTATAAAAGTTGTGTATTTTAATAGTGGAATGGGTTTAGAAAAACTAGATGCCTGCTGTGGCATTTTTGGAATTGTACTATTTTCCAGAGAATGGCACTGTTGTTTCCCAAGACCATGTTACAAATCCAGGCAATTCATAAGGCTCCAAAACATGTACTTGAAGAGAGTTGCTATTATTTATCAACAGTTTTCTAGCTGATCACAAGCAAAAGAAAGAGCCTGACAAAATTACAATACAACAGCACAGAACATCAAATAGCAAAATTTACACTCGTTTAAAAAAGCAGTAGTCCACAATTACCACTGGCACGGAATTTGCTTTACTTTTGAATTCTTCCTTTATTTAGTAGGATGGCATCAACCATCTAAGTGTTGAGAGAGGTCTTTCATGCCATTTTAAATCTCTTTTATTACCACGACAAAATTCTGAGAGATCCTATATGATATTCATATAATACATATTGTCATGTAATATCACATGACTTATTTCTATGCTTATTATTAAAATTATTTTGGCAAATAGATGAATATGCTGCATGTATTGGCACTGCAGAATGGACACAGTAAACATGCTGGGGAAATTCTGAATTTAGAATCAAATCATGTAAGTTATATAGTATTTCTAACCCTATAAAAACTTGGTAAGTACAATAAAACTGCTATTTATTTTAATATTCATCCCATTCGTATCTTTTGTCACCTTCATCGTATGGGAGTTTAAGGATTTTTTTTCCACTCTCTTGATCTCCCTTCAAGACAGGTACAACTCATTCTTCTTCTAGATGGCATTTCCAGGAACAATAGCATAGTGTAAAAATACTACCTGTATAATATAAAAGAATTTTGATTCTCGGGCCCTGCAATAATTTCCAAATTCAACACCACCACCCCTCCTTTTCTCTCCCCTGTTTTCAGCTCTAAATTCTTTGGGACACAAGTTTCCTCTACAACTGGAAAATGCCTATCAAAGAATGAGCATCTCAATAATCCTTACCTGAGCAAATTTCCTGATGCAGCCTCTGCAGTGGTGAACTAAAACAGCTTCACCTCTTCAAACTACTTTCACACTCTGATTTTGCATTTACACTCTAATAGAAAAGTTGATATATTTCTCATGCAAAAATTAACAAGAAAAACTGAGGGAGTAAAAAATCTGTTTCCAGCAGGCAAAGCACAGCTTAAGAAACTACAGACACCATCAGCTTAGAGACCTGCATCCCATGAAGACAGAATATACCAATGTGCTCTGGATATAGAGACATTTAACACAGAAGTAACAGAAAATAAATCAGATGTGCACACACATGAGAATGTGATTGCTCTATGAAAACATACTAGCACAGAAATCTATCACATACCAGGTTTAGAAGTATCTAATAGGAATCCAACAAGTTGGTCCTAAGCCACTACGCTACATGGATGTGACTTTTATTGACCTCTTTGATCATAAAGAGCTCTGGAACTGTCAAAAGAAATGTACAGGATTCCCAATTTATGCAAATGCTCAGGTGTGACAAACAGCAAAAGTGACTGCCAAAATAAAATAATCTTATTCAACACAAAAGCCAACTTTGTGCATTCAGAGTTATATTGTCAATTCTATAATGATAAAAATACATTTTATTGTGACTACAGAAATGAGAAATGGAGCTGGTGGACTGCACTGCCTACTGAATTATTTATTTCCTACTGAAAAAGCCTGCCAGATAACTCCTTCCTTACCAAAGACATAGGAAATTAAGATACTGCATGACAGGAGAATTTCTGCTAAGTAGTAATCACCCTAACACTGTGTAACAAAAAAGTATCAGCATCGTGCTAAATACAATGGCTCCCCCATTCTAACACCTGGACAAGGCAAAGAAATATTTCAGTCACACTATGCCTTTAGCCTCAAAGCAAATTCCCAGTTTTAGTTAACTTAAACGTACCAGCCACAAGAGCCTATTTTTAGGTTGAGCTGTATGCAACGTTCAACATTTCCAAAATACTGTGATGAATTTCAATGCTTTTACAAAACAGTTCTTTAGATACTGCCCACAATGAATTCTTTCAAGGATTTCTTCTTTCACAGTTAGAATTTTATTTTCCTCTGAAAGCTCCAATTATCTGAGAACTCAGGAGAAAGCCAACTATTCTGTTTTGCACCTGTGTGCATCCAGATCACTGATGTCTTTACTCCTCTGAGCAGAGGATGCCGGTAAATGCCCTCCCAGGACAGCACCGCTGGGCCACAGCACAGAGCAGAGAACAATCTTTATTCCCTGGACAGCAGAGCCTACCAACACAGTGTTGCCAGTGCAATGTGTCAGAAATGTGTTTTATATATTGTATATCTTAGTGAAGCCTCATCTTTCCCGGGCCACAGCTGTAAACTAATAGCATGGAAGTCTAGTCTTAAGCACAGTGAAAAGGGGCCGTTAAACTGACAGATTAAAAAGGTTCCACATGGGTTCTAGGTACTGTAAGAACAGTCACACATGTTCATTCAACATCAATATTAAAAAGCATGGGCAGGCAAAACTGCAGGGCTCACCTTCAGGCAGTGCTCTTGAGTCCAGCTAATACAATCTACTTTTGCTATTACTATATACAAGGATGTTTGACATCTCATACAAGGATGGGTTGTGATTAACTAAGTCCCTTAACAGTGCTATAACTGTATCCATGCCAAGTGTGCACCACATTAATAGCTGAATTCTTAAAACAACTTATACATAACCTACTCCCTACAAGTTAAAAAAATACCACCTTAGCTAAGCAGATTCCCCAGAAGTTAAGAATCTATTTCTTCAATAAGATCTGTTCCTAAAGACATTGATCACTGAATTGCTTTGCAACTGAGATATGAAACATTCGAATACTTTCTCCCCCATCTATTGAATGAGAAAGTGTTTCTCACCTTTGCAAAGCACTTTGAGATCTACTAGATGAGAAACACTGTAGATTTTCATGCAATTCCAGCCACAGCTGCAGAACAAGAGATAGTTTTATGATGACTCAATAGCATCAGAAGTGGAAAGGTCAAGTCACAGCTAGTAGGATCCAAGAACATTAATACTCTGCAAAGAGAAACCCTCTCTTGAAATTATATCTATCAAGAAATGTACTTAATTTCTGGATTTCTAACAAACAAACAAACCTTAACAAAAAACCACAAAACCAAAAAAAATCCCACCCCTAACTTTTGTGCAAGACTTGATATGTACATCAGGAGTATATATATATACAGTATTGATCCTACTGATCTGTCTACAAAACACATAATATTTAAAAATTCCCATTATTTCAAAAAAAGTATTGGCTTCCCCCCCCCAAGAGATAAGACTGCTTTACTACTGCTGCTTTCATTTCATAGGGGTTTTTTAAAGTCCTTTATCCATTGCAATGCCATTAACATGCAGACAAAACAATTCTGGAAGAATCCCACGCTATCAAGACACAGCTAATAAAACAGTTTCTAGACCTGTGGTCTGAGTTTTTGTAAGCACAATAATTGGTAAGTTGGATTGCTTCATGCCCATTTTTATGCTTTTATTAAAGCAGTGAGATTGTGAATAAACGCAGACTGCTCATTAAACAAGGATTCTCTCTAAAAAAAAAAAAAATCTACCTCTCCATCTGATTTACAACCTCACTTTCACAAGAAGCATAGCCAAGGCTGGAGAAGGACAAGTATAGTTTATCTCGGATCTTCTTAGCCCTTTGGATACAGCTTGAAATTATGATGTGAGACATGCTAACAAGCACTGGGGATTATTTTAAACAGGGGACAAAATAAATAATTCTTAAGTATTAAACTTCTCTGAACACATTGAGAGGTTTTCCCAAAAATACTTCTCTCTTATTCAATGCAAACCTAAACCTTAATAAACCTCGGTTTCACATTAGAACACATTTACAACACTTCTATGTACAAAGTTAACCTGTTAAAAAACAAAATATTGTAAGCTATTTCTTACCTACCAGTTAGAACAGAAAACATCAGAATTTCCAAGTTCCATTCTGAATTTCACTCTCGACCCACTATGTGATTTGTGGGAGAGACAAGGAGGAATAAAGAAGTCACCCAAGCTCCTGGGCAGTAAAACATTAGTTTATTTGTAGGCATTTTGGCAATTAGAAGTGGTTTAAGAGTGAAGTTAAACAGTCATAATATTTTTTCACTGAGCCATCATCTTTCCTGGGTTTACATTTTCCAATATTAAATCTGAGCTATTATATTTCTTTTTTGGGGCTATTCACATGAATATGACAGGAAAAGTTATTCCTTGATATTGTTTATGTAGTTAAACCCACTATATTAGAAATATATTTGTGATATTGATAAAAAACGTTATTAAACTGTATTATGGACAAGCAAAATAACATATTTTTTCCCTTAATAGCAACTTTAGAAAAAAGAAAATTGTAAACTAATAATGTGAAAACTAAGTGTAGGATAGTAGGTGTTTTTGTATATAGTGACAGCTAATCTCGATGGTTACAGCTATGCTATAGCTGCCATATAATTACTTGAGGGAATATATAATAGAAAAGTTGTTCTATAAACTGTAAAAAGACCCCGAGGGAACAGATTTTCCTACAGACCCTGGCAGGAGCGACAACTTTCCCGGGGCGACGGGGCCCGACACGCCTTGGGCAGCGCTGCCATCCAGCGGCTGCCGCGGGAACAGCAGCCACGGCCCGCACAGCCCCACGGCATCCCGCCAACTTCCACCGGGCTTTTCCACTCCCCCACCGGAGGGGAAGGAAAAAACATCACCACATCAAATATCCATCTTCTTGAAACTACTCTTTTCAAGAAACATATTGTATAGCCAGCAGAACTTTTATAAGATAAGAGAAAAAAAATCCAAAACTATAAAAGTCTAGACAGTCTCGTTACCATCCATGTTTTTCTAAGAATGCTGCTCGTGGACAGTGCTGGCATGTGGCAGAATGCAAAATGCTAAGAGAATCATCAAAGAAGTGCTAATAAGTGACAAATGGTTTTGGATAGAGTTACTCAATCACCCCTGGCAGTGGACTACAGTAGAACTAAGTAGGGAAGTATCCTGGATCTCTCTGGAAACAGTCAGGATATGGCAGCACACCAACCCAGAACACCAGCCAGGGCTCTTGCTGCTGGAGTATTTTAGGGGTCCACAATCTAACAAAAGCTATGTCTAGAGCACTTTGCATGGATCCCCCAGACCACATGAAGCTGGACCCAGCTCCCTGCAGTGTCTCGGGGGTAATCCCAGAAGTCAGTGACTTCTGATAGCAGCAGTAGAGGGAAGAGCACAGGCTCAATCCTGTAGCATTAGTCACAGATGTCTAAAGTGACTATTCTGAGACACATTTACAAAGGTTTTATGCAAACAGAAAACAAACTGATATCCTCATTGCATTAGTCCATTGTTTATCACTCTTGCTACACAAAACAAACCCCACAGTTCTACCTCAGAGCACTCTGTAAGCATCTTTACACAGCAATCTGGAGTCCCTCTCCTGATAACCAGAAAAATTAGAAAAACTGATACACCATTGCACAGCAGGATGAGGAGTACAAAGGAACAGCTTTGCATACTTCCCTTTTGGGCTGTGTGTTAAATGCTTAGGGTGGGGTACAGTAGTATAAGAAGTTTATTTATATTATACACATACATCACCCCTTGATTAATTATCTTGTTGTGAGAGTCAAGTGTAGGAGATGAAACTTGTATATTACGGGTCACAGTCAAACAACTCAGCTGGCCTTCAATTCTTAATACTGGCCTTCAATTCTTATACTTTTCTGATTTTATCTTCATTAATCAAATATTTAAACAGAGTCCTACTTACCAACTTTGCTATCTACTGTTGAAGATGACTCAGGAGCTCAAAAACCATCTCTTTTATTCCATACTTACCCATCTGACTTTGCCATGTTCTTTATGGACACACAGCTGATATTAAATATAATTTAATTTACATGGTTTAACTTCACATTTTATCAACTCACCTTAGTTGTGCTGTCTTTTTGTATACATGACAATACACAGATAGTAAAGTTGTGATACAAACTACCAATAGAGAATTTCATATTCCATTTGTTCTATCTCTGAAAGATACCTGAAGTAATATTTTATGTTGTTCTTGCTGTTGAAGAACCATTAGCTCAGAAGACTTCTTTCTCAGTTTTGTCCTGTTTTCACTGCAACAATCACAGGAATGTTATTAGATTACATAAATCCAATTCTAGAAACCAATATGATTCATGCATACTAAAACAACAAAAACAAATCAAAAAATAGTGCAGGAAACAAATTCAAGATCAACCAAATCTTGTTACATATCCTGATTCAAAGTCCTAAAAAGAGTATAAAATAAAGAAAATATGACAATTATTTTTTAATATAGAAAAGTAAAAATATCAGGACTTAAAAAACAAAACAAAACAAACAAACAAACAAAAAACAACCAATCAAAAACCAATCCTCTCTTGGGAAAATGCATAAACCATCTCAAATACTACCAAAAGCCAAGAAGGGAACTAAAATGTTGTGCTAAAATAATAATATAAAAAAAAAACAATTCAAACAACCCAAAAATCCCCCTTACCATGAAATCAGAAAAGCTGCAAAATACACAAAAGCAACAGGACTTATCTAATCACAGTGTTTTACTGTATATGAAGAATGAGAAGAAATTTCCTGTCCAAAAATAATAGGTTGCATTTGCAGAGGTGAATCAGATGTAGTCTCCTCTTCTGCCTGCAGATGCCATTACTGGATCAAATTAAATCTGGACTGGAGCTTGCTGTTTTCCTTCATCTAGAATTCTCAAGCAAGTACTAGAAGAGTTTACTTATCCTTAATTTCTAAGACTGATACACATTCTTTAAAAAGCATAGCTAGACTGCCTTTGTTTTAAAAATGCATTTATATACAACATGTCTCAATAAAGATGGACTACCGTTGTCTGAAGGATTCTCATGTAATCAAGTCTCACACTCTGAAGATATACTTCCTTCCAGGACTGTTATTTTTACCTGAAATAAACATGTTTCTTAGGGATAAAAACAAACAGGTTATCTGTCTAATCACAGTTAGTTGGACTCTCATGGTTTTACCAATTTTCACCAAAAAATCAATTTGTTTAATTTTTTTGCAGTAGTTTAATGCTGCACATATTAATGCTGAATGATGTTGGAATGTGTAATTTCAATTTTATTATCCTACTATTAAATAAATAAAACTAGACTCAGAGCTATAACGACAAAAAGAGTTGCAGATCAGTACTCTCAAGATCATTAAGCATTTGTATTGATGTTATACCATTTTTAAAATAAAGTATGGAACTGAAGAAATACCTATTTCTTATTAACTTCTTAAAGCGATTTCTATTATAAAGGGAATGTTTTCCATTAGTTAGATTTTTCCTAGTTGCACATTTTCAAATTAACCTAGGGTGCAGCAGCTTGAATATCCCATCTCTCCACTTTACATTTCAACTAAAACAACCACCCCTCCTTTTATATCAGTCAATAAAACCCATGGGTCAAGTACATATAGTTCTAATTACATGATGACTTTTTACCTGAAAGCTGACTGAAGAGCATTTTCCTGGAGGGAGAAGACATTAAAGGAAACAACAAACAAACACCACCAAAAAAACAACTTCAATAACCCACAGCCTGACTGTGCATGTTCCTGACTGTTCACTCGAAGTTCATTTCAGTCACACAGAGCTGAAAGACTGTAGGTTTGAGAATCTCAAAACCTTTCAAGACCAAATATGGCATTCTTAGCAAAACCATGGCATTATCTGCTACAGTGACTAAGTCTCAGCCAAAATCATAAAAGTCCTGTGTATGCAAGTGTGTGTGACTGGGCTCTAACCGTCCTTGTGGCTGCAGATGAAGATACAGTAACTCAAAAACATTAGCCAACAAGAGGCAGCACACATGCTGAGGTGCACAGCACATCAAAGCTCACGGGTAAGCAAACACAAACCTCCACTTCAGAGTCAGAAGCTCAGTTGTTGCTCCAGCCTTGTAACCCTAAGTGATTTTTCTGTGTGGGTGCAACTGAAGTGTGAAGGAACTGTGTGAACAGTTACCTGCAGGAAGTAAACATCTTAATTCCATTAATAACAGTTCACTAATGAGAAGTGTGTTAATAAATATTATTAATATTAATCTGTAATCATTATTAATAAATAATAATAAATACAAATTAATAAATATATTCCTGTGAATGTAATTAACTTCGTGACACACTAAAACTTTTTCAATTGCATTGTTTTGGTGTCTGCTTTAGGGTTGAGAAGAAACTTCTAAAGGTACCATCATAAGAAGATTTTATGTATTACCACTGTCTGCCAAAGTTATCCAGACCCTGACTTTACAGTCAGATCTGCAAAAATACAAGATGGTGAAAGTATCTGGGCCATACTATCGAGCAACATTAAGGTCTACTTCAATTCCCCACCGTGCCCAGCAGGGGATGCAGATACCGTGTTCAGACATGGCAATTCCTGTGCTGACCTGGGCCTAACCCACACCTACCTCCAATGCATTGGAAAGACTAATAAAATAATATACTGTTCAAATCAATACATCCCAAAATTTGCCTGCTATAATCCCAATTCCTTGACATTCATAACTTATAAATACATTAGCCTACAGTTATAAATATACCTTACCTCATGGAATATTACACCAATAGATTACTGGAGCCTCAGCCAGGCTGGCTGATGTATTAATGCAGCACGCTCTGAGAGCACCAGCTCACTCTGATGATGTACTGTGACCATACAGATCCTAAGAATAAAGCACTTCAATGATGTACAACTGTAACAAGAGTACAGAGCTGAAAAAAGCACTAGCAGGAGTAGGTTTTGTTAACATATTACTTTAGAATGTGAATATGGTATTAACAAGGGGAAAAAGAGAGGGATTGATTAGTCAAACCATTAGATAAGGCTAGTTAGCACAGAGAAGAGGAAAAAAGAAACAAAAAGAAAAAAAAAAAAAAAAAACACAAAACACCACAAAAACACCCTCAAAACAAACCCCAACCAAGCAGCAAGAACCTACTGGCAACATTTTCACTCATCCTGCAAAAGCTAAATTTCATATCATTAAGATGGCCTAATATCTCAGTTAAAACTATCTGAAACTCATTTGTTTGCATGGTCACTTCCTCCTGAGTTTCAGAAAGGCTAAAAGCTTAAGGGCAGTTTGAGCTCCAAGTTTGTTTTTTAGTTATAGAAAGAAAAAAAGACGAAAAAATTTAAAAATTCTCATAAGAATACACAGAACTACAAAACTCAATGTTTCCTAAGCAATGCTTCCCATTAAACACAAGAATAAAGCAAACATCATTAATCACCTGGGCAGGTGGAACATCAGTAACACTTGAATGTAATTTTACAATGGACACTTGACATGATACCACAATATTGACTTGTAGATACAGGAAGGGGTTGAGTATTCTGACATTAATCGGTGTAGATTACTGCATAAGCATTCAGCCTCCAAATGTGTGCTGTTCATAGAGGAAAGTTAATGTGTATTAGTAGAGGAAAGAAACACAGGTAAAGAAGTTTTCTGTTTTGTTTCACTTGTGAGCTACAGAAAACAACTCTTACTAATATTTCATATTTCTACACTACGATACTTTGAGCAAGAAAGCAATACTCTCAGCAACAAAGGAAGGTCTCAAAATCAACTGTACCCAGATGAAAAATCAACAATGAATTTACATTTGAAGTCATAAAAAAATAAATAAATATTGGTGTTCAGTTACATGATGTAGTTTTACTCTTTACAATTTCCATGCTTAGATACACAATTCAGAAGGACCAGTTACGTTCTTAGAACGTCAGCTGAATATAAAGTAATACATTTACACAAGTACAAATATATCAGGTTTCTTTTCATTTTTACAGCACAAAAAGCTGAACAACTAAATAAATATACTTTAACCCTGGAGCAGACTTGCAAAAGCTTTTACAGTAACAAAGCAGTTAAGCATCACACCTCATGTCAGAAGAAAATTATTAGCTGATACAAAAATTGGTGAATATTTTTGATGGCAGCACTGTGCCACTAGACATTTTTTGACTAAGTACAATGGTATACTAGTCTTTAAGAAATACACGTGGGTTACCGGATCAGCATAATTACCCTCCTCATTTCCTCTAAATTAGGAAAGTGCAAAATCCCTGAATAACAGCATCAATTATATTTACAGTATGAAAGTTTTCAAAAGAAAATGATGGCTGACTCTACTGCAGTCTTTTTACAAAGAATAGTTCTAAGAACCTAACACGTTCTCAGAGACTGAAATTCCCAAAATGCTGAACACCTTCCCTCAGAAGGAAAGGTGACAGCTGTGAATATCTGGTTTGTAAGGTGTGCTGGGTTTGGCTGAGGTCATTTTTTTCACTATAGCTAGTATGGAACTATGGTTTGGATTTGTGCTGAACACAATAATAAAAAATAGATGGTTTTGTTATTGCTGAGCAGCACCAACACAGAGCCAAGGCCTTTCCTCATACTGCCATGTTGGCAAGGGGGCTGGGGGTGTTTGAGAAGTTGGGAGGAGACACAGCCAGGACAGGTGACCCCAACTGACCAAAGGAATATTCCATACCATTTGACATAATGCTCAGTATATAGAAAGAGAGGAAGGAGGAAAGGGAGGACATTCAGAGTGATGACATTTGTCTACCCAAGTAGGAATGATGGAGGCTCTGCTTTCCTGGGGATGGCTAAACACCTGCCTGCCCAGGGGAAGCAGTGAATTGATTTCTTCTTTTGCTTTACTCATGTGCACAGCTTTTGCTTTCCCTATTAAACTGTCTTTATCTCAACTCAGGCGGAGTTTTCTCACTTTTACCCTTTCATTTCTCTCCCTGACCCCATTGGGTGGGACTAAGTGAGTGGCTGTGTGGGGCTGAGCTGCCAGCTGGGGTTAAACCATGACAGTTTGTTTTGGTGCCCAACATGGAGCTCAGAAGGTTTGAGATAAGGACAGATTTGATTGGAATATGTTAGATGGAATTTATAGCCCTTATTGCTGTTTTGCTGCTTTGGGCAAACTGGGCTCAACTGTATGAGAATCTGAGCTCATTAGTGGCTGCTTTTTGCTTTCACTGCTTGTTGTGCTGCTGATCACCTTGCTCTGCTCCTCCTGGGAACATTCTGATATCAGCAGTGGTGATGCACAGGGACTAGCAGATGGCTGGGGCATGGCTGCTGTTTGTGCTGCTGCACTGGCCACGCTGGAAGTCCAGTGTGAACACAAGTCAAGGAGACTAGGACCTGTGGATGAGTCCATAGGGATATCCACCTGCAGCCCCTGGAGGATCCATACCCAAAGGAGCAGGTGAATGCTCGAAGGAGGCTGTGACCCTGTGGGAAGCCCACACTGGAGCAGGGTCCTGGCAGGACCTGTGGAGCCATGGGGAGAGAAGCCCACGCTGGAACAGGTTTGCTGGCAGGACTTGTGACCCCATGCGGGAGCCCCGCTGGAGCAGCCTGTTCCTGTGGGACCTCACCCTGTGGAAGGGACCCACACTGAAGCAATTAATGAAGAATTGCAGCCTGTGGGAAGGACCCACAACCCCATGCTGGAGTAGAGGAGCAGGTATTCCAGCTATTGGAGCAGAGATTCCCCTGCAGCCCCTGGTGAAGACCATGGGAAACAGAATTTCTTCTTTTGCTTCGCTTGCATGTGGCTTTTGCTTTCCCTATTAAACTGTCTTTATCTCAAACCCAGGAGTTTTCTCACTTTTACCCTTCTGATTCTCCCTCACTGGTGGGGCAGTGAGGGAGCAGCTGTGTCGTGCTTAGTTTCCAGTTGGGGTTAAACCATGATAGAAACTTCGATGTACAGGAAAAATCTTTGGTTTTAGCTTACAAACTTCACTGCTCTATTGTCAGTAAATTGTGCTCACTCCAGGCCTCCTAAAACCCAGTTTTAAAGAATAAAAATTCAAATTAATTTCCATCCTTCCTGTCAACTTGCACTGGCTTCAGCCAACAGACTAACATTAAAGCGTTAAACAATGACTACAATAAAAAGCATAAGGAAGTAGTTGACTGGGAAAATTCTCTACAGCCTCATGGGTTAACACATATTTAGAGATATGTTTCTATTCCAATATGAATAGTACTGAAAATCATTTGAGCAATCAAAAGATATCTGACTAGCAACAAACCCAGTGTGAACTTACTTCACATCACGTTGAAGAGCAGCATCACTGATGCACTTTAAGCTCAGATTTCTCAATGATCTACAAAACCACTTAAAAAAGCATTTATCAAATAGGGTTGGTAAAGTACTCTTACTATCTCTCAGTTTTTCTCTACAGAAACAAATACAAAGGTTTTGCTCTGTTTAAAAAAAGGTATAAAAAACCCACTTGAAGTTTGCAGTAACACTACTAGATCATAATGCAGCAGAAGTGAAGCAACAACTCAAAAAAAAAAAGAAAATTGGTTCCCACATTTACCTTTCAAGTGTCCAAATTAGGAAGGCAGTCTTCTTACCTAACTGTATGCAACATAACATGTGTTATGAATGCCTTTCAAAGGAACCTCCCACACAGTCCTAAATCATGGCTTGTGATGAAGAGATGTGAATGTCCCGCCAAGCCTTTACTGTATTTCCCAGTTGTTCCCCAGGAGTTTTAGTCTACCTGTTCATAACATCTCCAACTGATTTTTTACTTACTGCATTAAATTATTTCCTATAAACTTAGGTAATAATAGACATTTATTAAAACAAAACGAATTGTACTTTCAAGTCTGGCAGCCACTTAAGGAATTTTTTTTGGTGAAATGTAGGGTACTTATCCTCACACAAACATGTCACTTACTTTCACATCACTCACTCACTAATATTAGTAATATTATTGTGGCATATGTTACTTTGCCTTCATGCAATAGCAAAGAGTTTCCTTTCATTTGTCGATAACGTTTTATACCCACTCTATCCTACCAGGTGAAAGCTCTGAGGTTTCTGTGTGTTCTCGAGTCCCATTCCATTTCCAAGCAAATTCAACTTCACCTGTTTCAACCTGTCCTCCTTGAGTCTCAGTAGTTTCACTACAAACAGTTTGAGATTGCAGTGATGGCTGTCCTTGTTCAAGTTCAAAATTCATAATAAGGGAATCAACCAGAGAGTCCAGTTCATCCAAGTCCATAAAAGGTTGGGGTATCTTCTGGATAGGGTTGTTTGCAGAAGACAAGGCAAATAAACTGAAATAGTTGTTAAAATATCCACCTATGACAGAAATATTTTCTGCAAAGCTCCTGAGGGGGCTTGTGTTTCTGTACAACCCTATGAAGAACAGAGACAAGAAGAATCAAATGCAGCATTTTGCAAAGGCAGACCAAGTCGTCCTCCCTCTTGCTTTACAGGTCTCCTGTAGCCCACAGATTACTATCAAGACAGCTGATAACCCAGATAAATACCTTGTAACATCGAAGAAACAATTCGACAGACTTCAGTTAGGCACTGCTCCAATTCCAAATATTTCACAGCAATCTTAGTGCTTTTCTTTATTTCTCGATACAGAGATTCTTCTCCTGGTAACTGAGATTCTATTTCTTTCTGTATTATCAAAGAACGGTTTAAAAAAAACCCAAATACATGACAATATATTAACTATTAAACATGCCTATTATGAATTCAGTCACATACAACAGGCCAATGCCAAAACACAAAATCCAACTGACACCAAGTCACACAAGTGAGATAGCACCAGAAAGACTACAGATTGTTGACGAGGTTAAAAGAAGGCAAATGAAACTAAAATCCATAATAAACTTGGCTCTTAGGAGACAGATTAAATGATCTATCCTGGCTCTTAATTGAAAATACCAATAACTACAGCAGCAGCTATAAGTTACACTAGAATTACTGAACTTAAGGCTTTCAACTTAAAAGAAAACAAAACAGGTGGTTAGGCTTATGATGAGCATAAAATGAAGAAAGATAAAAGTACCTCCAGAAATACTTTAAGTGAAACAAAAATCAAAGAGTTTTGAGTGGAAATGTAATAGCCAGAAAACTTAGCATCCCAATCACAGGAATGCTGCTGAGACAGGAACTGTTATCATGCAAATGTAAATATACAGAAGGTAGTTTCAATTCCTCTTCTTTGATAAATGTATTCTTCAAATTTAAATGCCAGACACAAAGCACACACATTTTGCGAAGCATTTCTCTTACCTTTCTGCAGTAAGAGATGTTATTTTCAAGGAATCTGGCTAACGCCACAACGTTATCCTTTATTCGATTCTGAATCTACAAAGAAACTTTTAATTATATTGTACACTTGATTGAAGTCAAAGTACATTCATATTTTAAAAGGATAAGAATGAATACTGGCACACTATTAAGAAAAATACTCTAAAGCAGAAATAATGTTTTCTGCAACATAACATGGAATTTTTCAAATGTTAACAGGCTACTTCCTTATACTTTACTCTCTATTATGTGTATCATCTAGTATCATCTACTTCACAATTTACCACCTAAGTAAATTAAAAGCACAAAAGAACAGACTGTACCTTAAAAAAACCCTCTATGATCAAGTGCCTTCAAGATATAGTAGTAGTTTTTAATCTTACTTTCATCTCACCTCATTTTGTGGACATTGTTTCAGAAGTTTTTTCTGTACCATTCTTGCTTTCTCCTGTACAGCATCAATGAGAAATTCCAGACCCAAGCCTACTCCATCATAAATGGCAAGTACAAATTCCTTTTAAAAAAAAGGTTCAAAATGCAATGATTAAAGAAACTGATTTGGTCTTAAAAATTTAAATTAAAAGAGATTTTCTGTAGTGGGCTAGAAACAATTTTGTTTTCAGCAAATTGTTCAGTGCAGGCCTATTCAGTCACCTGTCATTCTTGGACCACTGGTGCTCAGCACTGTAACCTCCTTTTCCTAACTTTGTTCAGATTTCTGAAAACTCAGTGTGGTACTTAAACACAGATTACTGAAATATAAGTATTGAATTTCAGTGAAACAGGTAGACTTGTATAATCTCAATGCAGATACAATCCCAAAAGCACAGTATTTCTTTCTCTTTACAAGTGTAAGTTACACACATTTAAAGTGAAGCTTTTAAGGGAAAAAAATGTCAAAAGGTGTTAACACATCTGTTTTCACCATAAAAATGAATGTACTATATGTACTTAATATAGTTGGTGAAATTGTTATTTGTAACCATTTGCTTCTGAGCAGTTACTGATAGTAAGTGACAGCAACATTAAAATTACTATTCATAATTACTATTTCTAATAAACATTTTTTTACCCGTAGACTAGATGCAGGAATATTGTTCTCTTCAGGAAATGAAATATCAACTGTTGTGACTACTGCCAAGTGTCCAATGTATTTCACTGTTTGTTTTACTGTTTGGTTTACTTTGCTCCATGCTTCTGTTACCATTGAGGATATATCTGAAGAACATCCCTGAGAAACAAAGGCACATCGTTCACTGAAAGCACTTGCTGTCCAAGAGCACATACTTTCTGTAATGCAAGAGTTTGTAGCATGCAATAGTTCAAGGAATTTTTAGCTTTACATCTTTCTAATTACAGTGACTTATCTATCACAGCTAAAAGACTGTGTCTTGCAACCACAGAGAAGAAAACACAGTCAAGAAAAGAAATAAAAGCTTCACAAGGCTGCAGCGTAAAAAGGGTAATACTCACTGGCCACAGTTTATACATTTATAAACAGCAGCACTTCACAGTCTAAACAAGCACTTGCTCTTGCTCCTGCATGTCTTCTTTTACCCTTTTATGAATAAGAACTAATGCTGTTGTCCTGGGCACAGGAAGGTCTGCATTACTTTCAACTAGCACATGGAAGTACCAATTTAGCCAGAAAAAAGCACACCTTCCTTAGGTGTGTCCAGTTGTCATTGCATGCATTGGACACTTAAGTGTTTTTAGCAAGTCTGTAGTAAATACTCCATTAATGCACAGAAGTTCTCTATACACAGAAGAATTCTTTAATATGCTTTACCTGCAACAGTAACTGTAAATAACCTCCCAAGTTCTTTATTTCCCGTTTCATTTCTTCATCAACTTTTATAGATCCAGGACACTTTTGGACATTGTTAAGCCAGAGCTTGCTTAGAACCACAATCTGGTCAAAAGCAGAGATAATTCTGATGCTGTAGGACTGAGCAGCAGGATCAAGATTGAAAACTACAAGAGAAAGACATCTATCAGATCTATCTCCTTGGCAAATTAATGGAGGAATGTTAATTCTTGTGAGAGACAAACACATGAATGCTTTTGAATCTCAAAGTCATTAGTAATGTTTAAACTCTTATGAAAATGAGACTTACAGTTTTCTTGACATTCTTCATCTTGCTGCTCATAGGCTTTTGAAATGGCAGACACTCCAGAAAAAATTATAAACAAGTTAGTTAGGAGACTGTCTGCTATGCTTTTTCCCGCTTCAGGATTCTGTTCCAGTAAATCTAAAGCTGCACTTATAGATTCCTTGCAAATTCCAGGAAGAAACGATTCAGATAAGCTTGGGCATATGCTGGACTTGTTCTGTGAACCTGTGTGATGTAAAAGCAAAACATACGTACAAGGAACTCTTCACAGGAATGAGCAGTCAGTGTGTCTAAGCAGTAATGACTATTTAATCTTAACAGTCATCTACTCAAGATTGTAAGTCAGGAAAAAGTGCATATACAATATCCTTAATACATTCTAGATTCAGTTAGTATGAAGACAAATTCAACAGTGAAATTCTTTAACATGAATCCATCTGTTTCAACAATCAAATCTACTGAGAAATAGAAGATAAAACCCAGCCAATCTAAAATAATTGAATGCAAAAAAATATTTGGAGCATCCTGTATTTCAGAAAACAAGTTTGTAAAACCTGGAAAAAGCTTGGGGAAACCTCAGTAGTTGAATGAATAGCAACAACTCAAGAAAACAAAGTCTCCAAATTATTGTATCAGGATTCAACTTTTTTCTCCAGTTGACCCATGTAGTTACACAGAGTAATGTTTTAGGCAAGTTTCTTAAATAAGGTTCACAGAGTGCTGGTCAGGAAGTTTTTGCCCTAAGAAAGTGTAATTAAAAATACAAAAACCCCTACTGTTAACAGCTTGACACTAAAAATTTGAAGATATCACAAACAGGATATTTTTAACTTTGCTTTCCAACACATGCTGCTTTTTTAAAAAACTATTACAAATGCCTATGTTTTCTGCATGTATTAGGTTCAAATTCTCAGTATGAAATAGAAGGTATTCTGCCATATAGCAAGTACCTGATATATAGGAAGTCTGTATATTCTGAATGGGTTGCAATTTTATCTCCGACAAACATCCAGAAATTCTCTTGTTCTTCATGAAACTTCTACTTCTAAGAAAGGATGATAAAGTAAAAACATGACAAAATGTCAAAAGAATCTCTCTCCTCATACCCACTGAAAGTTCAATGAATATTAACAGACATCAGGCAAACAAAATAAACATCTAATTAATGGAACTTCTGAACACAGAACCTAAACCAGAGTGAAAGCAAGTCAATACAGCCCATAGAATGGATCCTACTTACTTTCTTCAGCCTCTTGCTACTATAGAGGGATCTTCATTCCATGAACTCATTTTTAATCTAATGTCCTCTACTACTGGATTATTGTAATCCAGAACTAATTGTCAGTGGTCATACATAAAACCCTCTGGCACTGATCAGATACACGCTGCACATATTCCACACCTGACCTCAGAAACACTGCTGTTACATCTACCAAACTGCTTCCTGGGCACATAATTTTTACCAGCAACATGTTGCACACCAATACACATTCCATAAGTGAAGCCAGTAGAGCATAATAAGGTAACATATTTCATTTCAACTTTCCCCTCCTCCTCACAAATACAAATTAAATCAAAATTTATGGATATAATTGACATTATAATAAGGTAAAAGAAGAATTAATAAATTACTATGTTAGTGACACAAAAACATATTCAGATAATTACACAATTTTGTGCTTTAAGTGTAGAAGAAGAGCTACAAATTAGTATTACCTTCTTCTGGAAAGAGAGGAAACTGAGGTGTCTGAAAGGTCAGGTTCCCACTCATCAGCAGGATCATAAAACACATCAGCAGCTTTATTTCTATCATTACTCTGAAAAAATAAAGAAAACAAAGGGGAGGAAGAGAGTTAAACAGAAGTAAAGTGACAAAGAACTCAATGCATAGATAAAGACAACATGTTCTATTAACAGGAAAAGGGTAGCTTTAATGTTTTTGCTTATTTTCAGATATATATGTTTTACTGCTTCTTACTCAGTACAAAAAACAACCTGAATAAAGTCATTGATTTCTATTGTCCTCTTGCTGTTTGATGAAGAAATGCATATACATGTGTCTTGGCATTTAAAATGACACAAAACCCCCAAAAACTCAAAATTTTCCTCCTGCATAGATTACCAAAATCTTATCTTTGACAAAGTATTACTGATTATTAGTGTTTATTCTTCAGCTGTTACTGACCTCATACAGTTCTTTCATTGCTGCTAGTTTGCATTCAAATTTCTCTAGACTCCAAAAAGTTGTTATTCCCAGCTTGATGTTACGAACCTGCACCTGAACAGAAGACACTGCTCCTGTTTTATCATCAATTTTGTCATGCCTAAGAACGTGGGAGAGTTAAAAGACAAATATCAAGACAAAACACATTATTCATATTGCAAAAATAAACAAGATACTTGTTTATTACATAGAGAATAAAAACATGATACAAATTTCTTGAGACATCATGTATCTAACCAAACCAACATAAGTATAGCTGTTAAAGTTACTTTTATGCAAAGGAAAAAAGGAATCCCTGCATTCAGAGGCAGAAGTAGATACTAGCATACAAATTCCTGGCTCCCAAGAAATTCAGAGCCAAATATATGCTACAGAATTCTACTAGCAGAATTCTTCTTGAAGGAAGTGAAAATATAACACCTGGAAAAACAGTAAACATACACCTCCTATTTTACCTGCATTTACTGTAGCGTTTTAAATGATACAGCATTTGCTCTGCACTAATACATCTCTGCTCATGCTAAGAAGATCTGAACAACACACAGGTCCACTTCCAGAACGTTCTTCAGCTACAGCTATCAAGTAGCCTGGCATAGCAAGAGATCTGTGGAGTGAAATAACTGGTCTCAAAGGCTCAATATCCACTGAGGTTTTTACTTTGAGCTACCCCTGTTCCAGGCCTGTGAACTGAGCACCTCCTGGTGGCTGGCACATAGGGCTCTGTTCAGTTTTGCTTTAAAGGAACATAGTGTTCTTTAGGACCACTTCAATATGTGGACACGGGCATCAGAAGATTCACCTCCAAAGCACATTCAATCCAAAATTACTTGGCTGCGGACATACCTTTGAAGTTGTGATCTAAAATTCAAATTTGAAATTCACATTTCAAAGTAACAAGGCTGAACTACACACTTAACTAAAGTTAGTTTGGAAAGTTCATTTATCATGTTCGATTTCATAAGATTGTTAAAAGAAAAACCAACAGCTCCCTGCATTTTCATCCCCCAGTTATAAATATATATATTATATATACACAACCCCTTAAAATTAACTAACTCAGATACTCACCTGCAGAAAACAGTGTTTTTCCCTAATGCATTACTAATGGTGTTGGCCTCTTTGACCATCACTGACAGCTTCAGAGACTTCCAGTTAAGTGGACCTATAAAGAACATAGAACATAATGCTTAAGTGGACCAAACAATGTGATGCAACATAGGGTTAATTAAAACAAAAAAAAAAAAAAGGTGAAAAAGAAATCAACCCAAATATTCCATGAATTCCCAGTACATTGGGAAAAATTTAGTACAAGGGAAAAATTACCCTTCCAGGCAAGATAACCCTTTCAAAAGGTCAGATAAAGGGTATTTCAGAAACAGAGGCGTAAGACCAAACACTACATATTCATCTGCGGTAGAAAACTAAACAAAATTAACTCTGTTACTCCAGTTTCCCCAACGAGTTAATGCTTGACCAGTTCAGACAGAAGGGGAAGGACTTTCAAGCAATTGTGATAAATACAGACTACATGGATATCGACCTAACCACCCTGAGTATGATTAAAACAGAGCTTTTAACACAGTCTGACAGATACAGCTTATGAATAGAAAAGCCTGTAACAACCAGGAAGGGTCTTGCTGTTTAGGGAAGTGTTAAGGGAACAGAAAGACCTCCTGTATCTGTATCCATGGCCCAAGCCCACCGAGCAAATGAAAAGTCAGCATTGTCTTTGCAAAACATATATACAAACTTGTCATTGTTCTATTCCCACTCCCACGGTTCTTCTGAAGGGTGTGTATTTCTTCAGCAATCTTCTGCTTCTCAGCTTCCAGAGCCTCCAGTATCTTTGCATGACGAATAGTATGGTCTTCTAGAGCCTGGGGAAAAATGGGCAGTGATTAAAAAAAAAAAACCAACTAAAAATTTAAAATTCTTAATGCTGTTTATTGAAGTTAAATTTTATGTTCCTGTCATTTTAAAGACTCTCAGAATGAAACTGATACCAGGCACCTGCTATATTGATAGGAAATCCTTCATTTTCAAACTCTGACATTTTTCTGAGTTTGCTTCAACATTGCAAAGCTTAAAAAATACTGGAATTAAAAAAAGAAACAACTTTTAAAAAATTAAGTCATATTTGCTGCAGCGGTCAGATATATATCAACACCAGCCAGGAACCAGACGTTGTTTACATTAATGCTTGGAGTAATGACTTTTTTTAAAATTACCTGCTTGGTAGCCAAGGTCTCCATTTCTAAACGTTTCTTATTGAATTGTAGTTCTAGCTCAAGGTTTTGCTTTGCCTTCTCTAGCTCCTGTATTTTAGTTGCAGCTTTTTGGTTATTCATTTCTTGGATTTGCTTCTTACGAGATTCTTCTCTCTGATAATAAAAAGGAGAGATGAGAGGAGGAAAACCACTTCTACAGCATTTCTGACCCATCCCTTACACAGATATTAAGGTTTATTTCCACTTCCAACACATAAAACATGCAGTCCCTACAGCCTACACAGCCCAATGTCAGCAATGAAAGGTTATATCCCGCATCACAAGCATCACTGTCTCCCACAGAATGTTTAAAAAATAAGATAACATCATCATTATTATTTTACCATGATGTACATTCTATGCCAATATACATTCTATATTGTAAAAGTGTTGAAAAACTAACAAAGTAGCATGCCAACTTGGAGAGAAAAAAAGCCATATTAAGTAATATACTGTAGTAATATACTATGGTAATTTAAAAATCACATGGAATAATTCTGTAGCTATTTTTCTTTGCATGCAAGTTACAATCCCTAGAATAACTCTGAAGGGGATACCTACTTGACAACTTCTTGTGTTACTAAGACTGACTTTGTTATTTTTTAAAGAATGAGGCCTAGCATTCCCTAAAATGCTTAGAATATTCAAGACAAAAAAACCCACACCATAAACAAACCAACCCCAACCAAGCACCAAACAAACAGATACCACATACTACAGTTTCTGTTATTGATATGTTTGATGTAATGATGAGATGGCAACTTACCACCTCTGCTTCCAGTGATTTTATTTTGCTTTCATAAGCTTCTTTTTGTGAGGTCAGCTCTTGTTGAACCATCTCTTTTGCAATTTGGACACTTTGCATCATTTCTTCCTTGGCTTTGAGCCGTGCCTCTTCAATTTCTGATTCAAGACTACAAGTATCATACATTTAGAACGCTGCCTTTAATCTCTTATAGGCTGTATAGAGACTATCAACTTTTCATTCCTATCATGAGGGTTTGTTAAGGTTTTTTTTTAGAAGAACGATTTTCATACTTCACCTATTTTACATTTCATAGGGAAAATGTAGACACTGTTTATATAATAATGTTTAGACATTATTATATGAAGGGCGTTCCAGAATGTTTAAGTCCACTCTATTTCCATTTTCATTTTATTACATCACTTTCACAAAACTAAGAACTGTAATGGAAACCCACTAAATCACATTAAGATGGGATAAGTAAATCTTAAGTCAGTGAGTCTGGCACTCTGATAACTCCCAGGAATGAAGCAAGTACAAATAACACTTCACCATCTCTCAAATTCTCCCTCATCAGGTACGACTTCAGGTTATAACTTCAGGTTCTTCCCATTTTCCTAAGGCATTTATTTTTCGGGGTTTAAATCTCTCTAAAACATCAAAACTAACTTTCAGACTCATCATATGCTTGGAGAGAAACACAACCCAAGAGACACACTACTTTGAGGATCCATGGAGCTCAGTGTTTCTTCAATCATGGTCTACATTGTTGATAAGTGGACTAGTGTGTGGTGATTGAACCTTAGAGGTACACTTTGATTTCAGCTAAGCCTGGGACTTCCATTTCCATTACAAATAGAGTTGCTATTTTCCTTTATTGTGAAATAACTGAAGGTTATTAATTATTTCTTAAACTAATTGCACGGTTGAATTAACAATTGCATTTATCTCAAGAACAAGAACTAATGCTTACTGTGTTCTCTGTGCAATAAGCAGCTCATTCTTTGCAAATTCAAAATCTTTTGGACCATCATGCAAACATGTAGTCCCACAAGAAGGTGTTTTAACTTTCTGAACCTCTGCTGGATGATTAAACCTGAAATAATGGTCTCCTCCAAGGATCACTCGATCACCCTATTGGGAAAAAAAGAATTCTTCTAAAAATTTAAATTTATAAGCAAAAATTTTCAGCGCTTAAAACACAGCAGGCAGAGTTAGAAATCAAAGATGAAGAGACAAATTTTTACAGTTACAGAGCCTTCTAAGAAAACTGCAGTCTGAAGTTGAAATATTAACGAAGCAAAGAAATTCACACATGCACATATTACTATTACTAAATCAATCACTTACATGATGCAGAACTGTTGGGTTCAAAATGCATTTCCCATTTACATATGTCTTTGCTTCTCTCAGTGGAATAATACTTACTTGGCCAACAGCATTTTTTATAACACTGAAAACAAGAAACATTTACAGTATCAGTAGTTCATAATAATTGCAAGTGCTATTTCTTAATAGACTAAAATTCATGCTTTAGAGATTGTGTTCTGTTATTGACTTTCCAGATGTGTACTGTCTTCATACTATTTAGTCACAACACACACACTGAAGAAATGACAACCTACATTTTGGAAGGGAACCTATATTAAAACTAAGAATCCACTGCTGAAAAATTATTACAATACCCTGAGCATTCCTTTCATAATACTTAATTTCCCAACATATCTGCATCTTTCATGGGTTTAGTAACTGATTAGCTAAGTTTCTTACAGCTTTTTGTCTGGGATCAATTGCACAGAATGCACTTTAAACATAAAATATTTCTGCAGCATGGCCAAGTTGATCTCTATTTTTACTAATGTAAGAACTGTCAAGACATTTCACTTTTCTATTGAACTTAATGTAACAGAGTTATCTACCACAAAACATCATTTGATCAGGTCTAATTCATGCAGAAATGCTGCAGAAGATTTTGCTACATGAATGAGATGAACAAAGAAATTAAACTATCCCAGTTAACAGAAGGAAGCTGCCTTAATCATTGAGCAGTAAAAAAAATATCCCTGTTATTTTCTTGGCTAAAAAACCTAGTTTTTTACTGCCAGAAGAAAGAGTGACTCCAAAAGAAAGGGAAGAGGGAGAAGAAATTTTAAGTATAAAAATAACACTACATACCAATGGTCATCAGCAATCAGCACTCCAGAAAGCTGGATATCGTGTCTTGAATTTGGTGTACACCTTCCAACTGTAGTTTCTCCTTCTTTGATCATATACAACAGCACCTCAGAAAGTTGAGGATCTTCATTGAGATTGACAAGGTTTGGTAAATGATTGTCCATTTTGAATGCAATTCCAGCTTTCTAGATAAAAGAGAGCTCTGCATAAAAATACAATTTACTTTGTGCATTCAAATATTAAATATTCCTAAGTCACAGCGGTCTGTTAAAAGAATAGTATTACAGAAACCAAATCTTACAGCTACTCCCATTATTCTACAAGGTTTGCTGATGTTATATTTTCTGTACTATCTCCTATAGAAAGAAAAATGTACCTGCAGTTCCTCTATATCTTCCAGTTTCCTTTTTTCTGCTTGTTCAAATTTTTCTTTCCAGGCCCTTAATATATTAAGAGAAAATAACGCAACATATTAGGAGAAAAATGACAGCATATAAGTCTTGCCATTTCTATTTTAAATTAAGACATTCATGACTGCCTGACCTTTGCATTTCTGCCATGTTCCTCTCCTGCTGGTGCAATTCTACCCTCAAAGATGTTATTTCCTGCAAATAACGCCTGTATTTTTCACGATCAGTGTTTAGAGCACTTTTCTGAGCTGCCTTCATCCTCTCAATTTCAGCTTTCAATTCTGCATTAGACAAACAGACACACAATGCACATTAGAAATGAAGACAAAATAGGGTGTAGAAATTTCAGTACAATACTAGAAAATTCATCCTGTTACTCAATTAAAAAAACAAAACACATTTCCCTGTTCCAGGTTCTCAAGTGTAACCTAAGATATCACTTAAACTTTGGAAAAAAAGAGTTCACAAAGAATAATGAAATTAAAAGGAAGAAAATCCCAAGTTGTATTAGCCTAGTTGACAAGCGGTCAGTCAAATCAACAGATTATTAATAGTAAGAACTCCTATGAAGCAATAAGTTAAACACATGTGCAAGTGAAAAACCCTCAAAGACTGCAGATTTCAATCTCACCTCTGATTAGCTTCACATTTACATCTTCATTTACTTTAGCAATGTTGATAATTGAACAAGCCTGCTTTGCATAGCGGAGGGTGCTGAGCGTTTCCTCCATACTGCTGGCAGCTGGACTCACTGTAGCAATCATCGTCGTTTGGGAATTCCCACCAAGACTTTCCTTCAACAACCTTCATTTAACAGAAGAATACAAGTCAATCCACTGAGAGAAAAATTCACAACTTCTCAAGCAGAACAGATTCAATAAAAATACCCAGGGTCTTGCTACTTATTTGAGAGGGACTGTTAGCTACTTAAAAAACAAACCAAGGTCCTGTTTGTTCTTCATCTGATGCAACAGGCTAATTTCTTCTTTCCATAGATCATTTGAGAGAAAGAGAAAAGTGATGCCTCATGAACAGATAAAGAAAAACACAATCTCAAAAAGCCTTTACTTCTATATACAAAAAATTCTTAAGTGTACATACCAAGTAAGGACAGATTCCCGGTAAGGAATGAAAGTTTTCTTTCCATTTTGAAATTGTTTAGAGAGTGCAGAAATAACCCTTCCAAGGGTTAACAACGACTTATTGATACTCACACCTTCCTACACAAAGCAGAAATAAAAATATTTATAATACAGTTGCATCTTCTTGTGTGATGTTATTGACTGTACTGTTGATTAATTATGCTTGTTCAATGTATGGTGCAGCTGTACTACATTAAATGTTATCACTTATTAACTTATTAAAATGACAATAAGATGCAAAAGCAATCTAGAAGATCTTCATTTGGAAAGAACAAAGACCTTGCCTTAAAAATAAGTGGTGTTAAGAGCAATCAAACTTATGAAGGCAGCTTGAAATAAAGTCTCTTATTAGAAACTCTAATTAGATTCCCCTAAAAAGGGGCAAGACCCAACTCTCTGTGATATTTGATTCACTATTTGCCAAGCCATGCCAATAGTTTTCCCTCGCTCCTCCTGCAGGATCATTAAACCTGCATAGCATGGGAAGTGCTGTTCTAAGCAAGATGTACCATACTGCACAGTGCAAACACCTTCTTCAGGCCACCCACCCTCACAGCAAAATGTGATGTAATACTTATAAGGGCTACATACATCCTTTATAGCTACAGTTCCTGCCCAAGAGTCCCATTAGGTGAGCATGGTTTGGAGTTTAAGGATATTATTAGGAGTCAATCCTTCTCCACAGATTTCCAGTCCTGGTTTACCTTCAGCCTCTCTCCAGTGGTCTGAGCTTTCGCACAGCACTCACTGCCAGCGAGATCAATTAGATTGATGTGACTGGTAAGCCTACGATCACACTGTTCTTCATTCACAAATTCTACCTGGAAAAAAAAGGACATGTTGGCATTCAAACCAAAATAAAAAGCCTGAGGACAAGCAGAATCTGATAAGGTGTTCACAGTAAATACATCAAAAGTTCCTTCTAATTTTTGGCAGGATATCCTCATGTACATCCCTTGAAGGAGATGAAGTTCAGATTTTAACCACAGAATTAGCTAGCTGTGGCTGACTAACTGCATAAGCATAAACTGCAAACACAACAGATTACCAAACTGTGGGTTTGGGTCTGAAGTTTGGTTATTGCAGTTATCCAAAAACATCAAAGTCAGTAAGCTGATACTGACTTAGACTAATCAAGATCAGGTCAGTAGAAAAGGCTCAAGACTAGTTATGATAGAGAAAAATCAACAACCTAGTGGTGAGAATGGCAAGGGGGAAGAAGGAAAGAAGATCAGGAAACTGGGATGAAAAATTAAACCAATCAAGAACAAAAAAAACCACAAACCAACAAGTTATTTGTGCACAGAGAAAATTGACAGTCTGCAGACTCCTGAGGAGCTCTACCTAATTCACTTCTGTCTTCAGGCTCAACTCAATAAGTCAGGTTTTGTCTTTTAAGCATCTGTAAATCAGATGAGGAGTTGTAGTCCCTATGTCCTAGACATACATGGGGGAGGAGAGGCATCCTGAAGCAAGGAAACATTTGTTCAGTAAATTGTGTTCAGACTGAGCAGAAACTGCATCTCCTACTATTGACCCAGCCCGTCACTTGCAGGAACTCAGCACAGCTATGCACCTCACACAGCCTAACCTTCTCAGAAGCTGTGTTGGCAACAGTGTGAAATTTGGTCTGGCCTCAATTAGGATTCCTGTTATATCTCAAAACTCACACTGAGAAGCTTGGAACTACTCCTAGATCTGTCAGTCTAGACATATTTATATTGCTGCTATAAATACAAGTAGCACAGAGACACAAGAATCTACTCAAAGCATGTAAAATAAAACAAGTGTAGAAAGCCACATTAAAATGCCCTGTGCTTTTCTCAAAGATCTCCAGGTATATTCTCACAGCTTTCTAGGCAGCACACAAAACAACTTTTTACTACCTGATCTGAGTAGATACAAGAAAAGAACAACCTGGCAATACCTTGGTTTGCGTCATGACAAGGGTGAAGACAGAATGAGATCTAGAGCTCTTGTCATTCATTACTGTAGCAGCCGTTGCTCTCTGCTTATTTCCTAGTTCAAGCCAACTCTGTAAGAAACAAAAGTTAGGATGTGAAACCAAAACCTGCTTTGGAGTTAATTGAGGATTTTTATGTTTGCCAATAAAGTTATTAACAAAAATCATGACTATATGGGAGAAACGAAAACTTGAATTTAAGAGATACCATGTGAAAAGGGACACTTAACTGTATGAATCTACTCAGCTCCATTATATAGGACTAGTCTTCATTATCCTTTTACAAAAACAGTTGAAACATCACAGACTACTGGACAGTCTACACTTTCTTGCCATCCATGGAATTTATTTTTCAGCAGTGAAGAAAGGAGCAAGTAGAAATATTTGTATTCTCTTTTAGTAACCAAATAACTCTTACCTGAATATCAGAGTAAGAACGAACAACATTCCTAAGGTGGGGGGAAAAAGAAAAGTTTGGGTTCAGACAGTTTTCTTTCTACAGTTTTCCCTGCTGCCTGAGTTCTGAAGCATTTCCCCAGTTACAAACAAAATACAAACACACAATGAAAGCTTCAGTTGTCTTGAGACTTTCACACACTTATTTCACTAGGGCAGTACACCACAGGTATGAATTTTTCTAAAACTACATGACACTGAGATCTTGCTTGATTTACTGGTGAGTACACAAGCTTGCACAGAGCCTCAAGATAACTATTGCACTCTTTCAGGATTACACCACACATCTTTTAAAGTAAGAACAGTTAAGACTTACACTGTCAGGCCTTCCACATATGGTCCTAACACTGGATGTTCTCTTACACGAAGCTGGTGAGAATAATTTCAAAATACAAATTATTAGGAGTGCAATAGTTAGATCTGGCACTCAGGACTATCTTAAAAGAAAAAAACATTCTGCAACATAAATCTATTATGTTTCCAAGTTAAGTAGCTTACCTTGAAATTACTGACAAAACTCACTCCTGCTTTAGACAAGACAGTATAGTCTTAATTTCTATAAAACAAGTCCACATAAGTCTCAAGTTTAGGTTAAAGGACTTAGTTCAACAGCAAGTTGAACACACTGTATCATCTTTATCATAAACTAATATTCAGCTTACACACAAGTGGCCAGTATACTGTTCAATGTCAAAGAGCAGAAAATACTTTTTTTGATAAATCAGATGTAATAAATTCCTTCCTACATACCCTACGTAAGACAAATTTCTTTAATTTATGTTTTTTCTTATTCTAACACACAAACACTAAAAACTAGCTAAACTAGTTTAACTAGTGATATAGTGATATTTTTGGTTTTTTACTTGATTCCCACTATTCGCAACTAAGTTACTTAGATGGTAAATTAATAATCATTTGCCAATTGTGCATTTTTGTTTACAGAACAGATGCCACTGCTTGGAGCTTATGCATATACTTGTTTCTGTGAGCAACTTACTTGTTTTTTCTGCCCATTTTCAGCTTTAAAGACAAGCAAATCATGGATTTTCTCGTTGTATATTTCAAAGAAGCTCATTTCAAGATGATACAAAATCTAATAAAATTAATAATAAAAGAGGTATTAATATGGTCCACAAAACATTTTCATTATTCTGAGTGAGGGTTGTTATTTTTTATTTCAGCAAGAATACTGAGCTAGAATAGGAATACTATTGAAGTGTATTTTGCTTTGATACATGATGTTTAACAATAAATTCATATTTTTTGAGTTCTATTCTACTGCCTCCACTGCAAGTATGAAGCCCACTGGGATTTATCTTTACTTACATAAATCTTATCTTGTAAGACATGCAATATAGAGAAAAGAATCCTAGTCTAGTGATATATTAAAAATATCATGCCCATTTTTTTTTCACATTACTGCCCTTAAGGAAGTAAAACAATATTGATTTTGACTGCTTAGCCCTGTTAGTCAGAGCTACTAGCAGAAATAAGATTTGAATCAGCAAAAGAATATGAACTTAAATAAACAGATTAGCACTAAGTTATCAGTTTCCTCATATTCCAATGTGAGGTCAATAGCATAAGCACATCACCTGTTCCTTGTCCATTTGTGCTATTTGATTGAAAAGATCTTCACAAAGTCTTGGAATTATTCCTCGGTCTTCATCAAATCCCATCATCCTGTGGTTACAAAAAAACTGCTAGTTCAGCTTTGTAACTCTCAATAGATACTTTAGCTGTGCATCTCTGCAGTTGACACTCCATATGCTTTTGTGTTATACAAGTAATAAGCAACAGAAATAAATCTGATCTGAGATGATGCTTATTTAAGCAGGGAGTTGGACAAGATGATATCTGGAGGTATTTTCTATTTAATCCATTGAGAAATGGGTTGAAAACCTAAGAAAAACCAAAAACCTACAGCAGCTGAAGAGTAAGTCATACTATTAACAGTAAGCCTATAGATGTTTATTATCTTAACATGCATGCATCTTGTACCCTCTGCACACTTCCAGTGTAGTCACATAAGACCCTCTCCACCTCTGATGCAGCTTTTTCTTGTTGAATTGTGCTATTGCAGACCACCAGTGTACTGGGCTAACTCAGCCACAGCCTAGGGACACACACAGGTGCACAACATAGTCATCAGCACAAATCTGTTGTGTAAACTTGACCAGAGGACACAGGTGCTACTGATACTAATTTCAGCCTTGCTCAAAATATCAATGGTTGAAGGTAAGTAGTTCAGGGAAAGCAGAAGAAAAAACCTAAACAAAAACCCAACAAACCTACCAACATAATATTGCAATCCCGAGTGTATCTTTTCTTTTAGGTCAAGGCTAAAAAAATATTGTACATAACAACTGAGTTCACACTTAAAAAGGAAAACCCTACTTCTAAGTTTTGTATCTATTGTAAATTGAACAGAAATACTTCTGGTCCTCAACTACCTATATTAAAAGTTTATACAGCCTCATGGAAATTACAAAACTCAGAACTAATTTCTCTTTAAAGAGTTTTTTTTTTTTCCACTAGAAGTAGTAAGAAGTCAGTGTCAGATACATAAAAGTATTCTAAAGCTAACCTTGGCTTAATTACTATAGATATTTGTTTAAATATTTTTGTTTTAAAATACACAAAAATATTTTGACAAAATTCTATAACACTGGAATCTATTCCATACAATCTTTTTTCATGATTTTACATGGCATAACAATTGGCTCCTACAGAATTTTGACAATTATCAGGAACTTACGTGTATGATTTTCCAGAACCAGTCTGCCCATAAGCAAAAAGACAAGCGTTGTATCCCTCAAAAGCTCTTTCAAGGAGTGGCACTGCTAAAGCTTGATAAATAACTGCTTGGCTTGCAAAATTAGGACAACACTTGTCAAAAGACCAGAAGGAGAAGTCATAACTGAAGCTGTAAACTTGGTTTGTGGATGGATTTTGTACAGTTGTCTCTGAACCACTCATGCAGATTACAGGGAGTGAGTTTTCAGTTTTCTCTCTGCATGGAAAGGGAGGGATATTAAAAAAAATAAAAAGTATAAGCTACATGCTTTAAGTTAATAATTTCAATCAAAACAAAAAGAAAAAATAAATGGAAAAAGATTGGTGATCATTGTAAAAATATCTGTTTGATGAACATATAAAGTATTAAAGATCAAAACACTGTTAATGAATATGTAAACAATAGACCCAAATACCTATAAAGTCAATTCAGTTTCTTAACAAAATCTTCATCTTGGTGTTTCATAAGTATCAGCTACTTTCAAAGTATATATTATATCCTTATTGGGTCAATGATTAAACAATTCCAGAAGTACAAAGCAGAAGTCACCATACACTATGAGCAGCAGAAATAAGTCCAGGATACAAACCTGTTACTGAAGGGCCGGACCCGCACAGCCACAATCACTTTGCTGTTTTTCACTTTGAAAGCATCTCCCTCAGTTCTACTGCTCTCATCTAAAGCTTCTGTGTTCACTTCTGCTTCTGAACTTCTGCTCCCAGGAAGAGAGCTGGAGACACTACAGGTCTTTTTGGCTAAAATTTGAAGATGAGGTGTTTGTTCATTTGAGGCCAATTTGAGATATGGCTGATCTTGAAAAGTGCTGTTCTTTGGTGTAAGCTTAAATCCTTCTGTTAAACTTTTGGCTGGGGTCCTTGGTCTTTCCAAACTGTTATGTTTTATCATCAAGTGCTGTGCCCCTTGCTTTCCAGCTAGCTTATTTATATTGCCTTTTTCATTCAGTTCTCCTGATAGCCTATTAATACATTTTGAGGTAACTAATTGTTCTGATTTAGGAACTTCATTTTGAAATTTTGTATCAGCAGTGTCTGTCTTATCTTTTAAAGACGTGGAGATACCATTTTTACAGACACCATCAACAAAACCCAAGGAACCCTTGCTTTTCAAGTTACACTGCAATTTGGTACTGGACTGACCCTCAGCTAACTTCAAGTTTGGTTTAACAACATCAGTATCATTAATATTCTGTGGAGGTGTAACCTTGTAATTTCTTTGTGCATCGGCTGGCAAGTTTTCTTTTCTAGGCACAATATTCTGATTGATATTACTCTTCCCAGTGGAGCCAGTCCTCACACGCCTCCGCAGAGTAAGTCTTTTCTCTGTTTGTAGCTCTTCCATGCCCTGTGTTGCATTTGTATGCAATGGTTCACTACTGGACACTGGTTTTTTGCTTACTCCAGTTCTCCTCTGAAGTGTTAACCTGCCTTCAGATGTAAAAGTAGTTGATGCGTCACCCACTTTTTCACAAGCTGAAATCACATAAGTCCTATTTACTTCCTCAGCCTTATTCTGAGAACATGGAAGGAGACTATTCTTTTCTTCTCCCAACATCCGTGACTTCAGTTGCTGCCCAGATGCTTTCCTGCTGGCAAAGGTATCACTTGAGGAAGGCTTCTGCAAAGTGGCAGTGCATCGTGTCCCAGCAGGGCTTCTGCCAGGAACTGTGTAAATAGGCATCTTGTCTTCCAGCCCGTTAACACTTGGTTTTTAACAAGCACAGCACCTTTCCTAAAGGATCATTTCTAGTTGCTGCTTCACAAGGAATCTGGGAAGACAAAGCAAAAATTTTTTTTATGATGCTCACATCCAGTGTGAGTTATGTTTTGGTGCATGAGGAGCTCTTTACATACACTGCAGTACTTGCTCCCAAACATAAATAAATAACAATTAGTATCCTGTTTCGCCTCCAGTACTTAAAAAAAAAAAGTTATTATTTTATATTTGAATGACTGCTTCCAACAACAACAGGCTATTTGACTTTATTTACTGAGTTCTATGATTTGTTGCAGAAGGTTAACCAAACATCACAAAGCACCTGTTAGTAAAAAGAATGATCTAACTATTTAGCAACAAAGATGACCATGGATATTTCTTTCAAGTGATCTACTATGATCCTTAAAGTAAGGAAATTCCAGATCATGCCTCCATTCACTCACACCTATTTATACTCTTAGTGTTTCACAGCTAGCAGAGTCCAATAGAACAAAAAAATTAACTTTGAATAAGAAGTCTGTGAACATGGAAAGCAGATTCTTTTTCAGGATTTTGATACATAATATAAAACCCAGTATCAGAACAAAACAGTTAATAAAGATGACTATTAATAGTACCTTTGGACATTATTTTAGTTCACTCTAGTACACAGGCCCATAGCAAAACAAAAGACATCTAGCCTAGGGGACAGAAAAAATATGTAAGATATGTTCCCCATCCTTCCTACATGTAAATATTTTGAAAGCTGTATATATGCAATCTGCATAGGAAAGTATGTTTTCACTGTTGTATCTGCATCATGGATATTGAGCTGCTACAGGTTTGGTATCATTGTAGACTTGCCAGCTGCAATTAATTTGCTGTTACAAGAAGTCACCTGACTTAGATCCTTAAAAACTGCATCTATCATTAACAACAGCTGTACATGGTCAGGGGAAAAAATGGGAAGCAAGATGAGAGCAAGTGATGTAGAAGAAACCGTTTAACCACTGCTCCAACAGAAGTTTACATTAAATGCTACACTTTTTAAGTTGTAGCTTTCAGAGCACTCTCCGACTTTATGCACTTACATCCACTTTCGCATGTCACGACTGCACACTTTTCACAGCTTGCAAGTTGTGAGGAAAATATCAAAATTTCAAACCAGAGCATATTTATTGCTCAATCCAGCTTGAGACAGGAAACTATTTACGTCACACGAGTTGTAAAATATCAATTTTGTGGCTCCCTCGGCAATCAGCAAATAGAGAAACACGGCCGTAAGCCATGAATGGTTTCAGTGTTTTCTGAAAAGTCCACCCTTCCCGTGCAGCTTTAACACAAGTCCTGTAAGAAAGTTCTCCCCTCTCCTTGCCATAGCTGTGCCTTGTGAACACACATAAAGTTTTTCTGCAGAACAGTGAAACTGCCTATTGAGAGCTCTTTCATTCTAAAATAAGGAACGACGTCCAGTTCGAGAGAGCCGAACTCGGAACGAGAAGTACGCTCACCCCTCGTTTTTAAAGGATTACAATCACCAACCAGAGGTGAAACCCACGCGCTCAAAGCTGTGCGAAGACGCAGCTTTGGGTACCGGCAGCTCCATTATCCCTCAGCAAAGCTCCTGTCCGTCCGTCCGTCCGTCCGTCCCTCCCAGCCGAGCCCCGGCAGAGCCCGCGCGGCCGCGGGGCCGTGTCACGGGCCCGCCCGCACCGACAGGGCGAGGAAGCGGCAGCGCTGCCCGCAGAGCCCCGCGCTGCCCGCAGCCCTGCGGCTCCCAAAGCCCTCCCGCGGAGGGGCAAGCCCCGCCGGGACGCGGAGGGACCCCGTGTGTCCGCCCCATCCCGCCCGGTCCCGCCCGGTCCCGCCCGGCCCTTACCTGCGCGCGGGGCCTCCGCAACCGCCACCGCCCCGTTTGAACGCGCCGGGCGCGCGCCATTGGCTGCGCGAGGCACCGCCCCGGGACCCGCCCCGCGGCACCGCCCCCGCGCCGCCAGGGGGCGCCCCTGCGCGGGGACCGGCGGGAGCGGCGGGAAAGGCGAGCGTTGGGAGCGCGGACCGTGAGGAACCGGAGTGTGGGGACAACACCCATCCCCACCCGCTCCGTACGGCCCACACAAACCTTGGGAGTGCAGTCACACCTCACTGCCACGGATATCCAAGGGATGAGTGGAAATGGGAGAAAATGGGTGGGAAAGGAACTAAAATAACTCATAACGGCCAGGACACTTACACAATGCTGGCACTCCAAGCAACGCCAAGGGAAGAAGTGAAAACGGGGTGCTGGGCAAACAATGGATCTGCCCATGAAAGATCCATTGAATTAAAATATGTTATACTAAACTATCTAAACCCAGTAACAATGAAAAATCTTGCTATAGCATAACCAGGTCACTGGTACAATTTCACTTTTACAAAACCTGCACTCGCGTTTTGTTCCTGGGGCAAACACGGTGTAGAACTATTGCTTGATCTTGTGATTGACAAAGAGAAATCATGGAATTCGTGTAGGGCAGGGTGTCCAGGGGTAGAGGTGTGTGCAGTTCTAAACATGTGCATGCCTGAGCTAAGTTTGCCTGCAGTAGCATTACACAAAAACAGTCTATGGGCAGGAGTGGGTTATTTCAAACGAGAGAGAAAAATCAACAAATTCCAACTCTAAAGGAGACGTTGTTTTGATCTGATGCCAAATTGAAAGTAACACTAAAAGCATGACGACAGTTTTACACGTTGTGGTGAATTATGCTGAAGGGAAAAAATGTTGTAAACTGTCAAAGGAATTCAACACTCATAACGTGCCTTTGGACAGGCCACAACTCTCATTTGGGCTTGTGTCTACAATTCAAGATTGGCATCAAATGGCCATATTCAACAACACTCATCCCTGTGTCTCCTCACATTTACAACAGGGTGCCACACTCATATCATCTGTCCTGCAGCATGTAAGACCTATTGTTTTAATTTCTAGTTGAGGAAATTAAAAACAACAGCAAACTACTAAGCTGTTTTGCCACCAAAGTCAATTTATCCCCTTGCTATCTTTGGTCAAAGAACAGACATACAATACATAGGGCTAACGCTTAACTACCTGCAACATCTCAGTCTGCCAAAAAGGGATGATGTGTCACAGCACCACAAAAGGTCTGATGAAACTAATTTCTCAAGCCTTAGTCTAAAAGGAAAAAAAAAAAAAGAGGGAAGTTCTGATTATGACCTCTCTCATACTTCAGATGGGAAATCATACAACACTATCTCAATACAGTTTTAACCTCACTTCCCCAAAAAAATGAAGGAGTATCTGATGTCAGAGCATGGCAAGTTCTGCTCAAATAATATGACCATTTATACATTAATTGTGTTTCACTAAAGAACAACACAAATTTCTTATGTATTTTATCTTACATCTCTACAATGAAGCTCCGCTAATAACCAAGTACTGCTGCTATTGTAAAGTGCTTGAGTAGAACATCCCACTGGTTCACAGGCACTAAAGGAGAAACTAAACTACCAGTATTCTTTACAAACAAAACTTGAATATGTTCCTAAGAAAGCCCCAGAGAGCACACTGAGAATCTGGAGAAATGTTCCCAGTGGAAGATTTTATGTAAGCTAACAGGAAGAGATTTTCAGAGACTAATCTGTCACCAATTTTTAATGGTTTAAAACGGTCTCCTTTGCAAAGATCTTGTCTCAATATAATGACATAAGAATTACCAGAAGAGTATGTCTCACAAGAAGTCTGAAACTATCATGCAGAAATACTAGAACAAAATAAAAGGTATCTTCTCAGTTCATGTTGCAAGCAAGACCAAAGACTACTGGTTATAACAGGGTTACAGAGTATCTTTACTAGGCACTACTGTAATTCAAACACACAGCCTGTATTTCAAAATAAAGATGAGATAAAAATGAGCCTCCTTAAAAAACTGACAAACTTCTTTAAAAAAGGCAATACACAAACCATCATTTCATGTTTATTTTTAATCATACTTTCATTGTAATTACATAACTATAAATATATCTTTATTACCTCTGAGAATTATTTTTCTTGTGTTTTCTAATAATGTCCATAATATTATCTCCTGTTACAAGGCTATTTTGTAACTGTTTAAGTCTCTGTTGTTCCCTTCTCTTTTGGTCATGCAGATATGGGGAATTAAGCAGCTGTGGAGGAAGAATGGTGCCTGTAGGTTTTACTCTTTTTACAACGTCCCAAAAGAGCTTCTTGCTGTTGTTATTGATAAAAGTAATTGCAGTTCCACTGTGGCCCAACCTTCCCGCTCTTCCAACCTGAAAAAGCATGAATTAATTTTAAGTTATCAATACTAAATGGAAGTCCTTCAAATAGCCCTAAAGTTTATTTTCTGTTATAAAACAGTAAATAACCTAAGTGACAGGGTCAAATCTCTAACACAAAGTTACTTACAAAATACTTCCTGAATTCAGGATATGTAGATCTGAAGCTTTAGCTTAAAGGCATCTAAAGTTATGACTTGCTTATGGAACATACCAGAAGTCCACTATTGATACTGAGACATGTGACAGAGCCTACGGGCAAAAGCTTACAGTAGATCTGATCCAAATAAAATGTTTTTCAAAAGTCTTTATTATAGAGATGTCACATACATGTATCAAGCACAATATGTACCAGCACGGCCATAAAAATGCCCTTTACTTTCTATGTTCTAGTAACTTTAAATTATTTGCCAACAACGTTCATGACTGGTTTCCTGACTATTTCATGCATATCCCACACTGCAGACAAACTGCAGCAGATAGAGGGATATTCGGCCTTTCTTCACACAGATAGTAACAATGGTAAACTTTGCTTTCTACAGACACAAAATTCTACAAGAGTACAAAACAGGAAGAATAATACTGCAAAAATAATTGACATAAAAACACTCTTCTAGGTTTTAGTAACTTATATAGATGAGAGACAAGAGCAGTGTTCTAGATTTTAGTAATTTACATAAGAAACTTATAGAAGAGATATCCCACATCTTTCTTTCTTTTCCTATAAAAATCAGTATTCTGAAGAGGAAAATAATCTTTCTTTTTACATTTAAATTGGAATTTCCACAGGTGGATATCGTATTTTGATATACTTTTCAAATAAGGCTTTAGCAATTTATTTATTTACCTGGTGTACATATTCATCCATACTTGAAGGCATATCAAAATTCACTACCAGTTTGACGTTGACAAGGTCGAGCCCTCGTCCAAGGACTCCAGTACTTACTATAACTTCATACTTCTCTTGAAGTAATCCCTGGTAAGGGAGGAACAGATAAAAATTAGTTCTTTTTAGCTCATTTTTATTTTGAACCGCTCCAAGCATAGGCTAAGGGCTAGTGTGTAAGAACAGTGTAAGAACACAGCAAGTGGGATTATTCTATTGTAGAAGAGATAATGGCTCCCCTGTATTCTTGATTTAAACAGGAATATAATCCACAGAGATAATTCAAGAGAAATCAAAGCCACAATTTTAACTCTAAAAAATAATCAATTTAAGATAATGCATATTTAAATTTCAATTTCTAAGCAAATAACCTAGGAAATAAGTCTCCAGTATTTATCTACATTTAAAATGGCATTATTCTCTTCAGTTTTGTTTGGCCCCATCTGTCTCCCCCAGCACTACCTCAGGTATTACTGCAGAAAAGCAGTCAGTTATGACTTCAGTCATTTAAGTGAAGCCACCTTAAAAAAAATGGCCTTTTAAAAATCTACCAAAACTCCCGTAACTTCAGGAGGCACAAACCTGTAATATGTCTGTTCTTTCCACCTGAGACTTTTCAGAATGCATAGCTGTGCACTGCAATCCTGTAATCTTATGAACAGCATCACTCAGCAGATCTGCTCCTAGTTTACAGTCCACAAACACTAACACTGGAGGCTTGAAAAGCTTCTCATCCTGTAAAATTAAACAGTTCGTATAAAAAGGTAACCATTGGAAACCACTGGCTGCCCATCATCAGCATGGATTAAACTTCTTCTGCTCTTTATCTCCAACATTAACAAGACTTTCAGATGAACAAATGCTTCTAGACTTTAGATAAGAACAAGATACCAGCCATGAAACTTTACAAAGCTGTACATTATAAACATATAATGACTTGTAGACTCAGAAGCCAATTTTATATCAACACATGAATTTTATTGCAAGTCAGAAGTTTTCAAGTAATTCCAAATTTCTTTAAGTTCGGAGATTCAGTTAAAAGATTCTTATTTACCTCTTGGATAACCTCAGTCAAACATCCAAAATCACCCCCATTTCCTCATAGAAAATACATGGGAGTGATGGGAGTGGAGTAATCCCTGAAACTGCCCTTAAAACTCTTACATGCAGAACTGCTGAAGTGCGTGCAGTTACATGCTTCACCTCACTCCACCTCTTCACTACATACAGATTAGAACTAAAGATGAGAACCTGACAGAGATGTGTAAAGACATGAGCATTTTTATAAACTGTTTTTATGAGAAAAATATTAGACTTACATTTAGTATTTCAAACAGCTTTTTCTTTTTAGATGGTTCTTCTACCCACAAGATAATCTGGCGGACATTGGAACACGGCAGATTCTTCTCTCCAATCGTTATTCTTACAAAATTGTGCAGAAGCTGATTTGCCAAGTGTTCAATGCCCACTGGAATCGTGGCTGACACCAGTATGGTTTGATGGTCCTGTGAGATGTCTTCCAAAATATCCAACACTTGCTGCTGGAAACCCATTTTTAACATGGTATCCACCTAAGTGAAAAATATTCATTTCTACCAGAGTTTTCCATGAAGAGCAGGACCCTGAACTTGAATTGATAAAAGAACCATAATGTGTATGATGCAGCAGTATTTACAGTCAGAAGAAAAGGTGAGAAAATTAAAAACATATTATTCACACTGGTCTAACAGTATTACCCTGTCAGGTATCTAAGTCTTTTACAGCCAACAGAAGAGGAGTTGTTCAAATACATTTCAAATTGTATTAAAAAAATAAAATTTTCTCTTAAGAAAAGTATTGTATCTTTATAACAAACACTCTGGATGTTTAATCAGTTAGACCAGCCACTCATACTGGCTCTTAAAGGAAATACAGCTCTGATAAATAAAAACTTACTTCATCCACCACTACAATTTTTATGCCATGCAGTTGAACAGAACTTTGCTTTAAAATCTCAAGAAGCCTTCCAGGCGTTGCTATTATAACCTATTAAAAAAAATAATAAAAAAAACAAACAAAAAAATAACCCAGGAGTTAGAAATTCCATGAAAGAACAGATGACTTTCCTAGAAAAACTATGAAGTTACAGCATAGAGATAACAAGGGCTATAATTAGTGAAACTACTTGCCTTCAAATAAGTCATAAAACTTTTAAAGATAACTTAAATTATAGAGGCTCAAAAGGAAACAGACCTTTTAGAACTCTAATGGACGTGTCTAAATTACAAGCAATATAATCTGCATGAAAAACAAACTACTTTTTGCTGTAAATTACAACTCCTTGTCTAATAAAATAGTATATTTTAGTCTTTGAAAGCAGCAATATCACCCATGAAACTTTTTAAAACAAAAAAAAAAAAAAGTTTAATCAGAAGTCAAAATGTTTTTAAAAATTGTATTACTGTAAAATTTTCAAGAGCTAACAAACATTTCAGTAGTTTAGACTTGGAAAAAACACATCCTTGTGTGCTCGTACACGTCAACAATAACATTTTTCTTTTCTGTGAATGTCATGAAAACCTAACTCCCCCCTCCAAGTCCTTACCTTAACACTTTGCTTGAGCCGGTGAAGCTGTGGAGGCAGCGGCAAACCTCCTACCAGGAGAACTGTTCTCATGTTTGGTAAACCAGCCATTAGTTCCTTAGCTTGTCTCTCTATCTGAATTGCCAACTCCCTTGTGGGTGCCAAAATAAGGGCAGATGGAGTTTCTGTCTAGAAAGAGGGGGAGAAATCTAATGAACATGGGAGTGCTCTATTATTTTGAGAAAAAGCTTTCAAAATTAAATCTCCCAACATAATATTTTACATTAAAACCAAAAATTATTTTAAACAACAAAATAAAATTATTTCTTGACATATACATGAACTTGTTTAGTGCCCTGAAGATGAAGAACGGGAAAGATCATGTACAGAGGTATTATTCATTGACACTCCAATTTTGTGCACATTATTATAAACATACAACTGTCTTGCAGCCTCTAATGATAATCAGACAGAGAAAGTACTGGAATGCAATACACCTGTTCTTACATGTTCTTACATAATGCTTTTATTCTTAAAACTAATGCTAGAGTACTTTAGGGATTAAAAGAGTTGCTTAAATAATCTCTCTTCATTTGTAAAAGTTTATGCACTCGTTTGTGAGTGTATACATATATTTGTAAAGGTATCTAACCAGTGCAAAACATCAACTAGAATCAGGTCCAGAATGTTAAAATATGTTCTTATAAATAAAACCACCAAAGAAAAAGCAATACTGAGCCACACACAAGGTACTCAATACTATTTGCCATTACTTCTTGTCATACATTCATGTCCTTATGAAGCAAAAACTTTCTTAATTGCTTTTTCCCACAGAATCAAAGGGGTGACTGGGTAACTAGAGGATTTCAGAAATTATATTACCCCAAATTCCTGCAGTTATTTGATGGTCAACCAAATATATTCCAAGAGAAATTACTCTTTGAAATTACGCAAATGTCAACAAATCTCTTTCAGCCTTCTGGCATATCAAGATAGAGGAACAACTTCTTGCAGAGGGCTGGAATTACTTTCACTTTCTATTTTAAGTCATTTAGGAAGTGTACCACAGAATTGAATTACCTTTCTTAAAAAGGAGCAACTCTACACTTGGTAATATTAATAGTTGCTTGATCTCCTGACAAAAGTGAAAAAACATTCAAAATCATTAAAATTAATCAGCAACTCCGCCCACCCCCAAGAACCAACATTCCATCGATCAAAAGTAAAATAAATCATTGAATGTTAATTAAAATCACCACAGTCACATTCTCCTTCACATTGGGAATCCAAAAGACAAAGTTGCAAACCACACTCAAAACATACAAAGTTCCATTACCTCATTCAAAACCTTCATAATAACAGGGAGTAGGAAGGCTGCTGTTTTTCCAGAGCCCGTGTCTGCACTAGCCACAATATCCCGCCCCATTAGTCCAACAGGGATCATTTGCATTTGGATGGGAGTTGGGACTTCATAGCCAGAATTCTTCAAATTATGGTTTAAAGTTTCAGGAAAACCACAGTGTTCAAACTCTACAATAGGTCTTGGAACTTGCTGGCCCTGGACAGCAATACCCAGCTGCAGCTTAAGGTTCTCAACCTGCTCATCTCGCAAACCTAAAATAAAGGAATGATCTTTGTAGAAATAAGGTGCATGAGGCAGGTGAGCTTCTGCTTCAGAGTTTGTGAGTTGATCAGATGTCAGCTGTTCTTCCTTTGCTTGAGTTTGTAGAAGGTGTTTGGCTTTACATTCCAAACTACAAACATCTTCATCTGTTTTATCGCAGATATACTCTCCATAGCGACCGCACACCACACACACAGGCTCTCCGGGTTCTGCCCAACGCTGGGATTTGCTGAAGGATTTTATGGGTTCTTCCAAAGGGCTGTCTTTATCAGTATTTTGGCTGTCCTTTCCCAACGTTGTATTAGCAGCATCAAGGTCTCCAGCTACAGGTTCTGTGTGTTCTTGTACAATTTCATATAAATTGCATGCTGAAGGAGAAGTTTCTGTTCTAACTGACTTACAGTCTTGGAACTCGGTGGTGTCCTCTATCAAAGGTCCTCCAGAAGACAGTTTATTTTTCTTAGCTGTACAGCTTTTGTCCTCATCAGCAGTCCTCTTGACTTTAACAGATCTTGGTAAAAACATGCTTCAGTACACTAGAAGGCAAATGGTTACAGTTGTTAGAAACTAGTGCTATTGAGAAAGGTACATATACTGTTACCACAAAAAAAAGTCCAGCAAATATTTGCAAACCCAGGAACGAACTCTCACTCCCTGAAAAGATCTAGAAACTGCCTTATTTAAAAATTATCTTGGTATTACAATGTTCATGCAATGTCAAGTAGTATTTCAAAACAACAGTGGAAGCATGGAACAGTACAGAGATCTATCTACAGGTAGTTTTCACTATTAGACCTTTCACTATTAGACCTTTGCAGCTGAGTAAAAACTTTGGTTTTGACTGCATGGAAATTTATCTATTTTGAGAGTCAGTCATATTTAAATCCTTGGAGAGTTGTTTCTAGGACAAAACTATGGAAGCAAGCATTGTTCTAAACTATGAATAAAAAAAAAATAAATTTTGAAAAATATGTCAAATTCAGTATAGGACCCACTCAAGACCACTCCTTTTGTTGCCCTTTTCAAAGACCACTCAAATTTAAAAGGTTGCACACTTCTGAGATGTTTGGAGTCCAGATCTGTTTGCTCGAGGTGTCCAAAAAAGAGCAAAGACCTACATGATTAATTTGCCAAATCTCTACTGTAAAACAAGGAAGACAAATCAAGAGTCCATAATAAACCATAACTTTTATATTCTGAAACCTTCAGTAGTTGACTCTGAAAGCGTCAGATATTCTCACTAATCGTTTGCTACCGTACAATCACTAAATAAAGTATACAAAACCCAGCAATTTTATTCTGAATAAATGGTACTGTGTATACCAGTCTCTGAGAACTTCTTCTTACATTAGTCTTCTAAAACCCCACAAAGCTATCTCTGTGTTTACACCCAGCTGTGTTTGTGTAACTCGGAGCCGTCCAGCGGCTGAGGCAGCGGGGCCGGCCCGGAGCTCGGCGGGCAGACCGCGGGGGCCCGGCGAACGCTGCTCCCCCTCGCTACCGGACCAGAAGCCAAATCTCACCACTTAAATTTTTCGAGCCTAATGAGAATTTTCCACAACAAACCTCTTCGCAAGCTCAGCAGCCTCCCAGGCAAGGGGAGCGCTCAAGCAGAGTGCCGGGCTGACGGACGGGCTGCTCGGAAGGGGCCCGCGGGAATCCCGGACAGCCTCTCCCCGCCTGCCCCAGCCCCGCTCTCCGGCAACGGCCGCGCACCCCACGGGACAACACTGCGGCGCGGAGCCTTTTCTGTCCCCCAGCCGCCCCCGCCGCCCTGCCCGCGCCCGGGCCCCGGCGCTGCAAGCGAGGCCCGGCCTCGGCCCCCGTCGCCTCACGCACCCGTGCCAGCCGCCCGCGGGGCCGCGCCGCCTCCCGCACAAAATGGCGGCGGCCGCGCAGGGCCGCTCCCGCCCACAGGCTGAGGCGGGGAGGGGCGGGTTCCCGGCTCCGGCGTTCCCCGCTCCGGGGTTCCCGGCTCCCCGCTGCCGAGAGCCCCCCTGCTCGGCCGGGGAGGGCCGAACTCGTCCCGGAGCTGCTAAGCTCGGCTTGGATTGGGGTCTGAAGGCGCGGTTTTTGTCCACCAAAATCGGATTCGTCACCCAGTGTAAAACAAGCCCAATAATTAGTAACTCGAGAGAGACACTGGTTATTTCAGAGTTGCGCAAGCCTGAGTGCTCGGTGTTATTACACAAATCGAGCACACCAACTATCAGTACATTTTACTATTTAAACATTTTAGCAAACAAAGGAATTAGTGCTCATTTGCTACAAGTTACATTGTTATCCTATTAATTAGTATTCTATGATTCCCTCGCTTCTCATGCTAATTAGTCCACATGCCCAGTCTTTCTCTTCTTTTGGGTCGGTGGGTTTCTCGGGTCAGTGGTCTCTTAGTTGGTGGTCACAATTTGCCCCTCCCAGAATTAACCATTTAACCGGTTGGAGCAGATTCAGCACAGTTGCTGAGTTGTCTTTATTAGTTTCTTCCTTATCTTGGGAGTACTGCCAAACGACCTTGTGGCCTGTAAATTCTGCACTCTTTGTGTCCACTATCAGAGGACATCCTTCTTCCCAAGCTTTGCTAACCTCCCCCTAGGTCTTTGATCACTGGAGCATGCCTAGACTTAAACCTTAACAAGGCAATTCTACCAACAAGTTATTTGTCTTTCTAACACCTGGACATCACTTAGAGCTTTCTTGTTAGCTGTTATCTGTTTCACCGACTAAATCTCCCTTCTTGTTGATTAGCCTTAAAAGTATACAAAGATCTAACAGCAAAGAACATCCTTAGGAAAATTTTACATATTCCACATTTTGCAACAGGGTGCTGCCCCTCTGGCTCTGCAGGGGGGGCACATCCAGCACTCCCACAATTACAGCCCGAGTTGCCAGATGCTACAGACACGCACATTTGCACATGAGGAAAACATTCCTGCTGCACATGACAGAGCCACAAGGTATGGGAGAGAAATGCCCCACCTGCTTGGAAGGGCACATTGAGATAGCTGTTCACATACTGCAAATTGAGTAGGTTATTACTTTCAACAATAAATAAGCATATTTACACTACTTCACAAGGCATGAGAACTCAAGAATTTATGACATTTCACTGCAGGGCACAAAACACTTTCAGACTGTTGGACAACCTGTCCTTTGCAAGACAGCCCAGGTGTGACCACTGCCCCAGGCAAACCCAAGTTCCTGGAAGAGAGTAGGAGGGCTTGGATGTGTGTCCACTCAGAAAGGCTGATGGCTTATCTGCTCGGCCATTGTGAACTGCCACTCCCTCACTTTTCAAGGACTCACGTCACCACAGGGAGGTCAGTCAACCTGTCCCAGGTACTCCCTTCCAACACCAAGACCTGTCATAGGTGGTGTCGCTGTGTCTGTACGGGCCCTGGTTTTGAGCACATGCAGCAGGACCAGAGTATTCCCAAAGTAAAAGAATACCCTATGACCATAAATGATTTGGTGAATGGCAAAGATATCCTGCTGGGAGTCTGGGTTGATGTACTCCCAGGCACTCTAGATACCCTAAACCAGATTTTATCTTACCTCCCTCCCTCTCCTCCAACATTGATCCCATTAGCCTGAAAGCATCCCCATTGACGCAGAGTTCCATTTCTGCCTCATTACTTTTGTTGGTGACTACCACCATCACCATTTCCAACTAAAGAGAAAATCCATAAATCCTAACAGCCCCTTTGGAAGCACTGTTTAATAGCAGTCCATAGGGACAGTCAGGGAGCCAGCAGGACGGGGGTTAAAACACAGGCACAAAGCTGGGGGCTTTCCAACAGCCGTCTGTAGTGTTCTATAACACTCAAGTCCAGTCACACGTGAAACATGGTCTATCTTAAAGTATCCTGGAAATCTCTGTATTGGATTGCTACCACAGTAGCAATACAAAGTTAGTGCAAATAAAGGGGGTTTGGTCTCTCTGGGATTATTAATTAACTGGTAGAATTGGAAGAGACTATTGAACTTCTGGAAAGATTAAGTGGGCATTTCTAGACCGAAAAACTATCGGGCACCTTTCACCCATACTGCATACATTCCTGTTAAAATCCCCACCTTTCTCTGATTCAGCCTCTGTCATTCCCTTTTGTTTGCACTGACTTTCTTTTCTTCATTTTCCCTCCCTAACATAAGTGAATTTCCTTTTCTTACTTCCATTTTTACAAGGTCATTTCCTGGAATTCAAAACATCATTTGCTAAACAAAGACCAGTATTTCAACAGTATTCAATATGATATGAGATGCTTCATACTCTATGGAGTTCATACACCAAAATGCAAGTATCTCATATGTATCAGCTTTTTCTGGTTTTTTTTAGTGTATAACAGCAGTCAGAAAAAAAACAAAGTCACTTGGCAGGAGACACTGGGAAAGGTATATATAACATTACTGTATATACTGTATCCACCTATATGGATACTCCTTGTAATTCCCCATCACTCAGTCCCTCAGAAGGACTACAGTATTGCTTGAAATTAAGTTTTAGGAAAGGACTCTATGGGTATTAAGAAGCATGAAAGGGCTTCCATGCAAGAGACAACTATGTAAACTCGATCTGAAAAAGAGATGACTGAGGAACAGGTAACAGTAGATCTCCTGTACCTTGAGTGACTCATAAAGGATGGACAGCTGATAGTTCATTCTTCCAACAAAAATTGTAACATGCTTTATGTAAGTGCTCACAACTGAAAAGGAGTGCAAGCTTCCACAGAATGCAGTAGGTTATTCTTTATTTACAGGGAGAAGATAATCAGTATAGATGTAACAAAACCTCTTCTGGAACAGATACTGTACTTTGTGAGCCCACTAAATAATTTTTTTTTCCTGGAATAAAGCATAAATGTTCTATTTCAGTTACTTACCTGTTTTTATCAGAATGATGAAATATGTAAGAGATAGCCTTGGTGAATTTAATTCCCATCCTCTCAGCTCTTGATGCTGCTAATCAGATCTGAGGTGAATGACATTTTAATAAGATTTCTGAATTCCAATTTTTGTAACCTTCAGAGTTCACAAAATGTCCCAGACAAGATGCTCTCAGATATGCTACAAAGGCTCTGTCTTGGTATACTTCCTTCTAAACACCAGTTAGTTCAAGCATTGACTGAATAAAGGTGGGGTTACATCCTGTTAGAAAACCATTAATAATTATCATCAGTCAGTCAGTCAGTCATGGCTGGGCTTCACGAATGAAGATTTGGGAAGGGCTCTACCCACATTTGTTGCAGGCACGTTGGTGGCTAAAAAAGCCAATACGAGATAGCATTAATAATTATAGACAGTAACTTTTGTACATTCTGGACAATTTATCTGGGAGTGTCATAATGGAAAATCTTAAGGTCTCCAGGGCAGCAAGGTAGCATTTGTATTTTGTATGATCACACTGTTATTTAATTGAGTTGGTAAAACACCAAGAATGTACAATATTCTCATCTTGCCTATGCTGCACGTGTTCTAGTACAATAGCTGCCCAGGAAAGTATCACGTACTGTTATTAGAAACCCCTGCACAAATATAGTCCTTATATAATTAACACGTCTCTTCACAGTAAATTCTAAAGTAAATATTAGGAGCTACAGAAATGTAACACACACAACCCCACATGTACAAAAGGACATATACTGTGATACACATTTACTACATAAATATATAGCCACAGATTATTTCAACGCTATGCAAATTTTTATTAGAATATCAAAGATAACAACTATTAATTAAAAGTCAAAAGAAATAATGAAAACAATAACTCAAGCGAAAATTATTAATAGTTAAGTATCCCACTTTTTGGTCTATTTTAAATGATATCAAGAAGATTTTTCTATATTCAGTCATGGTTTCTATATTAAATATACAGAAAGCAAACGTGGCAACTTGGATTCCTGCCCTCAGTTTAAAATCAAGTGCTTTGCCCTGTAACATCTAATAGCCATTCTTTAGAAGCATGAACCAACCTTTCCCATCACTTGCAAATAATAAATAATTCAGTAAAATAAAATTGGATTAAAGCAGGAGGCTCAAATCCCTCTACTCCCAGGCACACTAAATCCATAAGAAACAGGCATTCTGCATACTAATTCCGAGAGAGTGTCCCAAGCATTTCCAAGAGCTGCCTGACTGTACCACACACCTCAGCTCTCCACAGCAACACTGCCCAGAGTGACCCCATCAATTCAAACCTGTACCAGAATACAACCTCCAGGCACCTCTCCATCAATCTGGCAGGAAAGGTCTTCTCGAGTTCCACACAGGGATTTGATTGGCACATAAGTACATCCCTAAGGGTAACTGTCCAAAACATTTTAGTACACAGCATTTTAATTTTCCTTTTGTAGCCAAAATATCCTCATGTGATGTCTGATTTTTCCACTTGGAGTGAGCTCCCAGTGTATGCAAAACTACTGAGAATGGACTCAATAATTTGAGTCCAACCAGCACTTCGTGCATCACTCCCTCAAGTGGCAAGTGCCAGGAGTGACAGATCTGACAATTAAAACGTGTCTAAAATCACATCAAGAGGAATAGCTTTGGGTTTTCTTTATGCTATTAATTATTTTAAATATCTCAACACATATCCTGTGTAACATTATTCTACACCAAGGAATTACAGAGCTTTAGTGCTGTTTTATAACGTTATAATGGATGAAGAGCATTAAGTTTATGAAGATGTCAATTAAAGAATAAAAAAATTATTCTCTGGGTTTGTTTAGTTTTTTTTTAAGTGTGCCACAATACATGTAATTGGAGTTAACAACACATCCACTGCTTGAGTGAAAGTGAGGGGGAATGTCTTTCCATTCAGAAGGCATGGAAGTCCAAGCATGTTTATGTGTGGATTGGTCCATGTCTGCTCCATCTGATGCTATGAAACTAAATATTTTTCTGTTTCTTCAATGTTTGGGGATTTTGAAGCCACTCAGCATATTTTTAGGTAGGCAGTCAACTGCAGCTCTAACCCAAAGCATATTTAATGAAGAGTTGATTGAAGGAACTAGTGAGTCAATGACACCACTGGTTTCTGAATTACAGCTTTAAAGGAACCACACAGGAAAAATCCAGATAATCTAAAACCAAATAATGGTGGCTAACCATTAACTAGTCAATTTTGCTAATATTCATACAAAATGGCCTGCTTTAGTAGAGCTATTGCACACAGTATACTTATTCTGAGGCCCAGTTTTTCTAATTTTGCTTAATTTAAACAGGCAACTCCTAAGGTTTTAGAAAGTAAATAGTCAGTAAAAGAAGACTTGGACTAATATTTTCAGGCTTCCTGAGCATTCTCTTTGTTTGAAGAGCCACATTCTAAGGAAACATTGGTCAATATTAGTCTCTGCAGAAATCTGTGGTAAAATCGGAATTTAAAAAAAATAATCTAATTAAATCTGAATTTTTAAAGCATATGACTGAATTGGTTTAAAAAAGAACTCCAAAAAACACCCCAACAAGCAAACAACAGCAGTCCTGCCCTGAAGCTCCAGCATTAAATGCCACTAGTCCATAGGGAAATAACTGTATAGGGCAATTCATGAAAAAATTATGAACATAATTAATGTATGTGATTTTATGCTCAAATACTGCATATAATATTTACTTTGAAAACTGATGGACTCCCTAATTCAATATCATCATACTCTTAGCACAGCTATAAAAACTACAGTGAATACAGTTACCAACTTCTTTGTGCAAGATACAGACCAGCTCTTTGCAGTTAAAAGGAATGATTTTAGGGTATGACAACCATTTAAACATATTCATAAACATATCTCTGTTGGGTCTCTGAGACTTAGAGAACAAGAATTTGATCAAAAGATTGCAAAGACAATTGACAAATTCCAGAGACTTCAGTAAGCAGCAAACTGTAACCCAGAGAATTCAGGTGGAAATTAACAGGATTAAATGATCTTGAAATATAACATAATTAGAATTAAGAATTAAAAATTAAAAATTCTCTCCTTTCATGTTAATCTCATTTTCTTTCTGAGAGGGTATAAAACATTGTATTTGGAAAGCTGCTTACCAGTTTGCCACTTAGATTTGTGTTCCAGTTAATAAGGCTGTTTGGAGGCAAGAGAGATTGGCATCTATTCTAAAAGTAAGATAACACTCACACAACATGCACTTACTGAAATTAAACCCTTCCCCCCCCTACTTTGGGGTCTCAGACAAAAGGATGGGAGAGGAAAAACAGAAATTCCACAAGAGACAACAGGAACCATTAGGTTCCAGCTTGCCAGATGACCTGTGTCCAATGTGTATTTGCCACCTGCCCATCAATAAACTCTCTTTCAAATTGTATCACTTTTAAGAGATTAAGACCTTTCTAATTAATAAGCAAGTATAATAAATATAACAGGTACATTGCATTCATATTACAGGGAGACAGGTGAAAGAAGAAGAGTTATAATCCACTAATGTGACAGATTGAAGGAAAAATTTATATCATAAGCCCTTTGAGTAAATAGATAATAAATTTCCCTTTCCACCAGGAAAGCTTCTATCAGCACTGCTAGTTTTGACAGCAGAAACTACTGTAAGAAAGGCCTGGAAAACATGCAAGAGAGCTGCTACAAACTAGACTTTTTATCAGTTGTCTTGTTAAAATTTATTCCAATATTAACCATTAGGTTTAACCTTCACGCTTCCCCGCATTAGATTGGGTCCCCCTTCTGTCTTTGCATGAAATCTTAAAATTGTCCTAGTTGAATCCCTCACACAAAAATTATTAAAGGAAGGGTGTGGAAAGGGTGTAACTTCACCTACAAAAAGTCAACTCACTGCTGCCAGACTAGATGCCAAGTTCAGGGTGTCCCTGCTACCAGTGACTGCCAGCTGTGACTTGCCTTTGGAGGGCACGGGCAGCCTTTACCAAGCAGAGGATGCCCCCAGAAAGCTCCTGCACTTTCTACCAGTGGTGGGCTTGGTGGCTACACAGCTCCAGGATTCCTTGAGGCCAGCCTTTACCACTGCTCTCAGTGACTGTTTCTGTTGGGCTCCAGCCTACAGATTTTTTAAGTTCTCAAAGGTCACTCTTTGAGCATTCATTGCAGTCTTAATAGTGTAAATAAAAAAATACACCTTGTGGATATTTTCTCCTACAGGCTCATCCTGCAGGTATCTGATATTAATTTCACAGACCTGGGTTGTAGTTGGCACTGTCTTCACTAGCACAGAACTTAGTCACGTGCTAAAAAAAGGCATTGTACATGACTGCTAAGCAAAACAGAGGATACAAGTTTGTTTGTTTTGGGACTTAGTTTACCAAAACAAGTTACACCTGCAATTAAAATTGTTTCCAAAAGGATTGTAATGCAATATAAATACATGGTCAACATGTAAGCCATTTATCCATGACTTTTTTTTAATAGAAAAGTATACCAGATGGCTTTCATTTCCAAAGGCAAAACACTTCTTTTAATTGCATACTTAAGGCTCACAGACCCCTAAAGTTAAACCAACAGATTTGTCCTTCTGAAATTTAGTTACTTTTCTAAACTTTGTTTGCTGTGAGAACATGCAGACAATGCATTAGCTCAGCTTGATAAAGCACAATAGCTATTAAAAAACAAAAGCAAGCCTCAAAAATGCAACATATCTCTCACTACCACTCTTGAATGACTGCTCCCCATGCTGTTTATTAGGAAGATTCAAAGATGCCAGTAACCTTACAGCTGGTGACTGTAAGAACAGAGGGTAACAAGACAGAAATAATGAATGCCTCCTTGTTAAGTCATGTTGTTTGTGCTGTTCCAAGAGAGATCTGCCAAGAACTTTCCATGCAAACCTTATTTTTCTGGGATCTGTAACTTGGCTGCAAAAAAATCCATCATGATAATACCCACTTCAAAAGAATTTAGATCAGAAGTTTTAAAATACATTTTCCCATTTTGGTATAAATTCAATTTACACTAAATAAACAGTTTATCACTTCATGTATTTTTTACTTGCTTTATTGCAAGAAAACCTCTGGTTAGCAAGTTTGCACCCCAGATCATTATATGTTTTCTAACTCTTGGGTATTAAATAAGTCTGAAGTATTGCAGTGTGAAAGGAAACTTTGTGCTGTATGGTCAAGCTTTCAGGGATGTGTATTTTCTTTTTAAGGAAGACTGTATGAAATGCATATGAAGCACTCCTGGGATTCTATCTGCCAAACAATTCAGTGGAATAAATCTATGCTAATTCTTAATACAACTCAGCTGACCTGAGTGTGAGGCCAGATTGCAAAAAAGACTGACTTCAACACACTGTTGTCACAAAATATAAGCCTAGAATTTCATGTGAAATTATGTCAGTTTGGGTTTGTTTTGTTTTTAAACAAATGATTTAGAGCTTTGAGCCATGCAAAAGTCCAATTTCAGTTTACCCATTTATTTTTGGCTCATGACCCACTAGGAGAAGTCCATTTTGTACTGTTCCTGGCCAAAGCAATATTCTTTCCTGTGGCAACTAGCAAGATATATAGAAATTAGATTTCAGGCACAAAACAGGTTGCAGCCCAAGCTGAGGAAGCTCTCTGTCAGGTAATAGCCTGGTGTCACAAAACAAGAAGGCTATGATAGTTTCCCAAGTGGACAAAGCTGGTGGCTTAGGCTTACAAGTATAAGGAATAAATCTCCCAGCAATTTAAAACTATAGGAGATAATAAAAACATATAAATATTATCAATATCAATAAATTATAAACTGTTCTGAGTATATATGGTGAAATAATTTCCAAAGAAACACTAGAAGGAACAGGCCAGAAAACAACATGAGACAGAGTAGCTTAAAAAGGTTTCTGCTCATTTCCTTGGCTATCTTGGGTTTTCCCTCCTAGAGCACCTTATTCCCCAGAATATTTATACTTACCTTGCGGTTCAAGACAAATTAAAATTAAGTAATTCTATGAAACCACAGTTCCCCTGAGATTATTTGCAATTCAGCTAACATGCTGGCTATATAAGGATATTACCATTCTTGAGGAGTTTGCATGAACTGGAGCAAGTCATCATACTCAGATTCTCATTCTGCTCAGCTCCAGAGTAAACTAAAGCTGCAGGGGAACAGTTCCCCTTGACATTACCAAGGTAAATACTTGAAAAATAGAGCACCACTGCACTATACAATTTGAAAAAAAGAAAAACACAGGTAGCCAGAGAAGAGACAAGCAAGAACAAAGAGCTCCTACTACAACAGTGGAACATGGAGCAAAAAGGCAAAGTAGCCAAAAGGCTTCTGCATTACTAACAGTCTGCTCTGCAAGGAGCCACGAAGGAAGGCAGTGGTTACAAGAGGGTGTTGGCCCTGGGAATCATGACATGTCTTTCTTTAATCATTAAAAGAGCCAGCAGATACACAGACACAGAGCATCTCCATTCAGATGGCTCTTAATCTTCTGTCGATACACAGGAAACCTGCTCTCTAGCAGCACCGAGGATATTTCTGTGGCACTGGACTCTCTTAAATAATGAAATCAGAGCAATGTAATCAATCAGTTTGGACATTTCTACTCTTTGTGCCAACAAGTGGAACCATGGCTGCTCCCTGCCCAGGTGGGACAGCAGAGATAACACTCTGTGCATTAACAGAGCCATGTATATTATAGAGCATGGATACCATATGAGGACAGAATAACCAGAGAGACTTATCAACCTTTTGTAGTTAATTTCTCTTTTGAAACTTTCTAGAAAAAAGAAATCACCCAGGCTTTTTTCTTCAAATACAAATAAACTGCATGACACCTTTAATCCAGAAACCCAATTATATATACACCTACATTTAATTATGTCTGTAGCACCAGTAATTTCAAAAGGGAACAACACATAGGATTAACCTAAACTTAAAAAAAAATCCTTCTTGGAGCCAAATATATACACATACACACAAACAGACAGTTTAAGGCAACTATTAAAATAATTGTTGCTCTTTCCATGTTTCTAATATATATTGAAATTGGGGAGTATTTAAATCAAATTGTTCTATACACAGCTTAAACATCTCATACATTTTTCTATCTTGAACATAAATTAAGTTATGCCGAAAGATAATTAAATGTAACACAGTTCTATACACTCAGGTTGTGATGACCTCACCATAATCGAAATCTCCAACACCCTCAAGGATAACTATGTATAAATGGTTACAATAAAAATCTTTAATATACACTTTCCACATCTAATTTTTAAAGTTACCAGCTATGTACACCTGCTCCCTAAAGAAATAAAAAAATTCCTCAAAAACTTACAATTTCTCAGTAATTTAAGGGAAATGGAAACTGCTTAAAAAAACAGTGACATTTTGGAGCATGATGTTTCAAAGAAAACATATATAAAAAACCCCACTGTCATTGGGCAGTCTGCTGTTCTATTCCCTTGTTCACTCCTCCTCATACATATTCACTACCACGCCTTCCAAAAAAAAAAGAATTTCACTGCAATGAAATGATACCAGAAATGCAGTGTTCAAACACAGTGTTTACCCCTGGTCTCATTCAGACACACATGAGCTTCAGTGAAAACTGGAAGCAGGGCCAAAACTTGGGAAACTGAAGTCTATTCATGCTCTGCTAATAAATCATGTACATGCTCAAAACAAATGAGCTTTTATGAATGTTCAGATCTTTCTTCACATGTAGAAGCCACATAAAAAAAGCCAGTCAGAGCACGAAAAAGTGCACAATTTTGTACTGACTCTCAGTCAGACTCAGTGAAAAAGCCCTAGTAACTGATTTAAACTTCTTATACGTGAATGCACAATTTGAAAACTAAAGTCATGTCCATTTTCCTCTGAAGTTGGCTGCAGATAAAGCATTATCTAACTACCATAATGGTAATAAATATGGCGTTTTAGTTTTGTACCAAGTTTATAATAAAACATATCAGTTATAGCAGGGTATTTGTTTTCTTCACAGACAACCTGGCAACAGCGGAGCGTCAAGAAGGAGAAAGCCTTGGAATTACGGAGTATAGCACAGCACATGTGGGAAGAAAGCTCATCTAAAATCTCCTAGAACAAGAGCAATTCCAGGAGATGGGAAGAACACAGAAGTAGCCAATGTGAAAACCAGATTAAAAAAATTAAAAGTAAATTTAAAAATCTGAGGAAAGAAGGCACCAAAGTAACCAGAGAAAAAGACAAAACAAATCAACCAGTCCTGAGTGTTGAGGGGGATGACAGGTTTTGCCTCTCACAGACCACAGATCTATTGTCTGACTCGTGACCCAGCAGAATTGGAAGGGAAGATGTAGATTCCCACCCCCCACACACCTTCACAGAGCTACATTAGGCCAAAGCCAAGTTGAGGAAATGAAACCAGTAGCATCCAAGTATTAAGAGAAGTGACAGTTAGGTACCACATTTGACTCACATCGGGAAGCTTTCTGGTTGTGCAGATTTCAGTAGCAGTAAATGAGTTAAAGTAGGTATCACTCCACCTTTTTCCTTTTTTAACTACAAAAATCACTGACAATTCAAGTAAAATGTCAGACAAACCTTTATTTTCCCTTTGACTCATGACTCTACTAGAATCTATAAAGTTGTTAAGCTGTTTTATTCCCTTTTAAATGCCTCAGCACTTTCTGATTACAAATTATTAGAACAATCTGAAAGACAGTAATTATGTAACTGTTCTTGTACTTTTGTATCATCCTGAAACAGGAAGAACATACTCCCTTCCAAAATCATGCTCTGAGAAAATTCCTAGCTTGCAGAAACTACATACATGCATGTCAGTAATAATGCCAAAGAAGTTTAATAATTCAAACAATCACTCACTTGATTATCATAGAATGGCCTTGGTCGGACAGGACCTTAAAAGTCATCTAGCTGTAAGAAAAAGAGCTTTGAAGAGCTGCCAGCTCTGGTCAGCTCCTTTGTCCCTAAGGACAGTTTCCCAGGGGATCTCATTCACCAACTCCTTAAACAACTGGAAGTTCGTTCTTTCAAAGTTCAGGGTCCTGACTTAGCTCCCCACCAGGCTCATGCTCCTTGAGATCACAAACTTCACCAGGGAGTGGTCGCTGCCCAGGCTGCCACCAATCTTAACCTCTCTAATGAGCTCCTCTGCACTGGTGAGCACCAGGTCTAGTAATCCTCTTCTGGCTGGTTCACCTAATACCTGGACCAGGAAATTGTCCCCCTACACACTCCATGAGTCTCCTGGACTGCTTACAACCAGCTGGATTGTGATTGAAAAATATAATTTCTTAACTCTCACAGTTTTACCACTGCTTATAAAGAAGTATATTTAATAAAAGGTCTTAAATTTAAGAGGCTGGAATATCAGTAACTCCATTTCACAAGTCATCTCTCGGCTGGAATAACCTCACAGAATGACTTATAGATTGCCTGTTCAACCTCACACACTCAATATAAACCTGCTGAAGTCAACAAGCTTGTTCCTTAAGGTTCACTTTGGGATATGACTGGTTCTTGGGCCGTATGTTGACAGTCTGACAGCACCACATTGAGTTGTACATGCTGCCTCTTTGCCAGAGGTTACAGACCACAGGGTGTATCCCTCCCCTCAGCCAAAACCATTTCTATCATGACTGATATTCTCTAAGCTAAGGCAAACAGATGGGATCATCTTAATTAGGCAAATTTGATAACAGCAATTAAAGACAATATGCCCACGGTGTTATTTCAAGTCTGTTTCCGACATTGAGCATTGAAGCATTACCCAGCTGAATAGTTGCTGTGAGCTGCTGTGTTTGTGGATTTGCCCTAATAGCACCAGCTAATCTGAAATGGGAATGTGCTTACTACCCTTCACATGCAGCCTGATAAACTGGCTGTTCACTAGCACCGAGTCTGTCTACAGACAGTGCCACTGCAAAAACAGTAATGGTATTGCTAATTTAAAACATTTTACTCTACCTTTATCATCAAGTATTGTGAAGGTAGAAACTATGCATGAAATGTTATTCCAGTTTGAACACTCTATTATCTAGCACTAGCCTGAATTTAGTCTACTGCTTTCTACTCTACACATATCCTCTTCGGAAGCTAAGTGAATCCTAAACCAAGTGAAAAAAATTGTATGAAATTGTTAGTCAGGACTCATTCCGCTATCTCCCAAGGTTATAACTATTAGCAACAACTGCCATCCACACCATTATTCACAACTTAATGGTCATATTTGTTCCTGTTGCCTGCTGCTGACTACAGGCGTGGTACACCCACTGCATAGATGACCAGACACATGACAGTGAAGAATCAGGCCTATGATGCAATCACGGGATAAAACTAGTTAAATGGGTTTCTAATTTGGGGTAGAGGGAGGGGAAAGGAAGTGAGAAATAAGGTAAAAAAAAAAAACCTGTGAGCTGATTGTTTTAGTTCTCAATACTTTGTCTTTCCACTTGGAATTAACATTAAAGTATTAAATACTCTGCAGCAGAAAGATTGCGTACAGAACAGATTATCACTATTTAAACTATTTTAAGATGGATAAACAGGAGCAGAAAGGCATGACTCCTCACTCAGTTTTCCGGTTTATTTACCCTGAGCAATTAGAGCAAATTTTAATAATTTTCCATGTTGGCTGTTGATATCTTTGATAATGCAATAAGCAAGATGACACTTTGGCATGTCTGCAAAAGTAGAAGAACTGGCACAAGAACTCCAGAAGCTAGTGGTGATGTCTTCTTTTTCACTTATTAGATTTTGTATTCATGCATTCACTTCTAAGAGCACTAAGCAAATGAAAAACCACTTTGATTGCAGTTACCACAAGACAGCATTTTTAGATTTTGTTTTGTGACTCTGAACGGGTTTCATTGGCACAAATGCTGCACCCACAACAATGTCTGCATTTTGGATTAGACTGTAGCAATGTCTATATACGTACCAACCCATAATTGTACCTATTGCCATTTCTGAGATGCATTCTAAAACAGTATTCACTTTTTCCTTTTTTTAACTGAGAAGGGACTCATGACTGCAAGAATTTTTGAAGATCAGACTTTGCTTCAGGTAAGCCTCACTAGTCCCAGTACTATGTATACTATAGTACATAGTATATATAGTACTATATGTACTACAGTACATATGTATGTGTGATGTTTTGCAAGTGCATAGGAACAGATTATAAATACAAGAGTACTTTAAATATAACTGATGATTTCTTATTTGGATTATGCCACATTTCTTTTAGAAATCTGTTTCTGCAAGTTTCATATAATTTTATAGGGACTAGTTTGTAATCTTTTGATCTCTTAAAGTGGATCCTATCTCCATCACAACTAAATAATAGCCTTATAGTTTTCCTAAGCATGTTTTCCTGTATGTTGATCTAATTTTTAGGCATTTTCTTAGTCATACAAGAAACAAACTAGTTGGGATCTGGAGTATATTTTTTTTTCCATAGCTCTAATCATTTGAGGGTTTAAAGCTTATAAATTTCAGATGTTTGTTGTTAAATATGCAGGAAGAATTAATAAAGTTTTCTAGTGGCAGTATAAAAAAGTAGTCAAAATAACATTAAATTTCTAATATACTTCCAAAGTATATGTAAAAAATAATTCAGGAAAATGTGCAAATGTAGCTCTTACTTTAGTTGTTGAAAGCTAAGCATGTACTTTCTGAATAGAAAACATTTTCCCAAGTCACACCTGTATGTTAATTTGCTATTGTTATTACTATTTCTGCTGCAGAGGATCTGGGAATTTCAGTCTTATGCCTGCTAAAGCAAGGATTTCTCAACTTTCCTCCTCCCCTCCCTTCTGCTGAATACTGCCCACAGCAGCTCCTAGTTTTGTAGCTCGCTATGTAGCACTTATGAGTGGTATGCATGACAGTTTGGGAATCCCATCCCAGAGAGCATATGGCGAGATACTTGGCAATAATTTCTTTAAATGTTGACCTCCACAACCCTTTCATTTACTCATTACTAATAAATTACTAATACATGTCAGTAAATCTTGCTTCATATTCATGATGTTTGTCTCACTGTGCACATGAAGTGCTAGAAGCACACATAGCCACACAGCAATGGAAAAATCTCTGTCCGGATCAATTCACAGTTCAATTGAAACGTGAAGAAATAAAAGTCTGGCCAGAATATTATTTGAGACCTTACAATGTCATGCTAAGACTGTGTCTAAATATTCTTTTCCAGACTCAGGGGAGCAACAGAAAACCTCAAAATCAACCCACCTCAGGCCGCTGCCCTCCACTACAAGAGGTTGGGAAAACACTCACTGAATTACCATAAGGGAAGGAGGGCAAGTCAGCTAATAATTACTATAAGTCAGGAGTGGTCCTTAGCGATTCAAGAAGGCTCAACCAGATTAAAGGGGGGAAAAAGAGTACAAAAAGAAATTATTAATTTCTGGCCAGATCAGCTTCTTGAACTGGCTCACCACAGAGCTGCTAGAGCACCCAGGCTGGCGGGGAAGGAGGGCACACTTCGACATTGCACCAGCCTATACATACAATATATACATATTGTATATACAGTATATACAATAACTATATACACAATAACCTACAATAACTATTTGTTTCCAAAACTCGGAGATGTACCACCCGCTGGCGCTGCGGGTCACCCGGTGACACACTGCCCGTGCCGAGGGAGGCAGCGCCTCCCGCCAGCCTTCCCTCACCAACACGGCCGCACCCTCAGACCCGCACTTCAAAGCCAACCCATCCAGTCCTGTTTGAGTCAGTAATCACCCAGTTACTGCTCCTGCCGTGACTAATACTTCTCTCCACGCGGCCCCTGTCAAGGTGATTCTGTACTTCCAACAACAGCCCAGCTACTTGTGGGCACGACAGCAGATGGTCTCTAGGGCAAATCGCCACTCCTGCCTGCTATTACAGTGATTACGTGACCAGGCCCTGAACCATTTTAAGGCTTTGTCATTTTTCTACCCGAGCATTTTTAAAGTTATTTATAGACGCGATTTAAAATAGGAGGGACGAACGCCCAGGGGCGGGATGCTCAGCCCGCCTCCCCGGCAGCGCTCTCTGCTCCGGCCACCGCCACTCGGTCCGCCGGGGCTCCCCCGCAGCCGGGCGGCTCCTCAGCCCCCTCACACCCGGGACACGCCGGGGCTGATCCGATCCTGTCCGACGCCACCGCCGAGGGCCCGTCCGGCCCCGCCGTGGAGAGCGGCGACGCCGGAGCGGCCCGGGGACACCGCCCTTTCCCACCGCCGGGCACCGCCGGCGCCCCCTGACCGCGGGAAATACTCCGCCCTCTCCCGCCGCCGCCGGGGTAAGGCCGGGCTGGGCCGAGCCTAAGCCCGAGTCTGAGCCTGCCCGCGCTCCCGCGGCCGCCCCACCCGAGGCCAGACCCACCTCGCGCGCCCCCGCCTGCCGCGGCGCCGGAGCCCCCGTGGGCTGGGGGCGGCCCCGGGCCCGCCCCGCCCGGCCGGGGAGGCGGTGGCGGCACATGCGCAGCCGCGCTCCGCCCGTCCAGTGCGGCAGCCGCGGGTGTGGAGCCGCAGCGGCAGCGCCGGGCGGGAGCGGGGCCGGGGGGCGCCGGGGCCGCCGGGCAGCGCCGGGGGAGCCCGCACTGCTCCCGGCCCGCACAGGCGCCGCTGGCGCGGTTGCGGAGCGGAGCGGGGCTGCGCGGCGTTTTGGGGCCGGTCCCCGGCGTTTTGACATCCCGGCGCCGGGAAGGGCCGCGTCCCGGCCTGCGGCGGCGGCGGGGGCCCTGCCGGCGGCTCCCGCCCCGGGCCGGGGGGCTGGCGGCCGCGCGGGGCTCCCAGCCCTGGCCGCGGGGTGTCCCCAGGGAACGCGGGGCCGGGGCCGCCGGGGGCATTTTTTCGGAGGCGGGGGGACGGCGGCGTGAGTGAATTGAGACAAAGAGCGAGGAGAAGGAGGAGGAAGAAGAAGAGGACACTCGGGCTCGGCTACATTCCTGTGCAGAGGAAGGCGGGAGGCGGCGTTAGCCCTTTACGGACAGCTGGGTCCGGCGCTGCCCTCAGCTGCTGCCGGCGTATTTACAGCCCGCTCTCCCGGCCGCGGGAGGAGGAGGAGGAACAACCATGTAAGTTCCGAATTGCTGGGGGTCCTGTGAGAAGATGGGGGATGCCGCAGACGCCAAGGAGATGAGGAAGACTTTCATTGTTCCTGCCATCAAACCCTTTGACCATTATGATTTCTCCCGAGCGAAAATCGCCTGTAATCTGGCCTGGCTGGTGGCCAAAGCCTTTGGGACAGGTAGGTGGCGTCTCCTTCTTCCCTTTCTTTGATGCTGGTTCCTGCTTGGTTGCTTCGCTACTGAGGACGTGCGAACCCTTCCCCGAGGAGCTGGGAAGGGGGGGTAGGAGATGTGTGAGAAATGGTTTCGGTCTGTTCCCATATCATTAAGATCCCTTACATCTTGCCGGGTTTTTTTGTTTGTTTTCTTTTGTTTTTCTTTAATTACCCGTAGTCTTTTTGGAGTCGTCCCACTATTTCCATTAGCGAGTATTTTTTGTATATTGGCGCTAATACAATCTTATTTGAAGAATCGAACTCTGTAAATGGTATTTTATTTATTACCCGTGTCACACTTCTAGAATGCGAAAAATCACGAGCAGTCCACGTTTGTCTGTCGTCTTGAAATTTTTTCCTAATAGCATTTAGGAGCTGAATTGTGGGCTAGCAACTGAAATGGATGTGTGCTGTTAGTTTTGACATGTGTGACAGTAGCCTGTAGCCATTTGAGTGGTTAACCGAAAAGAACGGTTTCAGGAAAAAGAGCACTTAATGCCAGGTTTTGGCCTGCACAATACAGAAGGCTCTCCTTGTCTGTAAGTGTAAATGGAATTGATTGTATTGCCTCCAAAAGGCATCAGTGCTCTGTCTTTGAAAACCTGGGCCTTGAGGAATACCAGACCTATTATTCTGTGCCTGAAATATTGTTGGGCCCTGAGGAATACCAGACTTGCAGAGGTCTTCTAAGGGAAGCATTTTGAAAATTTATCAAGCTGCTTTTTTTACTGCCTTTTTTTTTTTGGATTTTTTTTTTATAGCTGTAGTATATTAATCACTGAATTTTCTGTGGATTAAAAATAGTGGGGTTTTTTTGAAAGGTGAGTTAGATATTAACAGTCAATATTTTTACCCCTATTTTTCTGTAGAACAACAGGAAAAGATTTCTCCTTCTGGAATTTTGCGCCTTTTATGTTTAGAGCCAGGGCTTTGTTATGTGTTTGGACAGGGTTAAAGGCATACCTTTATGATGCCTCTGGGAACTGGTGATATTTGACGTGATGTGGTGCTTCCAAAAAGCCACTTTTAAAGTACTTGAATCTAGTGAAGTAAGTGCAGGAGCACTTACTGAAATAAAGTGGATGTTCATCACTTTAGAAAGAAAAAAAAGATCAAAATACTGTTTCCATATAAGGATTTGTCAATAAACTCTGCTTACTTTTCTTTGGGAAATCTGGGCAAGTATGTAATGTTTTTATATATGGCTTTATTAGCTATGCAGACGTGAGAGGTAAAATAGTAGTAGAAATTCTTGGAAGTACTTAATTCAACATTTTCAGAGATCATTATATTTTCAGGTAGCTTGGTTCTTTTGGCTCTACTCATGGGATTCTGAGTGTACAACGCTTGTGCAATTACATAACCCAGCATTCTAACCAGAAAACCTTTTTCTTCTGGAGTTTGGCAGATTCTCAACCTATGGTTGAAATGGCTTAGTTTGTACGGGTTGAGTTTCTCTTGGTTGTGTAAAGCCACTTGCAGTAAAAAGTGTGATCCAAAACAAATTCCTTTACTCTTTCTCTTCATTATTGGGGTTGTTCTGAGATGCACAAATGGAAACATGATTAGAGGAGATAATTGCTCCATCTGCTTTCTAAATACTGCAGTAATGTAATAGTAGGAAGAGAGGTAAACATACACAATTGTAGTGTTTCTGCTCTCAGATCTTCTACTGGGGTTAGTATAACTAGAAACCTCAAAGAAGAGTTTGTGGCTGATGTAGGGGAAAACAGTATACAGGATTTGCATGTCTGCAGTACAAACACTTCCTTTATACTTGGAGTGAAATAGAAGAACTGACCTTCACCTTTTCCAAGAAGGAAGGAAGTTTGGGTTTGCTAAATTATTTTAGTTCTTGGGAGTAGATCACAACCTCAGTCATGTCTTTTACCTATTACTATATACATTTGTACAAGGGAAATACAAAGGAAGATTATTGTGTTTATAGATGCCACATTTTATTTCTTTTTTTATCCCTAAAATGTTGGAGTTCCTTAAGTGGGCAGAGGAAATGAAGGTTTTTTCCTCTACCCTTTCTGAAACAAAGTAGTGCCATTAACTTTGAGTAATGAAAAGCATAAGTTGTTACAATCACGTATCCATTGAAGAAATCTAAATCTTTATGTGTCAAATGGGCACATCTTTCAGGGCACATCTTTCACGTGCGTATTTTAAAAACATATTTTAATACAATCAAAATTGTGGCTACAGCTTGGCTACATGATGTGAAAAAAGACTTTGAAATAGGTACTGTTTATTAGCACTTACCAGTGACTTTTGGTGTTTGATTGATACCCATGAGCAAAACCAGAGAGACAAATTGTTTATTGCTATTGTTCTTGGTGAAGCTACAAGTATAGAGTTTGGCCCATAACACAAGCAGGTCAAAACAAGCTGTCTTATTAGTGAGATGTCTTAAGAGAGTAAGTATAATAACAGTCATTTTGAAGGCTTCTTGTATGAAGAATTTTTTAAGGAACACTAATTGAAGACAGAAGTCATATTTAAGTCTTGAGGGAGTGGAAGGTTTTGTGTCTTGGCGTTTTGGTATCAGTAGTAGGACATGTCAGTTTAAATGTTTTGTAATAACCAAATTGTTTAAGAGAGAGGACTTGCAGTAACTGAAAGGGGAGGGAATTCACAAAAAGTGTGAAGTATTACAGGGGGAATGTTTGACCTTAGAAATTAAATCTGCAAACACTTAATTTTAGCCTTGATTTCCAATGCCGAGAGTTAACCATTTCAGTACAGAAAAACTGCTTTCCAAAGAACTGGTTGAACTGTATAGACATTATACAGTTATATTCTTCAACTTAGAAGAATAAAAGGACCTATTTTGTAGGAGTAGGTTGAAAAAGGTCTCGATGTTGTGATACTCTGTGCCCTTTTCCTAAAACAGAATTGGATTTCATTATTTTGAAATATGACATTTTTGCCTTCTCACTCCACTATAGTCATAGAAAATGTGCCTGGAAAATTTGTTGTCCATCCACCATCCTCAAGACAGGGTGAGCTAAATATACATCATTCCTGACAGATGTTTGTTTAGTCTGTTTTTTGAAAATCTCTAATTATAGAGATTCCACAGTATGACTGCTAGTCAGTTTGAACATTATTTATATCTAGATGTTTGAACAGAATCTTGATGTCTCTCGTTACACTTTGAACCCAATAACCTCTTCCTGGTGTGTGTGAGAATGGGGGGCACCTTATCTTTTAGAATAAAAGCAGTGTTTCCTCTCTGTTGTGTTTAGACAAAACAGACTTTTTTCTTTTTTGTAAGTCACACTTTTTTGCTCCCTGTGTTTTGGTGTTTGTTTTTGGGGGGGTGTTGTTTTTTGGTTTTTTGTTTGTTCGAGTATTTTTTCTGTGGTTGGTTTGCGTGAGTTCTGTCCTTAAATCTACATCTAACGGTCCAGCTAAACCATTGCCAGTACAAGGTAAATTTGGAAAAAATCACTTCATCTTTCCAATCTATAATACTCTCGTTTATTCACTAAAATATGATGTTTGTCATTTTTGCATCAGCCTAGAATTGTTGACTCATCCAGTCTGTGATTCACTGTAGCTCTGTATCTTTCACTGCAGAACTGCTGCCTACTCAGTTGTTCCCATCTTGTAATTGTACTGTTGTAGGTTCCTGCTTTGCAGCTACACTTACATAACTACACCCTATTTTCAAACCACTTCTTCCACTTATCAAAATTATCTTCAATTATAATTTCGTCCTCCAAAGTGCTTCCAATGCTTTTGTAGCTTGGAATCACTTCTCTAGAACCTTGTCTAGTGTGAAGAAAGAGATGAATTCTTGAACATGTTCTTCCCATTTGGTAGGGGACTTCTGAGTGCTCTCAGAAAATAGTTTTTCAGACAGCTTTTCATCCAATTTTTAGTTACGAAGTTAAGAATATCTCTGTGTATGACTCTAAGACAATTATGGGAACAGTTTTAAAGTCAAGTTAAATCTTTTGCTGTTCTCCTATCCATACAATATGTTATCCTGCTACAGTAGAAATTTCACTGGTTAGCACGAGATTTTTTTGTTTTACCAGAATAAACTAAAAACTAAATAAATGCTGCACAAGTCTGGGTGCTTGTCTTAAACAGTGTTGTGTTTTCTGCAATCAAAATAGAATAGTCCATTTACCTTTTAACATTAAATTTATCCTTTATACGTGTTTGAAGCAATAGATTACAAATTGCATCATCTGCAACTGAATGTTACCCAAGAAACTTAAAAATAGCTCTCTCTTGATGATTAACATTTTCAGAATTCGTATGTGGCTACTTACTGCCATTTGCACATGTTGCCATGAAGGGAGGAAACGAACACTGTGTATCTGACAGAAACAAATTGTAGCTAAATAGTCTCATCTGTTACATTGGGTGTTGCAGGCCAGAACACATCTTAATCTTTTTCTAGCAGACCTAATTTCTTTACTTTTATTCAGTGTGGCAGCAAGCAAAACCCTGTAGAAGGGTTTGGACTACAAAAGATAATGTTCGAGATTCTTGAGAGAAATTTTTTTATTAGATTCCATCACACCTCTAAAATAATTGCTGTCAAATTGAAACTTCAGTCAGTCCTTCTAAAATCAGTTGATTAGACTAATAATCTACTGGGATGTTCTACTTAGAAGGTGATTGTATCACTCCTTTCTGTAGAACACACTTGAAACATAGTTGGACTGTAGATCACTTAAAGTAAATACATAACATGGTGTGAGCTTCTGGACCTGTTAGGCTCAGCAGACTCACCTGAAGTTGTACACTGCTTGTACAAACGTGCAGGAGGTGATTAGTAAGTTAACAGTTGCAGAATTCTTAGCACACGATGTACCTCCCTTGGAGTAGGTAGTTCAGAATCTGTTCTTTCAATGACTTCATGCCAGTGAACCTATTTTGAGCCTATTTGCCTTTACAATTTTAAGGGCTTGTCTGCAGAATGTAATAGATCTGACCAAGAGACTGTAGCCAAGGGCTCATCGATGTCAGGTGATGAGATGAAATATATTTCCTCTACCTGTACCTGCTTTCTCTTTATATTTTTTGACCATCCCTGCAGTTACTACTGTAGATATATTTTAGCTTCCTCCCCTTCCCCCCATGATTTAGGGTCATGTGTTGGGTTACTTCAGTGACTCCATCTTTGAAGAGTATTGATATGCTATTGATCAGGAATGTATCACATTCCCAATATGAGATGTTATGTCACTTCCATTCTACAACTATCTGGAGGATTTTAATGAGCATATCTGGGTACAATTCCACTCCTGAAATCAATAACTTTTAACTACTTGCTCTGCTAAACCCAAGGCTGTGAATGAGTGTTTTTACTGGTCATTCTGGAAAATGGTGGGGGTGAAAAACATTCAAGACTCCATAAGAAAAGTAGAGCGAGTTCTTCCTTCCTCTTTTTCTTTTTTCGTCTCCTTAGACAATACATTGTTACTGGATCAGGTGGCAGTAATAAACCTTTCTCCTACAGAGTTGAAATGTAGTGTTTGAAATCTAATTGCCAATGTAAGAGTTGTATAGTTCTAGCTGTTTCCTACGTGTTTTATTCAATTAGAGGCAGTCTTAAGCTAAGAGAACCTCTAAACCAGATACCAAAGCAGATGTGTCCGTTCAAGTCTATCTAGTTATGACGGGTAAAAAGTTTTCCTTGGCTTTACAAAGTCTAGTAATTGTTCAAGAAACAAGCATTTTTCTTCAGATTTCTGAAACAGTCTATTGCCATATTTAAATAGCCATAATAGCCTATTTAAATCATAACTTGTCTATAACAGTCATCAGGGTGCTGGCTGGGTGAGATAGGATTATAATTAAACTATTATCTTTACCTTTCTCATAACTCGCCTCTCCCAAAAATAAGTTCTGAAGGCATTTATGTTAATAAGAATTGATCCTCTTATTACCAGGGTTAATTCTAAGTAATTCTTTTGTTTATTTAAACCTGAATCAATAAACAGGTTTCAGTAAGATAGATGCTAATCTTCCCATTTTAATAAGAAATGCCAGTACTAGACACGTTCTGTAGGTTTTGTGAGGAATGCTTCCTGTTGTGCTACCGAAGACAGAATGTTGGATGGGACAGACAATTAGTGTGACCCAGTAGAGCATTTCTTACGTGATTCTCAGTGTTCCAAAACAACTGAAGTCTGATTAGGCTATGAGGGTAAAGACTGTGCATAGTTCTTCCTTAGATGTTTTGAGTTTGTTGTTGTTTTGTTGTTTGGTTTTTGGTTTTCTGGGTTTGTTGTTGTTTTTAATAAGGAATCCCTTATAAGTGCAGAACAGCTGTTGAAGCACTGGATAGTGGTCTATTTTTGTGTCATCTAGAGGCAGGAGTTTGAGTCTGTTTGTTCCTTGTACTTCTGTGATGGTAAGTCCAAGAATCTTTCAAGTTCAGCTTAGCAAAGTTAAGAATGGTTATACTGAAATTGAGTCTGCCATAAATTTATAGAGTTTGACCTTTCAGATACTTGCCCTAGGCAGAAATACACCTACTGCCTGCTAGCCAAGAACTATCTAAGTGGCAGACTGATTCAACAAACCAAAAAGTAAAGTCTTTCAAGGAGTAATTCACACTTATCTGAGCAGAGAGTTTTGTTTATACAACAGCTTTTAAAGGTAAATTCAGCAGTGGTATCCATGAATAATTTTTAGATGATTCCTGCCCTTTAAAATGGTCTGTCTAAATGGAAAATTAAGTTGCATTTCTTTCTCATAGTGGGAAGTGTTCTGATTTTGTCTGGAATAGAGTTAATTTTCTTCCTGGTAGCTGGCACAGTGCTGTGTTTTGGATTCAGTGGGAGAATACTGCTGATAACACACCAGTTTCAGTTGTTGCTCAGCAGTGCTTACTCTTAGTCAAGGACTTCTCAGTGTCCCGCTCTGCCAGTGAGAAGGTGCACAAGAAGCTGGCAGGGAGTGTGGCCAGGACAGCTGCCCTGAACTGGCCAAAGGGATATTCCAAACCATGGATCATCCTGCTCAGTATAAACTGGGGGAGTTGGCTGTCTTGGGGGCAGGCAGCAGCTTACCTATTTCCATTTCATTATTATTATTATTGTTTTTATAATATTTTACTTTATTTCAATTATTGAATTATTCTTAGCTCACAGGATTTACTTTTTTCCAATACTTCTCCCTGTCCTCCCATGCCACCAGGGAGAGGAGGGGAAAAAGAGCAAGTTGCTGGGCCTCTTAGTTGCAGCTGGGGTTAAAGCAAAACAGGGAGCAATAATAATCCCTTGTTTGCTTTAAAGCTTGGAATAAGCCCTTTAATTAATTAATTTATTTATTTTTATTTTTTCTTCTCTAAAGAGGACATCTGCAGGACTTATGATTCCATTATAGTTTATTAAAAACTATCTGAAGATGTGTTGAATACTATTTGGAAGTTAGCCTGATTAAATTTGTGCTACTGTTTTGGGCTAATGTGATATTTCCTTTTTGTTATTTTCCCTGTGTATTGAACTTGTCCATTAGATTCAACTATTCTCTTCACGTTTCAGTATTTAAAAAATTCAAAATATCAAAAGTATTTCCAAAATTGCAATTTGTGGTCCTGTTCACAATTTAAAAAAAAATAGGGTGATCATCTAGTTTAGTCTCCTTGTCCAAGAAAAAACAGCCTCAAAGTTAGAAGAGGTCTCTCAGGGCCTTGTCCACAGTTTTGAAAGTCCCTGTGGATGGTAGTTTCACAGCTAACTTCCCAGGCAACCTGTGCCTGTGCTCTGGTGCTCTCTCTTTGAAGAATTTTATTCCTTGTGTCAGCTCGTGACCACTGCCTTTTAGCACTTCACTGCGCAGTCCAAGTCCATGTTTCCAAAACCTGCCTGTTGGGTCTGGAAGAGTGCAGCTGGATCCTCCACCACCTCTCTCAAAATACACCCAGTTCCCCATGGCTCATCTGTATTTCATGTGTTCAAGTCCCTGAACTTGGTGTCTCCAATATACCTCGCTAATACAATAACCACAGATTTCAAGGTCAGATGGTACTTTATGGCAGTATGTGCAACAAGGTATTTATTTTAAAACTGGTGATTTACCTCCGAGGTTAATCTTGAAAGACTTCTCTTGTCAGTTGGGCAAAGGAAAGGGAATGGTAAAGGGCACATATTGGGGATTAGTGTTAAGGTTCTTCTCTCTCTAACAGAACCCGTTTAACAATCTCCAGTCCTGCCAGAATTGTTAATAAAGGCTTTTGACCCTGCTGATTGTTCTGGTAATCTGCTGAGAACTGGACATAGCCTTGAAATTCCCTTCCACAGGACTTCACAGGCAGCACATGCCAATTCTGGAGGGACTCCTACTTGAGATAGGAGAGTTTTCTCTCTCTGTTACTTATCTGCTGGGCTTTTTTTTTTTTTTTTTAAACAAAAACCTACCGTGGGAACACAGTTTGACTCTACTATCAAGAGCTATTCTGATATCGAACAGTTCGATACACGGTATGAAGTGGGGCAAAGTGCCCGTGTTACTGTCTGTGTGTGGAAGGAATTCTGACAGGAATTTTTGTAAAGACTTCTGATCTTGTTGCAGCAGGGATTCCTTGTTTGTATGCTGTCACATGTTTCTATACATTCAGAATATGTCTGTAGCCACAGTCTCTCTTCCTAGCCTCTTGTTTCTGTACTCTATTTTTCTGCTAAATTTCTTTTTCGGTTTTATTTTTGTGAACACCAGTAAATTTCTCTTCCAGATTTATTTTTGTGAACACCAGTGAGGTAAAAGAAATGGCATACATCTCATTTTGTCTTTTTCAGTATTTTTCAGAAGCAGAAATAACATTTATAAATAGTTCTATTTGCCTTTGCTAGTGCTAATGTTGATTTTTTTTAATTTATTTTTTATTTATTTATTTATTTTTTAGTGTATTGAGTCTTTAATTACAAAATCCCAGTAGTGGATATAATTTTTTCATGATAAATGCATTTGTTGTATTTTAATCTTGTCCCTTTAGAATCTGTTTTGGTGATACAGCAGATGAGAATTAGGGGTGATGGGTTTAGTATTTCCTGTCTTGAAATTTTTCTTTGGGCTCAAATTTTCAGACTTGAAATCTTTATTGTCTTCAGTGAATCTGAACTCCAGAGTATGTGACTTCTGTTTGTGTGTAGCTAGCTACTCCTGCCTCAAGAGGTGTTGTTTTTATATGGGAAAGAAGAAGAAATTACAAATGGCTTTCTCTGTTCCTCCCTGTTTCCCCCTGCTCCCATCAAACTTCTCATCTACTTCAAAAAGGAGGTGTGCTGGTTTTGTTTTGGGTTTGTATTTGTTTGTTTGGGTTAGGGGTTTTCATTGTGTGTTCTTTCTATTTTCCAAAAGAAAAATCTGCTGTTTTCTGATCCTCTCTAGCTTGAGGAAATAGCATAAAGATGTTCTAAAAATTGGCATTTGGAACTGTAGAGGATAAAGTCCCAATAATCAGGACTGTGCTTCTGATACTGAGGTGGAGATGGAGCGTGAGGGACTTTAGAAATAATAAGCTTAATATTTAAATAGGCAACGTATGGACAAACAGGGAAAAGAAAGAAGGTCAGGTAGAACTGAGATAGATGAAAACAATACCTGGGGAGCTGCTACCTGGCAGCTCAGAGTTCCCTGAGTACAAGTGCTTTTTGTAGGACTGGATGACTCCAAGTCCCATAGAGTCAGTGTGTGAGGTTGGGAAGAGAAGTTTGCAATATCATCTCCTGAAACTGGTAGATATTTTTGTTAGCAGTTTTATCTTCTTAAAAAGTAATGTTGTTAGACATTAGATTTGTGTTTTAAAGGGCAAAATAGTAATGCTGACAGTTATTTTGGTCTATGTTCTAAAGCAGAGCTGTCAGTTTTCTTGCCAAATTTAGGCTCATGGTTTAAGCAAATTATAAACTATACCTCTCTTTCACTTGAATTGGCAAAAGAAGCAGCAATAGCTTACCCTTTTCACACCCTCCTTATGACATTTAAAGTGTGTGTTAAAATTTCTTTCACTTTTTGCACTCTATAAGGTGTATCTTCTTTCACAACTAGAAGGCAGCTGGCACTTTCCAAAACCCATAATGGAAGCCCATGAACTGCAATAGAATATGTATGAGGAAGAAGATAATCTGTCATTATCTTGTGATGGCATGTTCTGTTTTTCTCTCTCTTGTGCTCCACCCTTACTGGGCTGTTTGCTCCAGCCTCTGCTTCAAACCTTGGCTGTTTAGCCATTTATCCAGTTGAAGGCAAAGGGGATGGGAACTTAGAGTTGCATCACTGCTTTCCTACGCAATTATTTTTTCTTCTAGCAATTAAACAGGCTTTTTCCATTTGGACTCAGGGAAAGAATCACATGCTTTTGATCCCATAAGTATTGTTGGCTTCACTAATTTCACAACAATGGAGAATGAAATTCTAACAGGAGGAAAATGGAGCATCTTGCAGTGTGTATGCCTAAAAATGTGAAAGTTATTTTCCACTTCACTTGTGATTTAATTTTATTCGATCTAGTACCATATTTAATTAAGTTGTAATTATTACTTTTGTGGTAGACAATTATAAATGTAGTCTGCCTGTATTGTGTTATGTACAGTATTTGAAAACACTGTTAGATTGTCTTGGAATGCTAATTTTGGGGTTAAAATCTTAGCATAAACTTGACAGAATCTTGCATAGCTTTCTGTGGGTGGTAAGCCAGCTCATTGAAAAAGGAGAAAAGCCACAATTTTAAGAGAAGTCAGTAACACAACCAGGCAAATAAGAATTCAGTACTTTGTCACAAGGAAACTGATAATATTTTGTCATCTTTTTCCGTTCTTTTAATTTCAGTAAAACATCCATGTATCTATGCCTAACTGCTGGATTTCATCGTTCTGTGAGGCATGGCCTTTGAAATAGATAGTATAGTAATCAAATTTGTCTTGCATATATGAAACCTAGAAGGCTGATTTTTGTCCTGAATTATTCTGTTCTGAAATACAATGTTTCAGTTCCATTTTTTTATTGTAATAGAGACCAGAGTTTGTGTTTAAATGTGTTGTTCTGCCTTTATATGTCTGACCTATATAATGTTATGCCAAAGGAAATGAGAATGTTTGGGCATGTATTTGTCAAAGCCAAGAAATTTTCGTGTAATGATGCTGTAAACCACAGGTTGGCCTTTTATTGTGTCCTTGGCAGTGTGAAGCTCTTTGAATTTTTCTGAAGTTGCTATTTATAGTTCAAATGTTACCTTTGTATGAATTTTTTCCTAGTATTTTATATCATAATGCCTGGTAAAGACTCTGGCCTTTCCTTGACTCTGCTTTTGTTAATGTAATTTTGAGTTTATACATATTAAAGAAAAACCCTAATACTGTGTCTGTCCTTTCTGATACTGACTGGTGAGTTTTTTTCGTTGCAGAAAATGTTCCAGAAGAACTTCGGGAACCATTTTACACAGACCAGTATGACCAGGAGCACATTAAACCACCTGTTGTTAACTTGCTGCTGTCTGCTGAGCTCTACTGTCGTGCTGGGAGCCTTATCCTCAAGAGTGATGCTGCAAAACCACTTCTAGGTCATGATGCTGTTATACAAGCCCTGGCACAAAAAGGCCTTTATGTCACTGACCAAGAGAAGTTGGTGACTGAACGAGATCTTCACAAAAAACCAATTCAGATGGTGAGTGTTCAAAGCTTGTGTGTTACATTTCTTCTCCTCATCTGTGTACTCCCAATGCCTACATATCTTTTAACAGGCATCATTGTGTTGAAGCATTTTTCTCAAGAGTTAAAAGTGATTCATTACTGGAAAGTTTATGATTGTTTTGGTGTGGGTTTTATTTAATCTCCTCAGCTGTCAGTATTTCTCAGCTGTCAGAAATACGGATGTATTTCTTTTGTACTAATGCTGGAATACACCTATCATTCTACTTAGTTCAAATGTTACATTTTTAAATATAGTACTGACAATATGATCACTTTAAGTCAATGTAAAACTTACAACAATGGTATTTTTTCGTGGAGACTTTTAATAATATGTCTTTGCTTTATAGAACTGGTAATTAAAGCATTAGTTCAACTGATGAATGATTCTATTACTAAGCTCCTGAATCATTCCTTCCTTGTTTGGAGCTGAATTATAAAAAATGATCTGTAAAAAGGATGGCTACATATGTTTGTTTAGCAAATGACAGTAGGATAGAATAAGGTGCTACTATATTTAAAGTGAAATATTTAAAATTTTCACCTTTTTATTTTTTAATATTTAATATTGATAATTCATTACATAAACTTTAAGTATTTATGGTCAGTGACCTGTAGCTGCTGCTACAAGGAAGGTGAAAAATAATAGAGCTATGGTTTTATCAGCTTATTAGCAACCTGTGTTTACTAACATGTAAGAAAACAAACAAGTATTTGGCAGAACATAACTAGAGACTCTCTCTTGTTTGATCAGTTGGTATCAAGTGATAAGTTGCAGAGGCTTTACAGGTGTGATATGAAAGCTACTAATTAGTAATTAATGATTTACTCCATACAGTGTTGCCAAGTATCAGGCCTCTTAGTTTGCACAGATGTTTTTTAAGAAGTAGCAGTACTCAGTTACTGTGGTGTAAAGACTGAATTCGTTATCTCCACTTAATTTTTTTTTTAATTTAAAAATTCTTTCGTGCTCATAGAATGCTTAAGGTCTGAAGAACAATAGTCATAAGACTAGTCATGACACTCTTTCCTTATGATTAAACTGTGATCAGTGAATGTAGATTTTGCATCGAACTTGAGATTTTGCCAGTCTCTTTTTTTAATCTTGGTATCCCTTTTAAAAAGGTGAGCTCAGCAAAGAACAAATAGCATTTTTGTAAAAGAAGCTGTCGATGGCAAATAAACCATACTGAAGTATAGACTTAATAGTTGGACTTGATGATCTCAGAGGTCTTTTCCAATCTAAACAATTCTGATTCTACTATTCACAGAAGTCAAAGCATTTAAAAAACAAACTCCCTGACTGTTTATGTTTTATAGAACTTAGTTCTGTTCTTGTCTCTGAAGCAAGATAAGGTTACTGGCTTGCATTTATGCTGTTCCCATTTAATTATTTTCATTTAATCCCTGTCTAGAGTAGTTGTAAGAGCCATCTCTTCTCAGAGTTGTCAGTTGAAAAAAAAAAATGTGTCAGTATTATCCAGTTGGGTCTGCTGATCTTTGATTTAGTAATTTATGTGGCTTAAAATGCATTTCAGTAGCCATTTTTTATTTCCTCTGTGCTTGTGTGGCTGTTTGTGCCTTTCTTTCCTGTTGAAGTATAGTCCAGCAAGTAGTTGTTCAAATATCATCAGAACAGTTGACATCCCCAGGTTCTTGCTCTGCTCAGGGCACTGGTTCCCATTCCAGTACCAGCAATGGGTGAGTGTGCTGTTGATGCTGAGTTAGTCCACAGGCAGCTGGGCTGTGGCAATGACAGGGAACACAACTGCCTTGGGGGGAAATGCAGCCATTACCAAAATAACTGCTACCAAAGAAATGGCTGTGAAATTGTAGTCTCAATACTGATATTCTAAGCCCAAGAATTTTACTTTGTCAAACCATGCTTATATTCCTGTGCGAGTCCTAGCAGCAACACTATATTTTAGTTGGAAAGCCTCAACCTTTTTCCTTATTATACAATTAGTAAAGTTGGCAGAGAACTTCCAATCTGGCTGTTGCAGTATTGACAGTCTTTCCCCTTGTTGCCTTCCAGTACCTTTTCTTAGTGTTCCATATGTCACAGTTTCTACAAGTCTTACAAAGTTAAATGTATATCCTTTTTAGAGCATGGAATAATTTTTCCTTTTCAATTACATAGAACAGAAAGTTTTCGTATATAATTAACTCATATGTTCCTCTAGTAGACCAGATTGTGTTAAACCCATGTTCAATATAATTTTGAGTAATTCAACAGAAAAATAGTACACCTTTTGCTAGCCTATCTTCCCCATGAATAGGGGAGAGATATTGATGTTTGTTAGAGGATATTTCTTGTTACCTGCTCAGATGTACTGCATTTCTCTAGCTGAAAAGAGGTGAGTTATATTATAAAATGGAATTATGGAAAAGAGATTTGAGTATGGAATGTTTTAATTTTACATGTGCATTATAATATGTTTAGTTGTGGTCAACTCTCTTGGAATTCCTTGTACTGGCTATTTGTGCAGGGATGTCTGTGGGGATTGTTGACTTACTTAATGTATGACTATTTACTATTTACTATTTACATATCAAATTTTGGTCTTCTCTCTTTCTTAGGTTGAACTTTTTTCTAGGAAGCACCTTACATATTAAAGTCTTCCTTGGAAAAGTCTAGGAAATGTATGTGCTTCTTTGCACTGGGGTCAGGATAGATGGCAGTTTCCTTGTTAGTCATGACTGACTTGGCTGCATTAGTATCTAATTGAGAGGCTGCAAATTGTTGTGTTTGTGTGTGTTTCTGTATGTGTATACAATAATAATAATAATGGCCAGTCTTCGCAAGCGAAGATTTGGGAAAGGTCATAAACCCTTCGAGCCTGCGCAGTGGATTTTTTAGGTGAGACACAGCGTGCGCTGAACTGAGCCCACCCTTTAATCCTGAGGTTCATCTGCCCCCCGGGCAGCTGGAGCTCGTCAGCCTTGTATGGCAATCCAGCTACATCCTGGGGACCTCATGTGTATACACACATGTATATTTATGTATATTACATGTAAGTGTATTTAAAAATCAGTTTCCCCTGGTGGAATGTGGTTAGGAAAGAGGCATTTATGAAATGAACACATAGAAACAGAAGCAAAGGAATCTATTAAAGCCTCCCCTGTGTAAGGGTAGGGAAGTCCCTGTGGAATCTGATTTGTTTAGTCTTTTCTCTAGGTTTGGTTTGTTCACATCTCCTATTTGCTTTCTGTTAAAACCAAAAGCTAGGTTATTCAGAGATAGCTCTATTTTTGTTCTCCATGTATTGCAAGGTATTAAAACTTAATTCTATGTTAGTTTTTGTCAACTCTTTGTGTTTGAAAGGATCATCCTGTTGTCTTTATTTTTGGTAGGAAGGCAAAAGAATCAAATACCATGTTATTACTCTTCTGGTTGAAGTTTATATGGTCTTGGGTCCACTATGCTAGACTTCCAACAGTGCAGAAATAGTCTAGAACTTGGAATTGAAGGTGTTCAACCAAGAACCAGAATATTTTTCTCCTGGAAATTATAGTTCAGTACAAAGGGAACTATTGGATGTTTAAAAGGTTTATGGAAGCTAAGTTGCAAAAATATTTGCAAAGATTCTTATTTTAGTTGGCAAGTTCCAATTTAATTTAAAAAAAAAAAAAAAAACCTGTCTTAAGCAGGCACTCCCATATGGAATTGTGAGATTTTGACAAGCTATAGAAATCAGAAACAGCTTAAGAATTCAGCATGGTTCTGATAATGATGCAATAATTTTGTTTTGATGCTTCTAGCTATAACAGGCAGAGATCACTGTTCAAGTCAAGGTTAAGTTTTGTTGATTATCTTTTTTAAATGTCATATTTATTTCATAACTCAGACTGACTTAAAGCTTAAAATGGCAGGTAAAGGAAGGCAATTTGGATTTTTTCATATTTTTTCCCATGTAAGTATTGTATCTATTTATTTTAAAAACATACATGTCTGTTCTTACAGAATGAGTCAGAGGCTTTTAGACAAGCTTCTGCATTATGACAAGAATTTTATATCAACTGAAAAATGTATTTTCCAAGCCAAATCATTTTATGAGAATTCTGATATTTAATCAGGCCGGTCATTTGGTATTCATATGGTCTCTTTCAATTTGCCTCAAGTGGAGGGAAGAATAAACAGATTCAGAGAGGAATTAAGAATTTCTTTCCTTCCCTCAAGTCCCTGCAATGCACTTCTGCCATGTGGGGAAAGGAATAAAGCATCAGCATCTTGGTTCTCTGCTGCCTGACGCTCTGCAGGGAAACTCAAGTTGCATAATTACCCCAGCAGTGGACTTCTGTTCTGCTCTGCCTGTCCCTAATGTGGCAGGGCCAAAGCTAACTGAATTTCTAGCTTGAGGAGTAGTAATGTCAAATCTTGAATACCTGTTTAAAAACAGTGTTATGTTAGGGATTATACAGATACAATAAAGTTACAGATTTTTGCCAAATTTGCACCAGAAAAATCTCTTTTCCTACACTTACTGTTGTATATTGATAGGATATTTTCACCTGACTACAAAAAAGTAACTAACTCACAAGGCATTTTAAAGCATTTAGTTCTTAAATAAAATTTAGTGACTAGAAGAAGGTTAATGAATACCCTTTGTAGAAATACTATATCCAGGAAAATAAGCCATACAAATATTTTTTTGTATTATATTTTCAGTATAGGAAAGTATAAAAACCATAATGTAATCAAAAAACGTAATTTTTATTAAAAATTGAACTCTCAATTTGGAAAAGTACTGTTGCCAAAAAAAAAAAGTCAACCAGCTGAGTAGCTACTTTAAACTTACACCCATGTATAATTGAACTACTGTCAGTAATCAAGTAACACTTAAATCCTTCATACAATTCTACAATTTTCAGCCAAGATGGGAAAGGAATGAGAGGCTCCTGCAAAACCCCAGCAATAAGTCAATAATAGCTGGTAGGATTAAAAATTGCTACCTCCCTAATTCTGAGACACAATTTATGTGTACGGGGTTTTAATATAAAAATTATTGTGCTGTCGTCCAAACTGTTTATCCATTTAGCTGCAAATTACCTCCTTCCTTGAAAATGTCTGCTATGAAGAAGTCTGGCAATAATTTCTCTGTAGCAGTTGGTGAATCTGGGCTATATCTGAGGTGTAATTAGGTGTGCCTGTATTAGCTATTTAGGAGTGATCTGGAGCACGTGTTTGAGGCAAATCTCTGTAATTCTCCCAGTTACTGCATCTGTGGTTTGCAATGTGGAGGGATTGCAGGGAGCACAAACTCTATTTCTTTCAGCAGATAAACTGCAGGATGGGCCCCAGGATCACACCTACGGTAGCCCACTTGCCAAGGGGGACTCATTTCACAGGCCTAGAGTAGAGCTGACTGAAGTGAATCCCCTGAGAGGGGAGTAGAGGTGAGTCCAGGGACCTCTGCACCAGTTTTGCCTTTCTGCTGTGCAGTACTAATTGCTGAGTTAATCACAGCCAGTGAAACTTCTGCAGAAGGCAGGGGGTTGATAGTGCTGGTTGTGTGTGTACCTGTAGCCAGGATCTGGATCTCTCTCTGGATGAGATAACAGACAATAAGTGGTTAACTCATCCTGCAGTCCAGACTTTTGGTCTCTGACAGACTGCATTCATTGGAAATGACAGTGCCTTTCATCAGCAGTGTTTCTCCTTGAGGAGGGACTGCAGCAGCTCACCGGGTTCCTTGCAGCTACATGCTGCAGCCTCTGCTCTTTCATGCTGTAGGATTCCTTTAACTCTGTAAAGCAACACAACATGCACTAAGCACTTTGTAGAACAAAGAAGTAAGATGTGGCTTCTGCCCTGAAGAATTTTTTTTTTCTGGTTTTAGGCATGATGCAACAAGTTTCCATTCTGTGCTATTGTAAATTACTTGGTAGATGAGGACACATAAAAAGATTTTGCAGTTACTTGACTTGAGCTCATAGATACTATAATTTGTTAGTTAAAACACCAGATTCTAAGAGAAACTGCCTTGTGATATTTGAGCATCTTTGATAGTAGCGTGTTTCACACAGGATTAAAATAATAAGCAAATACAGTGGTGAAACAGAGCCTGAATTTAGTCTAGTGAGTCTGATGTGCCATGTAGAACCAGTCTGCTGTGGTTTTGGGCTGGGATAATGTAATCTTTAGATGTTCTGTATTTTTTGCTCAATTTCTAGTCTCACCTCTTCACATGCATTCCTGGTAGAGTTCTCATTTGCTTGAAAACAGTGATCCAGTATTTTTGCTGGTCTTGCTGTGTCAAATATACCATCACGCTTCAGTGAGCATGGCACAGACACGGATACCAGGCTCCCTCAAGCACGAGGTGCCAGTTTGCACTTGGCTTACTGTGACTCTCCATAAAGTTCATTCTGTTCTTACCATTTTAACGTATAATTTAGTGTCCTATTAGCTTTTTTTCGTGAAGCTTCTGTTGACTCATAGCCTGGGGATTTTGTTTTACTTGCTGCTCATTTTTAATTATGTTTGTCTTGTATGTAGCAAATGCTTTTTTTCTGTGTCATGTAAATAGAAACAGTGACTTGGGATGCGTTCTACAGTATGTTTGTCCAGAATTTAGTGTGTGCAAATCATACAGGTTATCAGTGTTAGTTATATTAGAGTTTGTTTTACTTCTGTATATTCTGAAATTCGTGGAAGACATAGATAACCGCAAAGTCCTCTGCAACATCCTTTGGGTTTTCATGGAATGCTGTCTGCACACTTGTGCATCAGGTGTGGCAACTAATGCAGAAGGTAGCAGAGCTTCTGACACCAAAGTTGTGTCTATAAAGAACACAGAGAAGGGATGCTTTGCTGGTCCTTTCAGCAACTCTAGTGCTAAAAAATAAAAGAGCCTTCTATGGTTTCTCTAGCTTTAATTCTTTGGGTTTTTTTATTTTTTTTTTTAATCCTTCATCCTTAATTTCAGTACAAAAATCTATGCAGGGTTTTGGTCTTAGTCACAGTTCCAGCATTGTAGCTGCCATTTCAAATTGGTGTCACTAAGAACCCTTGCATAGAAAATAACTAAATCTGGTCATTCTTTTTAACAACTCTGGTAGGATTGATTTCAGTTGTGCAGAGCTATTGAATAAACTGTGCTGCTTGTATTGTGCTGAGAGTGTCTCCTCAGAACCGCCCTGAAATACAACACTGGCCTTACATTTGCCTTTGCCAGTTGAGTGTAGTAGGAAATGTTCAGAAATAGCAGCACATTTTCTCATATTTCTTCTAATGTAAAATTGTGGCAGCTACGTTTAATCTTCCACTAATATGAGGAGAGAATATTGCAATACATCTTCCAATCAAGATATCTGATCTACTAAATAAAACTGCTGCTTTTGGAATGATGACAGGAAATGAAGTGAACCCCAAGAGAAGGTAGTTCCTCCCAAAGAAAGGTCTTATGCCTCTCATGAGAAAAAAAAGAAATGTGTTATTATCGACTGTTGTCTGTTTTGTTCACTTCCTTGCTAATTAGGAAACACTGAGGGCTGTCAGGACTGAACAAAATAGTTGATATTCTTCTGCCTTGAGCAAACTAAAATTTTGAACTAAGAGCTTCTGATTGTATTCTTAGTGTTCCTTCTTGTGCTGCTAACCTGGAGGGAGAAGGGAGGTGAAGAAAAAAGGAGTGATGGTGGTGATTTAATTAAAAAAAACCCAACACAACCACCTGGAAGCCAGACCAAAAAAACCCACTCCTGAAGCACAAAATGAAAACCTGTTAAAAGGAGGAATAAATTAGGAGAAAAATATGTCATGAATTAATGTTCATAAAGAATGCCAGATACCATGTAGAAAACGCTTTCTAAACAAGTCAGGAAGTATTTTCATTAACCTTGAAAGAAAGACTATTTTATTAAACACAGTTTAAGAGCATTTTCTTCCTGTTTCAACAGCACTGCTAAGTAGTGTGGTTCAGCTTTTGGCTGCTGGTTTGCTGCTGTGAACTTTCTTTGTATCTCTTTAAATATGTGAAAAGGTTATTTAAGTAAATGTTTAGAAATGGTTGTACTTCTGCTGGGTTAAGTATATTTTGGAGTACAGTAACTGAGCTATTAGGAAAAGATGTGGCTATTAATTGTTTTACAGACTACCTAGAAGGTGTTTCTTCGTCAGTTTGTTTGAATTATGCTAAGGAAGAGAAATCTTTCTTAATACCCTTGTGCTGGATAGTGGAAAGCTAAAAATCTTACATGGTTGTAGCAGGCAGTTCCTTGAAGAGCACTGCTTTCTTCCTATTATGGAAAACAGTGAGCAGCTTTTAGCAGGAGGTGTGGGTCTGTCATGTAAACATAAGGAGAGCTTCACTACCAGCTCTGTGTAGTACTACACACAGCAACAAGGGGACAAAACCACACTGACTGTTGAAGGAATACAGTTTGTACTCCCCAAAATGCAGCAGCTGCTCCAATAGAGTACAAAAGAACACTGAGAATCTACATTTGTTAATCTGCACATATAATCCTGGCAATCTGCCTGCCTTTATCAGCAGAGAACACGCTCTGTCGACACAGTAGATGTATCATAAAAAAAATCTTTATTCTTACAAACTCTCTGGAGTTCTAACAACATTGGGATTTTTTTTCCCCCTAAAGTTGAAGGAACAAAATATCATAAGGTCTCCGTAGTATGTCTAGTCTTTTTGTTTGACACTTAGGGAAATGCAGTAAATAGTAGTGTATTTCCATAATTTATAGGAACTGGTAGGTTTTTTCTGAACTATTATGTTTATATGAACTAGCAAAATTCAACAGAATTTGTCCTATATATATAAAACAATATATGTATTAAAACATTATCTGGTAACTTGTTAAATAGTTTAAGGTAGAAATTTAGTATAATAGTACTCTTTATCAAATTTACTGTCTACTGTATATGTAGGATATTTTCAGTTTCCCCCCATCTGTCAGAAGGTCATTAGGAAGGATATCTTCCAGTATATTTCTTTGCCTTCCCAAACCACAAATGTAAGACCAGTGGAAAAATTAGTCAAGTGTATGTCAGAAGGAGGTCCTCAGCTTAATAATTTTTAGAATAATGGAAAAAGCTATCTTTAGCACAATTTATCTAATCATGTAGCAATAGCCAGGGATCCAGATCAGTCAGTTGTCAAGACTGATAACATTGCTCAAAAGCTGAAATGGCAAGAGCTTTTATAAGCCTTAAGTTGGATGTTTGGAATACAATTTAGAAGACCTAGCAGTCAGTATTTATGAACTAATAGACACTTCACATTGTATATACCTGATATTCTTTTAACTGTTTGGTTTGATAAAGAAGTGGCAGGTTAAAAATATTATGGCCTCTAAAAGAAGAAAAATGATAAAAGCAGAGAGAATATGTAGATATTGGGTAAGCATATAACTGTGGATCAGATTAATTTTGCATGATGTAATTATTAAATGTATATAGTATGCAATACGAAATCTCATTATATAGGGACGTGTTTCTTAAATGTGAAATTGAGATATCTGTTCCATTATTAAAGGATACTAATATATTAAGCCAATTGCACAATGGTATTTAGGCAACAAACCACTGCAGTAGGTGCCAATTAAGTGCTGTCAAAAGACAAGTGGCATTTTCTTGCTGTTTGTCAACAGCATTTGTTCAGAGGTTCAGTAACAGTGCTTGTATCACCTTACTCTCTTTTTACTGCTGCTGACCTGCAATTTATAAATTAATTTCTGGGATTTGGGGATAATGAGGGGTTTTTTTGCCATATCAGCAGTCAAAAGAACCCTATAATCGGAAAGCCTCCTTTTTCTTAAATTTCTTTCTAAAATCTGTTATGTAGTGTTGGCTCCTTATTTTCTAATGTGTCTACTGAGAACGGGAACGGTTCCTTTTTGGAGCAGCTCTTTTCTGTGTGAGAAGGTAACGTCTCTCATGCACTTTGTTTCCCAAACCTTATCCTTATTTGGAATGTCCTCCATTTGGTGGCTGTCTTTCTGGACAGGTTGTACTGAGACCTGGGCCCAGGATTCCAGCTGACCTTGTCAAGGCACATGATGCTGGTGTGTTGTTTGCCAGCCGGAGGCTGCAGGTGACACACACCTGTGTCAGCCCCCTCTTTTGTGGCAGCATGGCATTCACTGCCTGCTCCCGTTCAGGTGCTGGTGCTCTCTAACCTCAGATCATGTTTGCTGATCAGCAATTTCCTTAGGTGTCCTCTACTCTAATGCAAAAAGTTAATACAGACTTTTTTACAGCTCTTTTCTCCGTCATATTATTTTGAGACTGATTAAACTGTGTATTGCTGAAACATGCTTTGGTGGAAAATACCTTGTGCTTGATTTCCTTTCTTATGGGCATTCTGTGAGGGAGTAAACATTTGTAAAATCTTCCTGGTGTATTATACAAAAAGAGTTGTGTAAACCCTCCTGGTGTGTTTCTGTGGCATTGTTTTGTGTAGGCTGCCAGATTTTTACAGAGCTCAATTCACTTGGAAGTGTGGACTTAAAAAAGAGATTAGAATGAAATACAGGACGATGCCAGGTTACATCCTAATGCATGAAAGGGAAACAATGGAATGCAATGTTGATGGAAAGAAAATTTGGTTCACAATTATGAACAGATTTTACTCTTTTTTTTCTTTTTTCTTTTCCTTACCCCTCTTCTTACCTTCCCCACTCCCAAAAGCAAAACCCAACCTGTCCAATGATACTCAGAAGTTCACTGTAAAGACATGTTTGTGTATGTGAGGTTAAAAAAAATAATGTTGTGAATGCCCATAGAAGTATTGTAAATTAATGTAGTTCAGTATATCATTTTGTCAGGGAAGTCTCATAGCTTCCAAGTTGCTGAATTCTTTGTGATAACATGTATCTAATAGGTAAGGGATGAAATTATTCCAACTCTTGCTTTTAGGTTCTCTTCAGCAACAGGAGGAAATACAGAGAAAACTCAACTTTTGCATTTGGGAAGTAAAACATCATGGTAATAACGGAGTTGGTGAATAAATATGTGCACATGCTAGCAAAGAACTGCTAGAGAGAAGCAAATCCTGAAGCTAAAAGACCCCTTCAATTAATTTACTTACTGAACTTGCTCTCAGGTTTAGTATAGTATTTAGAGAACAATGCCGTCACTCAAATTACTCCACTGTCTTATAAGGTGTTGTGGTGTCCCTAGATACTCTCCAGCACTTTTCTATTCTTTATTGTTAGAGAAAATACAATTCATAATTCTAATTAAGTCAGCACATGCATATGTATGAAAATTCTTATTTTTCCAGGTCAAAGCTCTGGGGAAAAAAAAACCAATCCTCTCAAAGTACTGTGTACTTTCAATAACAACAAATATATTCATATGCCTCCAAGCATTAGAGGATAATTTATCTGGTTTTCCCAGAACATAGGGAAACTGTGAACTTATGTAACAGGCTACATGTACCTTGGTATTATTGGCTTGTATGGATTGTGGAGAGGGAGAAGGATAATACAGCCTTGCTTGTTCTAACAAGATCTAATGTCTTAACGACTTAACACAATTATACTCTTATCATATGTATGGCTGTAGTCTCAATTGTTTTAGGTTCTTCTTCTTAAACAATTTTAAACCTTTCCTTTACTAGAGAAGATAATACCTTTCTGATTACTGTAGCTTGCCTTTTTTTTTTCCCATTTGAGATGGGCCCTTCTATTTCCATGTAACTTATTTGACTCACTTATTACCCTCCAAAGTTTAGAGGGAGAACTGATTACTCCTCTGATTCATCTTCTTTCTTAGCTACCTTTCCCACAAGTATTGCATTCTCTTTCAACCTGATCAGTGATGAGTTTTCCTTCCAGGCCTTTGGTAAAAATTCTGAGATGGTGAGCTGATAATTCATCTGTGTGGTGTTTCTTGAATTCATCGCTGATTCTGTGCTCAGAGTTGCATTTTCAGCTTAGTTGACTGGACTATAAATCAGTTTAATGTATCCAGCATTAAAAAGTCTCTTTAATCAGAGTGTATTAGTATCAAGGTAGATGTTTTGCACTTATAATGAGTCTTGCACATTTCTATTATATTTATAAATGAATTAAAAAAGCGGCTTATGTTCTGTTAGTTCATGTTTTAACTGGTACATTTAAATTTTATACACAAATCAAGCTGCTTGTTGACTCTGAAATTATTTTGCATGAGAAAAAAAATAATCCATTGTTTCATTTCTTCTAATCTTTTGGAATGTCCCCAGAGTTCTTAGAGTTACAGAAAGAATAGCTCAATGTGTACAGATTACTGCTCTTTAAATTCTTCTGTAGTTTTAAAAGTATAGTATTTTTTCTTTCCTTATTTGGTCTAGACTGAGATGAAGATGTAGGTTAAACATGAAATTGGCAGACTTGTAGATAATACAAAGGCTATCAAAAAATAATATATTTTCCAGAAGACAGAACTCTCTTTATAAAAAGTGAAAGATACTACTAATATCAACTTGCAGGTCAATATGTTAACTCATAATGGAATTGAGATGTTTCTTATCCTTAAACACAATGACTGTTCTCAGACATTGAAGAAATGAGCAAAAAGGCAGCTTTTCAAGGCTGAAACCTTGGACAGCAGCACAAAAGACTGCCAGCACTTAGTGTCCTTTCAGAAGGTACTGTGTTCACTGGGGTGATAATGGCATGTGTCTCCTGCCACTTACATCACTTTTTCCCTGTATGAAGTTCTTGGTTTATATTTACTTTTAGATAATATTCATCTTAGCTACCATCTTGATGATTAAATTAAAATCATGCAAGACTGCTTTCATATTATTTTAAAATATATCTTAACTGTATTGTCACTTCTGTCGTCTTATCCAAATTGTGGTCTTCTAGATGGTGGGTTGTGGGTTTTTTTCTGGTAGTTATTTTATCTGGAAAAATACCATTCTTCCAATATAACCCCTGGCTAAATTTGCCTTTAAGTTTTTCTGAAGGCTGTTTGATTTTTAGTTCTTTGCCTTGCTTCTGTACCTTTCCCAAATCTTCTTGGAAAAGAATTTAAAATATGATCTGAATTTGCAAGTTTAATCCTAGCCAAATGATGTTTTGTTTTTGTCTTTTGTTCCACTTAGAGATGGCCTGTATCTATCTTCTGCTTATTTATTTTGCAAATTCTTTCTTGTACAAGTTCTTGCAAGCATACTGGAGACAGCTACTTGTCTAGAGGAGAGTGAGCCAAATTCACTCCTTTGACAAAGGGAAGGCTGAAGTGCAGACCAAATAGCTGGACTCTGATGAGCTTCCTTCCTGAGCCAGCACATACTGAGAATAGTTCAAGGAGGCCTTCAGAATGTAGGTCTGAGGAAGAATGTGAGAGATTAGAGGATTTAGAATGGGAACTGGATCTCTCAGAAGACTTAGTGATGTCAGAATGGGAAAAGAACTGAAGTTACTCAAGAGGCTGGAGCTCATAGTTCCTCAATCCACAAAGCTTCATTGACATAGAGCAGCTTAACTTCTTTCCACTTTGCTCCTTTTTGTTACCAAAAGATAACCAGTGGCAAGTGCTTGGAGGTGCTTCCTGAAAGTGCTTCAGTTATACTACTGAAAGGGCACCATCAGTCTGTGACAACCCCAATAAAGCAAACCTCCAGATCTGTGTGTAGGCCTGGTGTGATAAAGCTTATTGCCAGGAATATCTATTTCCAGAATGGTGATAATTTTTTTTTTCTTCCCACAGCATAACTCCCACCTCTCCTCCTCTGCTTCTTCAGTGTACTGGTGCTTTACAGATTAAAATAATGCATTGCTAATCTGTTGGCAAGTAGACATGCCATTATCTCTTACTTTATTGTCATAATTTCTGAGGGTAAAATAGTGGATTGTGATTAAAACAGGAAAATACTACACTAAAGAAAAATATGGATTATAATAATTGAACTTTTAAAAGTGTTACTTAACTTTTGTTCTTGCTGCTGTGAAAAAGCATGTTGCAGTAGACATATATTTACAGAAACTGTTTTTGCAGTCTTTTACGTATTTCGGATGCACTTAGTTGCATTTGCATACGCAGTTTGAACCTGATTATATATTGAAAGCTTAATGAAGTTCTGAGGTGAAATTTGAAAGCTTAGTAGGTCACTTGTTTTTCCCTGAATTAGATTGTTGTAAATGTCGTACGCAATATAGTGCTTAAGGTCGGGCTGCTTACTATTTAGTGAAATGCTTATTAAATTAATTAAATGCAGAATAAAATCTGGAGGCTGAGTGAAAAGACTAAAAAATCAGGCCTACATATGTATAGATTAATTATTTTTTTATGTGAAAGAATTGTTGGTCTTTATATCACCAAGCAGCATATTTTATCATAATTGTATAGCAGTATATATGAGTACATTCACTACTAGACAGTACATTCACTATCAGTAATTAGGAGAGAGTTTAAATTATTTCATCCAGTGTCTTGTTGAAATACCAGGGCATAGTGGTAAGTTTTCATGGTGGACCAGGGTAATAGAAGAATAAAAAGGTTCTAAGTTTATAAATAGCTGAACAAGACTTGCTAGGCGAATGCCTGGTGTTTGTAATGGTATATAAAATCAATAAGTATAAAAATAGTCTGTTTAAAAACCCCACAATTTGTTGTTACAGACACCAATATGTGTAGAAACTGAATTGGGGATATTACTTGTATATTTTACTGTTAATTAAAAAAAAAGTTTAAAAATTTAGTGGCAATGCCAAATACTGGAAAGCCAGGAAACACCAACGTGATATTTTCATTTGCAGTCTTGGAACTCTGACAAAAGCATGACATTAGTCTCTAAATGTGAAAACCTGTCTTGTTCACATCTCAAAGGGATGGTGCTGTTTGAATGACTGAATCATTCTGATTTTTTAAGTCCTGTTGCAACATTATTTGCTATGTGCATTCAAAGCTGCTCTGACCTCTTATTCCTGTAGGTATGTATGTGTATGTGTAAATGCATATATATATATAAACACACATAAGAGTTGAGCCATCATAAGTAGGGAAATAAGACATTAAGAATGTAAAGAGTTCAGATGAAGACAGCCTTCAAAATAACTTTTATAGTCTATCATTGATTTATCTAGAATTTCCAAAAGAATTTGTATTTTATCTGAAAAGAATCCCAGTATAGTCAGTTGGGGATTGATTCAGAAATCATTGAAGAGGTCATGTTAATAAATGATAGAAGTATTTTAAATACTATCCAGGGAAAACCTCTGAAGAATCACTATTATTCTGCCTTTTCTTTATTTTGAACCATTTCATGGTTATAGCTGAAGCTTTCTGGTAGATCAGTATGATCCAGTTGGCTGCCAGCCAACGTGCAGCCTTTCTGCAGTGGATGTGGGAAACCGGTATCTGAACAGCCAAGTCCATTCCAAGAGCTTCCTGCCATGGCTGTGCTGTCCTGGCACACAGCCCCATTTGCTGCTCCCGGGCCTGGCTGAAGGATGGAGCTGGAAGCACGTTTCCTGTTGTGACTGCACGTCCTGGGATGGCACAAGGAAGTTGCAGGCTATAATGCACAGAGGGGAAAGGACCGAGGGATGTTTATGTTCCTCCTCTCCACAGTAGCTGCTCTGGTTGAACCTCTCTGTGTTTGTTCATTGGATGTGCAAAACTGATTTTGTTTTGTCTATTTTTTTTCGCGGTATGAATAACTGGCATTAAACAGCTACTTTCTCCTCTGCAGAAGGCACAATCCAAATAAAGCCTTTTGGATTTGATAAGTCATTTTGAACTACCTGAACTATATAGCAAGTGTTATACCACATGCTTTTTGATGATAAGTATTTATTCTGCATCCAAGGGCAAAGGGGATGAATGGGAAGAGGTGCAGACACAATAGAAAGCGTATGTACTAATGTGAATGTTTCTATCAGTTTATGCATTTTTTTTTATATTTTTGTCATTTTTCTTTGCAGCAATAGAAACATATGAAATTGTTTTATGACATGAAACTTACTTTATTTAAAATTACGATTACAGGTGCATGTGTGATTGTTCTCCATTAAAAATTATAAGATTGTGAAATAGTTCTTCAATCATCTGATATACCTCACTTCTGTACCTTCATCTTTCATCTGTTGTGGAATAATAAACAATGCATTAAGTCAATATATCCACTTCAGATGCATTATACACACTAAGTACACATTACTTTGGAAGTTAAAATACTTCAGAATCCTCTGTTCAGGAAGAAACCATGTGTACATTCTCTTCTAGGCTTGGCATTTGTCTGGCCTGTGTTTGTTCTTGGGCCTCTATAGTGCCTCTTGCCTTGCTTGGTGTGTATCCATATGTATCCAACATGGAACTTGAAAAAGACTTACAGTTCTTAAGTAATATGTCTCAAAATAACAACTGTTCTATGTTTGAAGATGAATAATTAAAATTACTAAGCAAACCCTAGGTTGTCTAAACTATGTTTTAAAACACATTTTAATATATTGACAAGTTTTCATTTTTAATATAGATTAAATTCTGCCCAGTCTTTCATATCTATAATGTGTACTGTAAGAATTTTTTTGGGCAGAATTACTTACTGATTTGTGTTTATCCTATGTTTGGATGATCAGGCAGACACTGGAATGTGTACTGCCTGTTACCTGTGACCAATAAATGTGCTGAGACACTTTTTCAAAAAGTGTCCATGCCATCTTGTACTATTACAGTATTGATTTTTTTCATTTTCAGATATTACAGATTGACTTGCCTATGCAGACAGCCAGCTTTTTAGGTTTGATAAAATTTTCCTTTGGGTATTTTAGGTAATGTAAGTTACAGATACTGCCTTCAATTCTGAAATAACATACACTCGAAGCCAATGATTTTAAATTGATTGCTAAAACGGCCAGTAATGTGTCTCACATGTAGTTCAGCCAAGTTTCAATAATCATCCTTTCCCATTTACGGATTATGGGATTTCAGAGTTTGGATGCTTGAAAAGAAAGAACAGATGTCATTTAATTTCTAATTTTAATGAGAAGGAGGTTTGGAAAAAACCCCAAACAAACCACAGACATAAAGCACGGAGAAAAATAAGGCTTTTTCTTAATTCAGAAATTAAGAAAAAATTGGGAAGCAACAATTTCTACTTTGCTTTGCTTTACTTAGTCTGATCTGAAAAGCCATCAGTTAAGTTCTTGCAGCAGTACCTCTCCAGGGATTTTGGCCTGGCTCGATGTAATGTCTCTGCAGTCCTTAATGCTTACACTACCTTCTTTTCCAGCTCTTCCAAACAAAACTATTTTCAGTTCCTCCAAATGTTCAACAGCCAAACTGCCCAGCAAAGATTTTTGTTCTGTGATTTTAGGCTTTTGGCTGACAGAACAGTGTCACCAATTGCTGAGTGTCACAAACTGCCCGAGGCTTGCATAGGGCCTGCACTGATCCTTCCATGGCACTGCACATGGCACTGCTGATGAGACTTCAGGTTTACAGCTGGTGGGCTCTGAATCTGTCATTTAAGGACAGCTATAAAATACTTTCCTGTTCCTTCCCTCTCTTCATCTCCCTTCCTCTTCCCAATTAACAAGGTGATTTAATAGTTAACGTTCATATGTGGGGGTGGGTCACTACTTTTGCCAAAGGAAAGATTTTATCATTATGTGAAGAGCTTGTGTGGTTTCTGGACAGCATGCACTGACATACCTTGTGCTTGTAGCAGAGGTTTCAAATAATACTGTTGCTGTTAACTGCTGTTCTTGGAAGCACAGAAAATACTTAAAATCTAGTAATTGCCATCTTAAGTAATTATTTTGAAAATGAAAGGAGTTACCAGTTTTCCTGTTTCTGTATTGTGATTTTCTGTTCAGCTGCTTTGTGTTTTGTTTCATTTATCACCATGCCCTCTTACTTAGCTTGTCTTAATTGTGGAGAAAAGGAGGAGTGATGTTTTGCCAACGAAAATAGTTGTTTACTACGATGTGAATAGGCTACTGCTGCAGCTGACTTGACTGTTTTGAGAGCTACTAACTAAGCAACATCTCCTGCAATAATAACATTATAAACCAAAAATGCATGAGAACTGAGGACATGATCATGTGTTTTATTGTTTTAATCTTTAAATAGACTTATGAACTGGCCGTTCTTTCATTACCAAAGAGAGGTGGAGGATAAGACTTTCAAGTTCATTTTCGTGCTCTGAAAAGTATCAGTTTACAAACAAATACTTGTGAAAGATGAGAATGGTCATTGTTATACCTTGGTTGTCTGTTAACTGAGAAGTGGTCTCTAGTTCCCAATGGTCTCCTGTTCTATCTTAATTCTTTGGATAAAACATTCTAGTCTTTTCCATGGATATGAAAGAAGCTAATTAACCATTTCATTTTTCAAAAGAAAGTTTTCTTGAAGAAAATGTTCTTCCTGAAGATGGTGTCATATTAATCATGCCTTTACCAAAGTAACTTCTAAGAAAGGCTTTAGTTACTATTTCATTGATATTCCCATTTTTATGAAACACTGATAGAAAGACAACCCATTGCCTTACTAATATGCTGCTTGAATTCCAGATGATTTTTTAAGTGGAGTGATTGTTGACAGGAGCAGTCCATATTGTAGGTATCCCCTCCTCAGCACAACCCTTTTCTGTCTGACAGCCTGCTCCTGCTGGTCTGCAGCAGTTCCTGATGCAGGCAGAGCCTGTGTATGACCCTGTGCTTAGCAGAAGCTTATGGTGGTGGAGACTGCTGCCAGATGTCCTGCAAAAATCTACAGCAGTAGATGAAGTGGACATCCTCGGGTGCAAGTAATCTATTAAAAAGGATTATTGGTACAGCAGGATCTCTGTGAAGGCACGCAGATTGCTCTTTTTAAAGTATAAAGTATATTCCTGAGTGCAGAGTTGATTTGGAAGATGAAAAAACAGATCGTAAAGTTTACAGTACAGTAACTATTTTATGCATGTGAGTGCATATGTAAGAGTCTTTCTCTGAAGAACCCCCACTTTACTTCAGAGTCTTAAAGCTTGATGTTTAGTCCAGATTAACCAACCAAGTGGAAAGGCTTTTGAATATGTTTGTCAAAACAACCATAATGCACCTTTCCCACTTGTGCTGTAACATCACTGTGGACCACTGTTGTGGCTGGCCTGTCGTAATCCTTTAATAAGTAGATGAAAAAATGTTGGTCAGCTGTCTGATTTAGTAATGCTATTAGTCAGCAGCTTGTCACTTACAAGGTTTTACTACATTAACAACCATAGAGAAACAGATTTCTTGTGATCAGTATACTTTTCTGTGTCTGTTTTAATTATTTAAGCTGCTGATAAGAGTTCATTTAAGTAGGAGACTGGGAAATTTCTTTTGACCTTGGCTGTTATTTTAGAGGAAAATGTTTGACTAGGTCAATTTCCCTCCCATGTCTTACTGTGCTGTGTTATGGTCTGTAAATGTGCTATTCCTATAAACCTTTGAGAAAAAGGTAAAATAACTCCTTAATGTAATTGCCGTTACTGTAAGGAGTGTGATGACCTCATTTCTCTGCCCTTCTATGGTTAATAAAGAAACAGCAAGAAAATTATCAGGAGCCTGTTTATATGCAAATGGAGGAAGATTTCATATTATGTTTTCATATAAAAATTGAAACTAATTTTCCTCTTTCTGAAGATAGTATGTTGAAATGACCATATATGTTCTGATTTCTTGATCCAAAATTTTGCTAGATCAACACAGAAAGCTAACCCAAAGAAAGTTTCTCATGTTTCTTTCCTAAAAATAGATTTTTGTGTATCAGCAGTTAACCAAAAACCACTGAAACTTTTCATAGGTTTTTGAGCAGCAGCTTGATAAAATTATGGTGATATTTGACATGTGACAGGATGAAGTTGTCCCTAGGTCTTAGATGCTTACATTTCAGAGGCATTAGGTTCAACACTAAATTTATTTGTTTTATCTAAGATGCTGAATGATACATGTGTCCTCCACATATGGTAAATATACAAATTTGGACCAAGAAGAATGATCACACTCAAAAACAAAGATGAGTTTTGCAACAAAACACCCCAAATCTCTTGTTTATAATTAAAAGTTAATATTCAAATACCTTCCCTGAGAATTTAAGTCTGTATTTCCAGTTTGGTATTTTGGCAAGTGTCTCACATGAGTTCCAGCTGGGAGGCACATTTCCCCAGGAAACTGAGTAGAATGTAGGAGTTAAAAACATAGCCTGGAAGGCCAGTCCCAGAACTCTGTGGAATTTAGTTGGAGGTTTCCATTGATAACTAGGCCTTACTTTGATCTTCTTTTGGTTTGAGAAATGAGGGAAAGAACCACAGCTAACTTTACCTCTCCTCTTGTAGGAAAGCATATTATATCAGTTACCTGAGCTACAGAACCTGCCATTCAAAAATGCCCATCAATATTTAACTGTCAAATGTGTTAACTAGGAGTCTTTGTTGTAAAGTTTCAAAACTGGTCTGCTCTGATGACATACAAGCAAGTGGCTCTGGGGAGTTTGCCAGTGGGACTTGCAGCATGCTGAGGCACAGTGCCAGGTGAAGTCCTGCACTGGACACGACATGCCTCTGTTTCCTTCTCCACTCTCATCTCCATTAATTAGTATCCCAGCCCCACATATATATTTTATTTTGGGACCTCCGCCTCTTTTTCTCTTTGCCTTTCCAACTTCCTCTCTTACGTACTTTAGCACATCACCCAAATCTGAACTCTTCACCTGTAATTCTGTAGAAATCTGGCTTGTCTTGTCACTGCTCCTCCTTCTCCACGAAGAAGTGGTAGTTCTGCAGCATTGCCGTGTTCCTTCAGCAGATGTTCTGAGATGAACATACTTTGATACTCTGGTGATAAGTGCCTCTGCAGGTGTTTTAGCTAAGCTGCCAGAGAAGTTAAACCAGTGCTTTTAATGTCATTACTATGCAGGTATGAATGAGTCAGGAAGAAGGAACTACTTTTTATTTATATATGGGTAAGATGAAGACTTGTTTTTCTTTTTCCCCATTCCTGTGTTCTTCAAAGAGTGGTGAAACTTGTTGTGACAAAAGAAATTCAAATGATATTTTATATAATTACTACTTGTTCTTGGTTTAAATATCCAGCACATGAGAGGAAGGAGGCAGTGTATATAAGTAATTTTTGTAAGAGATTTTTGCTTTTGGTTTATCTGGACAGGATTTGACAGTATGATATACAAAAATACTGAATTATCTGCAAAAACAAAATCCTCTGGGAAATCTGAGGTTCTTGCTATTTACTTGTCTAAATGTATATAACTGTCTTGTTATCAGTTATCCTGCATTAATTTCTCAGTTTAGTTCAATCTATACAACTGCAAGTGTTTTATTTTTTGAAACATGGAGTACTTAGCATAAAGGCACTTAAAGGGCCTTTGTGGTTTTTACCATTAGGCACTTGATTCTTCCAGTAAATAAGATACAGGCAACTTGTAGTCGTTAAGTATATTAAAAAAAAATCGAAGTAGGTTGTGTGAAACTATTAAATATGACAAAATTAAAATAATGTGATGAACATAATTTGCTGGTTCCAGTGCGTGTTGTGCAGGTATTTTGTTTCACTATGACCTGGAGTAGGTCAAGGTCTCACTTGGTTATTTGATTCAGAAAGAATCTGGGAACCTCTGTTAGGTATTTAGTTAGGATTGAGTTAGTACATCAAATTAAGTTCCCTAACAAGCATAATGAAGAGACCTTAGGTAGAACTTAGAAGTGCTATCAAAGTGCTTAACTCAGCAAGTATCTGTACCTAACAAATCCTTTTTATAGAATTGAACTACATTTCCTGTGTCAGCTGCGTATAGTCAGTCAAATAATGAATTTTTAACATATATATTCATATAAGAGATTGCTAAATTAAAAAAGTTAACCAAATACAGAAAGCTATAAAAATACTGAAAGTAAAAACCATTCCCTCTACCTTGCAGAACCTACCTCGATGTGCTTAGCATGACTCAGTAGTGCCCGTTTTTGCTGAATAAGCATCTTATCAGAGTCAAGTGCTTGTTCTTCATGACAATGCAGCGAGGAGGGAATTCCACATGATCATTCACTTGCAGGACAAGACTAACTAGACAACTGAGGTTATTTTGGGATTGTGTTTAGGCATAAGTACTGTGTGAGGCTAGAGAAGAACTACATCCAAAACCATCAAACAGAGCAGAACTGACTACTTCAGACTGCTCTCTTTTGTTAATTGAAATATTTTGGAATTAGTTGCCTTTGTAGTATCAGAATTTTCTTCAATTTGCTGTATAAATGATGGTGAAATTTGTAATAGAGTTATCACTGCTCATGAATTCCTTCCTCACCTCCTGCAATATCAAGCTTGGTGTATGCCTTCCCTGAGCTGAAATTCTGCAATTTTCCACTCTTAGTTAAGACTTGGAATTTAGATGATATCTCATTATGCTAGCAGATTCATTTGAGATTTGGGTTATCTGGGGGAGAATCCCTGGAAAAGGGAGTGTGGGGGCTAAAGCTACTCAGCTTTCTCAAACTGTGCTGTGCACAGAATCTGCAAGGGAGCTGGATTCAGAGACGTGGGTTAGAGTGGTACAGAAGGGGATCCTCGCACTGCTGGTGGCACACCTTTCCCGTGTGCTTTCCCTTGCCTGCTGTTACTGTGTGTTTTTTACTCTGGATATCACCAACTCTTGTTTTTACTTTTTTTTTTCTCCCTAAGTACATCTTATGCCAGTTATTCCATATATGTTCTTGAGTAAGTTTCATCAAACCATCGGAATTACTGTTTTTTACTGTTGTGTGAGAAGTATCTGAACCTCTGTTTTCAGAAGATAGGAATGGTTAGTTACATACATAACTACTGATGCAATGGATATAAAAATTCTGCCAGCCAAATGTAGAGAACTGATCTCATCTGTTCTTTGCTCAAGTGCCTGATCTAGTCTAGGCAAAATCTTTAGGGAATTTAACTAGAAATATATGTATTTGTTGTGCAAGTGATAACTACAGTGTAATGATCCGTTTTTTAAAAATATGACCAAATTCCTTCACAAAATTCTTGCAAAAAAATTCTTGAAGCACAACCGACTTGAGTAAGAACAGGAGTACATATGTGTGTTTACAAAAGCCGTATTCTGTCAAGGATCAGATCTCTTGGCCAAAGCATAGTGAGATTGGAGGACTTTTATTTTCGGCGCGAGGGTAACGATTATATCGTCTTTTTCTTTCTGCCTCTTTCTTCAAGCACGGTAGTGGGAAATGGGTCTGTCTATGTTTTTCTTATGGAGGTAGGTCATAAGAGAACTCCTGACCTGAATATCATTTTATGGAATATGAGAAATATCCTTAGTAGTAGGTAACAATACAGGTGCTGTCTGTAATTTGCAATATTTATCCCTAAGTATCTGTGTGTACACTATCATATGCACCTTTTGCTTAGTACTCTTTTAATGAAGTTGTTTTCAGTTCTTCAAGGGACATGAAGCAAGCTCTGTAATCAAACGTTAGGCAGACAGGGAAGGCATTAGCAGTCATGCTCAGAATAATTTTTCTTCTACAGCTCAGTAAGCTTCTTATTGAAGTATTCAGCAGTAGAAAGAAAAGCTGTGGAACCTACATTACAGGGCAGAAACTAACTAGTAATTACATGAGATTGTTAAGATTAGTAAGTTAAAACTCTTGTGCTCTGTGCAGGCTGTAGCTGGGCAAGACAAAACCACATTTGTGTCTTAGAAAATAAAATACCTCTAAGAATCCAAGGTTTTGTGTTTTTTTAATATGTCATCGTGTTCTATTTAAGACTTTAGTGTTTTGCACTATTGTAGTAAAATGATCAAAGAATGAAAAGATATTTTGAATTGGCTTAAACCAAATCTCTGCATAACACTTCTGTAAAAAGTGTATTACTTCTTGTGTTGTTCACTGCTGCTATGTTGATCTTGTTTGTTGGGGTTTTTTTAAAAAGATATTTCTCTAATGTTCTTTTATTCTACTTTGTGTGATTTTTTAAATTTTTTTTCCTTATTTCTCTAATTTTATTTTATTTCGGAACCATATATCGTGGCACTTTTGGCCAGCACAATATAAGAAAGATATTAAACCATAAGAGTGTCCAAAGGAGGGCAATGAAGATGGTGAAGGGCCTTGAGGGGAAGCTGTGTGAGGAGTGGCTGAGGTCACTTGGGCTGTTCAGCCTGGAGAAGAGGAGACTGAGGGGAGGTCTCATTGCAGTTACAACTTCCTCGTGAGGGGAAGAGGAGGGGCAGGCACTGATCTCTTCTCTGTGGTGACCGGTGACAGGACCCAAGGGAACGGCCTGAAGTTGTGTCTGGGAAGGTTTAGGTTGGGTATTGGCAAGAGGTTCTTTGCCCAGAGGGTGATTGGGTTGCTGGAACAGCCTTCCCAGGGAAGTGGTCACAGCACCAAGCCTGACAGAGTTCAAGAAGTGTTTGGACAACGCTCTTGGTCCTGTGCAGGGCCAGGAGTTGGACTCGATGATCCTTGTGGACCCCTTCCAACTCATATTCTGTGATTCTGTGATGTTTTTTCATATATCCCTTGCTGCAATTCTGGATGTGGGAGGTATGTGACAGCATGAAATCCTGCCTGGGCCTCTATGCTGTGTATCAGAATGCTCAGAGGAAATATCAGCATTTAACCTACTGTCTTGATACCAGTCATGGGGACTCCTGGGGACTTCCTTCAGGTGTTGTGTTACAGGCTTGTCTGGAGAAAGAGGACATTGCTGAGTGGTGATCGTAGTTTCTGCCCACCTCAGAGTGGTTTCTGTTTCTCCCTCAGATATGAAAAGTTGCTTCCATGTGTAATTCACTCATAATTGCAGATCCAACTAGTAAAAGTGAACTGTCCCACTTGATTTTTTTAGCTGTACCTAAAATATGTTGTTTGGTGAGAAAGGCAAATCCATAGAATTTCTTAAAAATTGGGGGTTTTTAGAGAACTTCAGCAGTTATGCTGTCAAAGCCTGTATTTGGAACAGTAGCACACTATTTTTGTAGTGTGGTTTTTAATTTACTCTTTCTCATTGAGCATAGTGGATCAGGAGATGTAAAAGAATGCAGCTTGTCTTACTCTTTACAGAAGAAGTGGAAGAAAAGCAGTAGAGCTGTATATGGAATTAAATAGTTTTCTCATTCTTTCTGTACCTCCTTTTAAAAAGAACCCAAACAAACCAAACTAAAAACCAACTATTTTAGATACCTGTTATCCTGTGTGTTTATTTAGTTGCTTGTAATTTTCTGGGAGAATAAATCCATATATGTAATATATATGTAAATCCATATATCCATATATAATCCAAATATTTTTATTAGTAAGAGAACAAAAGCTTGATTTTTGCTAATTGAAAAAAATAGCAATTTTGTTGTTTGTTTCTCAGGATAATACTCATTCTTCTTTTTATTAGTTAACGTTTTTAAAAAAATCTTCTGAATGTCTTGCCTGGATTCTAAAGAAAATAACTTGGAGTCACTTATGAGACCGAAAATGCTTGTATTTGACTGTTTATGCAAAATAAAGTTTGTGACATGAATTTAGTCGGTGTGGGTGAAAGTTTATTACACTTAGTTTTGATAATACAAATTTAAGGTCATTCCCTTCATTGTTCCCTCTGTTTGCTTAAGTAGTTTGCAGTTCATTAATGATTTACTAGAAACAATAAAAATGTGACTCAACTAACTAAATGTAAATAATTTAATTTTCCTGATGTATTTATAATGTATTGAGCATATTTGCAGTTTTAGCAACACTTCAGTGGCATTCTCTCTCCGTTGGCAATCCACTTTATAGGCATGATCAAGTTTTCCAGAGAAGCTGATGAGCCAGCACGGGAGGTGAGGGCTACTAAATTCCTCTGGGAGAGTTTCCAGGGATAGCTTTTCTTGCAGGCCAGTCTCAAAGCACAGCTGTAGTACCCAGTGTACTAGTCATAGATCAACAGTTGGGGAAGAAGATGCTGCTTCCACACCTGCTTGCAACTTCCTTGGTTGTCAGACCTCAGTGGAAGGCAGTGTCCTCCCACAGGCAGGGATGAAAAGAATCCCCTCGTGCACAGGCAGTGTGAGCAGTTCTGGATCAGCACTGCTGACCCCCAGCACACTTGTAGCAGTAGCACTCTGTATGAGGACTCTTACGTTTGACTGCAAAACATGATTTTTTTGCATCACCTCCTCCTAAAAGGCAAATCCAGTATTTTCTTGCTGTTTTAATTATATCTTCATTTCACCTCCTGAGGAGGTTCTGAAAACAGCACAAGGTTTTAACCCAGGAGCCATTCAGACTAGGTAAGAAAAATGTAGCAAGGAAAGATTATTAGATCAATGACCCCTGGATGTCACAGATGATCCAAATCTTCCCTTCTTTCTCGTGTACTACATATGCTAAACTACCCTTCTGCAGTCTGTGCTGGAAACTCCTGCCAGAATTGCATGGATTTGTATGGCTGACCCAGGCTCTGCAATCCCTCACAACATTTTGGGGGACTGTACTGGTAGTTAATGACTTGATTTTTTCTCTGCATTGCTGGGCCAACAAAGGAGTAGCTTGTGCATCCCTGGATAGCATTGCTGCATTGCCCACTGGAGTGCAGGCTCCTTGGGAGGCTGGATATGGGCAATACTCTTTTCCTTCTTGAATACTTTGAGTGGCAAGAATTCAGCTCCCCAGCGCTTTCCTTTATTCCCCTAAGAGCTTGTATCAGTATTTGTTCATAAAGGTCTGTAAGTAAATTCATAAGGCACAATAATGGTGGTGGAAAGAGTTGATTCTGAATGGGTCCATCAGTAGTGTCAGGAGGAGGAGAAGCTGGTTCCCAGCCTGGCCCCACTGCTGCTGCTGGGAGCACAGGTGGAGTCTGGGGCACACAGGGCTCTCAGGTCACATCCAGGGGCCAAGGAGAATAAGCTTGTCCCAGGAAGGCTGGCTATCAGGAACAGTTTTGTGAATGTCTTTATTAGTTAAAGTGAGTGTAGTTTGCCCTTTTTTTGTCAAACAAAGCAACTTAACTGCATTAAAAAAATTGGTATATGCTGCTGCCTACTTCTGAGGTCAGCATCATCACTGTCATTGGGGGTACAAACACTAAGGGCAGCATGAAGTCTGGATCTGTTCATTTCCTGCTGGAAATTCTGGAATGAATTATGTGCATGAAGTACCTTAAGTGTGATGATTAGATAGCATATTGCCGTGTGACTCATGTTGTTCATTGCTGTTACCATGGCTGTCACAGCTACCTTGTGAGATGTTTATATGAATATTTTTTATAGCATTGAAGTGATGGTGTTAGCAAGTGTTGGGGATTTTTGTTTGCATTGTAAGCTGTGTTTCAAGTCAGTGTTTTAAAAAATACCGTCTTTGGAAATTGTTCTAATCCATGGGAAATCTTGGTTAATACTTAGAAAACTGTTTCTGTTTTTGTTATCACGAAGAAGAAGGAAATCTGTTTAGCTGTAGGCACTGCCTCTGCAAACCACAGTCATTTTGTTATTCAATCACAAGAATCTAATGTAAATCCTGGTTGTCATCCTCTTTTTTATTGCTGCGTTTGGGTTTTTTGTTGGGGTTTTTTTTAGGGGGGGCAGGGGGATTTTGTTTATTTTTAAGTATTACAAACTGTGAAATAGCCATTGTCTTTAAAGACATAACATAAGGAGAAATGTACCTCATCTTTTAAAAGAAGCTATGTTTTATTTATCAGTACATGCTTATTTTAAACCTAGTTGAGCATATATAGCTGCATCTGCATAATATAATTAATATACCAGAAGAAAAAATGTATTTTTCTATCATGTTGGAGGTTTTGCTAAAGATTAGTATAATCGTGTCTTCTTCCTGGATTATGACTTTAAATACAGATAAACTTTCACATATTAATGCAGCATTTTCGTGATGATGAAGGTTGTTTAGCAGGCAGTCTCAGCTTTTATTTCCAGTACAAATAACATTGATCAGGCAGGGGGGGTTGTTTTTCCTATGGTAACAAATTTAAAAGATCTCTTTAGCTCTGTTAAAGGTGATGTGATGTTTGAATCATTAAATTTGCTTATTCTTTTCATTTTCAGTTCTTTAATTTTTGTGTTCATTTTCTTACAGGAGTTATTTTAATTTGAAATTTAATTTGTGTTCTCAAATCTGTTATGTTTGTTTTCATTTGCCAAAAGCTGGCAACCAGACAGAAAACTATAGTTTCGGTCTTTTCACGTATGTGGCTGTGTTGACAAGCAATCCATAAGAAAGTGATCTTTTGATTTGCAAGCTAATTAGGTATTGCTGCTTCTTGTTGCAGAGTGCTCACTTGGCCATGATTGATACCCTCATGATGGCATATACGGTGGAGATGGTCAGCGTTGAGAAAGTGATTGCCTGCACTCAGCAGTATTCAACCTTCCTCCAAGCTACAGATGTACCTTATGATATTGAGGATGCTGTCATGTACTGGATAAACAAGGTATGAGTATTGGAAAGGCAGGCTGACTTTCTTTGTAGCCTGTGTGATTCGATTAGGGATGAGAGGGTAGAATATGTGTGTACCTAGGTGTATCAGCACTGTGTCTGATAAAGACTGTTCCTTTATCCTGTTTATGAATAATAAAAAACAAAGTTTGCAGAAATAAGTTAAGCATGTTGTGTGAACCAAATAAATGGGAAGGCTTACTAAGTACTGTAATGTACATTACATGTGACATCTTAGCTGTCACTGTCACATTGAGGTGCCATGATGGCCGCTCGAGGGTCCTTCCTGGCTCTTTAGAAGTTGTCATCTCATTGTGTAACCTAAACCCAAAGGTATTCTGTTTGAATCTGAACACCTCTTGCTTGAAGTGATCTACCTTCGCTGCATCATCAAATCAAGTAACAAGGATACACTGTTAATCAAATATGATCGAGCATAATAGGGGCAAGGTAGTTCATACAATGTAAAGCTAACAAGTAGTGACCCTAGACTGCATCTGAGACTGACATTGGCTGATTTTGCTTCAGGGATTTAGTCTGAAATAGTTGTTTTATCTTTTTAGTTAACTCTGTGGTTGTAATTTGTAGACCTTTTGAAAGCTTATAATTTCTATGATTTGTTTCTTAGACAACTGAATGAACTGTTTTGTCTCTAGGTAAACGAGCATTTGAAAGACATCATGGAACAGGAACAAAAGCTAAAAGAGCATCACGGTGCAGAATCTGCAGGAGGTCAGAAGGTAGGTGTAGAAGTTAAGGTATTTTAAACTAGAATAAGCATTTATCTGTAAACAAAAACTACTTGCATATAGTATGTAAATATACATTTGCAGACATTGAACTTATAACTGCTTGTTAAAGAAAGAAAACTTGTAGTATGCATTTTGTTATTAGTTTTATCATTTTCATTAAAATACCCATTTAAAAGTAAAACTAATAGAATTGCACTTTTTATTCCCAGTTGTTCCTTTTGACAAATAAATCTTTGATAGCGGGGAAACATCTGTTATGTTAGTGATAAGGAATTTGTTAAGATTAATGAATACTTTTGAATGAATTAGATCTACAGTCAGATCTGATGTGCAAAAAATAGCACATTGTATTCATGGTTTTTAATGATATTTTTCCTTGTGTATTGTCTGAATCTCAAATGAGAGATCTGTATGTAACATCATGAGGAGTATTGCTCTGGCTATGATCCAAAATACTGGTTGATTACAGGTTTTATTATATATACAATAAAAACAGATTATGTTTGATTTCCTTTCCCAACAGGATTTTTTTTTCTTTTGTTTGTGGGGTTCAGTTAATTAGGTAGCATTATATACTCACCCAAATACAGAGGGATAGCATACACTTCTAGAGTATGTAAAATTGCTTGCTTCAGAACAAGATCATTTATCTTACTGAGATATAATTATTATTGGGGAATTGGTAATCAGTTTGAACACCCTTTGGTATTATCTCTGCACTTGAATGCAGAACAGATTTCTGAGCTCCTGCAAGGCTGTAATCCTTGTTCCTCTCCTGGTCTGTTGTCATGTAAGCTGCTGTCTCCTTTTCAAAGCTGCTCTGAAGGAGTTGTGGGTTACCAGGCCAGATTAGATGTTCAGCTTCAAAAAACATGAATGTAGTGAATATCCTTCAATTTGTAGGGGTTTTTTAAATATAAGGAACGATTATGAAGGCTAATTAGGATGTGACTCAGCAAAAGAAAATGGTGGGTTTTACAATAGTAGTGTGACTGATGCATATACCCTGATATGGAAAATTTAAGCTGTGTTCAGTAGTGATAGTAGATTACAAATCTGGAAAATGAGATGTCCTTGACAAGTTCATTTCTCAAATTTAGATAAAACAACGTAAACAGAGGGCAGGGAGATAACTTGTGTACCTCTGTCCTCTAGTGATTTTTCTTTTTGCTGAAAATAATAGTAGGTAGTTTTATGTGGTTTTTAGGTCTCTTGGAAAGATGAGAATAATTTTTAAAATTCAAAGTGCATGAGAGTCATAATATGACAAACAAATATATATAAAAAAGATTGTTATCAGAGCAATACCATAAAATTATCCGTATTATCTATATTTGTATTATTTTTACTTATATTATAGTTTGCATTTTATATGAGGAATAAAATGATAAAATTTTTAGTTTATAATTTATCTTCAATGTCAGCATTTTTGAATCAATTGTTGAAAAACTGTATGGTTTGTAACTCTGATCCTATAAATGGATTCAGTGGAATGACACATTTACATAAAAATGGTATATATTGTGAAGCTGTAACACAATAAGAGCCCAGTTCTTTTGGCCAAGGTACAAATGCATTTGCAAAAAAGCAAAATCATTTAACAGTTGCCATATCATGGAAAAAAATATTTAAGGCCTTCTATTCTGTACACTAAATTTTCGATGCTATTATCCCAGGTACATGTTATGTTCTTTCCCTAATTGGGGGATTCAGCTGCATAAATTACTTTAAGTAAGATATTCCATGCTAGGGGGTTATGTTAACATTCAGATTATTTAACTCCGAGTGTTCTTTGAGAAACACTTGTCTGTTCAACTGATGACTAATTTACTATGAAATCTCAGCTATTCTTTTTGGGGTGATGGCTTTACAAGGCAAACTAATGCAGATGCATTGGATGGGTCAAATGCATCAAATCAAGTTGGGCAGTTTCTCACAGGAGTTTCTGTTAAATTATCAGCTGGCTCTGGTCAAGCATCCTAGTATTCATTCCCTGATACCCAGGTGTTTTACCCTGATTATCTGGCTCCAGATTGTATCAGTCCATGCATTTCTCTTTTAAGAGCTCAGAATCAATGATAGCATTGACCTTCCAACTTGTACTCAGCAAAGCTGTGTCAGAACTGTAGCTAAATTCCTGTATGAGGTTTGGGTGTTGCTGAAATATCTGTATAATGTTTCATTTCATGCTAGTCCTGGGTTTAGCTATTAGTATCAGTAGATGTTCTTAGATTAAAAAAGGGGGAGAATTAAATTCTGCCTTTGTTTTAACTAAAGGAATATAACATGCTTTTCCGTTTTTATGGAAAAAATTAAAGTATACTTCTAGATATTTATTTAACATTTTTATTCTCATATTACAGTTGTAGCTTAATTCTCAGTAGCTGGATTCAATTGTTTTATTTTCTTCCTTCAATTTTTTTAAACTCCTAATTGCTGCTTCTGTTTGTATCTTAAAACTTAGCATGAAGGGGAACTGGAATGTTCCATTGTGCAGCTTTTCTGTCTTCCACCATCCTTTTCAGGTTGGGGCTTTGTTATGTAATTTAGGTTCTCTGGGTTACCAATACAATTAGCAGTTTAAAAGGTGATGATTCCATTCTAAAATTTAAGAAACTTTGCAATCTCCCTTCTGATCTAGGCAAACACCTTTGGATATTTGAATGTTTCAGAACTAAATTTAAATTATGAATGTCCCTTCGCTGATTAAAAAAGATGGCCAAACAAACATGGGAAGAACAGATCATTCTAGTCATTAGGGAAAGCTTTCCTTCAGGTTTAATTTCTGGCCAAGAAGCAGTAAAATCAGGTACCTAAAAGGTGAAATAAAGCTAACAAGTAGACTTTTTAATAATTTCATCATATCCTACTGTGATAAATTCATAATCACTTGTGAAAAATAATGTCAGTGTAACCCTCAAGTCTGCAAAATTACTGTCTTGTTACAAACCTGTAGTGAACCTTTCTGCAGTAAACAATAAATCTCTACGTTTCTAAAAGTTTTAAGCATCATATAAACAGATTAGTAGATAATACAGCTGATAAGATATACCTATGTTGTATTTCTGGATGGATAAAACCAGTGCTAACACATTATGAGGTTGCTTTTGTTTTCTTTCACTTAATTCTGCTACTGCCTGTCTGTAGAAGATGAGAGGAAGGAGTATATATGATTTTAAGTTCCAGGTAGTCCTCTGGATCTTGATCACCTGGTGATTTGTGGTAACCTCATCTGTTTCTGGTAGAGTCTCTGCATCTTTTTTCACAACTAGGATTTCCAGTTTTGTAGTAAATAGCTTTGGTTTTCAGGCTTCCATTGAATAATATGTAGTGACTGCACAGTTGCACTGGTTAAACTATTGATTTTCAATGTAGTTGGAGCATTCTCAAAAACCTGTTGTTTTCCCATCTGCTTCTGTGATTGAGACTGAATCAGTCTTAACAGATTTAAGACAAGTAAATGCAAATCCTATGAGAGAAACAAATGTATGAGTATTCATCAAGTACCTGTGTTCTTCAAAAGTTTTTTTTAAATTAGTTTAAACAGTGCGACTTTTTGCGTGAAGGTAAAACACTAACGCCGTAGTTCCACTTTCAATTTAATGTTTCATAAATCCACACTGCTAGCAAAAGCTAACCTGTCAAGAAGAAAAATTTGCAGCAGAATCAGCTTCTTGATTAATGCACAGCTGCATGAACACAAATGATGGTGCAAGGAAGACAGCAGAAACAAGTAATTAATGAAAGACATGACTGCCGTGTTTTGGCACCATAGGATGAATTCAATTTATCATAGTCACGTTTAAAACTTTGTTAGGGGGGATAAAAAAGTCTCCTTGTAAAGAAGACTTTCTGTCCTTTCAGTTTTTGTTTTGTTTTGCGGGGGATTATTTTGGTTTCTTCGTTGTTGTTGTTTTTTTAAACACTGGGAGAAGTCAGCCAGGATTCTCTGCTTAGTTTGTTTTATAGTGACTGATTTTTATGAAGTTCCAGAGGAAAAAAGTTTGTTCTTGCTGATTGAAAGTGACAGTTCAACACCCATTGAATTCCCATTATGTTGTCCAAGAGATTTCAGCTTTTCTTTCTCTCTTTTCCTTTAAGTGGCTTTACAAAGCGTATATTTATAAATCTTGGGGTAATTTTGAATTTAAATTTGATTATCTTAAATCTTTCACCCCTTTGAATCATAGTCATCTCAACTATAATTTCAACCAACTGGATAAATAAAAATATATATTGGATTACTAGTTTTGAGTTCAGTTACTGTTACAGAGAGCTAGTCTTGAGAATTGAAACAAATTTGTGCTTTTTTCCAAAGAGTAGTTCTTCAGCCTATCATTAAATAGACATTGGTGGCCTTTTTTAATCCGAATCTGAAATACACTTCACCTTGATAAATCCAAGAAGAATGTTCCTATCAGAGTTAAGCAGAATAATAGGCAGCCTAGGTCTGTTCTCAGTCAATTTATCTAAAACCCTCTTTTATGATATGGTTTAGAATTCGTGATTGCAGTTGAAAATTAAGATTATTTGTTTTCAAATTCACATATTTTCCCATACTTTGACTGTATTTCAGTGATATAAAGAGATACTGAACCCTGTAGAAAGTGCTTTATTTGGGTGTGACAACAGAAATGTCCAGAGCCACACATGAGCATGCATCTTGTAGTTAATTTCTTTCCCAGTGCCTTTGGGATTCTCCACTGCAACAATCCAGTTAAATGGAGGAGAAGAATATTGAGAATAGCCCTGCTACTAATGGACACCCTTTAGTGCACAATAGCTTTTTTGCATAAAAGCTTTGTATCATTACTGGAGCTGCTTTAAAGGTTTAACAACTACATAAAATAATAAGGATCCGTTGCAGTTTTTTCCGTAGCAGTTTTCAAACTATGTTTTTATCACTCCAAGAAAATATTTATCTTCATTAAAAAAAAAAATAAATTCTTTCCTGCACTTTGGTAATGGGTTTGATTTTTATTTTTCCTAAAACGAAATCCATAGAATGGTAAAGTTTTCTGTGTGTATTTATAGTACTGATATACAATATTTTTATTCTTAATAGTAGAAGTATTATGCCAAACTAGTGTGTAGAGTTATAGAGAAGAATCAATTACTTCAGTGTGCTTCAGATTAGTATTTTTTGATCACATATGAGTTTAGAGTTGTATGTACCAGATCTGATCATTCTCTGCCAGCAGTCAGAACTCCATCTGCATTTCAGGTCATTGCACATCATGCAGCTGATGCTAATGTGATTTGTCATTGCAAAAATATAACTGCTTGTACCTCTTGTTGTTCTGAAAACTGTCATATGATTGTTTAAAAATACTGTTGAATGTTACTGTTTGGCTTGAAGTAACTAACACAAGCTTCACTGCAGTTGGTTGTACTGTACTACAGTGTGTTTATCTTTTTTTCCATTGCTTTAGCTTCCCTGCTTCCCCATGTGTGCTGCTGGTGTTCATTTTGATACTTGTGATCATGACTTCAAGTCTCAAATGAATTCCTCAGTCGGATTGCATATGTAGAGTACAATTAGATGTGTGAAAGCATTTCATAAAACTGCATTGATCTGACAATCTTATCTGTTCATGTGGGAAAATTATAATGTTGATCTACAAAGAGTGCAGACATATTTCTCCACTGTTATTGCTGCTAATTAGCTCAATACGCAGAAGTTACGGTGCACTAATGCTTACCATTAAATTACAATTCACTGTTATACAAAACTGAGAATGTTAAAGAAAATTGCTTTGCAAAAGTAATTTATGAAATCTGATAAAATGTTCCTTTTTTTTCCTTTGCTTTTTGCTTTTATTCTTTTTTCCTACTGCTTCCTCTGAAGTCTCCTACCAAATGGTTTTGGAAACTGGTTCCTGTAAGTTTGCCCAACTGCTTCACTTTGATCAAATTGCTTATTTTGGGAATGGCTTTGTCCATGTCATGCTGGTCTAATCATTCGTTTCATTTATCTGTATGAGATAATTTTATAAGAGATTGCCCAGCAAAGATATGCATACTGCAGAAGCCTACTTTGCAAGGTAATCTGTGCAAAAGAAATGAGATACAATGCTGGATAAGGAATTACTTTTCAAGCAGTCAGTGGGTCTGTACAAGGCAGTGCTACCCAATATTAACTCATGTCAAATGATCAGGGAATTTGCAAACTACTTTTTCATAAGCTTTCAGTAATCACATGCTATTTGATACCAATTCTCTTTTAAAAAGAGGCTTGAAGAAATAGCTTTTGATTATTGATGCTACATGGAATCTGAAATCTTATTATATGCAATCATTACACCATTTGTCTAGAATTCCCTATTTTTTCAGCTGATTTAAGACTGCTTTAATCTCTCCCCACACAAAGTAACACAAAGCAGTCTACTTTTAGTGAGACTATAATTTCACTAAAAGCAATAACAAATAACTGTTCATGTCTGCAATAATAATCAAGTTTGTTTTCTCTGTGCTGTGTCAACTTGGTGTTATCATTACTTTCCTCTATCATGCAGTAATTCACCCCTGAAATGCATTCAGATTATTTATTCTGCAGCAGGTTTTACTGGGAACAAGACAGTCAGCTGTTTAGGTACATGCAGAATTGCTTAGGTACATGCAGAATTGCTTAGGTACATGCAGAATTGCATAATTCTAATCTGAATTCCAGAGAACTAATTCTGGTCTATCTTTGCTCTAAGGATTACCAAGTAACTGATACAGCAGTCCCTCAGATATTTGCTGTCATAATTAGTAAAAGACTGTTCTTATATTGCAAAAAGAGTTGAATATAACAATAAAGGCAACAACAGAAGTTACTTGGTGTCTGGAAAACCAGTTTAAAAGTACTGTCTTCCGCAGACTAATCAGTATTCAAATTCCTAACAGTCTCTGTGGGCAATTTCTCTAAAATGCTGTCTGTTACAGTGATGACACACAGATACACTGCTCTTCACAGTATAGTCCTTCAATTTTATTTTGGAATTAAGATAGTGTAACTAAATGGAGGGAATACTGAAAAAAAAACAAAACCAAGATTTAAGCACTTTTTTTTTTTGGTCTCATTTTCACAAATTAGGATGGCTACTTCAAAGCAGTTTTGGAATATGCTTGTGTTCTATTTTTGTCTAGGGTGTTAGTTTGCTACTGATTCTCTTCCTTTGCATAAAAATGGTATTCAAATATAGAACATTCAGTCTATTGAAAAGCTAACTCCAGTTTGCCTGCCAGATGTCCATAGACAACTCAAACCAGTGGTATTTATGTTACTTTGAGTTGTTGGTTCAGTTGAAACCCGAGTGCTACTGATAATACAATAGGAAGGCCGTGGCTCAGGCTGCTCTTAACAGTTCAGCCAGTCTTCTGCCTCTTCCCTTTATAAAGAACAAATGGTTCATGGAGAGAGATTCCTGAGCATACAGGCAGCTAAAAACTTACTCGGAGAAGTAAATTTATAACATGTTATCTACTGCCTGGTAAATGTGTAAGAGCATTCATTATTAATGATTAACTCTGAATACACACAAGCACTTATGGCAGGGTAGCTGCTGTGCTGTTGGCTCATCTTTATCTGACCTTGTTTATAGGCAAGTGTCTCGACTACTTGTTTTAAGTATAAGCTCAAAGATGCTAGATCAGGATGGTTTTGGATCTCAGAAGGAAGATGCCTGAATTAGCATTTATGTTTTAATTAGCACTACAGCTTCATCATAAATGTAGAGGTTAATCTTTTGCGTTATTGCATCCATATATAGAGTAGCAAGCATTGCAACTGATGAGAAGGGTTTCTTCAAATGGAAGTTTATTAAAAATGCAGCACAATTACCAATGTCTTTTGGTTTTTTCAGTATAATTTCTCTTTTCAACCAAATTGAAACATGATGCCTGCTATACCCTACTGAACCTAGCAGATCAGGTTATATGGGTTTATTTTTCCTGAAGTAACGTGCCTGGCATACTCTATAATGAATTAAGTCCTCTTTCTAGGTCCACTTTAAAGATATGACACAGTTTCTATCATCTGTGTGTACTGTTTGTAAGGCCAGTGAAAGTCTCATTAAAGTGGCATTATACTTCTTCACAGGATTTACTGTGCAAGACTACATATTATCAATTTCAACTATTTTGAATACTCCATTAAAAGATGCTATTCAAAAGAATATATAAATTATACAGAGCTTGTTGACCATGGTGTTGAGTCCATCTGTATCCTGTATCTAATTATTCATGTTTAATCATAATTAAATGGTAGTATTTCATAGACTTAATTTCAGTCATTTTGAGGAGGACGTATACAGACACAGTCACGTGGTATTTGAAATTTGCAGGATTTTCATCATATTGGGACAGTGGATTGCCACAGTGAAAAAGAATAAACTTCCACTGCAAGCATAATTGGCCTATTTGATTAGAAATACTAGGGAGTATTAACAACATGGAGAAAAGAATATTAATAATGCATAACAGTAGCATGATTTTGTTTGGTGTTAGTGAATTTTTCCTGTAGCATGCAAAAATGAGATTTTCATTTTTGTACAGCTTATTTGACACACAAATACCACTACACTAAAAGTGTGAAGTAAAGAATAAGGTTTTTTTTAAAGAATATTTTTTTTTAAATATTAATTGGTTAAAGTGTAAGTTCTCCAGGTCAAGTACAAGCCCATTATTTTTCTAGAACGGATGTGGCTGCTGTTGCCAGATTAGGCTTTGACTTCCTAGGCCAGTTAGGGGACACTAACATTCACTGAAATAATCCCATGTGATCCTTGACAGAAATCCAGTGGCAGTAAGTATAGCCCTCAGGGTTACTCTGTGGTTCCACAGACTTTTTTGCGTGCAAAGCTCACTTAAACAATTCCTGCCCCACCCATAAAACCTCCATCTCTGCTCACTCATTCACTGCAGAAACAAAGGAGGAGAGTTGTTGTAGCTGGAGCGATGGTTTTGCCGTGCGGTCCCATCAGCAATTGCTCCAGCACAACCAAAAAATGGAGAGTAGGAGATAGGAACTGTCAGCTTTGGACTTGCTGGAAGAGTAACATTCACAAAGACTTCTTAGAATCCCTACAGGGACACTTGCTGTTTAGTGTGTATAGATGAATTTAAATAGAATAAAATTAACTCAGAAACACTCTTGGCATCATAAGTAGTTCTGTGGTGTGAATGGAAAAGTAATCCTTCACTACTGCTTTAAAAATTTCTTAGGACATAATATTAACGAATTAAAATCTATACCACTTTCTTCCACCTCCATTTTTTTTCCCAAGAAGAATTGGGGGAAAAACCTAAGAATGATAAGTCCATTTTTTAAGTAAGCCCCCTCTCTCCTATCACAAAAAAGAAAGAAACTCATTAAAAATATATTCACCGCAGATAAATGCTCAGTATTCTGAACTAATGATCTCTCTATATGCCCACTTGTTTTTCAAAATGTTTCCTTTTATAACTGGGTTACTTGACCATTAATATTTCTCTATGACTGCTTATAGTGACACATGCTAGTAATAATCTATATTTGATGAACTCCATTATTTTCTTGTTTTTGAATTTGTCATGAAGTCAGTTATATAAGAATGAGATTTTGGGCAAAATATTTGGGTGTGTTAACTTCAGAGTCATGACTTGCCAGTAAACTGAAGTTTCACTAGCGAAGGGTTTGTCTCACTGTGTTTACACAGATAATTTTTGATCGTATAATGACGAGTGTTAAATTTTAATGAAGGTATATAATGCTATTTAGTTCAGTGTGCTATACAGAGATCATTAAAACTTGGTGACTTTGAAGGAAAGGCTCAAAATTAGTATCGTTCCTTTCCTCTTAAATATTATTTATGCCATTCAAAATGCAGCATAATCTGAATAGTTTTAGGAAATTTAATACTGAGAATATTCAGCTATTTCTTGAATACTGCTTTTTCACTAACAGGGTGTAAAGCCTATAGTATAAATATGTTTCTTCATATGTTTCAGAGCCTTTGTTTCTCTACATGTCTTCATTCTATATTGTAGGCTCGTTACAGGAAGGAACAAACGTTGCTTAAACAGCTGCCCTGCATTCCATTGGTAGAGAATCTGCTGAAAGATGGTACAGATGGTTGTGCTCTAGCAGCCCTGATCCACTTCTACTGTCCAGATATCATTAAACTGGAGGGTATGTCTAACATGTCTTTTGGCTTGTAAGCGTGTCCATAAAAGTCTAAATGTTTGTTTGATAACTATGTGAGGGAAGGTGCTTGAATATGATAGACCAAAGGCATCATTTGAGTGTGGTGAGTTTAATATTAACTTTTTACCTATTTATTTTTACATTTAAATAAAAGGAACCAAGATGTCCTTCCCTGATGTGCTTGCTTTTATGTTGTCACACTAATATAAATATCTTAAGATATATTATTACAGATCTGACTGTAACAACACGTTGCACTTTGTGCTATGAAACTTGAAACCACCTGCAAAACTTATTCTTGAAGCTCCATAAGTGCTTTTTGTGAATCTGAGTAGTTATAGATATAAAACATGGAAGAGGTTAGAGTTAGACTCTGCATAGCTACACTCCATGGCAAATAGTTGCTCTGTATTCTGGGCTTTTAGTTCATCTGAGAACTCCTGTATCACTTGTAAACAAAAATATATAGTCTAGAAGGTATTGGTGTCATACTGTTCTATAATAGCAATTGTCTGTGATGATGAGCAGCTTCATCTTGTTCCTCAGTAGCTTGGTTAAAGTTATATCTTCCTCTTGGCAACTAAGAGGCTCATGTAGCTGTAAAATGTCTTGGCAGCTAACACCCATCATTTTCTACCTGTATTCTGGCTATTATACCTTTGATGTCGTGGGAACACTTATACAGAAAGATTCTGAGAAATCCAGGAATGTGAACAAGGGTTTAAAGCTTACTAAGGACTAAAATCTGGAATTCATATATACAAGCACTTTATAGGGAGCTTCCAGCACAGTAGGTGTTGAAGATGAAAGACACGAAGACGCGTTCACCATTCTTCTTCAGCTTGTGAATTTTGGAAAATAGAACTTTTAATTTACATAAATATTGTAGCCAAATACATGCTGTTGTATGTGATTAGGGAAGAGTTAAAACTTGGATAGTGTTGAACAGAGTAACACCCAGTTCCTTTTGACTGTCCTAGCATGGCTGAAAACACAGACAGTCTGAAGGACCTTGTATTCCTTGCGTTAACCACATATGTACTTGCCAGCATCTTCCTCTAGACTTTAAACACAACAAGGCACATGTCATCTTTGGAACCTTAGTTTTAATATTCTTGTTAGGTGTCCTGACATCATCTTCCCTGAAGATATATAAATATCATTATCTCAGAAGTAAATTCAAAGGTACTCCAAAGCAACTAGAAATACTTTAAGATTTTGCTCATCTTCCCTGTATTTAGATGACATAATTTTGGTGCATCTTGAATTTTACTGAGATTTGGTTCTGTACTGGCACTGAAGAAAGGAGGGTAACAAAAATGCATATGCAAAAATGCTTAAAAATGCATTAACAAAAAAGAAAAAAATTATTCTAGAGTTCTCTGTAGTCTGAAATAGATCACTTCTCATTAAGACTTCATTTAACTTTCAAATCTAGGTTTCCTTGAAGGAATACAGAACTAGAAAGGGCTTCCTATGTCAGTGAGTCAAGAAATTGGCTATTGTACAAAATTATATAATCCCTTTCATGAATTTATCTTGTTCTCTCTCAAAACTGTCAAGCTCTTGAAAATCTGTACTCTTCTTACCCAATTTTTGTAACCGAGTTTTAAATCTCATTCTTGCTTTCTACCTAAGTGTGCCCTGTAGCCTGTCTTACATGCTTTTGTTGTTCCAGCAGTACCCTTTGGCTTGCATAGCTTCTCCTAATCTGATGCCTACCTTTTTGATATATTTCCTTTCTCTTATTTTAGACCAGGCAACTGAACCAAGCCTTTTCAGTCTCCCCTGCTGAAGTAGATTTCCATGTTCATTATTATACTCAATAGTCTTCTTCTGCAACTAGTCCAGTTTTGGTTTATCTTTCTTGAATATGGATGGTCATAATTGTCCCCAGAAATGTAGCTTGACATCTCGTTACCTTTGTACAGTGCCTCTTTGTCACTACTGGAAAGAAACTTTCTGAGACATTTTAGCATCACGTTTGCTTTTTCCATAGCTGCATGATGCCAAAGGCACCTCAATATGTTTACAATGGCTAATACACGATAACTTCGTGCTCTACATCACTCTCAGCTAGTGAATCACATTACAATTTTATTAGATCCAAATGCATGATTTCACATTTTGCATTAGTAAATTTAATCTCCTTTCAGTCAGTTTAGTCAAACATTTTTTTTCTATTGATCATCGTCTGTGGGGTTGGATTGATGGACTAGGTATGACTTTCTCAGTATGGGAATCCTTATCCTGCTAGCATCAAAGTAGATTCTATGTCTGAAGAAACCTTTTATCCTAAACAATTCAAAACTTATGTGGAGCTCTGTCATACACTGTTGCTTTAGGAATAAAATGTAATGCACGCTCTGGAAGTATATTTCTTTTTTTTTTCCTTCAGTCCTTCTTTTTACAAGGACTGTCTTTTTTTCTTTTCTAGGAAGTTATTATTGCTACTTATATTTCCAAGAAGCAGTCATAAAAAGAGAACAGAGGTTATCTGGGCATAAATAGTATCGAGAGAATACTGTATAACCATGAGTCTGTTCACTGTGACCACTTCTTTAAATAGCACTTTCAAACAGAGAGTGATAATTCCTGTAACAGGCTTCAACTCCTTGTAAAATCTCATCTCAAGCATCTCAATCCACAAACACAAATACATAAGGCCAATCTAAAGCTGCTTTTTTGTGAAGATTAAAGGTTAATGGCATTAAAATGTGCTCTTGGATCCCTGTGCAAAGAAAAAGAACTGATATGTACAGAGAAAGGTGTGAAAACATGTACATTTCCTATTGCCATTGCTCCATAGAAAATCTAATTGGAAAAAAATTCCATTAGTGATTATGGTTTTTCTTTACATGGAACTATTAGGGGTGAGAGCATAACTTCCATCTTCACAGAAGGCAAAACAAAAACAAATAAACTTGTCAATAGTGAAAAACAAAATTATTTTTCACAAAAATGTCTGAATATATAAAAATGCAAGGATAAAATGTAGGTTAATAATTTGTTTAGTTTCTGAAATAGAAATATAAAAGTCTCTGGTGGGGGAGCAGAAATCAAGTCTGAATCCAGAAAATGCTTCAGAATCCAGCAAAGCCAAAAAGCACTTTTTTGCAAATCTGTAACTGTATCTTATCTTTGCGTCTTTTCTTCTTTTTTAGATATTTGTTTGAAAGAGACAATGTCTTTGGCTGACAGCCTGTATAATCTGCAATTGATTCAAGAATTTTGTCAGGAATACCTCAACCAGTGTTGCCATTTCAGTCTTGAGGATATGCTCTATGCAGCTTCTTCCATAAAGGTAAAAAAAAAAAAATGTAATAAAAATGTGATCAACATCCACAGGACTGTTCTGCTAATGGTATATTTAGTCTTTTTTTTGGTCTGTTGCTGTATGGCATCTCTTGTGATGAAGCATGCAACACACAAATTTCAGCAGCATGTAAAACCACCTTCTTTTGGCCATTGTTTTTCTAGTAATTTCAAAGTATTTCAAAAAAAGCACTTCTGAAAGGATCTGTAAAAACTTTAATTTTGTGCAAAACTATTTCACACTTTATCTTCTTTCTTATTAATTAATTGTTATTTAAAGCATTTTGTCTGTGATATTTCTGTTAAAATGTAATAGTGATCTGCATCAGTTTAAATCTATTAAGGCTTTAACAAAAGGAGGAAATATTGAAGAGTTTATGGAATTATTGCTCGCTGTACTTAGTCATTTCTGTATACACAATAATTTCATGGTTTTTAAACTTAAAGCTTTTTCACTTCTGTAAAAGTGTGAACTTACAAGTTAATTTCATTGGAAAATCCAGTGGTTTGATGCCCAAAACACAAGCAGGAACACAATTCCAGCAACTACATTTGTTTGAATAAGCAATTAAGTGTTTTCAATCATTCTAAAATTTTGCACTTTTAGAAGGAGAAAAAAAAAGCAATATTCTATAATTTTTTAAGCCTATGTGAAAAACAAGGAGCAACTGAATGATTTCTTGCTTAATTGTAACTTAAATTTTTCATCATTATATTTCACCAAGACTTTATTCTATATAAAACACTCTTCATTTGCTTAAGATTCTTGTTGGCTTGCCTTTAGGGAATGAAATACTATTTTTCTGAAGTCAGCATATCCATTGCAGATGGGATGTAATTGGTTTCTAAATATCTGGGTCATTTCACTGCTTTTATGATCTTTATAGCAATCTTGTAAGCAGAGTCAGAGAGGCCAGAGCTCACATACGGCTTTGTTGTCTCCTGTAGGGTTGAACCCAATCCTTTTCAAATAAGTAATGAGCTGCCAGGGTGAGTAAAGGCAGGAGGACTTCAGTCTAGACTACTTAGCAGTTGCTGGTTTATTTTGTGTACGCAAAGTTGCGTAGTGACTGCTTTCAGTCAGCTTTTGGTGTTCTTAAATTTCAGATGCAGTAATCTACCTACACACTTGGGAAGTCTGCTGCATTGCAGTCTGTCTTGTCTGTAGTTCATAGTCCTACAACCACAAGGATCTCGAGTGGGGCTCCTTCACTGCATTTTGATTGTTTCTCTCTGCTTACACGTCCATGGAATGCACGGCATTAATTATTCCTGTTCGGGTTCATAGCACTCAGTAAAATTTTATAGTAGTGGCTTGAATTATTTCTCAAGCCAGTGTGCACTATGAAGTTTCAATGTTAACAAAGTAACTGTAGTAAATATTTTGTCAATATCCTGATGCATCAGACTTTATACTTTGAAAGTGCTACAGACAGTGATTTTGCTGTTTCTGAACACTGTTTCTAGACAGGATTTAGAGTTCTTTCAAAGATTTTGAGTATTTCTAGAACAGAGAAAGACCTTTTGTGATCATGTTATTACAAGTTGCTGTGGTGTAGATGCTTATTTAGATGTAAATGCTACAAAGCAAGGCTGCCAAGTGTTTCTTCTAAAACTTGGCATGGGAACTTTGGCTAGTGCTACAAAACTCTGCTTTTCCAGTGTTAAGAGTTAATTTTCTTTAAAAATAAATTCATAATTAAAGGAGCTCTTTCTTAGTTTTCCAGTGCATCTGATTAGAGTAAGTTTTAATAAATGCATATGTTCTCCAAAGAATTTTATTGTCACTTTGAAAAAGCTTGTATTGTAAATGGATATTTTAAATATTACACATTGAATTACACTGGTTTGTAGAAGTCACTTTTATCTTGACCTACAAAATTTACATAGTATGAAGTTTTAGGATTTATGGAAGTGTCTTTTTTAATCAGCTGAAATTCCTGTCTATTTTCAGAGTGGCTCATACTGCACAGTAGGTACCACTGTGCTTTCGGCTGAAAGTCTCTTACATTCATAGAAGTGATAGAAAAATTAAAAAGAACCAACTGCTGATACGTTACTGGAAAAAGCCTCCGGAAAATAGTCACAGCAGTATTTTTGGAATTACAATGCTGTGCCTTGTGTGGTCCTAGCAGTTGTACTAGGTGTCCTGACTTCATGCTAGTTTGTGAGAAGGAAGGGAGCAGAACCTCTTCTGAAGTGATCAGGCACAAAGTAGTCCCTTGCATTCCTCCCAGGGCACACTGCACTGTGCTGCCACAGGAGATCGAGGCAGGATATGGTGCAGAAATTTGGTGCTGGACTTGACCAGTGTGACTGTGCCTGCTTTTGGCTTTCCCATCAAAATGCACAGAATCACAGTCATATTAATTTAAAACTTCACTTAACAAGCATCTAAAGTCTTTGATACAGGCTCTCTGATTTTGCAGCAGATGAAACTGTTGGCTTAGTTCTGTTTTAGCACTGAGGAGAAATCCACTTTGTCTGGATTTCTAGACAGCTTTAATGTGCCATAATCAAAGGAAGCAGAAAGTAAGTTTTGTTACTCCTCACTTGCCTATTTCACCTCCTCTAAGAAAAATACATTTGTGAAGTTCTTCATGAGCTGTTTACTAAGGCTACTGATATTAAAGAAAAAAATATTTGAATACATTCCATGGATGCTTGAGGCACCAACAAGGGACCATACTGGTTCTGGTTGTTTTCCTTTGAGACAGACAAACACAAGTACAGAGAGATTACATAAAAATAATCACAAGGTTTTCTGAGTCCTCTCTGTATATATAACAAGAGGAAATAATAGAAAATCTTAGATCTCTCTTTACTTGCGCAGTCTACTTTTTTTCCCTTCTCCTGCAAGTAGTTTTATCCTCAGACAGGATTTATTTTTCAGGTATCCTGTTCTTCACCTCAATCTGGGAACGTACATAGAACTGAAAGAACTGTTTCATTGTGTCTTGACATGCACTTACTCTGCCCTTTCAAAGAACAAGTCTGTAGAAATAGAAAACCTTGCATGAAGTGCCATCACAAGAAGCATGAGCCACTGTGCAGAACTGTAAAGACTTCTTTATTGCTTTGTCCCAGCAGTTTATTAGCACTGTGATGTAATAGGAGGTCTGTAGCATTTGTGGTTTCATTGTCTTATGGAATGTATAATTCCTAAAAGGATGTTGTAAGGGGCATATATGGTCTCTGAATAGGAAGAATTAAAAAAAAGAGCATCTCACCTGTTCCATTTGTCACATGAGATACATGTTGAAAGTATTTCTAGAAGAGGAAAAAACACATATTTGGTTGTAATTGATTATGTTGATATTTTTAGATCATTCTCTGTCAATGTATTGTAGTAGGACTGTAGGCTTCAAATCTAAGAACAAGTAATTTATGAGGTTAACTGTCAAAGAGGGTACTGACAGACAACTTGAATCATTTGATGTTTCCCATAATTTAAGAGTTTACGTGGGAACTTGGCATTGCATCAACTGATATGCAGTTAATTACTGTCTTTTGTATTCCTTTACCCCAGCCTTCAAAAATGTGTGATTTCATGTTTTGTTTTTTTAAATAGTGATCCTAAACTTGTGCTACTCATTTAATCTATGTGTGTTTTACATTCCCTTTTCTCTGATAGGGGATTGAGGGTGAGACACAGATCACAACCAATATTAGAACAACTTTTATTAGTTCAACTGCTAGTATTGATAGAATGAACTATTGATAAGAGATAACTATTCACACAATGCATTCATTTGCTCACAGAGTTCATGCAGATACACACACACACACTCAGGCATTTTTATGGGGTTGGAGGCCAACCCAGTGGTCTCCCAGAAGCTGGGGGTCATACTGGCTCACCAGTGGCTTTTGGGAACATCTCCAGAAAGTTTCTCAAGGGGTTCATTTGTCTCTTGGGGTGTGTATATACTTATAATCTTTGTCTGCATATAATAACTACAGCCCTTGTGGGCACAGTTGGGGTCATACAACCTGTTGTTGGCACTGGCATGTGCTGATGGTCCTGTACAGTTCTGAGCTTGTGGGTTCTTGGGTGTTGAACAGGGCCAGAAATCTCTGCAGCCTCTCAGTTCCTGGGGGCTGTTTGTTGTGTGCTGCCCCTCATCATGGATGCTTTTCTTTGGCTGCTATGTGCTGGTAACTGTAGAGTCTGTTCACCCAAGCTCGTACAGAAGGCATATTTCTTTCAGAGTGAAGGCTTTCAGAATGTGAAATGAAGCAAATCTGAGAGATGATTGCTGTCTCTTGTCTGCAAAGGGCGTTCCTCTGACCTAAATGTGGGCCACTCTAAGCTGTGCAGAATCACAACTAAGCACGGGGAATAGGTACCTTGTTTTTGCACTTGGCTATTAACCAGAGAGGCAGAAAAAACATTTGCACTGTCAAATCTTTTTTGATTCAGATCCTTCAGAACTTTTTTTTTGTCTTTTCACTGGTGAATTAAACAGGAGAATATGATATCTGAAGGGTTGATGTATACTAAAAACTATTTATTGCACTTGAGCAGTTTTGAATACTTGAACTTTCTGATGTAGTATTGATGGTGACTTTGTAAACAATGTAAGCAGAAGCTATAATCAGCATGAGAGATGTGAAAAATAATGTTCAAATACATTGCATAGATAAATCCTAGAAATTCAGGGCTGCAGGATGTCCACATGTGTCATACAGCTTTCCCTCCAGTCTCAGTGGAAAACCCACTGCCAGTCAGGCTGCCAACCTAAGCCTGAACTGGCAACTGAAGCCCTGTAAGCGTGACCGTGGATTCCTTAAGGACCTGGGAGAGCAGCTGGCTGTGCTTGGTGAGGCAGTTGGGTATGTATGGTGGGAGTCATCCAGGGATTTGATTCCCATCTGGCTGGATTGAAAGGATTGGGGATCAGGAATGAAAAGTAAGATTCAACCAGGGAACAGTTTTTTAAGAGATGATTTCTCCCCTGAGAGGGACCAGCCGTTCCTGACTCATTGTTTAAAGGGAAGCAGGGTGGTTTGCTTTCACTGATGTTCATTGGACAGTTTTCCCTCTTGTTCTGGTCTGAAACAAGACAAACTGGGGTTTTAAAATTGAGTTGTGGCTTTTCTTAGCCTGTGGAAGGAGACAGGACACTGGTGGTGCATGGATCAGACACAACTGCAGTTTGGCCTTCTCTGTACAGTCCAGTTTTCTGCAGCCTTGGTGCATTTATGTTGGCACTTTTATAACAAAAACTGTGGATTTGCACTGGAGGTGACATTTCCTGGCCTGCTGAACAGAGATTTTAATGTGAATCATGATATAAATTTTATAGTGTATTTTTATGTAAATTTTGAAAAAATGTCCAAAAGTCTCTATGGCTGCTTTCACATCCAATTTTAGTGGGTGCAGGCCTGATGACAAATTGTTTGTATCATTTGTATATATGATCTTGTAGTTATTATTCTATAAATATGCAGATCCAAAACCTATAAGTATTAGGAAGGTATAATTTATTTTAAGTGGCAAGATTGGACATACTATTCCCGCTAGCTAATTTGATTTAAAAATTAATAGTGATTTTAAAACTGTGAAGGGGAAGTAGAGATATTAAAGAAAATAATTTACCTTTTTTTGTATAGAATTTTAAACAACAAGCTTGCTTATATCTCCCTTTGGTACAGAAGCAAGTAATGACTTAAGATTTTATGCTAGAGAATATGGGATTTTTTTTCCCCCAAAAAGATAGCATTCCAAAATCTGTTAAACAGAAGGGTTTTTATGGTACAGCACCAGATGATGCAGTACCAGTAGTACAGCTGACTTCATACAACTGAGGAACAGTCTGCAAGTATCAAATTAAAAAAATCAAATGAGGATATTTAGCAAATAAAAGGATCTCTGAAGCTGCAAGTCTGCCATCTGCTGTTCAGGGGGCTTGAGCCAGTCTGAACTGCTCAGAGCTTTGCTAGTTTTCATTACTATTAATGCTGTTATGCTTCTGAACATTGTTGTGTGTAAGTGCATGTGATAATCATGTGACAAGCTGTTAGAATTTTGTCACCATAATCAAGGCAAAACCTGTGGTAATGATAGCTGCATTCTTTCTAACCTGGATAGCAGGATCACTACAGACCCACTGCTAGTTTTTCCAAAGAATTCTGTTACTGATCATCAGTCTTTCCCTTTGATCATTCTTAACGTCCCTTTCTGACTAAAAATAACTTGTGAGAAAACATGATTTCCATCATGATGGCTCACCATCAGACATCTAAAGTAGCCTCTGTTCTCAGTGGGCTGTGCAGACAGCACTTTCATTTTTAGTTCAGTAAACACTGCTTTGGTGATTTTGGAAAAAACAAAGATAATCTCAGAAGGAATATCTGAGTCCTTCATACAATAGTCAAGCTCTTATGTGTCTACTTTTCACTGAAATGCAGGATTTCAACATAACTATAAGAAATTGGAGTATTTAAATGCAAGGTTATTTCAGATGGGGAGAAAGCTATTATTAGAACATTTAATAATTTATTTTTGTACTAAAAAATCAAGTTAAAAATTTAAAAGTTTTAGGAGAGGTAAGAGGAGGGGGAATATTGAGAGAAATTGCAATATATAGAAATTATAGTGTTAAAAATCATATTTTGTCTGAGAAGTACATCTGATTTTTTTCATTGCTTCCTAATGAAATCAGTGAGTGATACCAAAATGCTATGCTTAACATTTTCTCTGAATGGAAAAAATTTTGCAATGCACTTTTCCTCGTTCAATTCTGTTGAGCTGAATAAGCAGCGACGGGGTTTTTCCTAATCTATTTACAGCTTGTATGTAATAACTATGGCAACATCTGGCTGATCCCTTTGCCATAAACTGAAGCGTGTGAGCAGCTTTTGGTCTAAGAGTATCCCTTAGCTAGAGTAAAGGTTGATTGATGTTAGAAATATGCAGAAAGAATAAATCTGAAGCAAAAGTGTCAAATAGATATTCAGAATTATGTTTTCAAATTTTTCTGATACAGAATTGAAGCTATACCATTTATTATTTAACTTTTTAAAATAAATTTTCATTTATTTTAAAATTATGTTCTTAGTGTTAAGTCCTGTGGTTTGTTTTTGAAATAAAATGACATTTTGTTTAGAATTTTTCTAACAAACTGTTTTAAAAAGTATTTCATTATGGCTTCCCAGTTTAATGCATAAGTGAGGTTTGTATTGTTTACATTTTCAGACTTTGTAAGACTGGTGACACAGGTCTGTGCACCTGCTGGAGCCAGCTCAGGCCTGGATGCTTGCTGATCCCCTTCAGTCGATATTTCTAGATATGGAGTAGCATTTGGGTGTAGAAGCTTTGGCCTCTGAATTCTCCAACCTTCACAGTCAAATTTTTACACTCCTTATATGCTCTTGCAGCAGAAATGACTGCTGCTGCTTCTCCTGCTTTTCCTCTCTGTTGATTTTTGTTGTTGTTGCTGATGCAGTTTGTCACCAGTTGTTTCTTCCTTTTCACCTGTTTCTCCCCTTGTGTTAAATCTGGTGGCTCCCACACCATGTCTTTCATAGCTGTGTGATGGCAATGTACAGTAGGGAGGTATATCAACAGTGTATTAAGTGTGCATAAATCTTTGGAGCTGAAACCTTGTTCTAACCTGCAGTGAGGAAACTCTGCTTCTGGCTTTTGTTTTGCTTTAAAACCTTGTAAATTTGGGTAGATCTTCACACATGTGACCAAAGGGACATACTTAAGATGAAAGTCTAAATAAAATTTATACTTCCTACACTAAAACTAAGGGTTACCATACTTTTTTGTGTTAAAAATCTCTGAAAAAAAGCATTGCCTAGCCTTTTGAAACAATGGGCTTCTCACTGCTCTTTAATGGAAATGGCTGATCTGTTTGACAGGCATTTTCTTCCACCCATCCTGCACCTCTTTGCCCTCCTCGCGAGGACATCAGGCTTGAGCATATGTTTATTATGAAACATTTCATCCCAGTCAGTGGCAATCTGGTCAAGTTATGTGTATTAGATAGTTGGTGCTACAGATCAGTTGTACTGGTTTCATTTTCTAAGAAATCAGTTGAGATTGTAAACTGGGTGAAATGCAGAGACATCTCTCAAATGCTGCTTAATCTGTTTATTTGCAGGCTTGTATTTTAACATAAATTTCTCCTCATCTTTTTTTTTTTTCTGGTAGAGCAATTACATGGTGTTCATGGCAGAATTGTTCTGGTGGTTTGAAGTGGTGAAGCCATCATTTGTACAACCTCGTGTTGTTGTGCACCCCCAAGGTAATTATGTTATTTATTTGCCTTAATATGCATGTTTTGAAATGTATGTGTGCAGATTGCCATTGTGTTCACAGATGCAGTGAATATTTCTGTTAACAGGATTTGGCAGTGTACAACCCCCTTAAAGAAGGAGCAGAGTACTTACTTCATTGTTAATCTTCATCTCATCTCATAAATCGTAATTAGATTTTGTTGTCTGTTACCAAAAACTCGTTTAAATTGTTGTGGTATAATCACTTGCAAATTTTCCTGGCCTAAACAAGCCTAGAATCCATTTATGCCCATGCAAGGATTACAAACATAATGAGGAACCAAGAACAGAATTTAGCCCGAAGAACTTGTATTGCTGAGAAGATACCAAGAGAAAGGAACACAAGTCTGGGGACAGTGAATAGATAGTTAATTGTAAAATTGCATTTGGTACCTGGGTGCAAGGGCACAGTCTTCCATCAGCAAATTCTCAAATTTTAAAATCCACCTGTCCGGTAGATCTTGAGATCTGTTAATGAATACAAAGTCTCAGTATCTGAACTGTTCATACAGCAGTGCTGTGATAGGCTCTCCAGGCACTAGGAAGAGATTTTCAATGTGTGGCTTTTATATCTATTTTTCATTTATATTCTTTATAGCACATACAAATCTAATTTAAGTCTTTCAATATTGCTAACTAATTTAAGATGTGCCAAAGACCTCTATTTTCTAGCTGAAAAGTCAGTCTGAGGGTTTGGGGAAAAATTTTTATCAGAAAAATTTCTTTCAGAAGAACAATTTTTTGCTAAAATGGTTTGCTTGCTTTTAATTGTGTGGTTCTTTTTTAGTTTTTCTTTTCTTTATTAGTTCTTCCCTTGTCTTTTCTAGTTTATTTTGTCATTTTCCATTCCCCTAGTTAGTGCCAATATGGGAGCTTTGGAGGAGGTAAAAATGAAAGGAAGTGACTGAGTTTTAATCTAAATAATGTAATCAATGAAAATTCTTTAAATCTTTGAAAATAGTATTTCAGTTTATTCTGGAGAGTTTGTCTATTATGCATTTTAACGGAATATAAAGTATAATAACTTGAGCTTTGTTCTTCCTGGCAGCTGAACCTGCAAAGGATGCAGCTTCTGCTCACAGCTTGAATGCTAACAGAAGAAATTATGTGGATGCTCCATCTGGTTCTGACTTTGTAGCCAGGTAATGTCAGAGAATCACTAGTACTGCTTCACAATCTCCTTTCTATTAAAAAATCAAACACAGTTGTTCATTTACCTTTGTTGCCTTTTTGCAATGCTCAGGGATTGAGTCACCAAATACTGTCTGTGGAATTTTGTGGAAGATTCCATACTTCAGGCCCTCGCTGCCCTGTTGCATAGCAGGTTGCTTGTTCCTGTTTGTACAGATCATGTTGGCCACTTGGACAGCGTGCTGCTCTCTTACCAGTTTCCAAAACAACCCCTGCCATTCAGCAGAGGGGTGGCACATGGCCTTGTCCTCTTCAATTTCAAATGGGGCTGCTGACCAAGTCTGGTCTTTTAAGAGCTTTTTTCTGGAATTCACAGCAAATTATAAAGAAAGAAAACTAAGAAAACAGCAAGAAAACCCCTGAGTGATGGTTTTAGTTTGGCTTGATTATTTTACTAAAGTACTATGAATGTCAAATAGGTAAAAAGAAATACTTAGCTATGATGAACTTCCCACCCCCCCTGCCTCCTGGTGGAGAGGAGAATGGGAAAGAAAATGTAAATCTCATGAGGTAAAATATGATGATAATAATCATAATAATTGTAATGAAAATAAGAAAGAGAGAGAAATATAACCCAGGAGAACAAGTGATGCACAGTACAACTGCTCCCTCCTCCACTGACCAGTGCCCAGCCCATCCTCCAGCAGCAATCGGTCCCTCCCGGCCAACTCCCCCAGTTTATACTGAGCAGGACAATCCATGGTTTGGAATATCCCTTTGGCCAGTTCAGGGCAGCTGTCCTGGCCACACTCCCTGCCAGCTTCTTGTGCACCTTCTCACTGGCAGAGCGGGGCACTGAGAAGTCCTTGACTGAGAGTAAGCACTGCTGAGCAACAACTGAAACTGGTGTGTTATCAGCAGTATTCTCCCACTGAATCCAAAACACAGCACTGTGCCAGCTACCAGGAAGAAAATTAACTCTATCCCAGCTGAAACCAGGACAATATGAAACATTATTTTTAGTATTACTGTTACAGATTTGGAAGCAATATAAGAGCATCCTATTTCCCTTGTGTTCTCTAGCCTATCTTACATGTGATGAATTTCTCAGGGGAGACCTAATCCCTTCCTACAGCTGTCTGAAGGAGCTTGTAGACAAGTGGGGATTGATGTCTTCTCCCAAGTAACAAGTGATAGGATGAGAGGAAACGGCCTCCACTTGCACTAGGGCAGGTTTAGATTGGATACTAGGAAAAATTTCTTCACCAAAAGAGTTGTCAAACACTAGAACGAGCTGGCCAGGGAAGTGGTGGAGTCACAATCCCTGGAGGTGTTTAACAGATGTGTAAATGTGGCACTCAGGGACACAATTTAGTGGTGGCCTTGGCAGTACTGGGGTAATGGCTGGACTTTTCCAACCTAAACGATTCTATGATAAGGGCAGAAAATGCACCTGAGGCCTTCTTTTTACTCTTTCTTTTGTCGACGTAAAGAAAGCCTTCCAGTGACCTGATCTGGACATAGTCAATGAGGGGTAGTGCTACAATATAGTTATAATTTTGGGGCGAAGATTTACTGACTGTCTGAACTGGCACAGAGGAGAAGGATAAAATTAGCATTTTAATTGAATATTCGACAAGTTATTGATTGCCAACCCAGATAATCCTGTTTAGCCTTTTCTGTTGTTTTTGGATGGGGTTTTTGGAGGAAGGGGTGGGTGTTTGGTTGGGTTTGAGGTTTGTTCAGGTTCATTTGAGGTTTAAGATTTCTGAGTATGCTTTTAGCCTTTAGAAATCTACTCTGACTTTAATAAGGGAGTAATATTTCTTACTACCATTAAATGCTGTGATTCCAAATCTTTTTGCTGTATGTATCTGAAGTGTTTCCCTTGTAGGCAATGAATTTATTTTTGTGTAAACTTAGCCTATAAGCCAGGAGAAAAAGTAACAGTAGTTTTGAACATCTCTTTTGAAGCAGGGGTTCCCAAAGTGATTCACTGTATCTTTCCTCATAAACCAGTGTACTTCATCCAACTTGATGATACGTCACTGGATTGTAGGACGAAAGAGGGCCCCAAGAAGTAATTTCAGATGGTAGGAATCAAACACATGGGCTTGCAGGTTCCCTGGCAGAACAGACCTGACTGCAGGATGTTCTGGTCCTGGCCTTCCTCATTGTCCCAGCTGTGTGTTCCTGCCCCCTTGAGTGTTTGAACTGCCCTTTCAGTGCACAAAGACAGGAAAAACTAACCCAGTCGGAAAAAGTGAATGTTCTTCTGTCGCCTCAGCTTGTTCAAATGAGTCAGAGCATGGGATGGAGAGCCAGATCCAGCACAGAGGAGGGAGTGGGACTGTGACAGTGAGCAGTTACTATGCCTAAGGTTGCCATGGAATCACAGTATTGGTGCCAGAATCAGTCTTTCCTTGAGGAAAAATTAAGTGCATAAATTTTCTTTGTGGTAGCAAATTTTCACAGGCTGCTGGATGAAATTTAGAGAGCATTTCTTTCAAGATAACTTTTTAGAAATTATGATTTTAAAAATTTCAGAGAAATCTCAAATGATATGTAAAACAGATATGTCATGTAGTGTTGTTGACACAAAAAATCAAGAATTTATGAGAACCTATTTTGAATAATAAATAATATGAAAGATGCTTTTATAGATTGTAAACAACATTAGTTTTCTTAAACTGATGTGAATATCCTTCTTACAAATATTATGTAGACACTTCTACATCATACGGCATATATAATATAATAACACTAAACAAATGTTCTGAAAATTACTGATTGAAAAATGTGAATTTGGGAGTGTACTCTTCAACTCAGTGGACAAAATTCAAAACATGAAAGGATTTAATCCAGCGTAGTTTTGAAGTCTGGCTTCTTTAGAAGTGTTTTACCTACAAATCCATGCATCTTTATGTATGTGTCTTTGTTCTGATGCTGAAGAAGCACCTTGATCAAAACATTGAATTATGTTAATCCGATTCTGGATTAACACAGCCACTCAATTACAGACCTTCTCTATGAATCAAAATAAAGTCTCTGTGTAAGTAGAAAGAGAGGAAATCTCTGTAATTACTCTTTAGTAGTGAATATATTTTGTGTATTTATAAAGCCGTGTCTATCACAAAATCTTCTTTATCCACTTCTAGTGCATATTGCTGTCCAGACACAAAGCAGAAGTTTCAGACTAAGCAACTGAAAATAGAAACGCATGAAAAGTATGTGATGTTGGCTGCAATCACTCGGTTTTGAGGCCAGTAGGAGCTGCCTCATTTTGCTCATGTTTATGTTTGGACTTTTTACTAAAAAAATGTGAACCATCTAATAAACACATTTGCATGAAACACACTATGAGACAAGTATGTTAATGGACCTCACTTTCTTCCCTGTCACAAAAAATAAATCTGTTTTGGCCCAGGACATGAAGTCTGGTTGCCTTTTCATAATGTGGCTTTTGATGTGTTGTTTCTAAGTTCATATCTCTTGTTTTATAGATTGGAAAGTCCAGCTTACCCACCGTCTCACCAACTGCATACACCCCAGCAGCCTTATTCATCTGTTCCAGGTAACAATTTACAAATGGGTGGAAGAGGCAATGAGACAAGGTGTTGTCCTCAGACTAAATTGCTGTCTTGCATATATTTATTCAAACATTATTTATGCAGAAATTACTGGGAGACCTTTACATGAAAGACTAATGAATGAGTTCTGTAATTTATAAAGTGTACAAATGGGAAGTTTGTGTTTGTACCTCATATATTGTGTGTATTTTTTTAATTGAACTTCTGTTTTGGTTGTGTGGAAGATGGCTTACAACAACTATCTGTAGTATATTTTAGTAGTATTTGTAGAATATTGTACTCAATAGCAAATTCTTTGAGGGATGAGGGGTATAATATATATTCAGGATGAAATTGGCTCAGTTCCTCTACTTTTATTTTCAATATATAAACACTTGTTTTTGCCATTGCAGTGTTCTGAGTAGTGAAGCAAACTAATTTGTTAAAGTAACAGAAGGTGATGTTAAAATCATTTTTCACAGTAGTTACACTGGGTCCTATTTTCATTTCACTTAGGAGTCATCAGAAGGTCCACATCAATGTCTTATGTAGATGGGTATGTAGGGACATGGCCCAAAGAAAAAAGGTAAGTCGTCTTTAACTGAGGCAATTAAAAATTTATTATTTTTTGGTCATGAGTAGTAGTAAAATGTTCCATTGTAATTGGATTTTCACAGTCCTGTAATAAGAATTCTTGTAAGCTACTTGAAAAGTAGAAAAAAGAGAAAAATGTATCATGGATTAAGAACTTGTAAGGAACAGGAAACAATCTTCAGAAAGAAATCATTTATTTTTTACATTGAAAGAGGTATTTTTCAGATATTTGAATTGTTGGTGTTAAATATGTTCACATTTACTCATCACAATGAACTAAAAGCAGTAAGAATAACATGGCTAATGAAGTCAGTAGCATTTAAGATTGTATTATTTTGTGGATACTAAGAACAATCAGGCTGAATGTTTTGTTTTTCAGTTAGACCAGTCATAAACTCTTAATCTGTAGGGTGTAAACTAAAGTTAAAACAGTAAGAGTTGTAGTGGTGTGTAAATTGTCTCTTTTCACAACTTCCTTCTGATCTATGATGGCAGTGCCTATATTGCTAAAATGCCCAAAATTTATTCCAAAGTAATAAAAAGCATTGTCTGACTCTGAAGAAAATGTTATGTGCTATTTTACCGTGCTTTAAATAATTATTGTATTTATATCTATTTATTAAATATATAAAAATATATGTGAATTTATTATACTTGAAGATAGGCAAAATACAGTACCAACAGTGCCTTTAATACTACCAGCTTAAAATAATTTAAAACCAAATATGAATACTTCATTATTACTATTACTAATAACCATGAGTTGTTCAGTTACATTCTTTATTCTGATCTCTGTTAGGTCATCATTACATGGAGTTTCGTTTGACATTCCTTTTGACAAAGAAAAAAGCATTCCAGTATCTACTCCAAGCAGAGGAATTCCTAGATCTGTGAGTAATGAAGGCCTTGCAGGAAACATCAACCGCATGCCGAAACATTCTAGAAAAAATCTGTCCTTCAAACCAGTAAATGGAGAAGAGGAAAGTCAAGATATTGAAGAAGAAAAGGATATGATAGCTCTTAAAGACACAAAGGCCAATCAGTCTCTTAATGCAAATCAAAGAAATGCCAATGAGAGCAGCCACTACAGGTTTCCAAATGGAGCTCTGCAAAACAGGGCAGTTCTGGATGATTTTGGCAATCAGATTGAGACACCAAGCATTGAAGAGGCTTTGCAGATAATTCACGACACTGAAAAATCTCCCAGACTTCTCCAAACAGACCAAATTACAAATGGGTTCTTTCTTCACAATCGGGAAATGAGCATCTTGAATTCAAACATTAAACCAAATCAGACTACCCCAGACATAATCACAGACACTAAAGGTGCTCTGAGTCCTGTGACTGACACTACAGAAGTAGATACTGGAATACATGTCCCTTCAGAAGATATTCCAGAGACAATGGATGAGGATTCTTCTTTGAGAGATTATACTGTAAGCATGGACTCTGACATGGAAGAACCATCTAAATTTCTCCAGGATTATGACATGCGAGCTGGCAATCACAGAGATCAGTTAAGCCCCTGTCCCAGCTCAGTAAGTACTAAATCACAGGCAGGCAGCAGTGCCTCTTCAAGCTCGGGGGTTAAAATGACCAGCTTTGCAGAGCAGAAATTCAGGAAGTTGAATCACACAGATAGTAAAAGCAGTGGAAGCAGTTCTCAGAAAACCACACCAGAAGGTTCGGAGCTGAACATCCCTCATATGGTCGCTTGGACTCATATTCCCGAGGAGGCATCTGTTCCTCAGGGAAGAGACACTACACAGTTACTGGCTTCTGAAATGGTACAGCTTAGGATGAAGCTAGAGGAAAAGAGGCGAGCCATTGAAGCACAGAAGAAGAAAATGGAAGCTGCATTCACAAAGCAGCGGCAGAAAATGGGAAGAACAGCCTTTCTTAATGTTGTGAAAAAGAAAGGTGATGGAGTATCACCTCTCCGAGAAGAAGCAGCAGGAGCTGAAGATGAGAAGGTATTCACTGACAATAATCGGTTGAAAGAAAAAGAAACTCAAAAATCAGATGACCAAACTAGTAAGACTTCAGAATTAATAAAAGAAAACCCTGAAAATTCTCATAGCAAATGGTTAAAATCTCCTGCTACTTCCGTGGATGCTGAAAAACAGTGGAATTTAGCAAGCCCCTCAGAAGAAAATTTGAATGAAGGAGATCTCTTAGAATATACAAAATCTATAGAAAAACTAAACTCTTCCCTACACTTTCTACAACAAGAAATGCAACGTCTGTCCCTTCAGCAGGAGATGTTGATGCAGATGAGAGAGCAACAGGCTTGGGTTATTTCTCCTCCTCAGCCTTCTCCTCAGAAACAGATTCGGGACTTTAAGTCATCAAGGCAAGTGGGAACTCCATCTGCTGTTGCACCTTTCTCACAGGAATCTCCTCGCTCTACACATCAATCTCCACAGTCTTCCAACAGGAAGAATGCCTCTTTTCACATTAAAATGCAAAGGACTCCTAGGCCAAATGAACTGAAAATAACACCTCTAAATCGTACCTTGACTGCCCCACGGTCTGTGGACAGTCTTCCCCGTCTGAGGAGATTTTCTCCAAGTCAGGTTCCCATTCAGACTAGATCATTTGTTTGCTTCGGAGATGATGGTGAACGTGTAAGTGAACCTCAGTTAAAGGGAAATCTTTTGAAGGAAACCAAGTCTACAGAAGAGGTAGCAAAAGAAGAAGGACCAAAATTGCCAAAACAGTGTGAACAGAAGGGGGAGGAAAAGGAGATTAAGCCTATTGAATCTAATGTTTCTGAAGTATTATCTCAGCCTATCACAGAAACAGTCTGCCTCACTCCAAATGAAGATCAGCTAAACCAACCGATCTTACCACCTCCAGCTCCCAAAACAGCTAACCTGATTGAAGTTTCCCTATCAGATTTGAAGCCACCAGAAAAAAGTGAAGCATCTGTTGAGAAATACGAAGGTGAGAGTGATAGAGAACAGTTTGAAGATGACCAGAAAGTGTGCTGTGGATTCTTTTTTAAGGTAAGAGAACTAGTGAATGTGTATGTTGGCTATTAGCTTCATGTGAAAAGGAACTTCTTAACTGTTGATGTCAGTGATGATTGAAGTCAAAATAGATGGTTCTGCAACTCTAAATGTACAAGCTTATCTTTTGCACTTGATTAATTTGGCATCATAACAGTGGTAAATATCCTACAATATTGCAGTTCTGAGCATGCCAGAACTTTCCACTCATAATTGTGGAAGAGTGCTTGGAGTTTTTGATGAGAAAGATGCACGCTGAATGTAGATTTATTTTTAACATAAGCTTTGGTGACCTTAATTAAACATCTCACATCTCACCCTCATTTCCCCATCGCACCCCAAACTTAACTAAAAGCTTTTGAACTACATAACAGCCTGCATTTTTAAAAATGAGTAATGTTTCTGAATTGCACTTTGGAGAGCCTTTTTTCCTCTGTTGGCTGGCTAACGAAGTACAGTCTTCTGAGTCTCCCTTTTGAAGTTGGTATTTGGGAGCACTCCTCGGTGACTTTTTATTAAAGAGCTGGTTCAGACAGGCTTTTAACTACAATGCCCATTGTATAACAGAGTGGTCTAGACACGGAGAGCCATCAAGATTTTGAATTTCCATTTGGAATACCCCAAAATGGGGTATCACATATCTGAGATGCACCTTGCTTGTCTGGAAGCATTCCTCAGTTCTACCAAAACATCTGACTTGATCAGAAGTTACTTCTATACGCTGCATACTTATGGGGTTTGTGATAGGTTACCATACACATAGAATCATTCAAAGCTGAATGCAGAGGTTTATGCCGAAGGGGATCTGACTCTAAAATATCTCACTTGGCATGTTTTCTTGTATCAGTGTTGAATTTTGTTTGATTTAGGAAGGAAAAAGTCCATTATGAAAAGTTTGTAGCAGTCTTAGGAAAAATCATTTAAAATAAACTTATTCCAAATACTACAAGAGTATGTTGGGATATTGCAACCCAGTGTTCAGAATTAAGTGTCTAATGATTTGGCAAGATCAAGTTGCTGAATCCAGAGATGTTAATATTTTTGGGTCCTTTTCTTTCAAATACTGTTGCTAGGATGATCAAAAGGCAGAAAATGATATGGCAATGAAACGAGCAGCGTTGTTGGAGAAGCGTTTGAGGAGGGAAAGAGAGACTTTGCTTCGCAAGCAGCAGCTGGAAGCAGAACTAGAACATAAGAAGGAAGAGACAAGGTAAAACTACATGTCCTGATCCAAATGATCAGTAGTGGTGAACGTAAAAACGTCTGGTTTAGTTAAAAGTGTGTCTTGCATGTCAAAACATTGCATCCTAATATCCAAGGTATTTACTGCTAGAGCCAGATGTGCTGGGGAGCCCAGCTGGCCCTGCAAGTCAGCAGGTGGCATCAGTCTCTAGCTCAGGCTCAACACATGAGCTGTGCTGGCCTGAGCACTGCATTTCAGAGCAGGCCCTGCCCCGCTTGGCATTCTGGGGAGAGTTGGGGCTTCTTTCTGCACAAATGCACAGTGCTCACTCAGTCACACCAGTGAAGATGAGAAACGTGGGTTTGAATTTATTAGTAGCAATATCCCAAAAAATTTAAACTGTCTGAAAATTGTTTAAAAAAAAAAAGGCAATTGTCTCTTACTGGTGTTTGAGAGCTCTAAAGTTCCAACAATCTGCTGCCTGTGTTGTCCTCACTGAAATACGTTGTTTGGAAAGTTCCTACGGGAGAATTTACTTCTCTTTTTTTTTTTTTTTTTTAAGACGCAAAACAGAAGAGGAACGTCAGAAGAAGGAGGACGAGCGAGCACGGCGAGAATTTATTAAGCAGGAATATATGAGAAGGAAACAACTAAAGCTTATGGAAGACATGGATACTGTCATAAAGCCACGTTCCCTCTCAATCAAACAAAAAAAGCCACGTCCAAAATCTATTCATAGGGATCATATTGAATCACCTAAGACACCAATCAAAGGTCCACCAGGTAACAAATGTTTATGTGGAAAAAGAGTCTGTTCATGCTAAAACACCAGCTTGGTTTTTGGTACTAACAAGCACGTGCCTTCCTGAGTGTCTTGTGCTAAATTGAAGCTGCACGTGACCAAACTGGAAAGCCAAATTTGCCAATAGAAATGGAAAGGTGAATGTCACTTACCTGCTATGCATGCATGCATATATATATATATATATCAACAAACAAAAAGGTTGGCTCCGTGAGAACCCAGGGGAGACACCCCTGTGTGGTGCAAGTTTCACACACCCCCACGTTTTCTTCACTGATCTCTTCTTGCACCTGTAGAGCTAAGAATGAATAAAAGTTGGGAGATAAGAGACTGATAAATAAAGTGGTGATTATAGGGTAAGAGTACTTAAACTCCCACTTAATAAAGACAAAATTAAAATTAAGAAATTTCTTTCATATTTCATGGGTTTTTTCCTATTTTGCTCACTTACCTACTGCATGTGTAGTTATCAACATAGCAACACTATGTGGAACTTTACATGTGGAATTTTACATTCTTTTAGATACCAAAAAACTGCAGTAATGATTGGAAGAAGTATTGCCACCTTTCAATTAGAAAAAAAGTAACCAGATTGCTCAGTGATCCTTTTTCTTACAGCCTCCTGTAACCTTGTTATTCTCCTACAGTTTTTCTGGCTGCTTCCCTCCATCTTTCAGGGTAATTTAAAGTATTTCATTAACACCTTCCAAGAATCCATCCCAAGCATTAAATTAAGTGCTTAAGCTCTCTTTCATGAGGACTTATTAACTTTGATTGCATTCCTTGATTTGCATAGTGCCAGTATTCCCACTGGTACTTAGTCTGAGACCATTCCTGGTGGCTGCCAATGGCTGGTTGTCAACAAGTGTTTACATGAAGTACACCACATATGCATGCAGGTATATCATGTATGGGTGTTAGTCTCAGGTGTAAAAGCTCCTACTGACTTTCAAATGCTGGTGTTGGGTCTAATGAACAGACTCTACTACTTGCATAGGTTTATAAGCTTTAACTTTGTTTTTATCCAGGTTCACAGCTTTATCGTGTTTTTTCAGTATCTAGTCTTTCATTGGCATCGCTGAATACAGGGGACAATGAGAGTGTGCAGTCAGGCAAGAGAACACCAAGGTAAAGCTAAAATAACCATTTCATTTCATAAAATTTGATAATCAGCTATGTAAAACAAGCATGAATTTTAAAGAGGTCACATATATACTGTGTACTCTGAGAACAAGTATGTTTTCCTGATTTGAGACATGGAGAGTTTCCACTGACAGGCATTAGGGAACTGAGCCATGATCATTTGTTTTGCAAATTTTACCAAGTAAACCAGTTGGGCAGGTATAAATGAGGTCAAAACAAAATGCTGTTCACACAGCCTCTTTAATTCACCTGCTTGTATTTAAGTCTCAACTTGTGGATATTTTATTAGACCTGTATGCTACGTGCAGCTACATAGCTTCTTTTCTTTTTTTTAACATAGAAGCTTCTTTTCTGTTTTTTCTTTTTTTTCCTTTAGCAGTTGTGCAGGAAATTATTGAATGCTCACTAGGACTTCAACCTTTCCCAAATACTAGAATTTATTTCACATTAAAAATCACCTGAAAACAACAGAAACATTTTAATTAAACATAAAAAAACCTATATTATCATTCAGAGGAAAATTATTATTTCTATGTAACTACTTAATTATATTCAGACACTAATTCTTTTGTATAGAAAAGAACTTGGGAAACAAGGCAAACTAGAAAAAAGGGATTGATAAGGAATACTACATATTACGATATCATATGCCATGTTTTCATGGCCGTTGTGCATTACTCATCAGCTCTGGCATGCCTGCTGCTGGTTGCAGTTGACTTTTCAATTAATTACTTTGAAGTCTTGAGAACTGACTTTCCAGTTATTACGTAAGAAACTTCAATAAAATTATCCAAATAGCCTAACATCTCTTGTCATCTCTTAAAACTTATCAGTGTTAATTGAGATGGGGATTTCTTCCAGCTATATTAGCTATTAGAAAAGGCTTGATGTTGCTCATCTACACAGACTTGACAGATGACCTCTACCTATGGAGTTGTAGTTGTACAGTGCTGTACTGTGCTTCTAATGAGCAATACATCTTCCTCTGGCTTTGGATTTGGTTTAGGGGATTGAGACTTTTAAAACATTGTAAAATTCAGTACAAATTGCTAAAAGTAACAGAGTTGAAAGAATTTTCAGTATCTTTCCAGACCCATACTGTCACCTTGTCCTCACATCAGAATTGCCTTTTGATGATACCACTGACAGAATTTCAGTGATATCTTTCAGATCTTCTTCATGCAGGTGCTAATCACAAAAGGTGTAGGATAAATTATAAATTGGATTTTCCTCTATTGCTTATTTTACTGAAAATGAGTGTGCACACAAATGCTGATATAATGCCATTTTTATCTTATTCTGTGCCTGTCTTCTCACTTAGGAGAGCTAAAAATTTGACTGGCTTTTGCAGTAGCTACAATCAAAAAAGGTTTTAAGTATCTTGTAATAATTTAAGAAAACTTAAGAATCTTGCTTAGACTTCTATATGTAAAACTATTCACATTTGAGTGCATCCTGAAGAATTACAGTACCAGAAGTTACTGCCTGTGAAAACAAAAATCAGAAGGGAAATTGTTTTGCTGTCTTAAATACAGCAGTGCCCACTGCCAGTTGTTACAGTGATCAGTATAAATGAACTAAACTTTTTTTTCATATTCATTATTCTATCAAGAACTGATTTGTTCACTACATGAGATAATTGTTTTTCCAGTACCAATATTAAAAGTAACCCGAATTTCCACTTAGTAATTATATTTTCACAACCAAGAATATCTGTTAGGTTTCTGTCCCTCAGATATAGCCCAAAAATTGACTAACATGTATGTCACCTAAATATCAACTTCTTGCATCACTCAAAACACTTTATACAGTATGTGAACTCATTTTTCCTTTGATATTTTCAATAAATATTGTGCTTTTAGGTTTATAGTCTGCAATTCAAATCATTGTGTTTTACCTTAATGCAGTTTGCCTTCCTTTCGTATTAGAAGGCTTCTCGGGTGAACATTGTAAATTTTTTAATAGACTTTAAAATTAATGTTTAGGTCTGAATCTGTGGAAGGATTTTTATCTCCAAGTCGGTGTGGTAGTCGTAACGGAGAGAAAGATTGGGAAAATGCATCTACAACTTCTTCAGTTGCCTCTGCTACAGAGTACACAGGTCAGTGACAACAATATTCAGAAAAGTACTTGCCTAATAGTGGTTCTGTGTATGAAAAGTTTCCAGTTATCTTGATTTGGCTTCCTAAAACTTGGTTGAGGACACTTGGATAGAAATGTTATTTTCACCTCCTTTCAAGTAGAGGGTAATAATAAAAGGTTTAAATTATAGATCCAAAACAAAAGTACTGACTCTGCAGCATTTGTGATAAGCAGAATTAACTGCAGGCAGGCTCAGAACAGCAAATGGGCTCACATATCACTGTGTGCTTCAGGCAAGAAGAGTTGAAATTTCAGCTCAATTTACAATAGAGTTACAAAATCAAAGACCAAATTGCACTTGGTATTAATATGTTGGTTTTTTTCAAATGGTCTTAATACAAGTAGACATATATTTCAGAAATTAAAACAAACATTTCTCCTTCAACCAGATGAATCAAGTCTTTTTACAGCCAGAATAACCTGATAAGTCTCAGGCCCAAATGTTTACCTCTGGTTTTGGGTAAAAGATCTCTGGAATTCCAAAGCAGACAGGCAAGAGTTACTCTAAGCACTGCATCTGCTTCATTGTTATACCACTCACCCTTGAAATCATAGGTGTAGATAAAGAAAAATAAAGACTTTGCTCTCTCCTGGACAACTGAAACTTTAGTAGGAAAAAGCAAATTGTTTTTTTGTCCATAAAAACAGTCCTCTGAGAGAAAATATATCTACCGAGGCTGCCAATAATAATGATTTAATGACTTAATAATGAAAGACACATTTGTAAGTAAATTCAGTCACAGCTGAAAGAATGACATTTTACTTGTTTGTGAAATTTGTGGTCTCTGGCCTAATTCTGTATTATTCCTCGATTTGTGGTTTTATGCATGCAAAAAGTCCATACGAAAAGTGCTTCGCAGCATTTAAAGTAACTCTTTGTTGGCTTATTGATTAACTTAGCTGATTTGTCATTCCTTTTCCACAGGACCAAAGCTCTTCAAAGAACCCAGTGCTAAATCCAATAAGTACATAATTCAGAATGCACTGGCACATTGCTGCCTGGCTGGAAAAGTAAATGAAGGTCAAAAGAAAAAGATACTGGAGGTAAGGGAATTTTTCCTCTAAAAGCTTAAGCACCTAAGTCAAGCCACAGTCAGGCATTGTGGAGACCCTTAAGTATAAGTGCAAATATTGAAAGGAGCCTTCTGAGATTATGGCAGCTTTTAGTGAAGGGATTGAGTAACTTCTGTAACTTTTGCTTCTAGTGTAGGCAGAAATGTTCTCCAGGGCCTTAGAAACAATAGTTGTTGTGTTGTACATGCAGCACAGGAAGCTGAATTAATTCACAGGTTAATTAATAGTTACTGCTTGTTTTATGTGGGAACTTCAATATGTAGACTTTCATAATTTGCTCACAGAGTTGTTTTCCCTTATTCATAAAGATCCTCAGGTTGGGAACTTTAGAACTAAAGCACAGCACTCTTATGAGCAGAAAGAACTGAAATACATCCCTTCTAGGCTCTTCTCAAGTTTCCAAGCAGTAGGGCAAATTCAGGACTTCCTGTTACAGGAAGATGCCTTCCAGTCTTTTCTCTTAGGCTGGTATAAACCTTTATGAAGATGCACAAATATATAAGGGTGAGAACTCAGAGGCCAGTGTGTTTCCATGCAAAAGAAATAACACAGAAGTCTGACCCTTGAGAGTAATGGGACTGTTCCTTTTACCAGCTGTGACAAATATGACAGATTAAATAGATCAAACCAACACAGATACTTGGAATCCGGACTTAGTTTCTTTTCCGGAATAAATTTCACAGCAGTATTTCTTGACCTTTCTTCTCTTTGTAATTCTTCTTCATTCATGTCTAGATGCTGCTTTCTCTGTCTTTCCAGTTATTTTCTGGAAATACCAAGTGAGAAATCAGGATAGCCTCTTTCAGTTCAAGTAACTGGGAGCAAAATGACCCCCAGAAATCCCGAGAAAGAATAGCTGCAAAAATGTCAGTCATGCTTAGCTGTAGGGTGAAGCATCCAGCACTTGATAGAAGCTATACATGTTCAGGGCAAGTGTCTCAGAGAAGTTGTGTTAGGTGGAATAGGAATCTGAAGATTTCAGCTAATGAAGAACATTTGTTTGATATACTCCAAGTAACTTTATGGTTTGACCCAAATTGAATGGATTTAGGGATGACTAAAACTCCATTTTTGCACTGGAAGATCTTTCAGGCCTATCACCACACATCTAAAGTTTCTTGTTCCCAAGCTTGTAACTATTAGACCAGTTTGATGAAATGGATGAGGAAAAGAATTTCTATTTGGTCTCAAAAAAAACTGTTAGGATGTCTGCTCATGAGGTTCAACTAAACAAGTTTAGCTAAAATTATGTAAGTAAATAACACTTTGCTCAAGAAAGATCTCCACCTTATCAATATTCTGAAGCTTAGCAAATTCTAATGATTGAAAATGAGGTCCTTTAGTGGACAAAGTTAGATGCAAGTTTTAGCTCTGATAGAAAACCAATTCAAAATGACAGTCCAGTGATTTGGAATGTTTTCTAACTACAATGCAAAATTCATATTCTGAATCTTTTTCTTTCTTTCTTTTAAAGGAAATGGAAAAATCCGATGCCAATAATTTCTTAATCTTGTTCCGGGATTCAGGCTGCCAGTTCAGATCTCTGTACACGTACTGCCCTGATACTGAAGAAATCAATAAATTAACGGGAATAGGTCCCAAATCTATCACAAAGAAAATGATAGAAGGACTGTATAAATACAACTCTGACAGGAAGCAATTTAGCCACATACCTGCCAAAACTTTGTCTGCCAGTGTTGATGCAATTACCATTCACAGCCATTTGTGGCAAACCAAGAGACCAGTAACTCCTAAGAAACTTTTACCCACCAAGGCATAGTAGATGGGAAAAAATTTGCTTGAGACAATTATGATAAACTTGCACTTCATCTTTACTGCCTATAGGAAATAGATTTCTAGTTGCCAACAAGACTCTTAGAACTTAAAACTGGACACCAAGTTCTATTATCATGTCCAACTGGAATGTAAACACAGTGTTTAGGAGTGCAGAAGATTATTAGGTGAATAATTATGAGTGATTACGGAAATGTTTGACTTGTGTGGAGATTTGTATGTGCTAATACAACATATAGAGTATATTTGCTCTGTATTTTGATTAGATACACTGAAGCACTGAATGTTCCTCTTTAGTGACTCGAACTACATTTTTTTACATCTGTTGCCTTATATGTTTGTATTTGTGCTTGTCTTGAAATATTTTTCTTTCACTAAAGAAATACTTCTTAATATTCTCAATACCATCAAACTTTGCATACTGACTTACAGTAAACACTAAGTTGTATGTCACTGAATAACAGCTGAATGGGTCTGTTCTGCAAGATCCTTACTGTGTGTGCTGTAACAAAATCAAGATTCATTCCCCTGTGTCTTTATAGTTCTTTCTCAATTAAATAATACTGATTTGCTTATAAACTAAACAGTAAAGGAAAAACCTTTGAACTGCTTGAAGTTTGCTTCAGATGAATTATTTAACAACTCAGGGTATAGTTAAGTGATGCAATTATTCCTGTTTCAGTAAGTTGCCATCTGAGATGTAATGACTGACCATGTATGTTCATAATACCATTAAAATGCAAAGTAAAAAGATTTGGTATATCTCTCAAACAGTTTGAGCAAGTGTGCATTCATTGCTTTGCACTGTTCCAGCTGAAGAGAGAGCACACGGTCAGGTACTGCTTCTTCAAGGAAGGAATAGGAACTTATGATACATTCAGAACTAGATCCCTGATGTTTGCCTGACAGAACACTAAGTATTCAGAAGAATCACAGAATTCACTGAGTCACAGATATTTCAGAAGTCGTGTATCTAATTCCCATGGATTTCAAGATCCAGGCCACTTCCTGCCTTCAGATCTGCCACTTCAGACTTAAATCAATTTTCTAGGGAATAGACATCTGAAAAGAATTTTCAGTGTGTCTTAGTAAATTGTTTTCTTGACACTTACAGGTGATGTCCTCTGACACAGCAATTTTTAAGTGCATATGGCAAAAAAGCCTAAATGACATTTCAGTAAATTTATAACATGACCATTTGCAAAACCAAACTCTAGGCATATTTCAGTATTATTTATAAAGGGCTGCATTTTATTTTAAAACAGTGTTTGATTATTTTATAAATCACTATTCCGTTTCAGTGTTTGTTTCTCTTATAATTTGCTTTCAACATAGCACTGTTCTGGAAAAAAAAAAAAAAAGAAAATACAAACTTGAAGCCTCCCCTAAATCTGTGGCTATTTTGATAACAACTTACACCAGAGAATTTGTTGTGTGGGGGGAAAAAAAATCTCATTCTCAGGAAAAGACTTGAATGATTTGTGATTCTGTTCTGTTTCAGTGTTGTGACAACTCCATTAACATAAGCCAGTGTTGTGCTATGAGTATGTAGTCCTTTCAGTTTCATGGGGAGACTAAAGCTATGTTCGTATTTCTCTCATTAAACTGCTTTGAGAGAAACTATGCCTCACTACTATGATGTACTCATTTACTTAGAGAAAAGATGCACAGGAATGAGATGTCATTAAGCAGTTTAGAACAGTACTTTTTTAAATTATTATAAGGCCTTAGGCATCAGTGCATCTGGATTATAAACATTTTCTCAAAAATGCTGTCAGTTTTACTGTAATTTATGTTCTTATATTTATGTATATTTGTTAAAACTGTAAAAAAAAGAAAAAAAACACTTTAAAATACATGTTTAATATGTATGTGGCTCAAAACTATTTGTGGTTAGCTGATTCCTACTGTTTGCATGTATATCACCAGGATATGTAACTCTTATATTTCAAGTGTATACATATTGTGTATATAGGATATAAATAATATTAAAAAGGGGGGAAAGAGGGTTTGCACATTCTGCCTGTTAGACAGTTCCTACAAATACCATTGTAGGAACATCTTGAATAACAATATGAAACTGTGTATAATATACAGTGATTCAAGAAACCAGGAGGTTGGAATTAACTGACACACATATGGTGAATAACTTCAAAAGAAGTTTTATCATGGGAGGCTTTTTATTTCTAAAATCTGTACTATGATTTAACTGAAGATTTGCAACACCATAAAGACACACACATCAATCTAATCAAAGTGAGCTTAAATACATGACAGGAATTCTTTGAGTAATTTTAAATATTTCTGAATGTATTATGAAATTTGCATTTGTCAACAGGTTAAAGATTTGTGCAATGTCAAAAAGTAGAATGTGAATAATGCAGTTGAAAATTTCATTGCTCGCAGTATAAAGTTTTACTTAATACAGGAAAAGTAAAGCTAGATACGCTTTTCCTTTTTAAGCCTGCAGATTTTCTAATTACAGTGGATCTTTGGTTGGGATCATGTTTAAAAAAAAAAAAAAAAGAAAAAGAAAAAAAAAAAGGAAGCTTTCCATAAAGGCCAGTATTTATCACTGACCTTTTCAGAACACACTGGTGCTTTCATCAGGGGTATTACTATTGTTGCTACGAATGAATTGCCAAACTCTCGTCTTAGTTTTTGGAGCAAAATTTCATATTCTAACAGTCATAATGGCTACTGAATTCTTTTTTTTTTTTAATAATGTTAGTATGACTGTTAAGTTTTATTATTTGGCTGTTTAAAGCCAAATTCAGCTATTTAATTATGATTTAATGGGCACTGTTGAAAAATGTACAGTGTATTGTGTGCTTATTTGTCCACTTCTATGGAGCATAGCTTCCATATTTTTTCAAATGCTGTGCTGTAAAATATTGTCATTGCTACTTATGTGGTACAGTGTAGTTTTTTCCTTTCATTTAAATAAAAGCATGGCACCAAAACAACATTTTTTTTTGTTTTCTTGCTTACCTCTAAGTATAACCTAAAATTATCAAAAGTTCACATTACTGTTTACATCTTGTTTCTTCTCATATTTCAGCAACATGGAAATTGTAGGAAATATGAACCATTATAATTTCTTCTTTTATTTCCCATCATTTGTTTTATTTCCATGTATAATCTTGCTTTCTGATGTTACCAGAGGAAGGCTGTTGAAGAATGAGGCTTCACATTTCATTCTTGAGGACAAAAAGGTGTTACCCCGTTCTCTTCAAAAGTGAGTTTCACAATTTCAAGTCAACTGATAAATTTCTGTACCCTGGTTAGCTCCCAGTGATCCAAAGCCACAGAAACTTACTGGTCAGTGTAATAGGATTGCTTCAGCCTGAAAGGTTTTCAAGGTGAGCTGAAGTCTTATCTTTGTCAAGACACCATATCAAGCACGTGTGTGACTTTTAGTGACATAACTTGTACTTGCTGGTGGTGCTACCGTGACCAGAAATGACATCAAAAAAATGAGGGGTCTCTTCCAGAGAGTCCTTGCAGAGTAGGAGCAAGGACCTGCTGAAAGAGGATGTGACATCACTGAACTGTTAACAGGCTGACTGAGCTGTTGGGCTAACTTACACAGATAAAGAATCTCAAAATTGCAGAGCTACTCGAAGGGCAGCTTCAAGAATACAGGAAATCTGACAGTAGGGCTTTTAATGCTGAACTGAAAACTTCTATGGATGAAAATGAATAGCTTTCCCTCCACCCCCCAAAAACGGGTTATTTTTCAGCCAGCTCAGTCAGTTCCCTGTGCAGCATCACAAACAGGCTGACACAGGCTAGGAATTGTGTTGGAACGTAAACACCCAGTTGCACCCAGTAAAGCTGTTTTTTTTCAGAGGTGAGCCCAGCTCAAAATCTTCGTCTAAAAACAGCCTTTGTACAGACCAGCTTTAGAAGAGACTTTGTTTTTTCTACCCTTTGGCAAGTAACACCGTACCTGAGAAACTTTGGCTCACACTCTGCTTAGTTGGACAGAATATGACTGTACTGTGTGTCTGAATTTGTACAGAATTTCTGAATCTAACTTTGTACTGCTGTGGGATCCAGTGCAGAGAGTTACACTTGGAACTGAAGGTTTTGGATCAATCACCACACAAATGTTGTTTCTCAAATCCAGCTGTACTGAGCAGCTAGATGTCAGATGTCTTTTTTCTAATAGCTTAATAAAAAAAAAGACACAGCTTTTTAAGGGCTAAACCTTTAACTATTTAGATCTTTTCAAATAGCAAATTAGCATTTCTTTGCTGCCTTGTTACTAATTTAATGAGCTGAATAAGCAGCTTGAAGAATTGTGGCTATAAAGATATATCTTGACAGCCACAGCCCTTTTCAGCTGCTTTTACATTTTCTAGTTAAAAAAATTGAGAAACAACAATGAAAGAAAAAAAGTCACCACAAATACTGTTATTCCAGGTATAAATGGCAGGGTGAAAAACAAGTATCTTTAACATGCATAGCATTTTTGTTCATGTATAGGCAATTGGTTTTTAAAAGCAGTCTGTTCCGTTTAGGAAAAAAAAATATAGGAAGTGTGTTTGTGTATGCATACATACAAATGCACATATACCTTCAGACTTACTTGCTTACATACAGAATTAAAAAAATATACTTTATTTAGACAACTGCGGGAAAGAGTCATGCATAGTAGGGAAGCTTCTAGCAAGAGAGAAAAGCAGCTACATTGTTTTACCCTCAGAATTACTGGTCCTCCTGAGAGGCAGGGAAGCATATAGAGCATACACATTTCAGAGCTGAGTACAAACTCTTTGGGAGATGAGGCTCTTATTTGATGAGCTTTTCATCAAATATCTGAATTCAAGGATAATGTTGATGGACACTGGACAGAACTGCCTCTGATCAGAAACACTAAGAACAACCAGAATTCAAGCAAAGACAGAAAACTATATAAACAAGTAGAGCATTCACTGAAAAATGTTATTTAAAACTTCTTTCAGACCCTTATTCAATGTTACAAACAACTGGATGTATAAAATGCTTAGGAGTACTTCATTATCCATTGATGATTTTGTTTAAACAAGATACTGAAAGAATTTTTTTCACGTAAGATGTGTTTAAGTTTGCAGTTAATGGTATGTGAACTTTATGGAGACATACTAAGTAATACCTGTATGCACTTTTATGTCACTGTTAATCTGTTAATGGAGCTTTGCAGAAACACTTAAAAGCTAATATGAAGCTTTCCATCACAGCAGCTCTGTCTTATCCTTTCTTCATCATCACTGATCTAAATGTCTGCAGTACAAGACCTGGCAAGGCCCCACAAGCCTGCAATTATTTAAATTACTGGAAGCCAGATTATACTTTGGCTCAGTATTTTCCTCTTTAAGCTACCTGAAACTGGAGCTATGATGCTGACGTAAAGAATTCTATAGATTATGCAAGAATTTTGCTGATTTGTCACCCTAAAGTTCTGGAAATCTTTTCTTGAAATGAGTAAAAACTGTTTCCAGAATAAAGTTTTAAATAGATTTTTCCCCAAGTTTTTACAAGAACATGTAAATATAATATATAGTGTAAAGAGTTGAATGGCTGTGTTACAAGTACTGAAAATCAGGGGATTGGCCCATTTTTAGGGTGACAAAACAAAGGTGCTTTGCACAAACTGCTGGACTCGACTGGCAAATCTTGTGCAAGTTTGGTATTGGGGAATAAATCTGAGAATGTATCCAGCCTTGCTGACGTTGTCTGCAGCCACCTGCAACATCTGTAAAATAGTCAATTACTATTTTCTTTTCTGAAGCGTTCCAAGAACAGACTGCAGGGCCCTATTTTGTCACTAGGCAATGCAGATCTTGTCCTCTACTAATCCTGATTTTCAAGCTCTCTAAAACCCACACCCAGCAGCTTTGCTATTCATGGGAGTTACCTTCTTTGCAGTAATGAGTAGGGAATTCAAACAAGCTGAGACCATCCCAAAGATGTCTCTATGACTGAATAAACAGTTGCAAACAACCAGAGAACAGGATTTTCCATCTGCCCCCTTCCCATATAAATGCTACTATGGGTATCCTCACCAAATATTTCAGAGTAATATGATAGCCCTCCAAAGCAGGTCCACCAACTGCTGCTACCTATTCTTCCATACCTCTTCCTGAGAGGTTGGTTCTTGAAATCTCTTTCCAGAGTATAGGAATTTGCTGCTTCCTTCTGAAAGTCCAACATTCTGAGCAGGAAACGGGATAATTTAAAATTCATATTTTACTGTTCCTTTTGGGTCCATAACTGGGGAGAAGCTTTACTTTTCTTTCATCCCAAAACTCATGCCCTCCAGAGGTACCGTCTCACAATTTGGTCTCAGAACTTCCACTGAAAACAAAGCTATTGCACCAAAGTAAGTAAACTACACTAAAACCATTCTGAAATCAAGATTAAATTTAAAGCACATGTCTGTTTACCTAGTATTTTGTAGGCCAAACAAAGTTTAAAATGCACTTATCTATGTTCTGCAAAGCTCAGTTTAGACAATTCTTTTTCCGTACTCCCTCTAGTTTATCAGATATATTGTATCATCTGTACTGAGAAAGTTTCATTTCTATAATTACGTATTCTATTAAGCAGTGCCTCCAAAAGTGATACTTTTGGAAGTAAACGGAAGGATTTGGTGTTTTACCAGTAAATCAGTCTTACTGGGAAGAAATGCTGAGACTTGAACAGAAGGAACCATTGAGTTCCATATTCTTTGCTCATCCCTGGCAGAGTCACTGAAGTGCAGCCAGGCGACACTCCTCGCTGGACAGCCTTTGGGGAATTTGTTTGTATTCTTGTTCGGAAAGAAGAAAGAGAGAAAGTAACATGATTGCCCTCTGCCCTTCAGCAGATCCTCAGCAAAACAGTTTGCAAGCAGACTTGAATTCACTGTCATCCTTCACATTTTGCGATTGTGACACAGAATCCAGTTCAGCTTCAGTCAAATCCCTGACAACCTTTCCTGGATCTCTGACGCATGGCCCACATGCACACATGCATAATTAAAAAGAAAAAAAAAATTAAAAAATCGGGTCCCTGCTTGTCAGAAAATTACCACCATCTCCATTTTGGCAGGGCCTGCCAGTGCTCTGCCATATGCTCACGGGTGCTTTGTTGAGGGCTGCAGTACCATTTTAACATGATTTTCTGTATCTCATCTTACCACTACATTTACAAACAGAGAAAGCTTATTGACTGTTCACCGTGATTCTGAGATGCCATCATCTTTTGACATTACAAAAACGTACCTGAAAGTCAAATTATATGTAAGTACATCATAAGACACAGGTATCACACATGCATACATGAGACTTCTGTAAAGCATGTGCGCTTTTCTCAACAGCCTCAAGAAGCAGAAGACAGTAAGAAAACAGAAAAAATCCCTGGCTGACCCGAAACGCGGCAGCTCCACCTCACTCAGCAGCTCAAGGTGCTGCCAACAAGCCATAAGCCTGCGCCGCAGCAGCGGTGGCACAGGGTGGTGGCAGAGGGGCAGTGCCCGTCCTGCTCTGCTCGTGTGCGGGGAGCGTTGAGTACCCGGGGGCAGTGGAGCGGAGAGGTAACAGCGTGTGTGCCCTGACGGCTCGGGGGGCCCGGGGCCCGACCGCCCTTTGTCGGGGACACCGGGCTGTTCGTGAGCGTTCCCGCCGCCAGGAGCCTCGCCGGGACGGGCTTGGGGCCGCCGCGGAGCTGGGCGGGAGGACGCCGCTGAAGCCGCTCTTTCCGGGGCGGCAGCTGCGGCCCCGCCCGGCCCGGCCCGGCTCCCTCAGCCCGGGGCGCGGCCGTGCCCGGCGGGCGGGCGGGGCTCGCCCCGCCGCGAACAAAGCGGCCCCGCCCAGCACCGCCGCCGCCATCTGTCCCTCCCTCCCTTCTTCTCTCCCGCCCCCGCGGTGGGGCGGCCCCGACCCGCCCCTTTCGCTTCTCACTGAGGCGCAGAGGGCCCCGGGGCGCCGCCGGGCGGGCAGCGGTGCAGGCGGGCACCGAGCGGAGCGACAGCGGCACCAGTGCCAGCCAGACCCCGGCCCCGGGCCGGTCCCTCTCGCCGCGCAGCCGCGCCCGCCGCCATCTTCCCCTCCCGCCCCGCCGGTGCCGGCGCGAACGGGCCGCGGGGCCCCGCAGGTGAGCGACGGGAGCCAAGGCGGGGGCCGGCGGGCCCGGCGGGGCTGCGGCGGGAGGTGGGCTCTGCCCGGCGGCCGAGCCGGCGCCGGGCCCCGTCTGTGGCTGCGCGGGGCCGCCGCCGCTTCCCCCGCGAGGGGCGCATCGCCCCGGCTGCCGACTCCGCCCGAGCGCCGCCGCCCCTTTGTTGTGCCCCGGGCCGGGCAGCGCGGCCGGAGCCCGGCGGGTGCGCCCTGTGCCCGGGCCGGCCCGCAGGAGCCGCGCCGGGGCCGTGCGGCCCTGCCCGCCCCGGTGCTGAGCTCACGGTCCCGAAATGCTGATGCGGGCTCGGCGCGGCGCAGTTCGCCGGGGCGGCTGCTCCGAGCCCGGCGGAGCTGGATTTTGGGTGGAAACCTGCGTGAAGAGGAAGAACGTATTGGAGCAAGTGGGGGTATCAGAGTCAAAATGCGTTCATTCCTAGTTTCTGGAAGTTGTTTGGGCTTTTTATTTTTTTTTTCTTCCTTCTGTTTTCACTCTAACGTGAAGCATTGCATAATTTAATGTCACCTTTTTGTCATTCGCGGTGCGGAATGCGCTGGGTGAGGCGTGTGCGTGTGGGAACAGGGACTGACGGATGCCGAGGGCTCTGCGGTCACCTCCAGAGCGTGGTGAGACCAGGATTACCGGGTGGCTCTGAAGCAACAGCTGATCTAAGCAGGGTAACGAAATGGATTACGAGAGGGCAAGCCAGTGAAAAATCTGTGTGAGAGACAGGAAAGGCGAGTATGTAAGAGAACACCGATTTGCTGTGTATTGGAGTAGGAAAGGTTTCAGTCATGGAGTTCAGCTGTGCAAAGTTTGGCGAAGGTTTTCTATGAAGGCTTAATATGCTCAATGCTGTTCATTTGAGATAATGAATTGTGCGATCTTAGGGTGAAATGGGTGTCAGTGAGTGCGCTGACTGCTGTGGAAATCAATTGTGATAACAAAATCTGGCCTACAGTGTTGTTTGTTTGTTTTTTGTAAATTCCTTTGATATAGAGTAACTGGAAGATGATTGAGGGCACATCAGAAATGGAGCCAGTAGGGACTGACCGGGCCCCGAGTCCCCCGTGGGCTCTGTGTGGGCAGAACTCCGGAGTGGCCTCTGGGCAGGCACGAGAGTCATATGTAAGTGACTGTGGGGTGGATTAAAAGGTGAAATAACTTAATGCAAAACAGCCAGCTATTTAAATATGTATGACTTGCTCCCATTCGGGATTTCTGTGACATGGCTCACCAGGATGCTGAGGTGATGGGTAACGCATCGCAGCTGTCAGTGAAGTCAGCGAACCAAGGCTCCTAATTTGGCTTCATGTCTCACTTTAAATGTGTCACTGCTCTCACAGTATGACACTTAAAATTTGAACTATAATATTTTTTCTTGTGTTTGAGAGTAGTTAGAGATTTTATATTCCTTGCCCAGTTTTCCAAATGTATGTTGCATACTATTGGCAAGTGATCTATTTCAATTAGTAAATAACACAGGAATAATGCTTATTGTAGAATTTCACTATTGACTTGCTTAGAATATTAAACTTTAAATTTCCATTATGTGAATGTGTATGCATTTTAAATTTTTTCTAAGGAAGGTGACTTAAACAGAAGAAGTATTTAATACTGGTTTAGATGCTTTTAGTTTAAAAACATTTTCCTGAAATAGTATATTTTAAGGTATAAGTGAATATAAATGTTTTAAATTTTTTTTAAGAATTGTTTTCTCTGCTTATAATATCCTGAGAGGATTCTTGCTGTTGGCATGTTCTTAGAACATGAGTAAGAACAGAATAAGAGTGAAGCCTCTCTCTGGAGGATTTGGTGGTAGGTAGTCCTGTGTTCCAAAGAGTTTTTTTTAAAGGGTGTCTTGTCCATTGAAGCTACAGAGAAAAGTTGTGCCAGGTTTGTGGTAAGAAGTTTTTTGGTTTTTTTGGTGTAGGAAAACAAATTTAAACACAGAACTAGGTGGAGATAAGGGGGAGTGAACAGGAGAAAGAAGGAAGGAGGACAGGTGTGGAGAAGTACTGTTCTGCAAAGACTGGGAAGAATAAAAAGGTTGCAGCAGAAATGTGGTTGGTAGAAGGCACCTGAAATATTAAGGTCTAATTCTTATTTGCTTTCATTTATACCTCAAGCTAATGCTGTGCCTCAATCGTTCTTGAGTATTAGTGCTTGAGCTGATCAGATTGTGACGTTATGTGCCATATGTGCTGGCAGAAAGCAATACAGCATGATGGACCAAAGATGCAGCTTGAGCTCTAATCTTGAGTTTCCCTGCTGTTCTTTGCTATTTAATTATTATTATTTTTATGTATACACATACAGACATACCACTGAATGTGAGAAAACCTGATAGATTTCATAGAGGGTGATGTGTAAGCCTATGTATATTTATGATTTCGTGATAGTGTTAGAGGACTGCTTATTACTTTGACAGCATAATTCTTAGAAGCCTGAGCTCATAAGACTAAAAAACATCAATTACGTGAAAATCTTCTCTAGTGGGTTTACTGTTCTTTTCTAGCTGTTTGTGTTGCTCTGACAGCAAATGCACACTAAATATTTTCATAATACTGTTAATGTATGAGCTTATCAGTGTGCTTCAACTCTTTTTCAGAAGTTCGGTGTCCAAACTAGGTTTGGGTATTGTATTACATTTTTCTTTACAGTACCCAAAAGTGCTGTTACTAGTCTTGTATCAAATACAGAAGGTGCAATCATTCTTTACCCTGATCTGTGTAAATGAGGTTAAGTGTTAGAGTTGTCAAAGGCTTTATGTTCAGGACAAGCCTGTTATTTCAAAAAATCTAAAAAGGAAAATGGACGACAACTGCTTGCAGATGCTTAAGAGTACAAATACATTAACTAAAAGCTAGCAAGTACTGAGTTTTATGCTCAGTATCAGTACAATATGTGAATGATTAATTTTAGGGCAAGCTTGAAGCTGTGTAGGGTGGCTTCCTATTTCAACTTGAGTTCTGTAGATCCAGTTGAAAAGAAAGCTGGACTTGGTGTTCCTTTCTTCAGAGGGAGTCTTAGTCTGATTTTCTGATGGGGAGTCTCAGTATAACTTTACCTAAGTTTTACTTTGTCTTTTGACAAGGAGATTAATTTAGTTTATGTAAAAACCACCAGTGCCATAAAGCATAATAAAAAAGAAATGTAAATGCTTCAGGTGAGGTTGTGAATTAAGATGTCAATACTAAACTGCTGGTTAAATTTGTGGGGGGTTTTTTTTTCCCTTCAGTATATAAGCAGGGTTGAATTTTTCTCTGGGACCAGAAATCCATATCCAGTTGCTAAAGGGGGAAGTTGAAACAGTGCTAAAATGTAAGGAGAAAAGCACCTTTCTACAAATTCTGGATTTGGATTTGTGGGTCTAGCTTTCTTTCCTGCAGCAAAGCTTTCTGCAAGCCAGACTTTAATTTTTCCCTTTGACTTTACTATCTAAGAGTGTGCTTGTGGTCTCTGGGTGTGTCTTTCATGAGACCCATCAAAATACTTGTTGATTGGAGTCTTCTGTGACTAAAATGAGAATTAGACCCAGCCATTTTAAGAAGTTAGGCCATTTCATCTGGCACAACTAGGTCTCTGTTGTTCCAAAATAAACTATGCTGCTATAATCAAATGCTTTGCTCTTCAAATGTTCTGGCAAAAATTTACATGGAAAAAAGTTGACATATAACTGTGAGAAAGATGAAGAACTTGGGAGTTTAGATAATAATGCAAAAAAACGTGTTATTAATGCCTAAGTTTTTGTATCCTTTCAAGTTCACTAGCATTGGTTTATGGTGATCAGTGAGAAGTTTCACAGGAGTATTTGTCTCTTCCCCTCCTCTCTGGTAAATAATTCATTTCTTGTTAATACTCTGAGTGTTCTCTTTGGTTTATTCAAACTTATTCAGTTTCTCTGTGTCTTGTCCTGATATGAGATAGATAACTAGCTTATTAACTCCAGTTTTCTAAGGCTGAAGTATCTGAAGTCTGTCTTGGGAGCTGCATTGCCCACAGCTGGTTATCTTTCAGTATCCTAGTTGCTAGATTTCTGCATAAGTGAATGAGTGCATGAGGGAATTGAGAAGTACTTTTATTTTCCCCTTTGAATTATAAGGGGAAGAAGCTGGGAACTATAACCTGTTGCTGTGGACATCTTGCTCTCTGTGGTCATCTCCCTTCATTTTTTGGATCACTGATGCACCATTGTCTCTCCTTGTTGTCTTCTGCTGAGGGTTCATCACTGTTTTCCTGTGTTTTTTGGTGCACTCTCATAATCATTTTAGGTTGGGTTAAGACTTTGCTACTGCCAGAAAGCAAAGTTCTGTTAGTTCCTTGTGTCCATGGAGTGAATAAGTGTTTAACTTGCCCCTGGCTCAGCACATGGCCCAGCTGGGGATGCTGTGGGGTGGCTGGGGATGTGTGGGAGTGTGTGGCTGAGTGCAGAGGTGACAAGAGACTGCCCTTTTCTGCAGTAGTAACATGGGATTACACTGGAATCTTCCTGATGTGAAACCATACTCTCCTATACAGGAGTGCTGCTAGGTGGTTGTTTGGTTTTGGTTGTTTGTTTTTTGTTTTTTTTTTAGAGCTCCTGATAAGGTGGTGCCCTGTGGCTTGGCTGTGTTGTAGTTTTTCTCCCCACATTCCCAGGTAGTTTACAGATCATCTTAGGAGGTGCAACTGTAAAGTCTTTTTAAAGTTTGAAAAGGGAAGTTCAACAGCTTCTACTTTTAAGTCAGACTTAAGCACTCAGGCAAGATTTAGCCAGAAGCAGAATTTAATTTAGGTTTCCTAAAAGGAGTACATGTTACAACTCTCATATCCTTTGAGGAATTATGCTGCAGAGGAGCTCGGACCTTGTACCTGTGGGAGCTTTAAACAAGGTGACTGCTGGCTGCCAGGGCCCCAGCTGCATCTTCCTGCTTCTCCTTTCTGCTGGCTGGACAGCTCCTTAGACCCCTGAGCCACTTTATGTGTGTTGGTGGAGAAGGTAAGGCAATGACAGAAGTGAGGAGTGCTAGGGAAGGGCCAGGACCGTGCAGCTGGAGGCAGGTGAGTGAAGGGGAGTTGGCAGCCAGCGGGCAGACTGTCTTAGGCCACCCTGGGTTTGCAGCTTTAGATTCTTCATGAAGGGTATAGACAGAAATAGGCATCCTTACAAAGGAAGAATGAAAGCCCCTGGCTTAATTGCCATATGCTACTTCAAAATTAAGGTGGGGAGAGAAGGCAATTTTAGTGTGCTATGCCTTTTGCATCTGTTAGAATGCGAGATCTCTAGATAATGACATAGTAACTGACTCTTATGCTCTTTGAACTTGACTGTTTGCATTTCAGAAAGGAAAATTTTACATACTGCAGGCTTGGTAAGCACAATATTTTTCACACTGCAAGAGGACTGATTTCTTGTTAGATTTGTGGATATGGGCCCTGTATATGCATAGGACAGAAACCAAAAAGTTGCAGATGCAATGTTAGGTCTTAATTATGGCTTCATAGTCAACCTCTTAAAATCAATTAATTAATCTTGTAATTTAATTTTTGTAACACTACTACATTCTGTTCTATAAAACTGTATTTTTGTTAGTAGCCAACATTTGTTAATCAAGCATAAAGTAAGATACTGATCATAGCTAAAATTCTTTCCTTTTAGGCTGCCATCATGACGGCTGAAGAAACGGTGAACGTTAAAGAAGCTGAAATAATTAAGCTAATACTAGATTTTCTTAACTCACGGAAACTTCATATCAGTATGTTGGCACTTGAGAAAGAAAGTGGGGTCATTAATGGCTTGTTTTCAGATGACATGCTCTTTCTAAGGTAGGACTTCTTTTTCTGGTGCTTAAATACTACATATATGAAAACAGAGCTGGACTGTGATTCAGTGGGCAGCCCTGTGCCACTCAGTGGGAGATCTTAACTTGTGCCCTCATCTTATGCTGCTTCCTCCTGATCCCATTCTGTGGTCCAGCCCTGGAATGTGTTCCAGCTCTGAAGTTAGTGACACCCTTCTATGATCCACTTGGAGTAAGTGACTGGGCATCATCAGCATACACTGAGCTAGATTTTTTTGGTTGCTTGTTCATTCGTTTTAACTTGGTTATTTTTCTGGCACACCAATGAATTTAAGTGGGAAGGAATCTTAACAAGTGCCAGTGTTAGTGCAGGGTAAGCTGGGGAAAGACCATAAGCAGGAATAGTATGGGAAAGCAAGCCTTGTTGGTATCTGTGGTGTGTTATCAGCTTACCAGGTCATATGGACCTCAGTATGTGGTTTATTGACTACTAAAATATTTTTACAGTGTTCCAGTGCTAAGATCAATGATGAGTGGTTTCCAAAGCTTTTCCCCAAAAATATTATCTGCATTTCAAAATAATACCTAGATTTATCTTAAGTTTAACAACATGAAAGGAGTATCTTTTATCATCAAGGCATGAGAGTTGGTGCAATTTACCATTCAGGATATTGTCCTCAATATTTTTAAAAATAATCAGTGTAGATGCACACTAGTTTTCAGCATTGCTGTCTTGTATTTCATGCCAAAGGTACATAGTAATGTTGTTGAAGCATGAGAATATAATCCACCCAGCTGTTCTTAAAACATTTAAAAATACATTTTATCACTGAGCAAAACTTCTCACCTGGCTTCCCTTTTGATTAAAATTATGGATATTGGACTAAAATGAAATGAAAGAAGAATTACAGAAAGATGGAAGTTACTAATCCAGTTTATTTGTTTCATTCTTAGCTCAGTTGGAGTAACTCATCCCTTCCTTGTAGGTCTGTGTGTGATATGAGGGTATGAATTGAACTGAACTACCTGTTCAGTCCAGCCCACTGATCTTGGAGTTGGAGCTCTTGTGCTGGCATCGTTCCTGCCAAGCTGTTCCTCTCACATTGTTAATACGGGAGCTCTGTGTTTACCCATCCCCTTTATAAAATAGGCCTAACATTATTTATACAATTAAAATTGACCAATTTTTCAGTTCTCTTCCATTCTTTGAGATGTATTCATTGAATTAATATCTTTATTTAAACTCTTCAAGTAAGATTTTTTTTTTTTTAAATAATAATTACAGGTAGAGCAGGAGACACAGGACCATTTTGTGCTTTTTGGTGTGCCTTCAAAAGTAATTCATATTTGTCCTTCTAGTATGCAGTTATTTTTACAAAATATTGAGAAAACATTTTGCTCTTGCAGTTAGTCACATCAGACAGTCCTCTTGGCATCTGTGCAAAGCATTAGCTTTTCAAAGCTGGTTGATCACTTGTGTATTTAAATTATTGTTTTGTATTTAAGTGGACTTCTTGAAAAAGGTTGTTCTTGTCTAGTGAAATTCAAGGAATGATCCTTTCTTTTACTAGGCAGTTGATTCTTGATGGTCAGTGGGATGAGGTTCTTCAATTCATTCAGCCTCTTGAATGTATGGAAAAATTCGACAAGAAAAGGTAAAATAGAATGTATGTCAGAGTTCAGTTTTCTGAGTTGTGGAAAATATGTGAATTTCTAACTATTGTCTATGAAAACAGTAGTTGTAAATTTGTCACCTTAGTTTTGGGGTTTTTTTTCTAACCTGTATACTCTTCACAAAGTGTATGCATGCATTTTTAAAGTTGTACTTAAAACACATGCACAGGATCTGTAATGAGGTGTCATTGGCTTCAGAAATATGGTGCATGTTGTACTGTCTTTTCATAGATGGCTGCTCTGTCATATTTCTGTTTAAGAAATAAGTACGTTTGCTATACTTCTCATACCAGCCTTCTGACATTTTTAATTGAACGCTTCTGGAAGTACTAGTGGAAAAAGACATTTCCTGTTAAAAAAATAATGTTGTGGTTACCAATTTGTTAAAGTTTGAGATCAGAGTTCCTTGTCGTGGCAGTTTCTATGCCTCATTCAAAAGTTTGCTATGAAATACCCTGCATGTCTCTAAAGTTTACCTACTAGAGCAAGATGTATAGTATTTAACTTCTCACCTGCAGATTTCGATACATTATAATGAAGCAGAAGTTCTTGGAAGCCTTATGTGTAAACAATGCGATGTCAGCAGAAGATGAGCCTCAGCATGTAAGAATTGTCTCTGGTTTGGGAAGTTTTTTTGTTGTCAGGAAGTCTCTTGAGAGATTCTGATTAAAGGCAGCGCGGAAGCTCCCAGCATTAAATGCACAAATTTTAGGTATTACTAGATGGTTCCATAAGCACTGGAAAAAATAATTGGTGTCCTTTGGAAATTAATTTGGCGCCCAGGTCTCAAATAGAATTCTATATAAAAGGGTTGTTTGAAACTTTGCAGCGTGGATCAGTGACCATATGCTGTGTTTGTGGTCCTGGTCTCAGATTTACTTTAGGCCATTATGCTGAAGTACAAAGATTTTTCCTTTTTTTTTCTCTTTCCTCTTCCCCTCCCCCCTCAATTATTCTGGAGCAAGCCTCAGAATTGCAGAAATTTATTTTCATAATGTGGGCCAGGTAAAGGATTCCAATTTGAATGAATCTTAAATTTAATTTCTGTTGCTTTTGGAGAGAAAGGTCAGAGTTGGTTTGTTTGGACTGGTTTTTTTTTTCTTGAGGGAACAGATGTGTTCACAAAGGACTCCTTCAGTTAAATATGCAAACAGCAGGAGTTGTGGACTTAGGTTTTTGATATGGAAAGAGGCACTAACTCAAACTGGCAAAGAAGGTTTGCAGATTGTGAACTTAGTTATAGTTTTTCATTTATTTTGAGGATACAGTAATACCAATTTTCTAACACTAAAATGTTATGGAATTAAAAATGAAGAACGCCAGTAGCTTTAAGGTAATCGATTTTGTTTTCCAAACAGAATTGATTTTAATTCTCTGTCCCATTACATGTACATTATGCTGCAGGGTTTTCTCTTGACAGTGTATAGAAAGTTAAAAGTCCATCTTTATAGTTGTAGATGGAAGCTGTCTATTCCTTTAATCACTCAATCTGTATACTGTTACCAGACAGCAGTAGAGGGAAAAAAAAAACATACTAATGTTCCTTATTTTGTTACCAAATGGGTTGGCATGTTGTGGATGAAAGGCTGCTGTATTGAAGTATCTAGGTAACATGGATAAGTGAGGAGTTTTATCTTTTTTTAAAATCTTTGCAACTAAAAGTGCCAAGTTTTGTGTATGTTAACGTGGTTCTTGGCTATTAACAGGCTTTGTAATAAAGCCCTTTATTCATTTGGAGGTCTTATCTTCTGAGAACTCTTTGAATGTTTCTAACATTTTTGATTGGGGAGCAGAATCTCAGTATAAAAGCTGACTCAAAGTTGCTAGTCACTGGAAACTAGAGCAGTCTATAAGCCTTTTATAATGTATGCCAATAGCTTCTCACAGGAAAAAAAAAAAGGGGAATATAAGTCAGCTGGCTTTGAGAATGGAAGTAACCTGTGCTACAATAGAATTGTAGCTGTTCAGCTACAGATTTAAAATTTAATCCTATCAAACCTGCAGTGACATGAAAACATTCCATAAATCTCTAGGAAGTGGGACCGGATGGGGGTTTTTAGGAAGTCAAAGCGTCTAGGAATTTGTCTCTGTAACTGCATTTGCATCAGCAATTTCAGACTCTATCGTATGACTTTTTAATTTAAATATAACCAGTAATAGTAATAAATGAATGAGAGCAGGGAAACTCTGCTACTGCCTGTTCAGCTGTTTTACTGTGGAACCACATGTCCTGCGAAGGGCTCTGCTGACGTTAATGTTTCTGTAGCTGGAGTTCACAATGCGAGAGGCAGTGCAGTGCCTGCACGCGCTGGAGGAGTATTGTCCCTCCAAGGAAGACTACAGCAAACTCTGCCTGCTGCTGACACTGCCCCGCCTGACCAACCACGCCGAGTTCAAGGACTGGAATCCCAGCACTGCTCGGGTGCACTGCTTTGAGGAAGCCTGTGTCATGGTGGCGGAGTTCATCCCAGCCGACAGGAAGCTGAGCGAGGCCGGCTTCAAAGCAAGTAACAACCGATTGTTCCAGCTTGTCATGAAGGGATTGCTTTATGAATGTTGTGTGGAATTCTGTCAGAGTAAAGCAACAGGAGAAGAAATCACAGAAAGTGAAGTATTGCTGGGCATTGATCTCTTGTGTGGCAATGGGTGTGACGACTTGGACCTTAGCTTATTGTCGTGGCTGCAGAACCTGCCAGCTACTGTGTTTTCTTGTGCTTTTGAACAAAAGATGCTTAATATTCATGTTGATAAACTCCTCAAGCCTACAAAAGCTGCGTATGCTGATCTTTTGACACCTCTTATCAGCAAACTTTCTCCTTACCCATCGTCCCCAATGAGAAGGCCTCAGTCAGCAGACGCTTACATGACCCGCTCCTTAAACCCTGCCTTAGATGGGCTGTCCTGTGGATTAACAAACCACGATAAGCGGGTCACAGACCTCGGGACCAAAACTTCTCCAATGTCGCACTCCTTTGCTAATTTCCATTACCCAGGAGTACAGAATCTCAGCAGGAGCCTCATGCTTGAGAATACTGAGTGTCACAGCATTTTTGAAGAGTCACCTGAGCGGTAAGTGCAACTAGAGCTCTGGTTTTTTTCTTAGCTAATGTTGTTGATATTACTGTGTTCTTACTGGCACTGTAACTCTGAACATAATTGTAACATTGAAATATAATTTGGTTGTTTGATTTCTGTTGTAAGTAAAACTGTACAAGGTAGTTTCTTCCTTCTGCTTTTATGATTCAAGTAGATTTTCATATTTGGTTTTGGGCCATATAGATTCAGTCTGGGCTTTCTTAAAGTTGAAATCCTAGCATGGAGCACCAGTATGCTCTGAGTACATAATAGAGTCTAGCTAAGATTTATGTTCAGTATCACTGAGTTCTTTCATTCCACATAAATAAATGGAGACAGTGGAATAGCTGTAACTCCCGTCTTCTTTTTCCATTCCGTCCTCAAGTCTCTGTAAATTTTAGTCCTGACATCCTAAATCATTACCTATACTTGCAAAATTTGCATATCCCAATGAAGTTAGTGGAAATGACAATATGATGTCATTGTAGCATTCCTGTATCACTTCAAATGTTACAATAGTATTTCCGCTTAAATATTTACTTAATATTTTCCAAACCAAATCTGAGTCAGTCAACTGAATGTATTATGTTTTTCGTATTGGACTTAGAGATAATTGGGTTATGCTATTAATAAGTTATTGATTGCAGTGTAGATTGCAAAACTGTCCTCTTCTTTAAGAACTGCATTAAAGTTTTGTGCTTTTCTGCCTTCTGAGAGAAAGGTAATTAGGAGATGTGGTACTTGTCAGTTGAGAGTTTATCATCATGTTTTTGCCTGGCCTTTATTTTGATCAGCAGTTCTGTCCCTTCCTAAATGTAATATCCATGCTTCTCTAAAAGCAGCTGCCAGGTTTTTTGGCTCCAGAGGACCAGATGGGTAGCTAGCCCTGCATGTGGGTGCAGTGGCCAACAGGAGACGTTTTCAGAGCTGGGGTGGTCAATCTGGACTGCAGCTGCTGTCTGTTAGTTTTGCCTCGCAGCAATATTCTGTATATTGTGTCATGGTAAAGAGCAGCTGTAATTAAACTCAGTAAAAAGGAAACAAACACTCTCAAACTGATGTCAGTTCAATGATGATGGAAATACTTAAAGTAATGTATGTATTAATGTATTAATACTTATTAATACATTAATAATGTATTAATATTTATCTTAATGCTTCTCTTGAAAGGACATCTATTGTTTGATTAAAATCTTTGGTTTTACCAGCCTCTTTCCAAATGGAGTTTTTGTGGATAGCTATTATGGAAGTATCCCTGGTGTTACATTTTTTACAAAGTGTACCTCCTGATTATACTAATGAATTATGAATCCTCTAATTTAACTGATCTGTATAAAACCTTAACATTTGTGTGTGTAGACCAGGGTTCGATGGTCAAACTGATTCTTGAAAGGTTTTTGTTTCCCTTTTCAGTATTAGAGTGCTAGAATAATTCTACACAAATAGTGTTATGCTGTGGGCTAAATAAGGTGGTAAATTGCTGCAGTTCTTCTTTATGTAGGCCTTACGTGATGTTAAATGAAGTTTAGAGTTTTTAACATGTTTTTTTCATTAGTAATAGATCCCTTGAAGGTAAGACTTAAGGTTATAGGGCCAGAGCCATAGTTTTCAAGAAGGCATTACCTTTTTCAGAACAAAATCCAACTTCAGATCAAGTGTGGGACTTAAATGGCAGTATTTGTAAGGGTGGGAGCTGAGCTTTATTTAAATATGGCCTTTGCTTCCTCTTGCACATGACAGAAATATGGTATTTCTCTTACAAGTTGTGTTCATCAAGCAACTCTCTTTTAGTCAGCTGAGATACTTTTGTTATTGTACAGAGGTGCCCAAAAAGTTTAAAATAACTTTATTAAGAACTTTGTTCCAAGTCACTATGTGACTTGTGGCTATGTGAGCTCTGCATGTCTACTGATGGCCAAACCATTTCGGAAAGAGCACCGTGCAGGAATAGTTAAAATACAAGAATAATAAAACTGATACAAACAATTTTCTGTCTTGCACTTTCAGGAATGTTCAAGCTGATGGATGTTATACATAGTTTAAATTTAGATTGCTAGTAGTAATTAAAGTGATTATCTTAGGGAATATCTTTAGTCACATAGTATATGAGATAATATTTTATGCACATAATTGCTTTGAAAATGGGAGATCTTGAATAACTTGTTAGTTAAAAGGTATGTAATTCGAGTGAAGGGATAGAAAATAGGGAGTTTGCATATGTCATGGTGGTAAGGCTCTTTGGAAAATGCAGGGAAAAAAGCACAATGGCTGTGCTTTTTTGTTTGTTAGGAGTTTCATTTTTAGTGTAACCCCTTGCAAGTGGCATTTTCTTCCCAAGCAATATCTTCAGTTATATGTGACTTAAATAGTTTGCACAGTTGTGTCATCAGACTTTACTCTAGAGTGTTATCTTTCTCTACTTGATTTTTCTACTCTTAATTTTTCTCAGTTAAGCTTCTCTTCTTTTCCATGTTGCTGCGAGAAGTGATACTCCTGTGGAGCAACAGCGTCCCATCGGCAGTGAGGCTTTGTGCCAAGGTTCAGTCCCAGAAAATGAACCACTCAATGCAGCACAGAGTCAGGGATCAGCCAAACAAGAAAAAAATGAGGTAGTGGATGTTTGTTTAAAAATAATGAGGCCCTTTGAGCTGCGTTCTGATCACTTCATAATGATTTGCCTTTGTTTGGAGAACTTCATGCATGACAATGGGTTGCTTTGAATCTTTGTTTTTACTATATTAAAAATACCATATTGCAGCTTGTGTAAGAAACTGCTCCTTTTTTTTCCCGTTGTATAGAGTTCTGCTGTTGTTTGAGTTTGTAATGCAGCTGATGAGTGTGCCTTGTCACGCCAGCAGTGCAGCTAAACTTCACTTCCACTAAGGTCTTTGAGTCACTTCTCTGCTGCAACAGTATTTTGTATGCACCTTAAGGGAGAGAGGGAAGAGCAGATGCAGAATTTATGGGAGAGAATGAGGACAGGAGATGCTGTGGTGAAGATGTTGGCCAGGCTATTATACACAAGTAGAAAAGAATGTAGTACCCAGTCCAATTTCACCTTGTTTTGTGTCCCACATCATAGTGGGAAGAAATTGTAAGAATTAATTTCTGTGTAAGAAATTAAGTTGGTTTTTTTTCATAGCTTTATTTTTGCAGTGTTCCTGTAGAGACTGATTTAGAAGCCAGAGTTTATAGATTAGAGCTTCTGGGCAACATATTTTAGGTTTGCATGTTAGTTTGGGTAATAATAGCACAGAATCCAAAAGATCAAAGGATTGAATCCAATTATAACAAACAAGTATCAGTCATGGAAAGAAATATGGACAAGAATGTACCTGTTGCCTAGAAGGATTATAACCCAGTGACTGGGGAACAGTTCACAAATTTCAAATACAGGGAATAAATGCTTTCTAGACATCTGGTGATTCCTTTGAAGTTTCTAAACTGCAAGTATTCACCATGGGAAACCCAAGGTGATAAATACAACAACACTAGAAAATGCATTATAAATCAGAAAATTATTGTGTCAGAGAACAAAGAATCATAATGCAAATATTGTTAATTAGAGGAAATGCAAAGGCTCTTAGTTAAAAGGACAGATCATGCATGAATTGTCTGAACTAATGCAGAGTTATCAGGGTGTCCTTATACAACCTAAATTCATAGGTGACAAAGCTGTTGCTTTGGAAAACAAAAAGCTCACCAAGGTTTTTTTTTCTTTTACTATTTTTTTTCCTACTAGTTTTCTAAATATGCAGTTAAGGGGTGTTTTTTTTAGAAAACGTAGGGCAGTTCTGTGTGGATCATCTGGCCTTGGACTGAAGTGCTTTTGGTTTTCTGTTTGTCTGTTTTTATCTTGTCCTCAGCTGCTGGCATTTGGAACTAGTGACACAGAAAGTGAGGACTGGGGAATGCAGGAGGCAGCAAGTCCTGGGCAACTGGCAGTATAGGGAGCTAAAGACAGAATGTAAAGGAGAAGGGACCATGAGAAAGCAAGTTGAGATGTTTGTGTTTGGCCCAGAAAGTACAGAATTTTTAAGTTAGAACAGAGCACCAATTTCAAATGTAAGATGTAATGCTTGGATAAACCACTTCAGAATTGGCTTCTGGGAGAAGGAGATTGACACCTCCCTGCCATCAGTCTGCAGAGCCAACGTCGCAGAAAATACAAAATTTGTAGTGAAAGTGTGACTTTGAATTTGGAATGTTGCTTATGTTGGTTTTTGATTTTTATTTTCAGTTTTAAATCATTTATTTGTTTTGATCTTAAGTAATACTTTGGAAGTTTTGTAGGAAAGAGCAGTCTCCTTCAGAATTATGGCAGAACTGCTTCAACAGTGAATAGCCTAGGCTGGCAGTGGTTGCTTTTTTAATATGTAAATTGTGTCTGGTTTTAAGGAGGAATTAAATCATTACTCCTCAGAGGAGAATCTCCTGGCCTTTTGATGCCTGTGTTGAAATAATGAATCAGAAAGTAAATATTTAGGTTAAATACCAAAATTAACTATTTAATTTTCATCAGTGATTCTCATTTCTTTTTAGCTTCGTGATTCAACAGAGCAGTTTCAGGAATATTACAGACAAAGACTACGTTACCAGCAGCACTTAGAACAGAAGGAACAACAACGACAGTTGTACCAGCAAATGTTGTTGGAAGGAGGAGTAAATCAAGAAGATGGAGCTGACCAGCAACAGAATCTTACTGAACAGTTTCTTAACAGGTTGGGGACGTTTGTTGATTGTCCTTCTACCCACCTGTGTCTCTTCTTAAGTCTCACAATAACCTGGTTTGATGGTCTTTTTTTTTTCCTCTTGTCATTTGTTATTAGATCTATCCAGAAACTAGGAGAATTAAATATGGGTATGGACAGTCTTGGAAATGATGTACAAGCACTTAGCCAGCAATGTAATGGGAGCAAAGGGAATGCATCTACCAATCCAGCAAGTAACTTCACATCACCACCCTCAGATGGCAGTCAGAGGATAGCAAGTGATAGCCCAAATGTTAATACAAGCACTCCTCGAAAGTGTGGATCAGCCAATCAGATCCCCTTTCCTGAAGAGTCACCTGTACAGGGGAACCAAACGTAAGTTATTTGAAAACAGGGCAGAATGGGAACTGAATTTCTTCTGTTCACTAATGGTAGTGCTGAAAGAAACAGTAATTTTTCCACCTCTGTGTGTGTGTTTATGTGTATACATGTATACATATGTATGTTATGGAATGAAAAATTTCTAACTTGCATTCACTTGTCCAGTGCTTGGAGTTGCTGCACAAAGAGCAGCCCCTTGTAAAAATAATGTTTTAATGGTAATGAATCAGTCACACGTAACACTTGTCCTCAGATTAGTCAGTTCTGAGAATGAGTAATTGAGACTGTAACTTTAGTCCAGAAAATCCATACAAATAAATCTGTCTTTGCTCTTCTTTTTTTGTCTTGTTATGAATTTAAACTCTTCACCAAATCAAAGCAGTGTATCAGCACATGCTGTCACTCAGCCACAGCTGGAAGACGCTTTGGGGAATTTAGCTAAGGCAAGAGGTGATGAGGTGAGTTTTCTTGTCACTTACAATTTGTGTTATCAAAAGATTTGGTATTTAATCCTGAGTATGTGACATCCTCATTCTAAATATCTATTAACAGTCAGAGTTTTTGGTTAATGCAGTACCTGCAGAATCACAGAAACGTTGAGATTGGAAAGAACATCTGGAGACTGAATCCAAACCCCCTGCTCAGAAGAGAGTCAATGAGAGCAGGTTGCTTGGGTTTTGAGTCTCTTTAAGGATGGAGGATGTTCCAGAACCTTTGTGGACTACCTCATCCCATGTCTGACCACCCTCATACTGCTTTTAAACCAACAAAAAATGTTGAAGTGGAATTTGCTATATATTATTGTTGTTCATTGCCTCTTGTCCTTTCACTGGGTCCCACTGGGAAAAGTCTTGCTCCATCTTCTTTACTCCTCCTATCACATATTTATATACACTGGTGAGATGTACACATTCACATCCTGAAAAGCCCTTTTGACCTCAAGGCCAAACAGTACCAGCTCTCTCAGCTTCTCATTGTACAACAGAGGTTCCAGTGGGATGTCTTTTACAACCATTGTTTTGTATTTTCCAGGTTGAAACTTTGATTGTTAGGCTCCACTCAGTCCATGGTTTGAAAAGCCAGGGAAATAGTTAGCAGGGAAATAACTGCAATAAGTACATTCAAAAGTTTCTGCATCAGATACATGAAAATCATAATCTTAGAAAGATGGTGATGAAGTCACCAGGAGGATGATCTAATAAAATTTAGCATAATTTAATGATAACTGTGTTATATACAGGGTGAAAATCTGATTCCGTTTAGTATTATATTTGTTTTAGAAACTGTGTTTATGACTTGGACTATTTTCAGTAAAAATGCAGCTTTGTTCCCCTTGCAAGTTTCACATAGATGAAATGTGTTTACACAAAAATAAACTGTAGTATAGTGCATCTGAAATGGGCTGTTTAGAAGAACAAAAAATGGGTGGAAGTCTGGAGGGGGAATGAGAAATGTTAATCTAATGTTAGCTGTAAAAGTGAGTTGAAGAAAAGAACTTGTTGGAGTATGGTATTCTGGGACCTGGAGTAGACATTGTTTTACAAATCTGCACTTTGAATAGTTCAGCCTGGTGTGATGCTACTTGTTAATACTTTGGTTCAGTAGCTTTACTTTACTCCACAAAACAGTCACATCTGCTTGTAAATGTCCAGTTTTACACTGAAGAGCCTAATTTGACTGTTACCTTTCTACACAGGATGACAAATCAAAAAAGCAATTCATTTGCATCAATACTCTAGAAGACACACAGGCTGTCAGAGCTGTAGCCTTTCATCCCAGTGGGAGTTTATATGCTGTTGGCTCCAACTCTAAAACTTTGAGAGTTTGTGCCTATCCAGAAGTAATTGACCCAAGGTAAGAAAGCTTGTGTAATCATTTCTGTATCATAGCCCTTCTTCCTCCTCATACCTGTACTGTTCATACCTTTATTTTATTATCATAAATAGAGCAGTGCTCTCCTTGGAAACCTGAACTGCTAAACAAAATTAGATGATCTGCTGAAGCATTTTTGTATTTGTGGGCTACTTATTTGTTCTCTTTCCTTACTGTCAAGATGCACTGCCATGATACCACACTTTTCCTTATAAAGCGTTGGTTTTGCCTCAGCAGTTGGACTTTTCTGTGTTTACTGTGATGGCTTCTGGTTTTGATATTCCAACTGTAAAAGTGGAAGAAAGCATGTGTCAGTTCCCAGCCAGCACAAGTTGGGCTTCATGAGATGCAGTTTCTGGCAGGACAGACTTCACATTTGAGAAAGCAATATCTTCTTGAACTTTCAGAGCAAAACGTGCCAGAGCCTTTCTATTGGCCCATTATTACTATAAACATTGTTTTATAGGTATATTGGTTCCTTAAAGGGAAAAGCACTGTTTGTGGTTTGCTGTGTACCTGGTATTTCCAGGGTTTTTTCACCCATTTTTTTAATAGGAGGGGGAAAATATATTTTTTCATCTGGATATAAATATTACTGTGTCAATAACCATCTCCTTATCTCTGTTCCACTTCCATTATTTTCTTAGAGTAGGGGTGAAGTGCAAGCATCTAAAACTTCACAAGCTGCAAGTGTGCACAGTGTGACTTCATCTGGGACATCTTCCCAGTTTAGAACTGATGCTCAGGCTTCCAAAGTGTTCAAAAGTAATCAGATTTTTTTTTTTTAATTTGCTCCTTAAATATCATCAGTAAGGTAGACTTTGAAGTTTAATTCCAAAGTATTTATTGGCAATGTATGACACAAAAACATTAAAAAAAAAAAGATTTCTCTGATACCCAATGCAAGCCAACTTGCTGGGCTTGAAGCCCAGGCAGCTTCCTCTTGACTGGTAAACAGTGCAAAGCATTTCCAGTGGAATGGATGCTGCTTTATGGAGTAACTGTGGTCTGCTTCTGCACAGCTGGTTGTTGAGAGCACTGGGAAGGGTTAGAGCAACTCTGCAGCCTTAGTCTCTAGTTGCAGTGCACGATCTGATGTGACAAGTGACAAGCTGCATCTGGACATGAAAGGAATACTGACATTTCCTTAATTCTGAACTTGTAATTCTTCCTCTTACTGTTGGTTTTGACTATGCTTACAGTTTGCCTGAAACAATTCATCACAGGATTTACAAGACAGCAGAGAGATTACATTATCTTCAAGATACTCTAATCCTTGTAACAACATGAGTCCAGACATGCATTCAAAATTATTTGTGTTTTTCAAAAAGCTATAATTGTATAGAACAGATGTTCTTTGAAGCTTTATTGGGCCTTTTTAAAGTTTTTTAAATTGTCCTTCAAACTGATGTGTGATTCAGGATAGGCTGGTTTGGAGTTGTTTTTTATTCCTTTCTCTAAAGGTATAATAGTAGTGTGGGAGGTTTTTTTCTGCATATTTGAGATAAAACACTGATAGATACACATTACAGTTCTGCAGATATTGCTTAAATAATTCCAGTGCTTCCATGCAGTGGATTGGCAACATGTGGTCTCTGAGCTGGATAATTGCTCCTGTATCCTGGCAGGGTCAGTGATTCTCAGCTCTTAACAGGTGGTGGATCCAAACTCGGAGTGCAAGATAAGGCATTAGGTCACTTAGGAAGCTCTGAAGTGTGTTAAGTGATCCTGATTTACACTAATCTGTCATGGATTTCTCTCTGGCAACAAAATAAAATTAGCTTCCATGTAGATTTACTTTAGTATTCTTTACTAAAGCCATGTTTATCTCCAGAGTTTTTCAACAGACTTGGGTGATTGTCTTCTGTCTTTTCTCTCTGCCTCTTCAGGTATTTATAGTATGGTTTCTGAATTTTTTCAATAGTGATTTAATTTGTTGATTTCTATTGTTGATGTTACTGGAGTGAACATTGATGGAAGTGGATACTGCAGTACTTTATCCTAAGTACTTGACTTCTTCCTGCTATGAGAGCAGAGAAGGAACGTTGTAGGAAGGTAATTGATTGAACTTAAGGCAATGTACATCAGTGGGACTGTTGCTTTTATTTTAACCACGTGTAAAGCTGATGTGGTTTTAGAAATAGGAATGTATGGTGTGTTTAGATGGTGTGAAGATTCTTGCACTGACGTAGAATGGTGAATGTGTCTTTCTGGCGCAGGCTGCTGTATTCAATTTTCTAGTAGAGAAGTGAAGCTTTTAGAGTCACTTTATTCAACAAGTACATTCAATGTACAGCTCATGATGAACATAAATGAGTTTTTTCTTTTGTATGTTTTTTTGGTTATTTTTGTTTAATGGCCAAAAAAGGAGACAGTACTTGACTTAGAGTAGCATTTTTCTTTGTCTTCCCAAGCAGGGATAACATTTTTTGTGATCCTTTAAGTGCTTGATGAGTCCCACTTATTCTGACAGCAAGAATGGCATAGACAACAACTCTCTGAATAAAACATCAGGCTTCAGTTTTTATTGTTGCAGTACTAGTAGGCACAAACCAGCCCCAAACACAAGTATATGGAACCTACTATATGGCTTATAATTAAGCTGTCTTACCAAACACAGCCCTCAGTTAGGGATTAAATCTGCTGGGTGGGAAACTGGAAGGGAAACACCTTCCTGTACACATGCACAGAGGTTGCACAGGCTCCTGCTTTCTTCTTTTTTCAGGAATTTGTATTTTTCCAATCTGCAGCCTAATGGTTTAGTCCCAGAGCCAGCCTTTAGCTGTGCCAGCTGCAGTGGTGCTACCACAGACAGTGTGTGCATTATGAGCTTTCTTGGCCTGCCGTTGCATAATTGAACTCAAGTGTATTCAAAAGTGGCCATAGAATCAAGATGTTGAAGTATGAAGGATGTAGAGAAAAATCACACCGGTTTAGGACTCTCAGGATAAGGTTTCATTGTACTATAACTAGTAATTACTATATTTTATCTATATCAACCCCCAGTAGATGAAGGGACTGCCGAAGTCCTTTTTGCATGTTTAATCCTAAGTACAATGGGAAGATGAGGAAAAACTGAGAAAATGGGATGGAGATGATCCTTTTCTCTTAGTTTACATATATATGTTTCAATGCAAGCAATCATATGAATTTAATGTTACTCAAAATAAAGAAAAACAGTATTTTCGTTTTAAAATACTTTGTTTTCCTTAGAAATAAAAGGATATCTGATGGTTTTCTTTTTTTTTTCTTTTACCAGTGCTTATAATACTCCTAAACAACCTGTAGTTCGCTTCAAAAGGAATAAGCATCATAAAGGATCAATCTACTGTGTAGCCTGGAGTCCCTGTGGACAGCTGTTAGCTACTGGTTCTAATGATAAATATGTGAAAGTCCTGCCTTTTAATGCAGAAACTTGTAATGCAACAGGTACTGTGTGTCTCTATTTAAAGAGTTTATTTTCAATTATTTGTCAAAACCATTCAAATTACCCTGATTATGTATTTAATAGCTTTTGTTTTTTTTATTCTAATACTTTAGTCTCTTTTCCCTTTCACCATCACTGTAGTCTTTATCCAGCAAAGAGCCACTGCGAGGTTGGGGATTATCTTTTGGGTTTCGTTTGGGTTGGTTGGTTGTGGCTTTGTTTTCTTTGGCAAGATTCCAGTATTGTGCTCTCTTCTGGCAGATTATCCTCCATATACAGTAAAACAGCCAGATGTTCTTATCCACCTCTGGATCTTGACTGTCACTAGGAATTTATTTCCACTTCTAGTTGCCCTTTTTTTTGCCTACTTCTGTCATCTGTCTTCTCACCCATCTTAAAAAGGTTTCTGGCCTGGCAAATATTACTTTCCATGCCCAACCCTCCTAATCAATACACTGAATAAGGCTCTTATCTTTTCTGTTTTGAACTTGGACTACCTTGTCCTATGTGGTTCAGTGGTCTCAATGACCTCTCCCTCCGGGCAGAGAAAACCTTTTGAGTTTACCAGAGTTTACAAAAAGAAATAAACGTACTCTGTAAACTTTGGCTGCAATTGGCTGTGGTGATGGTCATTTTGCAAAGCTTTAGGAAGTAAGAAGCTCAAGCAACACTCAACAAGAAGATTCTTAGGGATTTTTTTTAAACTTCAGTAACTGAAATATTGTGTTCTATAGAAAGTGCACAGCAATATTTGTACTTGGTAGCATACCCACCCTTGCCTAAGGTATTCTGCATTATCACTGTAGCTGCTTTAAAGAGTGTAGCACTAACAAACAGAGTATGCCTTATTTTGTTCCTCAATTTTTAAATTATTTTAGGACCAGATTTGGAATTCAGCATGCACGATGGGACAATCAGAGACCTTGCTTTCATGGAAGGCCCAGAAAGTGGTGGTGCTATTTTAATAAGTGCTGGAGCAGGGGACTGCAATATTTACACAACAGATTGTCAGCGAGGACAAGGCCTGCATGCCCTGAGTGGTCACACTGGTATGTGTACTGTGGCTTCTCTCACACTTTCTAAGCCTGTACTATGTTCTAATAAAGTTGTTGGGTTATTTTGGGAGTGTTTTTTAAATTCTTTGTGTTTTTCTTTATAGCAAGACTTTTTTTTGCTCTCCAGATTGCTCTTGAGGTCTTTTGAGGGGTGATGGGGAATGTTTGTTTTTACATATGTTGGCTGTTAATTTATTGGGTTAATGCAACCTCATTCCAGAGAAGATGCAAAGGTGGGTATTGCCTTTGACTGGTGTGTTAGATCATGCAACATGCAGCTTTTCCATGGGATAGTTAAATCTCTGAAAGCAAAAATATAATCTGAACTGTGGTGTTTCAGTATTTGATTAATGATGGTTCATCAACTTCAGAAGTCTTCTTGTTCACAGGTCATATTTTAGCACTTTATACATGGAGTGGCTGGATGATTGCATCTGGATCCCAAGACAAGACTGTAAGATTTTGGGATTTGAGAGTGCCAAGCTGTGTTCGTGTTGTGGGAACAACGTTTCATGGAACAGGCAAGAGTTGCTATCATGCTTCTGAACATTCTTGCATAAAAATAGACTTAGAAGACGTCAAGGTAATATAGGCAGAATGTAAGGGGGGGCATTGTGCCACAGGCTGGAGGCTTGGCTTTAAAAGAAAGAAGCTGTGAGGAATCTTTACCTGCGTTTTGTTTATAAAGTAACATTTCCTTTCAGAAGTTGAGTAGTGTTTTTGCCTCGTGACTTTCAAACAGACACTTCCAAGTACATTCAGATAAAACATAACTGAAATTCTCAAAACATTAGGGCCAGGGTGAATTCCTTGCAGTATTCCACATTAGTTCATAAAGAGTGGCTTTCTTTCCTGTGATGGAACAGACACTTTTTCTCATGCAGCTCTAATAGTGTCTTTGCTACGATTCCAGTGTGACCTATGGCTTCAGAGTTTTTAGTGCCAGAACATAAAAATTTTGTTATTCTAAAGTAACAGTAGCTGTGTGTGTTCACCTTAAATTTAAGGCCAACATTCAGTGTTCTTTTACAATGTATATTCTGGTTTAAAAAAAGTTGGCTATTTGTGCAAATGTACAGAACTATAACGTGTGACCATGAGGATTTTTCTCCTCCTGCAGGCAGTGCTGTAGCCTCAGTAGCTGTTGATCCCAGCGGGCGACTCCTGGCTACAGGCCAGGAGGACTCCAGCTGTATGTTGTACGACATCCGGGGGGGTCGGATGGTGCAGAGCTACCACCCCCACTCCAGCGACGTTCGCTCCGTTCGCTTCTCCCCGGGGGCTCACTACTTGCTCACGGGGTCATACGATATGAAGATCAAGGTGACAGACTTGCAAGGTAATGTGCTGCAAAGGATCATAGGCTCATTTTCCATTTGGTGCCTTTAATGTTGAAGTTGAGATCTTGGTTCCAAGATCAGGTTTTACTTTAAATGGGGAGAAAAACAGTAGAGCTTTGAAGGGTTTGACGTGTGTATATGTGATTGTGTTTGTTGGCAATTGGCTAGTTGTGTAGCTAAAAGTGCAGGCTATGAACTAAATCTTGCTTTGGTCTCATTACAGTAAAAAAAATTATTAACACTGTTGCCTAGTGAGATGGCCATTGCTTTCAGATAGCATTCATAAATTTGAAACTTTAAAAAGAGTACGTAATTTTAATTTTTATTGGAAAGAGTTAAGAAGAGGGAAGATATCGGGTATATCTAATTGACTTCATTTTCTTGTCCATTAAACTTTAATCACTTTTTGTGAAAACAATGAAGGTCTGCATTTTTAAGTTGTCCTGTGTCCAGAAACACCTAAAAACTGAAACAGTGGGGCCCTGTGTTATGCTGTGTGTATGTGAATGGGGGGGGAATCGAGTGCTTCATAAGATGAAATACATATGAGCTTCACTAAACAAATAAGTAAAAAAAAAAACCACAAAAAAACCCACTCAAGAGCTGGGGTATAAATTCATGAAATGACTAATGATTTCTGTTCCTCTGCCACAGGGGACCTCACGAAGCAGCTTCCTCTGATGGTGGTAGGAGAGCACAAGGACAAAGTTATCCAGTGCAGGTGGCACACGCAAGATCTTTCCTTCTTGTCGTCGTCTGCAGACAGGACTGTAACCCTTTGGACCTACAATGGTTAGAGTGCAAACAAAGGCAACCTATGCAGCTAAAGCACAGAGACCTGAGACTACAGAACTGTCCAAACAATAATAATGAGGCATTGAGAGCAGCAGTTGAGCGGGAGAGTGTCTTATCAAGAAGAGGGGCACTTGTCACTGGTTTTTCTGGTTTCTAGGAGGTCTTGGTGTTTTTAGTATATTCTTTTGCAGTGCTTCCAGTCTTCCATGTTGAACTCATGCTGCTGTGACCTATTGTAGTCTTGTTGCCAAAGTCTATGAGGAGAACTCTTATGTTGTTGATGTGCACTCAGAGTAACATGAATGATGTGTTTACAGTTTGGTATTAATTGCATTCCTTGGTCTTTGCCTCAATGAGAATTTTGTACAGAACTTAAGTTGAACAACACTTTAATCAAGTCTGTATGTAACTAGTTACACACACACACACACACACACATGTAAAACTTCCACTGTTTTTTCAGGTTCATTGTATTCATCACTCCTCAACAAGAGATCAGACTTTATAACATCTCCACAATTTCAGTGTTTTTAGTAAAAACATCTGAACTTTAAAGGCTGACTAGGCAGCAATCACATCTTGATTATGGTCCATTATATAGTGTGGGATTTCTTCTTTCTTTTCATCTAACCTGGGAAAAATGTTGCTGTTTTTACTACATAACATTGTTTTGAACAAGCTAACATGTTGGAGGGGGAAAAAGTAAAATATTGACTTTTTTCAGTAGAAACATGTAATATTTTACTTTTTGAATGCAACAGAATACCTCTGTGTATAATGTACTGTAGAAAAGAGTGGATTGGCAGCAGTTGTCACAGTGAGCTTAATGGCTATCAATTTTTCAAGTAAAAGGGATACCATTAATGCTATAATAGAAACCAGCATGGCTTAAAATGCTATGTCTGCATGATAATTTAAGAATTGTTTAAATTCCCAGTTCAGAAGCTTATCTGAATTTTATTTCTTGCACTGTTTATGTATGGGAAACTGCAGTTCTATTTCTACAAAACTTTAGATTCTAATGTTTATGTATTGTTATATTTTCATATTGTACAGTTCCTTTTACTTTTTAAAATATAAACCTTAAACTTTGGGTTATTTATTTATTTGAACTGCAGTTAAGTTTTGGATTCTCTTGGTTACTAAATTATATGTGCACTGTAGCAAGCATTTTTAACTATCGTATAAAAGTGGAAAGGTAAATATAGAAGTGTATCTGTGCTATAATCTCAATAAAGACCTCCAACACCTGCATCCGTTTTGGCTGTTATTTTGGATTCTTAGTTCATAATTATTTGATACAACTGTGATACGGAATTAGACATATGACTTAACATACCAGAACTATAAAATACTCAAGAGTTTTGATATTGTTTCCCTATATTGAATTTTCAGTGTGATAATAATCTTCTTTATTTTTCTCAATTTCATACATAATGCTGCTTCGGAGGAAAATAGTGTTCCTGTGTTATTTATCTGTGGACAAAGCTGGCAGACTTAATTAGTACTACAACTAACTATGTAAAGACTGTCTTCTGCCATTAATTTTATTCCAGCTTGGGTCTTTAAAGAGCAGATCCAGATTTACATCCCTTGTTTTACGTCACAGCGTCTTGTGCCTGAGCTCGCATTTAGCGAAGGTAAGTCCTCCTCTATGTCTGTCTGGGACTGGAGGCGATTCGAAAGAAACGAAAAATCCCTCTACCGGAGGAGAGGGGCGGGGATGGAGCTGGGGGGAGTTGCTGGGGCTCCCTCGGTGCCGCGGGGTTGGGCGGGCGCGGGGCGGGCCCTGAGCGCGAGCCGGCGCTTGAGGGCCGGGGCGGCGCCTCCGCGGCCGCTGCTCCGCGGCCGTTCCCGGGGCGGGGCGGCTCCCCCGGGCCGGGGGAGCTGCAGGGCCGGGAGGAGCCGAGAGGAGCGCGGCTGTGGGGCGGCCCCGGGCCGGGTAAACACACCGAGATTCCTGCGGCCCTTCAGGTACGGCGGGCGGGGCGGGCCCGGGGCCTGCGCCGTGTTCGGGCCCGGGCGAGGCGCGGGAGGGCCGCTCGTCTCGGCGGAGCGCGGTGTCGCTGCCGAGATACAGGCGGCCGGGGCGGGGGAGGAGCGGCCGTGGCTCCGCTCTGTGGCCCTGTCCGCGCCTACAGCGCCGGCCTGTGCGGGGCCGGGCGGAGCCGCCCCGAGGGCACCAGGCCGTGCGTCCCGTCCGGTCAGAGCGCCGGGGTGCCCTGCAGGGCTGGCCAGCCTTGATTGTTGTACCGCGTGACGGGCGTACTGACCCTTTGTGGAAAAATAATGTGAAGGGTCAGCGAGCAGGAGTGCGTGCGGTGGCAGTAATTCCCTGGGGACGAGCTGTTCTGCACCCTTAGGAGCGGGACCGCTGGGGGAGCGCGGTGTATCGCCCTCAGAGAGGCCGGGGACAAGGGATGGCGCGGCACGGAGGTGGCGTGGCCATGCTCCGTTTTAAACAATGCCGCCAACGGGAACTAAGCCAGAGGAATGATCTAAAAAGTGACCGACCAAAAGCTGAACTTTGTTCTGTTAACTCGAAAATACGTGTCGCTTTTCACATCCCCACGTGGGCTAATGAAGTAGAACCTGTACATGCTTTACATGTGTGACTAAAGTCACTCAAACCACCTAAACGTGAAATGACATCAACTGAAACGCTACCTTTCCCCTCCCTCAAAGAAAACAGTATAAATATAGGTTACGAGGGATGGGAGGTCAGGGGAGACTTCACCTTTGTACCCTGGGACTGTCGACGGTCTGTGCTTATCTCTTCCCTGTAGGATGCCTGTTGGGTAAGGCTCGAACACTCGGCCGTAGCAAGTGCTTCCTCGGGAAATTCAGAGGGCCAGCTTGTGTTTGTGATCGTGCTTTAAGCCATAGATAGTCAGCTCCCAATGTTATGTATTTGCTGTCATCTGTATTATTCATATTTTTGTGTTTGTGCACTCCTGCAGACACTATGTAGCACCAGCAATCCAAGAGCCTGTGTTTCTTTTGCTTACCAAATAACACTGTTTGCACCTAAGAGTTATTGCATGAGACTGGGCTTGTGATCTGGCCATGAATCCTGGAGGAGATCTGCACAGGTTTATTGTATTTAGCAATCCTGAACTCCATGTTACACCTGCTGATATCTGTGGTCAGTTATATTGATCTGGTTATGTAGTACAGTTTAATTGATGCATATTATTGCTGGCAATTTCCTTGGGGGGGGGGGAAGAGGGAAGCGAAGTTTAACCTGTTTAACAGAAAACTGAGTTTTTAAGCAGCACCAGAGAATACTTCTTTCATGTAAGATTGTTGCATGTTACACCCTGACCTAAATATGTGGATTTCTTGTTACATTCAGTGATACAGGATGCTGTTCCCTCTGGTGTTGTGTGCAGTTATGCTGGTAGGGAGCGGTAAAGTTCAAGAAGATGAATGGATTGACCCCACGGATATGCTCAATTATGATGCAGCATCAGGAACAATGAGAAGACCTTACAAGGTAGAGAAAGAAAGGGTGTATGAATACATCTCTCCCAAACAGTCCTTCAGCCACATGCTGTTGAAAGATTGCTCTTAAATGGTGACATTAGATAATGTCAGAATTATGATATTTTTAAGGTCTTACTATGTTGTATCTGAATCCATTCACAGAAAAGTCTTTTGTGTTCATAGTTAAAATTGCAAGGGAAAAATAGCGATCTATGTTATTGTAGTTAGCTCAGGACCTTTTCCTGTTAAGTTTCTGTTGCACATTGATCCAGTCACAGCAACCAGGCTTTTTGTCTTTTTGCAGGTGGTGCTTGATTTATGCAGGTTGTGGCACCACAAGTTACTGCTCTGAGAAGTACTGGGTTCAGCAGCTCTTGCTAGTTTCTCAAGTATAGTATTAAATATCTTGAAAATCAAGTTCCTACCTGATAACAGTTGGGGGAGTTTATGGTTGCATTTTACTTTAATTAACCAGTTTCACAGCAGTATGGTAATAAAGCACATTTCTCGTGTGAGTGTGTTGTGAAAGTCACAATGTGTTTTGTAATGCTAGACATCAGTTTTCAGAAGCAAGGTCAGAATAGGGGTTGAGTGCTGTACTGTTAGTGATTTGTGAACATTTAGGAGAAGATGAAGTAGGAAAAAAACTGGTTTTAATATGGTGAATCATCTCAGTTGTCCTGCGTGAGGGATGGACTCTACATAGATGCATGTTGTTAATCAAATATGTATGTGCACACATGGCACTGTAAACTGGGGTTGGTTGCACGGGCGCCTTTGATTTTTGTCATTATTCAGCTTTCAAGTTTGAATGATACTATTTAACCACTTTAGAATGTAATTTTCTGAAGTTAAAAAATGCAGACTGCATTATTTCTCTCCACAGCATTCCTCTTCAACCTCCACCTGCCTCAAGTCCACCTGACAGTCATTAACATCCCTAAAATTCAGCACCAAACTTTGGAGTCTTTAAACTTGGAGCCCAACTGCTCCAGCTTTTATACAAAAACTAGTAGTTTTACTGTTGTCTCTTACAAAAATAGAACTTCTGATCTTAAAGGAGAAAAATGCCTGCTTTGAGTTAATCCATCTTTTCAGGATTTCTTTTCTGCTCTGCAGTGAGTTTTTAGGTAGGCAGGCTGTGGGGGCCGTCCGAGTCCTCAAGACCAAACTTGGTTTCAGCATGAGTCACTGATTTGTGCACTGTTGTGCTTCCTTTTGGAGACTTCCCTCAACGTCCACTCCTGGTTGTGTAGAAGCAGCACTGCTAAAACTGGGTCTGAGTAATTAACAGAAAGCATAGAGTGTTCTGGAGCAAAGAGGGAATGTGACAGGAGAGGCCTGCATCCCAGATCGGGGGATTGTGTTTACTTGCAGTCTGGCTGGCTGCGTGGCCAGCTGGGCTGGGAATTTGTCTGGCTGGAAGCTGCCCCTTTGCTTGCTGAGTCAGTTTTTAGCCAGTCCAGTTATCTAATCTGATGCTCTGTGTGGTTCACCAACACTCTAAGGAGGGGAAAGGGCGGGTGGGGGAGGACAGGCCTCACCTTTTGAAGGCAACAGGCATTTACATAAACTTAAAGCAATTGTCCATCTGGAGCCTAGAATAACAGCAGAGAGGCAGATGGAGTATCACTGGGAGAGTATTAGCAGAAAAGATCACTCAGATTTTAGCTTCTTTGCTCCTTTTAAAGGGATCTGACAATAGAAGTGTAACAGGGCACGTTTGATCAAATTATCAGATTCTAAAAATACATGTTTTTCTTCTGTTATTTTAGACAAACTATCATGACTCTGAGGATAAGACTGTGGATACAGTCAGTACTGAAAACTCACCAAGTTGTTCCAGGACAATAGATTCCCTGCAACAGAAGGTTTGTTACAGAACTCCAGAATATTTTCCAGTCTTTAACAGTTTGTGCTTTCTGACAGTGCTTTTTCTGGATAGTACAGAACAGGTGCATTGCTGGCATAATTTATGAGAGACTGTCCTTTATGTAGGGGAACCTCTTTATTCAGAGGAGAGACTGAAAGTGGTCTGAATTCAATTCCAAATTGTTGCTCTCCTTCCACGGTCTGTTTCCTAAAATATTTTATGTCACACCATGCTGCCAAAAGCCAAGGTTGTTTTCAGGTTATTCAGTACATGGAAAGCAGCATCTTCAGTAACTGCATATGCTTTTTATCTGGCATACTAATCACAGAATCATTACTAAACTAAAGAAATGTGCCCCTGTTGATCCTGAGTTTAATGTGTTAGTGTGGGGGGGTTTCTCCTATGAATGAGCTGGTTTGAGCAAAGTGAATAAGTGTCTTTTGCTTGATTGCAGATTGCAGAATGTGAGAAGAGGAATGCCAAGTCACAGGAAAGCCGTAGCTTTTATATTTTTAAGCGATACTTGAATAAAATTTTAAATGAAGCTGGAAAACTTGGCCTTGTAAGTATTTAAACAGTCATTTAAAAAAATTAATTAGAATTCATATTACTACTTTATATGGTTTTCACAGTTATCAAGTATTGCTTAATTATTCTGGTGTATTTTAAATTAAAATGAAGGGAACTGAATGGCACAGGAGAAGGTAATAGCAGTGTGTGCATCCAGTACTGCTCAGGAGACACAGTTGCCATTTGATATGTAAAGCATCCAGAGGAAGGCTGTGTGAATCCAGTGTATCTAAATATCTGTTGCTGGGATGCAGCTACAGGAATACCTTGTTCAGTTCACATTAATGGTTGTTCAGCTGGAGTGGCTGCATGGTACTTACTTACTTGTTGGGTGGGCTCTTTATTATATTGTCTTTGGAGATTTTTTTTTCTATTCAGAGGTAGAAGAATTAATTTTTAGTAATAAGCAAAATTAATATTTAATAAAGAACATTATATTTAGCAATGTGAAATTTCTTATTTCAGTATTTAATAGCTTTTGTTTCTATTATCCAGCTGTGATCGGGGCACACATAGCATGTATATCATTATTATTGTTAGTGAGCCATGGTTTTAAAGTTTTAAGAACAGGTGAGATAATTAACTTCATTTCTATTAGTTTATTGCTGTAGAATTGAAGGAGTACAAACCAGTTGAACTCGAGTATATAGTTTAGAAGAATGAACAAAAAGGACACAGAATCATAGTTTTGTCCCATATTTTCATCCTGCAGTCTGCTTCAGAAAGGTTCTGGTACAGCATGAAGGGTATATAATCAGGTTTTTGCCTAGGGATGCACTTCTATTTCCAAATAAGCAGCTTTTAACGTTATTTTGCTTTGCTTTTAATTCAGCCTGACGAAAACGTGGGCCAAGTCCACTACGACGCCGAGATCATCCTTACAAAACAGACATATCTGGAGATCCTCAGGTTTCTCAATGAGGAAAGCTGGCAGCCAGGTGCCATGGATGATGCACTTAGTGATATTTTGATCAATTTTAAGCACCATGATTATCAAGCTTGGCACTGGAGATTTGAGGACACTTTTGGAATTGACCTATATAATTTGTTTTTGGTAAGAGAATAAAGGGGGGTGGTTGTTTTTGATTGCAGTTTTCTCCAGTTTCTCTGGGGAAGTCTAGTCAGTGAATATATATATATATTATAACCATCTTAACTCCACATGGAAAGCAGTTCTTTCCATCCTACTTCAGTGAGTCATGGTTTTTTTCATGGTTGCTGAAGGAAGAGGGGATGTATTCATTTTAAGTAAGAATTCAAGGTTTTTATTCCTATGGTCATCTTTTCTTACTGTAGCTTTGTGGGGTTTTTTTCTGTTATGCTTTTTTTTCTCTTCTTTTTGTCTTATATCTGTGCTGCCTGACTCATTAGGCTCTAGCACTTTCTTATCACTAGAACTGACATTTCATGCATTACAGATTTTCTGGGTTTCTCTCTTGTTCAAGTAGATGCTGAAGTTGTTGGCTTCTGCAGGAGTTGGAATATATTTACACTGAAACAAGTATATATTTGAACTCTTACAGGCTCTTGCAAATTTTATGGAACAAATTGTGGAGTGTTGGAGAGGAGAGCGTGACTATGGAATTATAAAGTGCTAAGCTGAGGATCTCTGATAAGCTGAAGCTCTCTGAACAAAGCTTTACAATTCAGAATATGCTGATGTTTTATAGTGACATAATCTTGAAAGGAGCCTGTCTAGATTTGAGGGGTCCATGGAAGCCAAATCACAAAAGCAAGCTGTCTGTTGGTAGCAAAACCTCACTGTTAGGGGTCCTCAGATGGTGGAGACTGTGAAGTGCTTCTCTGAGGTCTTGCTGCTGTTACACAAACTGTAACTTTGTCTCTTAACCAAAGTGCAGGAGTTGGCAGCAGTTGTTCTGTGGTTCATACCAGGCACATACTACTCAAGCAGTGACTGACACCAATTTTATAATTTAAAAGTGTGGTAGGTAACGTGATAAACATCATAAGGAAGAAATAACTCAGTATCACAAGAAAGAAATGAGCAGCTGCAGTGTAAGGCTGTGATAGGAATGACTAGTAATGCCATGAAACTTCTGCCTTGTGCTGCACAGATGTGCGGTGAAAACAAGGAAAAACTGTAAATGACACTAGAAAAAACAAAAGTTGGAAGTTTCTTCATGTGTACTGGCAGTAAGCTTGGAAAATGCCAAATCTGGATCATAATTTTTTCCTCTTTTCTTTTTCAGCTACTCTTGTGCTTAGTGTGCATTGTAACTGTAATAGCTACAGAGCTCTGGACACGTATTCTTTGGTTTGTTCAGCTAAAACGTCTTTTGCTAATAAGTTTTTTCATCAGTTTTGCATGGAATTGGCTTTACTTGTATAAGGTAAGGTCTATAATCTTCTTGTCTTTTAGGCTTAAAATTTTAGAGTTATGAGGAAGTTAAGGTTATTTAGTTCCCTTAGGTAGTTTACATAAAGCTTTTAATTAACCACAAAATAAATAAAGGGATTAACATTTTGTTTTGCATGCTGATGGGTGTGTTAGGCTTAAAGAACAAAAGAAATTCTGAGAACTTTATCCTACAGTAGAGGTGCCCAAAATTCATAGAGTACTAGAATAGAACTCTGATTTCACTGTGTGACCTTTGACTAAAGCAGCTTGGTAGAAAAGTTATATGAAAATATATTGTGAGGAGTTTTTTCTTTTTGAAGATTCCCTGTGTTTGAATTGCCAAAGGACTAAACTCCAATATTCAAAGATACAAGTTCAAGGCAAAAGTCTCAGATTCCATTTGGAGGATAACTCAGAGGTAGCCATCATGATGGGTTTTGTCCACTCCCAGGAGGTGCTTGGAGTTGAACTCCATTAAATTGTTAGCAAACTTCTCTTAATATATATTTACATGGGGAGTTACCATTACAGGGGGGTGTAATGGGGAAATTATAATTGACATGGGGGATTATCCCAAGCTGGCTAAGAGCAAACAGGGACAGCTGAGGTGCAGCACTGCATGGATGCAGGTTCTCTTTGTTTCACAAGTCATTGTGTTTCCCTCAGTTGGCCTTTGCACAGCATCAAGCAGAAATTGCGAAAATGGGGCACTTTGATAACATCTGTGCAGAGAAGTTGGACTGGCGAGAAAGTCTTTTTGGTAAGTACTTGTTTCGTTATTTTGTAATAGTATTTAAGATCACAAAATAATAGTATCCAAGGATAGTCACATATCTTCATGAGTAGTACACTGAATTTTCCTCAATACATGATTCTGTGGTTTTACCATTTTTCCATTCCATTAGACTTTTCTAGGCCTTTGGAGGAGAGCTGATCACAAAACTGTACTTGGAGCATGTCACGGTGTTCCTTCTTTTTCTTTTAACTTACCCATGATTATTTCCCCAGCTCCCCTCCCCAGAACCATCCAGCCATTTACCAAAGACAGGTGGGCAGAGCTCATGAAAAGGGTTGTTTTCTTTCCATCTGCCAGGCCTGTGAGTACAATGGACTTGAGGAATTAGATCTGTAGCTGTTTTACTCGAGTGTTACTATTTTACAGAGAAAGCTGATTTTTTTTTTTTATTAGCTGTAATTAGTATCCAGTGCTATAGCTGGTAGATGACTGGTGGCAACTCTTAAGGACTGCTTGTTATGGTCTTCCCTTTGTAATTTATTGACTTTGATTATTCTGTTTATGAAAAATTTCGATGATTCATGTTCTGACTGCAGTAATACCAAACTACAGAAACACTGATGTTGTAAATGACTTGTTTATAATGTAAAAGTTTCCTTAAGAAGTGAGACTTTCTGCCTGTAAATAAAATAGACCCTTGAAATCTAGCAAGCAAAACAGAGAATTTTAATCTCATCTGCAGACTGACAGATGAATAATAACACTGGGAATGGCACTGTTTCAGTAGCTGTGCACACACTGTGCTAGATAATTGTTCTCACAGATGAGACTCTTTCCCCTGAGGCTTCTAGGGAATAAGTTCATCAAATAAAGAGAACTTTCTTGACTCTGCATGTGAGAACTTCAGGTTCTTTTTTCTTTCTAGCCTTCCCTCTCCTTCCTCCATCACTATGACTGGATAAACTACACTGCCGAGCTGATCTCAGAATTGTAAAAATAAATCTGAGCTTTGAACCGTATCTAGAAGAGCTCTCTTACATCTGTAATTGAAATGCTACTTTCTCTACTACTGCTGTGTCATAGAATGTATTTTTAAGAAGTTGTAAAACTATGTCTCTGCTTTGACAGAATGGCTTAGAAGCACATGGACGTTACAGGACGATCCCTGTCAGAAGTATTATGAAACTCTACTTGTAAATCCTATTTTGCTGGTTCCACCAACAAAGGTACATGCCAAGTCCAAAGGGACTGTTCATGTTGATGTTTGTTGTTTGTGTGACAACACTGTTTTTCTATTTGTATTTTTCCAGGCCTTGGCAATTACTTTCACCAACTTTGTAACTGAGCCTTTGAAGCATGTAGGGCAAGGTATTGGTGAATTCATCAAGGCACTAATGAAGGAGATTCCATTCGTTCTGCAGGTTCCAGTACTAATTATGATGGCTCTGGCTGTCCTGGTTTGTATACATTTATCTTATGTTTAAGAGCTCAGTTTTATTTTTTATATATTATTTTAATTTATATTTATTATCTATTATTTATTTGTTATTTTTACTTAACACAGATGAAATTACTTCTACAAGGCAATTTTTTCTTGACCAAGGCTTCACAGTACAGGTGGTTTAGCAATTAAAATAGCCAAGTTTGTATTCAAAACACAACTCCCCCCCTCTCCCCAAGTGGGATAAAATGGCATTAAACTGCTTAAAATCTAAGACTCTATGACAGTTTATTGCAGCTTAGTTCCCATTTCTTCTTTGTGTCATTACACAGAGATGCATATAATTGGCATTTTGTACACAAAAGCATTGAGTTAAAACCTTCAACAACTTCAGTGTAGCACCAACAATGAACTGCACCGAATGTGGCAGTTCCTGCAGTGTGGTCAGACTGTAGAAAGCTTGAATTTTACTGCAGCCCTTCTGATCACCTGAGCTTTTCATTCAGGGTCTTGTAGATGCCTGACTTTGATATCTATGTGAGAACCACAGGCTGCAAGTATGTGGTGTTTTGTTCAGCTTGGTTTTTTCCCTCCCCCAGGCTTTTTGCTATGGTGCAGGATCATCGGTGTCTGCGTTAAGATACTTAACATCTTCTCAGAAGAAAAGTCTTCCTCCACCTGATAGTCAACAGGAGCAAATAGGCTTTGGGCAGTACGATGGGAGGCAATCAGAGGACTATTACTTGCAGAAGCACCCGTATGTGTACAGAGGACACCAGGACAGAGGAGATGGCTCTGCGAGACCTCCCCTCACTGTGAGAGCAGCAAATGGCAGCAGGAACCCCGACACGGCACAGACCAGCGATGAGCCGGACACACACGTACAAGAGTCTCACAAACCAGAACCTAATGTTAGTCCTGGTGCTCTTTGAGCTGGGATTAAATTGGATAGATTTCAATGTCACCTGATAAACACGCTTAAACAACAAGCTTAACCCAGATCCTGGGGAGAGAGGAGTTAAGGAAGTACATGTTTCCTGATAGAACAGTTTGGTAGAGCTGTCTTGGACATGTTTCTTTCTGGAAAAATACTTTGCAATGGCTAATTGGCAGGAAACTACTGAATTAAAACTCTTTAAGACTTCAGTTTTGAGAGATCAGTACTTATGTCAGCCTGGGCATTCATGATTACCCCCAGGAGAAAGGGGGAGGGAAGTGCTGACTTTTTTGTAAACTAGAGAAAACTCAAAACAGATTTATACCCTACATTGTGTATATTTACATGCACTGTTACCCCAGGGGAAAAAATTATACTACTCATGCTTTGGGTGAGCTCTACCCCTTGAGCTGAGGTGCCCTTGAAGCCATAGATGCTGTGACTTTAGATAGCTTAATTAATAATTATTATTAATTTTTTTACAGAATAGGTTGTACACTGAGTCTGAAGTTCATAGACAAGAAATTCTCAAAGCTGAAAACCATACTGAGGAACCTGCAGTTGAGCAGCAGAAACAGGAGACAGGCAAAGCAGAGCGAGAGGCTGGAGAAAACTGTGATCCCAATAAAAACCTAGAAGGGAAAAGCTCTGCGATGGAGCAACGTGAAGAGAAGGAAAAGAGCATTTTACGCGACTCCCAGGAAGGAGACTAAGGAAGGCTCGAGCTCTGCTGTAAGTGTTGTCTAATCTTTGGTTGTCATGTACTTGCTAATTCTGCTCTGGTTCTCCAGTGTCAGAAAGAGAACATCAGTAAGGTGTAAGGTGGGGTTGTAAAATCTGGGAGAGTTACAGGTACTGTGTCTGGAATTTGAAATAAATGTGTTAAGATAATAATATACGTTTAAGTGGCCAAGAAAACAGGCTTATGGGGTGTTGCTACTTGTTGGAAATCAAGTTTGTGTAGTAAGTTTTGGGTAAAATTAGATTCTCAGTGGGGAAGCACTGATACTCTGATGTAGCAAACACAAGCCTAGCCAGGTAACTGTCCAGCAGCCTCAAGGAAGTTACTGATATTCCTGTAATTCACATAACACTAATTACAGCTCAGATGGAGATCTCGGGTCTGTCTTTGGGTTTACAGTCTGTAAAACCAGTTGGCTGTTTGTCGGCTCAGTTTTAGGACAGCCAACTGATTTTCTCCTAGTTTAATGATTTGCAGAGTGAGAAGCTGATGTGTCAGATGAGTTTTAGGGCAATTCAAAGCTGAACAGGGAATAGGAAGCAGAGTAAAAGCATCAAAGCTCAGGATGATAAACTGATTGGTGATTTTTTTTTTGAAGAACATTCTGACGTTACTCCTTACAAGCAGAGGGAGGAGTTTTAGTTTCAGTAGGATTCAGATTTCAGTGCCTAAAAAAAGCTGCAAGAGAATATTTATAAATCTTTCAGTAATTGTAAAATAGTTTGAATTATGTGTCTGTTTATTCTTACATTGTCATTTCCCTCTGAAGCTAAAATTAACTGTAGGTTCTTCTCTAGGGGTATAATACTTCAATAAAAACAGGACATCATTTATAAATACCCACCTTTGCTGTTAAAATCAGTGGCTTCTAACTGAAGGTACCTACAGTTAAACCACGCACAGCCCTCAGGGTTCCCCAGAACTGCCTCGGGACTGGGATCTACTGCAGGGAAAATGAAGTTACAGTGGCTGTTCCCCAGAACTACCCCAGCATAGCACATCGTTAGCAAGAACAGAAGGAGTTGAGGTCAGGTAATAAGCAGCCTATGAGCATTTACAGCATGTGACACTTGAAATTCAGGTACTGCAGGAACTACACTGTGTCCCTGGGAGTTCGTGCCAAGTGCCCACCACCCCTGTGATTCTCTGGTGCATGGACTTGTACCACACCATCTGTAGAGCAGCATAAGCAGCTGTTACTTGGAAAGAAGTACTTCTAAAAACTTCTCCTGATTGTAAAACTGTGCTGAGTTAATGTAAGAACCACTTCACTAAGTATTACCAAAAAAACCCATCATGTTTTGAAAAAACTTATTTTTTATTAAACAGAACTAAAACCAGGGTTTAATTTTTTTAATAGAAATGATTGTTTCTTCCAAACTGTGTTTCTGCAAAGACAGACTAACTACCAAAGCTATTTCTCAATTTTTTTTATTTTTTAAAAAAAGTATAAAAGAAAACAGGACCTTTTTTTCAAGAGGTACAAAGCGGGGGGGGGGAAATCAAGTTTTCTTTAAAAACAACATAAAAATTTAGGTCTTATACTAGATTGAGACAGTAGTAGAATCCACACATGAGCACTGATAACCTTGACAGAGAAAAAATTAATGTTGATAGACTAGAGACAGTTAAGAGGGAGAGACAGTAATGGTATCTCAGACTGCTATAAAAGCAGCTGCCAACTGCATGAGCAGGGGCAACTCTATAACTACCAGTCACACGTGTGATGCTGCTGCTATTTCTATGGAAAATCATTAGAAAGGAGACAAAACTACTCATTGCAGTCATCTTTAAAAAGGCAAACAAAAATGATACCTAAGATGCTGCTGTACAGTACATTCCTGTGTGTGCGTCTTCAGCTAGAATTTGGTCCCTTTATAGCTGGGGGTAAATGGACTCTCTGTTCATCCATTCTCTTAGCTTGTGATCGTAAAATGAGGCTGAAAAAATCCTCATCTGGTACAGTGGATCCTTTTGCAGATGCTGGAGGAGCACATCTTTGATCATCCAGTCTGGAACCCTACAGACAGACCAAGAGACAGAGCTGCATATTTACAGGGACAGATATAATAAATGAACAATATAAGTGAAAAAACTCATAAAAACTTTTGTTTTTAGATTTAGAGCTATTATATGGATTTAATTTTAAGTTTCGTTTCAAGCTAAACTGGTCAAATGAAGTTACTAAGAATGCAAGTTAAGCTAAAATGTCCGTATGTATCTGAAAATACTCCCCAACTGTCCTATTGCAGAATGAGATTTAAGTGTCCTTTGTCCAGAAGAAGAATTTTAGCACTACTATGCGGTATTTGTAGTCTCATATACAGAAAATATAGTTGTCTTCCTTTCCTTATACAGGGAGTAAAAAATGGCCCCACAGATTTGGAAAGGCAATACTGAAATACACCTCCACACTGTAAGGGCAGGAACAGTTCAGTGACAGAGTTACAGAGCATGGGATGGTTTCTGTGCTCCTTTCACACAACTGCCCTCCTGGCCAGCTCCTACAGGCTCCAGGTCAGGCTGCAACAGCTACGGCAGCTCCTGTGCCTGAGCTGGGAATTAGCATTCTCTGTCAGTGTAGGAAAAGCTTTCAGTGCTGGATGGACCTTCAGACAAAAAGTCTCAAAGGACAGCAACCCTTTTGTTGCTGTTTAAACAGAAGCTAGTGCTTCTGTTTAAAGCACTAGCCTCCATAATGATGAGAGGGGATTAAATGTTTTTCCATGCCTTAAAGAGACAAAATATATCATACTAATTTCTAGGTTCTTTGCTTGACTCAAAGGAGTAAACAGATAAGCTGCTAAAACAGAACATGATATTTTATCAGGTTGAAATTCAATTCCAGGTGCTTCTTTTCACCCCAGCTAACATACTTACCTTTGGAGAACTCAGTATCTGAATTGTGTATTTTGAGATGCTTATCAACTCATTTAATTAAATTCTTTTTGGTCTAATTGGTATATATACCATGCTCTAATTGACAATCAGCCATCTCACCTGCATATTGCTATGAACTATCATTTACACTAAACATAATGGGAATGATGACCAAAACTTGGAATACTAAATCCTTTAATTTCATTTCATAGGATTCCTGGTATATCAGGTGCCTTACACTTAAAAATCATTTTAATATTCATTTTAAGAGCCTCAGTTGTTTTCCTTCACTTTTTAAGGATTTTTTCTAGAAATAGTTACCATAATATACATTTTTGTTACTTGACATAGTTACCATGGTATATATACCAAATTTACACTTACTAGACACTGGATAATTTAAAAAAAAAAAAATCAAAACAAGAAACAGAAATTGTAAAAGAACCCAAAGCTTGGGGAAAAAATCCTAATATTTTGTTATATTCTTCCTTATCTGCCAAATCAGTATGTATCTTAAATCACATGGTAACCAAGCAACTCAATAGCAGGAGGCACAAATCACATCCCCAGAGACTCAGAAGCTGAAGAACTTTTGTTAAGCACTGACCTGGCATTTTATCAATATATCAAAGAAGTCATCATCCAGCTCCCTGCTGTTGCTGGCCATGAGGTGCCCCAGCACGGCCTGGCTGTCGCGCTGGGGGAGGCGCAGCCCGGGCAGGTTGTTCAAACTGGCGCGCTGGTCGTCCAGCCGGCGGCTCTGCGAGCTCGCCAGGAGGTCCAGAAACTCATCTGTGTGTGGGGACACCACAGAAGTGGAAAAGGCTGGGGAGCAGGAAGAAAACAAGTTAGCCCAGAAATAACTGTAACATTTCTGAAAAAATTTCTGTAGTGAGTCGTGCACGCAAATACATTTTGAAAATGGCATTTGGCAGAAACTCAAGTCAGATACGGATTTTACTTCAAAAAAAAAATTACATTTTCGCATTGTTTTAGGTGGAGTAGAGGATTTTGCCACTGAAGCAGCTGGGAGTCTGTTCTTCTCCTGGAAGTAGCACCTCTGGTCGTCCATTCTGTTGCTCTGGAATCGACTGAGCAGATCAAAGAACCCTTCATCTGCCATTGTCTCTCGACTGCTTTTCTGAAAAGGAGAAAAGATTTAGGGGTATTTGGAACTTAAGAGTATCTAAAGCTGGGACAACTGCATCAGAGTTTAGTCCAGTCCTGTTTCATATTTGCGTATCTGATATCTATTAAAATCAATTTTTTTAGTCATCCCTTTCTATACACAGAGATTTATCATAAGAGGAGATATAAGAATATGGCAGCATTTTTGTAAGGTATAATATATTAGAAACATTTCATTCTCTCACGTGGAAAGAAGCAGTGCTTGGATCATGGTACAGCTGGAGTTATTCCTCCTCAGCCATTAATCCACTGAAAAAAACCCAAATGCCCATGACAGAAGAAAAGCAACAAGAACAGCAATGAACAGTTTCCATTGTCTCCTCAGGTTTATGATCAAATGCCTTTTATTTTTAACTGAGTTCTGTCAAGAGTGCAATAATCTAAAATGTCCAAAATATCTCCCACTGCTAGATTTTGTTAAGTTTAGAGAAGCAGTGTCTAGAAGAGACTTAGAAATAAAATACGTGGGTAAGCTGAGCTCTAACATTAGAAAATCCATGAGGAATACAATGGTTTCAGTGTTAGGAAAAGCTTAAAGCTGGCACCACCCATGAGACAGCTGTAGAATGGAAGGTTCTGCATGTTTTACAGAGCCACAGTGTTTAAATGAAGTTAAAGTGAAATGGACAGTTGCAGGAATGTGTTTTCCATAATTCTGATCAGACAAAGATGAGTGAAGGCGATGATCTCCACAGCTCACCAGACCTACCCTCTGGGAGTTGGGAAGTCGATGATCAATAGAATTACTGGCATCCTGCAAAACTTTGGAAGTGGTGCTGGTTTTGTACTTTTTGCCTTTTAGTCGATTTACAAAATGCAGTTTTGCTGAAGGTTTGGCAACCAGTGGTTTCTGTTTAGCAAGAATCTCACTGTTCCAGTTCTGAACCTAAGAAAACAAGAGTCATGAAATTAAGCCTTGAGATTTTAATTACCTCTTACTTGCTGCTGCTTCTCCTTCCCAAAATGAAGCAGCTTTATTTTGTTCATCCAACCACAAGGATGTTAAAAGTTTGGGTTTGGTTCTGTTACTTGACCTGGGATTAGTGAGCTGTTGTTGGCTGGAGCAGGTTAGTGCTGTTACTGATTAGGCTGAGAACTGTTGTGTGACACCTGATGGATTAAAATGTGATCAAATAGTGTATTTAATTAAACACACTGAAGTTGTCCTTGCTGACTGCAGTGCAGGAAAAACAGTTATAATGTAAATGCTGAACTGCAGACACAGCTGGTATTTCCCACCTAACATTCTTAAAACTGGAAAGAAAAGAATTAAAAGCCCCCATATTACAAAGTGTCAGAGCAAAAAAACCCTTATACCAACCCAGATACTCAACAAGCCTTCCTTGAAGTCCTTCATATACACAAACTTCTCAGTAAAGACTGAAGAGGGAAAATAATGCCAGCACAAGAGCAAACAGGAATGACCATCGTGTTTCACTAAACATCAGAATGCATAGCTTTGTCAACCTGTCAGATTTTCCCTAAAATATCTTCTAAAATAAATAGAATTATCCACAAAATAGCTTTATCCACAACTGACAGACTTATAACTGAGTAAAAACAAAACAAAACCTTTTCTTTCCTGATTCAACATCACAAAGCATGAACACAGTCACAAATCTTCCAGCAACTGTGCCTACTGGATTGCCTTTTCAAGGCTTCCTGAGCACCCACACACAGACTGTGACTCCAAGAAGATGGCATCCTGTCCACTGAAACCCTAGTGCTCCTGGTGTGCATTGCTGTAGATACCAAGGATTTCCATGGAAGAATCTACTCAATAAGTACGTTGAAAAAAAGTCCTTTATAAAGTGCTAAACTGCAATAGTAGATTAAAGCCAAAAATCTACAGTAAACAGTCTTTCTAAACTGGTACCCAAAGCAGGTCTTGAGCGTTAGCGCTGACTTCAGCTGTACCCACTGTCCATGTGCTTTGAGATTTTATTGCCTGTTTGATCAACATGATGACAGGCTTTGCCTCACTTGAAGAGAGGGGAATTAGATGTCCCAGTGTGGAGGGAAAAATATCAATTTCAGTGTGCCACTGGAGTCATTCATGTAGAACTGCCAGCCCACTACTGAAAGGCAGATAGAACTGAAGGAAAACTCTCATAGAGTGACACAAGGATTTTAATCAGGAACTCCTGTCTCTAAGAGATTTCTCTAAGCCTGGGGGGGAAGTTGCTTTGCTTATCAGTGACTCAGGTGCAGCATTTCTGCAATAGCACCCTGACTCAAGATGGATATTGAAGCTCCTGATGGCTTGCAAGTTGATTGAAATCCCAAAAGGAAAAAACCCATATATTTTAAGTGCCTATAAAATGACTGTAGCCAAAGAAAAAATGTTCAGAACAGCTGAACTAAAGCTTAGAAATTTTACTCTGAATCACTCATGCTGCAACCTCAAACCATCTCTATAAAGATATGAAAAGGAATTCCTTTGATGCACCTACAGGACCTCATTCTTTCTTATTTGTGCAGTGAATAAAGCAAGCTTCCCACAAGCCATTACAGCCATTATCTGTGTCACACACTCCACATCCACACAACAAAACTATTATTTGTTAGTATGGTTAGACCTGCTGTTATGTAACTCCTAAGATCAACTAAATTAAAAGGGGAGGCACATGGCACATCAGCAAACCCTTAGAAATGTTTCACTGCAATCTCAGCAGCAGAACAGAAGCAAAGTGCCAACCTTTTCTGGGGTTAATTTCATAAGTTCCATGTTCTCCATGCTGTGACGGCGTCCTGCTCTCGGTCTGGTACCTTCAAGAGAGAATCAAGTTCATCTTTTTATCATCAAAATTTATGGTGATTTATCATCAAAGCTGTGGCTGTACTCATCTAAGGTCCAAGGCACAGCAATTCTGACTTCCAAAACAGTGCAGGTAAGTATATCAGCAAAGAATAACTAACCACTAGTAAAAGCAGCTTACAAAACCCACCCAAATCTAAGCTACCTAAGTTGCTTTCATAGGACATGAGAGAAGGACCATGGACCTTTGAAAAGAGGAACAGCAAATGGACTGGGTTCTGCTGTAACCCCAGTGTTGCTGAGATGGCAGGAAAAGACAGGATTTGACAGCAAATAGATACATCTCCCACATTAAAAAAGGGAGGGGAAGACACGGACACAATTAGAAACATCATCTGAAGAAACTAAGCAGTAACCAGTGATTCACAATGTAAATCCTCTAGAAAAGGAGGTGCTGAAGGGGTCCAATACTGCAAAAACAACTGTCTTTTGCTGGTGGGGGAGAAAACCAAGCAAAGCTGCACACCAGTGTGGTCAGTAAAGAACACAACACTCTTTCTGAATGCTTTGTTTGAAAGTATTGCAGAAAGAGGCACATACCATTGAAACTGTTTTCTACTACATGGCTTTCTGACATCATGGAGTTGTTTGTACTGTAGCTTAATCCAAGAACCATTTGAAGATCTGAGAGATTAAGTCTGGCAGTGAGTTCTCCACTTCTGTCTCCTACCTTCAAGCAAATAAAATAAGCAGTTATATTACCTTAAGAAGTACACACATGAAAGTGTAAAGCAATCCTTGTCCCCTAGATTTCTGACAGGAAAAGGCTGAAAAGGTTTTCCTGCTTGAATACTGAGAGAACCATCTTTTTTAATGAAGTACCTGACAACTCATAAAGCCTAAAATAATCTCTAATAGGCTACTCAACTTGGATTCCATGATGACATTATGAAAGGTGACACTAGAACTAAGCAAGCTGCAGTGAGATGGGGCTGAAATGATGTGGAATTAACTATCTCTGCCTTCAAAATGCATTCCATCACTCAAAATCAAATGCATGGATACACCTCCATAAAACCACTGTGTAAGTGAGAGCAAAAGCCAGCAGTCAACAGTGGGAGTATGCAAATCATACCTCTCTTGAAATCTCCAGGTGCCTTTCTGCAAAGTGGATAGCTTGGTCATGGTTTCCCAGAGCAGTATATGCGTTCCCTAAACTCCAGCACGCTCTTCCTTCACCAATTCTGAAAAGCACACACACGTTTTCAGTTACACCTTTACCCGCTGAACACCAGGGGTCAGGTTTGCACAGCACTGCCACAGTAAGATCACTGTGCCAAGAAAAAGGGAGGCTGTCATCAGAGACGGTTCCAACACCAACACATTAGGTACTGTATTTAAAGAATGTGTGATCTGGGTATTACCATAAATATGAACAAATCTAATCACAATTTTAAGCTCACAGCAAACAAGTCACTCAGTTTTGCAAGCATGGAACATTGTATAACCTACTTTGCTTGTCCTCAGATTTCATGCCTTATTATTCTTCCTATATTCTGCTTATTGAGAATATGTACATTGTAGAATATGTACATTTAAATAATGTAAAAACTTTTAGTTGTACCCAACATTATAAAAAAGGCCTTAGAAATCATGACTGTAATACAAACATTACTTGCTACTGTGTTATTTACCTTTCCCCACCTCCTCCCATATTATTAATTTGTGGACAAGCTGGAGACAGATTTTTATGAAAGTATGCAAAATTATTATAATGGAGTCATGAAAGAGAGATCTGCTTTTTCTTTCCTTAATTTACAGAGGCAGTGCTGACAGGAGAAGATGTAGAGACAGTCACTCATCAATTGGTCTTTCATCTCAGACTCATTAACTGCAATACCTTCATGAGGAACTTTGGTTTTCCATATGAAAACCAGAGCCCAGCACTGTAGGGAATTCACATTAATTCAGCTGTCACATACCGAGCAATGACAGCAGAGCTGGAGGTAACAGGATTTGCTGTAAGTGTCACACATACATGAAACAGTGTCTTAGGGCTTACTTATCATTTAATTCCTGAGCAATCACCAGGTGTTTCAGATGATAATCGATGGCTTTCTCGTAGTCCTGGAGCAGAGTGTACGTGTTCCCGAGGCTGTAGCAGGCCTGTGCTTCCACGGCTCTGTCCTTCAGCTGCCGAGCCAGCTGCAGTGTCCTCCTGGAAGAAAGGGTTAGTCACCTCAAAAATCACTGCAAGGAAAACCTTTCAAAAGTATCCCTGCACAACTAAAAATCAGTTATACAACTTAAACAAATTAGGAAACCTGGCTGGCAAATTATCGGCTAATAAATTACTTACTATATTGTAAACTCTTACACTCTTAGACTTGTAAACTCTTGCCTTGCCCTTCTGAAAGTATTTCCATCTATTTCATTCAAGGGCAGGCTGATCCCTCAAACAGCATCTTTTAATCTTAATTTATTGCTTCATTAATAATTTGTAGGAGTTTCCCTGACAGTATGCAAATTGACACAGTTTAGTACCAGTGTTACAATAACGACTTGCCCATCAGCCAAAGCAAGGCAGGGCTATACTCACCAAGCCAGCCTGGCCCTGCTGGGCAAGAAGAATTCAAGTGCTAAGATGAATCTGCTCAGTACTGAGGCTTTTTTCCCTTTCAAAAAGAACAGGTGAGCTCTGAGATCCAAGTAAGATGCTAATAACACCTGTACTGTATCTTTGCCAAGCTTTTACTTTCCCAAATACAGCAGCAACTCTTTAGTGGTGCAGAGGTCAAGAAAAAAGTCTGGATTAAGAATACAGACTCAAGATGTAAATTTGTGTTGCCATGCACCACCTCTCTCAGCTACTGAGCACACCCAAGCCAGCCACCCAACTCAGGGTAGAAAAGTTACTCAGATCCTTCCAGAACTCGCTAAGAGCCAAGACAGTAATGCCTGGTTCTAAAATAAATGGGAACAAATGCCTAGGAACAGAAAGATGTCTGTCTACAGTGCTGAGAGGAATCTATTTAGAGTAACAAAAGAGTTAAAAAACAACAAAAAAATACTAATCCCACACTTAAAAGAATCAGAATAGTTAAACAGCTAGGAAAAAATATTTTTGCCAAACAAATAGAAGTTTTATTCCTAAGTATATGTTCAAGATGGCTATTCTACAGTGAGCTACAGTACCAGACACAACAAGTAAACTGTACAAGAGGTATAAATTGTATTTAGAAGAAGTCAACTAACTTGTAGTATTCTGAAGCGGTTTCAAACTCCCCCAGGAATATGTAGGCGTTTCCAAGGTTGCTGTACGCTCTTCTTTCCGCTGATCTATCACCAAATTCTTTTGCAATTAGGAGACGCTTAAAAATGTGAAATAATTGCATTATTTACTCCATTTTATACTTTGTAACATACATTTGCATACAGAAATGCACATGAAAAAATGCATTCTTTAGGTCAGCAATGCTTGATAAGAACAGCCAAACTTGAACTTCTGCCATTAAGATTTAAAACCTGCATTAAAAAGCTTGCAACAAGATCCAACACAACGCATGTACTAAAGGCCAGGAGCAACCACTGACATTCTGCTAGAACAGAAATCCTTATTAGCACATGTTGTACCTGTTCATGGGCTAAAACTGCACTCCTGAAGTTGCCCAGAAGATAGTGTGTGTTTCCCAGATTTCCAAAGGCACGTCCTTGTGCTGCTCTGTCACCCAGTTCTGTTACTATTGTCAGATTTTCCCTGTTTTGGGGGAAAGTGAGTAGAAGAATAGTAACTTTTAAGAGTTTTTTTTTCCTCACATTCATTTAAATAATAATTTAAAAAATCTTTATATAAAGGAAAAGGTAGAGATATTCTATTTTGGCCTATTTCAATGGCCTTTATGCAGCCACAGATCTGAGTACGAAACATTTCCTGTGAAGTACTGAACTCCACTGCATTCTTACTCAAACCAGTGTGCTCACCTCTAGTCACATATACAAGTATAACAAGGTCCTGTCAACTCAGCCTGGTCTGAAGAGCACTACTGGTTTCTAACCTAAGGGAAGGACTTGTGAGGTGTACTAAAAATGAGGGCAAACAAAAACCAGTGCACTCTGCCACTGAAAACAACAAAATCACAGGTACCTCAGTTCTGCATAGAAGTGTTCCACAGTTTAGCTCGTGACACTACAAATTTCCCATATTCTAATGAACTACATGATCATATCCTCCCAATCCCCAACATTTACTTACTCATAATAATTTGCAGCTTTTTGTAAAGCATTTTTCACATCATCTGGAAGGTCCCCTGGATCGTGAGTCCCCGCACTAGCTACATTTTTCCCCTTAGAGTGATACACATTTCCCAGATTATACAGTGCTCTTGCTTCTCCAACCTAAACCAAAAGTAAAACAAGGCATTAAAATTTCATGCTTCAAAGTCTTTTGTCACAACAACTATTTGCACAATCCACGGATAGGAAAAAAGTTTGTTAACTACTCATCAAGACACACTCTGCCCATTCTGAACATGCTCTTACCATCCACCCAGTCATACCCCTCAATCCAATTCTTTTGCATACTACTTCCTTTTGAGGTGCAAGAGACAGAATAATTCCTGAGGTCACTCCCATTAAAAATTAAATTAAGAACAAACAGACTCACCACAACATAGGATAATATTTAACCTGGATCTATAGCTTTCCAGGTGCAAACAATTATATTACAACTAATAGAGTCTTACTGTCTAGAAGAAATAATTGAATATTCAGTATTTATTTCTCTCTGAAAGGTGGCACACTCCTTACCAGTACAACAGCATTCAGGAATGTGTGTTAGCAGTTTACTTCCATGTTCCCACACAATTCTTACCTTATCATTAAGCTCTCTGGAAATATCCAGATGTCTTTGACAGCAAACGATAGCTTCTTCAAAATTCCCAAGTACCTTTAAGGTGTTGCCCAGATTCCCACTAGCTTTAGCTTCTCCCAGTAGATCTCCAATTGTCCTAAAATTGCAGAAATTAAGTACCCAGGAAATAGTGTACGATTTGAAACCAAGCAGATGATCGATGTATGGCAGACAATTACATGAATTTATGATCATCTGCTTAACATTTTTTAAAAGTTCATGTCTTTTATGAAGAGAACAGAGAGAAAATTCTTAATGATGATGTTGAAAGACAGTCCCAGTATTAGAAATAGAGATTTAACTGTGTCTGTATTTTACTTGACTGTCATAGTCTCCTGTTACTTCCAAGACACACCAGTCTCCCAGAAAGCTCAGAGGCACCAGGACATTGCTAGATGCTAAATGAGACTAAGGCAAGAGACTGCCACTGAACCACTGACTCGTACCTGGGGAATAACACAACAAATTCCCACAAGGTCACAGCACTTAAGCAGGCTAAGGCAGGGGGAAGAATAGATTTATGCCTAAATTGAGGTTAAGTACATTAGGTGCCTGTGTCTTTTAATGGATCTATACCAAATCAGTAAAACTCAGATGCATAAATAGCATATGAAATGCACAGAGTTTTAGATTTCACAATATTACACTATGAGTTTCACACAGATAATTATGAATAGGTTCTGTCCAGCAAACAAGAGAGCAGTTTAACATTCTGGAGAACCAGAAAGACTGAGTTTTAGAAACAGGAAAGGGTAAAGAAAGGGTGGATTTAAAGAAGCCACTTAATTATCCACAACCCTGGTGAGGCCTCAGTCCTAGGATTATGGTGCTAGACCAAGTATTAGCTGCCAGGTTAGAGGCCAACCAAGTGACCTGCCAGACCCCCAGCCCTCTGCCACCACCACGTTCACTCATTAGCCAGTATTAATAGTAGGGTTTGGCAGGAAAAGGAGCAGCCAGCTGCTCATCTCTACGGGAACGGGATGACATGGAGAACATGGTTAGGGACACAAGATTACCTTGCAAGAGTTAAATCATGGTGGTGGTATTCCAAGGCCTTTGCATATTCATGCAGGTAGAAATAAGCATTGCCCAGCTGGCTGTAAATAGCACTCAGGGTACGTAAATCTTCAGTCCCAACCTGGACAGCGGCTTCAAAGAACGACACACCAGCCCGGCAATCTCCTGCTTTGCACAGGCGCTCACCTTCCAGAGCCAGCTCCAGGCAGGAAGCCTCCATCCTGCACAATGGAAACAAGCAAACAGTCACTCAAATGCAGTACTTTGTCCATCACCTGAGTTCTGAAGAGGGTCTTTTACTCACAGGGCTTCTATTTGTTTAGGAAAGGGAGTGAGCCCCACAGTACAACCAATGAGCTCTGCATTATAATATTACAGAAACTTGGGCTGAAATGGGAGTTGCAACTTCAATGGTGATGAGCAAACTTAACATTACAACAAACAGCTTCAACTTGTTTTCCTTCTTTTGCAGTCTGAGGGAGGAAATCACTGCTTTGTCCATATATAGCACCAGTAGGATTAAAAAATGCAGTTTTCACCATCTAGACAAACATAAGCACTTTAATTTTTAGGTTGATATGATAGTTACCTGCAAATTGTTTTAAGAAAAAAATTCAATTAGAATATTCTGTGTGTCAAAAACCATGACTAATTTTCCCTAAATTGTTTCCTATGTAATTCAATATTCCTTGGCACTTCATTTCTTATATTGGCACTGCTATGAAAATTCTCAGTGTAAGAAAAAATACCTAGATTCAATTAATGACAAAAAGTATGTCAATGCAAGTTACTTCACTGATACACCACCATTCCAGAACCCACTGGAATACTCCTTATTATTATCAACAAATAATTATGTAGTTATACAGGTACAAAACACTGCAGTCATGGATGAATTTGCAGAAGATTACATTTTGAACAATGAATGAAGAAGCTGATAGAGAACTACAGTGACAATAACCATTCACGTGCACTTTCGCCACTGTGAATTCAGGTGTACAAAATGTAACGTGTCATAAGTGTTAACGATTATATACAAACATTTCCTACTTTCCAGTTGTGGGATGCAAGGGAGGTAGGGAAGAGGAGGAGAAGGAAGACGATAATTTCAGGTCTTGGTCTCGAAGCGAGATGGTTCTCTAGCTTTTGCAAGAGACATGCATTTTAAAAAGCTTGCAAAAACGTCATCATGCTATTTTTTAAAAGATTTTTTTACCAAAAAAAACTCGGTAAGAGACATTCTGTAATTGTTTAAAAAGCGTGTCCTAATATTGCCAAAAAGTGGACAATTAAATGCTGGCTTTTCCAATTGTTATTTTAATAACAATTAACACCATTAAAATGTTTTGACAAGACATAGTGATGAAGTATTTAACGTACCTGAAATATTTACATTTCCTTATTTTCCTAAACTGGAAGAAAACAGATCATACAGAATTCTTTTCAGATCTGAGTAAGAAGAATATATATTTGAAAAATCCAAAGACTTCCCAGAGATCTAGAAGAATTTGGATCATAAGTACAATAAGCTACCAACACAAACAGTACCATACCTGCTGGTCTTCGACATTCCACAACTTAAGCACAATGAGATGACAGACATAATTAGCTTTTGCAATGAAAAGCACTGTGTGCTTGGTAGTTGGTAAAGATGCCAACAGCAAAAGGTAGAGCGGGCATGAAGTTCTTGCCAGGCCCAACTTCTCAGGTTGGATATCCATAACACATGCAGTATCTTAGGTTTGGAAACTCTTCTCAGAGAAGTTAAAGCATTCCTACAACACACCACCTGGTTTTCACTACACTGTGTATGTGTTGAAGGTAAGACAGAAAAAGGCAGAAATGATTAAGTGCAGTTAAGTACCAGGCAGGAATGATTACACCATCAGCAACTGAAGGTTTAGGACTTAAAACACATCATTGGGTAATCTTAATCCTATCCACAGAGGTTCTCTCCGGGCACCTCATGTTAACTGACATGTCCAATTAGAGTGATGGCTAGAAAATATGGTGCTTCTCAGTGCAAAGATTTAGACCATTACACAGCCACACTCAGTCCCTTAGATTTTTAGCTTGAACAGCTAAAAAGGGCAGAACTTTCAGCAAAATGCGTGTGTGACATAACAGTCAAAATGCTACACTGGACTCCACTTCTGTAAGTGAATTTATTCCATAAAAAGAAACCAAACATGTTTTGACTTGCAACTGTGATGCATCAGCCACATGTTCAATGGAGAAAAGGCAAAGTTAAAAAAGGTACAAGGCCAATGTCAGAGAGTGCTGTGCTCCAGGAACTCCCCTGGCAGACTGCATTCATCTCGTTTCACACACCCCAAAGACTCCAAATGCCAAGGCAGCGCTACCATTTTCTCAGGGAACTTGAAACATAATCGTTTGACTTTGCAACCCTAGACTCAATATAGCTTGTGAAAATGAAAGATCTGGGTCCTTTCATACACAACACAAATAACTACGAAGCAAAAGGCTTATACCCAGACTGATGAAAATCAGCTGTTATTACAGAGTGTTTCAATTCAACCTGAATTACAGGAAGTAAATGAAAATGGGAACTAGTAATTGTGTGAGTAAAAAAGGAACTCAAAATTTAACATTACTCTTGAGCCTAACTCTAGAAAGGTTGTGTTAACAGGTTGCTAGAATCTTACAGCCAATTAAACTTTAATTCCACTTGGATCCATTCTTACTGACCTTCCAATTCAGTTGCCTGCACCCAATATTAATATTTTATTCATGTTATATAAGAGCTATGATATCATTCAGTTATTTTAAAAGTTTGCTAGGCTTACCCATCAAGTACAAAACTGGACTCAGAAGGGGTTTGGTTTTGGTTTGGATTTTCTTTTTTCTTCCCCTCCTCTACTTAAAAGGACTTATGCAAATGAACACTTTTTTTGTTTTGCTGGGTTTTTTTTAAGATTTACGTAGGTGTTCTCCACCTGTCACTACTAATGGTTAAACAGCATGTTGGCAGACCAGACAGGGCTAGGCTATCAATGTTTTAAGAAGTCATTAAATAGTTACAAGGAGAATATGACATTACTTTCTCTGCTCCCAGGGCTGAATTGAATTATTTACTCAACACCCAATGGCCAAACAAAAGATACATTGAATCCCCAGAGAGGAGAAGAGAACAAGGCCCATTCATCTTGGTACTTCTAATGAAATGCTGTTCCTGCTGAACAGGATAACCTTCCCCTAGATATTACCGTGGAACTGCTCACACAGGGCTTCATTTTGTTATTCTGTCTATAGCTGCCTGGACCTGTTCTCTGAAAGGCTGGCATCTTCTCAATAATTTCTCATTTGTAAAACTACCTCATCCTTATCTGTCCCTTCTAAGCTTTTCCTCTTGCCTGGCTCCCTTTTTTTCCCCTTGTTCTTCTCTGACCTCCTTCATATTCTCATTTAAACCTTTACACTTATAAGAATATAAACCCTAAACATATTGCCTCCCCCCAACCTCCCTGGTTTTTTCTCCCATTTTGGAGTCTCCCTCCCTTCAGCTGTTCCCATCTTACAATAAAATCGGAAAACTGGTAAGAAGTAAGGCAATAGAAGAAGGCACTAAGACTCATTGATTACTACAACCTCTAAAGACAATTTAGTTTTAGTCAGTTCAATTCCCAGCAAGAGGATTTTTTGCTCTTGAGGGGGAACAAGGTTGACATCAATTTGCCAAGAAGCACATGACACACCTGGACACAAACCAAACCCCCCCATTATATCTCTTTAGTTGAGGTGCACAGCATTACTAACCCCACAGCATCCTGTAATAAAGCTCACACACCATTCCTGACTCCTGCACTTACTCTTGGCTCCCACACGGAATGCAGGAGCCTCCACACTGACCATTCCAAACAGCTTCACCCCCACTGAACACTGGTTCCCTCTGACTACGCTGGGTGGCAAAGTCAGAAACAAACAACACACACACCAAGAAACACACACCTGGATTTTGGGTTCTTTTGCTCCAATCAAGATAAGAGCAGTGACAAGTTTTTGGTGTGTAAATTTAATAGGCCAAGCCAAGCAAGTCCTACAAATATTTACCCTATAGATCATTTATTAGCCCCATTTAGTAGCATTAACATTTTATTTTCAGTCACTAAACAATAAAAGAATAAAAAATAGTGTCCTTCCACCAGCATAAGCATTTTTATAGCTGCTAAAGTGATACTGGTCAAGTACTGTGGGGAGAAAGAAACATCTTGGACAGTCAGAAACAGACTTATAGTAAAGCCTTTCCTTAGGAGTGGGCCACCAGCTTCTTTTAAAATCAGTTGTAATGGATTGCCAAAAAGAAGGAGAGACCAGTCAGAGCCATATGAGCCTGGGAACATAACTGTGATTAAAAAATTTTTAAAACTGGTAACACCCCTCCTCCCTGTAATTTATGACCTACTATTTCCTGCATTAAATTTTAAACTACGACCTAATAAATATTTCCAAATTAAATTTTAATTTAAATATTAAAAATTAAAAATTAATTAAAATGATTGAATTAAATCATCATCAAGTTCCAGTTCAATATACTGAATTAATTTGCAATTTCTCTAAATTTTAGAAAAGTTTAATATTTTTTAAAATTAAAAGTATTAGGGCATGACTTTTTAAAAATGTCCATCACATTACAGTTCTTAGACAAAGGCTTAATAAGGCCATTAATATTTTATTGATAATATTTTTAATTGGTACCATTCAAGCCTGTACTGGAATACAGCATAAAGCAGTAAGACATTTTGCCCTGGATGTGCTTGCCAATTTTTTCAAAGTTATTTTTGACTCGTCAATTTAAAGGAGACAATTGGGCATAACGCTTTTTTTATCCATTTACTTCTATAACAGTACCCTGAACAGCTCCTGCTTTCATTAAAAAGTGAGCAAGGATCTTCTGTGGTTATCTGGGGAGGACCAAGAGCATCAGCAACAGCATGGGGACACCTCAGAGGAAAGCTGGGAGGGAGGAACATTAAAGAAACAAGTAGCACAGAAGAACCATCATGCTCACACACTTAGGGATTCCTGCTGTCTAAGCCACACTATAAAGATTTTACCAAAATAAAGAGAGAGAGCAGACAGTAAATTACAGTTTATTTCTAAGTTTTCTCCTTACTGACCATGAAAAAGCTCCTCATGCTGACTGCATTGCTAACTAGAACACTGTACTTCTAAGAAATGGAAGACAAGACCAATCTAACAGCAATGTAACATTGTCAGAACATTTTCAGAATTAAATCTAAGCATAGGCTGTCTTACAAAAACAGGTAGAGCCTTACTGCTGTTAGCCAGCTATAAAAAGGCCTCTAAAGCAAGAATGACCAGGTTGGGAGTTGAATCATGCTTTTTATTTCTTTTTAAAACAACCATTCCAGTGTTCCAGTGTCCCTTCCTGCTGAATGAGCTGCAAGATTTACCCTTCCAAACCCACGCACTACACAATGCTTCTGTTGTTCAGGGTCATTAGAGTGAGTCTGCAATGCCAACACGTTGCCCCATGTCTGTAAAGGGGATTCAGAAGAAAAATTATAAAAGCTCTCAGAAGGAAACTCACATCTCCTCTTCACTTGCAATAACGGTACTTTTTAGTCCAAGGTTTCAAAGCAGTTTCCATCTATCCATCAAATCTCTTCATTTTAAGCAAGGAAAACACCAGCATAGGTGACAGTGTGCCTAAAAATTCATTGTTTAAAGAAGTAATGATGGGATAAGTACAGAGAACTGCAGCAGACAAAACTTAACAATTTGCATAGGCAGTCCACAGCCAGAAGAAGAGGGAGCAGGTATTACCCTGCAGGGATCATACTTCATATCATTCTACCCAAAACACAAAGAAATACAGACAATTACGTACTATTTGCTACCATGCACAGTTCCAATACTGTACAATCACATAACTATATTAATACAATGTCCTACATAGTAAATGTAAATTTTCATCGCTCAAAAATCAAGAAAAGAAAAAAGTGGTTCAGTTCCAATAACAGAGATATCAAACTATTTGTTGCAGCTTGTTTAGTTTTCTATTATTAAGAGCACTTATTCATCCCCAGTAAAATTAGCACAGCCTTACCTGTATCGCACGTGGAAGGAGCGATCCTCGCGCATGCTTATCCAAGCATTACTGTCCTCCATGGAGCTGCATTATCAGCAGGGAAAGTAACACCGTCCTCTAGTAGGGTAAGCACTTCACTACAGAAAATTGTTGTCAGAACACCATTCCAGTTAGTATATTAAGAAGTTGGAGTCAAGATATCCTAAGCTTCTGTAGAAAAACTCTTCTTTATTACCAAGGTTAGGAGGTCACTGTCAGACACATCTCACACCTTCAGAAATGTTCATGTTCTTTCATCTGTGGCCCTTTAGCTCCACTCAGTTTCTGCAAAGGGAACACAAGATGCTTGGCTTGAAGTCTCATAGTCAGTTAATAACTCATAACCATTTGCAGCTGATGTAAAAGCATAACACTGCTCCTACCAAGCAGGAAACGTCAATCAAGAACTGAAAGGCAGAGCCAAAGCCTTCTACGTACATACGGCAATTCCTGTAGGCAAGTGAGAAAGCAAAGGAGGTTTAACAAAAAACAGTGCTCTCTCTTCTCTTGGAAACTTTGAATAATTTACCCTTGTTAGTATTCTTTGGCCTCATGAAGTTACAACCAAAAAGCTTAAAGGATGAAAGCTACAGAATGAAAGGCATACTACAGAATAGATCACAAACTGCTTTACACAGAAACAGTGCTGCTGAAACCTGGATAATCAGCTGAAGGCCCTCTGCAGTGAGAACCAGAAGGTAGAATCCCATCTGGAGATCATCCATGCTGGAGACTGTCCCACTTGGAATACTATGAGCACAGCAGCCAGCAAAGGTTTAAGATCTATTCTCTTTTCCCCTCCCTGCTCCCCAAAGAAAAGGGGGGAGGTATGGGAGCTTGGGAGGTGAGAGGTGTTGTGTTTACACTGGCTTGCCATTCCAAAATGCTGCAGCATTGTGATATGAGCTCCAAACTCTGCTTCAAAGGGATTGCAGCAGCCAACAGGTAGACATCAGACATGTTTAGGCTGGCTGGGAAAAGATTAACAGAAAAGAAACTCTGTATTCAAAAGTCTACCCACTTTTAAACATATTTTTAGTAGAGACAGTGACATATTTATTGCTCAGTACTAATATTACCTTCCTCTGCAAGTAAACATATAGTTGTGTAACTCACAAATGCATATTTCATCAGGAGACTGCAGAGGTGTCAGAAGACAAGAACAGAGCTCAGATTCAGAGCTGTCAACAGAAGAAAATGAAACCCTCTATATTTAATTGTCAATGTAGGCCATGCCTTTTCCTCTCATTAGTTTTATCAAGTACCAGCTTTACTTCCCTTTCCCATCATACTCTACCTTCACAGCAGCCCTCAAACAGACTATCCACATTCTTCCAGTTAAACAACTATTTTGCCCTTCCACGCTCACCACTAGAATTATTTGGCATCAACAAGTGGGTGTGGGTGTATTTTTGCAATTATGAAGCGTGACACCTCCAGTTTACCATACCATTGCAACCCACAGACTGGGCAGCCCATGTTACAGGTATTTACTCTCCGGAAGTTTGTCCAGGCCTCACATCAGATAACTCACACAGGCAGATGGCTGTAAGCCACCCAGTCTGCAGCAACCATCCATGAGCATTCCTGCTGCCAACTTTAATTAAAAAAACAAAGTTATACTTAAAAGTACATCAGAACACCTGCATTTATTTAAATATCAGTTATTTTTAGCAGTTTATAGCTTCACTGTATCTGAGCTACACTTCTGTCCTCATACTTAAGCTCATCCTCTGACTGATGCCACCATCTCCCACCAGCTGGAAGCACTACTCCTGCTTCCTTGCCTCCTTACTGGCCATACAGCACATTCCTAGTCTTGGGAGGGTGATATGGACACACCCACATTGGCCAACACATCATCATCACATATCCAACAAAAATTACTGGGTCTGGTCTTCATAGCTCGCTTCTTCACCCGTAAGTCATTAGGATGCCAATGACTCCTCCGGCCAGGCCAACGTGTAATCAGTAAGCAAACTTAAAGCACATTAATTAGAGTGATGAATTCAAAATTCAGAAGGTGGAAGTCAAACACTTCCACAGATGGCATCTCTCAGGTGTAAACTGGCCTTGGAAGGATTGTGCTACAGCAAACTAAGCCTTGCTCTTTCAGCTGATGCACCTGAACTACTGAGAAACTGCTGAGAGTATCTGAGTAACCGGCCTTGCCTGAGCTGGGATTGACGGGGGGGGCACAGGACTTCAGCAGAAAAGCCAAGTGAACTAACAGGCATCAGGAGAAGGTCTATGCTGTCAGCATAACTAACAGTGAAACAAGTTTTCTCCTAAACTTGCATTTTTAATTAAAATTTCATGTAGATTGGAAAAAATCACTTTGGAAGAAGTTACAGAAGAAACTAAGACACCTCCATCTTTAAATCTGACCAACACTTCAAGTTCTTGACAGTAATAAAACATTAGTTGCAATTTCTTTCCCAAAAGCCTGCATGCAGGCTAATAGTCCTAGTTACTGCAACTTCCAGACGAGCATTTCACGTTTTAAGGCATTTTTCCATTTCAGCAACAATGTATTACATACTATGAATTTTATCACTATGGCAGACAATCACTTTAATCAGTTTGCAGTTCTTAGTTACACTGAAGGTCTATGACAGATCCCTTCATTTTAACTTCTGGCAGGAAACTGTTTTTCCAGACAGGTGCAACTTCATCAACAAGCACCAGAAAGCCAATACTGCTATTTATTAGCAGTCTACAGAGCCAAGAATCACAATACAGTGGGAGAGGAAGATGATTTTTACCCCCTGCATCGCCTTAAAATGGTACCTTTCTGCACTTTCATTTGCTCCTTCCCTCAACCCACACCTTCCTTTTTGGAGCTTGTCAGATGGTTAAAAGCATTGCTTTGCTTATCCTCAGTCACATGGCTGGCAGGCTGACAGATCCTCACTGGTCACTTGGGGGCTGAGCAGTTCTGTTCTTTCTGCCTTTCCCAAAAGGAGACGACCAAGTCATGCCTTCTCTACCCATCTGCTACTTCTCACAAAGCTACAGGAAAGGAGCACCAGCCAAGTGAAGTCATCACTGACTGAGAGAATCAAAAGCTACAAGAGGAGAGTACAGACTGAGGCAGATCAATTGCACAAATTGTATTTCCTTAGAAAAACTAGCAACAGAGATTTGTTGTTCCATGATTAAGGCGAATTTCCCAAGGGTGAACTAAGTTTGAGTTTCCTTTTGGGAAGATGCTATAGCATGTGCGAGGAAAAGAAAAAAGAAGAAGGAAAAGAAGCTCGAACTGGATTATCTGAAAACAAAGCAGAGCTTTGTATACCCTGTGGAGGAAGACACAGACTACACAACAACAAAAAAACCCAACAGTTCCATTACTGAAATAGAGATTAGCTTGTCTCCAGACCTTCAAAATATGAAAGAGCATAGAACAAGGAACACTCAGAAATAGAGCGTTTTCTATTTTAGTCTTCAATGCTGTTCAAGGATATTTTTAAAATTTACCTGAATAAATATGCCTAAAATAAGCCACCCAAGAAATCTTTAAAATTCCATATCAAGTATTGTATTTACATAGCAAACAGCATCATCATTAGCATTTCTGCAGTAATACACATTCCCCAGTGAATGAACTTTAAGGCAAATGTTTGCCATGCTGGGAAAAAAAAACATTTTTTCCAAACCTTGAGCACAGTACAAGTGATTAGTCATGAGAGTGGACCATGCAGATACAAGAAACATTGTACTAAGACCAGTGTGGTTATTCTTGGAAGCTTAATTTTCAACTCCTCTCTGCACCACTTCTGACAGCTGTTCAACAGTGGTTAGCTGACAGCACACAGAAACCACCTTCACCGATGAGGTGAATTTGAGGTTTCATTCAGGGTCATGATGACATGGAGCAACGCCTGCTCTGAAACACTGCCTTTGTCTCCCCATGGATTTATATGTGGAGCAGAAAACCCTAGAATAAACCAGGGAGCTTCTGTTAAAGGATTAGTTTAGCAGCATACAAGCCCCTTTCCAGCACACAATCCAAGTGAGGCTCCCATCACACATTAATGGGTTGCATCTGAAGGACAGAACAGGAAAGCTGAGGTTCATAAACAACTATCTCAGCTGCTCTCCCAGGTGTGAGTCTAATAAAGCACATGCTGCAGAGCCTGTACCACTACAGAGCATGGGAAAGACCCAGCCTAAACATCCTGTGCTATCAGGCTCAACAGACAACCTGCAAATAAATTAATACCACTATGTAATGTTCTTGGTTCAGATGCTTCCTCCTCCACCCCAACATTACCATGTTGACTTACAAATATGGACCCACATGAATCTAAGGCACATTGCTGAACATTACAGACAGTGCTGAAATGGCTGGAAAGGGTGGGTATTGTACTGGCTGTGGCACACAGGTGACAATCTTGAGATGATTAAATAAAAAACCAAACCAAAACACAACAACAATAGGCAGAAAGCATTTCTGAGATGAATTTTGCTCACAATGGAGTGATGCTCTCACCACATCCACAGCTGGAAATGAAAGCATGGATTTGAATTCAACACTAGAGAAATTCAGCTCCAGAGCAAAGTCCAACATCTCTTACCTAACTGCTAATATGGTCCTGCATTATGACAGACATGGTTAATAGCAGAGATACTTTATTTATCACCCTATTTCTAGAAAGGTTTTTTTGGTTGTGGCAGAAAATACATGTCCACATTGCAAGTATATTCAGAATACTGCCATATTCCAGACCAACTCTATTAACTTCAGTAAATGCAAAGGTGCCCTATCAGGCACAGTAAAGGTATAGTATAGCTTTGTAAACAGAGATATTTAAGGCATCTGGCAAGGATGCAGGACATTTAGTGACTTACAGTCTTAGAATGTGCTGTAGACAAAAGCAAACAAACAGCTAACACACATAATTCCACTAAGAAGAACAAAACAAACAGGCAACAAATGCACATATGAGACTGGTATTGGTGCTCAATGATGCAGAGATGGCCCTCGCAGTGCCTCCATCACAGAGTATCCTTCCAGAACAGAACATCCTTTTTCTAAGAGAATTGGTAATTAGCTGGAAAATAGCTTGCTACTTAATGTACATAATTACTGTCCAGCGTGCAGGTTAAAGAACCTGGTGTAGCTGACACAAGTAACCACTAGCATTTTTATTATACAGATATTCCTGCAGATAGTTAGGGTAAGTCATCTATTTAAATCCTGAACTAAGGCAATCCCACACTATGATAAAATAAGAAAGCAAGAGAACATGAAGTGCCAGCAAAATATAACTAATGTCTCCATCATAAAACTAATCAGGCAACTGAACTCATTCTAATATGCAGCAAGATTAAGATTTAAGATACAAGAAGATAGCAGAATAATATCTTCTCTTTACTTTAAAAAAAGGAGCAAAGTCAGAATAGCTCATAATTTTTCACATATTTGATACATCAAGGTAATAGAATTCCTTTTTTTTAATCAGAACAAGTTCCAAGTTTTTTTTACAAATTGTCATTCACACATGAAACAAAATATTGTGCCGCCTTCTTCCCAAGCATCCCATAACTGGATATGAGATTGGCATTTAAGCACTGTAAAATAAAGTGCTTAAATGCCACAATAGACTGCAATGACAGTTCACAACAAAATAATAACTTCTGATCTTTTTATTTGTAACAGAAGTTGAAATAATATTCCCACAAAATCAGTAAGAATTTTGTTACCAAGTTCTCTTTGTTACCAAGAAGGTAAATTTGAATGTTGCTCCATCGGGAACATCTCATTGTGCAAATTAACGTATATGAGGCCTCTCCCAGGCAACAAGACACTCAACTACCTTCAGTTTGGGAAATGGAGCATGTTACACGATGTGAAAGAACGCCACATGGGAAGAGTTCAGCACAAATGGTTGGCTATTTGCACTTAAACTGACTGAGCAAGTTGATCACAGATCTCTCCAATAAAACGTTCCATGTAGCTCAGCTCCTTCTTGGCCTATAACATCTCTTAAAAAGAGATCTTGGTAAGTAAAAGAAGGAAGATAAACAGATTGTACAAGTACCTTAAAGAGAAATGGGAAAAGTTGTCTTGAGATTGCACAAATTCAAAAAAAATTAATAATCCTTAGAGTCACTGGTAGTAAAATACAACAGCAATTTCAGCGAAGCAATGTAGCTGCTATTTCAGATTTCCTACATTGCACTGTGATGCTCATTCAGAGATTAAGTAGACATTCAGCATAAAGAACTCAGTGCTACTCCAGCAAGGTTTCATCCTGCAAGGAGCAGACGTGGCTCTCATAGAACCTGTATGACACAACTGAAATGATCCATGACAGTTTAATGCCAGCAGCATTTCTGGGTGCATCCCCGGTGCCCCTCACTTCCCGAGTATTGACAGCAACCATTAACCATCCTCTCTAATGACTCCTCAGTTGAACAAGCATGGCTACAACCTGTAAAAAACTGTTAAAGTGCAGGATAAACACAAATGAACACATACTACGGGGAGAAGACCATGTGTTGGCTTTTCATACTGTTTGTTTCTTATAGACACAGGTACAGTGTATTTATAGCACATCACCCATGTAGATTTAAGCCAACAGCATTTGTTGAGGTGCCAAGTTGTAAATTGCTTTGCATATTCATTCTAACACTCAGGATGCAGGTGCGAATCTATTCACTGCATTTTCTTCCCTCAGTGATGGCTACTGGACTGGAATCCATTCTGCCCCCACTGCCCATGGATATATCCACTACTGACACACATTATTACACCAATATAACTGGGTCACAATAGTGCATCCTGTCCCTAACAAATCAGTGGCTGCATGCAAGGAACAGAATTCCTAACAGGATACTAGCAGGGCAATGGTAGGAAAAAAAAAATGTAGCAAACAGAAATAGGACAGAAATAAAATAGATTTAGAGAGCTGTCTTTATAAATCACATATGGTTTATATTCCCAGTAACTCAGCTGCATGAAAGCTTTCCTTCCTATGAGCAAAAAGTTTATAATACACAAAAGTTTTATTATATGAACAAGAACCATATTCCTCAAACACTGCCAAATTTGAGTCCCAAGAGGCAGCTTGACATTAATCATCTGTTCAACAGTACATACATTTCAGACCATCTCTTACCAGTTTGTCCACTTTTGTTTGTCCTGTATTTTACATTCCTAATATTGTGGTTTCCACAAAATACCACCCCTTTTTTTCTGTTCAGGTACTATCATTTGTATAGCAAATTTGCTATTAAATAGCTAAAGAAAAGTTCAGGGTTTTTTCTGGCACCTGGTATCTCTTTTTTCTTTCATTAGCAGGAGCAGTTATAGCAATAACAGGTTAATCTCTTGCAAAGTCTCAAGATCAACACCTGCTCCTCGAACAAAACCAATTTCATTCTGATTTTAAGCTTAAAAGCTACTGGAACCAAGAACATAGTTACCAGATCTGGGCACGAATTACTAAGTTGTGGAAAGTGAAAGTGACCACACAAGGGTAACAAAAATCCTGAATTACAAAAAGTACAAACATCTTGGCTATTAAATTTAAAAAGTGCAACATCAGGGGAAACTAAAAAATGATCCAGTTTTAAGTAAAACAGAAGAATCCAGATAAACTATAAAAAAAAATAAAAACTCCCCACACATTCAATAGTTTAAACTATGGACAAATAGCATTTATTTTTAGGAAAACATCCATGTCTTACTAAAACTTTTCCTTCCTAACTAGTGACAGACCAGGATGCTCTCTGAATCATACTGTGCTGTCATTTGTTGACAAAAAAGGCTGAGAATTGACATTAGAAACAGTTCTAGTAAAATAAGAATACATTTCCACCCTGGCAAGCTGCAGGAAGTAAGACTCAGTTTCAAAATTGATTGTTCCCTGCAGCATGCCACAAGAAACAGGTATTCTATGTTTTTGCAATGCTTTTACTCAACATTCATAGGAGGAGACTGGCTTGTTGACTACCAAAAGAAAATCTATGTGAAGAAAGAATTGTTGTCTTTATATACCTCAGGAAAAAATGAAAAAGCGAAGTATCAACAATTTAAAGCCAAGTGACAATGAGCACACAAGAACAGAACGGTAAGATGTCAATGAAAAGCTTTTCAAAACTTACTTGAACCTTCTAACCATCAAGTTGTGAAGTAATTCTCCAGCAAGAGTAGCTGGAATTAAGTAGTCTTAGGATGCTTGGAAAACTTTCAAGAGCATTTAAACAAGAGCATGTTAAATAAAGCAGCAGACAAGACTCACATATGTTTCTTCTAGTCCAATGAAGCTGTCTTAGGTTTCAGGTAAGTTTTGTCCCAGTTTTATACGGAAGTACTAAAAGTACAAAGTCCTTCCTGCTGGAGAGGGATGCAGGACCACAGTTCAGAAGGCCTGGTAACCATTAATTAAACCAGTAAAAAGCAACATTGTTATAAGAAATTAATTTAGAAGGACTGTAATATCAGGACAACTTTTTTTGCTACCATTTACAGCTCTATTAAAATTATGACTTAAACAAGAGGCACAAAGTTTCCAGACAAAATTTAAGGAGGGACTAGAATCTCTTCACCGATCTTTTTGAGATGCAAGACTCAGCACCTTCTCCCAAATTCTGAGATGGCTGCACAGCTCTCCATGGCAACCCAGGATACATGAACCCCGCAGTCGCTGGCAAGAATCTAACAGGAACAACACATTAGGCTGGAAAAGCTTCTAAAGCAGAAGAAAGGCCACAACTTCAAGGTGGGGTAAAATTTACGTCTGGGCAACTGGGCCAATAAAAAGATAAAAAATAATTTCTCATTTACTCCGCTCCTCTATCGAAAAAGTGAAGAAGCAAAAGCAGAGGGGGAGGGACTACACTAACAAGAGCTACAGTCTAGTGGATAAATAAGACTAGGTCTGGTATAACCTGACTTCAGATATGCCACAACGTACTGCCCAACTCGAACCCGTGCAGAGCTCAGAGCTCCTTCCCCTGTGCCTCTCTCCCTCCTCGCGGTGTGCTGGGTGAGCCTCTGGTTCCGCTTCCATGAACAGCCCGTTCCACGCCCGCCCTTGGACTTCTATTTTCTGTTCATCACCTACACCCACCCTGTTAAGCGCAGCACAACTGCTCAGAGCTGCCTGTTGGTCCCGGCTCCCTCCAGAGACACCCGGGCGGTCTCTCCCTGGCGCAGAACCCACCCGGCCCGCCTGCGCGGCCACCTCCTTTGTTCCCACAGGGAGCCCGGCGGCGCCGGCCCGGGCACGGAGCGGCCGCACCATGACCGTGTTCGCCAACGCGCGGGGCCGCTCGGCGGCGGCGCTGGGGGCGGCGAGGGCGCCGCAGCCCCGCGCAGCCGGGACCGGAGCAGCTGCCGCGGCCGCGCTCGGAGCCCCCGTCCCGGCGCCGCGCTCACCTGTGTGCCGGGCCGGCGGTGCCGTGCGGGACTGGCCGCGCTGCGAGGACCAGTGGTTCTCGAGGGTCGGGGGCTCTCAGGGGCCGGGGGCTCCCAGGGACCGGGGGCAGACCCCGCCCGCCCACGCGCAGCCGCTCCCCGAACGCGCCAATGGGCGGCGCGCCCGCCCTTCCCCGGGGCGCGGCGCCCAACGGCTGGAGGGCGCGGCCGTCGCGTCATTTGCACGGGCCAATGGGGAGGCGGCGGGGGCGGGGCACAGCCCGAGGGGCGGGGCGGCAGGAGGGCCCCGCCCGGTGCGAGCTCCCAGCGGAGCGCGGTGCCGGGCACAGGGACGGGGAGCGGGGATGAGGCAGCAGCGGACGGGCCCTGCAGCACAACCGCGCTGCCCCCGCCGGAGGGAAGCGCACGGCCGCGCTGCTGCACTGGTGCCCGTAGGAAAGCGGTGCTGCAAGTTCGCCTCTGCCAACTCCAACCCCCGCAGATGAGGTGAAACCACGCGCTTTATGAAGCCGAGCTGTTAATTAAATGCATTTCAGCTGGCGGAGGGGGGAGAGAAATTGGAAAAAAAAAAGTCTGCTGCTTTTCCTCTGGTGCAGAAGCTCAAGAAGCGCTTTAGGGGGGTGAGGTGAAAGGTGGGAAATGGTGCGGGGTTTGTGTTTGGGATTTTTAAACCTGATGTTGGACTCCAGGACCACTGGGGGCTCTGGTACCAAGTTTTTTTGTCTGTACAATTACAGCAGGATTACCGAGCAAGGACAGATACCTGGCCCTAAACTCAATGCTCCTGTTCCCAATGCTTTTGTCATTTGTGCCTTCCTATTCCCTCCAGCAGTTATTCCAGGCTTACAGTAGTACAAACATGGAAACAGCCCTGTCCAGAGGATGGTTCTAAAAAAGCTACAGTAGGTCAATAGACATTAAGTGTATAGATAACTAGATATTATTACTCATACATTCCAGATTTTGATCCATGCAATAATAAAAGCTCTGTCCAAAACTGGCGAAACAACGGCACTTACATTCCAAATAAACTGGGTATGGAGACTACAAAAAAGTGCAAACCATCAGACTGGATGAAAACTCAAATGAATAATTCATTTTCAGATGCATTAGGCTGTAGCTCGGATGTAACTGAAGAGGAACAAGATGAATTACTTTATGATGGAGATGTAGAAATAACGCATAAATATAATAATAATTCGTATCATTTGAATGACGGTATTTGTACAGAAGATATTTCTGGTATTTTAAACCTAATGTGTTCTGAAGATAACAAATACGCAACAGCAAATTATGCAGCTCATCCACAGCCTGAAGAATTCTCCAGTCAGCATGGAAGCATCAAAGGAACAATGGGAGTTTCAACTGAAATGCCTGGAAGTGAAGCTTCCTTTAAGAAGGAATTCCCTGTCGGTAGTTCCAGTAAACCAGACAGCAAAGAACATTTAACTACCTCAAAGATGTCCGATGTCCTCTTGCATCATTTTTCTGAGGGAGAGTTACTGAGCACATGCCAGTTAATTGAATGTGAGATGATACCAGAATCGTCCTTCACTGACAGTATCGATGACACTGGGAGCGAACCTGAGCCTTCAGAACACCTCAGAGGCCCCTCAGTGCAGGAACAGTGGGCAACTACCTTTGAAGAGTATCACTTAGAAAAGCACAAAGAGGTAAACTCTAGTGGTAAAAATGAAAATGTGTTAAGTGAAAATAGACCTGTTTCAAAGAAAGCTTGCACTGGTAAGTGTGGGTGCACACAAGGAAATTCACAGCTGATTAATGAGAATGAACATACACACACCTTTCAAAACATGAAAGATGAGAGAGGCCTGTTTAAGAAAACAGTTTCACCTTGCAAGCTCCAATATAGCCAAGGTCAGGCTCACTGTTGCCTTCCTGATTTCTATGAAGTTGCTTCAGAAGTAAAAGTACCAAAAAGAACTGACAATATTAACTCAGTTCCTACAACTGGGAGAGCAAAACCCTTCCCTATTTTGCTAAGTAAATCAGTAAGTGTGAACAACATGCTGGAAAATAAGAATTACTTCAATTCTGCTGAAGTAGAGAATAAAGAAGAAATGAGCATTTCAGAACTGCTGCAACAGCTAAAGGTAATTAGGACGCTTGAAGAAATTCATATTTGAGTGGTTTATTGTAAGAAGATACTCTGTGTCCCATAAAATCTAACATGACTAGTTCAGGCAGGCAGTACATCACTTGACTCAAAAACTGCTTTCACAAATAAAATTTAGTGGGACTGACTTTATACGACAATTTCATTACTAAGTATTCAATGACTAAGTATTATATAACACTCCAGTATTTAACACTGGAGTATTATTTGTGATGATAAAGCATCCTATCAAATCATTAGGAAATTCACTACAAATTTTCATTTCTAGTGTTATATGTAAAGGTTTAAGTTCACCAAAACTACTTAAATGTATTTTTAAGAAAAACTTTCTATTTTTATACTGTGCCTGTATTAAGAAAACTTTGGCCTTTTTTTACATCTTAAGGCTCTTCAACTATTTAGCCTGATATTCTTTTTAAAGGATTTGTTTGACAACAATATTTCTTTTGTTGTAGTAAATTTATTTTAGAGTAGTAATTAGATAATCACTGCTCAATTTTGTGCCCTGACATGGAGTTCACTCACAGAGCTCTATGACTTTTTAAGTCCATTCCTAGATTTAGATCTTAGTAAATCACTCAAGATGTAACAAAGTTCTAATAGTTTTCCCTATTATTTCCTGGCTGCAAATGAGATGCTGACTCAGCATGCTGACACCCAGAATCATATAGACCATCTGAGATTTAATCCCAAGGTAAATCTCTCAAAATACTTTTTTTGTTTTCAAGTCATTCTTCTTTATCTCTAGGACTGACTATCCCCTAAAACTATTTTGTCACCTTCATGTTGTACTTCCCATTTACACAAATCCTCTTTATGTTTTCACAAGTATTTAAGTATTTATACAATGAGACACTATATACATCTAACTATAAACTCAGAAAATTATATGGTACTGTTAAACATTTCATTAATATTTTGTGTTTTGAGTTATTTCTAAGTTTGTTGTTTTTGTAACTGTTCTATACATTATATCTATAACCAAAGTTCTCACTTTAACAGATACTTCCTAAGTCAGACTTTCCAAATGCCAGCACTGCCATTTCCTCAGGAGGCACTGGGACAGCACCTGGCATCATCACATTAGATGCTCCCATCCCTGTACAATCTACACATGGTTTGCTTAAAGCAAGTAAATAAAATTAACTATGCAAATGACTATTTTATGTAACTTGATTACACTTTTGGGCAGACATTTCAGCTGATCAGTCTTATCTTGTATCACACAGGACTGCAGTCTGGAACAGCAGCATCAGCACTACCAGCAGCTGGTATGGTAGAAGCACGATGTCCAAATCCTTCTAATTCACTGCCAGAACTAACACTAGGAGAAAAGATGTCTCAAATACTAAAGGATCAGACAGAGCAACTGACAAAGAAAGTAAGAGCTCTGTTTCAATATATATTTTGCACTGATGCTTAAATTCCATATTCATTTGGCATATTTCTTTTCAAAATCCCAAATAAAAGTCTAATATTTTGTCTTTAAGGTAGAAGACTTCTCTAAGCATATGTCCCAAGAAACATTCTTTTTACAAGACAAATATCTGGTAAATTATTTTACATATTTTGAGCTATCTGAAATCCACTTTACATGGCTGTAGACTTACAATTTTCTGTCAAGTTGTTCATGTTCTCCTCAAATGAAATGTTTACTCTTTTTCTCAATTCAGACCAAAGGTACAAGTTTAAGAAGCAAAAATGAAGGTGTTCAGTAGGTGGTTGAATTCTTAAATCTGTTTTAAGGATTACAGTTCAAAACTATTAATGAAAGGCCTTAAGTTGCCATGTAATTTAGGAATTTTGACACATAGGGCATCAGTTCAGAAGTCGGGGTTTAATATTTTACTTGTACATAATAGAGCAGCACAGAGTACCAGGTGATCATACAATATGCAGTCCTGTTCCAATTCAGAGAATTATCAAAATTCTTACCAAGAGCACTGCAAACAGCATCTGGCTCACATAGCAAGCCACAGTGATAGCTACTTATGCTAAATGATAGTGACATTTGCTATTGAATTCTTTCTTATTGATGAAGGCATTAAATCAACTGAAAAGATACCTTGATGCCTTGGAAAGGAATTACTTAACAGCTAGAGAAAAGCACCATAACTTACAGCTGCAGAACTTCAAGGACAAGTCTATCAACATTGGAGAGTTTGATCCTGACAGGTTGGAAGATAAGTGCTAAGTAGTACATCAGTATATTTTCTGTATTTTGAGTGTCTTACAACTTTTACTTCATTTATCCATTAGAATTTTTCTGAAGTAAAAACATTATGTCATATGTGGTAAGCTAAGAGTGATTTGGCCAAAATTCATCTTCGGCTTTATATATCCCACTTATAATTAGGGTATCTATTTAATTAATTCAGATACTTAAAAGGGACTCAGTGCACTCCATTAATTTTATTTTTTTCCTATGAGAAATGTACTGCAATGTCCCATACCATAGTAAGAAATAAAAGGTCAGTTTATACAGGTTTAACTAACTGTGTATTGCAATTGGATTTAGAAGGGTGGAAGGGGGAATATTTAGACTTGGCATGCTGCTTGAAGACATTCAAGAACAAATGGATCACAGCAAACACAGCCTGTCATCTTTGCTGACTTCCTATGAATCTGCCTATTCATCACATTCTTTTTGTGAGGTAATTGAGTTATATTATTTAAAGACTGCAATTTTTCGGTTTTACTGATGCAAGTCTTGAGAACATAGGTGTAGTTGTAAAATTATATGTTCTCTAATAAGAGCATGATGCTTTTAGATAGCATGTTACTTCAGAGAAAATATTTAATGAAATATTAACTTCAGAATATTTCATTAATTGTAACATAAACCTAAGTATTAAAACACTGCTGCACTGAAGATTCTTAATTCCAGTTTCCAAAGCATTTATTTCAGAGTAAAAAAAAATATAAGCAGCTACTTCGACTTCTACAAAGCTGTCTTTGTTTGGGGGAATGAATCAATTCCCACTGTCACTTAGTGGGAAGAAATATTACTTTGTTTGTCCATGATTTTTAAGCTGCAGAATTACTAAAAGACCAAACAGTATTGTGCTATAGAAAATTGAGTTTACTGCTAAGTATAGTAATATTTTATCCCAGATCATAAATACACACACACATAAAATCTTACTGCCTCCTACAAATCTACAGATAAGCCTCACCCAATGCTTTCATAGTCAATGTTTTACATAACATTTTCCTGAGTTTCTCCTAACCTGGGAGATACTGTTTGGCAGAAGTCACATGCTTGAACTGCAATGACCACATCCACCTGTATCTGTGCTGTGGTTACTTTGTACAGGGCTCGGTGGTTTCAAGCATTGCTGATCCTCCAGAAAGAAGAGGTACTGAAACTCCATTTCTTTACAAGAACCATGAGGGAGAAAAGAGTCCCACAACTGATGTAATCCCACAGACAAATCAACTTTATTTAGAAGGCAAAAAATGCTGTCTTTGTCCTCACATGTAAGTGAAAACTTGGAAACAGCTGTTGAAATTTTTATAAAAATTTCCTAAAATTATTTGCTGAGTAAGAAAATTGGAATGACTGGAATCTCTGAAAGCAACACAAATATTTGCAGAATAAAACTTCTACAGAATTCTGTAATTACACACCCAAGAATTGCTCCCATTCCTCCCAGCCTGGCATTTCTACCTTTCTGAGTCTGAAAGTATTTCCTGAAGCCAAAATGCTACTATCGCTTTCACCTAGAGTTAAATCATACTTCTGTATAAAATTAATTACAGCCACACAAATTCAGGATGTGAATGACTCGTCAAAGCATCTCAATGAAATTAGAAAAATAAAATAAATGGTTTCCCCTTAACCAATCTAAGGGTAAAAAAAAAAGAGAGCTGCATCAAGTTCCAGAAAAGCAGCAGAGCTTCTGGGAAAAGAAGGTCTGCTAGGAAACAAGCATTCTTCTAACATAATGGTAGGAGATGTCTTTTCATACTTTTTTTTTCCAACTTACATTATCTTACTGACCTTTGAGGGCACACAACATTTTCCCTCCAGTTTTTGCACAGCACAGTGTGCAAAAAGCAACATGGTTATTTTGGAGTTTGGAATTTTGGCAAATCTCTATCCAAAGCTAGATCTTACAATACATGCAGCACAGAACACAATCATACTAATCTGAATATTCCGTCAGATTATTTCACAGGGTAGATGTTAATATTTGTCTAGTCAAACTCACCTAGCTTCCACTTTTTTCTCTGTCATTGAAAGAAAGTTAGCTCAGTCTTCTGATCATTATGTTCATGAATGGGTGAATAACTTTCCAAATAAATCTGATCACTCTGTACACCCTAAATTGAAAATACACATCAAATAAATAAGGAACTTTGTTCTTGTCCTCTTAGAAGGTACATCTCAAATATTCCTCTAATTATCTAAAGGCAGTGCTATTAAAGTTACTAAGAAACCAAATCCTACTTAATATATGTTGTAGCAAAATACTATCAATGGTAACACATGTATAAATATGTAAGATTTCATACAACTTCACTATTTGAATATGTGATTATCAAGACATCTACTTTTAAGGATTTTTAACAGCTTGTTAAGTCAGAATGTGTTCTTTAACTAAAGAGGTCATTATTTTGCAATTGGTTAATTATTAATTTAAACTTCTACTTGCCACCTTTTCAGATAACTGAGTTCTTTCTATGAATAAATCTGATTTCTTATCAACTACGAAATAGTTAATTATTAATATAAAATGCTTGTAAGTCTCATCATAGAAGTATTCTGATACAATTAAAATATCATTCTGTTTCCATGCTCAAAGAAATATAAACATCCAGGAAAGAAAAACGGGAACATCTTCACTCTTCAGTCAGAGAAAACCAACTGATTTATCAGATACCTACCTGAGTAAGTCATGATGGCATACAGAGGTCAGAACTGTGCTTAAACCTGCTAGTGAATCCTGTTAATACATTCCTGTCACATCTCAACTACATGAAAATTGTAGTTTCAACAGATGTTACTGCTTAGCACAGCACAAAACACTAAGAATAAAAAGGAGGCTAAAGGGGACACCAAGTTAAATTCACTGTGGAAGTCTCAGTGACAGACCAAGAGGCAACAGACAAGTTGCAAGGCAATTTTCAGTTATATAAGAGCAAAAAATTATTAAGTTGAGGTCTAGTCAAACATTGAAACAGTTTGCTCTGAAGAGGCTGTGGTATCTCCATTCTCAGAGATATTCAAAACTCAACTGGAGAGGGTCCTAAGCAACTTCATTTAAGTTGGTCCTTCTTTGAGAGGGGATAGGGCCAGATGATCTACAGAAGTCTTATCCAACCTGAATTAGTCTATAAATCTAATTCAGCTTTCTAGAGAAGGTTCCAAATATTGCCACTATTACCATTTTTAGAGCATGACAGTGATATGCACACAATGCTTTGTTTTTTCTTCTGATGTACATTTATTTTATGTCCTAGAAGGAGATTCCGAACTTGACAACTGAAACATTTCATGTCAGTACTTCCACTTTCACTTTTGGGATTCAACTTTCTTATTCTGCATGAATAAGTTTTTGCATGAAAACACTGCAAAAACTTTTCCTCGATCTTTGATCCATTCAGAGTTGACGCAGACAAGAAATACTCTCCCCCTTCCTTAGTCTAGCTCCTAATAATATAATTTCATGAAATCCAAACTAGACCCCACAGAGGCTACTATGAGCTACTTAAGTCAGTTGTCAAGTCATCCAAGACTTCAGCTCTTGGAAGCTTACTAGCAATCTGTAGGCATTTGTCTCTTTTAGGGCATCCCAATTTTATCTTTCCACTGCAGAATATTTTGAAGCTGTTAGTACCCAACAACTAAAGAATAGCATGAGCTGTCTAAATATATAGGTTATTCTTACCTTTGGTCTATCTGTTGTCCTTGTTTGTGATACTTCTTTGTGATATGCTTGCCTTTTAATATAAGACACTGGGACCATTACTGTTAGTACTGGTTTGTGCAATAGTTAAAGCAGTGCTGTACTAGAGCTGCCCAAATTCTCATCACATTTCCATTAGGCTGCACTGTTTGCACAACACTATGCACAGGGAGATGGAGAGCTTCATTTTTTTATTAAAAAACAGTTCTTGGTCTGAAAATAACCACCACCAAAAAATAATAAAAATCTACATTCAAGGCTTACAGTCAGGGCTGAAAGCCAATCTTTAAAGCTCAATTCCCACACTCCTGTAAAATGGAGGAAAAAGTACTTCCTCAAATTGCAGTATCATTAAGGGCTCTGAAATTATGGTGCTGAAAGCCAAATAATTACCTGGATACACTAGCCTAAGTTTCTAATATTTCAGAACCTTTCAACTTATTTTTTGAATTCTAGGCAGTGATTCAGAAGACATCTCAGTCTACAATTCTTATAATGATTCACAAAGCAAGGACCTTGTCAACTGTGACACTCAGAATTACAAATCATTAAATACGAGATTATGTGGAGAGAGAAAAGGTACAATGATTGCAAAAATATTAATATCTACAAAGAAACATGGCTTATAGTGTTTGTTTTTCTAAACAACATGTCTCTGTTTTCAGGACTCGGATGCAGATGCCCCAGGGGAAGCAGAGATCAAGTTAAACTCAGGAATTACAAAGAGTCTGTTCAGTCTTGTGCCCTATGTAGAAATAAAAGTTCTGGTTCATCCTGTAAGTATGATGTGTTACTGAAATAATTACCAACCATAGGCTAGATTTTAAGGGGCAAGAAGCCACACTGCACATATCAGGCCAGATTTAATTTAGTATAAGCAATCATTAGCATTGTAGCTGAAACAGTGGGGTTTTATAGATCCTGTAGAGCAAAAATCAGGAAATCCAACTTTTACACACCTGCCCAAGTTTAATCCCCATGCACAACAGCTTTAACCTTCTCTGGTTCTTTATGAGAGGAGTGCCTTTCATATTCCATTCATGGCAGGAATATCTCATTTTGCAGTGCCACGTGAAAGAATATGAAAATTGGGCACTACTGTGCCAACTTTTACAGTGCCAGCCATTGCCTAAAGTAGTGTAAACAAGTACTAAAGAAAATTTCAGTTCTACACTCATCATGTGACATGCAGCAAAGTAAAGGAAAGACTAATAAAAAAAAAATTAAATGTTTAACATCTACTTTTTAAAGTCACTTATTCAGACTCTCTCTACCATAAGAAAAAATTGCTTAAAGAAAAATATAAAATTTGAACAGTCAGAAGAAAGTAAAGTTAGCTGCTTGTCTCTAGCAATTCTGTGAAACTATAAAATCAAAGCAGTACTCATGTAATTAGTAGGATTATGAGAATCTGATTATTCTCCACCTCCCCCCTACAGTCTTTCACTGTATGAAATAGAAATGTGCATACCATTTGCCACAGAGCTAAATTCAACAGCAAGCACAAAAAGGTTAATCTGTCCTCATTTACAAAAAACTTAAGCATATTCAAGTTTTATTCATCAGTGATAGTTTGCTTGATCTTTTATTTATGCTAAATGGAGAAAAATGTTAAATACACAGAAAATTCACAAAAAATTACCTTTTTTTTTTTTGCTTGTTTTAAACATGGCCTCTATGATTCCAGCTTATTCACAGAAAAGAATCTCCACAAAAAACGCTCAAAAAAATAAACAGCCACATGACCTTGTAAACAGACTTTCTGAAAGGTAAGCTGTAGCAATAACTACATAGTACATAAGAAAATCCCATTGTTGAAGATCCAGCAGGGAAAAAACACACCAGTATCATAGGCAGGAAGAATGTTTTATCTTTTGCAGTGCATGTTGTATATTAGAATTTTACTCAGTAATGAATTTAAAATATATACTCTAAGAACATGTATAAATAGTTCTTAGAGTAGTTTTTCAGTCTTTCTAAGTTAATGAAGAGTAAACATATAACTTCTTTATCTGGCACATTTAGTAATGAAACGAAATATTTAATTTTATTAAGAGGATGTTCCCATTCACTGATTCAAAGGCAGGTCTGTATTTTCAGGATGCAGCTCTGTTTGCTGCCAACTATTTCTTTATAATTAACAGTCCTCCTTTTAATTGTTGTGAACATTAAATAATTCTGGGAGACCAAGAAGTAAAATGGATTCTTAACTGTAGCACAGACTAGACTGAAATGCAGACAAGTTTTGTTACCATATTTTTTGACTCAACAGCAGTAATGGCCTGGACTTGGACTCAATAGCAGCTGCACTTGAGAATCAATGGCACAGACCCCTGTGTGAGAGAGCAGCACCAAGAGAGTGATGCTGTGAGAGATTTCCTTACTCTGCATCCTGGCATGTTTTCTGTCTTACTGCAATAGAGATGGAGCACAAATAATAACTGTAAAACACAGTCCATCAAATGGAAAATTCTACTCACTGTAAAATTAACTTGCAACCCAGTGTGCTATCAAGGTGTGTGTATTTAATTCAGACTTTAGAAATTCTTTTGCTTACTGAAATTGTTTGTGTTTTATTCTCTATATCTTCTCTCTAGGGAATCCTTTGAGGCTGCCAAAACCTGCTGTTCAAGCACATGCAATAAAATTCTTGTTTCACATCAGTATATCCCCAGCAAGAAGTTTGCCCAAAGCAAATCTGCAATCAGAAACACCAATGATTCCAATGCAAATGTAAGACTTGAAAGTGAAAATTAAGTGCCACACAACTATCTTGGAAAGGTTAAATCCACACATCAAGGCACTATTGAGCATCCCTTTCGTAGTAAGCTGATTATTACAATCTAAGCAAACCTAGACCATTTGAGGATAAGACTGTATGGAGTTAAAAACCCAAGCATTTTAGCTTATATATTAGTATATAACTTCATGTAAGTATGTCCAGACTTTTTATACAACTTAGTCCCTGTATGAAATGATCAGGACAGAATAGTAGCACTGCATCTTACCTCTGAAATGGTTTCACATACTGAAAGAATGTCAACACCTAGCCATACAAACTACTATCACAACCACAAGAAAGCCTTCTCGATACCACAGACATGCACAACACTGGCCCTGCTACTTTACAAAGGTGTAAATATCCCTCAGTTCCAATGATTACATAGTCAAAGAGAAATAAATAACAGAGACTTCCAACTTGAATCATGGAGCAGTCTTATCACATAACTCAAGTTCTACTTCTCAACATGTATTCAGAGTGAAAATCGTGCACAAAACCTTAAACATCACCTTCTATCCTATACCTGTGTATGCATTTGCCTTCGCTATTAACAAGGCTACGTTTTATTATTTCCAACAGATTTTAAGTTCTACTCTGGATCATGCCATACAGACAGCAAACAGTTTGAAGAAAACTACAGAACGAATGGTACGAGCAGTTTCAGAAGATCTGGCTAAAGTCAAAAGAAAACCACTTTAGTTACCCAGTTTCAAATGCTATATTGTTTTGCTGGGTGATACTGAAGTGTTAGGACCTCTGCAAATATAAAGTGATGAATACAAAAATCAAAAAGTCAGCTAGCTAACTTTGTCAGCTGTTCTGTAACTGTTACTATTAAACCACACCAGATATAAAGGTATTCCTCAAGTTTATGCTCAGTCTCAGAACTCTAAAACAAATTACTAATTCTACTGAAAGTCCTTAGTAGGTTGGCTAAAGGTACCTTTCTCTAAGTGTCCACCTAAGGTAGCTTAATAAAAATTGGATTAAACAAGGAAAATTAACTTTGTGACTTTGATTTCCCCACACTCCAAAGTGTGAGAATAAACCTCAGTCATTACTAAGTATCATTTCTTCCCACATTTTAACAGCAGCTGCTTAAACACACCAAAACAGCCTCTGCACCTGAGACACCTACCTGCAAACATCATGCTAACATACCAAGTCACAGTTCACATTTCTAATTATTTTGGTTTTACAGTGCTCTACATTAAGAGTTGTTTGTTTTTATAGTTACAAACTAGAATTCAGAAAAATGTTATAGGTATTTCTGCTAATTTTTTTAAAGTTTTGATGCATGTGGTGTTTGATGAACCAGTTAATTTTAGAGTGTTGTTCCTGTATTCATATGGGGAAAAAAAGTCAGAATACATTCAATTCCTAACTCATTTAGGTGCATTTGAAAGATAGAGCCACTTATTCTCACCATGCTACATGTGCTGCAACATCTTAAAATGTAACCTTCTCATCTTTCATTCCTCTCTAATATGTGTGTGTGTGGGAACTTAACCTTTTTCCACCTAATTAACTCTGAATGATCTTACCTAGCAAAAATATTCTCTTAACCTGCTAGTTAACCTTAGAGCAAAATAAAGAGAAAAGAAACAAATCCACCTTTATGCAAAACAAGAAATTAATTCCTTTATAGTTGGGGAAAACGTAAATAAAAACCATGAGTAATCTATTATTTTTCATTATGACATTTCTCTCAGCTTCTACATACAACAAACTAACATTTCAAGGCACATAAATACAACATCCCTTCAAAAGTTTAGTGATTTTAATTACGTAATTTTTAAAGACACATCTAATCATTACCAGTGTTACAGAATTCATACAGTTCAGATTATTCCCTTCAATGCAAATTTAAGTATTTCTTTCTTAATATGTAACAAAGCAGACAAGTGAGTAAATTCTCTTGAATACATCAGGTTTTCTCATTTGGTTTTCTTTTGGCTTTTCTTTTTTAAATTACCAAGCCATTTGAAAGATTCAACTGCTTCCCTTCTTTTCCTCTCCTTTTCCCCTGCCTCCACTTCCTCAAGAAGACATGCTTATAGTTTTGGAATTTCTGTATCACAGGCAATTCAACTTCTAACAGATGCACTATGTAGACACAATCATAAGGAAGTTGCTAAGAAATTAATTTTTTTAAAAAGCTTCATTAATAATCCCTGTATATACTTAAATATAAAGTGTACTTCAGTGCACAGTTGACAGCATTTCTTCAGTTATTTATTGTGATTAGAACTGCTTAATACTTCTGTGACTATCTCCCTTACCCAGCACCATCTAAAAAGCCTTTAGATTTTTCACAATTAAACATATTTAAAGAATTTTCAGTGAGTTACTTTTACAGAAAATATTACACTTTAAGATACTGCATTTGTATGAAACATTTTTATCATAAACCCATATATACAAATTTTCTCCTGAAGCCCCTACCCAAGGGCCTAGGCCCTTTTTAATTCAGTAATTTTTAGAAATAAATTCTATTATATAAAGATTTCACAGTTCTCAAAGACAAATCCAGTTTATAATATAGTCACGATAACTTTTAGCATAATTTCTTAGGAACAAACATGCCCTTTTGAAAAAGCACTTATATTATAATATTAAATACAACCTAAGAAACACATGTGTTTAGTTTTTCCTCTCTCTGCCTTCTACTTCCCAAAAAGCAGCAAATTTAAATTATAACATGACTTTCCATTAGTCAGAACCATGTAGTATCATAGTGCAGTGTTTGGAAAAGTCAGTTCCATTAGAGTATGTACATACTGTTTGTCTTTGTAATACATCATAAACATCACCATATCTATTCATCCTTAATGGAGACCATATCCTTGGGTTTAGTAAGGCTCTTCACTTCATCCAGTAGTCTTTTAGGTCTCAAAATATGAGTAGAACCTGACAAAAGAACGTAAATATTAACTGTGTCAGTCAAATTCTGACTGTCAGACACTCCCTCTTTAAAACATCAGTGACATGCTGGCCTGTTTTTACTGTACCTGCAAAACTGACAAGTACAGCAGTTCAAAGCGTGTTCATATAAAACACCATCCTATAAATGTAAGTGTTACCATTAGGTAGGAAATGTCCCACACACACATCCAGATCAGGACTCGTGCTTGGAATAAAAGTTTCAAGTCCTGCTCTGCTCTGTTTGAAACATAGGCTTGAACCTGGGCCACTTATGCTGTGTACAGCTGTCCCAGCCTGCAAGAAATCTGCCCAGTAAATCAAAGGCTTTATCCTAGAATCAAGAAACTACCTGGATTAAAGGTCATCACAAACAGTAGTTTTCCACAGAAATATCAGTTACAAAAAATTGGCTTTTACTGACTAACATTTCCGCGAAAAATTTACAGCAAATTCCAAGTCTGGAGCAGCAAAGAAAATCCTTAGTATTCTTCAGGACTGCACAACTCTCTTATTCTCATAGAGAGTAATTATAACTTCTGCCATGAAGGATCACCCTACAGTTCTAAAGGCAGTGCTTAACTGTTTAAGATTACAGCTGTCTGGAACTTTTGGTTTTAGCAGTGTCACTCTGAGTGGGCTAGTATTCCCTGAGTTCTGAATCACGAATGCAGCAAAATTTTAATCCTGCAGTAAGCCACATGGAAATCTGGCAAATTTCACCTTCCCTCAAAAATCAGGATTATAAACAAAACTACAAGAATCATCTCCAAACAAAAGGGAAGATAGTGCTGTGGTTAGTGCTAGATACCACAGTGAAAGAGTGACCACTAAACATGGTTTTGTAAGCAAGTCTCAGATGAAGAAACAGTCTGGTTAATCTGCATTTCTGTTATCCTGGTCTTTCTGTTGCAACTCAAAACTAGAACCAGCATTAGACCTACCTCAACCACCATCAATGAAACCAGCAAAGAAAAAATTAACCAGAAAAACCAACCACACACAAACACACCTACAACACCCCTGACTATTTAGAGGTAACAGACTCTAGATCTCAGAATCAAGGTTGTCATTGTTTTAGGAAAGGACTTATTTAAAATCATGGTAGATGAATTCAAGCCTTTCTGAAACTCAAGACCGAATTTAACTGCCAGACAGACATTTCAAGCAACTTAAAATGCTTTAGATGACCCTGCACCCAAATATCAGCTGCCCCTGCAGATGCATACAGGTCTCTGGTAAGGTTCTGTATTTAGAGCTCTGTTTTGATATATCGTACAACTTCCAAAAGCAACAGGAGCAGCGTCACTAAAGGCAAAGCACAGGCAGATGCAAAAGTTGTGAGGAAGCTGTAATGCAAGGAAACAGAGGTATGTTTAAATCCTTTTTGCTATACTTCAACATATTTCTCTGACATAATTCACAATGGTTCTTCTGTAGAGCATAACTACCTTTTTTGTCCTTAATACCCTGTTGCAAAAAAAAAAAAAAACCCTCTCAACACCAAGCAGCCTGACCAAAATGAAAAGATGCTTCTAAGTGCATGGTTTTAAGCAATACACTGGCTATAATATTAATGTACTGAACCAACACAGGGCATGTATGAAAAACGATCCCAGTGATGATCCTTACATTTTCCAGAAGCACATGTAGTACAGTGCACACACCACCCTTCTCCCAAGGCAAGCTTACCAATAACAACTTCACAGGACTTGTAGGCTTCAGAAACCTCATAAGCACAGCGCATCTCAGAATATGTGACTCCCCCAATCACAAATATAATCAGCCTTGCACTGCTCTTCCGCTCCTCTCTGGAACTACCCTTAGGTTTCTGGCGTGCACTGCAAAAGATTTCAGAAGATGACATTTATCCAGCTTTACTGATTCATTTTTGGTTAAAATTATATACTTAACAAGCAGTTAATTCCTGTCATGCAGTTCATGGTTTGATTGTAATTTCAGCGAAAGTGTTTACATAAATTGATCATTTATCAGTTATCAAAAGGGAGGTACTCCAAGTAAAGGTCTATATGACTAAGAAGAATTATTAAAATAACAACCAAGTTCAGTACGTTTTAGATTAAATAAAAATATAGGCTTGAGAATTTAGCATTACCTTATATACATTATTTTACCATTTAGTAAGCACACTTCCATAACTCTTTAGAATGTATATGACAAAAATACTGAGAAAGGGGTAAACTATTTCTCAGGAAATAAAATTATTTACCTTACTGCTCCTGAACCATTCCAGGTGGGAGGACACCGGGAAGAATAAGGCCAGTCTTTTGAATCTAATTTGTTTTCTATAGCATCCTGAAGGGCAAAACAAAGACACACTTTAAACAGCCTTGCAGACCTAAAACCCACCAAGTTTCAGCTTTCAGTAAGGATGTCTACCTGGAATTCAATGCCAACATATTCAGCTTAGAATAACCAATTGCAAGTCGCATCTCATGAACAACAGTCCTATGTAACAAAGTGCTAGACCACATAATGCTAAAATGTATTCTAAGTCTTTTGTGTATCACAAGGAATTGGGAGAAACTGTTTTTTTTATAAACACAATATTGATTTAACTGTTCAGATTTTACAAGCAGCTTTTCATCTGTAACAACCCAAAGTATTTAATTTCTCTACAGCAGTGTATGAGAGAAGTCAGGGTCCACTAAAAATACAAATGAGCATGTGAAAGCCACCAAAATCTATGAATTACAGCATTGGGTCAGATTAAAGGTCCAGTGAACTCACTACCCTGTCTGACATCAGTCACTAATTGATGCTTAGGAAGAGGTTTAAGAATAAAGGAACTACATTTCCGGCAAGAAACATCTTCCAGTCTCTACCACATTACAGTTTAGATTTGAATTGCAGTTTAAAAACCCACTGGAGGAAAAAAAAAACCCAAAGCAAATCTTTAAATTACACTAAACACTGCCAATCACAGGACAAGCTGTTCTAAAAGACTTCTTGCTTTCACTTTCATTTGCTTCACCTTTAAAATGACCTCTAATAAAGAGCATTACTAACACAAAGCAGTCAAATGTTCTGTATTACTGACAGACTAAAAAAAGATCACTTTTTCACCAGATGTATTTGACAACAGTAACTCATAATAGTATGAACTGGCTGTAACTGCTCACTCAAGTAAATTTCTGCACTTCACCCATGAATTAATTAGTTGGTCAAATTTACCTCCATAACATCTTTGATAACAGGTGTCCACCTAGAAAGTTGAAAGGTTTCTTCTGAAGAACGGTCTCTTCTTGGGTATTTATGCTGCTGAACAGCAAACTGAAAAGATTTTCAAAACATGGTTGCATTATATAATGTATTTGGACTTTTGAAAATTATTCACAGTCAGTAGTGGAAGGAGGGGGCATCAGTAGGAAAATTTAAAGAAATAATAATAATGACAAAGAACCACAATTAATACCTACAGAATTCAGTGTACACTAGAAATACTAACTTCAGAGACAAGGAACTGAGTAAATTGGCACTTTCCAAAACCAGCTAGGTCAAGTCACCATCTGATGATTGTAGAGGGAACATTATGGGTACCTTACTTTAAACAATTAACATGAATAATTTTCAAAGGATTTAGCATTTAAGAATTCCTAGTAATTGCCTGTTTCCAAAAACAGACTTGGATAATACTACTAGGAGTTGCTGAAAGAGCTGTAGACAAGTGCTTGGGTAGTAGGAACTTAGAAAATAAATAAATACATTCTTACTGAAGAGATAACAGGAACATCAAGGTATTTCCAATTTCTTATCATATCACTATCACTTTCTATATGCACATTCTGGATCAGCTTCTCCAAGTTCTCCTGGGTAGTTCCTTCAATATATGGAAAACAGACAACTTAATTACCAAGAGACTGTAAGACCAATTTTGTCTCACACTGTCTGGGCTGTTATTTAGTCCAGGATTTTTTTGTTTGTTTCGTTGTTTAACATACTATTATAGTTTAGATAAAATTTTGTTTAATGGTCCATTTTTGAGACCAAAACTCGATATTGCTGCAGATTCCTCGGACCAGCATTCTGCCAATTTCCTCCTCTTCTACTACAAATTCTTCCCCACTGACTTAATTTGTGAAAACAAGAAAACAAACTATTGCACACATCCAAGAACAGGAATGATGCTAAAACACCGTATAAATCTGCACTTGAATTACATCTCTTAACTCCTTATCAGTAGTATCTTTGCTACCAATTTGAGCACAGCTACAGAGGATGGACAAGATTTCTTTCAAACCTGGCCATCAACTCCAATATTAACTTATATCAACTAAAAATATCTATCCTAAAACTTGAATTCAAATTAATAGCACTGAGGGAAAAAATAGGACAAGTTATCATACCATTTGTGCTAAAGATATATAGCAGAATAGCTCTGATTTTGTCATAACTCTCGTGACTTTTGTTCAGCAGAACTGGAAGGAGGACTCTCATGGAGTCTTTCACTTTTTGACCTTCTGCATCAGTTCCAAGAGCCAAGTCCTAAATTAATAAAAAATAAAGAGCTAACACACAATGATTTTGGAGAGTAGTCATTAAAAAGCAATATTGTTTTGTGTGTTTTGAAATGCATTTTTATGAAACCATAGGTTTCAGGAAACAATCAAGCCACATCAATTTAAACTCAGTATGACACGTCTGACATTTATTTCAATAGCTGCAGCATTATAATAGCTCTACATAACACTCAAACATTTAAAAGTGTTTGATATCTAGAACTCCCAGAAATGTAATTTACAGTTTTTTACTTGAGATTAATAGTAAAATGTAATGCCTCACCCTAACAGGTGCTTTTCCCAGACATTTTAAAAAGGCTTCCACCAGCAGAACATACTACAGCAACCTCACAGGAGTTTTGAACAAAGAAAACAAAGATGGTCTTTATAAAAATCAGCCAGATTTCAAGACAAAAACCCCCAAACTCTAAGAATACCTCCATTACTGGCAGATTAAGAGCCTTGTACATCTCATTTAGTTTTAATACTAGTACCTCAAAAACTGACGGAAAAAAAATAAAAGGCATGAGATTTTTGTCACTTAAAACAAGCCTCTATTCCTGCAAACAAAAAAATCTGTATTTGCAATAAGTTGCTGCTTGGGTTTTGGCTTTTTTAAACATACCTGTTCAGTTTTACAGAGCCTTTCTATGTTAGATTTGAACTTGCTCATGCAATCTTCTGCTATGTTAAGATGAACAACTTGCTGTAAGACAGAAAGAAAGGAGAAAAAAGACAACCACAAGCTGCCATAACTTTACTGTCTTTTTTTAACATACTAATCATTTTTACTGGTTATAAGAGTCAATCTTTCAACTATCCTTCAGAACCATCATGCATTTTTTCATGTTTTACCCTTCACTTAGAGACCAGCCCCAGTAATACCTTTTAAAACATTAAACACTAATGCCATATTCAATCCTCAAAGCACACAAATAATATGGTTTTTTTACTTAGTAAAATGAAACACCTGGAAACAAGTTTTCTTCTCCAAATTTTACAGTAGGTGAACCTACTGGAGAACAGCTATATAGTACACTCAACAGGAAAACAACAGAATAAAGGTCAACTCCAATAACACAGAAAGTTAAAGTGCACAGAATTATTTATTGTGACGTAATTACAAAAGACCCCTTACCTTACTGATCTCTTTACGATACTGTGGCATCCTTTTCATCAACTGGGACAGAGCAGAGAGTGATAACTGTGAAGAAACAATACAAGTTGAAAATCTGGCCCCCCCAATATTTGACATGCTTATTTCCCTTCTTGTTGCAGCCTTGCTTCCCCCACAACCCTCGAAAATTCCAGTTGAGAAAAACCTCAATCTCTGTAATAGGTCAATGAATTAAATGGATCTGAACAGCTGAAAACAACTGAATTATCAGGAAAGACTGCAATACTCCAATTTAAACAACTTACTTTTCCTTCTGCTTCTTTTTTTTTTGATGAAATCTCTTTCAAAAGTTTTGGTATTTCTCTGAAAAAAAAAAAGAAAAATTATTGAATACAACAGCACAGAAGTTCTTAAATCTTTTGTTAAAATCTTAAAGGAACTGTACAACATGAACTTCTGAATGAAAGTAAAAACTTCAAATACAGGTCTCCTTCAGAGAAGAGAGCAATTTTTCACAGAAACAATGTCAGTTAAACTTATGATATCTGCATAACGTCATTTGATGTAACAGCTTGCTAGTACTTTACACAAAATAATCCCTTCAGATGCAAAAGATTTGAAAATACTTCCCAGGAAATTACTTTATTTCCATTTTCCTCAAGAACTGTAAGTAACATTAGCATAACAGTATACCTTGATACATAACGTATTTTGGAAGCACAGTTTCTTGCTGGCATCCATTAATTAACTGAATGAAGTCTATATTACAAACCATCTTCACTACTACCTGTATTCCTACCAAACAGCTTAAATACCTTCCCTCTCAAAGAAACCAAGTAGTTGGGTTTGTTATTCATTCACATACTCTATCACATCTGCAATGTGCTTGTGCCGCATCTTCACCCAGAGGTCATCATCTTCCTCCAAAATTGCCTCCTTTTCCTTCCCAGCAGATCCTTCTGTTTTGTATCTTCCAAGAGAAAATTCAGACAGTAATTTGGTTTTTGGGTTTCCCCTAATTCTCATTACTTATGACAGTATTATTTATTACAGTTTAATGAACATGAATGGTAACAGCAGTAACATACAAAGGTTTTCATTTACAAGCCAAGCTATTGCCTCACAAAAATATAATTAACAGAAGGATTTTACAGATTACATCTTTGAACATAGAAGATGAATTTTAGAATGGTTCTTTGGGGCAATAGCTTCTGGACATTCTTTTAAACCAACAGTAACTAGAGACTTAATCACACATTCACATGCACCTCCATTTCTCTTCAGCTTTCAATGTCAACTTCCCTCTGGTTCCAAATGCAAACTGCACAAACAACACACTGCAACTGCAAAGTGCAGCTTTCCATGTGTACTATAAGACATTTTATAACTGAAGGAAAATGAAGTCCCATTCACCAACAAAACAGACCAAGCAGAGCAAATTGCTTCACATATAAAAAGAAACATGCTTCACACCATTACAGAGCAGTTATTACTTGACTATAAACAAAGCTCACAATAAACCTATAAAGCAAGACAGTAATCACATTACACAATATTTTCACATTTACAGAAACTCACACAGTTGCCAGAAAGCAGAATGGGAAAAAAAAAAAAAATCACAGGATTAATTGTGAAATTCAGATCATGGCTACCTATAAAACATATTCTGCTACATCTTCATACCTGGTGAGTTAGAGATTCATAGAACTCTACACTTTCTATGAAAACATTCACTCAGTGCTTCCAACCAAAGACAGGCATTCCTGTTTGCTTGACCAAACAACGAGGCCATCAGGTCTCATTTACTGTAGAGGGTCATCAGAAAGCAAAGTCCTACCAAAATCCTTGTTGTCAGAACAATCTGACAGCAAAGTACGTAACTTATGCAAACCACTGCTAGACTGTTCCAACACTGCTTATGAACTGAACACGACTTACTTAAATGTGCACTTAGAATAGAAACATGTACATTTTAACAACTACACAAATTAAATTACTGGAGCTATAAAACTGAGCATTTCTGAGAAATAACCAAGAGTTTTCTCAATATGCAATTACTGGCCTAATTTGTCTTGTTATGTCGAAAAGGTTGAGAATATGAAAGAAAATCTAGAGAATCTCAGTGTGCACTATGACAAAGTTCTTGGTTTTTTAAAAAAATGCAATTTGTTAGACCCAAAACTTAACAAAAATGATAGTTAGATCCTACCTAATCTCAACTAAGTGAGGAAGTTAAAAAAATGAAGTTACAAATCCAAAAGGAAAGAGTCATAAGTGAAGCAACCATTATGTAATACAAGGAGCTAATACTGCCATGGTGCAATTATGCTAAACAACTCCAGAGATTTTATAATCAAGAGTAAAGGGGTTTAGGTTTGTTTTCTTTTTTAAAGTACTTGCTTGTAAGTATCGTTTTCAATTGGTAGCAGGTCATACGCCATTGCCTGGAAGGTGAGCTCGTGAAGTACAGTTGATACTGGATCAAAGGCACGATCAATTATTATTAGTTGGGAGTGGGTTTTAGCCTAAAAAGCCATCAAACAAACATGAAGAAGTTAAGACATACAATACAAAGTTAATGCATGTTAAATCTATTTACATTAAGGTTACAGCACTGCAGATATGTTTTGAAAAATAACTGAAAAAACCCTGAAGTATGGTCCAAGTGTTTATCAACATTATTAGCAACAAACATTTAAATTACATACAATGGGTTTAAATATTAATTTTAAGGTAATGCTCTCAGTAACCTGAATTTTGTTCATCTAATGAACAAAAAGTGTAAAGGAAAAAAAAAAAAGGCCACTCACTGACTTTTCATAGGTAACTGCATTGTTCATATTTCAGTGCCCATTATCTATATTGTGCTGCAACACAGGAAAAAAATCTCCAAACATTCAACTGAAAGTTTCATTTTGGGATTTAATAAAGTGGCAGTAGCAGCAGGTACATTTATTTCTGTAGCAGAGTGCAAAGCCACCAAGTCAGAATGGTTTAGCCTATACTTCTGTGTTAAAGCAGCTGCCCTAATCAGCCCTGACCTGTAGGGACAGATCAAAACTATTATTTGCATGAACAGCTCTATCTTTGTGGACAATAAATCCCTTCAGGAGAGCCATTTTAATTCTGCAGGGAAGTCCCCTCTACACACAGCCTTATGGAAGGTGATATTAAAACAAAATTTATCCACTTGTCTTCAGGTTTATATCATCCCCTATATCATCACAGGGCTAATTTTTCAAGTAAAATCAGTTTATCAGTTTTTACCTTAGATACAGATTTACTGTATCAGCTACTACCTCTAAATTGCTATCATACACAAAAACAACTAAATGGCAATTAGTTGCCTTCATAATTAAATAAAATCTGGGTTTTTAGAACCTATTGTCAAAGCCTATTTTGAACATGATTCTTTTTCCCCAGACTTAAAAAAAAGTAGCAAACATTTTAAGTTCACTTTCTACCTTTATTTGGCTTTTCTCATCTGTTCTGTAGTAGTTTTCAAGATTTTTTTCAACAAGCTGTGCAAGTTTGCTGGCTCTATCAGATGGTCCACTGGGAAAAAAAGGAAGCATGCAAAAAGAACTTAAATTTCTTCATCAGTACACTAAGGTGCTACCTTTAAAACAGAAAGAACTCCCTAGATTGATCCTCTGGTTTCACGAGCAGTTTCTGAACTCCATTCTAAGTATTTCCAATATATTTGCACTTTTACATTACGATTCCACTCTTTGAATGCTTCAGGTATTTCACACAGCAGAAACAGCTTCAGCCAAAAGACTGACATGAGCTGGCATATGGCCCAGCACCTAAAAGTCTCACTCAGAGGCAGGAAACAAGAAAGAAGAAAGACAAACGGAAAGAAAAGAAAAAGAAACAGTCAAGCAGTTATTTCTTTGTTACCTTTGCAGAGAATAAGGCACCACTTCACATTACAGCACAGAATGCAGTTCTTGAACACAATTTCAGATGTCTACTTTGACATCGAAGATATTAATCTGTACTCCCTTTCAAAGCTCAAAGGAGGCATTCTTCTCAATATCTCTACTACAAGAAATCCTGATCCCATCTGCCACAGCAATTTATGAATTCCTTGGCACCAAGTGGAGCTGCAAATCTACAAACAGCAGCAGTTCTCCTACAGGATTATGCATCTGGTACACAGGAATGCAGCATAACTGTGTCATCCTACTGACCAAACATGAAACAAGCCATTTAGAACAAAACAGGATCTAGCAAGTACTGTTCTACAAATGTAAATAGAGAAATAACTCACTGTTTTACCTACACTTCACAAATTCCTATCATTCCATATTTCAGAGTTGTGGATTAAAAACAATTAACCCACAATTACAAAAATAAACCAAAAAACCCAACTAACCAAACTATGCTGCAGCCTCAAGCTATGACCAAACAATGTGGTAAGCACTAGAAGTGAAAGCAATTACACTGTAAAACACTGACTTTATATCACACCCCTTTATATACCTTTTATATCGTACTCCTGGATTCTCATCTAGTGTGGCACATAAGGTAACAATTTGTTCAGCCATTACTTGCATTACAGCATCTCTCTCCTTTGTCTTTTCCAGAGTCGGACTGTAACAGCGGTAGAATGCATCTGGGACATTGAGAATAAATACCTAGGTAGAGCACAAACAAGGAAAAAAGGGCCTAAATTGCACATATCTAAAATATCTGGTAAAAAACTTGCTAATAATTTAAAACTAAATGAGAAAGTCACACATAATACCACCAAAAAAAAATTAATCCCACACTTCATTCCGCCTTCTCTGCCCTGTTGAGCTCATCAGCTTCTTGTTCTCACACTCTTTTTCCCTATTACTCTTTTCTCCTATGTAAATTACTGTATTTTTCAAATTGCTTACTGCCTGTTCAGATGGAAGGAAGGAAAAGATATCAGGAAGAACTAAATCCTCTTCAGTGTCTTGTACAGAGCCACACAATGCAATATCAGAATAACTATAGAATGTATCAAGTTTAAATTTAAAATAAAATTTTATGTATTGTATCTGCTTATTAGATGAGGACTTTACCTTCAATAATTGAAATTTTTTAAATGCATTAAACCTTGATAAAAGAAGTTTAGTACTACAGAGAAAAAAAGTTTTTTCAACAGTTTTGTAAATGGAATGCAAACACAGAAACAACCCCATTGTCAGTAGATGGATTTTCTCCAGCTTCAGATGGACTCTGTAACTACAGAGCCAAAGAAGAACGTCCATCCAGATAAAGATGTTTGCCTCATTCAAGTACATAGTCACCTGGACTTTGCCCAGAGCTCACTCTGATTATTCACCCTTAGCACCCCAGAAAGGCAAACCAGTTAACGCTGCTCCTTTGCTACGGATTTAAAATGTTCTCACAACCCAAAATATCTAGAATACAAAACTACACCAAAACCAACAAGAGTGTTGTTCAACTGGAATGCTGCTTATTTTCAACATCAGAAAACTAGTAACAATTTCTACTCTGACAGTGAGACCTCTGGAGAACCACGACCACAAAATTTTCATAGGCCTTATTTGGTAGAGTATTTCTGAAGAGCAGCCTTGGCAGAGCTCCCCAAAACAGTTTGAAACAAAACTTGGGAGCATCAACCTCACTGGAAAGCAAACAAACAAGCCACCACGCTCACTGAAAAGTCTGTCAGGCTGTGGTAGTTTTTATTTCCTGGTTTTTGTAAGGCTTTCATTTTGTTCCCCTTCCCTGCAGTTCTCTTAATCCATTTCTTCTTCTTTACTGATTTTCACCAAGTAGTTGGTCCTACTTACTCCTATTCCTATGCACCAACCTACCTTGTCTGCCAAAGTAACACCTCAGCATAAGCAGTAACATAAACTCTACTGTTTACTGAAGACAAACCAGAACACTTGCCTTCTCTTAGGGAACAGATTCCTTCTTTAACCTCCCTACTTAACTGACATTAAGTCCGGCAAACAGACCACGTGCAAAGAATAAACCTTTCAGTATGAGAGCATTTGTTTTATCTGAAAAGCACAGATGAGCACTGGAAATGTGCCAAAATGGTAAAACATCTCACATACAGTTTGTCAGTCAAAAGCTACATTTTATTTCGTTGTTTTCTAGAAGGTCAGCAACACTTGAAAATAATCCTCCAGACTGTTTTTTGCTGTTAAGATTAACTTACCTGAGACTCGTAAGGGAAGAAGGAAATATTGATCTCCTTGCATTTCTTTATTGATTTTGCACATGAAGATTTAATTTTATTGAAGAGGCTGTCAGGACAAACTAGGGGAAAAAAAAAGACTAAGTATAAATAATTTGTGCATATTCCAGCTGTCAACTCACTTATGAGCTTACAGTATTCAGAACAGACAATTCTAAATTGAAAACCAATAAACCATAAAATACAAAAAAAAGTTGCCTGCTCTTCCTAAAGTGAGAGGGAACATATAATCAATATTTTGTGTTGTTCAAAAAGCACTACTAGTCAATTTTTACTAGCTTTGTGCAAGCAAAGTTGTAGAACACTCAATAACGGTCTGCAGCTGTGAAAGATGCTGATTTTATCAAAGCAAAACTTTCTGCTATTTATTCTCATATGGGAGAGAAAAAATACTTCCCAAGCTACAAAAAAGGTTAAACTGAGAAATAATGTGTACATATCTAACAGCAAAACACAGAAATACAGAATTTAATATAGGTCTCAAATGTGTTCCACTATGCTTCCAGGCTACACTGGATCCCAGTCTAGAAACTGAATTTAAGGAATACGTGGACAACACGAATACTACACAGACTTCTAAGTGACAGAGCTATTTCTCTAACTCAGGAACTATTCATCTCAACAGGAAAAGTTTTGGCAAGTATTCAAACTGAAAGCTTGCCACTTGCAACCAAGGAACACAGAGCAAGATAGTATTTTTCCAGAACAGTAATTGCTGCTTCAGTGTGAAATGAACCAAGAAACCAAGAGCTTTGGATAGTAATTTGATAACTGCTTTGAGAACATACAGTAGCAGATATGCACCATGCACAGACATCCACAAAGACAGTCACAACTCAGGCCCTGCCTTCAGCAGCACGCTTGGGTTTTTTGTTTTCCCTTCATTACAGACCGTTTTAGTCACACTGAGTGACTGCAGGGAACGTGCAGGCACATTAAGTGCATTCACACTCATTGCCTCTGCTGTGCATGCAAGGGCTAAGTAGGCCCCTTCTTCCAGGTGAAGGGAAAAAGCTGGCTCACAAGTCTGAAGAACTACCTGAAATAACCAACTACTAGCACTGCTCTTGCAGAAAGTTCTCATGCATATTTATTTTGTTTATGTGGAGATACGTAGTTATATCTGAATTGTGTTCCTCCACACTCTCCAACACAGGTGAAGACTGGAATACTTAAAAATAAAACTACATATCCTAAATTAAAAGCTGAGGAGCAGAACAATCAAGACTGGTAATTGTGAAAGAAATTACTATTGCAACACAGCATGGTGACCACAATCTGGCAACCCAAATATATGGTTAATGACTTGAGTCTCAAATCTTCTCAACTTTTCAGGTACTCAATTATAGGAAAGAAGTGAGGAGCTTACTTATTTACCTATATAAAGTTATCAAACTACAACACAAAAGCTTACTTACAGTCAGTGAAATACACATATGCTGCTTTGTATCTGCTGCATGATTTAGTGATGAAGTCGTCAATAAGTCCATCTACAGACTTATGGGGGTAGAAAAAATAAGGAAAAAAACCATCATGACAGTGTTTTACCTTTGTTCACATACCAGATAAAGTTTCTCCCACCCTATTACCAAGTCCCACTTAGGAATACTGAAGTTCAACATACAAGAAAACACTTAAGCTTGAGATTTTTAATTCCACAGCAAGAATAACAGTTACAGATGGTCAGTCATGCACCAAGATCACTTTAGGAAGCACCCAAATCAGGGTACTTGTAAAATTTCCCACCTATAACAGTGCTGAGATTTATTCTCCCAAGAATTTTTAGGAAGTAATAGAAATCTTATTAGAGCCATTACTTTGAATTCTATTTTTCAATTTATTGCATCATTATGTGATACAACGTTTCTTTCAGTGAGGTTACAATAGCTAAGCAATGAAACAGTGCCTCCATTGACCACAAGGTACTTGTTTGTAACATACTCTGGTAGCACAGCATTTTCTTTTCATTATGGGAAATGAAGCATCAGACAGAGAAGTATTACAGAAAATGCAAAAGTTAAGTACTGCATAGCTGTACACAGTAAATCAACATTTTAAAATAAGATTGTTTTTTCAGTCTGAACGATCTTGCAACACTTTCTTTAAAATACTAACCTTTTTTGTGGGAGTTATTAAATATATTGCTTTCATGTGTGGGACAGGCTCACGGTTTTTATATACATTCTCCACCACTATAAAGTAAAAAATATTATTTATATATATATATCATATATAAATTTTATAATTAAGAGCATTATGCATCTTTAAGGAAGGCAGTAGAGAGTTAATAAAGTAACAGCAATCAAGTTGTCTACAATATTAGAGGCAGGGACATATCATCTGCCAAGAAAGCCCTGTTTTTTTCTTTGTTATTTTAAATGCATCAGGTTAGCACACGACTTCTTCAACTCTCAGCCTAGTGACAACTAAAGTTGTAGGACTAAATTTTTCCTGGGTATTCTACACAAGCAGAGTTTTGACCTCACACAGAAAGATATGGCAAGGTAAACATGCTCAAATTATGGGGGCCAGTACAAACTGTCTTGCAAGAGAACTGCCTTGGCAAGATGGTTCTTTTTCCAGCACACTGAAGGAGAGGGAGAGCAAAATTATGCAGGGCATCATTTTGGACTACAGCCTCTTCTGTCCTTTGTTTGCCTATTTCCTGGGCACTTACTCTGTTTCAGTATAATTGCAGGCACAAATTAGATATTTTCAGCAAATCAGCTTCACTCAACTCTTGTTTTTCTCTCTTTAATAAAGTCATTAATATATAGTGTTGCAGTACACTAGCTTGAGAATGCAGAAATTTTGTGTGGGAGGAATGAGGAAGATAAGTTATGTCAGACATCTGGATGCTGAAAGACAGGCTCTTTTCAGCAGTGTACTCACTAAAAATAAAAGGCTTTTCTTAATGAAGAGGATACATGCTCACTGACAGTTTCTCACAAAGGATAAGTAGTACCTCTTATGATTTATAACACACTCTGAAAAAGGAAATTGATACAGTTTTGCTATTATACTTCCAGAATAATCATCTTATACTGAATAATTGAAATAAGAAAAGTCTTGCTACTTGTGAAAAAATAACCAAGTCTAAACAACGCCCTCTTACAAATGTATTTATAAAAATCTAGACCTAAAGCTAATTAAAAACTAGATCGCTTACATTTTGTGCATTTATTTCAATCTCAAAGACAGGCATTAGCAAACAAACACCCACTCCCCTCTCCCAAAACAAAAATCACATACAAAAAAGCCCAAAAACCCAAACCCACCACACCAACCAAACAAAAAAATCTTAAAAGCACAAAACACTGAAAAACAAACAAACCAACCCTTACAGCAATCTTTAGGGAAAAAAATATTTAAAAAAAGGATCTGAACTTCTAGGCAAAGAAACGTTTATTTCTTCATTAAAAAAATAATAAATCACAATTGGGTAATTACTGTATAAGCCAGAAAGTCTACTAGTCTAATATCCCATAGCTACTTGTCTTCATCAACCAAATAAAAACACTTTTCTGGAAGGGTATCATCCATTTCACTCCTTCCCTTTTTCTTACCAGGATATTGCCATCTGTACATTAACAAGAATTACACTTACCTGTGATACCCTCTGCCAGTAGATCAGTCATTTTGCAGCACAGTGACAGTAATTTAGTAGTGTAATCATCTAAAAGCATTATCTAAACATTTTGAAAAAACACACAAGTATTTACGTAAGTTAATCAGCTATAGCAAACCCACGTTATTGCCTTAACTTGCTGTGGAAATTTGAAGCTGAAATCTATTTCATTACTCTATATCTTTTCATTACCTGCATATAGCAACACTGCAGGAGAAAATTAGTCTCAAACAGCATTAGAAGGCAGCTCCCTACATACAGGATATCCAAAGATAAGCTTCATCTTAACTAAGTAGTTTGTCCCCCCGACTCATACTAAAAAATATTTTGAAACTTTCACTTGGTCACAAGTCTTATGAATTCCTGCTAATATACACAATGACCTGCTTAAATACATCTGTACTTATTCTAAAACTGTTTTATAGCTTAAGCAGCTCAAAGAGGTGAATCCACACGTACTGGAGTGCCATATAATTTATGAAAGTAATAAAGTATAAGCCTTTGAAAAGAAAAGTGGAAATAAACAAAAACAGTTTCTAATTTTTTTAAAAAACTAAAAAAAAAAAAGAAGTAATTAATCATTTGTTCTCCCTATACTAGCCTTTAGATTTTTCAACATGTATTATACAGTTATTATACAGAGTTACCAAACCCCAAATCTATTACTTGGATAGAAAACAATGTTAGGTGAAAATACCAGCCATGAAGTTTATTTATTTGTTCTCTACTCAGTGATACAGATTTCTTGTTCAAGCGATGACAACATTCTTACAGAAATAACAAAACTGTACCTTCCATTCTTCCTCTTTCTTGAAGTCATCAAACACTGCTGATTTTAGCTCTGCAAGAAGAAACAGTTTCTCAGTTAGAGGAATCAAATTGTTACTAAAAAAGAAAAAAATAATTCACTCATTTAGATTCACATGTTTAGAGGCCTAAAAAGAATAATAAAAAAACCCCACATCAATAAATATATCCACAGAATTCTTGACCACAAACTGTCCCTGCCTGTTTCTAGGTCTGTACACAAGGTGTAATAAAAAATCTTTAGCCTCGTGAAAATTTTATTAACCTCCGCATTTCTGGAGAACATTCTTGCCAATTAATTAGTCCTTAGCATTACACAGAGTTCTTTTTAATAAGCTGAATGCCCAATAATCTTGTCCAAAAGCTCAAATATATTTTTTCTACAATACTGTATTTTGGTTGCCTATAAAATAAACCAGACCATACAAATGCGTAATTCAGTTGTCTTGAACCTCATTTCTGTAATTAAAAAATTGAAGTCCATTTTTTTCCCATGATAAAAAGAAACTTTATTCCAAGCTATCAGTGTACTAACACAGCGTACTTGCCCGTGTAACATTCCAACAATGTTTTGCCCTCAACCTGCAGCTGCCTCATCCAAACAACTGACCTAGACTGCTTTACAAACTCTTAAAATCATCTCACTGCTCTCCAGCAAGCATTCTGAACACACCAAAAACCATCACAAGCCCAGGAATGATTAGTGCTCCATTTTTGTCCAAGTTTTCATTTTCTTCTCACAAATTTCATACCAATCACACATCCTGAGTACCTTTTCTACTTTTGTCTTCTTTGAATTAGTCTAGAAAAGCATTTTTTCTTCTACCTTTACTTCCTGATCTAGATAAGAACTATACACAAGGCTGCAGGAACTGCAGACTGCTAAATCCCTATGTGAAAAAATAAACAAACAAACAAGGAAGCCACACCTTGGCAAAGTCAGTGACCCATTTATAACACACTTCCTGAAGAAAGGACTGTAAACAAGCATTACAAAAAATAAAGTTGCAGAAGTGCCAAAATTAACGTAGCTATCTGTGATTAGGCTAGAACCCATTATACAAGTCTAGAATAGAACTCTTTGTGGAAAAACTTTATTTACAGATAGACACGGAGAGCAGCTGTATATTGTTAATGTCATGATTTTATCCACAGGAACTACTGCTTCCTAAATACAGGTGCTTCCCCTACCCCCATAATTGTGAGCTGACAACAAACTGGGTGAATTAACTCTCCCACACACTACTGCTTCAATTCAGACTAAAACTGCACCTAACAGAAGGGACTATCGCAATGGCACAAAGGGGTTTTTAACAGCACCATGACATAGCACAGGTACAACTCCCTTTGTACACACACCACAGGTACTTCTGTACCTGTTCACAGAGCAGGAATAAGATACACATTGACACAAACTGCCACATAAACCACCAACACCACTGACATACTATTTTCAGACAAATCAGCCTTAAAAAAAAAAAAAGCACCAACATGTTTGCTGATCCATTAAGAAGCAGCAGTTTATGGCCTTCAGTTACTCATAATCAGAGTGCCAGAGTATGTATGAAACTTAGTTCATCAATTTTCATTGTTGTTGAAATGGAAAGACAAGAGTAACTAATTATCTAACAAAGCATTCTCTTCATGACATACCTCAACTAAACTTGCAATATAAATGTTTTATTATTTACATTGCTTTACCATCACTCTAATCTTCATTCCTCACAGTCTTGTCTGCACTGACAACACCATTTTCAAAAGTCCTTACAGGCCCTGACAACACTATAATGCTTTGATCACATTCCTTCCTTGAGATGTCCAAGTCTTCTACAAAATATCTCAAGACAAGACGGTGGCTTGACAGTCAAAGGCACACATAACCTAACAGACCAAGACAGGAAAAGCAAAGCAGAAAAAGTAAGGATTTCTAAAGGTCAAGTTGTAAACAAAGGTATCTAATTCATACAAGCAGGGTATAGGTGCCAGCAACTGAGGACTGAACATCAGAGTTCAGTTCCTCTTTCTCAATATCCTCTTCCAGGGACACGAGCAACCAGATCAGAGCTTTCAGGTGGAAGCAGAGCAGGAACAGAAAGAAGACAGCAGCAGGACCTTCCCATTTCAGTGACAGTCACTAGGCTGGCTGAACAGCTCATGGAGTCACAACCTCAGTACAATTAAGCCCGGGGTGAGGTGGCTGCTAATGCCTTTTCTCATAGGTCTCACACTGCCTGAAATACTATGAGCCCTTCTACTCCACCAGGGAAGGGAGCAGTTGCAATTTCCTTTTCTGTAACAAACACCAGCAGAACCTGCTCCTAAACATGGAGATAAAAATCTGCAGTTCATTTGTAAGACTACGTGGGAACGCCTTCAACTTTTTCTACTAAAACCGTGAAGCCGAACACAAAGCGGGCAGTGCCGCTCCGTGACACACACCAGAGCCCCTCCTGAGGCCGGAGTCTCTCCAAAACAGCCAGTTTGGATGCAACAGAGAAGTCCTGGAAGAGCTGGCTTCAGTTTAAGCTCTCCAAGAGCCGGGCCGGCGGGCTACAGCCTGCAGAGCTCACCCTTATCTCGGAATAAGGCGCGAGCGTCTCTATCCAGGCGCTGTCACCGCGGGCACCGCAAGGCGGGGCAGCCGCCTCCCACCCCCGCGATGAGTCACCAGGTGTAGCAGCCGGGGAGAAGCCACCACCCACAGCCTCCGCCGCACAGCCGGCTCCCCGCAGGGCCGCCCGGGACCGACTCCGCTCGCCCTCCTCGGCTCCGACAACGGCGCGGCTCCGGCCGCGGCCCCGGCCCCAACCCGGGCGGGCAGGGCACCCCCGACCCCGCACGGCGGGATATACGCGGGCGGCGCCCCAGCGGCGGCGGCTTCCAGCCGGCCCGCGCACACCGAGCGGCCCCGGGGCGCTCCCGGCCCGGGGCGGGGGCAGCAGCCCCGCACTCGCTCCCGCACTCACTCACTCTGCCACACAGCGCCCTTCAGCCCCCGCACCGGCGGCGCCATCTTCCTGCCAATCCCTCCCGGCAGCACTCCCTTCCCCTCCCTCTTCAGGGACGGCGGGCGGAGCCGGGCGGCGGAGGAGGGCACTGCCTGCTCCTGGGCGGGGCGGGCTCCTGCCGGCCGGGCCCGGCCCCAATGGAGCCGGGACCCCTTCCTCTGCCACATTGGGGTCCGTAATTCCCATTGGAGAAGCGCTCGGTGACCAGGGCTCGTCCCCTGAGGAAGGAGTTTCCTGCTGCTCACCTGTCAGCAGGTGAGCCCGGGACACGGGGGCCGCTCCCGACCCCCGCGGCGGCTCCTGGGGCTGTGTGTGGAGCAGCGGGGGGAGCTGGAGAGCGCAGAGCCGAGGGAGCGCCGCGAAACTTGCCGTGGTGCCGGGTCCCCTCGCGGTGGAAACCGGGGCTCCCTTATGAAAGCGGCCCCAGGGTTCTCTCTGACATTCGTGTAAAGCCGCCAAGGAAAACACTGTCGGGTCATAGAACGATACTGTTTGTTGTCGCCTACAATCGTCTGTCAGAAGTTACAATTTGAAGACATAAAGTCGTGTTGTCTAAGGGGAACCAGCAGCTGGTACAGATACGAAGGAATATGAGGAAAATGTCTCTTTCCGCAACGCCAGATACTGAGGAAGGGTGGTTCCCAGTCCATGGCAGTGTTCCATGCGAAGGGGAGTACCACGAGGGCATCACTCCCAACAGAAAAGAAGGTCCTTGTATGTAGACAAAAATACAGTAGGTAATGAGCTGAAGAGCAAATCTCAGATTTGCTTAATTATTGGGCTTAATTATTTTATGAATCTTGTATAACCCATACAGAGACTGCATCCTGTAACAGAAGGGGGAAAACCCCACCGCCCGCCGGCGCTGTGTCGGCCCCTGTCCCCAGGGTTCGGTGGCCGCCGGCCGGCTGGGCTCCAGCGGGGAGGAGCGCCCAGCCCAGCGCGACCTCCTCTGTCCCGGGGAGCGAGCCTGCAGTGGCAGCACTGCCGAGACACAGAGCTGCTCACAGCAGGGATCGGCCTCAGCTCATCCCCGTGGGAAGGCTGGAACAAAGCTCTGACAAGATGTGTGGTGCGAAAAGTAAATCATTAGCATTTACTGGACTGCTTCTCAACTGCCTAGAAATGGTGAGTGCAACTCATTTGCTTTAGAGCTGTTTTCAACGATGATATTGTACTCTGTAAATGTAAACTAAAAGTTAGGATGGAGACTATCATGCAGACGATTCCGCATTGGTATTGAGTTACTATTACACTGTTTGCAAGTGACTTAAAAATAAAAGGATATATTAGGATTTGAGGCCTTTCAAAGTGTGTCAACAACTGAAAACAGGATCAATAGGAAGATTTAGAGAGGAAAATAAAAATGAAGAAGCAGTACAATCTGGACACCAGTACCAAATCTCATTGGTTGCATACTCTTTCCATGCTTAAAGAATCTAAGCCAATACATCATATCAGTAAAATGTGTTTAAAAACATAGTATTTTGAGTTGTTGTTGCATTTAACATTCTTAGGTATTTAATTTTCCAAATAAAATATTTCACATTGTATTTCTAATTTTCTTACATCTTCCTTTTCAGATCTTTTCAGCTAACACAGGTAAATCTTCAAAATGGTATTTTGGTTTTGCCTGCCTGTTTTTTAATGGGTCTGAAGAAAACACACACTTGTGATTTTTAATAAAATATTCTGTGAGTTCTAGCAGTTTTATAAATAAAAATTGTTTTCAAGTTTGATTCAGCTTTAAAAAATTATGTTGATATCTTTATAAATTTTAAACCTCATTTTCAGGAGTCCCAATTCTGTTGGGCACTTGCACAAATATTCAGACTTACACACCTTGACACTGGTGTGAACCAGAGAGAACACTCAGATGAACAAATTCTGCTGTCCACTACCTACATAACTGTGCTACAAATAGGATTCAAACTGTCCCATATTTGCACCAAATTAATTGTTATATATTTTAATAATAAAAATTAAAAATCACCAAAAGAAAATGCCACCACACTCCTGCCAGAAAAAAAACCCCCAACCAAACAAAAAAACCACACCAGGAGAAGCACGCTCTCCCCTGCACAAATATTTCCAATGTTTTGCGTTTTATACTTTCCACAGTCTTGTATTTTGTGCCTCCAGGTCCTCACACCTTAAAATGTGAATATTGAGTTTTTTGAAAGAAGAGATTACATGATTACAAGAAATGCTTTCAGCATTCATGCACTCTCTGGCAATAGCACATTCCTGCATATCCTGCACTGTCAAGAGCCTTAAATGCTTGATCATTGCAGACATGTTGCAGTATCTGGACACTTACTGTAACATATTCTTTTTATGATTAGCAAAACAACTGATCCTATTTATTTATGGAATAGTGTTGACATTGCTTGTATAGTCACATACAGATTATACATGGTATTTTTTAAAACAATTAGACCACAGCGTATCGGTAATTTAAGAAAAATAGCCATCATCACAGCATGATATTATGAGAGTGAGCAGCAGTTATTACAGTAATTAGTGGATTACAAAAGTGAGCAAGGGAAATAGCACTCCAAATTCAGCACAATGGCTATTGTCTGAAAATTAGGTCACATAGATGCTTGATAAGGCACTGAACAATATTCTTGTCAAGTCTTAACTAAATTCAGGAATGACTGAAATGTTTTCTGATAATGATTTTTTTGGGTGTTTTAGGTTTCTCTGTGTCTTTATATGATGTGACATCGCAAAGCATTTCTCTCAGATGGCCCAAGTTTTCAGGAGCCTCTTCTTACAGGGTCACAGCTACAGCTGTGAATACTGTAGGCCATTCATTACTGGCTCATTTCAGTGATGTGACACTTAAAGCAACTCTAACTTCATTAATTCCCAATACTGTTTATGCTATACAAGCAGAAGCCATTGACAAGAATGGGATTATTCTTGCAGAAACACAGATTATGCAGTCAACAGGTTAGTAAGAGAAACTGGGAAGTATAATTTCCATTGTCCTCTGTATGACTGGGATTTCATCCTTGATGTTTCATTGTACTGGTAGGGAAAATCTGCCATTCTTGTTGAAGCCTTTTGCCGGTTCTCCTACTGAGTTCAATGTTAGCATGATTAGCTCCTTTTCTCCTCTCATCTTGTTCCAAGTTTTCCTGATCTGGCACGCACAGTTTGCTCAGACTGCAGCTTTTTAAATCACCTACCCTTTCATTACAAAAGCAGATATGAAGCTATTTATAAATTTTTCAGAACTGCTAAACAGTAATTTTGTTTCATTCACAAAAGGACTTGTAGCATGTAAGTCACTGATGGATATTGAAAGAATCTACATAAACAGAAATCCTTTTTTATTTCATCACTGAAATGTAATTGAACAAATATTCTGTTGAAATTCTGTTTTTAAAATAATTTAGCTGATAATTTTGAGAAATAGCCATTACTTTTCCAATTGCATGTTTCTTATAAAATTAATTATTACAATAAAATTTGAAAATAAAAAAGTAGAGGTGTTTTATCATGGTAAGTGTAAACAAGTAGAAGTATTTATCCTGCTAAGTGTAAACAAAATGTCAATTGCTAGCTTAGTTTTGGAAGAAGAGATATTAATAATTAATGTTGTGTAATTCATTTCCGATATACATCACATGCTATATATTCTCTACTTGACTGTTAGGCAAAAAACTCCATTAGACTTGCACGTGGATTTCTTGCACAGAAATTTTTATGCACGGTTACTAAAGACAATATTTTAAAAGGAAAAAAAAGCATAGTGCAATATCTTACTCAAAGGTTGCAAAAGACCCACCTGCAAATGTTCCACAGGCATGGTCAGACAGAATATCTGTTACCATTTTTACAAGTGGGGCAACATAGGGTGTGTGACTGTAACTGATAAGGTGCTTGGAACTAAGAGAGCAGACATAACACTCAGTTAAATAGCTGTGTAATACTTGCTGGGTCTCCCAAATCCCAGGTGAGCTGCCTTGCTTTGAGTAAATTGGCCTCAGGGTGCATACTTTGTCCCAGATATTTTACATTCCTTTTCTTAATTTTATGTGGGATACACCTTCATTTTATCTTTTTTTCTTTTCCAGTGAGTGTATATCTGAGTATAGTGAGTCTAAGTGTATCTGCTCTGAGCATGGGGTTAGATGTCCTACATTTTGTCTGTGTGAAATGTTCAGAGCACTCAGCATTTCACAGGGCTCAGTTCCCCAACTTAAGCATGTCTATCATTATTTCCATTTTAGCTCCAGACATACCTGTTATTGACCAAGCTTATTCAAAACTTAGCAACAGTATCACAGTGGAATGGAGAGCGGTACCTGGGGCTACTAGTTACATGCTGACTGCACAAGATGGAGATTCCTTCATTGAAACTGTAGTTAAAAATTCTCCAGGCACAGTGACGGGGCTGAAACCTGCCACCTTGTACAGAATCACTATCAGATCTATAAATTCAGGAGGAAAAAGCCAGCCTTCACCTTTCAGAAAAGCAAAAACAGGTGGACTTTAAAATTCTTATTTCAAATTCTATAATGTTATTATAAAGCATTCATGCATGTACCAGTCCTGAATTATTATAGTCTTGCATTTTAAATTGTACTGATCACATTCTCCTTTCAGTTTTTGACAACTAGAATTCAGGCATTTGACTTAATGATCAGGACAAGAGTCTGAATTAATGGTTTACTTTACGATAGGACGTTAAGTTAAATATTCAATTGGGAGTTTTGCTAGAATTTGTATGAATATATGTATTTTACTTTAACAAAAGGCATAAGTTGAAGGAATAGAAGAAATGACTAAAATAAAATAATAAGACAATGTAAAACTTAAAGGACGGGAAATGCAGTATCTTCTTGGTGATTTTCATTCTTCAACACTCACAACCTTTCATACTTTCTGTATGAGTTACATTCATTTTACAAAACCTGTAATATAATAATCGATGCATCACAAATCACTTTCTATATTTATTCTATCAAGCTGGCATCCATTTATTTTTCTGCTTTTGTTGTCACTGAATTTGTCTCTCAGAGTTGGTGATTGTTGTTTCTGTATTCATTTCAAATTTGGCCCTTTCAAACTGTACTACTGAAAAACCAAAAGCTTGATTTTGTTCTTTCTCTACAGTCCTGGCTGCTCCAATTCTGTCTGTTAGTTCTCTGAGCTGTGACTCCATTGCACTGAGCTGGAAAGCTGTGTATATGGCAGCTGGATTCTCTGTGTCACTCATGAGGTCAGATGGTTTGGGCAGAATGCTGAGGGAGAACACCACCAATACCTCCTTGATATTTACAAATCTAGATCCAGGAACTCTCTATACTATCAAGGCTTATGCCTGGAATGCCAATGGGATGCCTGGAGATGATTTCACATATAACCAAAGAACAAGTAAGAAATTTTCTTTTCTGAAACCAAGTGAGCATTAAAAAAAAAAACCAAAGCAAAACAGCAACAATATAGCAGGAAGTATTTATGTGTGTGTATGATTGTGTTATGTTTTTCAAAGGTACACTGGGTAGATTTTCAGATCACATCATTTTTGCCCCATCTCAAAGTTTATGAAACCTCAGATAACATGACTATGTTTAATAAATATTACTGAGGCAAAGATACCATTAACTGTTACTAAAGTGGTACCCAGGACAGGTGTGGATAAGGATTACACAAGTTTAGACTGATTTGAGGATTTTTCTAACTGTGAGAAGCAAATATTCAAATAAGGCAGGGAGTTTCAGCAGAAAGCTTTGTGACAGTGTATAATTAGAACTATTTCTTTTAAAAAGTGTCACTTTAACATGAATGAGGCTAAGGTCTGCACCACAAAAAATGTATTTAGTTTGCAAATTATGAAAAAGCTCATGTCTGTAGGCCATAATCTAAGTTGTATTTATGTGTTCCAAACTATTGATATACCGTAGGTCCTAATGCACCGGCGGATGTTAAAGTAGCTTTTAATAGTGGTGCTTTAAGAGTTTCTTGGATGCCAACAGAAGGAGCTCTAACTTACACTGTCACAGCCTCCAGTGGACTCTTGAAACTGAAGTGTAACACATCCTCCTCCTCCTGCATGGTGCCATCCCTCCAGTGCAGCTCTGAATATTATGTTTCTGTCACAGCATACAATGATGCTGGATCCAGTAAACCTACTGATGCAGTAAGCTTAAAAACTAGTATGTGTCATTGATCCTTATATAGCTTATGGCATTTTAACATATATTTCTTTAATTTCAAATGCAAATTAGTCCATTGCAATTCACAAGTGATTCTCAAATAGTTATTTCTGCTTTTGACCTTTGTGCATGAATGGTGCCATATTCTTTTCTATTTCAGGGATAAGAGCCTAAACTTTCTTCATATTTGTGTAAGAAAAACTTGCAATGGTGTATATATTGTTGGCTGAAACAGTAAGCCTCTGTTTTCCTATTACTAGAAGTACATATTGTAAAGTCAATTTTCTGAGTGTAAAACTAATGTAAGGAATAACAGGTCTGTGAGGAAATGGCATTAAGGATTGCCTCTGGGCTGAGAAGCGTTCTAGGCCAAGTCTAGTTTTTAGTTAGAAAGGAGGTCAACAAAACCACATTCAGTCAAAGTAGCACCACTAGACTAAATTAAGAAACCATCAACCATCATCAGAACAGAAGCTTGCTTGTTTCAGCTACAGCACCAGTGCCATGTCAGAGGTTATTGCTTCCTGACCTGTTAGATGAACTGCCCATGTAATTAAAATCTAAAACATTTCTTTTATTACATGTTACTTTAAAGACATAACACTATTTACTTAGTTATTTGATGTAACCTGCCTCATTTTGACTTTTCATTGATAGGAGTTAGAGATCAATTCTGTGAGCAACTCTGAGGTGGATCTAATGGGATGAGAGCCTTACACAGTAGATAAGTATTAAGCTGTGGGCTCTGATCTCAGCCAACACTGCTTCAGCTGGATCATGTACATTCATTCTAATAGCAGCAAGCTACACTTCTTTGAACTAGAAAGAAAGGAAATGTTATTTAAGCAAAAGCCATAGAGTTTGCAGTTTAATGTGACATGATGCCACCAGAAAGGGAACCTAAGCAAAGGACAGTTCTTCTCACAGACAGCCAGTGAGTTTCATACAAACATATAAAGGGCTTTCACACATAAAAGCTTTTGGATGCTAATTGTTATGCAAGCTAGTATTACAATTACCATCCAAACCTACTATTTGTGAGCACACACTGTGCCAGTTTCTTTTGAAATACTGCCCAGTGTCGCTGTTTTCTTCACTGTTAGACAGGGGCTCCTTAATCAGAATTTGTTTCTGTAAAACATGAAGATAGTATCTATTTTGTTCTGTAAAAATCATACCCACTTGTCATCTAAATGTAAGTAGCACCCTCTGTAAATGCAGATAATATTGCTGTTTGCTTGAACAAGACAGCAACTGAGTAGAATAATTCTGTATATTCCTGATTTTCCTTTACTATGTAAAACTGTAACTTCAATAAAAATATTGTCGTTACAATTCTTTTTTTTTTTTTAATTTTTTTTTTCAGTTCCTTGTGCACCAGTAAACATATCAATTGAAGAGGATGAACTTGGTCACTTGCTGGTGTCATGGTCTAGCGTCAGTTTTGGTCATTATTACGTGGTTTTTGTGAAGAGTGATGATGGCTTGGAAGTGCACTGCAACACATCATATACTCAATGTCATTTCCAGTCAGACTGTGGCTTCACTTATTTCATTAGTGTCTTTGCATATAACAAGGCAGGGCAGAGTCCTTTAGGTGATGTATTCAATTACACTACTGGTAAGTAGGCACTTATTTTTGCAAATTCATTTGGATCCTTTAACTGTGTTTATGGACATTTTTATGGGAAGATACCGACTTAAACTTCTATTTTTATTCAGGTTTTGGGCAAAACACACAAAGGTTGGCTGAAAAAAAAGGAACACTTCCCGTTGCCATTAAATTTAACTTGTGTAGTCAAGTGCAACATGCTTACAAACTTGAAAATAGTTTAACAATTCACAATCATCTGTCAGGCAAGGACATATGAATAACTCACAGCCCTGGCGTAACATTTGAACTCTAGTCCTGTTTAGTTTTTTTCTTTTACCTCAGGAATGGTGTGCCAAAATCCTAAACTTCCTCAAAGAGAGTTTTCATACTTGGAAAATGAAAAAAGATTAACCAGTTCAATGGGAAATTGAGAAGAATGTAGTTTGAATTATTTAACCTCTAGATGCTTTTAAAGCTTCAACCAAAGATATATGTAATTCCTGCGTCTGACCTAAACACTAGGATGTCCTGTATTGATTTTGGAAGGAGGGGCATTGAATTAATTCAGGAAATAAGTCTGGGATTCATGAGACTGTTTGCACAGTATTGGTCACCTTTGGAGATTTAAGACATGAAGCACATAGGTAAACTAAAGAAGGTTCCTATTCATGCCAGTTTCCCGTTCCCATTCGAGTTTCCCTCTCTGCTTCATCTGTTCCCAGCTCCTTGTTGCCCCAGCGACTTCAGGGCCGTGTTCGTGTCCAGCGACACCGTGCGGGTCACCTGGGCTCCTGTCCGAGGCGCCGACCTGTACGAGACCAGAGCTGCCGCCTGGAGCACGGTGGTGCTCTGCAATGACACGGCCCCGGCCTGCACCCTGTCAGCTCTGCAGTGCAACACCCGCTACCGCATCACCGTTCACTCCTTCAGCGAGGCCAGGGGCAGCAACACCTCATGTGCGCCCAAGCACGTGGCAACAGGTACCGTGATCACTCGTGTTTTCCTTTAGCAGGAGAAATAATTATTAGGCACTGCAGTGATTCATGGATGAAATGCATTACTGGAATGCTAACTTACTGTAACTGATAAAAATTAAAAAAAACAACCCTCCAAAACAGGAAGTCTTTAAAAATATACTGTAAGCAGGGATCTGAAAACAGATTTGGATTGAAAGTTTCTGACAGCTCCAATATTTTGAAAATCAGATTTACAGTTTATCTCTGGTTTTGTACACAAACTCCTTATGTTGTCAGTTCTGTCACAAGGTCTAAATTCTCACCAGGACTAAGTATATAAGGATCATATACTTTTTCCAAAGCAGTTTGTTAGTTCTAACTAGAATTTAATTTTCATGTCTAACTTACATAGTACGTATAAACAATCTGTTTAAATACTGTCAATATGAAATATTTCAGCTCCCTGCAGTCCTGAAATTAAAAATGTCTCAAAGGAGGGTCTTTCTGTAATCAGTGTACAGTGGCAATCTAACAATGAAGACGCTACATACGTTGTCACTGCCAGAGGAGAGGCTGGACTTTGGCATTGCACAAGCACTGGAAGCTCCTGTACCTTAACTGATCTTCCCTGTGGATCTGCTTTCTCTGTTAGTGCTATAGCAAGATCACCAGCAGGACAGAGCTTACCAAGCTACAGTGTCCCTTTAGAGATGGGTATGTGGGAATTGTATGTTAGCAGCATAATATTAAAATAGTTCTATGACTCTTTATATGTCTTTGGCTTTTTTTTTTTAATTACAGTGTGTGCATATTGTACTACCTATTGCTGGATGCCCTTTGTGTGAACCTGTCTGTATCTTTGTGTGTGTGAGAATGATCACTTGGCAGTTGCCACATACTGAGAAGCCTTAGTGCAACCAATTATTTTGTGGCACAGCTAACTAAAATGCAGTAACATAAGCCACTAATGTAATACATAACTTCTTTGTCAGCATTTTGATATTTAATATTACTAGGAGAAGCAATGAGATAATGCCCACATCAACAAATGAGCAGTATAAAGAACAGATTAAAGCACATCCTACTCACCACTCCTGCTATTAATTTTCTAACAGAGTTTTGTCCTCTACCACTGAACCCAGACAATCCCCAGGCCCTGTGCAGCAATTAATGTACACCAGGGTCTATTTTTAACAGGCAGTTTGGCTGCAGTCATCTTGCATTGTAGAGGAAGAGACTTTAAACAAAGACAGAGCTGGACTGAGCTATATGACTTGAGGGGTAGAGGTAGACCCTGCTTAATTATCCCATGTACTCTGATACTTTTGAATCTTGGTGAATGATCGTGTTGTAGCAATTCCAGTATTATAACCCACTGTTATAGACAAATTGATCTTGTATTGACGTTCTGTTTATTAGACCCAGCAATGTCAAGTATTTTTCAGCATGCTACTGTTTGCCTGAGAAGTATGCACTTCTTCATTCCTTTGCTCTTGATCATGTACAATTCTGGCTGCAACCCAACAAAATACCTTCCAAACCAGAACTGACTTCTCTATTTTTTCTTTTCTTTAAGCTCCTTGTTGCCCTAACGACCTGATACTAACTCAAGTGACACAGTCTGTAACAAATATCAGCTGGTCTGCTGGGAAGGGTGCACAGACATATGTAACAACACTGGAGTCTCCAAAAGGACAGGCAAAGTGTCGCACTCTTCAGAACTACTGTCTCCTGGGATGCATCACATGTGGCACCAACTACACAGTGTCTCTGAAAGCAATTAGTGAAACGGGTCTGACATCCAGTTGCACATATCAGGGATATTCTTCCAGTATGTAAATTGTAAATGCACTTGGGAAGAAAAAGACTCAATATACAACGTACTTTGTATACTGTTGCTCTCATACAAATAGCACAGCTGAAATTCAGTACATACTCAGTACACTTGCAGCTCCCTCTTCTAAATAAATGTACTTTGGATTATTTTCATATAATTTAAAACTTGTCCTTATGACAGCCATCAGATGGCCATATAAAGAAGTTTTAATAACATTGCTCCAGAATCAATTTCTTAATTTAAATTATGCTATAGCATAATTAAATTTTAAAGAACTCAAAAGGATTTTGGGCACTTTAAGGTAGGCCTCATGCCAGGTGAGAGCAACAATATTCCAACATGTAAAATGGCTGAATTCCAGCTCCATAATATGAGTCTGATAAAACATTTTCTTTCCTAGTTCAGTTCAAGAATTGTTTTGGCTTTCTGTGAAATAATAATTTCTCAGTGAAATGATGATAATCATAGTAATTTGGTTTAAAATGCACTCTAGGAGTTCACAAAATTTGCTTATTAATGTTTCTCTCTTTATTAGGTGCTTGCTGCCCATCTGGGGTGAAGCTATACAGACTGAGCAACAATGGCATCAGGGTGTTCTGGCGAGCCTCTGATGAAACAATGAACTACAGCACTGATTTACATGGTTCAAAAGGCAACTTCACCTGTACCCCCAGCGCAGGTCGAAGTCACTGCGACATCACCGAGATACCCTGTGGGGATGTCTACACAGTGGTGGTAGCTCCACTGACTGATAAGGGTCCAAAGCTCACATTCTGTCCTAAAAAAATATATTCAGGTAAAATTTAAATTTCTTTGAATGATCTGGTTTTGTCCATGCATTCTAGATGGTTAAAATGTAATCCAAAGTTATGAAGGTAAAGGTGGCATGTTCTAGTGTTGACTACAGAGTAAACTTCGTGGGTGCTGTCTTGCAATATCTGTTACAGGAACTTCACAGGAGCATTTTGGGACTGGGCATACTTATCTACACAGATCCTCTTAACTAGATCAACTGTATCCTGGTGAAGGTTAGGAGTGGCTACAATATAGGAACAAATAAATGAGCATTTTTTGTTTTGTTTTTGAATTTGGTTTATGGATGTTTTTTAAATAAAGAAACTTTACTTCTATGTAACCACTCCTAAGCACATTTTGAAGTAATAATTGTTTAAAGGGGTAGTAGTTACCTTGGGATTCCTTTCCTAGGGCGTGGATTTAATCAATTTTAAAAGTACTGGTATCTGATGGGATTGCACAGTTGGACTACATACTACAGACTAATAATGTTTCACAGCTCACAACCTGACACCTCACATTTATACCACTGTTTCATGTCATTTCAGTAACTTGTTCTGGAAGCTCTGTTGGAATGGGTAAGAGCACATAGTACATTCATTACAAATTCACGGAGTTTGTAAAATATGTTCACATCGTTTAACTTCAGATAAGATGCATATAACATAAATTTGATCATCAAGGCTTCTGTTAGTATTATGCAGGTTTGTCTCACCCCCCATCTTATAATGAATAATTAAAAAACACAATCTTATCTATATTGTGGCCTGTATACCATCATGCATAGTCACAACACTATTTATCAGATAGTACAAAATAAAAGGCAGGCTTATCTTTTATAGCCTCACCATATCCCATTACAAATTAAACAAGGTTGCACTTCTGATTTTTATTTTTAAAAAGCTTAAAAAATGTGGCTTACCTCAACTTATTCTACCTTATTTCTTCTGGGGTTTAAACAGGATAGTCTTGTGTTTTATTTGCCTACGTAAACTGCTAGAAACAACTTCAAAAGCAGCCACTGAAAAACTTCTCAAAACAGTTGCTTTTCTATAACTGAAACTGAATTTCCAAATTCTTTTCTAGTGATTTATAGAGGCAAGAGCAATGCAGAACACATCTAAATGAAAATTCTGGTTCAGATAAGAAGGTAAGTTACAAGAATTGCCGCTGATATTATGATGTATTAATCAAACTTTTCCTGCTGATTAAATCTTTGGGACTGGAGATAATCCATATTTACCTCCAAAAGCTCATGTTGTCTACTCCTACTATCAATACTGATTTGTCCTCCATTTATAATAACCCTCTTTCACTTCATTAAACCTTTTCTAATACCACCCTCTAGTTCCCCATAAAAGCCTTCAAAATACAAACTGATCAAGATACTCTTCAGCACCCATTTACTTTCTCTCTTTGCCAGCTAAAACTGCTTACTCTTCAACACAATTACCGGTGCTCTGCACTATTTACTGCCCCTGTCTCAAAGGAATGGCAAGAAATCACTGCTGACTTTTTCCCCCCAAGGCTGATCATCTCCTTTTTGCTGCTATTCACCTACAGCTATCCTGGATGTTAAGGTTGTTGATAACACCATTCTCCCTAAATGCTCCTTTCACTCTTTCTTTCCCTCAAGCTGGAAAGACAACATCTGTGCTTAATGGCAACATTCACAGCTGCTCAGGACTGGGAGGAGGGAAGCTGAAGAGCTAGTCATATCTGAGATCTAATCCAGGACATCAAATTTGAGCCCCAGCTGACAAGATCATTTTTAAAATGCAGCTGAACACTTGATGGAGATGTCTGTAATCTTGAACTATAATTTTCTGTGCAAGCAATCACTTTTAAAAGTTCTTCCAAGAACCGTTATTAATCAGTAGGTGTGTTCCAGAACTAATGTACCAACGAAATAAGGCTGAAATAAAGATCAAGAGAGTGAAGTTAAACTTCTTAAAAAAAGAAAACAAAACAAAGCAACAGCAGTTCAGGTAGAGTCACTCAAAAGTAGCTTGAGGCTTAATCGAGTATTATTCCAAGGCTATTTCATTTTACTTCAAAATTTAAAAAAAGTTTCTTCCTTCAGAGTTTTGAGAGGTGACTCATGAGGAGTAAACAGAATGTCCTCTTCTTACATCAACTGACTTGCTTTGCACTGTAGCTAATGAAGAACTGACAGATATTACTAAAATTTTAATTTCCCACCAAGGCCTAAGTGTTTAACCAGGTGCCTATTAACTGGATTTTCAAAGGTCTAAAGCAATCAGTTTCTTTCAGAATCAAGTTCAGGCCCCAAATTTCTTCTTGCATAAACAATTGTGGTAATTCTATGCTCTAACACCAATTCTAATGTTTTTTAATCTGTTGGTGTATATTTTCTCAATTCTTCCTGGCATACAAACCTTAACATCTCAAAATTGCACAATACAAACAGGACAATGCTGTAGTACTGTTTTCATCAGCTCCCCTCACTTTTATAATTAAAAAGAAGCATAGTTGTAACAGAATGTATTATTTGCATGTCTGTTGGGGGGGGGGAAGGGAAAAAGCTGAAGAGGAGTAATGATTTTAAGAAAAAACACATTGATTCAGCTCAAAAAAAATGGTTAGGAGATGTACACAATTAACCAAAACAGGGAGGAAAAGCAACAAAACCAAACTGAGCCAGATCCACACCTCCTGCTGTGGCTGTGTATATCTTCCAGGCCTTGTTCCTCAGGCATTAGGCATTGTCTTAATAGTAATTAACACTGCTGATATGTGAAATGACACTGGCAATCACTCAGATGATTAAAAAATTTTGGTGAGGATTAGTTGCAGGTTCTCTCCAGACTGAGGTAAATGCTTTTTTATGGGTCACGCTGACTTAATGGACAATGACATGTAATGTTTTCATAGATGTAGTTTCTACACTACTTACTAGTATGAAGCTCTGGTCTTTATGAAATAAAAAACCACAACCAATAAATCCCCTCACCAAAATAACAAAAAAAAACCCTAACAAAAACCCCCAGCAACCCAACCCCATTAAGCTCTTGAAAGAAGAGACTTCAGAACCAACAAGGTACATGGGCTTCATAGCAGTGCAAAAGGCTCAAACAGCAGCAGAAGTTCCCTCATTGCTTCGGGTTCCCTTTAAGGGTGGAATTTGTATACTGTACGAGACTAAAAATATTACTAATGCAGTACTTACCGTTGGAGCCACAGGAAATTTCAAAGACAGATGAGGCTTCCCAAGGGATAACTATCCCAGCTAGGTAACTATGGACATGTGGCATACTGTGGGAACTTTGGGTTCACAGTGCTTCAGTCGTTGTGCTTTTACCCTGAGAACTGAAGAGTGCACAGACTGTCAGAGGAAACTCCCATGCCTCCAATTAAAACTGGCAGAAGTTTTCTCCGAATGCCCTGAGCTGAATGCCCAGTGCAGCTGCACTGCAGCAACTGCAGCAGAGTGGGCAGCACCAGCACCTCCACTGAACTTACCACTGCTCACCAGAGCTGCTTGCACACCACAGTTCCTTTTGGTTTCAAGGAAGGTCATGTGAAATAAAATGATATCAGAAAGACAAAAAGGAACCAGAGTCCCTGGATCCAAACCCAAGAGCTGCACGATACTAAATCCCAAGGACAACTTAAGACAGATGTCTTGGTCCAAGTAATTTTCATGGGTCTTGGTAATGAATATTGTGCCATCCATTACACTGCTAACTCAAGTATATAATATGCATCATATTAAATCCAGAAATCAAAAAGTACTATTTATTGGAAAATAAAAGCACAGTCCTCAAATTAGTGCACTTGTAAGAGGTACTGACACGGGCTGGTCTTTTCACAAGCTGTACCAAAATGTTGACCATCTTTGTTGTAGTAAGACAGCCCTTCTCCACTTTCAGGTCAAAGATTGTGTTTCTCAAATACCTGTATTTTTCCTGCAGATAAACCATTCTTTCACTGTATTTCCCAACAATGGCGGAGGAGGGGGAGCCCTGAAGGAACAATTGGAAATCAGTAATCCATTTTCCCTGACAGAACACTGGCCTTGCAGCCTCTCTGCCTAAGAGTGTACTTGCTTCAGAAACTGAAGGTTAAAAACAAGGCCAAAAGAAGCCCTCTAGACACAAACAAGATAAAGTGGTCCTCACTGTTTTGACTTGGCAGACTGCAAAGACAGATCTAATAATCTACTAGAGAGGATATTCCTAAATGGCCAGTACAGTTTTTCTCCCATATTAAATGAGAGCTCAGTAGTTTAGTTTTACACTGCAAGGGAGTGACTTCTTTGAAGCTGAAGTTTTTTTTCAAGCTCAGATTTAAAATCAGGTAACACAAATATAAACAGACAATACCTCAACAACATCAGTATTAAAAGATCTTGATTACTAAGGATCACGATGACAAAGGAACTGTTTCTGAACTGTTCAGAAAAAAATTAGAGCAGGGAGGAAGAAAAAAAATGAAGTTTGCTCCTTGGAATACTATGGAATGAAGTGTACTGTTAGAAGCTGAAACACTTTGTTTTCTCCTGGATGTTAAAACAAAACAAAAAAAAAAGCCTAGATGACCTGCATCACACAGAAGCAAAAAAGAACAATTATCAACTTATTTCTACCTTCTACCTTCAGGTCACTTCATCATCATGAATGAGTCACACTTCATGTTCTTCCTGTTTTGGGGCTGCTGCATTTCTTTGTTTGCTACATGTCCCACATAAAGTACTCATTACATAAAATCCCTTATTCATACAAAATGTCACTTGATCTGAAAAAGAAATGTGGAGGAACCAAAACACTCTTCAACTGGCAATGAACATGCAGGGAAAAGCTGACACTCGATACAAAGGAATTAATTGAGAGTTTATTCCAGATGGTTCTCCTCACTTAGTATACAAGTCATCAGAATAATCTATCAAATAGACTTGGACTGTAATGATATGATTTTCTTCTATAATCCATTTTGGTTTTTGCTTCTAACAACCTGTTTTAAAAAAAAATCTGCCAGATGAAATGTTCAGCATGAACTGCGATCCTTACTATTTGTAGAAAATATGACTTAAAAAAGGACACTGTCATTTAGTTCATATTTTAAATGTTTACACTTATAAAAATGCTTTGGAAGCTTGAAACTGAAATCCTTTGTAACATTTTTCTTCTTCCTACCTCCCTCTTCCCATCTTAAATGCCTTTATTAGCCCAGGATTAACATAAATGACAGAGTGCAGCTGATGATTAAAAAAAAAAAAAACAAAAACATTAAAAGACCACAAATGGATAAACTGTGTTTAAAAAAAAAAGGAAGCTTACATGGATTTTTTTCAAACAAATAAAATGCATAGATGGCTACGGTACTCATCTGTCAACCTTTACAGTGTCCGCTTGAGGTAGCCTTTCTACAGAATTACTAAACAAGCCCCAACATCATCTAAATCCTTGCATCAAAACCACTATCTCTTTGAAAGTCCACTAATTTAACACCACTGGTGATCAACATAATACAAAGCTTTGAAGAAAACAGCAGGTACAGTGGACATAAATGTTAGTTCTAAATCTGCAGCCCTCAATGTACATTTTTGCACATAAATATCTCAGCTATAGTACACATTCCAGATCCATCCCTAAAAGCCATACTATTACGTAAAGCACAGCCATGCTAACTTCAGGATACAAACCATAATTCCACGTCTACGAAAGGGAAGTATAATTAGTGGCAGTTTATTGCCTCATACAAATTTAACCAACATGGCAACCATGCCGAAGGAATTAAAACATTTTCAGGACATATGTACAGACTGTACATTTCAGAAACATCTGAACAATAAAAATGCAAAAACAATCTCTGCATTACAAATTAAACTAAACAAATGGTTTGAAACCGTCAATGCATTGAATGGGTTTACAAAGGCACTTCCCTACCCAAAATAGGAAATGACAATCTGCAGCCTAGAGGGAGGTTGGAGAAGAGTGCTCATCAACTACTGCACAATCTCAACTTTAAGAAAAAATAAGCAGGATTTAATCAAACATTTATAGGATTCAATGTGATCCACTTCTGAAAGAATTCACAGAGTCTCATCTTTGATTTTCTCTTGCTTTTCCTGGCTCTCTCGTTCTGTACTTTGGCTCCTTCGACGATCATGTTTGTCAGAATGGTCCTTGCTATCACTGTGATCGTGTTTGTGGGAACGTTCTTTGCTTCTGCTACGCTTCCTAGATTTTTCTTTGCTGGGACTCCGATCTCGTTTTCTGGACTTCTCAACACTATCTGTTCTTCCTCTGCTTCTGCTTCTACTTCGTTTATTCGACTTCTCCTTATTTTCATTTTTATGTTTACTTGATTTTTCTTTGCTCCTGCTTCTGCTGCGCTTACCTGTGTTCCTACTGCGGCTCCTACTCCTATGTTTTCTTTCCCGGCTTCGACTTCTACTATGTTTTCTCTCTTTTTTGGAATCCCTCTTGTCATCCCGGTGTTTCTTCTCATCCTTGTCATCCTTGTGTCTTCTCTCTTCTGTATCACCCTTACTTTTTCTTTCTTTTGACCTTTCTCTAGATCGATCTTTTTCCCTCTCACTACCTCTTTCCTTATCATAATCTCTCTCTTTTTTTCGACTCCGTTCATTTTCTTTTTCTCGCTCCCTATCCCTGTCTCTTCTATCTCCTTTCCTGTCACGACTTCGACTACGGCTTCTGTATCTGTCCCTGCTCCTGCTTCGCCTCCGTTCCAGTGTGCGATCAGTACTTCGAGATCTCCGCCTTTCTTTTTCTCTCTCCTTTGCCTCACGTTCTAATCTCTGCCGTTCTCTTTCTCTTTCTAGTTCTCTGTCAAAACTAGATGATCCATGGCCTTCCCGATGGTGACTTCTGCTTCTGGATCTTCTGGGAGACCTCCTGGGACTGATCGATCTTGGTCTTGGAGACCTTTTAAAAAAGAAGATATTCAGTGTGAAACACATCCTTTTTAAGTTAAAGAGACCATCTTTCCTTTTCAATTTATACTTTACATACACAGTCTGTTTTTCATCTTAAATACCAAATATCACGTGATGATTTTAATCCATTAGCATCCGTAAACTTTTTTGCCTGTTGCCTTAAAACCCAACCCAGTCAAAAGACAAGATGTTGCTGGTAATAAGTTGTTCAATAATAAACTTTTAACATTCATTTTAAAAATAACGCGTATATGACCTTGAACGTCTACGTTCTGCATGCCGTTCGATTTCTTCCATTCCCTCCTTCCCCTCTTTCTTGATTTTTCTAGGTCTGCTTTTAATTTGCTGGTCAATAGCTTTCTGGACTGGCACAGGAATTCTTGGAAACAAGGTGGAAAACCATTCAAGCTTTGTGAGGAAGGAACGAAGCATCTCCCCAATGGTCATAACGCAACCCCCACCTGCCTTCACATCCAGGTCCTGTAAAATACAAGCAAAAAATATCCTGATGGTCAAAAATATTCTTTACTGATTAAAAAAAAATGTTTCTACATTACTGTCCTATTGAAGTCTCATGATTATGAAAGTTTACTTGTCTCATATTCTAATACATTTCCTTAGAAAAATTCAAACTCTGCACCCTTTGGATTTAGCAGTATGTTACAGACAGGGAATGGGACTTAATATATATGCATGCAGGCACACACTAATCCTGCAGCCATCTGGATGGTAAGGGACTGTCGATGAAGAGATTAACGCAAAATCCCCTTATACAGTCTGGTTATATGGTATGATCTTGTATTTTATTTCAATGCCAAAATGTTGAGAAGTCCTCTGAAAGTACATTTAATACTCCATTTTGTGGATGTACAACTGTGTACCATCATACCCAACCCTGTGGCCTAAATCATTTATGAACTACATCATTGCCTATCTAAAAATGATCATAGAAAAACCTCTAGTACAAAATGGCATCCTAACAGAATTGGAAGCAATAGCAAACCAACTGCCATGAAGCAGTGAGGTTTCTAATTTAGAAATATGTAAAAAAATAAATAAATGAACAAATAATTGGAAACGCATAATCCATGATGACCATTGTCTCTGAAAAGGGTCATTACCGCATGAAGGCCTTCTTGCTATGCCCTCTCACAGCTCAGGACATGTTAGTCAGCTATTGTCAGTCCCAAACCTATAGTGCAAGCACACAAGGAAAGTGAGATTTGTTATCTAAACAGGAAGAGAAAATCTAAACGTAAAACTGCTTGCACTCACACACATTTAAGTGTTCAGATATACAGTTTTTCCAAATATAATCGCTGCAGAGATCTAAAGAAGAAAAAAAGGAGTTAAACGTAGCACCTGAAGAGTATGTACAGTTAAACAAAATAAACATAAGAAGCATTTTGAAAGGTAACTCTGTATCCTGGGAAGTTTTTCACAGCAGCATGACAAAAGATGAACTGCTTCCACATATTTAAGAACTGAAGGGGAAAAAAAATCCTGTAGGTTTAAATAATTCCATATATAAAAATTTGCTTCATCCTATAGAGTTTGACCAGGACTGGTAAGAAACTTAAGCAGCCCCAAGCACGTAACACAAAGCTACTGATAGCAGCTGGGAAAGAAACACTAATTCCAAAAATATACTGGGAGATTTTAAACAAGAAACAAATACATCTTGATAACCAATATCTGCAAGAACTAAAATGTATAAATAAAAAATATGCTTTGAATAATGAACCAGTTAAGACTTGCACAATGCAATGCGCTTGTGATCACTTTATTGTCCTTTGAGTCCACACTGAGTTTGCGAGACCCTGAGAATGAAGCCACCCCAATCCTTCTCATAAATTACAGTCCAGCATTGCAGAGGAGAGTTCATTTTAACTACCCCACCTGGGGGAGAAGGAGGAGATCACAGAGATGCAATCAAGGTTCAAATTTGTTTTGATTTTTGTTAAAAATGTAGAATAGCACAGGTTTACCTGAAATAACAGCTGTTTCCTTTGCACAGTGTTTTTGATACTTAGCATGAAAGAAGTTGTTCATTGCAGTCAGATACAGGTGTAATTAACACTATTTTTATTACAAATATCTGGACATCATTTGCAACTACAGCATTTGGAATTTCTTGAAGTAGATGTATACTGTCACACTGAAGAGGGCAGATGATCCTTCCTGTTCCATTCTTAAATCTAAGATGTAACTTAAAACCTGCTCAATAAATACAAATTGCAGCAGTACGTAGCAGACTGTGTATTCAAGTTCATAGCCCAAGAAGCGTCACCCACCAACTCCCTACTCTGTTTCCCCAAACAGTGATACCAAAGGTATTCTCCCACCTGACTGCATAATAATGCAACCTCTGCACTGGACTTCAGTGAGCAACTCATCTTCTTTATTTGTCCCCAAAGACATTAACAATGGAATCTTATGCCATAATCCGGCTGTTTGCTTCTCCTCTGGAGAAATCCTGGGTTTAGTTATCCCAGGACATGAATAATAACCACAGAGATTTTTGGCAGTATTTTCCAAGGTGAATGTTGGTTTCTACTATATACTTTCCACTCTTTTATGTCAGCGTCAATTCTCCCATCCCAGTAATAAACAGATAATATAAATTTAGCATTCTCATGACTTACTACACCTTGCTTTTAAGATATGACTTTGAAAAATGTACAGAAGCCACACACACCCTGCTGTTTGAATTCTGATTTAGTACACCTGTTTCACATGGCTTTGTCAATCTGACACAGTAACATACTAACCAGCAAAAAATTCTGTTAGATCTTTAAGAAAAATAACCCATGTCCGAGCTCAAACCTGCTTCCTGCACTAATTAATAAAAATTAAAGAACAGAACGTTACAACAGTCAAACTACAGAAAACCTTATGAAACAATGTTTAAACCTAAAGTAGGAACATGAAAAGAAACAAAAGAAAACAAATTATTACCCTCGCCGACATACCTCTTCGTCATCAAGAAAGGATTCAAACCAGTCCCATAGATCTGTAGGTGGTTGTGTGTACCTTCAAGTACAAAAAGAATGTAAAATTTTAATACAGCTGTCTGCATATTAAAACAGTCATTAGTTGATAACAGTGATACTTACCTAATATACATAAATCCAAGAGCCCTAATATATGGAGAGTCTGTATGAGTTATAAGGCCCATCACTTGCTTACGAGTGAGTTTCAGGGTAAATAATTTGTAGAGCAGACAAAAGGCAGTGGACACAATTCCTCCAGTTCCAACACCACGCACCTTTCAAAAGCAAAAAGTTAGGTGAGGATGCAGGAAGTCAAAGACATTATCCCAAATCTTCAAAAGAATGTGAGAACTAACACATAATAAAATCTAAATCTACAAAAAAAGCCATGTGGAAAAAATAACACTACCTGCATCCACAGCTTTGGAAGCAAGAGGAATATATCTACTCTATGTAATAAATACTTCTACATCTAGAGACTGATGTCAACAGACCAGCAAGTTTTAACTATGCTTGGCAAAGTTCTTTACCAGACAGAAAAATTTAAGAAGGCACGTACTTCTACTTACCCCTCCACACATCCCTGTCTGGCCTGCGGTTTTCCTGCTGCCCTTCTCCCATGGTTCAACATGTGTAACCTGAAAGGGTGAGGTGGGGGACAGGAGAAAGGAAATTACGATTGCAACCTCCATAATGTTTAGGTGCTTGTACAAACCTGATTTAAACAATGGACATCATAAACCAGTCTTTAAAGTTTGTCTTCTATGAAATTCAAGATCAAGTCTGCTTTGTCATTAAAGCAAAGCATCCGGCTTTTTAAACTACAACATTAGGAAATTAGAGTCAAAATCATGACTGAAGTTTAAAACAAACAAATCCCAAAACACCAAAGGAAGCATCCATGCTCATTCTATACTCCACGTACTTTCAAATGCTTTATGATTAAAGTCCATCATTACTTGTTTTCTTGGGTGACTAAACAACTGCCTGTATTTAAACTGTCTCCTTTAGTTTAGTGATATCTGCTGCTGAGAGCTACAGAAGTCAAAATATAGTGTCTCACATTCATGAGTTTCACTTATGCAGTGAGCTTAGCTACAGATTCCTTTTGGTATCACTTACAGTTAGGACAAAAGAAAGATGTTTATAAAGTGTAGTATTTTAATAAAAAAGTCAGTGTTTTTTCTTCTAGACTGCAGTGATGTTCTTAGGTAAAATGGTTCCTAAGTACTAACAAGTAAATTTGCTCATTTCAAATCTTGTGAGATACATTTAGAGATGAGCACACACACACACAGTTAACCAACACCATTCCTAAAACTTGACAATAAGAGTCATAAACATGTTCAGAACCACAAAACTGCCTGTGCTGCATCTGAAATTGTGAAATTCAGAGAAGCAATGTCTGGCTCAATAAAGAAGTATACTGCCTAAGCACATCAACTTAAAAAAAATACATAAAAGACAAAAAACCCCCGAACAATGGTGATACACCAGATTTGGAATAAGAGTTCATGGCTGTACTTCACAAATTAAATTTTTTTAACAATACATGAAACAAAACCAATTATGCACACAATTACATGAAATCAGAGATACACTAACAGCTGAAGTTGCTGAACTGTTTATTTGGGTTTTTTATAGTTGCTGTCTTAGCCAAACAGGAAATATAAGACATGCCAGTACTGTAGAATTCAAAATTCATTATGACTTCCTGTATTGCATAAAAAGTTCTCAAATACGACATAAATAATACTGCACATCGTTCTGATTATAGAGTTTTGCCTCTCACAGGAAATGAAAAGTATTTTTTAGTCCAAGTATTGAGTATGATGCTATCACAATGCTAGTCTTCATTCTTTTTAATTTAAGTTATATTTATTGGCCGCAATCAATATAAACATGCTAGGTTTGACAGATATTAATTAAAAAATAAGCAAATAACAAAGTTAAAGTTTTGATCCTTCAAAGACTGCTGCACATGCTTAGCTTGTTGGAAGTACAGACTAAATGAAATTGAGGGCATGTACATGGTCCTAAGGTCAGAGATAAAGAAAGAGGAAGTCCTGCACTTTGCAGATACAGAACTGAAACAGGACACCAGAAGTACAAGTAAATTAATTCAAATACTTGGACAGAATCCATATCTTCAAAGACGATCCCTATCACTAGCTGCCTGTGTAACTTAAAATCATCTTTCCCGGTAATCCGGCACCCAGCATTCTCCACCTTTTCAAATGAGCCACTAGTTTCTCAAAGAAAGACAAACACTTGAAAATACATCTCCTAGGATGGGTATCATGTTCATTCAAAGAAAAGAAAACACATAACAACTATTCAGAAATCTTAAAACATGAAGAAAATGCAAATCTTCTTAATATCAATGAAGCACCTTAACCATCTCCCCCACACCCATTACTCACGAGTGAGTAAGAGGCTGAGTTTTCTCTTTATTTAGCCTGCAGTTTTGAGTCAGAGTAACTGAGAAGTTCAGTAAGCAAACTTTATTTGCACAGGATTAATAATCAGATTTTTAATGGCATGACAAAATTTTCCCCCAGTTTAAGATTAGGCCACTTGTGGAATGAAACAGTAAGACAAGTAACACGAAATATCTGAACTGCTTCAGGTGAGCTCTGCTAATACAAAGACAACAGATCCCATCAAATATTTTTTACTACATCTGAAAAGGTCCACTTAAAATGAGTATGCTCTCAAATTTTCTGAAAATACGTTTCCTTTATAAATTTTTCAGCTCTAGCCATCACTTGCCTAAGTAAAGTCTGCTACTTTCCATTCAGATAGTCAGTCTCTCTCACATGCAGCAACTGGAGAGATGCTTTGTCGACAATCTCTGTTACTCTAAGTACTAGGAGAAATAAATAATCAGCTTCAAGTCACAGAGCACAGGCAGACAAATGCTATCATTAAGTGAAAAAACAGTAGCATAGGTAAGCCCAAACTGCCAAAAATCTCAAAAATACTGTGGCGGAGTTACTTTTCTCAATTACAGTGCCCTAAGTAACTTGACTTGCCTTGGTCAAACGAAACAAAAAGACTACCTTTGCTTTTTTTTTAATTTCAAATACACTGAAACCTGCTGACACGGTAATATTATCAAGTAGAATGAATTCACTTGAGAAAAATATCCGAATAACCACCAAAGTACAGGTGGCTAAAAACAGCTGAATTATTCAAGCTTAAATTATCTAAATTTTGGTCTCGTTATCAGAACAAAGAAAGTGGCTGTGTTGATGAGCATTAATTATGCATACCTCTACCTGGGAGACTGGCTTGATGGAAGCCTCGCTGCAAAACTGATTCAATCCTGCTAACAAAACAAGAACCGAGACATGGGTGCCCCGATACAGACCACTCGTCTCCCCAGCACATCCTACCTAACGCCAAGAAAACTTCTTTAACGGGTAACGGAGGAGGGAATCCCAACGTTTAAGTGACGAGGAAAGCCACATGCAGACTCCCGTTGGACCACCTGCAGTCACCATCGTACCCTGTGTGTCAGTGGTTACACGGGGTGTCGGCAGCCCCCGGGCTGCGGGGAGGGCCCGTCCCTGGCCGCGGCCGCTCCGTGCCCTCCGCGCTCGCTCCGGCTGAAGGCGCAGCCCTTCGACGGCCATTTCGCCCCCACCGCCCCGGCTCACGCCGCCCTCTCCAAACCTAACTCACAGCTCCGCAGTTCCAAATCCGACGCGGAATACGCCTCTTTCGCGAGGCAGACAAGCCAGCACCCCCAGCTAAGCACTACAAGCGATATTCGCTCCCATCCCTCAGCGCGGGGTAAGGGGCGAGAAGGTGCGGGCCGCAGTCAAACCGGGCCCGGCGCCGGTGCGGCCGGCGGGCTCACCTTGAAATAGATCTCGTCCACCACTTCGTGGTAGGTCTTGAGCTCGTAGAGCTGCACCTTGAAGTAGGGCGACGAGAGGATGTTGGTGAGGATCATGGGGTTCAGGTTCATGGTCTTCTCGTTGCCCCACAGCGGCAGCACGTTGCCCGGCTTGCCCGAGGCCGCCGGCTTGGGGCCCCCGCCCTGCAGCGGCTGCTGCGCGGGCGGGACGGCGCCGGGCGGGTGCTGGGCCGCCTGCTGCCCCTGGCAGTTGGCGACCGCGGGGCTGTTGTTGGCCATGGCGGGGCGGGCTGGGGCGGGCGGGCCGCGCACACAGAGCGGGGCCGGCGGGCACTGCCTCAGCCCCGACAAGATGGCGGCCGGGGAAGTGACGGCGGCGCCTTCCGGGGCCGCGTCACCGGCCCGCGGGGAAGGGGCGGGGGCGCTCCGGGGCCTCGGCGCGTCCCGCGGCTCCTCCCGCCGTTCTTCCCGCCGCTGACCGCGGCTCCTCCCGCCGTTCTTCCCGCCCGCGGATCCTCCCGCCCCCGCCGCGCCGCGCTTCGTCTTGGCCGCCGCCTCATGGCCAGGATACCCCCGCCGGGGGAAGCGAGGGGACCCGTGTCCCGCTGGGGACGGCTGCTGGCACCGGCACACGGGGGTTAGTAGATCGAGCCAGCAACTTAGCAAGCCAGCGACTTGGAAACTGGTCACTTTTCGTTGGCAATGAGGCCAGGGTGCAGCAGGAGCAGGGGAGGGAGCGCCGGCCGCTTCTGCCTCCACGGCAGCGGAAAAGCAAAGAAATCATAGAATCATAGAAAGGGTTTGGGGTGGACAGGACTTCGAGGATCATCTTGTTCCAGCCTCCCTGCCCTGGGCAGGGACACCTTCCTCTAGACCAGGTTGCTCAGAGCCACATCCAGCCTGGCCTTGAACACCTCCAGGGATGGGTCATCCACAGCTTCCCTACTGTCAGGGATGTTGGCTGTGCAGGAGCCCCGGTGTGCGATGGTGACCAGTGCTGGTGACAAGGCCGCTTCTCCAGCTGAGAACCCTGTCAGACACAAAGAAAACAGTAGCTACACCCTCCTGCTCAGTTCCAGCACAACACATCTTTCTGAAATCAGTAATAATACATACAGCCTCGGAACAAGAAGAATTATATTAATGCAGTTTGAAAACATCTGGATTTAAGAAAATAACTGGAAACAAAAGGAACTCCTCCAGTTTTGCCTGCAAAAGCAGAAAAAAAGACCCCAACACAATTAGTTATGTACTTCGGTGTCAAGCTTTACTTGACATAACTGAAAGTCCACTGAAATTACTGCAAACTGGGCATAATGTGGCAAAATATGTTCAGTTGTACACACACAGAAGGGTTCCCCATTGCTCAGCACATCAGGAAACAGGTACAGGGAGAACCTGGTATGAAAGGATCCATGGAAATAGCATCTCTACATATGTGCTACTTAAAACTAATTTAGACTTTTAATTTAGAAACCAGAAGATAAATATTACTGGAAGTAACATTAAAATACCTTCAGTCTTCACTACACATTGAAACCCTGAGAAACAGTAGTTTATCTTCATTACCCTGGCCCTTCAACGTACCTTAGAGCTTGAAGGATAGCAGATAAATGTTCTGATCAGGGCCCTGGCAGTAAACTGTTTCTCTAAGCTGCCTGTTCTGCTATCTAGGCTCTTCACTCCCTTTTTCTAGGAATAACCACCAGTCTTCTTTTGGCCTTCTCTTCCCATCTTGGCTGATTTCCAAACATGTTCACAAAATCTTCATTACTTACTTACAGTGCTCTACCATATTGATGCAGTAAATATCCATATAACAATCCCATATGAAATCAAAGAACTAATCACAAAACTTAATTTTAAGAAAGTGTCTTTACAGAAGCGACCTTGTTCTGGAGGCAGTTAGCTAGAGTAGTAACTTTCTTTGAACCTGAGTCTTTTATTGTTGTTCTTTAGGGTATCCTTGACTCTGAGCACTTCCTTAATTTATATGGTATAATCACTTAAAGACAGCCTGTGTTTCTGTTATAATTTATATTATCCAAATTGTGTTTTCATACATTTAGCTTTTCCTGTTGAAATATTTCGTCACTATGTTCCAAGCCTCAGTATTTTTTACTCTGTTTTAGATAACATTTTTGTACTTCTTATACATTCCCTCTTTGGTGGTGATGCTGAAACCTCTGATATAGTTGCAACCTATGAATCCATTTGCTCCAAATTAGATTTTCTTCCCTCAGGCATCCCACCTGGTCTTTATACTGAATACAGCCAAAATGAAAAGAAAAAAAACAAAACACCAAGAACCCTCAAAAGAGGTGATTTTCACTTGCAAACTGCAAGACACTATACAGAATTATAAAAGAGTTAGAGGATGGTGATTTGTGTGTAAGAGTCTAGCGTCACTTCTCATTCACACAAATTAATTCTGAACTTTTTCAAACAGGCCATATCTGTTGAAGCTGAAGAGAAAAATACTAGTACTTAAGTCACTGAATTTGGGTTGAGAGAAGTGGTTGTTAGCTCTTAAATTATAGATTAAATAGCATTCCTGTATGTATATTCCTGTCAGCGGACTAGTGTCTCCTGGCAGCAGAGCTGCATTAGATTTCTTTTGCTATCACATTTAATTATATGCACTGCAACTTGAAAGAAAAAGTACTAGAACTGCACACAGTTGTCTTTTTCATCCCAGTTACTGAAGGAAATAAGTGTCAGCAGTTTAAAATTTTTTGATTCATGACTTTATACTCTGAGATGCTTTTATACCAGTGTAGTCATATCATTTCTTGCTCTCTGTAAGATACAAAATTAACAGGTTTCTCTAAAAATAACCTGCTTAACTTGTGTGCCTATTGAACTAAACGCAATTTCAATATTCAGTTTGAAACAGTTTCTCTGCATGGCCACATTGGGATATACAGGACGCGGGTGGGCCCGAGAAACACCAGCTCCTCCGTACCAAGGCAACCCGCACCCCACGCCCCCGGAGGCACATCTCCAAGCCCCTCCCCGCCCCCCCCACAGGCCCCCCCACTTCCACCAAACTCTCCAAGCTTCACTTGGACTCACCACGGCGACGCACGGCGCAGTCCCAGCCGCTGCGGGGAGCCGGGCCCTCTGGGCAAAGGCAGCTGGGCATGCGAAGCAGCGGCCAAAGAGGCTGCCGCCCTGCTTACAGGGGGCTCCGGCCGCTGCCTGGACCACAAAGCGCCTGGGACACCAGGGCACTGGCCCCGACTTACAGGGGGGCCCTGGGCCCAAAGGCCTGCGGAGGCTCCTTCTCTCCGCTTCGGGGGGCACCTGACCCGCTCCCCGCTAACGGGGCGGTCGCCCCGCACAGGCTGCCAGCTGAGGGAGCGCAAAGGCTCCCAGACCCGGACCCCTGCTTACAGGCGGGTCCACGCCCAGGGAGCCACGGAGCTCGGCCTTCCCCCGCAGCATCAAGTACCTGGCTCAAGGGCCAGGCACTGGGGCTCGTGGCCTAAGGCCCTGAGCTGGGCCCCGAGGGCAGGGAGGGCACACGCCCAGCCCCACGCCTGTGAGAGGCCGGGGGACCCCGCGGGACACCCGCCTGATTACAGGGGGTCCCTCCAACCGCCCGCCGAGCAGGGGGGACGCACAAAGCCCCACTTAGGGGGCCGCCCCCCCCGAGGCCCGGCACTCCCAACAACGGCCTCGCGGCCTAAGGCCGCCGGGGACAGGGCCCCCAGCCCCGAGGACGGGGGGAGGCCCACGCTGGCACGTCGCCAGCAGGACGGGCAGCCCCGCGGCGCGGGTGGCGGTGCCCGCGCCGCCACTAACGGGCTTCGCTCCGTCCTCGGGAACAAGGGGCAAGCCCCTCAGCACGCTGAGGCCCTTCTGGCCCGTGCGCAGCCCGGGGGCAAGCCTGAGGCTCTCCTCTCCTGCTCGCCGGCGGGGCTGGCTCCCCACAGGTTGGCGCGCAGAGCCCCTCTTTCCCTCCTGGGAAGTCTAAGCTACGCTGCCTACATCTCTACGGGGGCTACAGGAGGGACCAGCTCGCTCGCTCACTCACACCGACAAGACAAGCACACAATGGGGGAACGTCCCAGAAGAGGGAGCAAGCTCTGTGCGCCGAGCCGTGGGGAGCCGGCCCTGCCGCCGAGCAGGACAGGAGAGCCTCGGGCTTGCCCCCGGGCTGCGCACGGGCCAGAAGGGCCTCAGCGCGCTGAGGGGCAAGGGACACGGGCTGTGACGCACCCCGACTACGGGGGGTCACTCTGGCCAGGGGCCGCCAGCAGGCACCAAAGGTGCCAAGGGGAAAAAGCCCTGCCCTGCTTACAGGGCGGGCGGGCTGGGGGTCCGGGAGAGCTCCGTTTCCCCCCTCGGGCGCGGAGGCGGGCACTCTCGCCCTCCTTACAGGGCGGTTGCCTCTCTCTCCGGGCAGCCACAGGAGCGCGATGGCAAAAGGCCAACGCCAAGCAAAGCAAAGGACCTGGCCCTGCTTACAGGGAGGTCGCCCAGCGCCAAGCCGGCCGGCGCAGCCGGAAGCTGCCCGCCGGACTCTTAGGGATCCCTGCCCCGGGGATGCCAGGGAGGGGCCTTTGCCCAGAGGGCCTTTCTCCCGCCCCCTCTTGAGCACGAAGCCGACGCTCTTCTTCCTGGCTCTTGCCTCGCCGTCCCGCTCCACGGCTCCGCTTTCTTCTCGGAGGGCTCCTGCCAAGGCAGGAGGACGCAGCTCGGACTCAGAAGCTCCGAGTCCTCGCACCGAAGGAAAGCAGGACCCAGAGGCAGCTGCCCCGGCCACCACCCGCCCGCCCACTCGCAGGACCCCCACACCTCCACACCACCCCCCAACTTCAGCTGCTCTCACCGTGGCGTCTTCCCGCGTCGGCGCTGCCGTCCCTCCCTCGCGACGCCTCTTCCGCTCTCTTCTCCGACGGCTTCTGCCAGGGCGGGAGGAGGCGGGTGGGCCCGAGAAACACCAGCTCCTCCGTACCAAGGCAACCCGCACCCCACGCCCCCGGAGGCACATCTCCAAGCCCCTCCCCGCCCCCCCCACAGGCCCCCCCACTTCCACCAAACTCTCCAAGCTTCACTTGGACTCACCACGGCGACGCACGGCGCAGTCCCAGCCGCTGCGGGGAGCCGGGCCCTCTGGGCAAAGGCAGCTGGGCATGCGAAGCAGCGGCCAAAGAGGCTGCCGCCCTGCTTACAGGGGGCTCCGGCCGCTGCCTGGACCACAAAGCGCCTGGGACACCAGGGCACTGGCCCCGACTTACAGGGGGGCCCTGGGCCCAAAGGCCTGCGGAGGCTCCTTCTCTCCGCTTCGGGGGGCACCTGACCCGCTCCCCGCTAACGGGGCGGTCGCCCCGCACAGGCTGCCAGCTGAGGGAGCGCAAAGGCTCCCAGACCCGGACCCCTGCTTACAGGCGGGTCCACGCCCAGGGAGCCACGGAGCTCGGCCTTCCCCCGCAGCATCAAGTACCTGGCTCAAGGGCCAGGCACTGGGGCTCGTGGCCTAAGGCCCTGAGCTGGGCCCCGAGGGCAGGGAGGGCACACGCCCAGCCCCACGCCTGTGAGAGGCCGGGGGACCCCGCGGGACACCCGCCTGATTACAGGGGGTCCCTCCAACCGCCCGCCGAGCAGGGGGGACGCACAAAGCCCCACTTAGGGGGCCGCCCCCCCCGAGGCCCGGCACTCCCAACAACGGCCTCGCGGCCTAAGGCCGCCGGGGACAGGGCCCCCAGCCCCGAGGACGGGGGGAGGCCCACGCTGGCACGTCGCCAGCAGGACGGGCAGCCCCGCGGCGCGGGTGGCGGTGCCCGCGCCGCCACTAACGGGCTTCGCTCCGTCCTCGGGAACAAGGGGCAAGCCCCTCAGCACGCTGAGGCCCTTCTGGCCCGTGCGCAGCCCGGGGGCAAGCCTGAGGCTCTCCTCTCCTGCTCGCCGGCGGGGCTGGCTCCCCACAGGTTGGCGCGCAGAGCCCCTCTTTCCCTCCTGGGAAGTCTAAGCTACGCTGCCTACATCTCTACGGGGGCTACAGGAGGGACCAGCTCGCTCGCTCACTCACACCGACAAGACAAGCACACAATGGGGGAACGTCCCAGAAGAGGGAGCAAGCTCTGTGCGCCGAGCCGTGGGGAGCCGGCCCTGCCGCCGAGCAGGACAGGAGAGCCTCGGGCTTGCCCCCGGGCTGCGCACGGGCCAGAAGGGCCTCAGCGCGCTGAGGGGCAAGGGACACGGGCTGTGACGCACCCCGACTACGGGGGGTCACTCTGGCCAGGGGCCGCCAGCAGGCACCAAAGGTGCCAAGGGGAAAAAGCCCTGCCCTGCTTACAGGGCGGGCGGGCTGGGGGTCCGGGAGAGCTCCGTTTCCCCCCTCGGGCGCGGAGGCGGGCACTCTCGCCCTCCTTACAGGGCGGTTGCCTCTCTCTCCGGGCAGCCACAGGAGCGCGATGGCAAAAGGCCAACGCCAAGCAAAGCAAAGGACCTGGCCCTGCTTACAGGGAGGTCGCCCAGCGCCAAGCCGGCCGGCGCAGCCGGAAGCTGCCCGCCGGACTCTTAGGGATCCCTGCCCCGGGGATGCCAGGGAGGGGCCTTTGCCCAGAGGGCCTTTCTCCCGCCCCCTCTTGAGCACGAAGCCGACGCTCTTCTTCCTGGCTCTTGCCTCGCCGTCCCGCTCCACGGCTCCGCTTTCTTCTCGGAGGGCTCCTGCCAAGGCAGGAGGACGCAGCTCGGACTCAGAAGCTCCGAGTCCTCGCACCGAAGGAAAGCAGGACCCAGAGGCAGCTGCCCCGGCCACCACCCGCCCGCCCACTCGCAGGACCCCCACACCTCCACACCACCCCCCAACTTCAGCTGCTCTCACCGTGGCGTCTTCCCGCGTCGGCGCTGCCGTCCCTCCCTCGCGACGCCTCTTCCGCTCTCTTCTCCGACGGCTTCTGCCAGGGCGGGAGGAGGCGGGTGGGCCCGAGAAACACCCGCTCCTCCGTACCAAGGCAACCCGCACCCCACGCCCCCGGAGGCACATCTCCAAGCCCCTCCCCGCCCCCCCCACAGGCCCCCCCACTTCCACCAAACTCTCCAAGCTTCACTTGGACTCACCACGGCGACGCACGGCGCAGTCCCAGCCGCTGCGGGGAGCCGGGCCCTCTGGGCAAAGGCAGCTGGGCATGCGAAGCAGCGGCCAAAGAGGCTGCCGCCCTGCTTACAGGGGGCTCCGGCCGCTGCCTGGACCACAAAGCGCCTGGGACACCAGGGCACTGGCCCCGACTTACAGGGGGGCCCTGGGCCCAAAGGCCTGCGGAGGCTCCTTCTCTCCGCTTCGGGGGGCACCTGACCCGCTCCCCGCTAACGGGGCGGTCGCCCCGCACAGGCTGCCAGCTGAGGGAGCGCAAAGGCTCCCAGACCCGGACCCCTGCTTACAGGCGGGTCCACGCCCAGGGAGCCACGGAGCTCGGCCTTCCCCCGCAGCATCAAGTACCTGGCTCAAGGGCCAGGCACTGGGGCTCGTGGCCTAAGGCCCTGAGCTGGGCCCCGAGGGCAGGGAGGGCACACGCCCAGCCCCACGCCTGTGAGAGGCCGGGGGACCCCGCGGGACACCCGCCTGATTACAGGGGGTCCCTCCAACCGCCCGCCGAGCAGGGGGGACGCACAAAGCCCCACTTAGGGGGCCGCCCCCCCCGAGGCCCGGCACTCCCAACAACGGCCTCGCGGCCTAAGGCCGCCGGGGACAGGGCCCCCAGCCCCGAGGACGGGGGGAGGCCCACGCTGGCACGTCGCCAGCAGGACGGGCAGCCCCGCGGCGCGGGTGGCGGTGCCCGCGCCGCCACTAACGGGCTTCGCTCCGTCCTCGGGAACAAGGGGCAAGCCCCTCAGCACGCTGAGGCCCTTCTGGCCCGTGCGCAGCCCGGGGGCAAGCCTGAGGCTCTCCTCTCCTGCTCGCCGGCGGGGCTGGCTCCCCACAGGTTGGCGCGCAGAGCCCCTCTTTCCCTCCTGGGAAGTCTAAGCTACGCTGCCTACATCTCTACGGGGGCTACAGGAGGGACCAGCTCGCTCGCTCACTCACACCGACAAGACAAGCACACAATGGGGGAACGTCCCAGAAGAGGGAGCAAGCTCTGTGCGCCGAGCCGTGGGGAGCCGGCCCTGCCGCCGAGCAGGACAGGAGAGCCTCGGGCTTGCCCCCGGGCTGCGCACGGGCCAGAAGGGCCTCAGCGCGCTGAGGGGCAAGGGACACGGGCTGTGACGCACCCCGACTACGGGGGGTCACTCTGGCCAGGGGCCGCCAGCAGGCACCAAAGGTGCCAAGGGGAAAAAGCCCTGCCCTGCTTACAGGGCGGGCGGGCTGGGGGTCCGGGAGAGCTCCGTTTCCCCCCTCGGGCGCGGAGGCGGGCACTCTCGCCCTCCTTACAGGGCGGTTGCCTCTCTCTCCGGGCAGCCACAGGAGCGCGATGGCAAAAGGCCAACGCCAAGCAAAGCAAAGGACCTGGCCCTGCTTACAGGGAGGTCGCCCAGCGCCAAGCCGGCCGGCGCAGCCGGAAGCTGCCCGCCGGACTCTTAGGGATCCCTGCCCCGGGGATGCCAGGGAGGGGCCTTTGCCCAGAGGGCCTTTCTCCCGCCCCCTCTTGAGCACGAAGCCGACGCTCTTCTTCCTGGCTCTTGCCTCGCCGTCCCGCTCCACGGCTCCGCTTTCTTCTCGGAGGGCTCCTGCCAAGGCAGGAGGACGCAGCTCGGACTCAGAAGCTCCGAGTCCTCGCACCGAAGGAAAGCAGGACCCAGAGGCAGCTGCCCCGGCCACCACCCGCCCGCCCACTCGCAGGACCCCCACACCTCCACACCACCCCCCAACTTCAGCTGCTCTCACCGTGGCGTCTTCCCGCGTCGGCGCTGCCGTCCCTCCCTCGCGACGCCTCTTCCGCTCTCTTCTCCGACGGCTTCTGCCAGGGCGGGAGGAGGCGGGTGGGCCCGAGAAACACCCGCTCCTCCGTACCAAGGCAACCCGCACCCCACGCCCCCGGAGGCACATCTCCAAGCCCCTCCCCGCCCCCCCCACAGGCCCCCCCACTTCCACCAAACTCTCCAAGCTTCACTTGGACTCACCACGGCGACGCACGGCGCAGTCCCAGCCGCTGCGGGGAGCCGGGCCCTCTGGGCAAAGGCAGCTGGGCATGCGAAGCAGCGGCCAAAGAGGCTGCCGCCCTGCTTACAGGGGGCTCCGGCCGCTGCCTGGACCACAAAGCGCCTGGGACACCAGGGCACTGGCCCCGACTTACAGGGGGGCCCTGGGCCCAAAGGCCTGCGGAGGCTCCTTCTCTCCGCTTCGGGGGGCACCTGACCCGCTCCCCGCTAACGGGGCGGTCGCCCCGCACAGGCTGCCAGCTGAGGGAGCGCAAAGGCTCCCAGACCCGGACCCCTGCTTACAGGCGGGTCCACGCCCAGGGAGCCACGGAGCTCGGCCTTCCCCCGCAGCATCAAGTACCTGGCTCAAGGGCCAGGCACTGGGGCTCGTGGCCTAAGGCCCTGAGCTGGGCCCCGAGGGCAGGGAGGGCACACGCCCAGCCCCACGCCTGTGAGAGGCCGGGGGACCCCGCGGGACACCCGCCTGATTACAGGGGGTCCCTCCAACCGCCCGCCGAGCAGGGGGGACGCACAAAGCCCCACTTAGGGGGCCGCCCCCCCCGAGGCCCGGCACTCCCAACAACGGCCTCGCGGCCTAAGGCCGCCGGGGACAGGGCCCCCAGCCCCGAGGACGGGGGGAGGCCCACGCTGGCACGTCGCCAGCAGGACGGGCAGCCCCGCGGCGCGGGTGGCGGTGCCCGCGCCGCCACTAACGGGCTTCGCTCCGTCCTCGGGAACAAGGGGCAAGCCCCTCAGCACGCTGAGGCCCTTCTGGCCCGTGCGCAGCCCGGGGGCAAGCCTGAGGCTCTCCTCTCCTGCTCGCCGGCGGGGCTGGCTCCCCACAGGTTGGCGCGCAGAGCCCCTCTTTCCCTCCTGGGAAGTCTAAGCTACGCTGCCTACATCTCTACGGGGGCTACAGGAGGGACCAGCTCGCTCGCTCACTCACACCGACAAGACAAGCACACAATGGGGGAACGTCCCAGAAGAGGGAGCAAGCTCTGTGCGCCGAGCCGTGGGGAGCCGGCCCTGCCGCCGAGCAGGACAGGAGAGCCTCGGGCTTGCCCCCGGGCTGCGCACGGGCCAGAAGGGCCTCAGCGCGCTGAGGGGCAAGGGACACGGGCTGTGACGCACCCCGACTACGGGGGGTCACTCTGGCCAGGGGCCGCCAGCAGGCACCAAAGGTGCCAAGGGGAAAAAGCCCTGCCCTGCTTACAGGGCGGGCGGGCTGGGGGTCCGGGAGAGCTCCGTTTCCCCCCTCGGGCGCGGAGGCGGGCACTCTCGCCCTCCTTACAGGGCGGTTGCCTCTCTCTCCGGGCAGCCACAGGAGCGCGATGGCAAAAGGCCAACGCCAAGCAAAGCAAAGGACCTGGCCCTGCTTACAGGGAGGTCGCCCAGCGCCAAGCCGGCCGGCGCAGCCGGAAGCTGCCCGCCGGACTCTTAGGGATCCCTGCCCCGGGGATGCCAGGGAGGGGCCTTTGCCCAGAGGGCCTTTCTCCCGCCCCCTCTTGAGTTCCACGCTGTTGCTCTTCTTCTTGGCTCTTGCCTCGCCGGTCCACTCTTGAGCTCGATGCTGCTGCTCTTCATCTTTGCTCTTGCCTCGCCAGTCCACTCCAGTCTCTTCTTTCTTCTTCCTCGCTTCTGCCAAAGCAGGAGGACACAGTTTATCCTCAGAAATACCAGCTCCTCCCCAAGAAGGAAAACATCCGTACACCCCCAGAGGGAGATCTCCAAGCCACTACCCACGCACAGGCCCCCCCACCTCCACAAATCCCTCCAAACTTCACTTGGGTTAGGGCACCAGCAGCAGCGTCAGCTGCAGGGGTTGCGACGAGCGGGCAACGGATGGACTGCTGTTTGGGGTCAGGGGGGTCCAGTAACTGTCTTTGGCTGCGCAGTGGCCGTGAGACTTCTGTAGAACAATGGACACAGCCAGCTTTCTCCTGTCATGAGGTGCAAGTTAAAGTGCCTCTTCCGTCACCACCAGTTCAACCAACAGACAACAAATGCACAACAGTTAAAACACCACCGTGGCACTCCTACCAAGAAACCAACCCACAGCCCTCACCAGCCTCAGAACAGCTTCTATGCCTAAGACAGCCTGATGGAGGAGGAAGATTAGAAATTGACACCCTTGAAATCTTAGCCGAGCTGTGGCAAACCGAACTCAGCGAGACGAGAGAACCAGAAAGAAGACAAGCAGTTTTGGATCCTGCAGAAGAGGAAGAACAGGCTACAGGTACTACTTCAGCTCGAAGAAGAGAATACAGACTGGGAAAGCACACAAAACATATTCCTGCCCAAGCCGAGACCATCAGTGAAGTCAAAGCTACCAATGTTAAAATGGACAATATATATATTGGCTATGTTGCTAACAATAGCAGCTGTTTATTTTATGCTGCGAGAATTTCGGCTGGAACAACACAGTCCACCTACTGACACAACCAACAATCTAAAGGTAACATTGCAAAATACAGCAGACATACAACTATCAGCTACCATATTTAACTTACTAAGTCACAAAAGGACAACTTTACTAATTGACAAATTATCTACTATTATAAAAGGTTCTTTTGTGTTACAGGAGGGAAGAATAGAAATACTAGGAGGGACCCTGAATCGAGTATTTACTTCTCACTATTTTAAAATGCTGTTAGACAGTATGCCATACACAACATGGAAAGCCAAACCTAAACAAGTAGCAAAGAAACAACCAATTACAATTTCAACTGCAGAAACACATAAACCTTTACACACAGTCACTGCAAAAGCCTTGATAAAGCAAAACAAACAAATCCCTCATACAACACAAGCCCAAAGATGCCTCACAAGGCTGCAACATACAGCAATACACACCTCCAAATCCATTCAAAACACAAACATGCATAAATTTGCCTATACTCAAATTAAGCAATTAGAATGGCAGGCAAAGACAGCAGTATCAAACATTTTAACAACAGAACAGATGTAACCTCACAATGGCTCTTAAAAAACATCCAAACCTGTTTAACAAGTTTTCTTAAACTAGCACCCCCGAAACAAAACAGAGACATCATAACCAGCAATAGCCCAGACATTAACCCTGTTTTCATTGGACCCACTGAAATCACTCATTCTGTAGAACAGAGGCTGCCTCAGTCAAAGAGGAAGTCAATTAACAGTGGATTTTTCCCAAAGGCAGTTTCACTGCAGCTAAACCCACAAGTGGCCCAAGAAACAAATCGCCCTAAATCCGTGATACAGTGGCCTTTCCTTAAAACAGAGGTGATGCATTTACACACAACACTAGAAAACCATATAAACACAGCCTTGCTACGTACAAAAACCCCTTCACTAATCTATCAATCTCTCTAAGTAGAGAAAAATGGATTTTCATACTTTTTACCCCTGTCTCAGAGTGCAAAAAGATTAGAAGTTTTGAAAACCAAGATTTTGCAAATGACTTTTTAGTTAAAGAAAAGGATAAAAAACACTTCTTGCATAATTGCCTTTGTAAAACAAGAAATAATGTGTTGCCCCTCAAACATAACAATGGTTTACTGCTTAACAACTGGGTGGAATTAGATTTTGTCATCTTCTCCCACTATTCCTGTTCCTATAAAAACTTTCCTACTAACTCTTTGGCTAAACAAACAAATGACTTGCCTTTTGGTGAGGAAAACGACAAGCAAACCCCTCTCATCTCTCACTCAAAATCTCCTTTCTTACATAATATGGGAAAAAGAAAGCAAAACATAGCGAACTAAAACTTTATTAATTATTCACTCATAGCACTGCATTTTACATTTTCAAGAAAATATAAATTTTATTTCTAACATTTGTGGTTTTTTCTTTTTTGTTTTCAAATCAGTTTTCTTAAAAGTACTGTAAATTGTTTTCTTAACAATAGAAATAAAGGGTAGAAAATAGTTTAAAAACATTTACACATGGAATAAAATTTAGCATCTCACCATTTTAAAGCCCAATATATTCATTAATTCATATTTTTTAAATATAAAACTGGCTGATACAAAACTTTCATTAGGTTTAGCAGTTTCATATTCTTCTAGCTATACTAAAGAATGCAAGATAAACCTTTTATCAATTAGTAAACAAAATTGCTACACGTATTATAAAAACTGGAGCGATATAAGCAATTTACTAGGGAGATAAATTTGAATTAAATAAATTTACCCACAGATTGTTTCAGCATAGATTGCATGCTGATTACCAATCAATTGCTGGACTCAAGATGAAAAAGAAGATTTGAAACCTTCTTAGTGTAAAGAGAGAGAAAAATTCTCTTTGTTGCCTAAAAGCTCTTGCTATTGCCTTTCACCATGTAAATTGGTGTAATTTTAACCAAAAACAATTAAGTTTATTTCCACAAAACCAAAACACTACAGCTTTAAAAATTTTTTCCCTATTTTTTCATTAATTTCCCAGTAGCTTTATTTGAATTATTAAAAATAAAAGTTATTAGAAGTTATTAAATTCTCAAATACATCCACATACATGCAATTATCATAACAATGTTATTCAAATAATAAGTATAGAATCTTAAACATCCCCATATTTGTTACATTCAAACATTCTCAAAACATTTTGCAATCACAGAAGAACATACATAATGTCAACAAGAGTGCAAAATAGCTGCTTGTAAATTGCAACTACCTGAGAGACTGAATTAAACCTGGTTACAGTTGCTCTCACTGATATTATTAAGAAATGGGAACTGTAAAACATTCAAAAAAAAAATTTAACAGGACCAACAATGGAATCTCCAATACAAAGAAAACTACACAACGAAAGATGTAGTAAGGAAATGTGACACTAAGACCATCTACATCTGGACAAACTAAAGAAGACAACGGAACAATAAGGTACAAACCGTGGACCGGGACTCTATGTAAGTTTTACAACTTACTCATATATGCAAGACATTTAAATTGTTTTGTAATTAACCTATGAATGTTATAATTGAGTCATGCTATGCTACTTTCACATCTCGAAGCCTCCTTCCTTCGAGATTTCACTAACCCTCATTTACCTAGAAAAATACACACCACATAATTCCTTGTTAATCACACAAAATCTAACTCTTACATAAGACACATCCATTCACACACATTCCAGATAGAATAATACAACACACACTAGAAAAAGGCAAAAGATACTACCAAATACTAATTTGTTTTGCAATTTTAGACATTCCAAAAAACATAAACACAAACAATGATCCTGTATGTTATTCAACAAAAGCTAAAACACATCTCACAAATCAGAAGATATTCCATTCCACAAACATGCCGCACTCACCCACAGAACAATTGTAAAAAGAGCACACTGCCCACTAAAAGAAATGCTTCAAAGGCAAAAAAGAGGGGAGTTGGTATATAGCCCCCAGGAACGCTTATGGAAAGCATCATATGTTCTAAATTTCTTAAACTGTGATGATACAAACCATAGCAGGTATGAATACCAAATACTCAAAATGAATACCAAAAACTCAAATACTTTCATCTTCCAAAGCACCAGTTATGATTAAAAATCTAATATCTAGACAATGGTCAGGACCAGTAGATCTCAGAACTTGAGGGAGGATATATGCCTGTGTATCCAAGGGTACCAAATTACAAAGGATCTCTTCTAAATGTGTCAGGCCTTATATTAGCCCTCCCTCAAAACAGAAACAATCACCAGAAAAAATGAGTGAAGAAATTGGATTTGAAGAAACATAACCAACAATAGTAAAAGGAACACACCACACATTGAGAAACATGCTATAAAAACACAAAAAAGGGAGGGAAAGAGATATGGGTCTGGTCCCTATATGTGTAAATCTACATTAATACTTCTTCAAAACAGGAACAATCACAAAGAAGCAATAAACAAACAGAACCAAAAGAAACACACAGTAACCAATACAAACCCAAAACTCCATGATTCAAACACAATAAAGGGTTTAAGAATGCATGTGTTAGGAGAGAATGAAACAGTGGCCATCGGAATGTGAATGAGAAAGTTGAGTGGAGATATGTATGTGTGTGTGAATGCAAATACACTTTACAGGAAGATATCTTAAACTCATTCAACAACACTACCTCAAACAACACTACTTCAAACACAACATCTACAACCCAGCACATTTCCCTTTCAAATAAAGATGATGCCTTTACCCAATCACACAAAATTACCCTCAGATAAAAGATTCTACACATCTACAAACCCTGGCTAATTCAAGGTTGCTTGAATATTGCACAAACCAATAAAGTTGTAAACAGCTCAATAAAGGCCTTGTGATGATAGGCCCTGGTTTTTATAAACAGTTAAGATAAGATTGGTTACATTAAGGATGTTTAAAAAATGTATTGTTTTACAACTTGTTAATTATTTAGAGAAGGGGAGATGTGGCAAGGAATTATGGGAGTTGTAGTTTTCCACCTTCTCACGCATGCTCAATCAATACTTGATTGTCATTGTTTGGAAGATCATGTGACATGTTTAAGTGCTGTATTTAAACCAAATTGTTTTGTAATAAACCTTAATTCTGCCCTGGCACTTGATTGTGTCACCGGCAGCGTTTGTGCCTTATTCACCACCTTACTCACACTTCACCTCACTCACACTTTACCTGACATCTTCCCTCAAGACATCCCCTGCATGTGCTTTCCAAGTTCCCTCAGCTTTACCTCTCTGAAACTCTCAGTCCCCTCTGTGTTACCTCACCAAGGGTGACGGACTTCAAGAAGCTTTTTCCTCAGTAACTCCACTGAAACACCCTGCTGCCCCTGCTGCTCAACAACCCCTACCTCTGTAACAGCCCAAAATCTTCTCTAGGGCGACTCCACAACCTTTCATCGGGCTTCTCTAAAGCGCCTTTCAACTGCTCCCGTCCCACAGACCGGGGGAGGAGCGGGACACTGCGGCTGAGGGGAGGGCCGGAAAAGCAGCGCAGCAGCAGCGACCAACCCGCCCTTGCTCTGCCCCACCCCGTCTCGTCTCCCTCAGGGCACCCTCAGGGCCCCTCGGTGACCCTCCAGAGCACCTTTTTCGCTCTGTGTCCCTCACAGCACCTAAAGGGACACAGGAGACACTCACCCCTCAGGGCACCCTCTTCACTCTCAGAGATCCTCAGGGACACACCGGGCACCTGCCTCCCCCCTCAGCAACATGCAGGAAACCTGCCTTCCCCTCAGGGACACAGAGAACACACACCTCTCCCTCAGTGACTCTCAAAGTTCCTCACCGGTACTCAAGGCACCCAGTTGCCTCTCAGTGATCCTCAGCAACAAACGAGGCACCTGCTTTCCCCTCAGCGACCTTCACAGCCCCTCAGGGAACCCTCTTCACCCACAGTGACCCTCCCAGAACCCTCAGCAACACACGAGGCACCCACTTTCCCCTCAGTGATGTACCGGACACCCACCTCTTCCTCACTGACCCTCAAAGCCTCTCAGTGACACTTGGGGCACCCAGTTCCTCCCCCGTGACCCTCATGGACCCTCAGCGACACACAGGGCACCTGCCTCCCCCTCAGTGACACACAGGACCTCCTCCTTTCCCTCAGTGATACAGGGGGCACCAGCCTCCTTCTCTTGTGACCCTCAAAACCCCTCAGTGACACTCAGGACACCACATATTTCAACCCCCAAAATGTCCCCTACTCAGCTTTTCCCTCCAAGATTTTCAGTCTGTCCCTCACACTTTACCTGACATCTTCCCTCAAAACATCCCCTGCATGTGTTTTCCAAGTTCCCTCAGCTTTACCTCTCTGAAACTCTTAGTCCCATTTGTGTTACCTCACCAAGGGTGACGGACTTCAAGAAGCTTTTCCCTCAATAACTCTACTGAAACACCCTGCTGCCCAACACTCTGTATTACCTCTGTAACAGCTCAAAATCTGCCTTAGTGCGACTCCACAACCTTTAAAGCGCCTTTCACCTGCGCCCGCCTCACGGACCGGGGAGTAGCAGGACACTGCGGCTGAGGGGGCTGAGGGGAGGGCGGGAAAAGCAGCGCAGCCTCGGTGACCGACCCGCCCTGCCCCGTCTCGTCTGGTCTCCCTCAGGGCACCCTCAGGGATCCTCGGTGACCCTTCAGAGCACCCTTTTTGCCCTGTGTCCCTCACAGCCCCTAAAGGGACACAGAAGACACCAGCGTAGCCCTCAGGGCACCCTCTTCTCCCTCAGAGATCCTCAGGGACGCATCGGGCACCTGCCTCCCCCCTCAGCAACATGCAGGAAACCTGCCTTCCCCTCAGGGACACATAGCACATCCTCCTTCCCATCAGTGATACAGGGGGCACCAGCCTCCTTCTCTTGTAACCCTCAAAACTCCTCAGTGACACTCAGGACACCACATATTTCAACCCCCAAAATGTCCCCTACTCAGCTTTTCCCTCCAAGATTTTCAGTCTGTCCCTCACACTTTACCTGACATCTTCCCTCAAAACATCCCCTGCATGTGCTTTCCAAGTTCCCTCAGCTTTACCTCTCTGAAACTCTTAGTCCCCTTTGTCTTACCTCACCAAGGGTGACGGACTTCAAGAAGCTTCTTCCTCAATAACTCCACTGAAAGACCGTGCTGCCCTTCTGACGCTGCTGCTCAACACTGTATTACGTCTTTAACAGCCCAAAATCTTCTCTAGGGCGAATCCACAACCTTTTATCGAGCTTCTCCAAAGCGCCTTTTACCTGCGCCCGCCTCACGGACCGGGGAGTGGCGGGACACTGCGGCTGAGGGGGCTGAGGGGGCTGAGGGGGCTGAGGGGGCTGAGGGGGCTGAGGGGAGGGCGGGAAACGCAGCGCAGCCTCAGCGACTGCCCCGCCCCATCTGGTCTCCCTCAGGGCACCCTTAGAGCCCCTCAGTGACCCTTCAGAGCACCCTTTTCACCCTGTGTCCCTCACAGCCCCTAAAGGGACACAGGAGACACTCACATAGCCCCCCGGGCACCTTCTTCCCCCTCAGAGACAAAGAGAACACCCACCTCTCCCTCAGTGATACAGGGCATACTCAGGTCCCTCTAGCAGTGAGTCACACAGCCCCTCAGGGACACAGATGGCACCTATTTTCCTGGAATAATTTTTTTTTCAAATGATCAAGTTGGGATCATTCACACCTGAAAGTCCTTAAAAAACCCCACATTTGGCTGAGGCACTTCACACACACTAACCAGCTTTTGACATGAATTTTGGAATGCTTAGGAAATTACAGAAGCATGAAACCTGTGAATAATTTAGGAGTATTTTTGAAGGACTCGTAGTTAAAGGGCCTGTTAACTTGATATGATCCAGGTGAAATAGAGGAAAAAGGCAAACAATTTCAGTGAGAAAGAATTAAATTAATACAATTAATTTATAGAAAATAGGCCTAATTTAACTCTCTGAGAGATTACAGATGTAATCCTACTGTGGAGATATCATATGCTTTAACTGTTAGCTTGTTAATCCAGCGAGCTCAATATGCTACTGCTCATTTAAAATAGCTGGCACTGTAGCACATACAGTCTGGAACTGATGGGTTAGAAAAATAATGCCAGTGAGAAATAATCAGCCAGTGAGGCTGTTTAAAATTGTGTCTTCCAAAGGAAAGCACTCAAAGAAAAGTGATGCCAGTTTTATGCATCCCCTGTATTTAAATATAAAATCACCATGGACAAAATATGCAGATGACACAGAAATTTGACAGCAGGACAGATAATGATGCTGAAGTCACACAGAGTAACATGGATAGTTTGGTAAAGAGAATAAACCTGTGCAGTTAGCTTCTGTTTTAATAAATTCACATGAAGAGCTGTATGTCTAAAAAATAAAATTTTTAAGTATGGAGGGGAGGACAGTATCCTTGAAAACAGCAACTTTGAAAAGTGCTTATAAATCATGTTGAACAACTGAGTCAACACACTGTTGTGTGTGTTGTGTGTGTGAGGTAAACAGGATTAAGAAGACTTTTAAAATCTATTCAGGAAGGCAGTGTGTAGGAATAGAAAGGCAATTTTTTTAATGAAGCCAGTACTAGAATATTGCTTACAAGTCAGGTGTCAAGTGTTTCTAACAGTGGAAGAAATGAAGGTGGTGTAAGAAGAAAGCCACAAAGATTATCTGAATGCTTGAAAAAAAGCCCTACTGTGAAGGACAGAATGAATGCAATTTGCTAAGCTTATCAAAAAAGAGTTTGAAAGGTAACTTGATTGTAGCAGAGAAGTACTAACACACAGAGAACATACCATGTATTAAAAGGCTTTTTAACCTCAGGGAAGAGATTCCTGTATCCTAAACCATTCAACAGCCAAACAGGCTGCCGCCCTGCTTACAGGGGGCTCCAGCGTGGGCACACGCCCAGACCCTGGCTACAGACGGGTCGCGGTGCCTGTTATTTACATTTGAGTAAATAGTGATGTCTTTTCTGTTGTATGTCCTGGAACCAGAAAATGCTTAAATTGTCTTTTTTTGTTGTTGTTTTTTTTTTTTTTCAAGTGAATTTTAATACCTGTGGTTTGGATTTGAACACATGTCAAGGGACACTTCTAACAGTCATTTTAGCTGTGTCTAAATATAGACACAATATAGACACAGACACAATATAGAGATTGTGTAAATCTGATAAATGTCACTGCAGACACTGATCAGACAGTAGAATACTTAGGAGTTTATTTTGAGTTAATGGGTTGGTGAAGTCCAAACTCTGCAACATGATAAAGAAAATTTTTTTCTACGCAGAAGCATCAATTATTCACAACATAGCCACACCTTAGGAAAAGAGGGGGAGAAATGGACTCCGGAAATAAATGAGAGAGCTCCATAGTGTAAAAGTAAAATAGATCATTTTGAAGGAAAGGGACCACTGCAGAATCTAATTCATTTGCAAAATCCTCTCCTCTATTTAGGCTCCACAGTAATTGTTAAGTCTTCCCTTTTGATGAGTTTTATCAAGCTTTTTTGGTGTCTTTTGCCACTTGTTTGGGATGAAATCTAAGAATACATAACCAGCCCATAACCCAGGGAGGTGGTGGATTCACCATCCCTGGAGGTTTTTAAGATGAGACTGGATGTGGCATCAGTGCCATGGCCTGGGAACCACGGCGGGGTTGGATCAAGGGTTGGACTTGATGATCTCAGAGGTCTTTTCCAACCCAGTTGATTCTGTGTATTCATAGGCATTGACCTTTTTGTAAGTGTTCATCCCTGCTCTGGGTTTTCTTTTATTCTTACTGCATAACTGCCTGGTCGATTACTCTTTTTTTCATTCTATGCAGTTATTTTCAGTTAACTGTAAATGCTTTAACACCACTGTTAAGTATTCAAAGATGTGTAAACTAGCTTCCTTTAATTTTATACTGCCTTGGAATGTAAATGTGGAGGGAATGAGTAAAAGTAAAACGAAATTGAATTGGTTTCATGCACTCATTGCAGGGGAAGATTTAAATCTCACAATACGTGGTTGAATTGTTTGACAATGAAGAGAGCAGTAGCCTGATAACATTTTCCCTCATAAGTATTTTATGAGCTCTCACATCCTCATTGCTCTGTACTTCTGTGCCCAGTGATGAGATTTTCTGATCTGTGAAAAATTCTGGCATTTAAGGCATTTCTTTATTTTGTATTAGAGGAATATGTCAATAACCTCAATTTGTTAAATAGTCCCTCGCGACGCCTCTTCCGCTCTCTTCTCCGACGGCTTCTGCCAGGGCGGGAGGAGGCGGGTGGGCCCGAGAAACACCGGCTCCTCCGTACCAAGGCAACCCGCACCCCACGCCCCCGGAGGCACATCTCCAAGCCCCTCCCCGCCCCCCCACAGGCCCCCCCACTTCCACCAAACTCTCCAAGCTTCACTTGGACTCACCACGGCGACGCACGGCGCAGTCCCAGCCGCTGCGGGGAGCCGGGCCCTCTGGGCAAAGGCAGCTGGGCATGCGAAGCAGCGGCCAAAGAGGCTGCCGCCCTGCTTACAGGGGGCTCCGGCCGCTGCCTGGACCACAAAGCGCCTGGGACACCAGGGCACTGGCCCCGACTTACAGGGGGGCCCTGGGCCCGAAGGCCCAAAGTTCGCGCGAGTTATTTACACCTCCTCTGTACAAACAACGCTACCAGTTCGTCAAAGATTTAGTGGAGAAATACAAACCTAAGAAGGTTGGTATGTTTTGTTGTCTCTCTAGGTTATAAATTTGAAAAGAAGTTGACACTTCATATCTCAGGAAAACAAAATGCACGGATAACCTTTTGACTCAATTACCAAGCTCAATTACAATTTTGGATGAGCTGCTGTTAAAACTGAATTGGTGATAATGTGTTGTTTTTCAGGGATGCATATAATTAATGTTACTTGATGGGAAGAGGAGACTATTTAAATGAGAGAAATGCCTTAGCCTGTTTTGGAGAGTAGTGAGCATTCTGGTTTTAATTTAAAGCTGAGTAATTCAGTTCAAGCTGCTTTCATCAGAGTTGGGATTTGCTTTCTAGAGTTGGTTGTTCCATATGCAGTATCAGGTTTGCCTCATCATTCACATGACTGTTCTCAGTTGAGAAGTGACACTGAGAGTGTGGGATTATGTGAGGCTCACTCATCTCCACTTGCTTAAGATCTTGTGACCCTTTCTTGTGTTGTCCGTCTCAATATACCAGAACTCTTGTTTCAATACTACTTGGGAAAGTTAAATTAATTAAATTAGGTACTGTAGTGTTTGCTCTTTTCTAACATGTCCTCTCCCTTTCCTCCCCCAGAAGCAGTTCCCAAATCTGCAGTGTTTAATTCTGAAACTGATGCTAATCTTTTAGGGAGCATGCAAGAAAATTATGAGAAATGCACCTGCAGTGCACTTAAATAATCATAATTCTGGTAGCTAATAAAAATCTATGAGGTCATGGCACTGTAATCTGCTTTTAAATAGAACACATTCACCAGTGTTGCATCTGTATTTAAAGATTTGAATTTTCTGATGTAGGATGTGGAAGGGGTGAGAGGGTAAACTTTCTGTTTACCCATGGGGTAGAGATAAGCTGGATAGAAACAATTCAGGATTTTCACAGGGAGAACAGCAATGTGCTTCAACCTTGACTGAGCCTGAGAAAGAACAGGGTGGGTTGGTTTGTGTACCCAACTATCTCTTAAGCTTACAGAAAAGAATATCTATTATTTGATTTTGTGGTCTGAATATCCCCAGAGTTCCCCACTTAAACAGTAGACTGAGCCTGTAAACTTGTTTTGTGCAGATTCTTTGCTGGTAACTTGGCTGCTGGTGAGCCTGTTTTCAGAGCAGTCCAGAGAAAAGCAGTGGTGAATGTGAAAATTGCTATAGCTTTGGTACTTAAAATCATACCTTACTGTTATTCATGTGGAAGACATTTTCCAGTGTCAGTGGGATGTTCTACATGTACTTTTTTATAAGTGTAATAACAAAAGGTTAATTCTTTTAAAAAATCTTGCAGGATGTTCATATACATTTTTTAAAAAGAAAAACCATTTAGTTTTGGTTGTGAAATGCTTTATCATTCAAAAGTTATTTTGATGTAAATATGGACTTTTAATTTTATTAAAATCTCTGAAATTGCTTGGAAATATATAGCATTTACACATTGTTTAATATATAATTTACAGGTGGCAGATTTAGGATGTGCTGACTGCAGGCTTCTCTGGATGCTGAAATTCTGCAGTTGCATTGAAGTGTTAGCTGGGCTAGATATCTCTGCAAGTGTAATGGAAGAGAAAATGTAAGCTCTTTGATTGTGTTTTAAGGTTTGTATTTGTCTTGATGTAGTGGTGTGGTGGTTTGACTGTGGCTGGAGGCCAGGTACTCACCAAAAGCTGCTCTGTCACTCCCCTCCTCAACTGGACAGGGGAGAGAAAATACAATGAGTTACAGGGCAGGGACAGATCACTCACCAGTTACCATCATGGGCAAAACAGACTTGACTTGCGGAAATTAGTTGAATTTATTGTCAAAATCAGAGTAGGATAATGAGAAGTATGGCAAATCTTAAAAACATCTTTGCCCCCACCTCTCACTCCTTACCAACTTTAACTTTATTCCCTCCCCACCAGCAGCACAAAGAGACAGGGAATGGGGATTACAGTCAGTTCCTCACATGTTATTTCTGCTGCTGCTTCATCTTCTAGGAGAGGAGTCCTTCCCCTGCTCAACCATGGGCTTTGCCTCAGAAAAGCCACCTCTGGAGCTCCCTGATTAGCAAAACCTTGCCACGGAAACCAAATACAAGTGGCATGTTGCATTACTGCTTGTAGAGGTTTCAGAGTTAGGTAACTGCAGAAATACCAGCTGGCAGTTGAAGAGCTCTCTGTCAGCCTTGGTTACATTGGGTCTGTGCCTGGGCCCCCTGGGCTGTGGGTGCCCATAATGTCACCTAATGTAGCCAGAGGTCTGGGTCATGGAAAGGCCCTGAAGGTGTGCACACCTGAGACATACACTGTTTGTAAAGGCACTAATGCACTGTATTAGTTTTCAGTTTATGCTTATTATTGTCTTCAGAAAGATCAGTTTGAATCTTTTTTGAAATGTGCATGTAACTCTTTTAGTCACCGTGGTGGGGTCTTGGTTCTTGTTTATTTTTTTGTAATGGAAAGCTTAGCTCAATGTGTGGTGTCTGGTTTAGAAGCCTCTAAAATGAGAGGTTTATATGATCTTTGAAGCATTGGTCAGACTGGTGAACATAAATTTCTTTCTTGGAAGCTCACTAATACAATTTCAGTGAATATGTAGGATCTAGATGCTGATGTTATCACTTGCTCTTTCTCAAGAATGAAGAGAAGTAACCTTTTATATTTAACATTTATTGTGTATTTTGTCTAATGCAGTATTTCAGAATGAAATTTGCACATATGCTTTGGTTTCTCAGTGTCTTTCATTTGGAAAAAAATAGGTAATATGTGTGCCTAAAACTTCCCCCAAAACCCTGCAAAGTGTGTCTAAATCAGACTTACTGTGTGTCTAGTGTTGAACTACTATCAGAACTTACAAGTGGCTTTCCAAGTGACTTGAAAATGTAGTGGAAATTTTTGTAAACATCAAGGACAGCTTCTGGATTAACTTCTGCTTTTTCTGTCCTGTTGTAGGTAGTCATGAAAAGTGTTTGTATTGGATATTCTTTTTTATATCCATGTAAAATAGTTAACCTTTTTGAGATTCATGAGATATCTATGTAGGCTGTTTACTAGTTCATTTACGTGTAAAATTTTCCTTAAGGTCCTTTCTGTAACATCTTATTTTTAATACCTTTGTAGGCATACGTTGTCTCCTCTTCCTTTTGATTATTTGCAACCATCTGAAAGATCCCTAACTGTTACCTTGCATCATGGTTCAGTGGCCCATAAAGATCCTTGCATGCTTGGTTTTGACTTGGTGACATGTATTGAACTGTGAGTATTAGGCCAATGCTCTACATTTTTCTAAGTTCATTAGAGTTCAGCTTGGAATTTTGTCCATGCTCCAAACAGACTTGATCAAACCTTTCAAGCAGAAGAGTAGAAGTAGAAAAGTAGCAAATAGAAGAGCGGCATCCTCTAACTTGTGCTTAAATTAGCCATACTAAGCTATTCAAGTGGTGCTTGCATATGGTGGGAGAAAGATACTGATGAAAAATTGCAAAATGCAAGAGGAGATTTGGTCAGACAAACCCCCTGTGTGGCCACTTGGCCACAGTGCCACTGCTGATATTGCAGAGCTAGGTGTAAAATTACAAATTACAGATACGGGTTTGGGGTTTTTTTTTGGCTGGTTGTTAAGATTAAAGTATCATAGGGTTTTTTTAAACACAGACATCAATTTACTCTTTTCAGAATAGAACACCTGGAAGAATCAGAGCTGAAGAAATTTCCTGAAGTGGTGTTTGGTTTCATGGCTCCAAGCATGGTTGTGATCAGTACTCCAAATTCTGAATTTAACCCTTTGCTTCCAGGAGTGGTGGTGAATAGGCATCCAGATCACAAATTTGAGTGGAACCAAGCGCAATTTCAAAGCTGGTAAGCTCCCTGAACATGTATGCTGACAGCTCTGGGTGCCCAGGAGTGTGAGAAACAAATGGCATTTTCACATATGTAGTTTGCTGTCAGTGAAGTGTCACCTCCTGACTTGGTGAAATGTTTCTTTGCTGGTAAGAGTAGTTAAGCATGTTCTGTGGGTTTTGTGTTTTATGATGGTGGTTAAGTTGACTTGCTTTTACTGTAGCTGCTCTGCAGAAAACATTGAAAACTTTTACCTACCTTTTTGTATACCTTTATTACAATTACCGCATTTGAAGGGTAAGGTATTAATTAGCCTTTTCGCATATAGAAATGCTTTATAAAACCCTAAGAAATGTGCTCAGTACGTATGTGCAAAGTGCTCAGTTAGTCCAGACCTTTCTGTAAGAGTGTGCAAGCAGAGTTATGAAATAACCATAGAGCAGGGCATGTTGGATAAAACTGAGGATAGTTTGGTGGATCATGGCACAATGAAATGCAAAACGTATGTACGTGACAGAGGATTACATGAAATCCGTCTGACTCTTAGTATTGGTAGGTGTAATAAAAATAAAAGCAAGAGGGATATGTGTCCTGTGATAACATTCAACTGTCAAGCAGTTGTGAAAGAAACTGTATCTTGGAAGTTTTGCCCCTTAAATTATGTTGTTTCTGCCACAGACTTTAAAGTATCCGGTGACTTTTGAGTATGTAGCTTTGCAAAGCTTGAAGCATATATTTTTCCCTACATAAGGATACTAAAACCTGCCTGCATTATTAGTAGAGACCATTTTTATGACTTTAAGTAAATTTAGATTCTGCTTTTAGATATATGTGAATTAAAAATATTGATATCACTGAACGAGTGATTTTTTTTTTTTAAGCTGTAAACACAAAGTCTTTGTGTTGTGAACTATAAGTATTGCAATATTCTCTAAAATACATGGGATGTTAATTTAGTTTACTACTTCCTCATGGAGAATGATGCAGGTAGATAGTGCCATTTTAGTTCCCTGCCCCATCCTTTTGTTCACACTGGCTGATGTACTACAAGGTGGTTTTCATTTAGATGTCATGTACCCTGTTGTAACCTTTATTAGGTAGACTTTACTCTTTATACATATACGACAAACACCCTTTTATTTTCCCTATTAACTGGTCTCCTGGGGTTTTGGGTTGTGTATATTTTTTATGAGTTCTTCTCAAACAATTTTGTTCTTGGAAATCGGTAGGTTGTAGCTCAGTTCTAATATATTTAAGTTGGTGACTAAGCAACTGTGAGCATGAACTTTCTATGCACACAGTTTAGAAATAATGGTAATGTTTGGATGCCTAAATTACTGATACTAAGTGACTCAGACTGTGGCAGGCATATGATTACAGCTCTGATACAGCAAGTTTTGACAGCACTTATCTTCAGGCATGTGAGTATTGTTAGGGAAATTGGGCTCAAGCATTCACAGGCTCAGGGTCTTGCTTCTCCTTGAGCGTGCATGTTTATCACATGAAAAGATGAATATTTCATATGATTGGAATAATTTGTCTTTCTTAGGGCTCTGGAGGCTGCTAGATGCTATGATTACTCCGTGGAATTTACTGGTGTAGGGCACCCACCAAAAGGAATGGAGAATGTTGGGTTTTGTACCCAAATAGGTGTGTTTGTTAGAAAATATCCTCGATCTGGTGGATCTGTTCAGTATGAGAAACCCACTGAAGCAGTTTACAAAACAGTAAGTATTATTTTCTTCCTTTAGAGGTAAAAATAAATAGTAAAATTGTCTATGACTGCACGTGAAAGTGTTGTTACCATGGACTACTATTGCTATCCAGTCTTAGCTCTGATTGTCACACACCATCAGATCAAGAGAGTCTCATTCTATGATTTGTGTTTGTAATTGTATAAAGGCCTTTAACTTTTAGAATATTTGCTAAACAACACTATGGATAATCATTCTTAACATACTCTTATCTTTAGAATAAAAATTTTCAATTCTGCCAGGTATACTATTTTTATAGTTTTTCCTCTAGTCATTCATTTCATTTGTTATGTGGTTGTTGGCAATTACACATATCTTTCAGATTCATAAAAAAAAAAGCAAAAAAGGCATTTCTAGCTAAATGCCTTGTGGTATAAATCAATTTTTTTCAGAGACAACATGAAGTAATAATGCAAAAATAAATACACTGTGGGGTTGTTTTTTTTTTTTCAATTTTATGAGGCCTTGTTTCAATGAACATACATATTCAGTTCTTTGTGTAAAAATATATATGTATCTTTCAATGACTTGTGACCTGAACTGAAACACAAACATATCTTCTGTAGTTTCCAAGCCATAAAAACATTTGTAATTTCTGTATTTCAAATTTCTATACATGTGAAATGTCACCTGTCATCTACTGCCATTAATAAAATCTTGAAGTGGTCTGTAATGCTCAACAAACTTGGAAATATGTCTAGGTGATGGACATGTACTAGAAATTGCTTTCGTTATCTCCTGTTACAGGGCCATTAAGGAGGGAGTTTTGACATTGATATTCCTTTGAGTTTAAACAGGAGTGTTAATCTCCTGCATTTCTTATCAAAGTAATTTTTATTATGTAACTAATTTACGGGAATAAATCAATATTTCAGGATGCAGTTGAAAAGTAGGAAATAATTACAGACAGTGGAACTTCATTGGTACCCTGTTGATATAAAGCACTTCCTGATAAGCTGGTGGGAATGAGTTTGCCTGCCTAGTTTCCTTAATTGCCTCAGAGTAAAGCTCAGTGTAGAACACACAGGTTCACATATTTTAATGTCACAATTTATTTTTAGCGTCCCCTGCAGCTGGGAAAGCATATTTAATGTTTTATTCTGAAAACAGAATAAATGACATGCTGTAGTCCTGTTTTCCAGATGACAGTTCAGAAGTAGTTTAGAACTGTCACCAGCACCTCATCATGAGTAATGTGAAAAGTAAGAGAATTATTAAAAAGAACTAAGGAATTACAGGACTTCACCTTGCACATTCTATGAGTGTAGCTTGCAGGTATAAGCCTGTATTTGGTTTTTTTTAAATTCCATTAACTGCTATTGTAGTTGTAATATATAAAATCAACTCATATTGCCTAGTTTTTGGTATCTGAAAATGTTTAATAAGCAAAACAGGATTGAATAAAAAATTATGTTCACATTTTAGAGGGGTTTTTTGACAGCAGATGTTAAAACTCTGACCCTGTGATAGTGATAAACATTTTATATGTTCTTGTATGTTGTAAAGGTCTTCAAAGCAGTGTATCCAAGTCTGAAAGATGAGAAGTACTTGCAGAATGCAGTTGTCAGTGAAGTTATTTTCACAGCCCAAAACATTAAGCACCATTTAATGTCAAAACATGAGGAGTGTGATGATGATCCTGAAAGAAAATCTGAATTCCAGCCTTCAGTCAACTCTTTTTCAGACTATCTTGGAAAACTGGTTGTTGATAAAGCCATGGAACCATTTGTCAATGGAAATGAGGTCTCTATACCTCTTGCAGCAATCTTTTCTTTTCCCAAAGTGAATCAACTGTGTGGTACCTTTGAGAAGTTATGCAAACTCATTGCTGGCAAGGTCACACTGAGCAGTGATGGTTCTGCTGTGGTGTTCAATACTGAACATGAAACTGAGGAGGATTAGATCACAGATTTCTTATACAAAATTCAGTTAAAGTAATTAAAGTGATTTTTTAGTAGCTGTCAAATGGTGTGTGCTGTATGCTAACCAGAACACACAATCTTTTCTAAACCTCCCCTCGGTGGTTAGCACCTCTCCTATGGAGCGAAGACAAAAACAGCAGTAACTCACAGGGGTTTCATGTAGACTATCAGAGGGTAAAAGGAAATAATTAATTCCCATGAAGAAAATGAAATATTTCTGCTTGCTTTTTATTACCTTATTGTAGCTATCATTACTAGATTATTTTTAGTAATCTCTTGTTAGCTCCCAGAGTAGTTGATGATAACATGAATTATGTTGTTGTGCTGAATAATGTGAGTCAAACATTGGATTAAGGCAAGTTTTTTCTTACTAGAATGAAATTTATGGGTGCTTTCTTCAAGATGAGCACGTCCTCAGCCTTGATGAAAACCAAATGTTGTTCCAGATGAATGGACATACGAAAGTGGTATTGTTGACTGTTCTGTTTTTTAAAGAAAAAAAAATTTAAGAAGTGCTATACTTGTGAATGCTAATCTGGCCCTGATGTACCTGAAAATTTTCTGTGTTTTCATGTGCAGCTGTTATTCAAAACTGTAAAATCCAAGTCGAATAAATGAAAAAAACTTCAAGAGCAATCCATACCCCAGTAATGGTTTTGCCTTGGTATAGTAGTGGTGTGTATGCAGCAGTGGTATGTAAGTGGGGCTTGTTTTCAGTCACGAGATGTTTTCCTTCTATATTAGAAAAAGATCTTGTGTCTAAATGACACATTTTCCTTATAACATACATGTTGCTAAAACAGTGTGAAAACACAGTAGTAGAAAAAGCAAAACATTTTAAAAAAGAAATAATTAACTGGAAGATTTGTTTGCTGATGAGACTTGCCACTTATTCTACAAGGAACCTGTTGACTCATGAAACAAAGAGGAAAGACAACAACCACAAAAGAAATTCTAGGATATTCTGGTGAAGTTTTGGAAAAAAATGTCTTCCTTTTTGACTGAAGGTAGTTATATGTGGTACAGTTAATTCTCTTCATCCTTACTCTTCAAATAATTGGTTACTGAACTGATCTGAGTGCCAAATAGTTTGTACTATAATTAGCTCCAATTTTCACCAATCTAGATTTTTTTCTTAATTTAAGAACAGATATTCAGTGCAGTACCAGAAAGCTTGGTTATTTTGAATGCATAAATGAGAAGAGAAATACATACCACAGTTAGTTTTTCTTAAAAAATAAGAAGGTAATTTATAAAGTTATAGAAACCATATGAAAAGTTTTTAGTAGGTCATTCTACTCAATTGAGGAGGATTAATTTTGTCATTTGCAAGGTGGGCAGGGACTACACCCAGTGCCCTCACTTTGCCCAAGTACTGCTAGTTGTGGAGTTTGCTTAATAAATTAACCTCCCCGTATGCCTGCCACATTAAAGCTGATTTTTTTCTTTGTGTAAGACTGACATACTACTTTTCCTCTCCAAGAGGCAGATAAATAACTGTACTAGTAACAGTGCCATTAAATACTTTGTGGACTGGAGAGGGAGTTTAATAAGCTGCAGGGGTAAAGTTTGAAAAGAGTAGAGAAACTGAGATGGACACAAACTTCCATTTAAGTTTGTAATTTTTTGCATTTAAAAAAAAAAGACATAATTGTTTAGGAACAGATTCCAAGCTGAAGACATGAGTTTATTGAATGTCTGAGAGATTTGCATTTAAATACAGTAAAAAAACCCCCATAACCCACCCACACATCCTGAACAGTTTACTATATAGAAGTCTCCAGTATTTCTATAACACAGTTTACAAAAAGGAAAATACAACACCTAAATATGAAGGTTATATTCCACTTAAAATACACACAATTAGAGAATCACTTCATGAAGAGCTGTAACTCAAGTCAGAAGAATAAATTACTAGGATACAATTTTATTAAAAGTTGGATTTCTATGTCAACTTCCCTAAAACATCTGCTCAGGCAAGAAAATAATTATTTCTAGTAAAGAAAGTATCTAATCTATGACAATTAGCTGTGTCTTTTAACATAAAACACAAATCTGGGCTATGGAAATTCCCTTGAGAATTACATAAGTAGCTGTACAATGTTTTTTAAAAAGTCTGTTTTCCTCAAACTATATGTAGTTTTCCTCAAACTGTATGTAGTTTTCCTAGTAAACTTGAGTTACCATCTAGCTACTAAAGGTTTTAATAGATTTGTCAACAAGTGTAGTAAGAGTACTGAAAGCAAATAATGTATTCAAATATACAATGGTACGAGTTAGTTATGTGACAGGAAAGGAAACTATAACATTCTGACAGATAGTTGTATACTAGCAGTTGAGTAGTTTCTGTTTAAAATTCCTGTGGAGAACAGAAATGGATAATACCACACTTCTATTAACAGCAGCTAGAATAGAATCTTTGCATTAATTCTTTTAAAGAGATTATAATCAACAGTAGGAAATAAAAGTATTTAAGTACCGAAACTGAGAAATTGCTCATATTCTTCATATTCAATAACAGTACTCAAGCTTTAAAATCTGAGATTTCCTTAAAAATACAAATAAAAATTAGTTTAATAATTCTGGTATGGATTTCTAGAAAACAGTCTGCTTTTTCGGATTTAACCTATTAAATATGGCCTACTTCTATTTCAATAAAAAGGTGTCAAACATCACTCTGAGCAGAATTTGAAGCATTCTGAGCTTTCAAAAGTGGCCACACTATTTCTATTTATTCCAAGCCTTACTGATAAACAGTACCACTAAACATAACAAAATTAAAGCCGTTTGCAGTTTACAATTAATTACACGTGTCACCTAACATATCCCTTCAAAAATGGATTCTTTCCTATTCTCAGTGAAAATTTAAAGAGATCTTTCTTGCCTGTCGGGCAAGTCACTACTTGTGCAAATTTAAATACAGTACATTGACTTTAATGCAACAGTGGACAGATAGTGAAGAAAGTTCAACAAAGATGTTGCACACTAAAACCTTTTCAGAGTGCAGAGTATGTCTACAATAAAGTGCTTCTCTTAACAAGTTATAATAATAATAATAGTATAGATGTTTACCTAGTTTTAAAGCTTAAATTCTTAGTAAATTCTTTAATCTCCCTGTACGTCCCCAACCCCGCAAGGCACATTCAAAACACAAGCAAAGCACTAACTGTGAAGGATTAAGCTACAATAAAAAATATGTAAGTGGTAGTAAACTACTGACTAGGTTTGTAAACAGTACCATCCCATTGAATCTTAATGTTCATGCATTGTTGGAGTGAGTTCCTGTGGAAGCAGCTTCTGTCCTCCAGATATAACAATCAAGCCAGCTTTCTTGCTAAAACTCTACTGTGCCTTAGTGTTTTGATGTGGATTCCCACTTTTTTCATCACTTGAACAAAAAACATGTCACATTTGATGCATTTAAACCTGTGAACTTGATTTACAGTTAACACAATTGATTATTGTCTGGTTTAGATGTATTTAGTTTAGTGGTTTTTTTTTTAAATGTGTGTGGAGTTCACTTCTGCTGTTCAACCCTACAATGAAGTTGTGCTCAGTACTCCTAAGCTTTTAGTTCTGTTAAAACATAGCTGGGCTGTTTTGTGGAGGCCACAACATTGGCTTGATAATGACTGACTGGATAGAACTAATTAGCCTCTATAAGACTACAGTAGGTAGTCTGCAGGTAAGAGCAAATTGAGTAATTACTTTTTTCAGGTGCATTTAAGACCAACTTTCAGAAGCTTCTTTTCTAATGAAGTCATGAACAAAGTACATCACCACAAGTGATCTCTTGTGTAAAATACCAAAATGGGACTCAATTCATCATGCTTCCAAAGATGTTTCACACAAAAATTAATTCCAATAACATCAGATACAGCTTAAAAAAACAGTCCAAGTGCTCTCACAAGGTATACACAGTTAAACATTGCCTTCATACCACAGAAGATGATGCTCTATGAGCAAGAGGCATTCCATTTCTTTTCAGAAAAATATCACATAAGTTAATTTTGTGTTTCTCAACTCTTGCAACAGAGCAAACAAAACCAGAAGTATCAACACCAGAGCTCAAAGTTTTCCTCGTTTGCATTCTAATTCAGCGTTTTATCACCACCTGTTCATATGCTCCAGATCCTACTCTGAAAGTTTGAAAGAAATTAGTTCAGTGTCAATTTAAATGGAAGCTAAAGAACAAATGTCACAGATCAGCAATTTTATTGTTTAATCAACCCAACCAACCAACACCCAGCCAAAAACCCCCCAAGAGCCCCCCCAACCAAACAGCTAAATGTGAAGGATGATTATTATCATACCACTGAGTCACCTACAGTTTAATGCATTGAAGTGGTTTTTGTTATACTAAAGCCAAAATAGAGAATGAAAAGCAATGTTACTGAAAAAGAAGTTACTGTTGGATTTCTCTATAATTTCTTAAACATGACCTTTAGGATACCCCTCCCCAGAGCTATATCATATGCAGCTAATACTTTTAATACAAATTTATACATAAACAGATAAATTATCTAAAAAACCAGTAAGTGATAGTCATCTTACATTAGAATACAAGAAAAAACATCTTCCAGTCTTTTGTTCATGCATTGTAAAAAAACCTCTCTCAACCCCTCCACATGACAGACCACAGTGGGTGGTTTTCCACGGTAAACTGCAGTACTGTGTAAAAAATTAATGGGGCAAGCTCTGCCTTAGTTTAGTAGTGTGCCTGGACTATTGTGGTAACTAAATTAGGACAGATCTCTCTATACTACAGAAGTGTGTTCTGTACCCAAACACGTCATCTGAGATAAACATTGGTGTGCTCAGTTTCCAGCTAAGCCAACTAATCATCTTTTAACCATCAGGATTGCTTGCATGTATCAAAGGCAATTATTTTATTACTTTCAGCGCATTACTAGCTGCCTTTATACCTAACTTCAGAAATAACTGCTGAAATACTAATGATGTGCTAATTTCTTGAGATAAAAATGTTGAGTTATATTGGACTCTAGAAACATGGTATTAGAGCATATTCTTGCCTGTTTCTCATGCTTCTCATCTGAGAAGATTAATACATTCAGGTCAAGTCATAGAGTATTTGAAGAGGGTTTAGAGAAGAAAAAATGTCTCTTGTTCTGAAACAACTACAAGAAGATAATCTGAAGCAGATTATCAAAGGAGTGGGTACAGGGCCGCAAATAGTTGAAAGAGAAACAAACCATTGAAACAAACCATGTAACAAATGGAAACAATTTGTGAGAAAAACCAAACTGAAGAAAATAAGGCTTGTTATCAGGAAGACATGCAAGTTTGATACTGTAAAGGTAGATGTTAAAACACTTAAAACTTTCCACTCCAGTGGAAAGGCTATAGAGCTAAGATTTGAAACTGGTGTGTGTTTCCTGTGTTGATACAGAAACACTGCTCATATCTGAAAACTTTGGAACTGAGATTCTTCAGGAGGTCTGGAAGTTACAATTCTTATGGCTGACACATCAGTTCTGTTTTGGAACTAATCTGTGTGTTCTGTTTTAAAAGCTGACAACCTAGTTCTTTTGGTGCTTTTAAATGATGCAAAATAAAAAGATACAAAGATCAAGAATATAGATAAAGAGCAATTGCTGTATAAGATGCATTTTTATTTAGTATTGTCTATGAATTAGTTGTTTAGGTTACATACCTGTTAGGTAGATGATGGCTTCCAAAAGAAGTGCTTCCACCAGGGCCCACAAATAATCTTAAACCTTCCTCTAAAAGGCAAGTGAATTAAAATATGTTAGCTATATGTTGCCCTACTGAACACTAAGTAATTTTGAATCTACTAGTTTTGTAGCTGATACTTTCAGATACAAATATGTCAATTAATGAAGAACCAAACTTCACATGGTGTAGGTTGGAGGAACTACTTTTGTTGTAGATTCGCACCTGCTCTTTTTAGGCTTAAAGTAATTACCTGGGAAAGTTCCCTGAGTCATGTAAGGGTTTTTAAACTTTTGGGAGACAGGGTGAAGCAGAAAATGTAGTGATCCATGTGCACAGTCCTTATGATTACAAGCAACAAGGACTATGAAGAGAGTGGATTTTCCTGCGGCCTGTAAAGTACATCAGTTTTTTCTAATGTTTATCTTCATACCTTCTGCACTTGAGTCTAAACTGAAGTCTTGACTCTGAAGTATTTTTTCAACTATATCATCAGCATCAACTCTGGTAGCATCAACCCTCTTTAGCTGTGACTCCACAGAATCTTGCTTTACAGGATGTCTGCAAAAATAAATATATTTAGAGCTCTTAGAAGTAATTTGTGTTTTATTTCTGCTAGATAATGCCTTCAGGTTAAGTGTACCTGCATTGTGTTTCTGATGGTGCATCTTCAGGAGATGTATCAATATTAGCTTCAGTTACTTTTGGCTCAGACTCTTCACATGGCTCTAGAATACTTCCAGTTCCCGTTGAGGTACTCCCCACTGAGGTACTCCCCACTGAGGTGTTCCTCCTGTGGCAGAGTTCAGACAGACTGGATGATCTAGAGTGACATGTACTATATCCTGTTGGAAAAATGCAGGAGAGTTGGGTTAGGTATGTTCTTGACAGCCAAGGTCCATCCTGAAAGCAGAATTCGTGTTTTGTCTTCTTATCAAGAGACTTCAAAAGCCCTATGAATGTATGTGCATACATCAACTAGGGAATTCAGGTTTTGAATTCTAGCACATGCCATTTTCTTTTTGTTCTAAATAACTCTTACTTCATAACAGATATCATGGCAAATGTCATTCCCTTCAGCTTTTAGAGCTATGTCTCTATTTGCAAGTTGTTTTTACACGTGGGAGACGTGAAAATCTCATTCAGATATCATAGTCAAAGGGAACGAGGGCAAAAGCTCTCTGGCATCGGAAGAGATCATTCATTGTGATTTTAAGAGAGGAAAAAGTGTTACCCTCAGCACACCTGAAGGTCCTAGGAAAAAGCTTTCAACTTCAAAACCTTTTTAAACATAAAGTACATTTATTGTTCTACTGTCTAAACCTGTGAAAGTAAATAATTCCCCAACAACTTGTAACAAAATTATTAACAGCTACCTGACAGTTTTGATTGCTGACTTGCATAGCTTGATGTTCTGGAATGTCCACATGCACCAAGTTCATCTGGGACAGAGGCACTCTTTGATGAGATATCTGCAACATATCCAAGTCAGACAGTGTTCCTAAAGCCAGCTTTATTACTATTTTGCCTGTAATCTTGATTAGATTCAAAAATCAGATTTCCCAGAGGGATTAGAGATTTGACACTGGTTTTCTGCAAACCTTCTGGAGATTCAAGTGCTGCAAAAATACCGTGTATGTTAATGAATATGCATTCCTTAAAAAAAAAAAAATCATAATATGTATCTGAGTAAAACAGAGAACAACCAGAATTAGAAAGACTTGTATGAAATGTAGTTCTAGATTTGTCTACAGTGTCAACATTAAAGAGGTGACCATGCTTTCTCTAGTATCATAGTAGAATGTTGTGCCAGATGTTTTCTGTCTGGGAAATTAACTGTGGTTAAGAGCTTCAGCTGTGTTTGGAGTAGAAACTAATAAGCCATGTAAGAAGGTTGCTTTGTGGGCCAACTGTCAGCATCCCTTTAAGATTTGAAGTATTCTGTACATCTCCTTGAAGCTGTGAGGCCAGTTATTAAAGCATTGAGAAATTAAGAGCATTATTATTTACCTGCTATACCCAGATGTGCTACTTTTAAGTTTTCTCCACCTTTCCTGTCTTCATGCAAAGATTCTGATTCTCCAGCAATTGCTATAGATGTTGCTGTGGAAGGAGGCCTGTAAGAAAAAGGTGGTTCAGATTTGCTGTACTTTTGTTGTAATCCCTCCAAATTGATTAACACATAGTTCTTCTTTCAGATAAGCTGGCGTAATTCATACTGAGCATCAAGTTAACAGACCTACAGTTCTAGTCCCCTGTTGAAGGAAAAAAAAAAAAGCCTTTTCTACTGAGCTTAAGGACATTTTACAGCATCCATCTGCTCAGCCCTCAGTCCCTCAGGCTTCTGGGGATCCTGGGAAGGGCTTTTCCTTTTTTGATGACTGGGGGAGTGATATGTCTTTGTTTTGAAGTTCTTATTTTTTTTTAAGTGTATGAATCACAGGATAGTTTACATGCTAAGAATATATGTAATTCAGTACTTCATGGAATACATGGAATACAAGGTAAGTTAAAAAAACCCCAAACGTGCACAATGTGACAGTTGGCCAAGTTGCCTGTGTGCTGTGATGTACTCCTGGCTTTGTTTCATCTGTCACAGTACAGGAGGAGATTCTAGGCTGGTAACCCTTCCACTCCTAACAAAGGGGCCTATGGCACCATCTCCATGTATTCCCCTCTAAATTTTACCTCCTACAAAATAAAAAAAGCATCTTGTATGACATTTATTTAAATTTTGGTTCAATATTAAAAACCTTTTAATAAAGCTTAAATGCTTGTTTAAGCTAATACCAAGATCCAAAGGGATATAAAACCTCTAAGTTTGTGTTTGGCTAGTGCAAAAGAAACTAATAGAAAATGACAAAGTGAAAGCAATCTTCTCTTGCAAGCAATACAATCAAAATGCATTTCAAGATGTTGCCTACAGTTTTTTTAATGCTTTGTTATTTTCTACTTTGGGAACAGAATGTTGGTCTGCAAACAAATGGATATTTGTTGACATTTTCAGATCTGACATATTCAATAATTTAGTCACTGTCTTTATGTACAGTAACATATCCCCTCTTATGTTATGTTTGAAAGTAAAGAGAGAAAGAAAAAAAAAGCACTACTGGAAATACAGTGCTTGTGTGATTTAACTGCCTAACATACTTCTGAAAGCAAGAGCTGAATGCTTTCAGGGATGCCATCCCAGATCAAACATCAAGCCTTCTAGGCTTCTTCATAAAATATGTATCTGATTCCAGATTGTGAAACTGTTTTAAGGTTTATTTTGCCTTCTACAAAGGACATCTGGATTAGATAAATTTTTTGTTCTGTTGTGTTGAAAGTTTATGTTCCAGGAAATGGTTATATCACCAGTTTGGCAGAAAATGCCAAGTCTGAATAACTTGAGTTAGAGGTTTTTTCCTAGGGAACCAGAAAGCTATTTAGGTACTAATTTCAACTCCTTAGTACTAGCCAGTAAAAAACCAGAAACACATCATTTTATTAGTATAACAGACTAATGATTCGTTGCCTTTGAGAAATTGTTTATCGGTTCCAGTGATGTATTTGTTAACAGGTCTGACTCTAAAGTAAATTTACTAAAGCTGCTCTAAAGTAAAAGAGGTGCTAAATAACTAGGGATACAGAAAAGTTTTGCCCAATCAAACAAATTCAGATAACACCCTCTTGCTATTTATTCAGTAAGCACAAGATGAGACTCTGCAGTGTTCTCCTCATGCAAGGGACACTGAAGAGCTCCTATGGTGAATCACCCAAGTTGGACTGGTGCAAAACCACTGCAAAACTATTACGTTTCCCTAACTACAGATTAAGGACAATGAGACTGAGGATCTTCAATATGTAGCAGTGTATTTTCCTAGCTACCTCCCCCTTCAGATGTTACCTCCTGCAGTTTTACTAGGTTGCATATGTCTTTGCTAACTAAACATCTGTAAGTGCTTTCTCTTGTATTAAGTCATATCACACTTCTGTTGTGGTTTTTTTTCCCCCAAAGGAATCTTTTAAAATCATAAGAGACTTGTGAATAAAAGGTGTAACAGCGCATTTTCCAAACACAAGTATTAGTCAGATCACCCTGTATCAAGTCCCTTTATATAAGGTTGCTGCAGGAACAGTTTCCCTTAAGTTTGGGGGTTTTTTTAGATTTTTTACAAACTTACGTTTTAAAGCATGGGTCTCCAGACATTAGCTGCATGTTGATCAAAACCTACATATTGAGGAAACAAAACCCACTCTAAGAAAAAAAAATTGGTCTGTGACACATACATGGTCATGTCACTAAGTTATACTTGCCACAAATATTAAATTTAAGTAAAGTAAAATGCCATCATCCCATATGCAAACTGTCACACTTAACCAAAAAGTTACATTTTTTTCCTGAGTAGGCATGCAAACAACAAAAAATAGCATTTAAAGTAACATAGTTACATATACAAGATTCTGAAAATGACACATAGATCAAGGAGAATCTTAAAATCATTAATAGTTAAGATGGCTTCAAGGGAAAAACAGAGACAGGAAATCTAAAACATTAATGAGCAACCAGAAAATTGTTTAGAACAGTGGGTGTTGAAGTATGTTCTTTGCTGAGGGTGTTTAGCAAACTGCTGCCCTACAGGAATGGGTTGTGCTGACATCAGACCCAGCAAAACCACAGCAGGTAAATAAGCCATAGGACACAGTGCATTGAGAAGGCTTGTTAGCCAGGTCAAAGCCATCAATTACAAGTGTTCTGGACACAGTCTATGACTATCAAAGAAATCAGAAAGTGCATGCATACTGAATAATATGGGAAGCTTAGCCTAGTGTCTCAGTAGGAAAATAATTTTTTTTTAAATTACTTGAAACATTGTCTAAGGAATTATTTTCATGTTTATGGAGCTTACTCAATTTTTTTAACTCCATGGACTAACGGAAGAGGATGGCAGAGGAGGCTTCTTGCAACAATCCTCACCAACTGTTACATCAATTACTATTAAATAGAAAACAGGAAAGCCTCAGGAGTCATGGAGGTGTTGAAGCTGCCTTATGCATAAATAAGCCAATTAACAGATTCACTCTCAGAAAGATGCATAGAAAGTTGCCCAGTCTTAAAGATATAATGTATTAACTTGTTCATTTTTCAGCTACCATTAGAATACCTTTTGAAAGCTTTTCTTTTACAGCTATCCAGCTCCATTTCAAAGAGTAGGACAAGTTCTGTTTTTGACTGCATGGACTTTAAAGATGGTCTCTAAACAACGCTTTTGTTTTTACTTTAAATAGTTCTCCTTCTAGAAAGAGGTTCAGCAAATAAGTTTTAAATTTCATTAAGTGCTCAGTAGTACCACTTGTTCTCTGCTTTATTACTTTAAGTATGATAAAAGAAACAAATTACTTTGAGAATGGAGTTGTCTTGTCTTGTATTTTTGGTATCATAACCTTCCAGTAAACAGCGACGAGTGGTATTTCCCGATCCAGCAAACTCTGCTAGATTTAGATCTGCAAATCCCAGCTGTTAAGAGAAAATGACGAAGTTATTGGTAAGCATATGACTAAATGAAGGTACTTGCAGCATCCAACACTGAATAACACTCAACAGCAGTTTCTCTGCTGCCAAGCAGAGAGGATGCCAATTAAAGGGAGTGGCCCCAGGCAAAAAGCAGAAAACTAACTTTGAGTGTCAAATTCAGCATAGTTCTGTTTTCAGTTAAAAAGTTAAAGTGCCAAAAGAGAAGGATAATGAGGAGAGTTTTCTTTATTTTTTAATGTAAACACCTGCTATTTTTAATCCTTTCCACATATCAAATTGAAAGAAAAAAAATTGGTGGTATAATATTGTTATATACTTATTAAGTGCACTGATAGAGAGTTCCAACAGCGCTGTGTCACTATAATGCACATAATGAAATCATGGGTATTAGAGTACTATTCTGGAATTACTTTAAAAGGGCATAAAAGGACAAGAAAGAAAAGCTTATCTGTAGGCAAAATTACCTACATCTCAATTTACCTTTGCATATGCCTTTCCTCCTTTTAATTCCTAGGAAAAAAAAAAAAAGGAAAAAAGACACACCATTAAGCCATTAAAGATACTGACTCATGATTTTCCTTTGTTTTGTTTGGTTGGTTTTTTTAGAAAAGCAGATACTAATCTTTGTTTTAAAATACCTCACCACACGTGCTAGACTGTGTTGTTGTCATTTAGAACTTAGTATTCATAATGCCTTTGGTGCAGGCCAGCAGGAGACTGTCATCCTGCAGAGGGGGAAAAGCGATTGCCTGATGCCATTTGGCTCTTGCAAGGTCTGGTCCCAAAGGTAGGATGTGCTGTGTACAAAATTCTGGTACTTAGCATAGTTCAAGGCGTCTAAGCTTACTGCTGCTTGATGGAAGTATCAATCTTTATAAAGTTTGATAAGTTTATAAACACTGATGAGGGATACGTTCTTTTCAAAAAGAACATAAAACCCCCATGAATTAGTCAAAGTAAGGTAATTAATAACATTAACACAAAATTTTGACAAAAGGAATACCCAACATGGTTACAGCTAAAATTTGCCCTATGAAGTTTATCAGACATTCCAAAATTAAGACAAGTGAAGAAGGAGCAAGGAAAGAGGAGAGGAGGGGAAAAGAGCTACTTACCTTCCGTACAGACACCCTGCACATGCAAGTATCCAGAATCCCTGTTGTGGCACTGGCACTGATTTTACACATAAATAAGAACTTTTTCTTCCAGCGGACACAGTTTGCCTGCACCACCTCCCTGCAAATAGAGAGCATACACTTAGTATTAGTTGCATATACATTCAGAACCATTAACTGCAGTAAGACAGCTCAAGAACAAACACTGTTTCCACTGTTTGTAGAATGGTCACTTCGTGCAAATTGTGTTCCAAAGCCTGAATTATAATAATCCTCCATTCTTCTCTTTGACCAGTAACTGTTTCAAACCTTGAACACAATAAGACCTACAGAAAAATTAAACAGCCATGTGTTTTTGCAAATGAATGAGACCATAATTTCTCCAGTTTGCCTCGGGAGACTGACGTTTTCCTGAACATTAGCTTTCAGGCACTGTCTTCCAAGTCACTGAGCTTTGCACTGTGCTCAAGATACTGTCTTTGACAAGTAGTTTTTTATTACAGAGAAAGGGAGCATCATACAAGCAGAACTAGTTACATTTGAGACTTGGAAAAGCAGAAAGGACATGATGTGGAATAACCAGACCCAACGTAATGAACTTGGGGCAAACCAAAATTTCAGCTACATACGCAGATTGCCATTTGAGAGCAAGATGACATATCTGAATGGATTTGTTCCTCACAGGAGGATAGCAGTCTGCCAGTATGATGCAGCTGAGAAAAAGGCAAAAATGTAGAAAGCTTTCAGTTATATAAATGTTATTTTGTAAGGTTCAGACAGAACACGTTATTCTGTTGGGCCAACAAAGCAAGAATAGACTCCAAAATGAACAGGTACAGGAAAACTCTGGTATCTTATAAGAAAAAATGGCATATAATAAAAATACACTGGTGTTTCAAACACTTGAGAGACCAAATAACTTTAAGTCAAATGAAAAGTGGTTAGGACCAAAATAAAGTATAACCAAACACTCACTTAAAACTGAAAGTTAAAAGGTCTCAAATCACAGAGCAAGTTTCAGCCTTCAAATAAGAGAAGAAGCAGCAAAAAAATCTTATTGTATTTTACAAGGTTGGCCAGTTTGTCAATAACGGGATGTAAGGACTGTGATTCTGAGGGACCTGCCTCAGTGATCAACAGCTCCTTTCTAGCCCCATCTTTCTAAACTCAAAACTTGGAACTGTGAAGAAACTGAGATAATTTCTTCTACCACTCTAATCATTCAAGTACAGTCTTCACATATTAAAGTGATATTTGTCCTTTTTTCTCTTCAGTTTTTCTAATGCATACATTCCTATGTTTTATATTAACTTCTTACAGTAGCTTGATGTCTTTAACAGATAGAATTCTATGGTTTTGCATAAGTTGGAGTCAAGAGTTCATCACACCTATGGGAAAGCGAAGAATTGCAGGGCACTCACAAAAGCTCCCTTTGCTCTGCTGCTGAGACAGCCAGCACAGTGCTCACTGGCACTGTGACTTCCTAAGGTAGGAATAAACTAGCCTGCCTAAAATGAGTCAGTTTAATGACCACAACAGACTAACAGATTCTGATGATGTGACACTGAATCACATTCAAGCATGTGACCTAAAAGGAACGTGCTCCCTACACCCACTACCATTTATCTGGTATGTTTTACATTGCAAACTTTTCTGTACTTTCCTGTACAATCCAAAACCAAACCCAACCAACTGCCCCCACTCCCACTGAACATTCTTCTAATTCCATTCTATAAAAGAAGATTTTGACATATTTTAATTAAGGTAAATTTTTAGTGAAGAAGAGTATCAGCTAGCTATTCCCATCATGCTGGAAGAAAAAAAGAAAAAAAAGTCAAATAATCAGAGCATTTAACTTAAACAGTAAGATCTAAGTTTATAAGATTCTTAGTTGAAGTGCAAGGCCTTTAGAAAATAAACAGCTGTATTGATTGGTTACTATGGAAACGAACCCAGATAACTTCTTGGCAACTGTGCTACAGGCACACTGGGAAAGCTTTGCTGGGGAAAGCTTTCCGCTCTGAGTCAGCTTCCTATGAGCCTCCAGTCACTTTACCACATGCAAAGCAAAACCAGTTGTTTTCTTAATCAAAAACGTATCTTAGCTACTAAGATTCATTCAGATACGTACTGGATTGTAGTGCTTTAGTGTGATTTAATGAATGCTGTCAGTAATATGTAACAAAGAATAAATTCAATTAACAGATATTTTAAGAAAAAGTGATTCCAAAGCATAGTTTATCATCAGTTTAACAAATTATTTTTTCTTTAGAGGGACAGTTCCACATTGACTAAATTTCAAATGCTGTAAACAAGGAGAAAATATGTCATGTTGATAAGATGGCCTGAGAGAAGTGCAGCTGCTGCAGCTCCGCTCTCCAGATCCCACCAGCAGCAAGGCTGAAGATGTATTCCTGGTAAGCACCCACAGCCAGCACACACACACACAGGTCACAGGCATACAGAGCACTGCAGGCAGCCAGCCCACTCCCCTCCCCAGCTGAGCACCACAGAGCTCTGCTAGAGATACATATATCATATATATCTGTGGAGATATATAGATATAGATATATATAGATATATATGGCTCCCGGGCTACAGCACCTGCTCCACAGCTAGTCCAGCTTGATCCCTGATGGCATTTGCATACTCACACACCTGCATTTGCTCCACAGGCACACAGGTCTCTGACTCCTAGTCCCACCCCTGTGGGTTGCATTGGCTTTAACTCATCTCTGCTTTCCAGTTCCTGGCCCTCAAGTGCTCTGTCCCATAATCCCAGGCCAGCTGCTGGCACAGAGGACACACAGGTCCTGTGACCCACAGTCCCACTCCCATGGCTGGTACTTAAGTCTGCTCACTCAGGTCTCCTGTTGCTGGCACCACAGACACCCAGGCCCTGTGTCACCAAACTGTGACTCCAGTTGCTGTTACTCAGACTCCCACTCTCCCATACACATTGAACAGAGAGCCCTTCCCCCAGGAAGGAGTTAGAATGTAGTTCAGTATGAAAATACAATAGACCTTACTGATTAGAAACAGATTAGACAAATGTACCAACCAGCAAACTATTTACATCTAACTGGCCCTTTTATCCCCGTAACTCCCTGTTTTTCCCACACTTGTTCCTCATCAAATCACTTAAACTCATCCCTTCTTCCACTTTTACTTCCTCCCCCAAATGTCCCATAATAAGCCTCTTTCCCTGTATCCCATGATGTGTCTCATATGCAGCAACTCCCCTCAGTCCAAAAATTGCTTCAGTGTTAGTTTGACATGATGGGTTTCCTGCCTGGACAATGGGGCTGAGGCTCTCCTGGGACAGCCCTAGGAGGGGCCTGGACAGGGTGTCCTTTTGTCTAAGCCCATAATTTCAGTTCCCCACCTGCCTCTGTGTCCCTGGGCTTGTGTAGATGGACCTTTGATGGGCTGATGGCTCCTGTTACAGGACTGGGAATTCTGCGTTCCTTCTATTCAGGAAGAAATAGTTTACTTTTCCTTTAATACTCTGTGTTTCCCCCATGCCTGGGCATATAAGAACATGGATTTTCTCCAACAAGAAACATTTTTTCCTAAGCATTGCTAAAAACTTGAACAAAACTGGTCATTTACAAACAGAGCTTCAATGTTTCACAAATTTCAGCAGTAAGCAAACAGCTGCTCTGCAGGAAGAGCTCCACTTGTTTACAGCTCCCCAGTTAATTTGCTGTTAGTACATGCAAAACTCAAACAGAGCAATCATTTTCTATGCCACATGTTTTTACTCATAATAAACAAGTTACAACTTTAGCAACACTTCATGTCAAGAATTCTTTATAAAATATATATAAAGTCTTCATCACATGGATGAAAAACTGCTGGTTACAGGCAAATGAAGAGACCTAGAAGGGAATTAGAACTGTGAAGGGCAAACTGCATCAGCAAAACTGTAGTCAGCAAGTCAAAGGAAGTGATTGTTCCCCTCTGTTGAACATTTGTGAGACTGTATCTGCAGCACTGGGCTTGGTTTAGGGGCATTCTCAGCAGAAGACAGAAGCAAGTCCAGGGGTGTAAGATGGTAATCTGGAGTCAGGGATGAAGGACTTGATGTAGGAGAATTTGGGAACATGGGATTTTTACAATCTGAAGATGAGGTGAAGGAAGATCTAATTGCCATCTTCAGCCTTCTCTGCTGAGTTAGAGAGAAGATGGAGTCAGATGTTTCTTAGTGGGGAGCAGAGAAAAGAGGCAATAACCAGAGAAATTCCAATAAAATTAGGGGAAAACCATTCACAATGAAAGTGGTGAAGCAGAAGGACAGGTTGTCTACCAAAACTGTAATTTCCATTCTTTCAGATTTTCTAAAGCTGACAGGACAAAGCTCTGAGCTTCCTGATCGAACTGAAGTTAGTCTTACTTTGATCAGGCAGTTGGACTACATGATCTCTAGCAGTCCCCTTTGCCCGAAATTATTCCATGAACAGAAATAGTCCTTAAAATATGAAGGTAATCAGGTGCTCTAGTGCTTGTAAATGGCAGTACTGTGCTCCATGGACTGTGCTGGGGTCAGGTTTAAAAAAACAAACCAACAAACCCTCACCAGCTCTTTTAAACCAGGGTGCCTATTCTGCACAAGCCAGGCACCTTAACCATGAAAGCTTTTCCCACCACCCCTCCCTGTTAACAGACACCTGTCGTGCATCTCTTATCAGGAACTTGTTTGTGACAAGTTAGCTGTTGTATCTCTTACCAGTACCTACAGTTACACTAACACAAGTCTCACAAGATTAAGCTCTTTTCATATCTGCAATAACCAGTTATGCAAAATGCAAACTGTAAAAACATTTTTCCTCCTACAGTAGCCCAAAGATGACCCTCTTCTGACCTAATTTTAAATTTTTCACTCCTTTGATTAATTCTTTCATCTTTCTCAAGCATTCTCCAAATCAGTTGACTAAACACATTTTACGGTAACTATTACTGAAAGGCTGAAGAGGTACAAAGAAATTACATTCTAAAAAAAAAAAAAGTTATAGTTTGTGTAGAGAACTTCCCCTTCTTACCTTTTCCTCTTCACAGAGGTCAAGGTCTGGAAGCTGTTTAATCAAATGTCTCTTCACAACTAAAAAAACATTAAGTGGACATTCGACAATCTGAAAAGAGCACCTACAAAATTGCAAGGCAGGATTTTTATCCCACTGCCAATATTCCTTACAGTGCTTTAAAACTTATTTTGTTTCAGGTTATCCAACTGCAAATCCAGTTACAGCTGAAAAAGCTATTAGAAGGAGCATTATCCAGCTCTGATGACTGTCAGCAGAATTTATACATCATGCAGGAAGATTAGAGTGATAGGGGCAGTGATTCCACATGACACGTATGTTTTTCTAACAAGTGTTATTATTTAAAAACAGAGAGCTGGTTAACCTGTGTTACTATCAGGAGATAATTTTCCTTCCAAATGCAATAGCAGCAGTTGGGAAAAGAATGGTTAAAAGGCAATGTGAAGAGCCCAGTGAGGCAGAAAATGTACTTCCTGGTGTCACAAAAAATAGATGTAGTTTTAGACAGTAGAGCAGGAGGTGGCCAAGCATCACTAGAAATAAGAAGTACTTATTACCTGGAAGATAAGAAATCAATTTCTACAGAAGACAATTATATGCTCTAGCCTGTATCTATGAGGAATAAGAATATATTAATGGAAGTAATGCGAGATCTGAGACTTCCTCTCAGGACTCAAGAATGTGCTGTATGTAAAAAAAGACCCCACATTCCTGGAATCTGTTGGAAAATAAAATGTTTTCATGAAAAACTTATAGTTCTTGGTCACCCTGAATCTGTCTGTCACAGATACCAATAATAATCAGCTTCTTAGTTTAGAATGTTGCTGTGTAAAAGAATGAAGAGAGAAACAACAGCAGTCTAAATTGTCAGAAATCAGACCTGAAAGGCAGGGGAATATGACTAAATTGAAGACTGCCGTCAGAAGAACACACCAACCAACAGGTCTTTCCTTGAGTGAAGTGCAGCTCGAAACCAAGCTAAAAACGGAACTACCAGGCTTACAGCTACTGTAACCTAAATCGATACAGTACAGTGTTGAAAGTACACCCTCAAGAAATAAGATCCTTTACTTTCCAAAATTTCTTTGATTTCCACATATCCCATCTATTCATTTGCTGCTGATTGAGCAACAGCTCAGCCTATGAGCAGTTACCTACTCTAGGGGCCCATCAATTATTTCTTCAGCCCATTAAAATGAGGGCAGTTGCAGAAAGCCTACTTGTTATATATTTATGTCTACAGTAAAATGGCCATGAATAAACATGGTTAGTATTTGGTCTATTTTAAAGTACCTTAAAATAGTATTTTTTCCTGTTCAAAATATTCATAGGTGTAATTTCTTCCCTGAAATCATCTCCCATCCTTTCATGGTGCATTAGACATTACGTACATGATATTTTATGACCAGGCAGTGTATAGACACAGAATCCTGGAATCTGCACAAGTGTCTGGTATTAATGTACCCAATTTCAAAGAGAGATCTCGTGTCATTGGCCCTGGGAAAGACAGAAATTTAGAAAGATGTCTCATTATACAGGAAACCAGGCTTAAGCTAGGAAAGTTTGCTAAATGAAAATGTTAGCATAACTTTGCAATCTATTGGCTGAAAATCCACCTTTGGTTATAAAATCTAAAAATACAGTGGTAAAGATCCAGAAGTCAGGTTGGAAAGCAATTTCAAAAAGGGGAGGGCAGGAATTGCTAAAACAACCAAACCAAACCTCCCCGCTCTCACAGCTCCCTTCAAGATTTTCCCTGTTTCAGAGTCAAAGATTATAACCTGTTCATTCTCCCCAGAATTCTGGGGTCCTGCTCTTGCTGAAACTCAAAAATTTCTCCTAGTTTAAACACTGCTGCTACTTGGCTGTTCAACGTCCTTGGATCAAAATTGTATTTGGCACTACCAGATTACTTTAAAAGTTGAATATTTTGTCAGGGTAATTAAGCATTTAGCATTATAATACAGAATTTTCTTTTCCTACAGAAAATACTCACAAATATGCATAGGGATGTTTCAAATAGAAGTTTTCAAATTGGAGTTCTAAAAAACTACATGCAAACACCAAAACACAAAGTGATGTGGTTGCTATTTATACACAAACCAGATCACTATGTACTGCACTATACAAGCTGGTTTTACCTGGTCACAGAATTTCTATACACTTCAGGCACACATCTGTATCAGCCAGAAAAGTAACTGGACTGTGACAACAAGTCTCCAATAACACAGACCATGTCTCCATAACATATTTCTTAGGTAGCTCTTTCTCAGCAAGGATCTGACAAGTGAAAAAAACCCTATGTTTCAGTTGCTTGAATTTTTTCTGTCTTCTTTTCATCTCACTTCAGTGATGAGAGGGATGATGTAGGTATCACATTGCTTGCAGGATCAGGGCTTTAATCATTCATACACCACAATCAACGCAGGACTGACAAGACAGTCGCTTCGATCCATTTTCATTACAAGTTGCTACATATGAGCCTTTATTCCAAGGCAACCACTGACCTGTGTTTTTATGACATTTCTTTCTCAGCGAGTAAGCTTTGGAAGGAAAATGCTAGTAATATTAGGGTAGTTTATAGACTATTAATCTGACCTTTTTTTGCCCTCCTTTTTTTTTTAAGGCAAGAGGCAGCAAGGTATTGGTGTGTATGGATACCAAATTGAGAACTTAATAACTAGAGTACTAGACCTCAGTAGCAAAAATAAAAGCTATGAAGAAAACAGTCAGTTTTCCCCTGTATTATAAAATTTTTGAAATGAGTTTGTAGATTACTTTCTGAAACAACAGAATTCTTCAAACTTCTTTTATAAGGCTAAAAACATTACTACTTTAGGAATATAACTGCCAGCTCACAGTGAAACTAATAAAATCATGGCCACTACAAAAAGTTTGCAACTGACAAGTTTTGAAATCCTGCCTCTCTGATGTTAACTTAATTTCTTCCTTATTTATTCAGCCCTTTGCTGAATCACCACTGTGAAAATTCATCTGTTAATTCTTAAGCCAAGAGCAAAGGCACTCCCTACATTGGCGCTGAAGGATCACTGCACAAGAATTCTTTACCTTCCTACCAGCATACCTCAACACTTCTCAGCCCAGCAGGAATGAGTTAAACTCACAGGGACCTTGTTATACCAGCATACGTTCCATTGCTGTTATTTTTTAAGCCATACCCTCAGAAAAAGAAAATGGAAGAATTTCTAAACTTCGACTCTAACACAATACATCCAATACATACAATTTTTTACATCACAGTTCCACTGACACTTCCTACTACACATACTACCTCCTAGCACACATATTTTACTCGAATAGACTATTCAGAAAGATATGCATGTAGGCTTTCAACCTTTTAATTTTAACATCATAAACAGGCAAGGCTAAAAAGACTAAGATCACAATAATGTATCAAAACCATCTGCTTAGCGAAAACCAACTCCTTGAAAATAGAGATCCTGTCCAGAAGATTTATGTCAGCCTGTGAAAATGACTTCAAGACAGTATGGGCTGGAGTAGGACAATAATGGCACATTAGTGCCTGAAATCATGATTGCCATCATCATCTATTACTCATGAAGAAGTCACTCACAAGAAAAATGTTGAGGAAAGGAGACACGAAATGAGAACAGAACACTGTTGAGTTTAACACCCTCCAACCACACAGAAGAAAAATTAATCTTCAATTATACATGCAAGTATAATGGAATGGTTAAATAAGGAAGTTCTAGGCCAAAGTTCCATTTTGATGCTTCATTCTCCTTGATTAATTTTATTTACAGAATAAAAGGCAGATAATTTAGAAAGCTCTGTAACAGCAGTATTTTAATAAGAAAATAACTGAATATTCACTGACTGTTACTGTCTGCTCCCAGAATTCTATGAGACATTTTCCAGTAAATCCTTTTCATAATAATGTTAAAGTAATATAATAACCCATACAACATGAACAAGTATAATGGGAGGAGAGTCTCCTCCTCCCCAGACCTGAAGCCACAGTACACCCTTCCTATTGACAAGGTTCTGCCTCTGCCTGGTACCTGGAAAAAATTAACACACTGTCATTCTGTTTACCCATCGTTACCCATGGACTAGGGAACACTGACACGGCGACGATGGTTCTATTGCTGAGACACAACAGAAGGAAAAGAAATAGAAAAAAGACACCTGCCTTGCTGCATTTGCACTGCAGAACTGAGCATGAACCAAGTCAGTAACACACATGATCTGAACACTTCCAGGAATAATTGGGGACTTTTTCATGGAACTTCGCTCTCCAGGTAAATATCCACAGAACAAAACACAGCAAGCCACTGTCCAACAGAATGAAACACTAAGTTTGCCCAACTCGCAGTCACAGTGGGCAGCTCAGACTACAGACTTGGGAATAAGAAATTTCCTCCCCTCCCGTTACCCATCTGATCAGCAGGCGTTACAGCTCCAGGCATTATGGCACAAGCGACCTGTTTCTCTGGGACAACCCTCATTCCCTGAGGGATTCATGTCCCCTGTTACTCCCTGTTTAAGAGCCTCAGTGTTTATTTTACAACGTTACGACTTCAGGCAGCGAGCGGCCACGCAGACAGAGGAGTCTACAAATGCTCCCACATCTGTTCTCCCGCCGTTGGTGCTGGCAAAGCAGGCGGGACGAGAGGACAGCCAGTCTGCCCGGTGTCACACCGTGCCACAGGAGCTTCCCCATCGCCGAGAGGAAAGGCGAGCAGCCTCCAAAAGCCCCGGGGCAGCCACCCCGTCCTTTCTCTGGGCCCCCGCCCGCCGGGCGACGGGAACCGGCTGAGCCCCGGGCTCGCCCCGAGCCGAGTTGCGGCCAAGGGGCTGCGGAGGCAGCCGGACCGCCCCGGCTCTCGGGGGGACGGGGACTGGAGCGGAGCCCGTGGGACAGGGGCGGCCCGCGCGGGGCGGGGACCCCGCAGCCCCGGAGGCACCTACCGGGAGGACTCCCCGCTGAAGCTGCCCCCGTCCAGCAGCCGCACCTTGCAGAAGAGGATGCCGTTGACGAAGGGCACAGAGGAAAGCTCGTCCAGCTCCAGCTCCACGCGGAACTTGAACTTCTTCTTTTTCATCATGATGAAGGCCATGGGCCAGGGGCCGCCCGCGGGCCGCCCCCACGGCAGCTCCGCTCCGCGCCGGCCGCCCCGCTCCGCTCCCATGCCCGGGGCGAGGGCGGCACCCGGGCCGGGCCGGAGCTCCGGCCGCTCCCAGCTCAGCCCCGCCGGCCGCGGCGCTCCCGGACAGCGCTTACATGGCAGCCGGCGCCTCCCTTTCAAACCCGCCCGCCTCCGCTCCGCCCGCTGCCCCCAGCGCCCGCCAGACCCATTGGCGAGCGCGGCCGCCAAAGGCTCCAACGCGAGCGTGGGGTTTCCCGAAGAAGCTGGCCCGGGCCGGGGAAAGGCTTTTAATAGCGGAGATGTCCGGATCAGTGACGTGGCCGCGGCCCCAACCCTGGGCGAGCGGGGCTGCTCCCGCCCTCTCCGGCAGCTCTCCCGCCTCCCGAGACACCGCTGGGGTGGTGGGCGCGTCCCGCCGGCGGAAACCTCCTGTGCCGCTCATTTCAGAGCACTAACAAAACAAAGCATCATCTAGACCTCGGACTTTCAACTCTGAATTTAGGTACCTTCTACTGCAGTTCAAACCTTATCGGGGTCTTGTACAGCCGTTCAACCTGTAATTTACAAATAACGCCGCTTCTGACACGAGCAACAGATGCTCATAGTCTTGTAGAAAAGGAGGGTGTGCTCATCGGTGTTTACATTTATGAACAATTGTCTGGCATAGGCGATTACAGCAGTACACATGGGACGCTCTTGTTTAATGTACAGTTCAACACCAGCATACGCTCTCCAGAGAACAGCTTTGTCTCAAAAACCCATTCAAGAGGATGTAAGCATAAAGCAAGCTCCGAGCACCCTCCATCAGCAGATCAGTTTCCTCTTTACAGTGTTGCGTAAGAAAACTAACGCACAACAGTCTTCCCACAAGTAAGCACTTACTCACATGGTAAGAAAAAGAATCTGTGAGATTATGCACGGAGTCTGATGCTGAGCCCCTGAAATCTTGCAGCTAGTGAAAGGAGGCTGCCCGTCATTCAGTATAAATACATAGAAATATATTTTTTGTGGAATACATACCTGATGAATAGAGGTATCACAAACGATGTGTGGCTAAGTATACCAAAATGTCCACAACTGTCCTGTAGAATAATGCTGGGGGAAAAAAAGGTGTCTGGAAAGAAATGCTCTTGGGTTTTTTGTCCTACAACGTGCAGAAAAAGAATTTATATACAGTTTTCTAGTAAGAAGAGCTACATGGGTAGTTCTGACTCCATTGTCAGTTTCACATTCCTAACGAAGAATTCCCTACAAAACTCCTAAGGTCAAGTAATAACTCTGAAAGAAGTCTTTTAATTGGAGTAGAATTAATAAGAAGACATCTTACAGAGGAGATCTAGGCATTTGGCCTTGACCTAGGACTTCTCCCTTGAGAACATTTCTTTAGTCTGCCCTAAAGTAATCCTGAAAAATCTTTTCTCCTTAACAGACCACAAGAGCCTACAATATATCATACAAGGCAACTCTCTGAGTACTGCACTCGTCAGCTCTCTGTTCAAGGAGATGGAAAGTGAAAAGCTTTCAGCACCTAAAGGGACTAAGTATTTAGCTGATATCAAATCATACTAAGATCCTTCTTTCTTTAAAGGGTAAAGAACAACTCCAGAGTTTTGTTAAAAACACAGGGTTCTGGCTGAGAAAAGCAATTACCCTATTTAACTGGAAGGTCCAGCATATTAAGATGTAGGAAGAAAAATAGGGTTACAGGCCAGATAAATTATCTGTTGAAGTTCAATACAGTTCATCCAGTTATTGAACAATCCCTTAAAGAAAATCTGAATTAACTCACTCCTAGTCAGAGAAGAAATAAATCAGCAACCTCCAAAAATTATTATAGCCTGCATGCTCTGAGTAGCATCCCCTGCAAACATCTCCTCTATATAACTGAATGCTTCAGGAAGCTATTAATGTGCTGACCTGCAAAAACCTTAACAAGCCTCACCTGAGTCCTCATCCACACCCTGCTCAAGGGACCCATTTAAGCTCAGCTCCAAGCCACAAGTCCTTATTCAAACCTTGTAGCTTCATCTGTCTGCTGGGTGGTGGTTGTGCTGTCTGTACCTCGTTGTGGACCCTGACTTGTCTGCTGGCTTCCTAACTCATCTCAGAGTTGTCTCTTTTTATTGTAGGTGTGCCTCAATGTGGTTGCTGTTGTTAGACTGGACCCTGAGGTGCATTCCCAGCCTCAGGCCTGCCTTGCTGCAGTAGATGCCTCCTCTCCCTGCTTAGGGGACTGGGGGGGGGGGCTCTGGCTGTGGAGGCCCTGCCTTGCTGTCTGGGTTCTTGCACTCATCCTCCTGCTCTTGAGGAGAGAGCTGGCCCTTGCTGTGCCCTGCCAGCCTGTGGTGCTGACTGCTAAAATAAAGGCAAGGGTAGGTGCCAAATGGCTTTAGGAGGTTTGAGTCAAAGGCAATCCTTATCTGAAAAAGCCCAATTCTATTCCAGGGCTATATTTACATTCTGAACTGGTGTCTAGAAAAAACCTTTGTATTGAGTATAGCCTTCTTGTCCAAAAGAGTCAAAGTCAAAAGTGTCAGAGTATAGATTTTTAAATATATTTAGAGTATTTAATCAAAAGATTCTCAGAATAGCAGAGGAGTTTTTCAAAAAAGGATGAACACTGTGGGTAATGGACTAATTCTGTGTTGTCATTGATAAAAAAACTTCTGTAAGATTAAAGCACTGGGGTTTTATTTTAGGAGAAATTCCTAAATCTTAAGGAAGTTGGATGTTATAGGTATAAAACTCAATGATTCAAGAAAAATCAGTGTTTTAAAAAATGCCACAGTTACACCAGAATAAAACAAATAATTCAAAAGCTGTTTGCTCTCCTGAAGAATATAAGATTTCAGTTACAAAACTGTAGGGTTAAATAGGGAATAGCCTTTGTGAACAGGTCAAGCTCAGCTCTCTGGGATTTTTAAATCCTGCAGAGCATCAGTGTCTCTATCATTGTTGGAGGTGGTACTAATGATATCTGTGTTCAGCCCCTTGGCCTCTATGTTTTCTGCAGCACCATTTTTCTGCTGAAGACTTAATTTCTGACCTGTAGCTCTTTTTCCTGAGAGTAGTGGCATCAGGAAAGCATTGAAATGCTTTCTAGGTTTGACTTTAGATGGATCACTGCTCTGGCTCTGACATAAGGTCTGGGCTACAACCTGTACTCAGATCAGTGCTTTCAGCATCAGTCCATTGTAAGCACTCTGTCTTGGCCATGGAAGAGATTAATTGGGATGTCTGAAGTGAAATTAAACCAAAAAGTGACATCCGTTGGAACTAAATGCAATGTGTGTAGGTAAAGTCTATAATCATGACACTTCTCTTGCTGCTCTAAGAAATGTGTGATGAAGTCTCAATTGTCCAAGCGTGTTTGTACATATTTACTACAGACCCACAGAGCAGTCTCTCCAATTAGCCTCTGAAGGATCGCTGCCTTAATGTGGCCTGGCTATTTAAAGCTGTGCTGTAAACAAAGCTCAGGTAACAGCCCCAATCGTGAGAGGTCTGTGCCCTCCAAAATGGTGATGTGTCACAGAAAAAGTCAGAACCCAGCTGAACCTCCACTGATGATTTTAAATCATGATTTCTTAGTTGGTAAATTATATTTAGATGCATTACAGAACCAATCTTTGAGTTAAGACATAATTTTTTCATGCTAAACCAGTCCAATGCTGTGTGCTAGACAATTCCCAGTAAAGAAAAATATGAAAATAATAAAATAATCTGAATTTGCTATAGCTTGTTACTATGTGATAGTAAGGTTCCAAAATATGCTTGTTTTGAAGAATTATTTTATAGTTTAAAACTGAGCTAATTATATCTGTATAATGAAGCAAGTATTCATTTCACCCTAAACAAATTTAAAACACTGAACTTTGTCTTTGCCTTTTAAATATTTATTGCCTCTGTGTTTTTTAATTATATCTCACATGTGTGACCTGAAGGCTGCTCTGTCAGGTGACATAAAACTTCTGGATGACCATTTTTTTAACTATGTAGCAGAACTGGATTTGATCTCATCATTTAAAAATTACTCCCCTGCAGTCCTTGGATTTAAGCCAGAAATGACTTCTGGCTCATGCAGTATAAGATTTTAAAAATTTTAAGATTATTATGAAGAGTTTCCTTACAGAAAAAGAGCTACAGTATATAGAGCAGACACCAAATGATGCAATTCAGCTGACTTACCTTTTAGTAGTCTATTAAAAAAATATATCAAGTCTGCTTCTAGTCTCTGAGGTTTTGTGATATTTATAGCACTTCATCTAAGTGAATAGTATTGATGTAATTTAAATATTTATTGCACATGTATGGATATACTAATTAAAAGCTTTTGTTCTAGAAAGTTAAATGCGTATATTTTTGTGATGCTTTTGATGGTCTGATACTAATCAGTGTTAAGATAAAAAAGCCTTATAGCACTAAAAACAATATAAATGTTACAGAATTTTAAAGAAAGCATTTAAAATAAGGTATCTTGGGCAAAGATATTTCTTGACTTCAATGTCCTTTGCAGCTCTATAGTTCCTTCAAGCAACGTAAAAACCAGGAGTGCAAAATGATGATCTATTCAAGACTCCTTTTTAACAAATAGGGACTCTGTAAATGATACAGCTCCAAAACCTGCCACAGAAGACCATTTGTAAAAGAAATTATAGTTATGGTAGTGCCTGCTTCCAAGTAATCGGCAAGACTCATTTTCTGGTTAATGTAAATGAAGCAAATCTCTAGATTTGTGATCACTGTCTCAGATGTCACTGCAGGAGGTTAATTAGACATAACTAGTGTCTGTATCTTTCAAAGAGCAATGGCTTTCTCAGATGTGTACCTGATAGTTTATCTATCAACATGTGCAAAATACCTGAGACTCTCACCTATTTGTCTTATTGCTCTCAGCCAGTCATACTAAAGTCAAAGCATTTAAACCTTCTGCACAGCTCTGTGCTACTTACTCCATTTTCGGGGAGACCGGTGCAAATATGAAAAATTAATTTCACTGTTGCGTCACATCATGGATAAACAGTTGGGCCAATGATATACAGCCGGTATTTCCAACTTCTGCTGTGTGTGCAGAATCTATTTGCACATGGGCATTGTCTAACCATCAAGCTCTGTTATCTTGCCTTTTCTCTGTGGCCTCCTCTTTGTGTAGGAATACACAACTCCTGACAGTACAACATGTTCTATATAAATTATAACTATGCAGGATGCACTTAGGAAAGCCAAGCCTGCCAGAAGTAGCTTTTTTTCTTGTTGCTTCAGGAAGAACAAATGCATCTCTTCCTCGATTACCTTGAACTTTGGACTATTGACACTAACTTTTCACATGTGTTAAGGAGAGGTAGAGTTTTTAGAAAAAAAAGTCAGTATTTCATTGTGGTTCTCATCTTGATCTTTTATTTATACTACTTTGTACATTAGTCAATCATGCCCAATCAAACTCTACTTTCAATCCACACTGCTGATTAATTATAGTAGATGCTCAATCAGTCCACAAATTTCTATGTATTGCCACTTAAAGTAACAATTATATTTAATTGATTTTTTAAAAAGTGTGTATATATAATCTTTGAGCAGGAGATCGCTTCCCACCACACTCACTCTGTGATTCAATGAACCTATAACACAACCTGGCAGTCTTTACATACGCAAGTCATAAGAGCGTGTAGCCCTTTTTCAAACACTAGTCCGTGGTCAGACAGCGTAGCACATGAGCTTTATTAATTACTCTGTGAGCAAGGCTGCTAAGTTTCTGCTGTAAGGCTGAAATGGGCTTTCCATGATTATGTATTGGCTGAATATGCACCATAAGAGCAAAACTCAATTCAGTGGCAGCTGAAATTATTTTTCACTACAACTCTCTCATGGAGAGCTTGCTTGCTGACATTTTCTATCCATTTGCTATTATACCAGCTGTGTCCTTTTCCACTTACTCCACTGATTTATTTATGCAGCCATTATGAAGCAAAAAAACCTAGATGTCTCCTCTTCTAGCCTTTGTTCTGTTAAGCCAAGCAAGCCAAGCTCTTAGGCTGGGAAGGCTCTCCATACACCTTCAACCCAGTCTTCCACCGCTGGGGACTAGAATGAGCCCAAGTATCCAAATTCGGTCTTCTGCAGCGTTGTGGGTGTTTCTCTACTTGTACTGGAAACCCTGAGCTGGATACAGCCGTGTAAATGCGGGCAGGAGCGCCGTGCCGAGCACAAGGGGCTGCGGTTTCCCTTCCCCATCTCACGTTCCCCGCCCCAGCGACGCGGGGTGGAGGAAGAGGCGGGCGGGGAGTGCCGGGGCTCCCTCCCTCTGTCGCTCCTCCGCCCCCGGGCGGGCCCGGCTGGCCTCTCCCTCCCTGTCTCCCTCCCTCTCTCCCTCCCCGGGCAGCTGCGGGAGCACGAGCGCGGGCGGTGTCTCCTCCGCGCCCAGCCCGCGGGAGCCGAGGGCTTGTGTCCGTCCGTCTGTCCGCGCCTTACGGCCCCGACATGTTCCAGCTCCTGCGAGGCTTCGTTCTGCCGGCGGCCGCCTGCGACGGGAACAGGGATGGCGACTCCCGGTACGCCAGCCTCTTCAGGAAACTGGACCTCAACGAGGACGGGAGGGTGGACATCGCCGAGCTCCAGACGGGCCTCCGGGCCATGGGCATCCCGCTGGGGAAGGAGGCTGAGGAGGTAAGCGCGGGCCGCAGCCGCTGCCGAGGGCTCTGTCCCGGCTCCAGGGGCCGCAGGGAGAGTGAGGAGCCCCGGCCCGGCCGCCACCCCTGCCCAGCCCGAGGGACGGGCGCGGCCGGGCCGGGGCTGCCGCTGCTGCCGCCGCATGCGGGGGCTCGGGGCCGCTCCTGGATGGACGCGGCCTCGGGCCTGCCTTTTTCCTTCCCCGGAACGCCGTTCCAGCGCCGCGGGCCGTGTTGTACAGGCACGCCCCGGGTTGTAGGCGAAGGGTCCCGAGCGCGTACGGCTGTCGGCGCTTCCACTGCCAAGTGGGTTTACTCATCATATGTGGACTTTTGACATCCTCTGACTCCTTGTTGGGTGGTATTTGATAGCACATTCCTCTTCCAGCACGATAAATGATAGTAATTTACAGTTTTTATCTATCACTCCACCCATGCATTATCTAGATCAGAGTAAATTAAGGTTTGTTTGGGCAGCACGTAAGTAAATCTGTATAACCGTAGGTTGCGATTTCAGAACTAGCTATTTAAGCTAGCTCTCCTTAGACACATAGACATGGAAATGATTCTTGGTATGGACTACGTCAGATACTGAGGCCTTTGTATTAAAAAATGCACACTTGTAAGAGTGGCCATCAAACCACGAAAGATACAGTGCACTTCTTCGTGGTGCGACTTCTGCAGCAATCAGTTCAACTGTTACATTGCTTTGTCCCTTCTATCAATATTTTGACCTCAGAAGTCAGTAAAACGTGAGTCATCAAGCATTCCAGTGCGATGCTGACTTATACTAGCAGAAGAGTACCTGGAAGAGAATATTATCTCTCCTAATTACTTTCAGTAATCCCCAGGGATCAGCATATAAAGTCATTTACTGTGCAATTCTGAAGGTGTATGTGTTTGTGTGGTAAGGCAAGTCTGCACTGACAAGGCATGCATGGGTTCAGTTAGGCTGAACAGATACAGGTGAGATCTGTGGGGGAGCTGTTGCTGTAGCAATTCTGTTTCAGTATAAAGAACGGTTCGAGGGCATTCCACTGCCATGCTTGTAGTAGCTGTTGCACACTTTCTGAAAGAGCTGCAGGAAAAGGAACTTAAATTTTGACTCTAGTGTTGAGGGGTCAATAATTCAGTGACCTTATGCTAATTGTGGGATACTCTGCCAATTTTTCCCCTATGGTCTCATTATTTGGTCTTTATTTTACCACTTTCAGGTATTTAGTTTTCTGTCTCCTGTCCTTAAGGCAAAAGTATCCAGGAGTCCTCTTGAGTTGAATGGTGTTTATAGGAGAGTATAAATGAGAGCACACTTTCGCTTCAATATTGCTGCTGGTCAAAATCATCTTTACAACAGGCACGTTTTGTGTTCTTAGGTGTTGGTGTATAAAGGAGGGACAGTTTGGCCTGTTTGGTTATCCATGAAAGTTTTCAGTATTAAGAGCATGACAGTTATGAATTTCAGTCACAGATTATACACACATTGTTGTAAACCTGTTGTACCAGTTTGACTGTAACAGTTTGGGGTTTTTACTTACACTGAACAACGGGGAAACAGGTGACCAGCTAATTTTCTGGTGTTTAACATAGGTGGTCTTCCAACATATTCAGTGAAAGCCCTGAGTCACAAGTGGTGTGCTGCTGAAATTTTGAGCAACTTAGAATTGAAGTTCCAAGTTCCTTCTCAAGATCAGTGATCTTCATTAATAGTGCACATCTGAATAACTGTCAAATTATTCTCAGTTGCTTCAGGATAAACTGAAAGTGAAACCCATGAAATAGATAGAGATGATCTAGACATACCTGGATGTAACAGAGCAGGAAGTGCTGCCTCAGTTTAAGAAATACAGAGTAAACAAAGCAAGCCATGAGTCATGTGCATTTGGGAGGGGTGGAAGAATTGTTGGAGTGCACTGGAACTTCTATATGCTCACTGTTTTAAACTCAGTGGTGGGCACAATTTGAACTAGAAACTAGACTAGTTATATGTAACTGTTAATATCTAGACTTCTTGTAATAAGAGAGCCTCAGTAAGACTAGCCTCCAGCATCTTTCCTGCCTTCTACTGCCTGCTAATTGGCTTCCTGTGCTTTCTTGCAACTCAAAACTGCCTTCTCCCACTTCACTTCGAGCTTTAAAGTGATGTTGAATTCAGTCTTTTTACTACTTGGTAAAAAGGTATTTTATTAAAGAAGTCAGATATTGAATCATCGTATTTGTGTTTGGAGAGGCAGAAGTACCCTTATAATTACTAATAACTAATGAGTAAGGAATTGAGACATGGAAGTATGACACAACATGGCAAAGTGTTAGCTACTGAACTGCTCAGCCCTGCCAGCATAGTGGCACCGTGGCATGGGCAGACCATGGGATATCCTAGAGCAGAACAGGCTTCAGTACATCATGGCTGGGTCAGTCTTAAGCCTTGTGCTGCCATTATGTTCTAGATGCTGGCCTGTGTTAGGTTTCCAAAAATCTCTTGCAGGATTGGCTTCCAACCCATGTACCTGGAAGTGTTGGGTCACCATTCTTCTGGGAGGCACTGGTAAAGGGACCGTGTGAGCATTACTGGGATTCACTGCCAAGTCAATTGGTTGATCCCAAGTTGTCATCTTCACTGTAGAAATTATTGTTTGTGCTACTGGTACTACTTTGCTCTTTTGTCTTTCAATGTAATTCCTCTCTAGAAGGAATATGCATGTTTTATAGGATACAAGCCCACTATCCATTTGAGTAATAGACTACCAGTATTTTCTTTCAGCCTTCCTCAGTTGTCTTGACAGTTTTGTTAATGATGAGACACTCTTTTAGGTGAAGTAACATTGTAGATACAAGAACTGATGTGAACCCGTGTGGTAAGCTTTGGAGATAGGTTGCATGTCCCTCTAAGGAAGAATCATTTTTTCCCCATAGCAAGACATCATAGCATAACATGACAAGCTCCTGACTTTATGTTCTACTTGACCTGCCTTCTGTCAGTGTCTGACAGACAAAAGTAAACCATTGGAAAATCTGGAATGTGTGCTGCTTGGAAGCTGCCAGGATGACACCTGGATTATGTTGTAGTATATTACCTGCCAGGAATGGTTAACTTTGCAAAACGTTGCAAAAGATTCCTGACGTAATATGTGAACACCTACGAAAAAGGAATTCAGTGTGGTGACAGTATCAGATGTTGCTTTAGAAGCAATATTAACAGCTATTGTACGGTGGCTTTGATTAGTAGAGACACAAAATAGATGCTGGGATCAGATCTCATATGATCTCATCCTATGTCTTCAGAATTATGTGTCTCGTAGGCGAGAGTACCATAAATGGTGTGAGTAGTTATATCAAGTACTATTTTTGTTCATCCTTTCCTTCTGTTGCAATCAGTCCTTACAGTAAATCTGTAGGAGGTGAACCCTGTATTTCAAGCTTCAGTTTGGAACAGCCAAGCATTCAAATTCAGGTACTATTTATACATTGAGTCCTGGAGCTAGGAGTAGGCAGATGTTACTGAAATGAATAACTACATTCTGGAAACAGTATAATGATCTTATTTGGACTGACTCTGTAGCATTTTGACATAAGTCTTTGGCTACATTAAGGCTCCTTTAGATAAAGAATAGTGTGATGAGACACCTCTGTGTGGTGAAGACAGGGCCTAATGAGACTAATTTCTCAACAATCAGAATATGGTCTATTTAGAGCAATCGACTGTGCTTATGAAAATTTTAGCCCAATCAAGTCTAAAAATACTCAAACACTTGAAATATGTTTCTGCATTTAAACCATAGGAATTCTGTGAAGTGAGGCAGGCCCCTGTGCTGTGTTCCACTGCTGTGTCTCAGCAGAAGGGGATGGGTGAGAACAGGGCCAGGTGTGTATTGTTTCCTTCTGTGCTTTTCTCTGGCCTCTAAAGACTACAGCTAGATAGTGCTTCAGACCTTGAACTTATCTTAGCAGTTCTTGGTCCAGAAGGCACACACTTGTCTAGTGACTGAGCTAAATATGTCCTTGAATAATTCTGCACTACTTTATTAAGATGTTTGCTCTTTTCCTAATTTTGGTAACTTCCCATACATGGCAAAATTAGAAGGCTAGGAGACCAAGTTAACTGAAGTGTCTTCGTTATTTTGTAGCTTAGCTAGAAAATTAGAAAAAACAGTGATTACTTTGGCAATTTCAAAGAAGATACCTGGGCATCTTCTATCATACTGTATCTACTCTTAGATATTATCATATGTGATATGAAGATTCACAGTCTTAGAAGCTTCAGCATTTCCTTGTCTGTGTGTCATTCTTTATGTGAATTGAAGCTTTCTCTCACCTTAATAGTCGGCTAAAAAACTGGTGCTACACAATTAGAGTAGTCTGATATCTGCAGTTTTTACCAAAACTGCAGTTTTTTACCAAAACTACAGTCACGTCATGTGATTGTAGAAAACTTCCCTTTTCAGGTCATAATAGTTGTGATGATTATGTCTGCTTATGGGGACTTAATTGTGAAATACCTCAAATATCTTCAGTAATATTCAATTGTAAGCAAACATTATTTCATTGTTTCATTATTTTATATATATATATATAATATAGTCATTGTTTCATTTCCATGTGTACAGCTTCAGAAGCTTTTAACCGATATGTGCTATAGTCTCCAAGTCTCCATATGAAAGAGCAAGATGAATCTTAAGTTTGTTTTAGCAACTTAAACATCCAAGGAGATAAAATGAACTATTTTTGAATACTAACTTGATAGTTTTTTGTCTGAAAAGTGACAGACTACAGTGAGTGATTAATTCTTCCTCCTGCTGCTGCAAAGTACAAGAATGCCAAGAATTGCCAAATATGGGAAGCCTCACCTCTGAGACATCTCTTAACCATATGCTGAAGTGCTTTGCTAAACCCTTGTCTTGAGACACCAGTGTGTCCCAGAAAAACAAACAAGGTAAACTGATAAATCTTTTGAGATGACTAAGGTGGGGCTGCCTTTTTAGCAGAGTAGTCTTATTTAATGGGAAAAGTCTGTCTACCAAGTATGTTCAAAGTCAAAAATACCAGTGTAACTTGCAAGGAATGCTGAATGAAAATTCAAGGGATAGTTTGCATCTTCCATGTATGCTGTTTCAGATTCTTGAAATTTAATTCATAGCTATGAGTTGAGAGAGTTTATCCAGGTCCTGAGGGAGCAGCTTCTGCAAAGCATGTGGGGAGAGCATACTCATGACTTGCATCTTGTCCTTTTTAGTCCTGTTTTCTAGACATTCTGTTACCTGAAATGGACCAGTGAGAAGACCTCTGCCAGTGCTGTCCTGTAGCAGGAAGAGTGGTAATTAGGACAGAGAACAGGAAAGGGAAGCTCTGCAGCTGATAGCAACAGCTGCTACTGTCAAGGGTGCAAGTCTGCTGTACTGGAGTGGGGGGCTCTTAATGTCTCTTTGTGGCAGGTTTAAAGGGCCTACTTGGGTTTACATGTTGCTGGTATGCTTTGGGGGGCGAGTAAATATGTATGCAGAATTTGGACAAATTGGGAGGCCTTTGGAGGCACTTCAAATTACTGTTTTGCTCAAAATACAGTGTTGTGTTGGATTTCTGGTGGTGGAGTGTCAGTCTAGTTTGTTAGTGTGTTATATGGACTCACTGGGGTGTAATGCTGAGTGAACACATCCTCAGGCCCTTTCCCTTTATGGTGGGTTTATCTCCCAACTGATGTAGTTTGACAAGACTGACTTTAATAATCTTTACTACTGGTTTTTGGGTCATCATAGTCTGCATAAATTTGTGTAGTCTTGGCAAATATAAATAGGAAAAGGACTATTGTTGGGTATGTGTCCAGTAAAGAGAGGAGAGCTGTCTATACTTCAGCTGTAACTGAGTTTGTTTTCCAATAATATTACAGTGAAATAACTTAAAATTGTAGAATGCAGAGCTATGTGAATGGCTGGTGCTAAAAAAAATAGAGGTGAAGAGGGAAAGAACTGAAAAAAGGGAAAAGAGGAGGAGGAGGGAATATCATGATTGGTTTTATGTATAGTACCTCTGGTTTTAAAAGCAAATGTGAAACTTGTGAATGGCTAAATAAGAATATCATCATGATATTCTTATGATGATATTCTTACTGTGATGTTGGAGTTCTTTATATGCAGAATTTGTAACTGTGCCCTTTGGAACTCCTGTTGCAGCTTGCAGAACAACTAATTGCTACTTGCATCAGTTACATATCTTGAAGTGCTGTTTTTTGCTTATGTCTTGTAGATAGCACGATAGGAAGCCAGTAACTTCTTGTTGAATCACTTCCTTTTAAGTATTCTTTATATTATATTAATTAGCTGACATAACAAGCTAATGAATAGATGATTGGTAATCCTTTGCACTCAGCAGCCCCACCTTTCACACACAGTTGAGTTTTGTAAACAGAATGTGAAGACTTATGCACAATATGTAAATGGTGATACTAAATAGTGTAAAAAATGAAACTCTGAAGTTAAAAGTCTACATAAAAGCATTAAGATTTCTAGTGTCTTGCATTCTTTGTCTTTACATTGTAGCCATAAATGTGTTAAAAGTTCACAACTTTGGCACAGAGTAATCTAATAATTCATCAGGACACTTACAGAGGGTCAGGATTTTTTGATGTGTATATAAAGCCTGTCTGTAACTCCTATTTTTTTTTTCATCAGACCTGCTGACTTACATTTCCACACCAAATACAGAGGTCTTCTGGAGGAGCAGGAATTCAACACTGCAACATGATTTATATTATGGAGAAAATTTTTAAAAAATATCTTCGGTATTTCACTCTACTTGTGACCTGTCACGTTGGTGTTGCCTGGTTGTACAGGACTTTGAAAGCAGCTGTATTAAGAAAATATGCAGCAGAAAAAGAATAAAAGTAGCAGAATTATTAAAAAAAAAAAGAGGGGGGGGAAAGGCGACAGTATCACGACCAAATAGGTCAGTATAGGAGCATTTTAGTCAGTATGTTTGAAGGCCCGTAGCATTAAAAAGAAAAATTATAGAATCATAGCACTGTTTGGATTGGAAGTGACTTTTAAAGGGCCATGTAGTCCAATCCCCCTGCAATAAGCAGGGATATCTTCAAATCAGATTGCTCTGAGCCCCATCCAGCCTGACCATGAATGTTTCTAGAGGTGGAGCATCTACCATCTTTCTGGGCAACCTCGTCCAGTGTTTTACCATCCTCATTGTAAAAAACTTATTCCTATATTATAAGTAATCAAAATCAACACTCATTTGGTTTAAAACCATTATCCCCTGTCCTACTTCTACAGGCCCTGCTAAAAAGTTTGTTCCCACGTTTCTTTTAAGCCCCTTTAAGTGTTGAAAGGCTGCAATAAGGTCTCCCTGGAACCTTCTCTTCCTCAATCTGAAAAACTCCAGCCTTTCCTCATAGGCACCTGGAGAAATGCTCCAGCTCTCTGATCATCTTTGTGGCCTCCTCTGGACCTGTTTCAACAGGTCTATGTCTTTGCTGTGCTGAGGATCCCAGAGCTGGACACAGCACTCCCGGGGTCTCACAAGTGCAGAGCAGAGAGACAGAATCGCCTCCCTTGAGCTGTTGGTCACTCTTCTTTTGATGTAGCCCAGAATGTGATTGGCTTTGTGGGCTGCAGGTGCACATTGCTGGCTCATGTCATCATCTAAACTGTCTTCCTATATCTAGTAATTAGCAATTCTTTACGTGGTCACCATTTCATTTTATCTAGTGAATTATCCTTATTGCTTGGGGTTACAGTTTTTAGACAATGAGAAAAGAAATAGTATGCCTTGAAAAATAAACATTTTCCTCTTGGTTCTGTAAAGGTGAGGTGATCCCACAGTGAGTCTGTAACAAGAAATGGCAGGTTTTACGAGGCAGGCATGCTGAACATTGTTTCCCAGGACTTCCAAGTGAATATTGGCATTTAGTTTGGTTCCTGCTCTATTGTTGTAAGCATACCTATTTTAAAATGCATCCAGTTTTCCTCCATCTGAGAAGTTGGTGAACCAGGCAGTGGCAGAGTGACAAATGGCTGTAATTATACAAAATCTGGTAGTATACTAAATGCAGAACAGCAAAGTTGGATTCATTGTTGAACTGGGGAGGAGGTGATTGAATGATGGAACAGTTTACTTGCAGAGGCTGTAGAATCTCCATCCTTGGAGATGTTCAAGACTCAGTTGGATGTGGTCCTATGCAACCTGATCTAATCAGATCCAGTTATATTAGACATGCTTTGAGCTGGAGTTGTGCTCAGTGGCCTCCAGAGGTTCCTTCCAGCCTAAATTATTTGATGCTGTGAATGGGCAGTTTGTACCTAGGACTTAGTGTGCCAGGCTCCCCACAGAATCAAGTATGTGTCTTCCTGCTGGCTAGGCCCATGGAGTATATAACCCCCCCAGGAGGAAGTTTCTGCCCGACAGGTGGAAGACAAGCTTCTTCCAGTGTTCCTGTTTGTTCCACAAACCTGTGAATTACTGATTTTAATCTGGAACTTTAACACCCACATAATTAGTTCATTTCATAAACACCAAGAGGCTTTTATTTGTATGAACTTTTAGATTTGCACTGAGAGAAAAATCCGTGTGCCTACTGAGGAAACCACGCGTTTTTGTTCCCCGTCACTTCTGTTCTGCTGCACTAAGAGTGGCTGACACTGGCTTGAAGTCTGGAAAATAACTGCCAAAACAAAAATAGGGAATGGAGAGTATGTTTGTGCTTACCCTTTTTTAGTTGTTGCAGTATGAAATCTGCTTCTTTGGCAGATGAACTGAAAGGTACCCCCCTTCACACACAGAAGTGTGTGGCTCTGAACTTCCTAGGAATTTCCGTTTTCTTTGGCTCACGTCATCCTCAGCAGTGGAGGTTTTGTAATTTATAATATAGTTCAAGTTTTGTCATATCTGTGAGGCAGAACAACACTTTCCTTGTTCTGCATTTTGGTTTGTGTGGTTTGGATAGTAGTGGGGAACAGTAAGAGTTTGTGTTGACTAGAACTCACTCCAAGTGAGTACAAGTGCCACGTAAGTCACCTCTTCTCAGTAGTGTGTGGGAGCCAAGCAGGACACTCGGACCCTGTGGCATGGAGTGCCATGCATGGAGCAAAAGATGGGTTGAGATTGCAGTGTCTTTGAGGAGGGGGACTCTTTTCAGGCTAGAGTAATTTTTAATGGTGGGTTTTGGTTAGTTTTTTTATTTGTTTGGGGTTTTTTGAATGATTAATCTGTTAGCCTTTCTTAATTTCTTGTTAGAAGGTCATGGTCAGGAGCGTATCCATAAACTTCCATAAATGTAAGTTATTTTTTTTTGTAAAATTTCTATTCAGAATTTTTTGTAAATTCTGAATAGCTCCAACGGTATTGACAAGGGCATGAAACTGAATTGATGAGTATATCTTTGTTGACAGGCTATTAATAGAAATTACAATCAAGCTGGACTGATGACTGTACTAAGAGCACTATTTTCAAAGCTGATACCAAACCCCTTTGTCTAAATAGGTGGTATCTTGAGTTGTTTTTTTTTTTGGTGCAATTTGCTGTATTATGGGAAGTAAATAATTTGCTTGTTTCACTGTGGTGTACCACATAATTCTCCTCCATTTTGTTGAGAAATCTTTGATAATCTTATCAATTTTGATTTTTTGAGATGACACGTTAAAGTACGTTACTTTTTATAGAAGGATAGGGAAGATGAATGAGGCCACATAAATGCACTCAGATGCCTTAAATTTTTCTTCAGACACCTTCAACGAATACACCAGTTTTCAGCTTCTTTTGTGTTTAGTTTCTGTAGGCTAGAACTCGTTGGACTTTGGTCTTTTGAGGACTTCTGCTAATTAAAGTGGAGTAAACAGAATGATTAAAAGCAGATTTTGCAGATTAGAACAGCCGTGCAAATCTTGTTGAGAGTTACTTTCCTCCAAAACTCGAGTTGTGCATGGTAGTCTGCCAGACAGAAGGGACTTGGAAGCCTGAGCTCTGTTTCACATTTGTTTCCTGGCTATTGTGTGCCATGTATTGAACTCAGTTGATTTTTACATGTAAATGTTTCTATCTGCAGGGCAGTTAGTAGGAAGCACATGCAAAAAAGGAAGAGAAGTGTGTCTGTACTTGGTACAAGTTTGTTTAAGGTTGTAGTCAGGGCATTTGGAAGCAGAAAGCCCTGGTCTCAAACACTGGGGGATGGAAGTGCTAGTTGGGCAAGATCTTAGTATTTTTTTTTTTGGTCAGCAGTTAAATTGTTAAATATTGTTTGTATTTTTATCTTTATAATTCATAATTAATAGACCACTGGATTAAGAGGATAGTCAAGATTATGTTTGTTTAATTTGACTGACATATTCACACATTGCATATATAGGAAGCTCACAGGCTTAAACTTGTCTCTTTTGTGATTTTGTCCTGCCCCCACTTCTTTCTCCACAAATTATTTGATACCTGTAGGTATAACTTGCCAGTGCTGGTAAGAAACCTTAAAATTTCTACATAGGAAAGTTATGTAAATAATCAGTAATGCTTTCTCAAATATGTATTTACTGCCGAGTGTTTTCTCTCTTTATGAAAATATGAGTACATTAAATTCTGGAACCAAATGGTGCTTTGTGACCTGCTGTAATTTAGAAAAGTCAACTGCTGAATTTTCTCTCAACAGAAAATTTTTAAAGCTGGAGATATTAACCAGGATGGACAGCTGGATTTTGAAGAATTTATGCAGTACCTTAAAGAACATGAGAAGAAGATGAAACTGGCATTTAAGAGCCTGGACAAAAACAATGATGGTATGCCTTGATTTATCTTATTTGTTCAAATATCGGTTGAAGAAACTGTACGTTAAAAGCAATTCAACTTATAGTCTTTGTCTGAAATGGAAAAAAATGTTGTGAATATGGAACCTTTACTTCTTGTCCTTAATAGGATCATAATTATAGTTTACTACAGATTGTAATAATAAGTTATTGTAGTCTTCTTTTCTTTCTGTTATTTTCCAGGTTCATTGAGCTGGGGCTCTTTGTTTCCCAGATGGAGAAACTATAAGGAAATTTCTAACTATTTCTACCTAGTAAAGATAAAACAGTTTCTTACTGAATGTTTGTATCCAATTTGGTTGCATGATTTTAATGTACTTGGCTTTGCTCAGTTCTTATAGTAGGCAATCAAAATACATCATCTGTATTTAAATTGATTTTAAATTACCTTTGCTATTATGCAGGTATTACAATAGAACCTAGTGAGCTCCAAGGTGCTAACTGTAGTAAAATCCATGTTTTAAATACGTATCATCTTTCTTTTAATGTTTCAAGGAAAAATTGAAGCATCAGAAGTTGTCCAGTCCCTCAAGATACTGGGTATAAACATTTCAGAAAAACAGGCAGAAAAGATCTTGCAAAGGTCAGGAATTATTATTTCTTGAAGTATTTTAAGCTTCTTTGTATTGTAAAGTATTTTTATAACTCAGAGAACAGAATAAATGGGATTATAATTTTGAAAAGTGTTCGTACTTTCAGTGGTGCCTTTATGGGAATTCTCATGTATTCCATCTACTCTTGGGTAATAGTAAGTGGTCACTATTGGAGCATCTGGTTCTGGAGGAGAATGTTATTCATTTCCCTGTAAATGTTGATATAATGAAGTGTTATATTATGTTTTTAAAGGGAATATGCCAGATGCACTTGGATAGGAAAAGCATAGTATTGAAAGGCCATGGCAGATTCAGCCTTGAAGTCACCACGTGGAATTGACAGTTAGTTGTCACTGATGTGATGGACAATAAAAAAAGGGCAGAGGGAAGGCAAGAAAACACAACAAAACCCCATCCCTGCTACTGTTTCCTTATATAGTTCTGTTCAATTTCTTTTCAGTATTGATGCTGATGGGACAATGACAGTAGACTGGAATGAGTGGAGAGATCATTTTATGTTTAATCCAGCTACAGACATTGAGGAAATAATTCGATACTGGAAACATTCCACTGTAAGTTCAACTTTTCTTTTAACTTAGTACAGCTTATAGGTTCGTCTCTGCTGTGTTAATTTGCAATATTGATTATAACAGCTTCACACTTATTATATTTCAAGCATATCTATGTTTAGAATTGTTTGGTTTTCCTTTTCACTTTGTGCTCTCCCATGTGCCAGCAGGATAGTGTCATGTGACCTTCTTCTCTACAAAGCACTTGGTCTAAACTTTGCAAATAATTATCAGTAATTCTTAGGATGGAATCCTTTTTCTCCTTTGGAGATATTCCACAGAAAAATAATAACCACAATATTAAATATTTTTCTTCTCCACACATTGCAGTATATTTTTATGTTCTGTGCTTTTTGATTTGTTGAAACAAATTATATAGACATTATATAGACTGTTTCTTATGCTGAAATTAGTATTTGTATTTATACAGTAATGTCATAAAATCACTAGTGTCTTTAGTGATGATTTTCTGTGCACATGTTCTCGCACTCTTTTGTGCTATAGAATTTAAAAATGACAGAATATACAGCAATAGGATATCCACTCTGCAAATAAATTTTTAAAGTTATTATTGAATGGAGCTCTTGTCACCTCAGTGACTGACTTTTAAGAACAATAAGTAAGTAAACCAATAGTAGTCCTGTTTGCTAAATATCCTTCCTGTAGATTGTTGGACTAAATAAAGTTAGGTAAAGACAGATTGCTTTGAACATAGTGAGACCATTTGTATCTCCAGGGATAAGTCAGCATTTCCATAATAAAAACCAGTTTGTGAGATCTGAGAGCTTTGAATGTCTCACACTGTACAATCTCAATTCAGGAATGCTTGCCAAAAGAGAGTTAGCTCCCTGTTTGCTCAAGAAAGCACTTCAAGCACTGCTATTACTTCAAATAGCCCTGGTCCCAGCTTACTTTGCATAAAAAAACCTTTGCTTTAATAAAATGCCGCTTTTTACTGTTATTAAACATAAGATCTATATTTTTCTTTTTTTTTAATGGAATGTCATTAGTTACCTCCAAGAAACAACTCTGGGAGCCTCTTGTGTTCTTAGTGTTGCAGTCAGCTGATGACCCAGTTATCACAGCAAGCAAAATCCAGCTACACGGCAACACAGCTGCTGTTTCAGATAAGAGCAGATGTGAGACCTCCCAGCCTGGCTGGCATTGGCAGCTCTTTCAATTCTGTTTTTATTGTAAAATTTTAATGCTGTCAGGCTCTTCCAGGCAGATAACTGCATTGGCATAGACTTATTATGAGTTGGTAGCTGTGGCCTGTCTGTTATAAAGGCCCTCAAATTTATCTTTTTTTTTTTTTAGTTGCGTTTAGGTCTCCATAGACACAAGGTTTAAACCCTGGTAGATGTGCATAATATCTCTAAGAACACTGAATTTGTATTTTGAGAGTTCTGATTGATCTTTTGATGTTTTCATGTAGTTGAGCAACTGATGACACCTTACGTGGAAACCATGAATGTCAGAAAGATGAAAGGATTTTCCCATTGATCTCTTCTGTGTTCAGTATCCAGAATAGTTGGTGCTTATCCTGTTTGTCCAGTGGCAATATTTATAGTCTGCATTCTGCAATTTTTGTTCCACACGACCAAGACAGTAGTCTGTCTACTAACAGATAGAGAATACAGCGCAAATTAGGGATATAGTGTCTACAATTAAAGTCAACAATAATTTAAAAGGTTTATCTGTTAACATGCTTTCTGGACAGTACTTACCAGTTATTAAAATATTCTTGCTCCTTTTATAAGTTTAATTTATGTGTAATATCATGTTTGCATTATCTACGTATCATATATCATGGTTGCAAGTTACACATAAGAACAAAGACTATGTTTAAGTGAAATGTGAGATTTCATAGTCTTATGTCTTGGACAGCTTTATCATTAAAGCCTGCAGTAATGTTGCTCTTTGATCAAATTGAATAGTAATACAAATGTGCACCTCATAATGAAATTTCAAACATTTATAGCTGAGAAAAGTTATTAAATGTGTTTTTCAGTATAGCTGATGATAAGATAATGTATAAAACATTAGTCAAACTTCTAATTTTTTAAGGTAATACACAGCAATTACCAGAAATAGAATATTTTGCTGTATCAGCTGTAAAAATGCTACTTGAAAATGTTGGGGAGAGTGGGGGGAAGGGGACATTCCACATATGTGTGAATAAATTACCGTGAGAGAGAAATCTCTTGTTAGCATCCTTAGGAGATTACCAAACTAATCCCAGAAGGCTGTCTGGTGAAAGGTTAGCTGCAACATATAAGCATTTGAGCTTTAGTGCTGACTGTAAAGGACTGCTGATCATGACAGAATGTCTTTGCTTGGGCCATACTCAAGGCGGAACTTTGTCGTAATTTTTAATGATGATGGTGCTGTCTTTGAAATGGTGGGTCTGTGGTGTTATTGCTCAATATCTATGTAGAAGTCACTAAAAGTTGCTTTTCATTGAATAGCAATGCATAGCAAGTTAATTATAGAATGTAAATTAGAGCTATTTTTTAATTTTGTTAACTAGCATTCTATTTACAGATTCTTCAGTGATATGTTAATTTGAATTAGAACTGTTGATAAAACCGAGGTGATGGAATGAGACAGTTACTTGTGCATCTTTGCTTTGGATTCTAAAAGGTGTTGGATATAGGAGATAGTTTGACTGTTCCAGATGAGTTCACAGAGGAAGAGAAAAAGACTGGACAGTGGTGGAAGCAGCTGTTGGCAGGAGGAGTGGCTGGTGCTGTCTCCCGGACAGGTACAGCACCATTAGATCGCCTTAAAGTGATGATGCAGGTGGGTGCAATGTCCAAGAACTTTTTGGTTTCCAGTGCATCAGTTCAGTATCTACATTCTGGAGGTCTAGTTATGTTTTGACAATTTCCATGTTTTGTGTTAATGAAAATTGTCTTTTCCATAGTCATGTGGACAAAAATGTAAGCAAAATATTACAGTACTTGTGCCACTAAAATAAGATTTTTTTCAATAGTGGATGTGGCTTTACTAGTTGATATATTTAATCAGTTTAATAGTGATTACTTTTATAAGCTAATCAGAGCAGTGTTCTTTACTGTGACTTTGATTTTTTTAATTTATTTTTTTTTTTTAGGTTCATGGTTCAAAATCAAACAAAATGAATATAGCCAGTGGTTTCAAGCAAATGTTGAAAGAAGGTGGTGTCCGATCCCTTTGGAGGGGAAATGGTGTAAATGTTGTGAAAATAGCTCCTGAAACAGCTATTAAGTTCTGGGCTTATGAACAGGTAGGATGATAAATCAGGAATGGAAACAATGGTAAATAAAATATTACATCACTCTCACTGTTCATTATTTGCACTGTTGAATTATATAGGAGTTCTTGTCATGGTTGGGGATTTTGTCACAGTAATTTAGGGTGACTTTCAGATCTAAAATAGTCTATTCCATTAATAGAATACTTAGTATTAGGCAGATTTTGCTATTGTATTATAAGTAGTGTACATAAACTAAATCTGTCATACATTTTAAACTGTCTTCCAGTCTGCATGGCTTTGTATGAGCCCTGCATTAATACCTAGATTGTTCCTTCAAAGTGACAACAACCAAAAACTTAGCACATTATGTGAGCTGAACCTACACAGGATTCATTTAAAGTCAAATATCACAGTGCTATGATGCTCTCAGCCTGGATTTCAGAGTTATATTTACCTCTGAATCAGCTTTAAGCATCATGTTAAGGCCTAATCCTCCTTTGGAAAATGAACTCCCATTCTGGTGTATTTAAATGAGCTTTATTTTTCCTCTGTGGGGCTTGCTAGCGCTTCAAGTAAGTCTGAATGAAGGTACTGCGCATTTCTGTACAACTAGGAAATAAAAGCAACAAAAATCAAATAAACTTGGGGATATTGCTAGACTGAAGTGCAGATTTAGGTACCATAGAGTAATCTTGGGCACATTATTCTTTACTCTTATTCAGCCTTTCGGGAGTTGACGATGCATTCTTGCATGATGGTGTCTCTGCCTGGCAGGACACAGTATATAGAGCTCTCCAAGTGCCTCTGTCAAATTGCCAGTTGATCCTTGCAGATCCAGTTTTCCAACCAAAGAATGCAAGGAGTTCGGTTCCAGTTTGTTTTCTGGGGTCCATAGTGAGGGTACCCTGGAGTTGACTGTGGAACACTCGACAATACTGGGGGTGACTGAGGTGTTTAATGTAAAGGATTCTTGTAGGCTGGAATGTTTATTGTATTCTGGAGAATTACAGAGCTGCAGTGAGAATAGTTCTAAATTTGTTTTGTTAGTAAATGTAACTGTAAATACACGAAAAACTAAGTACAGCTTGAAAAGACATTCTGTACTGTACTCTTGCCTTTCATAGTAACTCTTGCCACTCCTAAAAAGCATGTGATGTTTATTTTATGTGTTTTAACTGTACAGTATAAGAAGATACTCACTAAGGATGATGGAAAGCTGGGCACTGTTGAAAGATTTATATCTGGTTCTTTGGCTGGAGCAACAGCACAAACTTCTATTTATCCCATGGAGGTAAGTAACAGATACCAAAGAGTAGCCAAATATTTACTTCATTTCCAAAGTAAACCCCATTTTGCTCTTGCAAATATTGTAAGGATTCCTTTCTAGTCTTATATCCTAATTTATTTTTACTTTGGACTTCCTTTCAGAGTTTCGTGCTAGGCATTTTAGAATATACTATGTTCTGATTGGTTCTTGTAATTTTTCCCTGTATTTGGCTGTATAATATTGTTTCATTAGTGAGACACAATCTTTATATTCCTTAACTACCTCTCTAAGTGTCATGCTTTTCAAAAAATTATTTTCTTCATATGCTTTGGTGTTCCCAGACCAGAAGTGGGATCTGTCGGTATGTTAATGCTCTCACTTGTTCCTTAGCTGATGCTTCATTGAATATTGCCCACACTGTTGCCTTCAAGCTGATCAAAAATATTGCTCTTTTAATCAAAAAGTCTAAGAATTTGTAAGCTAGTATATGGTTTTGTGTTGTGCTCTGCACTAAGGATAGACCTGAAGAAGCCTGCTGCTAACAAATACTTGCCAGAAATCATCACAAAGGAGGCTTAAAGCACCAAAATGCAAAGCAGTTCCAGAGAATTGAAAAAGCAGAGATATACTGTGTATATAAAATAGACTATAAAATAGGTAATTAAGGCTACTCTTTTTTCCCTTTTAGGTTTTAAAGACCAGATTGGCTGTGGGTAAAACAGGGCAATATTCTGGGATGCTTGACTGTGCTAAGAAGATTTTAAAAAGAGAAGGTCTAAAGGCTTTCTACAAAGGCTATATTCCTAATATTCTGGGTATAATTCCTTATGCTGGCATTGACCTTGCTGTTTATGAGGTGAGTTCAAGGTTCTTCACCCACAGGGTGGTTGGGCACTGGAACAGTTTTGCCAGGGAAGTGGTCACAGCACCAAGACTGACAGAGTTCAAGAAGTGTTTGGACAATATCCTCAGGCACACGGTGTGACTCTTGGGGATGATCCTGTGCAGGACCAGGAGTTGGACTCAGTGATCCTTGTGGGTCCCTTCCAGCTCAGCATATTCTGTGGTTCTGTGAGTTTAGATCACTGGATGCATGTAGTGTCACCAGTTACTTTACAAAAAGCGTAAATATTCTTTACAATGTCTGTATCATTACTTAGATTCGTAATATGCTTGTATTATTACAGTTGCCTTTGATTGAAAATAGACAAATGAGACTTTCCTCTAATGTTACTAGACTTCAATATTTCTGTTTGCCCCTCCTGCAGTAGTGCCTGTGCAGATGGGCTCTTACATGCAACAGTACCAAACAGGAAATGTTCTTAGACAGGATTATATAGACTTGACAGTACACTGTGCTTGCATACTAAACTAACTCTGTTAGACTGGAACATACCATTCTATAGTAAATATGGGCCTTAAAAACCTGATAAGATATTCATATTATGGTACCTATCCTGCATTTATGATAGTTAATATATTTTTTTGCCATTTTCTTTGATTTATAATTGGATTATATTAACCTGAACTTCTTGTGTGTCTGTGCATGTCACCAAAATTCTTTGTGGCTGACATGGTTGTTCTGAGGAATTAGAAAAACCTCTGTCTTTCTTTTCAAGAGGAACTGACACCTATTACACTCACCAGCAATGCTGAAAATATTTCATCTACCTTAGATGCTATGTGTTGCTTCAAAGTGGGTTAAATAACTCAGATACATAGAGTAATTTTTTTCCTAGTCTAGACTAATCAGCAGAATTGCTTGACAAATGTTTTCAAAACTGCATGAAATTCTTTTTCCCAATTTGCATCCTTTTTTCTGCATGAGGTGATGTGCATAGCTGAACAAGCTTTTGTGGCACCCCATGGGGTGCTGAGTTGGGTTTCCCTTCTTCTCTCCTCAAAGTATTCCGGGTCTAGAATGTGAGCACTGTTCCTGCTGCTGGATCTTTTAAGGATTTCTCTTCTAGGTACTAACTACTGTAGTCTGCTTTAAGTCCTTGCCTGTGTCATAAGGTGTGGACTTTAAAAGTCAGGGTGTAGGACTGGTGTAGTGAGATTGGTGCTTTTCAGGACTGAGCCCTTAAGGTCTGTTATGAATAAAGAAGTATTTGTTTACTTTTTTGAATGGAGATATCTTGTGTTACTATTTAATTTTATACCTTGGCAGCTCTTAAAGAGTACATGGCTAGAACACTATGCATCAAGCTCTGCCAACCCAGGTGTTTTTGTATTGTTGGGATGTGGAACTGCTTCCAGCACATGTGGGCAGTTAGCCAGTTACCCTCTGGCTCTTATCAGAACACGCATGCAGGCTCAAGGTGAGTTGTCTTGTACTGGAAATATATCTGTGTGGTCACATCAAAATTGTATCATTTGGAATAGCTGTAGCAGAGACATAGGAATAAAAACAAAAACAAAAACAAAACCAACCAAACAAACAAAAAACCCCAAAAAAACCCCAAAAACCAAAACCAAAACAAACTTGGAAAAACCAAGGACTTATCTAGAAAATTCTTCTTAATGTTGGTCTCTCCTCCCTCTTAGCCCCAACACTGTTGTTCTTCATACTTGATTCAAAAGTAACATTTTGGACACTGGTGCTCTATATAGTCTGAGAGCCACATTCCATACAAGACTACCAGACATAGAGCCCCTGTCACAGTCTGGGAGCACTTTTCTAAACTTTAGAATGTTCCCTAAATTTTAGATATTAAGTGGCAGGGCTTGCATTGTCCTGTGAAGGCAGACAACAAGGTTTCCTCTGGAGGACATTGCATAAAGACAGCTTCATAGTTGAGATTTTTATTTGATAGGTTTGTGCACTTAAGGATAGGAGCCTAGATTTCTAAAGGAATATAGATGGATAATGCTTTTCAGTGGGATTTTGACACAGGAATATCTCCCAAATGTCTGGGAATAAAAAGATCTCCTTTCAGTGGCCATAGGGGTGAATATCAGGCTCACCACCCAGGTATTTGATACTTGCTTGAGAAGTTTAATATTACTCAAACTGTTGTATAACACACTATATTTTTGTTCTAGCCTCAGTGGAAGGAGCTCCACAGCTAAGCATGGTTGGTCTCTTTCAAAGAATTATTGCTACAGAGGGACTCCGAGGACTTTACAGGGGCATAGCCCCTAATTTTATGAAAGTGCTTCCAGCTGTCAGCATCAGCTATGTTGTATATGAAAAAATGAAGCAGAATTTGGGAATAGCATGAAATGAAGGAAAAAGGTGAGATGCTTCTAATGTTGTTGGAAACACCAGAATAATAATGTTTTCCTCAAGTAATCTGCTCTCACAGTTTGAGGCAGATCTTCGTGGAGAGATGCTGCAACTTCTACTTTTGTCCTTAAGTGGGAAGAAACTTTCTTAAATTTTAGTTCACCATTTCTAAACAGATACCTATATTGCACTTTAAAATGTCACTGAGTTGAAAAAAAAATCAAGAAACTGTCTTTAAATCAACAATATGTTTTTATTTTTAGGAAATCATGCATATTTTGCTCTCTCTTTTTTTCATTTGTCTTTTCTAAATGTGTATTTGTCTTGGATCAAACCAAAGGTAGGAGAAGTTTATACTGCCTTGATACTGAATATATGAAAGTATGAAAGTGACTTTTTGTTCTGTCATGCTGCCTATACTCAAGCAATTCACAGGCAACATTTTGCATGCCTAGAAGTAAGCACTTTTGTTATTTTTGAAGACTGAATGTTAAGTTCGTAAGAAATAGGATCTTGGATACAGACAAGGATGGAGTTACACATTACTAGGTAGTCTATCACCTTTTATCTTCAGGCAGACCTTTTTTTTCTGTTAGTTAAAGAGCCTGACAAACTGCTGTTCCATGGTATCAAGATACCTCAAATGGATTTACACGGTATTTTTGTAATACAGTCAGTGATTTTGATAACTTGCTTCACTGGACCTGCTTTTCATTGCACCTGTAAATGTTAGCACCATTAACCATGGCAAGCTTTGGGTAACAGCTGCATGTTTTATTGGAGCATAATACACAGGAACAGAAAAGGCTTTGGTTATTATATCCATTCCATACAAGTGCAAGTTGCTGTTTAAAAGCAGGGTGGCAGATCCAGTATTAAGCTGGGTGGTGACTGTAGTACAGGCAATAACAGAGCTCTTCGTAGCTGCCTTGGGAAGAGAAATGCTTCTCATTTTGGACTTTCCATTCTTTCCCTTATTCAGAGAGCTGCAGTCCACTATGTGCTTTTAGCCACAGAGGATTGCGTTATTATGTAATGGTTTTACAGGTCTGTCATGCACAATAAATCCTCTTTCCCTCACTCTTCCGTGCACAGTGGCTGTGTGTGTGAAATTCAGACAGCGAAATACTGAAGTGTTTTGTCCAGGTGACCAACTGGCAGTGCTGATCTCAGGTGCCCATCAGATTGATGTTCATGTAGCAAGCAAAGCATGCATATAGACCTTGTTACTGCTTGAGAAACAGCTCCTTGTCAAAAAACAAAGCAGCACTTCCTCAATGCAGAAAGTTAAGCATTTCCAAGTACTTCCAAAGTGACTTTTTTTTATTTTTTTGAGGGGCACACATTTCAGTTGCCTTCAGGCCTGAACACTGAAATAGATTAATAATTATTACTGAACTCATTTCTTAGGCTTTTTCTGCTTTCTGCAATGTGTGGTGTCTTAATCTTGGTAAATTCAAGATTATACTTACCTTGACCTTCTAAAAGCAACTGCTCTTAGACCACTTCCTGAAATTGGATTACCGAAGGAAGAACTTTGTTCCTTTAAGGTCATCAAGGGTCTCATTTTTAATTCTTTTTCTTGGGGGGTGGGTTTTTTGGTTGTTTGGGGTTTTTTAAACAAACAAATAAGCAAGCATAAATAATTGCCTGAACCTCCCTTGTTCCACATACTATTTGGGCCATATTTTGCAAACAGCAGTCACACGTAAATCTGTGATCAGTGCTTCCGTGGCTGCTGTTTATTCCATAAACTGATATATAACAACTCCATAAAACCTGTATTATAAAATGTTGTTTTCATCAGATTTCAGAAAATGGCAGCTCTAGCTGTGTATTTTGGCCTTCCCTTTAGGGAAACCTTGGACTTTGCACTTTTTTAAAAAAAAACCAAAAAAACCCAAAAAATCCAAATCATTCATATGTATAATGCCTTTCTAATCTGAGTGTTTCTTGGTTTTGCCAATATTGTTGTATCTTTGTGGGATTTGTGAGATCAATTGCTGATCATTTTGTTTGACTGTGACCAATGAGCAAATGTATTGTGTGTGTGTGATGTAAAGATGACTTTAGCAGTTTCTATCTTCTAGACTTCCTCCATTTTGTTTATAGTGTGCAAGTGCCATTATGAGTATTGAAAATTATGGTGATCTTTTCAAATGTTGAAAAGATGGGATGTTTCAAATTTGGTTTTTCATTATGTGCCTTGATAACGACTGTGTTCAATTGTGTATTCTTTGTCTCTTAAATATATGACCTTTTTAGCTTTATAAAACTACCAATAAATCTTTGTTTCCTTATCTGGCTGGAGTGTGCTGATGTGGTTTTTTTCACGGTCTGATAGACAGATCATCATCTGTCTTCTTTCTTGCATTATATGCATAACACTTAATGTCAAAAATGAAAGTAATTTATCTAAAAATAAGTTTGAGACTACCCTATGCTTTACTGTAATGTTGTTATTTGAAAACCTAGTTTGAGATTAGTCAATTGTCATCCTGTTTAAAACTCTAGCTGTCTCATTGCTCAGTGGGAGATCACATAATGTTTACTATTTTTGCTCATTCATTGAACATTATTACACCATGATTTCTTCTGTGTCTGTTGCGTGACAGAACTCATAATAACCTGGGACAAATGTACTTGCTTGTATTCTTAGTGTTGATCTCACTTTGTTGTTAATCTTACCTGTTAGTCATAGGATCAATATAAAATCTTTTCAAGGTAATTGACTTAATTTATTCTGCATGTGTAGCATGGCTATGCTACTAAAAGCATGCTGGCAGCCAGCTTTGAAAACTCATGAGTTTTTCACACCAATCCTTCAAATATTAAAGACGATTGTAAACAAATTAGGGAGGCTTTTCTTGTCCGTGATTGCTGCAAATGCAGTTCTTGTAACATCAGATTTAGAAGTTTGCTTTTAAGTAATGAAAGAGGTAGATGTGCAATGTGTGATTCCTGACTAAATGAACAATCTGACATCCAGTTCCACTCGAGGCAAGAATGCTTTTTTTAACTGGAAATTCTCTGCAAGAAGGGCCCAGAAGGGAAAGGAAAAGCTCATTTGTTTTCACTTCAAGATATATGTGGGGTGTGACTGCTATTCAGTAGCACTAACACTAGAAAATGCTGCAGAAAAGGCATGGAATTTAAAATAGGGCTGCCAGTGCGTGCCTTTCCCTCTTGACTGTGGTGGGCTTCCTGGCAGGATATGCCTCCTGCAGCAGTTGCATTCCCCACAGTGGCCCCAGCCCAGGCCCAAGCTGCCTGGCACACACCTGGGAGCTGAAAGGCCACAGTGAACTCTGTGTGCTAAAACCCTCTTGCCAGCTTTCCCTTCTGCTAAAGAACTGCTGCACTACCCAGGTGAGACTGGGTCGTGGGCCTGCCTGATGCCCAGATTAGCCTTCAGAGGCCCAGGTTGAACGACTTGTGTTCTTTACTGCCTTGTTTCACACCTCTGAGCTAGGTGCACTTGTTAGAGTGTGGCAGGATGTATTTGTGACTTTCTTTTCATGTCTTTCTAATATTTGCCCATGAGATGAGATATGGCAGTAAATGCAGTGCAGTGTGGGATGTTGCTACACAAGAACTACGAAAATATCAATGATGTCTTAACCTGCAGGCTATTTGCTGTGCAAGGAAGTGTGGTTTTTAAATGCTTCCCCTTCTAATATTGGACTGGACTTTTAATATAAGTCTTTTAAGACTTATATAAAACAAGATACTGGTCTAAACTGTATTTTTTGGAGAACGTAATTGGTAAGAACTGGCTATTCAACACAGTAATTTTGAAATATTGACAGTCTTGCTGTGTGAATTATGTTTAGCTTCTAAGCCCTCTTAGTGTCCGAAAATGTGTAGAAATATTTATTTTTTGTCCATATTTGTGCAATTCAGGGTAAAAATTGTCTGTGTTCTGGCAACTAACTAAATGCTTGAGTACTGTGCACCTAAGCTCTTAACCTTTGCATCTGTTTTGCTAAAAAGCTAACAAAGGAGTCTAGTATGTACTATATAAGTGTATGAAAAAACCCATAGTGTGTATACACCTGCATACATATTTACATATATTTATGCGCATGGACACATATAAAACCTTTTCTTCTCTGCACCAAGCTTGCACATCTCCTTTGTGCAGTAGCTGGAGCAGCTTCCAGAATGGTCTTTTACTTGAACACTCTTGGAGCAGTGAAACTGCTGTCCCTGCAGACCTTACTCCTGCAAGCTGAAAGTATGAGATCAAAGAGAAGTAGTCAGTAAGTTCACTTACATAATGTGTCAGTACTACTCATGCTAAAATCCAGAATGGTTTTGTCCCCTATAGGCTCATGTAAAGCAAATATCTAGTGCCTGTCCCTTTGAAGTAGGTGTCAGCAAAAGCCATTAAGTTGAAGATGGAAGTACAGTAGATGAACTTTTGGACAGGTACTCCTGCCATCTTAAACTAAACCTTTTGCTAATATATTTGCCCTGTAGTTTAGCTCTTGCTGAGGCACTGATATAGAAGCACTTGTGCTCTCTCCAAAGCAAATGCCATGGTTTTTAATTGTTACTAATTTGTGTTGTGCATGAATCAGTCTCTCCCCAGTGAGCCTTAACAACCCCTCTCCTCTGCCTGGCCTGGCTCAGACTGAATTCGAGCAGTGCCATCTACTGTCAAGTTGTAACTCTGATTTGTGAGGGGGAATGGCTGTTCTAGGCTGAACGTTTGAGTTCAGTACTTGGACTTAATCTTGACAGCAAAGGAAAACCAGTTTATAACAGTGCAGGATGAACCCAGCTGAGCCATGTTTTTATCACAGAATAGAATTTTTTGGGTTGAATTGCGTTAGCCTTGGCAAAGGGTCTTTGTGATGGCATGTCCCTGCAGCCTTCCCCGTGCCGTAGTACCTTGTGTGATGCAGGCTGGTAATGGGGCCATTTTGCTTTCCCTTATTAAACCAATTCCTCAGATTTAACTGGCTTACTGTGTAGATGCAGCAGCCTCTGCCTGTTTGATACCAATGCATTACATTGATACTGCTTGTACTGAGGATTTGTGTATGTTTGCATGGCTCTGTCTGGGCCACTACCAGGTTAACATAGCATATAGCTTCATGGATTTTCAAGTCCACACTCTAAGCTCTTCTTTTATGACCTCCCCTGATAATTGCAGGCCAGTTAACTTCATCAGGTTGCTTCAGTGTGTGCCTGAATCTGTCACATTCCTTCCAGTGTAAAAATCCTAACTAAACCTTTCAAATAGTTTGGGCCGGGCAATAGTTGACTAAAGGAGGAGAAGTTCAGAGGCTGGGTTACTGCAGGGGTGTTTTAATAGGACTTGGTTTGCAAATAGGATTTCTGAGTAATCTTGGTGGTACAGATTACTGTCTCAATCCAGGCAGTAGCTCTAAAGCCATCCTTCTTAAAATAGATGCATATAAAAAGTGTCACCTTTGCCGCATAAATGCTAAAGCTAGCAGTTCACATTTTGATGGATCTCAAATGTAAAAGTTTTTACTGTCAGCTGAAAGGTTGTCTGCAGTATATAGGGAAGAGCTACATTTCAGAATTTCTTTCCCAAGTTTGTAGCTTCTTATTTCTCACTAACTGGATAGATTTGCAAAGGTTTCACTATGGAAGAAAGAATGAGATATAACTGCAAATTTTGGTAGTGATGAGGAAGGATATAAAAATCTGATTCATCCATCACCACAGTTATGTTGTTCATAGCAGAAGTAGCTGAAATTACTCTTTATGGGTTAGGAAAAGGTTGCGCTGCATGGGTGGAAAACTCCTGGACTCCCCAAAACTCCATGACTTGCTCGTACAAAACCTTCTGGGATGGCAGCAATATGTAACTTAACCTCGTTAAATGTCTGTACTAATGAATTAGTGACAATGCACACATCTGATCTATCTGCTGCATAAATGTTTAATTTTGCTTTTACCAGTCAGCCAGAGTTTGGCAGAAGATTGGTTTCTGTGCAGCAGAGAAAAAGATGCAAGTGTGGTGTTATATTTCTCCACAGGGAATTGGAGCTGGAGTAGGAGCACTTCTGAATCAGTCATGACACTGCCATTGCCTTGAAGTTATTTTGGCTTAGACATCAAATATTGCTCACTGGTTCCTTAAGGAGTATCTGGTTTTAGTTTGCTTCTCCAGTCTTCTGTGCTTTCTCTATACTAGAGAAAAAAGGGATAAGGAAAAGATTTATTTGGTATTCTCACTTGCTCCTGCAGACTTGTACTCAATGCCCATTCCTTGCTGCAAGATATTTACTGGGCTGTAATTTAATGGCACTCATCCTTTCCACAGTATGACATTTTGATGGGAAACAGTGTGATCCTGCAGATAAGAGAGTCTTGCAGATGGAGATGTTCATCTCAGTTCTGCTACTGATCTTATGTATATCCTTTCTCAGCATCTCTGGTCCTGGTATTTTCTTGTCTTGTATGCGTTAACCTCTCCAAGACTGCCATCATGCTGTGATGGTTCAGTGCGTAGTCTGGGCTTGTGCTATGATACAAATAATATTCTGATTAAAAATTAAGACCTTGGCCTACAGCAGTGCTTATTAAAGTACTACACACTTTATTGGTGGAGATTTTTCTATTGGTTTGGTAATTAAGGTAATACACAATGTGAAAAGAAACCTTATGAAAGCAGGAAGGTAATCATATTCTAAAAAAAGTTGATTGCCAAAGCCGCCTGCTGGGATAAATTAATATTAAAGATAGTCTTTCATCTCTAAAAGGAAATTTGGCTTCCTGCCTGATTATTATTTTCAGCCTTTTCTTCTAGTTTATTTTTAATTGGCAATAATGTTTCTCACCCTAATATTGCCATCTCTAAACGCTGCAAGTTTAGTACATCTTGCTGTCTTCTCAGAGAACACTGAGAACCCACCGAACTCCAGTAGTGAATTCTGGTTTTAAAGAAAAAGAGAAGTGCAAAACTACAGAGCCTAATGATTTAAAATATTTTGATTACTTGAACTTCTGCCTTCTCTCTCTGGAAGTACTCTCAGCCCTTGGAGAACACACGTGGATTGACGGGTCGTCTTGTGCTCTCCGAGTCACAAATAATAATATTCGGTTTTTACGCAGGTCTTTCCATGCTGGAGCCTGGCAGTGTTGAAGGAGAGTGGGGCAGCGCCAGCAGGAGCCACTTCTCCGCTCTTTTTCCTTGTTTTTTTTCCCTGTTTTTTGCTGTTTGTTTGCCCTCCCCGGGTCAGGGCGGAGCGGGCGGCAGGGCCCGCGCGGCCCAGCAGGGGGCGCCCCCCGCCCCTCCGGTCCAACAGCTCGGGAAGGGCCGGGAAGGATGAGGAGGATGAAGGTTGGGAAGCTGCTTTTAAGTGACCCGCAGGAAAGATTTGAGCCGCAATGTATCTGCCTTTGCGGCCGTCTGCCGTCGTCAGACTCTGTGCGTGCAGGCGGCTGTACCGCCAAGGGGGGAAGTGGGCAGGAGGGGAGGGGAGCGAGGGATGGGATCGAAGTGAGCAATGAAATCCGAGGCTGAAGGTCAGAAATTTTTTTCCTGACAGTGCAGAAATCTCCCCCAGGGATTCCTATTGCTTGAGACGCTAATTAAAAATAGAATAAATAAAATCTATGGCAACATTTATCAGAGACAGTCCTTTACTGCTGTAGGTCACTTAGGACTGCAATAAGCATAAAGACAAAAGGGTTTCGATTGCCCTTTAGGAGTCGGCAGGACTGTGTATTTCATGCCCAGAATCTTGATTCTGTTGGGATTTTCTGCTGGAGCTTGAGCACCTAGGAGCCTGAGTTAAACAGACTAGAGCCTAAATGAAGTATGTAGGCAAATGCAATGGTTCAAATAAGCATTCCAGGCTGAAATCTGGTGTTCTGGCTGACCACAATAACTTCTCATGAGAATGTCTCAGTGAATAATTGAATATTTTATTCTTCCTAGTTGCATTTATTTTAGTAAATTCTATATGTTCATCTCCTTTAATTTCCCATTGTCCTATAAGAAATAGGTTAAATGGCCTTTAAGATCCCAGAAGTTCTGAAAGTTTCCCAGATGCTAGAAGCTGACTTTCATGTGGCTTGCTCCATGTAAAGATACTAGGGCTGGACTTCTCCATGAAAGCTGTGTGGTAAAAAGCCAATGCTCAAGGCATCTCTATCCCCAGAAGTTGTTGCTCTGTAGAACTATTTGAAACTTTTAATTACAAGCTCTTTATTTAACTTTCAAGTATATCTTGTTAATACTTGGAATATATGCAAGGGATTTATAATGCACCTGTTGAGAATGGGCCTTACTTCAAAAATTACTCAAATTCAACAAAAGTGGTTCTGTCTGGAAGTTGCTTTGCAGAAAGGGGAAGTTACCTCTCATGTCCTCCCTAAGCAAGCTTCAAGTTTGAAATTCAAAGTAACTTGATGGCTTTCAACTTGCTTGTATGAAATCATTCAAGTGCCTCCTTAGGGAGAGGATGTCATGGAAAAAGCATTCCTCCATGCACTGAACTATCCACAGGAGTGCTGTCCCAGAGCCTCAGCAGGACATCATGGTGGGAATAGGTCTAGAGCATGAGCTGTTTCCTCACAATTAGCACTGCTTTCCGTCGGTTGAAGTTCAAGAACCTTCTTAGAGGCTTCAGGAAGACTTAGAGCATGAATAGCCAGCATGGGAATAAAGGTTATTATCCTGTATTCTTGAAGCACTTTGTCCCCCATTGCAGGCTGGTACATTAGGCAACTGCCTGCTCTCTCAGTTTTTTGAGGCATTTGTGAATTTGCTTATAAGGGGTTGAAGTGTTCTGCACGTGTTTGAGACTTAACAGAAGGGGTCAGTGCTGAATGTACATAGACAGTGATCAGTTTGGTACAAAATAAGAGAAACAGTTTGTAAGGGGATTTTACTTTTTATCAGTTATACTTTTAAAACTATTGATCTGCCAGAGAGTGTTTTGAGGTTTTTTCCATTTTTAGGGATGGCATATTTTGATACGTCACTGTCTGATAATAGAATTAAGACATAAGCGTAGTTCAGCTTCAAGAGTTTAAATCAGTAATAAATATTTAATTCAGTTGTCTTAAACTGTCAAAGTGAGGAAATACACAGTGTTCGAGATTAAACTGATAGCTCATGTTGTTGAACCTCAGTTTGCAGTTGTATATCAGTATCTAAATATAAAGTGTAAGGTCTTAAAGTCCTAGTAGAAAAACTTGAAACCTGCAATAGAGGCATAAAGAAGAGATGTAAAATTGGGGGCATTTTGACTAACATGTTTAATTTCTGTATAGTTCTATAGGCAATTTGCTTTCAAAAGTGCTCATTTTAAGAGACAGAAAATTAACATCTGCCAGCAGGTATCAAAGCTGAGAGGATGAAGCAGCCTTTCTCTTGTATCTGTATACATACAGACATTCCAGTGTTTTTATTTAAGCTGCTTATCTCTTGTTAATTTCTCACAGCTTTTCCTAAGGTGTCAGATGTTTTCCCTTTCTCGTGAAACAGGCACATTTCATTCACTGTGTTTTAAAATTTACTAGGCACCTTGGGAAAAGATGTCAAGCACTAAAGCAAAATGTGTTCAGCACCTTGTTTGTCCTTCAGTAGGCACTGGCCTTGTGAAGCAATGTAACCTAAGCCAAAAAAAATTCCTTTTTCCTGGTGCCTACAGTGTGCTCTCTCTGGGGATGAGTCCAAGGGCTGAAAAGTCCTTTCTTTACACACTGGCCCTGCTCAGATTGAGTCACTTTGAGAGAGTCTGGATGGCACACAGATTGTTTTTGTGTGTGAAAAATACATGAGTATTCCCTCAGGTATTAATTAATGCAGTTCTTAGTTATTGAGAACTTCAAGTAAAAAATAAGAGCATTCTCAGACAGTATTCAAATGTACCTGTTATATCTAGTTATTTGGTCACACTCCTTATAAATATCTGGCCAACAATTTTTTTCCTTCCTTGCTACACTCCTGTAACTACACTGTACCTTTGTAATGGGGGGAACTTTTTGCTTTTAGTTTTCCTTAACTGATTGTGAAGTAGGAGAATTTATTGTCCATTTCTATTCACAATAATTGAGTTTGTGATTTTTAATTTGCTGGGGTTTTTTAGCTGTAGTGGTGAGGTAAAGAGGAGGAGCTTGAGCAATCCCCATTCTATCATGCTTTAAATACTGTATTTGGTAATTAATTTAATCAGTAAACAGCAGGAGACTGACATTTTTTGGGAAGTTTCTCAAATGATAAAAATAGTTAGATAAATGATAAAAATAGTTAGAACTGTATCTCTCAGGATAGTACTAATGAGCCTACAGATTGGGTAGGATAAAGACGTGCACCAGCTTTGTGTTTTCATGCTCTACATAGTATATGTGATGCTCTGGAATGAGGATCTGAGAAAAACAAGGGTCATTGACTAGAAATTTATTGCATGTGAAGGAAAAGGATTAATTGCTTCTGGTTCTGATTTTCAACTTGACCTCCACAAAAGGAAGGTCCCTGTAGCATCTCAAATCGTGTAATGAAAACAGCTCTTCTCCTTCATTAGTGACAATATAGTCATACGGCTGCATTGAAATAAATTCTGAAAGCTAAGTTTCTCTTGTCTCTGCATTTGCTCTTGGAGTTTCTGGGAGCTCAGACAATGGAAATTAACAGTATCTATGTTTTTTCTGCACGGAGCTGGCTCTTTTGACATAGATGCTGCAGCAAAATGGTCAAATGGGTTCTGAACAAACCAGTTTTTACTGCAGGGAGTGACTAGCTCGAAAGCAGTGCTGTTAATACCAGTTTGGGTGGGAAAGAACTTCTTTGGTACGTTGTTCCTATTTTCAGTGAAACAACAGGAGCATTCGACTTGCCTTTCCTATCACGATATGAAAGCAAAATACAAAACTGTGTGCACACTGGCTATTGCTTAGGAAATACTAAACAGCAAAACAATGTTGTAACTGTGCTACAGTTTCAGAGAAGCACATGTGAATAGCTTGTTCATATTTGGAGATTTACCCTAGTTGCATCAATATTTAGTGATGGTGGTATGGATCATAAAACCTATTAACCTTCTTCTGCACACACAGCATACTCATGCTAGCAGTTCACATGGCATTTCCAGATAATTCTGTGCATAGTGGCCTTGCAGGTGCAAAAGTTCTGCACGGTAGCACCATGAGCAAAAACAGAATTAATTTTTCTGCAACAGATCCAGAATAATTTTGGTAGAAAGTTCTGAATAATGCAAGGCAACAGAATGTTTCAGATAGCAATTATATCTTGCTTCTATCTGAGAAATTAAAATGTGAGAAGAAACATGTAATCCAGTGCTTAACATATTAATTTAATGTGAACTATTTTTGAAACTGGGTGACAAGTCATAGATAACGGTGATCAATACAGTACTTTTGATGAAAAAAACAAATTTCCCTGGTACGACACCACTTCTTGCATTGTTGTAGCAGCCCTTAAGCTAGGAAGCCCCATAGCTGAAGAGAAAAAGGCATGATGTAAGGAAAAGAAATTATCTCTCTAATTTCTTTTTTAAACCTCTGTGTTTCAAACTGAGGTTATTTCAGTCTCAGTGTTCAGACAAGCCACCTGATGTTTGTTGAGTCACATGTGAACATGAGTTTTGAATTTAACTGCAAGTTACAATTCAAGGTTGTCTGGTTACTTACTTCAAGTAACATTTTTTTCTTTAAAGTCAAGGTTGAAGAAATTAATTTACTCCTGGTTCACATAGCAGCTGCCTTCAGCTTTTTATCAAATATATGGTGTTTGAAGACTGTCAGTGGAAGCCTCCCTGATGCTTGTGTCAATCTGTGGAATTCAAACTTTTCTAAAAATAATTGCTTCTAACCCGCAGAAAATATTTTAAAATGTAGCCGGTGTGCCACTTTCTTGAGTGTTGTCTTTCCAGCCAGCTTTCCAGGCGAGTATCATCACAAAGGTCCTGCACATTGGTTGGCTTTCTGTCAAGGTAAATATTATCACTGGGAATTAGGAGTAAAAACATGGGAACCAACATAGCTGCTCCTTCATTTGAGCCATGTGATTGTGTCACTTAGCTCGACATCTATTGCACAGTGCTGGTGGGATCTTGAGGTACATCTAATTAGAGTTAAATGAGGCAGACATTAAACACTTGCAGTGTTTGTTTGATGTGCACTATTGATCTGATAGCAGTTGCCTGGAGAGGGTTTTACAAGAAACAGATATAAACAACATTGCTATCTAACTTCTTCAAAATGACCGTAACTATGAAGGTGAAGTTGAGAGTGAGTTCAAGATGTGCTTTCTTTGGTTGTATTTGCCACATCCTTCCCTCAGGTGATGAAAAATAGGTATATTTAAGTAGTTATATCTCTGTGTCTTGACAGTATAGATGATGTTCAGAGATAGACAGAGATAGACACTACACATCTGGTGAAAGTTTTGCTCAGTGAGGAGAACTAAAATGCCACTAAATAATAACACTATGAAAATAATAACATTTTGAACTCTTACACTGCTTCCCATCTGTGCCAAGCCATCAAGTTTTCCGAAGGTATTTTCATTAAAGGGCAAAACTGGCTTAGGTTGTTACATTGTATAGCAGACAGGGATTTTGGTGGGTGGGGAAGTTTGATAACTCTCCCAAAGTCACAAGGGAAGTTGCTGACCACCAGGAATAGAAGCCATGCATGCTGACAGCCAAGTCTCTGTGAGCCACAAGACCATCCTTCCTCCTGCACGCAGGGAAGCACTGGCATGAAAGGGAAGTACTTTCTGTGGTTTTAGAGAGGCCTTTCCGGTGATTCTGACATTATCAGCAGAAGGACACAAGGTTTTTATGTGAAGGTTTGACTGCATGGCTCAAATTATTTTGTAACTCTGGCTGCTTTCAAACTGGACTCATTTCACGAGGGTTGGCTAAATATTCCCCGTGCAGGAAGAAGGCCAAAGATTAATGTGTCGTTTTTGGAGAGAGTAATTGTTGAAGGGACTAATGGGGAGGGGGGGGGAATCCACATAATGCCTGTCCATCCTGAGGTGTGAAGCCCTTGGGTCTGTTGCTGTACCAGGCTCATGTGCAAAGGAAGAGCTTGTAAGACTGGCAAGAAGAAATGTTCTTTAATGCCAGCTTTTAAATCTAGCTCTGGCATAAGACATGGATAAGATATATAAATTATGTTCAGCTATTTATTTTATTAGCAATTCTCATATACTCTCATTTTTTTCATAATTAACACCACTTACCGATTTTCAGTAGTTATTTGTAAAGCCATCTTATCTCCCTCCACTCTCCTTTCAGGCTGCACTGATAGTAATTCCAGCAAGAACCAACAGTGTAAGTACTAACACTATGTAAGCCAGACTGGAGAAATAGCAGTTAACACTCCAGAGCAGTACTTAGAGAGTCAGCTGCTCACTAGCCCGGGTCTTGCTGGGTGGATGCAGCTGAACTGTTTGTGATGGGGAGGGAGAAGGCAAGGAACACAGCCCTTCCTGCCCCACACCAGGGAATGGGTGCTGCCCTGGGGGGTGGTGATTGTGGAGAAATACCTTTTCCTTCCTCTGATAATTTCACCAGAACTGTGGGTTAGATTTTAGAAGTGTCAGGATGGCTTTTGCAGAGCCTGGTCATGGCCATATGCTAGGCTGTATTGATATTAAAAATTGGCTAGTTCGTATTTCTGGAATTACTGGAAAGACAATAGTAAAATAGCTTTCTCTAGAACTTTGTTTGTCCACATAAATGTTTTGGTAGATGAAGGAAGTTATTTGCCCTCTTGTGGTATATTAAATAAACAGTGTGATTCTGCAGTTATTCTGTACTGTCATTTTGGAATAAGGTGGGGATGATTAAAAGAAGTGGCGTTTAGTCATCTGACAAAATACACTTTTCTGGGACATGAAACAGAAGGCAAAAAGATAACAAACTTAAAATAATTATGTAACATTAATGTTACAATAGTGGCCAAAAACCATGGCTAGGTTGGAGGTCCAATAGCTTTAGGTGTTGTGCAAACAGTAAGTAAACATTTCTGCCTTTAAAAGCTTACTAATGCCAAGAGTTTTTTTAGACAAGTCTTCTGTGAGTACAGAGAGGTTTCCTGCTCAGATATGACTTGCAGTAGTCATCTTGAAATTGTGAAGGAAGCACAAACTAGAGTAAGTGCAAATGAAAGTTGAAGAAACTGGTGGAGAAAATGCATTTATGGAATAAAAAGCCAATAAGCACAAAAAAGTGCTGAGCACAACTTGTTTAAATGGAAACTTAGCTTATATAGCAGCTGGTAAGATCCCGAGGCATTTCAATTCCCAAATGTACATCATACTCTGGTTGGCACTGCAACTTCTGATGTGGGAGTCCACCAAGTTTTCTCTGAAACAGGCTGAGCACTAAGGTACATAACCCCCCACCAAGCTCCACTGTGATTTTATTGCAGTGAGAGAAAAGAGACTCTGCCAAGTACTTAGGCCCAGATTTTTTGCATGTTAGATCCCTGAGTCTTAATTTCTCAGTTCTGCAGTCTTTTAATAGTGAGTTTTCGATATCTTACTACATTAAAAAAAAAGTAATCTGTGCCTTACTGCATCAAATTGGATTGATATTTACATATGTCCCCTTCTGGCAGCTTTTCTTCTGTTAATGTGGCTCTGATTAGCTGTAAAAGATTGAAGAGATATTCTTGAGATAGGTTGTTCCTAAGGGCTGCTCTGATGCTTATCCTCTTATAATATGGCACAGCTTGGAATGGCAATTTGCTCTTGGAACAGGTTGACCAAGGATCAGCTGCAGTATTAAAAGATTAGTACCCAATAATTTTCAGTGAGCTGTTCTGTAATAGACTCAGCATGTTGATGTGGATTTTCAATGTTTGAATGTCTCCTTTACATAACATTTTATTTCAAATCTAGCAAAAAAAAAAATTCCCTGTATTCTATGAATTTACACTCTGCTGTTAAGAAACACTTTGATTTTAAACTTTGTAATTTATGTAATGATATCCATGTTTGGACATCTGTGCTCTAAGAAAGCAAACAAGCCACTCTTAACTAATATGTTGCTGTGCTACCAGCCAGAACAAATGAGAAATATATGGACTCAGTAATAAGGAAATCAACCAGTTAATTTGTTTTCAAGGATTATTATCATGATTCAATCTTACTTATTAATGACCTCTGTACGTACAAAATCGAATACAGCTGTTGTAACAGTGTTTGTATTTATCTAGTGACCCTGCTGTAAGCCCCTATCACTGATAGCATTACAGATCCACTTATATCTTTTTCCAAAGTGCTTAGCTGCTACATGATCAAACTGATTTCTAATGAACCCAAGACTGTATTCTGTGCCAGTAGAGAGTTAGCAAAACTCAGAAAATCTTAAGAAGGTTGTGTGTAGTCTAAATGCACTGTCTCAAGGAATCTGAGAGAAAATGAACTTGTATCTTTAGTCAGGAAATCCTACCCCAATACTCTCTCTGTAGCAGTTTTTAATCCGCTGTTCTTCACAATACCACATGTATTTACTGCAGCACATAAATTAGGTTCAATGTAGGCTGCTGTTTACGGGATAACAACAGCAGCATTACAATTATTAGCATTTAGTTCATTGAGTGTATCAGCACTATCATTCACTGTTACCTTCTCTATTCTTCAGAGTTAGAGATGAGGACTTGTGTGGGTCTTAGGCACCGTACAACAAATTTTCTGTATAGGAATTTGTAGGCAAGAGGTTTGGCAGTCTGGTGTCTTGAATTCTGATGGATCTTTTCCCACTGCCTGGATACAACAGCGCTTTGATGTTACTTTGGATTTTAGCCATGGTGGATGCTACGGCTCTGTTTTTCTCCTGTGAAAATATGGTGTTTTCTGACCAGTTCTAGTCAGGTGTTTAATGTTAACTTTTATATGTACCACCAGCTACAAAAAAAATGGAAAAATGCCTTTGCCCTCAGGGTGACTCTGTTTCTTTAGCCTATGAGCAACACAAGTAGGAATCACAGTGTTTGGCTCTGGGCCTTGGGAGCTGTCACAATGTCAGCAAGAGTTATGAGATGCTTGCACTGACTTTGTACTGTGTCCACAGTGTCTCTGTGCCCAGGACACTGGAGCGAGTGATTACAGACCTTCTATAGATGCTGCAGCAGCTTCTTTTGAACTGCAAAAAAGTTGTGCCAGATCTGCTGAAAATAATTTGAAGTGTGCTGAATCTGCTCACTCGTGCTGTGTGTGATGAAGCTGAATGTGTGCCTTAGTTGAAAAATGTAGATCTGGTGGTGATTTAGGTTTTGAAGCACTAGATATTGCACTCACAAGAGCTGATGTATTTTCATCCTTTAAACAGGAACATCTCTGGTTCATGTATGTTAAAAAGTAACGCTATTTGCACCAATATGCATTTGCTTGCTTTTCTATGGGTTGTTTAAAAAAGTCTGTTCCTGAAGGGTTGTTTTCCTTGTTTGCATGGCTGGCTTGTGAGGGCTTTAGTAGCTTGGTTCAGGTTTGCTGCTGCCCCACTTAGCATCTAAAACGTCTTGGCAAGGAGCATGAAATGTTTTTCCTCTTCTTCCCGGAGGCTCTACAGAAGCTTCTGCATTGGCTAAGCCTGCCCCTTCACTGCAAGTTTCAAAAAGAAAAAGCAATTACCCCTGTTGACAGGCAGCCGGCGAGTAATGTGCCTCCTTGCCTCGAGAAGGTTCCCAGCCCCTGAGACAGCCTTTGTGTAAGGAAGTTGGGCTCATAACATTGCAAAATAAAATCCACAAGGGTGCCATCAGCCTGTGATTGCTCTGAAGGTTGAAAAAGCAAGGAATTTAATGGAAGAAGCTCTGAAGTCAATAAAAGACTGTGTTTTGCCCTTGCTAGTCTTGGCTTGAGATAAAAGTAACTCTGGATGATGTATTGGATTGGTAGGAATCACACACAGTGGAAAGCACATTAGCATTTCAGATTTATAGTATTTCTAGTCCAGCACTATGTGTCGAATAATAGCCAGCAATTTCAGCAGCAAAAGTAAAATCCATGTGAAAATTGATTAAGTAACAATATGTCTGGGAGGCAAGATATTTTGAGTGAGTAGTTGGCCTTTGTCCTTGCTTAAATGTTTTTAACCCTTACAGTGTTGTAAGTGGATTGTAGGTATACTTACAATGTGCATTGGTATTTGTGGTCAAACAGAAATCCTGAGCTAATGTTAGAACTTATTAAATAAGATGCAGGAAGAGATATATCAAAATGGATATATTTTTAACATGCAAAATAGATTTTGTTCATTGTATTCTAGAAGACAACCCCCCCTCACACACATATTGCTAAGATAAATACATCAAGGTCAGTGTTGAGTTACATAAAACTTAACTTCAAGTCAATACTGTTTAGTCATGTTGTAAGTATCTGAAAACAGAGCTTGATCATTAGAAGACTGCCAAAATGTCAAGCATCCTTAACAGTCACCACTACTCTGAGCCTTACATTGAAATGTGAAATTCAGCCTCTCATGTTTCCTGTTTTGAGATGCAGTTGTTGAAGATATTTACTGTATGTAAATTTTACTGTAACTTAGTGTACCTAATTGTTAATTACATATTGTCACCCTGCTGTACAAAGCCTTGTAACTGAATGTCAGGCTTCAGTAGCTTTTGCTGGGTTCAGCAGAAACTCTTCTCCCAACCTATTTTAGTTGCAGCAGCTGCTTCTCTTCTGACAAAAGTTTTTGAGGAGATGGCTTCACAAAGGCGCTTCTCCCACTCTCCCCAGGAGGGCAATACCTGGGAAACTGAGCACAGGGGAGGAGGGATTCCCAAAGGACTTAGTACATTGTAATGCAGAAGGAGATGAGACTTCTTGTGATGGTCAAACCTGTACCTCTGAGAACTGTATTGTGCCTTTGAGCTTTGTAATCTGGAAGTGAAAATAGAGGAATTGCCTCCTGCCTCACAACTGGGTCAAACAAGTGCAGCAAAGGCTGCCTGCATTGTTTCCTTAATCATCCATCTGCCTGAGAGGACATTTTCAGTTTAAGGGAGCCTGTAGGGTATCTTAGGTCATCTTTGCCTCACACTGAGTCTTGTGTCTGCCAACAGACATACACAGCATCAGGGCTTAACGTGTTTATATAACACTCAAAAGAAAAAATTTTTGGAAGTAACTGGAATCTTTCCTCCGCAGTTTTTTCAGCTTCAGTGTTGCTCTGTCTCATAATCTCCATTTTGCATAATGATGTTGTGAGATAATAGAAGTTAAAAATTTTGGCCATGACCAGAACGGTTGTATGAAGAATAACTTAAAAAAGAGGTTTATAGGCTGTTATATTCCCTCCTAAAATCATTGTGTGTTTACCCACCTCTGCTACCACTGAAGTAATTAAAAAGAAAGAAAGAAAGAAAACCAAAACTTTGCCAGTTCAGGTGGAGAAGTGAAAAAAGAGAGCTGATAAGATATTGTCCTATGCACCTGGAGCTACAGTACTGAGAATCAGACAGATACTAAGGTAGAAATACATATTGTTATATACATGAATTGTAAATTGCTTGCAAACATCAACAAAATGCTTGATTTTTGGAATTGGGGAATTCCTTGTCTTTTCGCATAAGCAGCAAGTGATTTAGGTCCACAGGTGTAAGTGCTGATGGCTCTTAGGGGCTGCACCTGGTTTCCTCAGCGGAGCTATGTGGACAGCTGCTCCGAGGAGGCATCTTCCCAAGTTATTTTAGTTACTGTCTCAATTTTCCAAGCTGTGTCTTTACCATCTTTCTTTGCTAGAATTATAACAGCAGCATAAGGCAGAGGTGTGCACTGTTCCCCAGCAGCCAGCCCTCACAAACCCCAGGCTGTACCTTCCTCTGTATCAGAAGAGCTGCCTGAATGCAAAACCAGACTTCTCATATGGCTGTCCGGATTTCTCACAGAAATGTGGTAGGAATTAATGCCGAGCAAATGTGTTGCAAAATTTTAGTACATAATGCCTGCACGTTGTGGTTGGTTCTTGCTTGCCTTGAGCTGCATGCCACCGTTCTCACAGGTGCAGAGCAAGATATAGGAGTGGGAATTGCCACCAACTCAAAACCATAACGCTTTGCACATTGGTGGAAATGACTAATCAAGGTGCAAAGCAACAGCTTTCAGAATGTGGTCTTGAGTTATTAATAGAGCCATGGTTTTGCTAGGTCAGGAATGGCACAGCTGTTTAATTTTTTTCTTGTGCTCCAGCGAACCAGTAGAAATAAATTCGCTTTATTCTTTTAATCTTTCTCGTAATCTTGTTAATTTTTCACTAGCTAGCATGCATCTTGGTGCTGAATCCTGGGCTCTGCTTTGATATAGCTAATGAAAAAATTGCCACTCCTATCTGCATCATTAGCCTAATGTGAGTTGACAATACTTAGTATTTTGCACAGTCACTCGTATCTTCAAAGCACTTAACAGTTATTAACTAATTAATCCTCACAACATGCCTGTGAGTTGGAAGGTAAATAAATATTAACATTCCCCTTTTAGCAAAGGGGGAACCAAATAGGAAGATTAAGTGATTTGTATGGACTTAGTGGCAGAGCTGGCAAGAGAACTCCTGTGCTTTAATGCTTGTGCTTATCCTTCCAGCAGCACTGGCTCAGTGTGAATTAAAACCTTCAACATTATCCTGTGTAGCCTTTCTGAATACTTTAGTACCTTTTCAGATCTAAAGTTTATGTCACATCTCTGGTCATAACTGTCCTACTGAAGGATGGCTGCTGCCCAGTGGTGCAGACCTTCCCATGTCCCGTCACAGAAACTGTGGGCAATACCAGGCACCCTCCCTTGTCCCTCCCCCAGTAAATCCATGCCAGGCCTATATTTAGAATGAGACTGTTCGGAAGAAAAATACCGAGCGTTCTCACTAGACCTGATTTAAATATATGTAATACCTGACCACTGCTTTTATGGAAAGATATTATTAATGCTATTTCACTTGATACTAAATCAAAGCCGTAGCAGCAAAAAATGATCTTTCTGTGGAGACAGTGTTGTCAATCACACAGTCTTCAAGAAACATTTGTGAAACTGTGGGAATTCTGACTGATATGCTTAAATATACTGAATAGTTTAAAATGCTGTAAATTATTTTAAGCAGTGTAAATTTGCTGTTCACCAAGGCCCTATACTGTCCTCAAAGCTTCTGTGTTCTGAGAGAAGATCGCATCTTAAGTGACTCCAGAAGGCTCTGGGTAAGTTTTTACATTGACAAAGCCTACAAACAGAAATGTGGTCTAAATACTAGAAAAATGTTTATGTAAGTGAACATAAAGAATGTAATTTTTAACGGATATGTAGTTCAAAGCTCAGCTTCCACCTTATCAGCCTCTCTGCTAAGAATCACTTCCATACCTTTAGCAGAAGGTGGGGCACAGTAAGGGGAAATGCCTTGGCAATTGCTTTGGCTCTGAAGGTGTTGCATGAGGATGTGCTCTGGGATTCGCTCCAGCAGCTGCAAAATGCTCACATAGCTCAGTCCTAGCCCTCCCTACCCTGAGATATCCTTCTGTGCATTCTCTACGCTACACTTTGGAGGTGGGGAAGGCTCCTGCTGACAGCTCCCTGCCACACAGAGACACCCTGCTGGGGGTAAAGCTGGGATGGATTCCCTTTGCTTGCAGTCAGCTATCACGGGTGCACTGAATGAGGAAATGTGGCCCTGCCAACCATCATACCTTTCACTGTGACAGCATTTGATCTCTTTCTGTCTACTCTGAGGCACATCTTGGGGGCTCTTTCACAGCTGAGAGAATTAGTACCTTAATTTTACTGAGCTTTTAAACCTGATGGCAGAGATATTTGTGTCCTCCATTCCCTGTGGCATCGCTCTTTGTACTGGTTTGTGATGTACATGCTGAAATGTTAATAGCTGCCAAGCTGTGGGACAGGGAGGTGCCAGGTAGCAGATTCTCATGTCCTCCAGTGTCAGTTTATCCTGATCATCACAGCCTGTCTTTAACCAAATTGCTCCTGCTTGCCGTTTTGATATCTGTGAGAAAATGGGTCAGAACTGAGCTCAATGTTTTGTTGAGATATTATCCCTGTTTCATACTTGTTAATTGGGGCACTTGAACAAGATATTTGCTCTAACACAAAAATGGCAGTTTGGATATTTTTTTCCTGTTTTTCTGATTATAAGAATACTTTGCATTGAATGAGAATGTTGTGGATCTTTGTGTTGATACCAACTTTTGGTATTTCAGCCACTAGACCAAAAATTATGGTTGGCACATCCTAACTGTTAGTCAAATTCTAAGTTCATTTATCATATGCATCTGTGTGGGATTATTCCCATCTTTTTCCTCTGATGGTTGCTTTGCTGATGAGCTGCTTTTGCTCGGAGCAGTATATCTGTTGCTTGTACTAGATTGTTTCTATATGGTGGCTGTGTTCCTCTATACAACCCAGAGGAGTTTAAGAGGATATTCACCTCTCAGTGTTTAGACCACATTGGGCTTTTTAAAACTGCACTTCAGTTCCCACAACTCCCGCTAAGCATCCTGCTATTGGCTAGAGGGACAGGGTGTAGAGAAAACACAGTGGCTTTTTACAAAATGCTCTCTTGACTTCCCACCCACCTAACATCAGAAAATGCTTTTCTGATTCAAATACATATTTAATATTCTAACTTAAAAATTCTTTATGCTCTATTGAGCCAGTCTCAAATCTCAATGGAAGCAGCTTTATGCTGCTTCTTAAGAGTCCACATGGCTGCATTTACAAATGACATAATTTTTTCATGCGAGTAGGTGCTGTCAGCAGGATCTTCAGAAATTGTGGGCTGAACAGTTGCTTTATTTTCAACTCTTGCTATAACTAATAAATTGTTTTTTGTGGATTTTCAGGGGAGCAAACTAATCTCAGTGATCTTTCTTAGCAAGTTGTTCCTTTGCCTTAGCAAAGTAGGACAAGTATTTGGCAGGGGCAGCTACAGAGCTGCCAGTGGACTCCAGGTCAGAGCTGGAGCTGTGGACTGTTGCAGCAGTGCCTGAGGCAAAATGAAAAATTTGATTAAAAGGAATTTTCAAACACATGCTTTTGTTCTGCAGATTTCAAAGTACGAGAAGGAGGGAGGGAGGTGTTCAGGTACCTCCTCACTTTCTGGGATGAACACTTGTGTGTTTCTTGTGTGTTTTTCAAATTCACATGAAGGTGAAGTCCTCCTCTGGCTGCCTCAGGACCAGTCATGGTTAATACATTATGGTAGCAAATTTAGCAGGTGTGCCATCTGTAGTCAGCTGACACAGTGAGTCTTGCATCCTATTTGCCATAGGTGATGCAAAACTGTATTTAAAATGGCAGTTGGAAAATGTAGAGTTTCCAAATTGTTTTCTTCTCTTTTTCTGCTGTGATCCCTGATTACCTCTGGAAGGGATGTGTAGATGCTCTCAACACGTTGTGTCTTTGTTTCCTAGGTGTGGCACCTGAAAGTGTGAGACAGTGAATGCTGCCTTATTGTTTTCCTCACACAAGCAATGGTGGGACCATGGTAATCTTTCTTTCACCCTGTCCAAAACCAACTGCTCTTCTTGCTCAGGCACATGCTGCTTGGCCAATTATCCACAGCCAGTCATCCAGTTTTCCCCAGTTACTGGTACGTTTTGAACAAACACAGATGAGGGGAAGTATGAGACACCATGTTAAAACACTTCCTGCACAGTCCCCCAAAGAAAGGTCCTTGTGCAAATGCTTGACATACAGATCATATTCGACCTTTGATCATCTGTCATTTTATTGTAAGAAAGCATGCCATCATTTGCCACCGTTTAAAATAGACCCAAAGGAAGTCAGGGCTTAATCTTAACCTCAAACACATTGAGCCCTGTATTTCCTATCCAGCCATACACCGTGATATCTGGTTTCCTACACCTCGGGCCTGCTAAGTTTAGTTCCTTTCAGCCAGCTGCTAAGAAGGAAGGGAAACCGTGTTCGCTCTGGATAAAGCATTTGCTGTACTAAGCTGTAGACAGCAATACAGTTTTGAGGTTTCTCAGTTCTTTAAAAAAATATATTTTGAATTATTTTCTCTCTTAGTCTTAATTTGTTCTTACTCTTAATTTGTTTTAATTCTTCAAATGTTCATACATTTAAATCTTTGATGACATGCTTTCTTGGCCTTCTCTAGGAAGAACTTGTGTGCTTAGGCATAATCATTTAGCATTTATGACTATCATGTGGTTATACCATTGCTAAATTAAACATTGGAGCGTTATTCATTAATTAATATTCAATCAAACCCAGTGCAGTCACTCAGGTCTTTCATCTTAGACAGTAAGTGAATGAGTGGAATATATAATGTACCATACAGAAATTGAGATTGCCTCACCAGAAATCTTTATTTATCACAGAAAGTAACTGCATAAAATAGCTGAGATAAAATTGACCTATTTTCCCTCTATATCAGTATGATTCCTTGTCTGTTTGCTTCAGGCAAGCAGATTTTTATCATGGAGGAACTGGCTGATTCTTTCTTGGGGGTAGTCTCAGGCCATGCTATGAAAGCCCCAGACCTGTTTCAGTAGTGTGTCTTCTGAGGACCTTAAATATTCATTAACTCTATTGCTTTCCCCCCCTAATGTTTAGCAGAATTATGATAGTTTTGACATAACTGTAACCACTGGGTTATTGGGCCACATCTGGCAGCCACATGCCACAATGTGCAGATGGTTCAGCATCCACGAGCTGGAGCTGGCTCTTGGGGAAGGATTTGGCAAGACTGTACCCCATCCACACAGCAATGTGTTTTCCCAGTGATAGCATGAACTTCCTGGCAGAATTTTAGTTTTGGATTATTTACAAAGCAAAAGTCTTAGCAACATTAATATCTCTGTGAAACCTACAGGACTGAGAAAACTCACTCTTTGTCCCACCTGATTCTACTAAAAATTCCTCTTTTCTGTATGTCACACATCTCCAACATTTCAAATTATGGAAGGGGAAAATCCTTCTGATGAAAAGGATTTATAACACTGTTACAAGAGGCAGAAGGGGCTGAAGACCTTAATTCAGTGTTTGTCTAGAGCTGCTGTTTTTCTTTCTTAGAGTTGCACACAGTTTTATCTGAGTTGTTCTGATGTTTCCATAATGTTATATCCTTCCACCCCTGCTTGGTCCTTGCTTTTGAATGGCAGCACTCATAAATTCAGTTTTGAATTTGGTATCAGGATCCACTTACCTTCTCTTAGGGTGAATGAAAACATCCAGTCAAACCTAAAATACAGTAGATATAAGTAGAATATTGATGTATGACGAGAAAAGGTTAACTTCATCAAACGTAAAATGGGGTAGGAAATGTTATCCTGCATTTTTATTTTAATACATGGATGGATCTTATTTCTCCCCACCATCCCCTCATGTAATTATATCATCCTTCTCTCATTTTAAAATGGGATAATTCGTAAGCTTCAACATTCCCTTTTTCAATTAGAGGCAAATTGGTCCTGATGTCTGCATACATTTTTTAAATGAATTATTTAAATGTGTTAAGGAAAAAGCAAAACATGAAGTTAGTACAGAGCATTGCCCTACAGATAAGGACATAAGATACACAGAATGGGGATCTAAAGCAAATGCTTAAGAAAAAGTTGTCTGGAGCGTGTAATTGAATTTATGTAATCCAGCCATGGAGACAGAAGAGCCTGTCAGTACTGCTGTATTAGTCTGCTCACACATGGCTGAAAATATAAGGTGAAAATATTTGGACGCTCCGAAAAGGTACTGTAGCAAATCTTTGATCAGTCAGGACTACTTAATACAAAATTCAAAGCTGAAGGCCCTTCTGAGCCAAAAGAGACTTCTGTGATGAGGAAGTTCCTAATACACTGAATAACCTTGGCAATTAGTTGCCAAACTTCCTGAGATGCCCAATGAGAGTGGGAATATTTGTCTCATTATTCTCACAAGTGTGAAGATTCATAATCTGCCATCTCTCCTTTTTGGTGTATGTAGCTCATCTCGCTGGCTTTAATGCAAAGTACAGTAATACTCCATAAGGATGGCTAAGCAGCCCAGATTAAGGAGCTTTAATAAATGTTTGCTCCAGGCCCAGCTGTGTTGGTAGCAGCATCTCAGTGACACTTCCCAATTATCGTAGACTCAGAGAACTGTTTATTATAGTTATGTAATAAATTACAAAGGCATTGTACTGTGGGTTGCAGCAACATCTTGGTTTATATTGGTAATCTTAACACTTCATCTGTATTTCACTTAATGGATTCAGGAACAGACACCTCCATTCTCTGGGAAAAAAAGATTAGCAGGAAAGCCCAAATCCATCCTTTTGTCTGTCATGTGTTGAGCAAATGGTGCTGACACCAGGAAATGTGCAGCACTTGACACGTGCATTCTGTAAGTGCTTGGATGCAGCTCGCAGGCACCGTGTGCCGTCAGCGCTTCGGAGTGCTGACAGCAACCTGGCAGGTCCTCATAGTGGACTGAAAAGAGGATAAATGACTATAAAAAGCATATAATTGCATTTTTTGTGCGTAAACACGTACATTAGTGAAGACTTCAAAAAATTAGCAGCTATCACAGACTAATGTATTATTTAAGCAACTATTTGAGGTGTAAATAAATTTTAAACTATTTTAAGAATACGGGGCTTTTTTAGGATGATATTTCAGACTTTGAAGGTATCTGTGGTGAGGCAGAGGAGCTGTGCAAGTTGACTGGTGAGTTATTGTTCTTGCAACTTCTATCCCCTTTGTGACAAGAGATGAGCATGGTATCCTCTGCCCACAAATGGAGGGGCAGTTTGGCAAACTGGAGCAGCAAGAGACCTCTGAGCAGGGCCAGGAGTTATAAGGTCACTAGACCATGGCACTAAGTGCCACATCCACTCTCATCTTAGAAACCTCCAGGGATGGTGAATCCATCACCTCTCTGGGCAACCCATTCCAATGCCTGATTACCCTCTCTGTGAAAAATTTCTTTCTAATATCCAACCTAAACCTCCTCTGGCACAGCTTAAGACCGAGCCCTCTTGTCCTACTGCTGGTTGCCCAGGAGAAGAGACCAACCCCCACCTGGCTACAACCTCCTGTCAGGCAGTTGTGGAGAGTGCCTTAACCATCATCCCACTGTCTACACCCTCCTTGGAAAAGACAAACCCAGGTTGTCTAATGCAGCCAGAGGCAGGCTGGAGTGAGCCAGGGCCTCTGTCCCACTAAGCTCTCCTCCAGTTTTACCTCTTCCTGTGACATCTGTGTTTTGGTTTGGTTGCACTCTGCCTGCAGGTGGGAGCGAGCCGGGGCAGCAGCCAGCTCACTGCCATGGGTGCTATGAGGATTTACCTCCAGGACTCTGGCACTCAGGGGGGTCCTCACAGAGATTGCAGAGAATGACCCTCAGAGCTGAAAAGAGTTTGATAAAAGATTTTTGAGACCTCTGTAGGTAGTGATGTGGAACATGTATGTGTGTACGACATCTAGCTATCCATTAGAAAAAACCATGAATGGACTTTGATGGCAGGGCAGTATTCCTGACATTAAAGTGATGAGTTACTGTGCACATTGCATGACATCCATGCAGAGCCTTGAGCAACAGATGACTAAGTATCATCTGATTCTCTGTTAATAAGAAGTAGGTGAATATGCATGTTTCACTAAGGAAGGAAATGATGAAACTGGGGCAAGATGCTTGGAAAGAACTCCATTTGAAAACCCCTTTTTCCTTTCCAGGGCAAAGTAGACACTGCTAACAACTTTGATGGGGTTGGGAAAAGCCAAAGTTATAAGGAAGCACTCTTTTGCTTTTAAGGCTTTTGGAGTTACGATAGTGAGATAATGATAGAAATTTTATTGTGCATGTTTCCAGTGCAAAACTATGGAACAGGCAGAAGATTTCCAACTGCCTTTAATAAGTATTGGGTAACTCAGATGCATGCTCAGCTGTGCTCTGAATTTAGAAATCAAGCATTGCTCCCAGCAGTGACTTTTTAAAAAATTGATTTTCTTAATGTAAATCATCTTCTAAGGTGACCTTGGGTGAGGCAAATCAATACAGGACTGCTGAAAGCAGCACTTGCTCTCAGCAGAAACACCGACGCCAGAGCTGGGCAGCCCCAGCCACCCCCTGCCCCATGGCAGCCCTGCACACACCTGACCCCAGCCCCTTGTCCTGGCCCTGGGGAGCCACCGGCCCCCTCACATGCCAGGAGGTAACATGGAGGGTGGTTTGAACACGTGGAGTCCTTTGGTTGTACCAAAGCAGCAGGCTCTCAGGGGGACACCACAGATCTTCAGTGTCGGGCTGTTTTGTGGGATAGGCTCACTGGGATCCCCTGAGCAGGAGTAATGATCTTCAATTAGTCTGTAGGATCAGTCTGGCTCTGGCAATGCATCGAGAACGATGCACAGCCATCACTCACTGAAGGCCTCTGTTATTTTAAACATGAGCAGGGAGAAGAGAAGCTTTTATTACTTATACATATATGCAGGCTTAACTTGTTTATGACTTCAAATATTCCTGTGAAAAGCACAGGAAATAACAGAAATGTAAAAAAACCACAAGAACTAGATAGCCTGTGCATCACCATAGTTTCCATTATTTCCTGGATTTAACTAGCTCAGAAATACTGCAGGAAGTGCTTTTTCTTGTGGTATTTTTGCTTCCTCTCCAGAAGAGTGGAAGCATTACACAATGGCATGTGAAAATGAGAGAGGGACCTGCACCGCCAGTGGGTTGGGTTATGGGAGCACTGGATTTCTGCTTTCCGTGGCTGTTCCCATCTCAGCAGTGGAGGGGTGAGGGCTGAGGGCTGGTGTGGCAGCACTCACCAGCTCTCAACAGCCAGGAATGCTGGTCCTCTTTGGGGAGGGTGGCAGGGGAGCAGGAGGGTGGGCTGTGGGCAGGCACAGGGCTGGCAGGAGGGCCCTGGGATCGCTTCTCTCTTCTTGTTACTCAGTGCTTGCAGAGAAGCTGATCAACCTGAGGTGCCGCTTTGCAGCTTTGGGCCAATTTTTACTCTGAGTTAAATGGTCCGACACCCATAGACAGCTTAATAAACACCCAGGAGGTTGATCCAGTTCTTTGTGTGTACTTCATTGTTTTGACACATTTTGAGGTCTCATTTAGAGATGCAAAATGCCTGTGACCTCCCTCCCTCCAGGCTGCACACTGACCAGTCAGCATTTGGTCTGTTGAGCCAGAGCATACGCATTAAATCCCGCATTAAAGCTCTGCCGATAACATTGTGCTTATTAAATAATACAAACATTTTTCCTGTTTGCCAAACAGTGGGGATCCCTAGTGCACACTGGGGAAGCATGAACTCTAAAAGCCTCTATTCTTTTTTAATTAGGCTGTATCTAATTAAAATTATTGCCTGCCATTACTAGCATTTATAAAGTATTTTCCAACTCAGCATGACTCATGGGGCTATATGGAGACAGATTGCACTGCAGTCTATTTGGGATGTGTTTGCCTGTGCTGTGCAATCGCCCTTTATCATCACAGGCAGGCAGTGTTTGTCTGAGTTATTATTCGGTGTGTACTGCCAGCCATCCAGGCCTCCACAGTTCCTCTTATAAATTCACTGATTAGCCTACTTTGCATACATATGAAATCTGGGTTTGAGATCCAGCTTGGGGCTCTGAATGGACAAATTAATTTGAAGGTAGAAGCAGGACCGTCCCTCGAAGTTGCTGATGGGGAATTTAACAGCTAAAGATGCTGGGCTAGTTCAGGAGTCAGCTATTGCAAGTGATGTGGAAACACCTGCAGTCTTTCTATTAACCTGTGTCGGAATGGGAACCACCACATGTGCTCCAAGCAGCCTGCTCAAGCTCAGCCCATAAGGAGTGACTGTTTTGGAGGGAAGCAAAGACCCTGGCAATGATATGTCATAGCCTGCCACTGGCAATCCTGGTAAAGCCAAGGTTAGCCAGCAACACGCGCTGGAGTGGAGCCAGGTGTTCCTCCAAGGAGAGAGCAACCAAGAGCCCGCCTAGAGCAATAGGAAGAGGTTGTGGCCAGCAGAGGTTTTGCCTGCATTTGCCTGAAGAATAAAAGTATGTCTGAAGAGGGTGTGGAGGGTGGCTGAGCGTGGCTGGGGGGTTCTGGGCTGGAAGGGAAGCAGGCCAGGAGGGACCTGGACCAGCTGTTTGGTGCAGGGCAGGAGCAGTCTGCAGGCAGTGGTGCTGGCTCAGCAGTGAGGGATGGGGGCTGCTGTGGGACAGGGGGACACTTGGGGCTTGGACAAGTAAAAGGGAGCTGCCCATGGAGCTGAGGACAGCTGCCTCAGGCCAGACAGTAGCACTTGGAGAGATCATGCTGGTTTGGCAGGATCTTGGCTGGAAACATGCAAAGGAATGTGTGTGTGTGTGTGTGTGTGTGTGTAAGCCCCAGATTTCCAGGGGCTGATTTCCAGGCATGGAGGACTGCAGGTTTGGTGGCTACAGGGTTTACAACCACAGCTCAAAGGGGGGAAACATTCTTCACTCAGGAGGTGTGTCCGCACTGGAAGGATGCAAGGAATGGAGCAGAGTAACCCCCATAAGAGCCCACACTCCAGGGGGCAGGAAGGCAGCAAGCAGTGCTTCTGCTGAGGGATGTGCAGGGCTGCTCACCTTCCCTGCCCTCCCCAGACCCTGCTTCATGCCCCCAGCCCCCTCACCCCCACTCCGGCTTTTGGCTCCCTCAGGTCGGGTTTGAACGTGGTGCAGATGTGAGGGGTGAGCAGTGGGCGAGGAGATGGCAGCAGGACACTGCCTGAGGGGACACAATGGCAGTGGCAGCCACTGATGGAACAGCTGCAAGTAAAAGACTCAGCTCTGCAAATCACAGCTGAAGCTGTCGCTATGTCAGTGCAAGGTTTACAGTTATATTTCAGCCCTTGTTCTCTTTCACTTTCTGTGGTATGTTTTTCTTCCAAGGGTTATTACAGTGCATGAAACGTAGGTGTCTTTCCTTTAAGTCAGTTCATCCCAAGTAAGACATGACAAGACATGGAATTAGGTTAAAATTAAAATCTTACCATATAAATTTAAGTTTTTAGTATAGGCTTGCCCATCTGAGATTATACCATCTTTATTCTGAATGCTGTACCTAATACAAAATAAGATGTAATACCTGCTCTGTGAGCTGTAATCTAAAAGGCAGGGCCTTTAAAAAGAAAAGGTAATATTTTCAGCTTTATTTTATAGGTGAGGAACTGGGACAGAGGGAATCAAATTACTCCCATGTCATACAGACTAGGAATTACCATGTATTTTGAATTTCCAGTTTCATCTTAACCACAGAAACAAATTTTCTCTTTGAGTAGGGATGGTTTATTCTGGATTTTAAAACATTTCTTATACGGAGTGCTAAAATAATTTAAAGCTCTTGCTGTGCTGTGGTTGTTCCCTTGATGCCTAGACAATTAGCTTTATGTCTGCAGCATTTTCTTCTCCCACTATAGATCAAAATATAAATTTCTTACCTCATTCAAGACAGTCTTTGCTACGAGTCCTTCTTTTCTTCACTGTACCTTGAAGAACAGTTGCGTGCATCATCCAAATATGAGCTTTGCACTATTTCTGGTGTTGAAACAACATCAATAAAAACAAAAATATAAATCAAAACAAAAAATGTGCTCTTTCCCGCAGACGAACACCATGATAATTAATGTGAATACAGTTATTCGTCAACTGCCACTCAGTTGGCTTTTATGGGTCATTCTTGTGCTCTTTTATTTCTCTTTAATTACATGGTAGAGAAAGAAGAAGCTGAGGTTGTGCATGGGACAGGGCTTGTGGTTGCCAGCTAACAGGGATGAGTTTTGGACTCATGTTTTCCTGCTGTAGAAGATGAAACAAGACAATGTTTCTAACATTGCTAACACCCAGGCTAGGTCCTTCTGCCGTGACTGGCAGGTTGGTTTCCTCCTCCAAGTTGCTGCTAGAGCTGAGTCTTTTTCTGAGCTGCTGCCCTGTAGAAGCTCATTTGAATTGCTGTGCTCATGTCCTGCTGGAAGCCTGATTTGCCTTCAAATTTAGGATTTGCATCTCAAGAACTGAAGGCAGCATCTTGGGCAGATTTTCGTAAGGGCAGCTGTTTTTACCAGCAGAAGGCACTGGGTTAGATTGTCTGGATCCTGATGCCTTTTCAGCAATTTGTTTCTCATTTCTTAACGCAACAGTATTATTCTGGATACCTGAATTTCTCACAGGAAAAGCACTGGGAGGAGTGTGCTAAAATGAAATCAGGGGGATAACAAGTTTATACTTGTTTCTTCTTGTCTTTCCCATGCATGGCTATAACAGGCAGGAAATTAAGTGAGATCGACCTTCGGGCTGGGCTGAAAAGGTCATTCGCCTCTTTGCATGTCACAAAACCAAGCTCCCTCACACCTGAGGCAGGGTAGCAGCACTTACCCATTGCTCGCCTGTGTGGTGTCTGGGTTTGCTTTCCTTCCTGAGCTGAACTTGCGAGTTACAGAGAGCTCACACACCAAAGCATAAAAGAGAATGGTAAACCTGCCTGTTTGGTTGCATCTGGTTTCACCGGTTTGTAGCCGAGGTGAAAAGGGTTTTCAGCCTGAAACAGCACGTTATAGCAGAGGAGTCACTTTTCAGTGCCATGGAACACAAAATGGTTGCAGCTCTTCTGAATAAAGAAACCCAGCTCACCTCTCCTCCAGCTCTGGTCTTCCATGGCACCATTGGCATGACGGACCTGCTTTAGATCGTCTGGGCTTTGGCCAAAACTATCTGCATCTGAAAGGGAAATACTGCCAGAGGAGTTAAATTTAGCCTTATTAATTATTCCTGGCAGCTCACGCAGCGTCAATTAGAGAAGGATTTACATTCCCCAACAATTTTAGCATAATTTTCACTTTAAATCTGTTTTAAGTCCTAAATATGCAATCTGTCTATTAGAAGATGGTCACTTCCCCAAGTAATTTAAATTTGTATTACTTTATAAATTAAAAGAAAGGAATTCTTTACTGTCAGAAATCATTAGTATATGTGCTTTTAGCATGTTTTTTTTTTTTGTTAGCTGCACCATCACCATACTACCTCTTGTTTGGTTACTTTTGTTTACCTGCTATCAGACTCTAGAGACCCTTTAACCCTAGCTTGTCTACTTGTCAGACTTAATGTGGGAAAAAATAGGGTTTGGTTTTTTTTTTTTGTTTGTTTGTTTTGTTTTTTGTTTTTTGTTTTTTGTTTTTTGTTTTGTAAAGTGAGGAGTACAGCAAGACCACAGGCAGATACTGCTGTGTAACCACTCGTTTGAATTGCACAGGAGCAGGACAGCAATTTGAATGGCTGAAGATAACAGGAGCTTATACTCAGGTGTGGGGCTGCCCTGGCTGGTCCTGAACCCTGCCAGGACACGGGTGTAGCCATGCAAACCAGCAGCAGAGCTGTGTTGTCACCTTGTCCCACAGTGTGCTGCATGGACCAGTGCTGTGTGCCAGCCTCAAGCCCCGGGCGAGCGCAGGAGCTGCATCAGCCGAATGTCAGGCACAAGGCTTGGTCTGTGGGTGACAGATGCAGGTGGCATTTCTATGGTGGACTTTTCTATCATATTTATTACCAGGACTGAAGGAATTTCCGTACTGGCACCCATAGTGGAAGTGAGCTTTGGGAATCAAAGAAGGCATTGCCAGCAGAATTACTGCTATGTTATAGCGTCATGACTTTATATCATTGCTGTGGAAAGTAATGTGACAGTCAGTGAAAATAATTCAGGTAGCTAATTCTCCTTCCTTCCATGCACTGTCTTGTTTTGAGTTAATATTAATAATATTAAGATTCTAGTCTTAGCAATGATAAAAGCATATCTCTGTAAGCCAATTCAGCCATAAAAAGGGTAAATGTTTATGTGCAGTAACTAAGCAGATGAGTAAGAGGAGCCCTCAAAGCAGAAAGTCTAATAATAATGTCTAAGAGACATTAAAGTCACTGTATAGAGCAGGATTGCTGCTGCCCTTGAAGTTAAACACTCAAGCGCTCACATCTGCTCTGTGCTTGCCAGCATATTAGTACAGGGAGAGCACCAACTTGTGAAAAACACCACATCTTTTATAGCATTTCATAAATATTCAGAATTTCCAGACATAAAAGGACTAACGATTTTTTAATAGCAGTAGAATTTCTGTAAGACAGAAAAAACCCTCTGCTATCCAGGGATCTGCTGGCTGTGATGGCAAGGCATGCAAACATGCTCTGGAGACATCAAACGTAGGGGGTGTTATGGACACCCAGTACCTTGCTGTTTAAGGAAACTGCTCCATACCTGCACTAAGGTTTAAATCATAATTGCATTGATAGCTGTAATAGCTTGGTGGGTGTAACTGTGAAGTAAATACAAATCTGTGTCTCCTGTGAGTAGGTAAAGCGTATAGCGTGTGCTGAAAGACAGAAACAGATGTTTCATGTTGCTTAGTAAACATGTTCCCAGGCTGTCACTTCTTCATCCTCTACATGGACCACAAGAGGATCAAAGTATAACATCTGTTTGTAAACATGATCAGGTGCAAGTCAGTAAAAGGAAAGCAGTACAGTATGGAATTATAAACTGCCCATTTATATGCTCATCTACCATAACTGTGTATGGTCTGGGAAGAACTTTAGCTAGAAAAATCATCCCAATATCTAACAAAGGAGCCTTATGCCTCCTCTGTACACTGCAGGCTCCTAGGTTATTTCTTTGTGGAAAACATACAAATGTATGTTTCCTTCACAGTCACACCTGCAGTCCCTTATTATTACACTTTTTGATGGCAACTAACATGAAGTAAGAGCTGGTATCTCCCAAGAAGCACTTCCTTTATCTTCATCAACAGCTTAATTTAAATATCTATTTAAATGATCACAATGACAGTAAAAACAGTTATCTCCCTAGATTCCTAGCGTTTCAAGCAGTCCTTTATCAAATCATCTGACTCTGCCAATGTGTGTCTTGTGTAGCTGTCTGTGCTTGTGTGGAGGCTGCTTACATCTCTTCTGCTTCGGCAGCCTGTGTGTGAGGTGTGCAGCAGCACCCAGAGGGATGAGATTTTAGGGTCAGAAAGGTCAGGAATTAAATTATCTTGAGAATTTTTAGCTCTTGCTTTGAATCATTAACTAACTGGTAGTAAGAATGGACAAAAAAGCCCCCACCTGTCTGTTTGAACAGCTCTTTAAAACTTTGTGTGGTCAACATGGAGAAAGGACAGCTTTTAGCTGTAGTCTCCTTGAACAATCCCTAGCACTGCAGCTGAAGATTTCATACAGAGTTTGTTGTTGTTGTTGTCTGCAACATTTGGTTGCAAGTTATTATCTGAGTTGGTTGTTGTTCTTAGTCAATGGGCTTTTAGAGCTAGAGACAGCATCAACAAAAGGGAAAGTGATCCCTGTTTCACACCCCACATTGTACTTGGCACGGCCGAACAATGCCAGAAATGTACCAAATACACACGGTGAACAAAGGTTGGAAATAGGTTGTCACTCACTCTTCAGGCAGATCATGTGTCAAAGATGCAGTCGGCTCATGTGCAAAAGGACAAAAACATCCCTGGCTCCCCTGCAAATTCAGCAAAAGCATCTCTGGCTCCCTGAAAATTCACCAGTAAAAAGCTGTCTGTGCCCCAACAGATGATGGACAAATCCTCATCTCTGAGCTCATTGCTTGGCCTTGCATTTAAATATTTTCAGTTTTCATTTATTTACTTTTTGCTAGGATAATTATTTTAGTTTTTACTGTCCAAGTGGCATTTTACTTGAATGGCATACACTTGTGTGGCACTTCAAAAGGCTTCCTCCTCCATTGCCACTTCCAAAGGTTTCTGTGCCTTTTGATTTTTGAGAAGTCCTGGGTTGGTCCTTGTTCTTTGATTTTTAAATAAGTACTTGGTTATTGTCATCTGTTGTGTTTAGGACTGGAGGTCAATGCAGCCAAGGCGAGATCACTGATCAGTGAACACGGATTCCCTTCAAGGCAGCGCACATATCACTAACGTGTGTTAGGTGGCATCTCATACTAACAGTGTTCTTAGACATGGACTGTGGTCACTGCAAGGATTCAAATAATCTTTATTTTCGACATGAACTTTTTTTTGGCTTTAATAAGCAAAGCTCTTTCCTGTGTCTGTCCTGTAAAGCCAAAGATGGCTTGCCGTGAGCTCGCATGATGAAAGCCAGGATTATTACAGACTCACACCCAAAGTGCAGAGGGACCAGGTTAGGTCCCAGTGTCATTCCTGACTACAGCTTGATCCTGAGCAACACTTGTCTTGACTTTGTTCATCCCTGAGATGTAGGCCTGGCTGGCCATGCCCATCTTGTAAATGGTGTAGAAGCCTCAGGGTAAGGCGCAGCAGACATTCTGCCAAGGAAAACCTTACACTTAGAAACACTGTCTTTAAATAATGTGTCTTAGTTCTGTAAACTTGCAGTAGCATTACATCAGATGCTATTCCTTGTCAGAAAGTTGAAGGTAGACAACCTATGAGAGATAGCCCAGTATTTCCCCAAGAATGATACAGCTCCATGTTTTGCAGCAGTATTCTTCAGAGTCACCTGTATCAGATGTCTTTTGTTTGCCTGGCTGTGCTTTGCAAGGGACTGCAGATTGTCAGCTTTGGGATTTCTCTTGAAAGAATTTGCTGTGATTGAAGGGCATCGTGAAACCTCTTTTTTTTTTTTTTCTGTAGAAAGATGAGGGAATTTGGCAAATACTGAATAACACGATCAAATAATTTACAAGTGTGACTTTGAGTTTGTTGCCTTTCCCTGAGCTATTTATGCAGCACATGTTTGAAGGCAAGCTGTGAGTATTATGCAAAGAAATCTGCTAGCATGCAATCTCCAAAAGGAGATTTAAGATTTAATTTCAGGCAGGATCTGTATCACAGCAGCTAATAGGAAGAGCTGTTTACACTACTCTGGCAGCCATACTAAAATTTTAGTGTGTTTAATGCTTATATTTCCATGTTCCATTTCTGCTGTGGTGAAAGGCATTTGCATGCATGGACTGACTGAATGAAATGCCCATGGAAATGAAATGCCACATGAAATCATGTTTTGTCATGAGTTGCAGAAGCTAAGGTGAATGTAAGAGAGAACATGAAAGCTTCATCTCACCCACCAATGTTTATTGCCATAAACCAGTGGAATTCTGCTGGTGAGCTCTGGTGAGCTGGCCGTTCTCCTGTGGCAGCAATGCCCCAGGACTCTGGGGTCTCACCCCAGAGCTGACAGGCAGCAGAGAGTGAAGAGAGAGGTCTGGTTTCCATCTGCCCACCCTGCACGAACATAAGTGAATGAAATTCTCTTTCTCTGGTTATGAACCTTTACTGTAGCAAGAGCATGAGATTAATGCAGTACCCTGGGCTTCACTGCTGAGTTCACGTAGTCTAGCCACAAAAAGTGAATGACAGTGGCTTCTTCTCCATTTTTGTGCTGTATATGGTGCATTCCCTTCAGCTACCACAGTCATCCCTTACTGGTGATGAAAAGCAATAATGCTCTGTTTTTAAAGAACAATAACTTTGCACTAAAATACCCCTTAGTTGTGATCTCAGCTGTGGTAGAGAAATGCGAGCAGCACTCACTACTCAGTCCTCACCCATCATCAATATTATCTTTTCCAAGGAAACAGCTAGATTCCCTGAGATCCTGTGGGTTGTAGCTGACAGGGATGCAAGCCCTGGCAGCAGTGGAGAGCCAGAGGCCCAGGTTAAAGGTATTAAAGAGGCTCTGCTGAGCTGGCAGCTTCCTGCTCTGCCTGCCATGTGTGGCTCTGAGGGTTTGCCTTCCCTGCCTGTCGAGACAGACGTAATTTTGGGGTCTTAAATCTCTGAGTACACAGAGAATTTGACAACTGCTCTGAGTTTCTGTTAGTGCTGTGCTTGGACAAAACCCAGTATTTTGTGACAAATGCCATAGCCAAGTGCATTCATTAAGAGAAAGTATGAAGTGGCTGCTTTCCCCTCAGAGGTAATGCAGTGTTCCTTCCAATTGTTCCCTGGTACTTGGCTTGTGCTCTGCTCACTGCTGGCACAGCAGCCAGGCATTGACCTGCTGGTTTCACATGTCCTTTCATGACCTGCCCCACCACTTTGTCCACATCAGTGTCTTTCAGCTTAGGTTATTGCATAATCTCTTGTGCCTGACTCTGACCACCTCCTTTTCTTCTCATTTTTCCAAAGCCCTCTTTTATCTCACTTTCTTCTTTATTTTTTTCCTGGCTACTTAGGCTCCCAGACCCTCCTTCTGCTATGAAACACATGGGAGAACATAATGGCAATAGTCCATGGCAGTTGGTATGATAAAAAACTCTAAATGTTAGGATGATATTCCTGAAATTAGAGATTGCATGATTTATGTTTTTAGTTCAGGTGTATTTGAGCATTTCCAGTGAATGTGTTCAAATACCTGAAAATAGAATTCTTTCTGAGAAATTACCATTTGTCTTGATGTAAACCAGCAGAAGGATACAATCCAATTAAAAGGGAGAACTCAGGATGTGGCATGTCTGCATGGCTGAAGTCAATGTCAAAACTCCAACCGCCTTCAGTGGAGTCAGGATTTCTTAAATAAAGGAAAGGTGCACTGCTAAATCAGACTGCCTTGATTGCTTTCAGTAGAAGTTCTTCTTGATTAGGCACAACAGAATTTGTCCTGTGGAAAAGAATCAGGAGAGGGAGAGAGCACAGCAGAAATCAGCCCTGGAAAAAAAATCTGATTTTAAGAGATGACTTGAGCTCATATACACAAGACCTTATTAAATGGAGACTATTCAGTAACACAGTTACAATGGCTATAATGGGGAAGGAGTTTTTCATTAATTATTCAGCAGAAGGAAGATCTATATTTTGCCTCAGACTGACACTTTTTACCATCTGCTTAAAACCTGTCTCATAACAACTATTATCAACATGGGTTTTTTTCTCCCCTTTTAGAGTAATCATTATGCTGAGCTTCCAGATTGTTTAAGGTATCTGATGTCCAAGTATGAGTCTGCTGTTACAAATAGTTGAGACTTATTATTGCTACTCATTTTCCTATGTTTGACTTGCAGCTGATTGGTACATTTGTTTTTCTCAGTTGTAATTGTGATGCAGCAGTGGCCTTGATCTTGCTAACTGTTGTATCTGAGTTTAACTGCAGTCCTCTAATCCCAATAGGCTCATTTTAAAAGGATATAGTGACTCAAATTCATGCCTAGTACAACTCTATTGAAATTAGCACTTTTCACCAGGGATGAATTTATCTACAGGCATCTACAAGTGCCCTGAACACATAAGGAGGGGTCGTTAGCAGTGGGCCCTGAATGCAATTCCACAGCTGAGCAACCAGCCACCAAACTGCTGGCTTTGAAGGGGTCACCTAAACGAGATTTTCTGTGTTCCCCACAAGGCTTCCCACCCCTGCTCATAGGAAAAAATCCCAAACCATACCCCTCGAAAAAGCACATGTTCTGCCTGTGGTCATTGAGGGAAAACTCAGATCTATTCCAAAATCCATGAGCAGTGCATCTTGAAAATGGGAAGGCAATTCAGACATTCGCTTTCATAAGCACCTAAATTCCAATGAACACCTCTTATATGCCAAGAAATATTTAAAAAGTCTAGTTAATTTAAATTAAACAGAAATTTGGGGCTCTTGTATGGTGAGTGTTGCAGCAGAGGACTACTAGCCTCTTCAGTCCTGCATTTTTAGCGTGTTTGCAGGGCCAATGACTCTGCAGTCAGCTAATCCTTCATCGCTCCGAACACCATCCCACAGCTTGCAGTGCAGCCAAGACAAGATGGTGGTAAACTGGTCATACCATTGAAAATCTTCATTTAATTTGTAATCATAGGGGAAAATAGCACTGTAAGCATATAATTGTGCATATACTTTTGTATCAATTTTCTATCCTTTTTTTAATCCATTTTGCATTCTTTCCTCTCATGTTAGCGAATTTGTAAGTTCTCTCTTTCTTGCACACTGGGCTGGAATTCTAACCTACGGGTTCGGACCTCATTATCAGACATTGACAATGCAAGGCAGTGCTTACTTAGCCAGCCAAACAACAGCTGAATAGCACCTTATCAGCTGAGATCAAACACCGCACGTTTCACCACCCGGGTGGCTGAAACGTGCTTCTTTTCAGATGCCTTTTCAGATTCATTGCAGACTCGTTGCATATGCACCACCTGCAGACTACAGCTCCTGAGTGACAGCTGTCCATAATTCCGCTGTCTCCAGCGGCAGAAGATGAATGTCACAGCTGGTAGAGTTAAAGGCATCGATAATCACTGTAGTACCCATAATTCTCAATAATTCTGCATCAGTACAAATCGTTGTATAATTGCACTTATAGCACATAGAGTGAAGAAAAAAACCCCAAACCCCCTTTATTTCCATACGAGGATGATGCTGACAAACTAGCAGGGCATACGGATTTGTGGTAGACTTGCCCATCACACTCCAAGAACAGCCTTCAGACAAGTTTAACCTATCTTGTGTTCGCTCAGACACCCAACAGGGACCTCCGTAAACCCAGGTGAATTCTGTTAGAGGAAGTTAAGGCTCCCAGAGCAGTTAATTTCTGGCTGGGCCACCTGGGCACCATTAGTTTCCCAGGAGACTAAAGACTGGCTTTGGGGGCTGCCTGATGGTTTGGCTGGCGTCATCCCGGGATGTGTGCTGCCTGCTTCCGGGACTTCTTGGTGGCGAGCCTGGCGCTCGGTATTCCTGCCTGCTCAGAGCTGGTTCCTGCTCCAGGGACTGCATGCCAGAACAGCTTTCTCTGCTGTCAGACCTTTGCCTGGCCTTTTGCCCACGCTTCATCTACTCTTTGGCACCTGGCAACAAAACAAGTAAGAGCTAAAAAATCAAACGCTGTAATTCCACCTGCATTCATTTGTACATCCTATTTGTAAATCAAGTGAAGGAGGCAATATAACACAGCTATTTGAGAATTGCTTGTGATGGTTTATTTTTCTGAACTGAAGGTGAAGGCTCACAGCCCCTGTACTTTCAGGCCCTAATCTAGCTGTTGTCACTGGTGCTGCAAATTCAATCCCAATGGCCTGAATAAAAAGCCCCTTATCTCTTAAACCTCTGCTGATCCGCAGTCTAGTGTTGGCCCAGCCTCATTAGACAAGCAATACCCTGGGACACTCACTTATGAAAGGTTAAAAAAAAGTAGGTAGCAGAATGTGCTGAAATATTTATGTTCTTTATTCTTGAGGTGAGACAAGTATGGGTAACTTTAGAGATGAACCTTCACTGCCTGCTGAGTCTTTAGAAATACTTTGCCTGCTGAGTTCTCTAAAAATAAATTTGAATGTTCTGCTTGTTAAAAATTAGTAATATTTTTGACTTGTAAGCATAAAAGGAAAATTTTATTTACTAAACTTAGATTAGTATGTATATACAGATCTAACACTGTAAATGTAAAACTGGAACAGCGTCTCAGAGATTCTATTTGACTGCCCTATTTATTGTAACAGTTAACACAGCACGAGTCTAGAGGCTGTTAGTAAATTGTGCCTTTAGGATATGAAAAATTCAATTGCCTAATAGTAGCAATTTTGAAATAAATATTCTATTAGTAATAGAGTTAGAAACATTACTCCCGATATTCTTCACTGTTCATGTAGGTATTTCATGAATAGCACTTTTCAGTTCAATTAGATATTGAATGAATGACACTTTTAAATTTTTCCAAACTTTAGGTAGAGTGAAGACTTTATGTGAAGTTTTTTCCCCTGGTTTTCTGTATATTCACACCTCATCCAGTGCACAGTGCTTCCTGCAAATGTCATGCTTTCAGTGATTGATCCCTTCTTTCAACAATGTGGGAAGATCTTTCTGGATTTTTGGTTTTGTGTCCTGAATAGACTATGAGAACACAGAAAAGATGTTTTCCTTGCTTTAGGGCTTACTTTCTAGCCAATTTCTAGCTTTTCATGTCTTAGTTCTATGCACTTGAACACCTTGACTTCTCATAAAAATATCACTTTTTGTCAGCTGAAACCACACAAATTATTTTTATCAGCATCTCTTTTCCTTCTGTCTTGAGTGAAAGGGGAGTTTTTCTATCCTGTAACCCTGTTATCTGATCTAGTTTTGCATTAAAAGCATCATCAGACTGTTGAGAACAACCTGTGGAAAATGAGAAATGGAGATGAACGGGGAAAGGGTGCATTGCTTAGAGGTATTAAACATATTGATGAAAATTGAACAGGACCTACTAAGGTGCGAGGAAGGTTATGATTTTATTTATTGTTTCAAGTTGTTTGGCTTCTTAAGAATTCTTTTTTGATACTTCAGTTAAAATACATAGAGTAGTACATGACAATTTCCTTTCTTTTGTCTGACCTTAAATGTTTTCCTTATCAAAAATACCATGGCTGTCTGCAGGCAGGAGGAGAGAGGCTGCCTGAGCCTGCCTTCCCTTTTTGTTCAGCACAAACAGGTGGCACATCAGCAGCTTTCTCCTTTTGCATGAATGGTTTTTAGAAAGCTGAAACTTGGCCTTCTGGAATGCGAATATCCTCTTTTAGGAATTCAGTATAGGATGCTGGACTAAGTAAAATGGGACAACTTTCTGTTGGCTTCTTCTGAAAAGGACATTTCTGTCGAGTGGGTGAGCCAATGCCTTCTACTCTTAAGATGATTATTTGGTAGTTATTTGTTAGAGCTAGGCAGTCTGTTTGACTGCTTTAATGTGTTATTTTGACATTGACTGGTCTGGGTGGATCTTCCCTTGCAGCATCACTGATTTCTCAAGTGTTCAAATGCGTTTTATGTATTCAGGCAATTTTATACTAAAAAGAGTATCTTGGTGTTTGTTCTGCCTATTAGCATTTAGAATTCCTTTCAGTTTATAGCTAGCTATACATTTATATATCATGTTGTCTGTCTGCATTTTTCAGGATTTTAATGAAAAGCAAATAGTCAGCTCCACTCAGTTCTATATGTTCTCTTAGCTTATTATTTCCATTTTATCATTTTGTCTTTTGTTTAGGTTAATTTAGATTTCAAGTCACTTATCTGTGACTTCCTCCATGCTAACTTGACACAGTTATTTGAAGTAAAATATAATTCAGATGGGATTGTTATTTTAGAATTGATTTTTTTAAGTCTATCTGATTTGTAATAACCTAAACAAATAATTAATAAGAGTCACTGAAAAGTAGCACTGCTTTTTGACTTTCTGCCACAAAGTTCCCAAACTAATTCTGTAACTGGACCCTGTGGCTATAGGATACAGCCAGATGCATCTGGGAGGCCTCAGCCTATATTGATGCTCATGTTCATCAGCAGCAGACAGGAATTACTGAAGAATTCTGGTCGGCCTTCCTACTCTCATTTACCTTTACTGCAAGTTAAGCAGGCCACTTAGGAAATGCTGCACTCTGGCCACCTCCCTATTATTCCCATCCAGCCAAAAAGAGAGCGGCTCAAGGGAGGCTTCCGGCCAGGAGTTGTGGTAGCCTTATGTATTTCTGAACAGGAGTAAGATACAAATGGCCAAGGCACAAGACTGCATGTTCTCACTTGCAGACCATGTGGAACTCAATTTTCTGACCGGTATAACTGAGTGGATCTAATTGGGACGTGCTGAGCATGAGCTCAGGGCTGGCTCAGCCGAGACTTTAGTGGGCCTTTGGTACCCATGAATGAGGGCAGTTCTTTGCTCACCCTTGCACTTCTTTCTGCCTGTAGCATTCAAAAATGTGCTCAAGAGTGATCATCAGAAGGCAGGAAAACTTTCAGCACCAGAACTGATGAACCCATTGGCGATCGAGGGAGCAAGTAGGAAAAAAAAGTGAGGAGTGATGCTCTTTGGGAAGAGATCTACCATTTTGTTATTGTTGTTTGGCATCTCACACAAGCAGGGGTCTGTGCCTGGGGTTCATGGCCACTGCTGTATCTGCAAGAGTAATTTAAAGAGGGAATTTATGTACATTTGTTGGTTTCTTTTTGTATTTTATCTATTAATTTTTCCAAAACTGAGCAGTATAAGTAATTTAAATGTAGCAAGTGTGGTGACACCAGGAAGTAATTATTTCCGAAAGCTTGCAAATATGCCCTTATAAAACAAATTGAGGTGGATTTTTTTGTTCATTTGTTTTAAATAAAGCAACAAGAAAAGAGTTGGAAAGTTGCCATCTTCATAGGATGCAGCATAGGATACAAGTAAAGAAAAAAATTTATGATAGTATCTCCAGTAAGGAGACAATTGTCTCCTGGAAGGAAAAATAAAACATGCAAAAGCTTGGGTTTTTTTGTGTGCCTTTTGGTGAACAATTCTCCTTCAGACCTGCTGTTCTTGTAATAGAGATTTCTTTTTTTGTATTTGTCACTGCTTTGAAAGTGGGACTGTGTGTCTGAAATGTTTTCTTTATAGAAAATCAGAAGAAAAAACTGCTTCAGCAAATGGCTTATTGATGTGTTAATAAAAATGGAAGTATGTCATGTACATTGAACCTTTTGAGCAATCTAAGCTGAGATCTATCTGCCAGGACAACCTGTGATAGTGCAATTGGAGGAGATGGACTGAGATTACTTAAAATTGGCCCCCCTTTCAATCCAGATAGATCTGTGGAGTATGAGGAGAAGAACAGGATGGATACAGGACGAACTTCCAGTATGTCTTCAGCAACTAGTTCATTTAAAGTACTTCATGTTTGAGATATAGAGTTTGTGGTTTTTTGTTTGTTTGGTTGGGTTTTTTTAATCTAGTAATAGCAGAAAATAAGCCAATGTAAAAGTAGCTTTTGAAGAGAAACAAATTTCAGGATTGAAGGAAAAGTTGAACCCCTTCCAGTAAATGACTGTGGACAATATAGGAAGGTGAAGAAGGTTGTTAAGAGTACTCTGAGAGAAGGAAAGTGAATGTGCAAATATTCCTGGACCTCAGTAGCAGTTAGCCTTCTGCTCTAGCAAGATTGTGCTGACCATGACTTATGGCCATGAATCCATTTGCCCCTTCCCTTCTCTCAGCTATGTGACTCTTTGTAGAGAGCTATTTTTCTAGAATTTGCATGGATATATGGATTATTCTCCATGTGGAAGAATGTCACTTGATTAAATGAGGTACAGCAGAGAAACCAATGTATTTTGAATGAAATTTGTTTATATTGCACTGTAACAGTCTATGACTTAGAAACAATTTAAAACTGCAGTGTAGGTTTTCCAGATATTTAGAATTCCAACCACCACCTTTAAAGCATATGTGTTCTTCAGATGCTTGGATTAAGGAGTGTTGGATTGCTCCTATTAACCACGTAAAACAGATTAGATCCATTTGAGCAATTAGCCTGAAGTGTTTTTCTTGGTGTTTATGAATGCGAACAGGGCTCCTTTTTCTGTATCTCTGCAAAGGCATCCCAACTGTTTATGTTGCTTTCGGGGTGCTGTACTATCAATCCTGGCTGGGGGCAGCTGAAGTGGGGATGTGGATAACGTGGTGCAGATGGTTTTCTGTTTCTTTTATCTGTTTTGTTTTTCTGCCTTCCGCATTTGCTTCAGCGTTATGGTTGTTGTCAGTCTGAGAGTGGATAGCTTGTGGGCACAACTGAATTCTTACTCACTTATCACTTCATATTTAACTTGTCACAGATAAAAATATGTTTCTATGAGACAGTGTTTTACTGTATTCTCGATCAAACTGCTCTGATGTTCATTTTGATGGATGATGATATCCAAATGATCACAGTGAAGACTGTTATTTTCAGTCCCTTTTGATTTAAATTAGGAATTAAATTCTCTCTAATTCTGCCTGGTTGTAGGCAGTCTGATAGTATGTTTGCATTCCAAACTGCCCTCTCCTCCAGCTGCTCAGGCATAAAACAATCAAATATTGCTCTGGGTAGGCAGATGTACCTGTTACTGGTGAGTGAGCTTTGGGCTGAGGTGGTTAAACAGAGAATTCACATCTCCTGAGAAATGAGAGCTGCGTGGCTCTGGCTGCCCAGGTAGCTGTAGAGCAGGAGGGACCTACAGGGAAGGAGGCACTGCTGAGGCAACTCAACCTGAAGTCACACTTTCCCATGTAGGAGTTATTTTAAAGAGTTAAAGCTTAGCTGCACTAGCACCAATCCTTTGGAATAAGGATTCTTCTTCTGATTGATGCAAATCTGCTTACTGCTAACTGGAGTTTGTATTTTGTTAAAGTGTCTTTGTGGTCTGACAGGCCAGGCCTGTACAGAGCAGCTTTGGGAGCTCCCTCTGTGCTGGTCAGACCTGGGAGCCTCTTTGTTTTGCCAGCCCAGCTAACATAAGCAGAGATCTGAAAACCAAACCAGGTGCTTGCAACTTTGTGCATCTTCAAGTGGAACCAAATGCTGTTCCCAGATGACCCGTGCCTTCTAATGAAGTAGTAAATCACACCTGTCTCATCCCATCACCTGCTGGGATGAGACAGGTGTTACAGATCATGGAGCTGGATCCTACATTTTGGGCCATACTTTCCTTTGTCTTTTTGAGTGAATGCAGCATAAAATGGTGAGCTGTACTGTGGCAAGTCCTACAGGCCAGTGGTTAATACCACTGTCCGCTCAGGAAAATGCCTGGAATAGCAAACATGCTGCCTGTTTAAAGAAATAAAAAAGTTAATCAGCGTTTTTAGCTTAATGAAATGTGCAAATCACTTGCTAGGCCTCAGTTTCAGAAAAAAATTCCCAGAACTTCTCTATTAGTTCTTTCAGAAATTATTAAAATCTGAGCTCAGACAGCAGTGTGAGGCTTTTAGCAGAGGAGATGTGAAAACCAGGGATAGTTGTGGACTATCTTGAATAACCATGTTAGTGTTTTGCACTTCGAGGCTTTCTCAGCCTGGACTGCTTGTTGTTGTTGGTTTTTTTTTTTGTTTGTTTGTTTGTTTGTTTTTTTTCCCCCCTCACATAAATTACACATTAATAGTACTTTAAAAGGGTTCCCTGCTTAAAAAAAAAAAAAAAAAAAGAATAATATTTTAATAGAGGATAAAACCAGTTTTTGTATCCTCTAAAGTGATTTTCTTTTGTGAAATTAGGTTTGCAGGACTGCTTCAAAAATCCAAAGGAAATAATAGCTTTTGAGTTGTGGAGGATATTGTCAACTATGGGTGTTCATATTGTCTGGTTTTGGAGTTTGTCACCTTTAGTAACTTAAAATCACTTGTGGTTCTTTTATTTGAAGGTGCCTGAATGCTTGTTGGAAGCTATTACTTTTTTTTTTTTAGCATTCTTTAAAATGCAAATACAATTTAAGTCAGTGGAAAATACTTTAGGGAGAACAGAGGTGAAAACAATGCTATGCCATGATGTGCTCTCTATAATTTCTAGGAGTAGCTAAGAGTATGCTGCTTTTTGCTGGGTGAAAGGACAAAAGCCTGACAACAAGGCAGAACGTGCCATTACGCTGTTCACACACCTGCCTGTCACCGCTGCGCCTTGTGCCGCAGGTGCGCTGTTTATGCCATCAGCGGGCGGGCGGACGGGACAGGGACCTTCGCGGACGGGCCCCCGGAGCTGCCGGCCGAGCGCTGGCCGCGGCCGCGGTGCCCGAGGGTCCGCGGGCGGGGCAGGGGCGGGCGAGGGGCGGTGGGACCCGCCGGACCCGCCTCCCGGGGCGGTGCGGACACGGGGCGGGCCGGGCCGGCCGCGGCGGCGGCGGGAGGGCGCAGCAGGAGCCGCCGTGGCCGCAGCATCGCGGCGCGGTGGCGGGGATGGAGCCCTGGAAGCAGTGCGGGCAGTGGCTGATCAGCTGCAAGGTGCTGCCGCCCAACCACCGGGTGACCTGGGACACGGCCCAGGTCTTTGACCTGGCGCAGACGCTGCGCGACGGCGTCCTGCTCTGCCAGCTGCTCAACAACCTGCGCAGCCACTCCATCAACCTCAAGGAGATCAACCTGCGCCCCCAGATGTCCCAGGTACGGCCGCGCCCCTCGCGGGGTCCCCGCGTGCTTTGCCTGCGGCTCGTGGCGGCACGGAGCGGGACCCGCGGGATACGGGAGCGGGATGCGGCCGCTGCCCGTCTCCAGCGCGGAGCTTGCGCGCCCGCAGGGAGGTGAGCGTGGGTCGGACCCGGGGCAGTCCCCGCCGGGCGCCTTCTCCCTGCACGGGGTGGCCGCCCGGCCCGGGCTCGGCGCGTTCCGGGCGGCGGGGCAGGGCTCGGCTGCATCTCCGGGCTGGCGGCTCCCGAAGCCCCCGCGAGGGGTCACAGCCTGCGGCGGGAGGCGGGTCGGGCGGGGGCCCCCCGCGCCTCTCACATTGAGGTGGCCGTGCTAAGGAGAAGTTCCGGCAGTACTCCCAGAGTCAGCACTTCAACATCTCTGTGTGCGTTGCTATTTCATGTGAGCAGGTTACAAATCAAACTGATCCCTTGCTTCTAGTTTTTCTGGCTATACCTAGGTGTTTAATGGGTAGGGAGGGCGAAGGGACCGGAGCCTGGGAGGCGAGGGCGGCGGAGCACACCGGGCGGCGTGGCCGGGAGCGGAGCCCGGCCGGAGCGGCGAAGGCAGGGCAGGGGCTGGGGGGAGCGGCGGGAGAAGCCCTGGTAGCGCCTGTCAGCTGCTCCTCCGAGCTTCTTGTGACCTATGGAGTTGAATGGCGAAGAGTGATTAATAATGAGAAATCGTGTTCTCGATAGCTGGCCTTTTATTTCTGGCTTTTTAAGTTGATATTTTGGAGTCATTATTTAATAACTAAGTAGTATAATTCCAAATTCAGCCCCGTTTAAATGCGGTTTTTAGTTCGGACTGATGTTTTGGTACTGCACCTCAAAGTTGGTTTCAGATATCGAGATAAGATTATATTAATAATTCAGGAAGAAACTCTATATATACATGACTTCCTGTCACTGCTTCGCTCACACCTATGTCTCGGCAGAGACGGTGGCAGCCAAGAAGATGTTGTCTGCAAGGAAGCTAACTTATGAACCTTTCATGTGTTTTAAAACATTGAGAAACGGATACACTGTAACATTTCAGTGTTATGGTTCCGTTTTAGGTTTATACAAATACAACTTGCCATTCACGTTTAGGATACTGGCAGAAAGCAGTAGTGAATTACACTGCTTTGTCTGTCTTTGTCCATGTTTACTTACAAACCCAGTTATTTTGTATCTTTTTAATTCTTTCTTTTAGCAGCTGTGTCTTGCTACCAAGGGTATGTTTTCTGTAAGCCCACAGTGCAAAAAGGGAAAATGTATTTCAGATACTCAGAGTAAATCTCCAAGACCCTTGCACTAGATGTGAATGGTACAAAGGTTGTCCCCGTGTACTTGAGAGCCCAAGTGTCTGCTTAAATGGCATATGCAGAGGCAATACTTTATCTGAGTGATGGAGCAGCACAGAGGGTGGGCTTGTCCGAATGGAAGAAATCCAGATAAGTTTTCTCTCTGCGTGGTTAAAACCTGTGAGAGTTCCAGGACTTGCTAAACAGGAGCCTTGGTTTATATTTTCATTGTAGTTAGCCTGATTGCTTCCAAACTGACCCTTTTTCACTTTAGCTTGCAGAGCTATAAATACTTCATCTATGAACTGTTGGAAATGGTCTCCTGCCCTGCTTAGAGTAGATAAAAAGCATGGAAACAGATTCTTTCTTCCTTTTTTTATTTTTTTTTAAATGAACTGTAAGGGTGTCCTCATGACATGACACAGTATTTTTGAGGTGGCTAACTCATTGAATCAACTTCAATTAGAGACTAATGTTGCATGTCTGACAACTATTACTTAATTTTATTTTTGATGAATTAAAACCATGGTGGTCTCCTGTCTACTAAAAATAAGTACCAAAATGCTATGCTGTCTTCTGTCTTAGAGTAGATTTGGAAATCAAGATTAGTATTTATTTCTCTAAGTGTGTTTGAACTACAGATTATAATTGTAGATCTTGGTTTATAATGCATCTTTTGAACTTTGTATTTTGAGCTTTATATATGTGCAGTGTAGCTTCTGGAATTGTTTCACAGCTATGACAGTTGCCTCCTTGTCTGTGTGTCTGCTCTATGCCTGAGGAACCTGCACTCCATGGTGCTGTAGACTGCTCTCTCCAGTGGTGCATTTCTCTGCCCTACACTGATTTCACTGTTTAAACAGGGGGAACTTTTGCTGGATCAAAACCTATAATGGATAACTCTATGCAGCATTAAATTTACTGGAAATGTTATCTTTGTGTTCTGTGAGTTCAGGATTTTGTGATTTTAGTAAGGGTCTGTGGGGTTTATGTAAAGCTTCTTGGAGGACACTCTTTCTGATCACTCAGTGAAAAATGTCAGTAATTGTTATTAAAAATGTAGATTGAAACTCTGCAAGTTGCTTGCAGTTTGTGGGAAAGATCGTAAAGAGCTCTTATGCAGAATTTATGCAGAAATCTCAGTGGCTTGGAGATTATTCAGTTGGTGAGATCTGCTTGTAGTTGAGCCCTGAACTGTGAGTTTTCTCAGAATGCTACTTGTCAGTAAACTAATACTGACATGATAGTAAATTTGCATCATAAATTTGCTGCATCATAGGATCTTGGAGTCTTGTAGAAAAACTAGCTAACTCACCTGTTCCTTCTGGGGTAATGATTTATAGACACTGGAGGCATGGAGTGCCAGAGCAGAGTTGGCATTAGAATAGAAACTGTCTTGGCCACTGATTTTGCAGTCCGTCTGACCACGGTACTGCTCAGCTGAGCTGTTTGAACTCAAATGGCCCTTATCCATCATCTTCTAGAATTGAGATGCAGCTCCTGTACTCCCTGATCTGATGTTGTTTTCTGCCACTAGGTCTTAGAATGGGTCATGGAATTCTTACTGCACAGCTCGTGCTCAATAAAAACAGAGACTGAGAAGGGTAGGCTTGATGAATGGGCCTTGTTGAGGACAGACTCATTTTGGCCTTGTCTCTTACTGCTGTTGATGTTTGTTGGGCCTTTCTCTATGAACCGAGTTTTCATGTCTTAGGGGTTGTTGTAAATGCAGCAGCTCCAAAGAATGGGAAAGTGAGAGGTGCTGCCTCAGGCAGACCTGGGAGTAGGTGTCAGTTCTCTGACGTATGATTAAGTCTCTTTTGTTTCATTATGTATTTATTTTTTCAGAATGAATATGGCAGATCACGCAGTGATGTTCATCAGCTTTGCTCAGTGGACCTTGGGTAACCCCTTACAAGCTACATGAAAAGTGTAGTGATTGTGACTGATGCTGTGGCTTCAGATGCTGCTTTTTGGTAGAACATCATTCATTCAAACAGGAACACTATTGCTTTGCTTTGTAAGCAGTGGGCTGCTGATGGCTCTTGGGGCAGGAATAGAAACTGAGACTGATGATGCTCAGCATTGCAACACAAACATGTGCTTGACCAAATGGCAGTAGGTATGTTCTCTTTTATGGGCTGGCTAGCACAGGGACCTGCATGCCTTTGTCCCACCACCAGCCACGAACCTTGTGTCATAACTGTTCTCCTGGCTGGGCTTTTTTATGCATTTGAGAGCTGTAGATTCTGCCCCCCTGCCTTTTTGGAGATAACAATGCCTGTGCAAGAGGAATGTCTTGGTGGTTTTAGACTGCACAACACTGGGTTTAGAAGCTGTTTGAATGCTGGCTGTTTCTATTTGCATTACTGTAAGTTTATGAAAATATGTATATTTGGTTAGTGGAAGTTGTCCTTTGAAGAACAGAAGCTGATTCAGTCAGTTACGCTTTCCAGAAAGTGAGCCTCAGATGTGAAAGTATAAACCTTGCATATATAAAGGATGAGTAGGATTGTTGCTTTGCCAGTGAACCTTTGTCCTCTGGGTTGCCAGTTCACTGCTGCCTGGCTCCTGTTTGAGAGGCTGGTGTTTGTGGTGCAAGATTGCCTGTGAAAATTGGGCTTTGTATGAGATTGGAAATTCAGGTTCAGGGGCACACATGCCTGGGGTTTGTTTGTTGTGTTCCCCCCCCTCCCCCCAACAGAACAGGAAAGTGTTGGCTCTATTAAGAACTCTTGTGTCAAGGCCCAAAACCACTTTGCTCTTTGAACTCCTGTGAGCTAGCACTTCACATATTTCAACCTATGCATGTGCCATCAGAAAAGGAAATTTAAGAAATGGATCAAATAATGCCTTTTGGCCTTTAAGTGTAGGGCAGTCTGCCTGATTCAGACTTGTGAGTTGGTGTTGTGAGAGTGGTTTTAGTGCAGGCACCAAGACTAAACTTTGTAGCCACTGGGAATGGAGCTAGAAGAGGGAGTGTGCTAAATGCATAGCAGAGATGTGACTGGTGTGCCAGTGTGTTGCAGGGTTTCCCCCGAATTGGAGCATCAGTCCCTGGTGACAGTGAGAGGGAGGATGGAGCACTGTAGCTCAGCATCTGTGTCTTCCAGAGCTGTAGCCATTCACTCTCCTCAGATGCTACCTCTTGGCTAATGTAGGCTGGTGAGAATAATAAAAATAGAAGTGATCCATAACAGAGAGTACTAATCCTAATGTTTAATCATAATCATACAAGAACTTAAGTAATTTATCACCAGAAATATGAAGCCTAAATGAACAGATTATGATGGATTTGCAGAAGATGTCATCTGTTTAATGCTTCTTTTATCTTTAGAACTTTGCAAACTAGTTTTGAAATGGTTTTTGCAAGGCATTTAGTTAACTTGTGAGAGATTGCTAAACAGGAAAGCAGCGCTTAATGCAATACTGGCATGGGAGTTTACTAAAAGGGATGTTGACATGGATTAAATATTAAAAATAACTATTTCCTATTATTCTAATAAAAATAAACAAAGTATCCCTAATTTAGTATTAAAAGTTCAAATGTTTTCTAATTTTAGGGAGTTACTTTTTTTGGTGTGACCATGTAGTCCAAAGGAAGTTGATTATCTTTGTCATCCATGTAATATTTTGGTGTGACAACAGAGCTTTTGTACAGGAGTTTATTTTTCTTGGTTGCAGTGGTACCAGGTAGTCTCAGGATGTGGGTGTGCCAAGCAAGACATACCTCTCCATTTCCTCTGATCCTGCCTTTGGCTTGGAGCTTCCCTGTCCCCGACAAATGATAACCCCGATCTCCTGTCCCTCGCTCCGTGCATGTGCATCCCACCTCTGTAAGCTTCCCACAGGTGGGGATACTCCCCTGTGCTTTCCCCATGCATGCATCTGTGCTTGATTCCCTTCACTTCCCAGCATGTCAAACCTTGTGTGCCATGTGGCTCTGCAAAGGAGGAAACAGGAATAGTATCTTGACCCTGCATGTTACCTAAAGGAGAAAGATTGGGAGTGAATTGATGTGCTGACCTCTGTGCCTGAGGATGTAGTTTAGGATCTTAGGAGGGACCAGATGAGCTAAATAAGAAAATAAAAGGGATTTAGAGTGGTTCTTGTGACCTTCCCCAGGAGCCACAGGATATCAGTAGTCTGTTTTCCTTTGGCAGAGAGATCTTTGAGAGCACTGATGTGCAAAATAACTTGTGTTTTTTTTTGTTGTGTGAGGTGCTAGGATGTACCCCAAAGATACATTTAGATAATACAGTTTTTCTGAAACTGTAAAACTTCTTGGGCTTGAACTAGAGTTTAGAAACTGGTTCAATTTTTGTCAGTGTGTAGAAACAAGATGTTTTTAATCCCCCCTGCCATTTTCTTGAATTATTTGAAACTAATTGCATGTTCTCATAGACTTAAAAGAATTCAGTTATTTTAAAAATATTTTCTAAATTTTCAAATTTTGTCAGTCTCTTTGCTTACTTGCTGGTGCTTTGGTCCGCTAAACATCTTCTTCACATTTAATTTTATTCCATGATTCTTTATCTTATGGCCAATACAGTTTTGATTTATATTATCCATAAAAGGTATATTTATCCATATATATGATATGTGTACATATACATATCCTGTATGTTAGACTTGGTAAAATATATTGAACAAATATTGTTCAAAGCAAAACCTTAATATGACCTCTGTTTTGTTCTAAGAAAAGCAACTGATAAAAAATAGTGACCTAGTTTTCCTAGGTAATTCTTCTTACCTTATGAAGATGCAGAAAATAGTGCTTGAAAACTGATGTAATGATTTTAATTGATCCACATTGATTCTTTCTGGTTGGAAGGGAAAACCACGGTTGTACTGTATGGTAAAGCTTATTTAATATATTACGTTTATCATACAGTTATTAAATGCAGCACACACATCTTGCCAAGAATTGTCTCAAATGTCTCCTCCTGCACAAAATATTAGTGTGCTGGCAGCTGTCTAAAGCATTATTAGAAAAATATTCATACTGGTTTCTCACAGAGGCTATAGTGTATGCCAGTAGTGGATAATTTAAGTTAGTGTCTGTGTATGGCATGCTGCTGCTGTGTCATGTGGGAGAAGCCAAATTATTTTCTGAACCTTGTCCAACAAAGGTGGGAGACCCATGATAGTGGCAAGTTGAAGGACTGCTTATGAAAAGAAACAAATAAATAAAAAGGGTTCAAGGAAGGAGAGATGCATATGTAAGAAATAGGAGGAAATAATCAAAAGAAACAAATATTAACTAGAGAGAATGGTCAGAAGAAGTTGGAAGCTGTATTGAAGAGGGTATCAGCAAGCAAGACACTTAAGGCTTTTGAGTTTTATCCTAAGAAGCAATCTTGAATATGCTGTGTTATTCTTTAATATAACAGATAATGGCACTATGTTATAACATCCTTCCTTAGGCCTGTGAGTGCAGGAGGTGATTTTCCAGGCTGCAGCACCAGTGGGTTAGCATAATATAGTGGTACAGTTTGTGCACTGGTGAGATAGAGGATCTTGGATTTCTCACATGCCTCCCTTTCTGCTCTCCTTTGAAGGTCAGAAGAGTTGATTAAATCATAGTTGTAAAGGAGGAAATACAGAGGGTAAGGAAAGAAGGGGCTGCAAGGTGAGAGAGAGGCGAGGCAGCTGCCAGGGTGAGGGGGACAATCCTGCAGGGAGTGTGGTGGTGCATCCATCCTGGCTGTGCCAACAGGGGCCTGGCACCTCCTGTCCCTGGCATAGCTGAGCCTGGGCTTCACTGGTGTGGGTGTTGGGGAGGAGGGTAACTGGGAGCAGCAGCTGGCAGGTTGGTGGGAGGCATGGGCAGGAAGGACTTTCAGAACACGGTTTGATATTGGTAAAATACAGGCAGGCAGGGAAGGAGACCCTTCTGCTGAAGTAACATTTGCTCCCTGACCAGCAGCTGACCATGCAGGAATAGGACAAGTGCCTGTGGGTGCAAAGGAAACCCCCTGGAGTGTGCTCCCCTCCATATGCCTTCCACGAGTCACTGCCTGTTGCAGGCAGGGAAGTACTGGCTTGTGCCCTGCACTGTGTGGGTATCTCTGAGTACAGAGGAACATGTATTGTTTTATTAGATCACTGACAGTTTTATCTTCTTTAAGTTTTACTTGATATAGAGGTGTCAGTTTTTGAACTTGTTCCCTCAATACTAAAATTGTATCTATAGTTCTTTAAAAATCAGATTGAACAAAAACTCCCATCATAAACCTTTGATTTTTTTTTTTTTTTGTTCTCCTTTCTGCTGCTCTGAAACAGCGTTGCAGTACTTCCATGTCATTCTATAATACTTCATAGCAATGTTCTGTACTACCTTTACATCATATTATTTCAATATTTCAAAAACTCTTTTTCACAGAGGAGTACAAATTGATGTGTACTTTGTCAAACTGGCTAATAATTTTTTTCCCCTGCACTTTCCACTGTACTTGGCATTATCTGGAGCTACCTTTTCTTTCCTCTTATTTTGCTTTGACAAGCCATGTTTAAGACTTGAGGCATTGTGAATTACCAGCTGTTTGCTAAGACTTATGATGTGTAAAATGAAGTCTGAACTGACTTTATAATAAGGTTTTGAATTTTTATATGTAGGAGAAAGATGTTCCCTCAAAGCTCATTGAATGCTATTGGCTTCAGTTCACTACATTGTCAAGTGAGAACATATCTTTTGGAAAAATATCAGTCAATGACCCTTTCTTTTATCCTGTGTTACACAACAATAGTGAATGTCTTGGTAACGTGAAACACTGAAGGACTCTTAGTAGGATATTTGTTTCTTTGTATATTCAGAACATGAAACATTAGTCTCAAATTTCATAATATAATGCTGTTGTAGCAATTTGTATAAAAGGCACTCATGTACTATTTAAAATGTTCTTGCAGACCTATGGGTATTGTTCAGCTGTTTTATATTATAATCCAAAATATTTTGGGCCTCTAAATTGCCTTTACTTTCAATCAGAATTTTATTTTATAATTGGTTAGTAGGTATTCAGTTCATCTCTCAGTACCTGTTTTTTCACTATTCTATCCCTCTAAAAATCACTTGAAACTTATTTTAAGTTATGCAGCGAATACAGCATGATTGCCTTGCAGAAGCAAACAAAATATATATATATATGACATTGTTGCTGTAATAAAATATTTTCTGAAAAAAAAACAGCAACAAAACCTCAGCCATCAAAGCAAAGCATTTTTAAAGCACGTTTTTAACTGCTAATGCTTAGCAGGACAACATGATTTGTATTTCCAAAATCCTTAGATATGCCCTTTAATCCTTGATACCATCAATTTTACCTATTTCTTTCTGACTTATATAAGGGTATGTGCTGTACAGTCTGTAGTTAGGGTACTTTTTATCCTTGCTTGTTCCTTCATTCATACTATTTCTGCATGGAAAGCAGCCTTAGAATCAACTCAAACAATGATTAGAGCTTGGCCCCTAAAAATTCTAATCATCGAAGCAGCCTCACTTCACTGTTGAGTGGGAAATTTGATACATTAAAAAATGAATGTGTAATTTTGCCTGCCCACACTAAACTAATAGTGTAATAACTACAGCATCATCACAGCTTGTGTAATTCCTTATGTCTTCCTTGCATGTTGGCTGTCAAGATTTAAATTATGCTTGCATGCTCCAGTGATTGACTTCAGATTCTCATCAACAACTGCCTCATGTAACTGTGTTGCCTTATATCAGCTGATTAAAGGCCATGAGGGCCATGGTATTTTTCCCTCTGAATTCTTCAGGATCTATAAGTGAGTATATCTGATTCCAGCACAGAGACAGTTAAAGGTAGATGGAGGACCACACCTTCCCTGCACTAATGTCCCCACAGATTTTGGGTGTCTGTGGATGGAGGTATGGTGATGACATAGTCCCCCCGTGTGAATTGTAACTCGAGGTGAACACTCATTAATCTTACTTATCTCTGTAGAATTTAGATCAGGCTTTGAATTTCTTTTTCCTGGAAAATAAGTAGAGTGTAGGAAACACCAGAGAGAATGTTCAAACTATTGCTGTTGCCTGCAGCATCTTTTACTCTCAAAAAAGAGTGAGACTCCCTGAAGTGCCCTTGCAGGCTGCTGCCTTTGGGCTTACGGTCAGTTGATTTCTGGTTGGTTGAAAAGGGATTTCTGCCAAGGTTTTAAAACCTAACTTATATTGAGGCGGGTATTTTGAAAACTTCTTAATGCTACTTTGCAGCTCAAGTTTTGCATTTCACAGCAGTACCAGTTTTGCTATTTCATGAAGTTGTGTCAGGAAATAATCGTTTCACTTTCTCTTAGTGATTGCCCCTCCATGTGCACAAAGTGCTGCAGGATTTCAGGTTGTATTGCATACCTTTCTGCTTATTTTTAACTGTTGTTGAAAATTCCTGCTGAGCTTTGATTTCCCACCCTCCTTTTACTTTTTTTTTTTTTTGTGGATCTCGCCTAGGGTTTTGAATGCTTGATATGAAATAATAGTTTTTGGGTGATACCTAGAGGGCTTGTTTGGGATGTGTGTGTGTTCTCTTAGGGCTGTTCAGTTCTAGGGGATTTTGAGAGCATTTTTATATTAAAATCTTCAGTGGTCTTTAGCAGGTGTTTATTTTCCTGAGGTTTTATATCTGAAACAAGATTAACTTGAGCTATTTTGTTTTGAGTTCTGCCTGTCCTGATCTTCTTTTTATCCATCTCAAAGAAGTGCTTTGCCTTGATGTTAATCACTACAAGGAGTCATGAGAAAGTTATTCAGGGTCTGCTGTTCATTCGTTTTGCATTTGTGGCTGGCAGCACTGAATATGGTGATGCATCTTCTCTGTGGGTTATGCTGAGGCCACTGGTTTCACTGTAAGTGTGCTGAACAGATGGCAATCCTTGTAAAAGCTGAGGTTTGACTTCACATTTGTTGTTCTCAGTGATGCCTTCAAGCAGTGTTGTTGGTTAGAAGGATTGTGCCTCAGAAAACGCTGGTAGCTACTGTCACTGTACTGTTGCAGGTTTCATGAAGCTTTAAGGAAGTGACACCTGTAATCCTATTGGAATGTCTCTATAGTTGTATCAGAGGCCTATAAGTTTTCCCTTTCTGCTGAAGACCCTGGTAAACTGATTAGCTGAGGTGAAAGGCTTTGCTGACTGGGATGGGTATGATTTGCATGTGTATGGGGACATGGTGATGGGAGAGGGTGCAGATGTGGGAATGGCAGAGCCATGCTGGGTACAGGGTGGGCTGCTCCTCGTGAGAAGCTCCTGAGCAGCAGACTGGAGCATGTTTCAAATTTGTGTGTCTTCCTAGCTATAATTGCTCAGATTCATAGACCCCTGGGGAATCTGATTAATTTAAACTGTATGCATTCTCTTTTCTGAAAATGTAGGTTTTTGTAGCTTGTAAGCCCCATAGCGCATCACATTATTTCAAGAGCACAAGCTCTAGCAATATTAATGTAATGTGGATTATTCTCTATTGTTAAAAATACCTGCTATGAAGGAAAAAAAAATGATTTTTTAAAAGAGATTGTAAGTTATTTGCCATGACCAATGGGAGAAACATAAGAAAGCTAATTAAAAAACTCCTGAAACAAGAGGGGGAATGTGTTTTGTAACATTCTCTTAGCACACCTCACTAGGAATAGGCCTGAGGAGTAAATTCTTACATCTGTAGTATTACAGTGGTTGTGAGTTCATGTGATCTCTGATTAGCAGTGAAGAAAGGTTGAGATGTTCTTTTTTGGGGCAGAATTGGTGTTTTGGTGGAATTTCTCTCTGTAGTTTTTCTGACTGTAGTTGTCATATTAATTAAAGACTTGGTCTTTCTAGCTCAGAACTCATGTCTCTTTCCATGCAATGGGAGGGCATGGAAATGTTTGTCTTTAAAATGTTTTTCCAAATTTGTGGCTCAACATGCAGGACCACAATTATATCTTGCTAAATTCTTTAGATTTGGGAATAACTCCTAAATGATGTATCTTTTAATTCCAGTGAGGAACAGTGATTTCATCTAATGTGTCTAATCTAAAATTTGTGGTTAAGCAGTTCAACAGGAAAATTAGTCCTCAAAATGTTTTGCAGCAATGCCATTCTTGGGAGATGTTTTTAAAACTATTTGGAAAAGAAATGTGGTAGTATTTAGCTTTTCCTGTTTAGTGGTGAATAGCTTTAGAGTTTGACCTCAAAATCCAGTGTTTCAATAAAGTCACGTTAAAGTTTAATGAACTTAAAATGCCTTTCATTTTGATTTGAAAGAGCAGCAGAATTTGAAATGTGAGGATTTCTGTTGGATATTTCATTTTCCTGACAGGTCTGCTAGTGACAACCTTTTTTCAATTTTCCCTTGAAAATGTGTTTCTCACATTTCTCTACCTTGACTCAGGTGGCTCGATCTTCTCTATCAGAAACTCAGACTGCTCTGTGATTAATAAGAGATACTGCTCTGACAGGTCTGGGCTATTTTTTTAATTATTTTTTTCTCTCTTCTTGTCTGTAATTCTCACCCATTTTGACTCATCTCTGTTCTGCAACTTGTGCTCTGTCCTCTCAAACTGGACTGTATTACTTTCACCTTCTACATTTGCCTTCCCCCTCCCACTTGTATTTCCTTCTCTTGCCAGTGCATCTGTTTCCTCTTTCACTTCTTTCCTGATCCTCTTTCTTCCTTCCAACTGTTTGCCCTGCCCTGTTGACTTCATCCCTCCACAGATTCTCTGAAATATGCTTCCTACATGGATAAGAGCTCATCTCCTCCGGAAGCTCTTTCCTGCGTAAGGGAGAGTGTTGGGCAGGAAGGCTCCAGTGGAGGTTACATTTTTAGGACCAGAGAACACAGAGGTTTCAAGGGATCAGACAGCTCTTGACCGATCAATCACACGTTGGGCTGTTTTAAGCTGCTTTTCAGTGACTACGTTTTGTAAATGGTGATTGTTTTTGCTTTTACCCATTACTTTAAAAACTTCTGCCTCCTTCCCGTTGCAGTCAGAGGTTTGCAGCATATGTGAGGGCGTCCCCAGAATTGTTTTGCTTCTTTGCTCCAGATGGACTGGGCAGAGAACTCTGGTGGGGAGTGATGAGGATAAAAGCTGGTGCTGGAAATTTGCAGGGTGAATCAGACTGGAAACTTGTTCTTTTCAAAAGCAGCATCACTTCAATCCTGCCCTTGCCACCAGCCTCTGGAGGTTTGTGCCTCCATGGCAATGCTTAAGCAGTATTATTCAGGGGCTGTGTCCTCAGGGAGCAGGTGGAGGTGGGAATGGTAGTTATTTTTAACCACTTTTCAGATTGATTATCAGTGTTGCTTGCAAGGCAGAAATAGGCCAGTCCTACCAGCCAGCACGCCCATCCTGCAGCTCCCTCATGTTGGGCATCAAACTCCATGTTTTCTGTTTCTTCCTCCAGTTAGCTCCACTCACTCTTCAGAGACTGATAGACATGATAATTTTATTTCTTCTTCTCAAGCCGGAGGTGACAAGACTATTTACACTCAAAGTGAAACAACCATTACACTGTACTGTGTACACTGGTATTGTGAGATGCAAGCATCTGCAGCACAGTGGTGTCCCTGAGGGGTTACCTTGATGGCTAATGGCAGCTGTAAACTGGTTAGATGTAAATATAAGAGTAACTCTATCAGAGATTCCTTAAACTTTTTTTCATTTTATTCAAACTACAATTTTTCTTCAGGTTTCCGGCGTTTTGCTTGCTTGCTTTCTGTGGATAGACACAGTCTTTATAGGCCTGATATAATTCCTAGCACTTGCAGGCAGAGAAGGAGGTGATGCCCAGCTGGTTTATTCCACTGAAGTTTGTGGATGTGCTGTAAATGAAAGCTCAGTAGGGTCAAGGCATAAACAGCGAGTAACTGTTCTGTAAATGTGCACCTCTTGTCCCCATTTGTTCATGTTATTTCTCTGCTTGTGAGGATGAAGCAGTTCAATATTACCATTTAAGAGTTATTTTTTTAAAGGTTCTCATGGGACTAAATGAAAATTTTGTCATACATTCCCCAGTTTAATGGAGAACATATATTTGAAGAATAATTATTGTGATACTCATCCTACTATGCTGGCTGATTTTATGGTTTCATATGATTTGAAGTACGTAGAGCAGCTTTAGACTATTTGTTTAATGATGAAATACTGATGAGAACTTAATAGAGGTTAATTATTTTTTTACTTCAGTGTTGGATCTTTCCTAACTTGAGAATAATTTTCCCCATGTACCCCTTCAGAATTGAAATAGCTGCTGTGAAGGAAGTGGCTTTCTATTAGTTTTCTATCATGAAGGTTTTAACTGTGAAGTCTAGTCTGCTCTTTTGTGCTTCCTTCACTTTATTCACTGTTTATAGTTGTGAGAGTGATTTTTAACTAGGGAAAGTCCTTTAAAATTTTTTTTCTACTCTTAGTCATATTCTTTTCCAACCATTATCATGTCTCTCTATTCACTTATTGACTGTTAATGTCCCAAGGGGAAAGTAAGCTGGAGATTTTGAATGGCTACAGATTCACTGGAAGGACACAGGATGACCAAATAGTTTGTGGGTTTCTTTTTCATTTGTTTTTTTGGTCAATGTTAAAAATATTTTGGTTATGTCTACTCCCTTGGTATTAATGATAACACACTGATGGTTGCTTTAGGGTGACTAAAACCTTCTTTGGAGTAGAAGTCTTCATCAATTAGAAGAAACAAACAAATGAATGGCAGATGTTTCCTCTTTTTTTTCCCTCCCCTCAGCTGGCTTTGAAATAGCCATGATTTTTATTTTTTTTTTTTAAACTTGAAGTTTTCAAAACAGGAGTCATTGACAAAAAGAAGTGATTTCCATACTGTTGTGTTAGGAGGTTCTTGAATTTCCTATGCATGTTTTTCAGTGTCCTCTATTCTGTTCAAGAAATTACCACATTTAGCAGACAGTAACTTGACTTGTTTTGACAGACATGGAGATGGGACAGTTTAATTTTTGCTACCTCTCTGCAGCTGTCAAAAAAATTAATCAGGAATACCCTTGAGTGGCAAGGCATAGTGGTATTAAAAAGGCAATGTCATTTGAGCCAGAGGATCTAAGACTTATTTTCTACTCCAGCTCTCTGATGACATTGCAGGATTGACCTCAAATATATTATTTTCAGTCTACTTTTTAGTAGCAGTCGTGCTAATGGACCTTCCTTTAAAATATGCTTTGAATGTATCTCGGAGGTTTTAAAAGTTTAAAATCTGTTGAGGTTGAAACTGTTTCCTGATGGTTAGATCTACTGATTTACAAAAATGAAGTAAAAACTATTGTTATGTTTATCACTTATTCCTTACGTAGGCTGATAAGTATTACCCCTAATATCCAATTGATGTTTTTGCTTTGTTTTACTTAAAAAATAAATTCCGCGTAGAGAAGTTGCATCTCTTAACTCTGGTGTTGCTGTCATAGGTGGATAGAATGTGGACAGTTTATTGGCCCCCTGCCATTCTTAGGGAGTCATTTTCTCTGTGAGTTACAGAGATCAAACTTCTACAAACTGTAGTTTGTGTTGCTTATTGATGGCAGGGTGTGCACTTAACAGGCTTTAGCAGATGTCTGGATAACTTGTGTCTCAAGTCAGAACTACTTCCCCTTTCTGCCCTGAGGAGACTTTTGAAACTGGTGGGAAAACTTGAGCAGAGTGACTGTGGGAGAGTTTACCAAGAATCTGTATGGAGATGCTCCACTCCTGATGGGGTGGCCTCTTGCTGGTAGCGGATCTGCACACAGGTTTTGGTGGACCTGTGAGTCACGTTCAGAGGCTCAGTCACTTTTTGGTCAGCCGTGGGTGGCACAGCTGTTTGCAGCCGCGGAACAATGAGTCACAAACTCGTGAGTTTCCAGTCCTTGGTAAAGAAAATACCCCCCGTAGCTGCTCTTGTGTTTTCATTTAGAAATAAAAGAGCAGTGCAAGAGATAAATAATTAGGCTGACTGGGTCAAGTACTTATTGTATAATGACTTCTTTCTTTTTAGGAACACATATTGAGAAGTAGCATATTATTGTCACAAATAGAAAAATGCTAGTTACTGAAAAAAGCAAACAGGATCTGAATACAAATATTTCCTGAATAATAGAGCCAGAAAAGTAGTTGCAAGGGTCTATTCTAATTGTTTTGCCCACTTACTCTCCTGTCCTTGTTTCACGTAACCTCACTTATTCTGATCCATTAAAAGACCATTGCTCAATAATTTTTCTGTCTAGTTTTCACACTCTATTATCATCTTTCAACAAATCAAACAAGTCTGTCTTTTGCTACAGACACTCCATGCTGCTATTCTGCTTATCTGACTGAAAGCCAAGAATCAACCTTGCAGTATTGCTGTGTCCATTTGCCTGAAAATCACTATTGTTACTTCTGTGCTGAGAACCATCTCCACAGAAGAGCAGAGGAAGATCTGTCATTGTTATAAATTCCCAATTACAAATTGCGTATATATTGATTTTGTTATTCTTTCTAATCTCCACCTGCTTTGCTGTCTCAATAAGCTATTATGTCTTTTAGAAGATAGTAACTAATCCAGGATCATATTGTGTTTCATTTAGATTTTGTTTTATTTGGCTTGAATAGTCTGTGGAACAAAACAATACTGAACAAAAGCAGATATAAAACTAGGCTTCCTAGACAGAATTTGGGCTTCTTAGATATTCTTACAGCTTAGCTCCCATGTTTTCATTCAATATGTTATTTAAAAAACACCTAAGGACTCATTTGTGTTAAAGTGATGGTCTGTTAGGCAATTAGTAAGCTGATGCCTGTTCAGAGGTCTGGAAATATGTTATAGCAGCTGCTTGTATTGCTTTTGAAGGTGTTCTTTTGTATAATAGGTTTAAAAAAATATTTGCCTACAGCTTGCAGGTAGATGCTTTCACTGTCTCTATGTTAGGTTTCTGTGTCAGTATGCGTCAGTGCTACAACCAGTAATGGGTTACTGCTCATGTAGAAATTTTTAGCCATGACAAGAGTGAGTGTTGATTTTTATGTAGATTCGTGCAAATAGCCAGTGTCTTGCTATGATTTTGGAGTGCCATTTTAAACTTAATGTTGTTGATGATCCTACATTTAAGACAATAGGGATGTATTTGTAAAACCAAGTTAAATTCTGTGTCATGCTATCATACACTGCTGCGAAATAGCTAAGTATTTGATTTGTTCTGCATGTATGACCACCTTAGATTTTAATAGGATTAATTTTATGAATAAAACAGGTAGGATCCAGCTCTCTTGATTAAGTTCAGAAGATTAGCAGAGGACTTCTTAAGACAGCAGTTCTCAGGTCCTCTTGGTAGAATATTTCTGGCACTGATGTGTATATTATTTTTAAATTTAAAAGACATGAAAATATAGGCATGAAACTAACAGTAATCAGTTACACAGCCCTTCTTCCAGGGTTGAGGAATACCTTTTACAGGTGTGTTTAAGAGTGGTTCAAGAAATTTTGCTTATCATGAGGTCACCAATATATATATGTAGTGTTGTTCTAAAGTCATTCAGCTGTAAGTCAGTAGCATAAAGACTGGGATGAGTTCTTTACTTTGAATTGATCCTTAACACAGTTCATCACCTATGGACACTTGGAATAACATGCCCAAACTGAAAGCACATTGTACTCTCATCACTGGAATTATTATTTTGGTAGAATGTTTTGTAGTTCTTTTCCCAAGGTGGTCGTGTAGCAAGAGAGTGAAAATATCTGGTGGCAAGATAATTGTACTTGTCAAGGTATAGGAGGCAGAGTTCCCCAGGTGGTTATTGAAAGGGGGCTCTTGTGTGTGTGACATATTCTGCCCCCTGATCTGAACAGCTGCTGCTGGGCTTCATCAGCACCCTTGAATTCTGTAGTCTATATTGCAGGAACTGCCAATATACAGTAAAAAGAAAGCATCTGCTGGTTGCCTTTTACACTGCTGAAGGATTTAATTATTATGGGAACTGAGACAGTGCACTGGAGGCTGTGTGGAGGTGTTAAACTTGCTCTGCATCTTGGGCTTCATGCTGCTCTCTTGTTGAAAAGGCTGCTTTTGTGTGTGCTTTTGTAGGGTCTCCCACGTTAAAAGACCAGGTCTTTTAACAATTATGTTGAGTTCTTTACTAAACCTGCCTTCATGCTGATTATAATGAGCTGTTTGAGACAGCCATCTATTTTATGGTAACTGAAGAATAATTTTCTTAATTGAATTGTAGAAAAATATGATATTAGTATCTTAAGACTCAGCATGTGGTATGGTTCAGTAATGCAGACTTCTCACTGGTGCCCACATACTCAATTTAAAACCCTGATCGTACTGCATCAAATTACTCAGCAGACTAAGAGTCCAGATAATGCTAAATTATACTCTGCTGCTCAGCTTTCAAAGTATTTGGTTTATTCAGAATTTGATTGTTTTAGGCTGTCTAATAAATACTGACAGTTGCTCTAGGATTCTAATTTTTTTTCTTCTTTTCATAAATATCCTTCATTCTCATGAGACCATGCTCATGATTGTTTTACTTTGTGAGATGGCAAATGGATATCCTTTGAAATAGTTTTGGACAGTTCCTTGGTGTACTTCACCTGTTACTGTTAGGTAGGGTATCAGTATGATTTAGCTGTGGCATGAAATGGGCCACATATAGAGGTGACAGTTGAATTTCCATGAGCATTCACTCACTTGCCTCTGCTGAGATGATCACAGCTGTTAATTCATACCAGTGCAAGTAGATATTTATGCAATTTTGACACATCTCCCACACAAATTTGGGCTGCCTTCAATGATGCGTTTCATTTTGGCAGACAGCTTGGGGTGAGTGAATGCAGCCTTTTAGACAGCAAGTGCCTATGATGGTGTACAACTGAAATGCTTTGTGTCAGGTTAACCTTTCACTGTTTGCCAGCCTTCTTAAGGGAGGAAACCTACTGCAGCTTCACAAAGAGTCATCTGATTTTAAGTTAGTGTTGTAAATTAAGGTTGCTGATGGTTGATTTGTTTTCAAATTTATCAATTCTTGCATTATACCAATACTTCACTTTCAATTCCTTAATTAGGAAGGTTATATATCACTGAAGATAGGGAGGGCAGTTTGCCTGACACTGGCTGAATTTCAGAGGGACATGGTAGAAAACAGTTGTGTGTAAAAAGATGTTAGTCTCTACAGGTTTAGAGTTGTATTTTAACTGTCTTAGAATTTTTGGAAGTTGAGAACTCTTTTCTTGTATCCTGTTTATCACAGGAATTGCAGTTGTTGATCAAACCACTGTTTCATTTACTTGAGTATCTCATCATCATCATCTGGACCAGATTCTTCAGAAGAGAAGCCCTGTAGATAACTGTGGAGGATGTAGCACGCCAGGATATCTTTACTTCCAATCCTGCAAATTTACTGATGAGTTTGTTTTCCATTCGTGGCTATTCCCACTGGTTTGTGATTTGGGTTTCTGGACTTATCTGTTCTACTTACTTGACTTGCAATCCTTGAAGTGTTCCCTGAATATATTGGAAACCCCTGTCCTTGCCACGGAGAGCATGGTCTAATAAACTGCTAACCTTAAATGACATACCAGCAAAAATAGAACAGTGGATTTTTCAAATAGGTAATTAGAGGATAGTTGTATTCACATTGGCAATTTGTAGAGAGCTGTAGTTCCTTCAAGTCTTGCTAGGAATTTATTCCCTGATGATAAGAGTTTGGAAAAGAATACACATATACAATTCCAGAAAACATTTGAAGTGTTTAATGAGTCATGTATGTTGACACTAGTGAATGTTAATAAGAATACAGTTCCTTTTGAAATTGTAGACCTAGTACCTGATCTGTGATCTGCTGGTAAGAAATGGAAGAGCACAGGAGTTATTTGGGTTCAGCTTTAATAGATAGTGACTAACCTGTGAAGGTCATCAACCCCCCCACTTGTGTTGAATTTCCAAAAGAGTCAGTGTTGACAGCTTTTGAGACTTTTTAAGTGCTTAGAAAAGAACAAGTTAGTACATGCTAACTTAAAAATGATTTTAAAGCCACACTGCAGGTACTTGTAAAGGAATTATATAGCTGAAGTCCGGGTCTGACTTGCAGAGCCTGTGTCCAGGGTACTAGAGCCACAGTTTATTCACAGAGGAGATCTAGTTCAAATGGTGATTTCAGTGCTGCTTACTTTTAGGTGTGGGATAGAAATGGGGAAAGGGATTGTGTTTCTGTAATGGAGCTGGAGTCAAGTGTGGATCCTTCAGGTGAATTGTGTGCCTTTAGTCTGTGTGACAGCCTCTTGTCACACCTTCATAGGGCTCCTTACACCCCAAAAATAATTTTCTTATCACAGATATAGGGAAAATAAGAGGTCTTGTCATATTAGAGACTTTCTAAAACCCAAGCATGGACATGAATAAAAGATACTAAGATACAATGGAAGCAGCTTTTTAGTGTGCCAAGCTACTGATATGGGACAGATGCTTTGGATGTTCTCTTTAACACAGATGTGAAGATTTGTTTCATACTGTAAGGTTTTTCATGTAAGGTTTTGTAAGGTAAGCTGTAAGGTTTTTCATGCTTTCAGTGTGGATATAATTTTTTTTCTCTGATTATAAAAACACTGAGTGCTAATTTGTTTGAGGCTTTCTATCCCTTTTTCTTTCAAATGTATCAGCAAGGCTGTAGGCCTTAGGGTCTCCTCCTGCCCTGAATAAGTTTAAATACTTAAGGTAGGTATGAGTTTTGAGGTTTCTGACAACTGCTGATTTTTCATCAATTCAGTTGAAATGTGAGTGATTAGGAAGCCTAAGTTGGGACCAATGTCAATACATCCAAGTAGAAAATCAGTGTCCTTTAGAGTTCTGCCTCTTACAGAAGCAGCTTTCCATGTTACAATTGTAAATACACCTTACAGCACAGGGACCACTGTCTTACTTTAAATGCCAGTTTCATAAATAGTTTTGTCTGGAGCATTTTAACACACTTATTTTCCCGTGGTTTGGCTTTTATTTCGTGTTTCCCATAATTTAATCGATAGTGACTCAAGTCTCCTTTTATATTAGCATTCTTTTCCCCTTGATCTTTCTCTCCGTTGTCTATTTTTATTTTCTTTTTAAACTTTTGTTTCAGTGTGTGTCTGTCCCTTTCCTGTTCCTTTTCCTGTGGTCATCTTTTCATTTCCTTGTTGCTGTCTTCCTCCTATTCATGTTCTCCTCAGGACTATTTTCCATGTTCCCTCTGTCTTCCTTCTTTTTGCATTTGTCTGTAAGACACTGAGATCTTCAGTGAAAGACATTTTAGGGGTGTAACTTCGGGATATAAGGCAGGTAAGGCTAATTATTTGAAAAAGTAACTAAATACAGGAACCCCCTAGGTAGTCTCTGTGTGCTTTATATGTTAAATACTGTGTTACAATTGCTATTCTTTTTGACGAATACTGCAGAATAGATTTAGGTAAATCTTGCTAGTGGGGAACAAAGGACTACTCTAAAAATTGCCCTTTGCAAACAGATGCTATCCTGAACTCTCCCACCCATGCCTCTTGCCAGTTACATTTAGGTAATTCCAGTAGTTGAGGTTTTATGGCCCAAATATTCCCATCTGTTTAGTGACTGTGTGCTTTCCTGAATCTCCCTTAGTTTTCATCTTGCAATAGTAAAGGAGAAAAGGTTTCTTGTGTTTTCAGGCAGCCCAGTGATTCCTGTTCTGATGCAGGTGATAGGCCATAGAAGGTGTTTGGTCAATGTGTTTCTGTGACCACTGAGTAGAAGTTGCCACCTTCATGGCTTGTTGGAGTATTTAAGGGACACAGAGAATTTAAATGCTTCTTCACCCTTGCTTGCTCAGCCACTGTTATAGTGCCAGCATAGCCAAGGAGAGAGCTGGGAATGCAAAACAAGTCCTAAACTTCTTTTTTCCTGCCCTCTATTCACTCCATATCAGTACTAATAAAAGCTGAGCATCCTTTGTGCTTCTTCAGCTTTTTTCAAGTTTCAATTTCCATTTTCTTTCTTTGAAGCACAGAGAAGAGCAAATGTACATAAACAAAACTTCATACTCAAGCCAAAATGTAATAGACACAATTGAATAGTAGTCAGGAATTTTAAGAAGAGCTTTGCTATGAATATTTAATTACTACATTAACTGAGCAAATAAAGAACATACTATTAATATTCATACAGTGTTAGCAGTGGTTCAAAGGAATTTAATATGTTTCATACAGCATTTTATGTATTGTGTAGGCCTTCAAAGAATGCACACATCTAGAAAGGTAATAACACTTCAGATCTCCTTAGCTATTCCTTAGACCTATGAATTAAGAAGCGTCTGTTGTTCTGTGCATAGCACATTTCTTAGTAAAATTCTTCACAGTATTGTAATGGTATCAGTCTTGAATGCTTTGTTACCCAAAAGTGGTTCTTAAGCAATTATACAAAGAGCTAAGGTATAGGCTGTAAACTGGTGAGATACTGATAATGAGCCTGCCTGTTCCAGGACTCAGTGTGCTGTCTCCTCCATATTTATTAGTGTACCTGCTTTGTAACTTTTTGGAGAGCAGAGTTTAGGAGGTATTTAGCATTTGACTTCTTTGCTTTTGCTTAGAGCTTTAAAAATATTGATCATCTGAATGATCGAGATGGTGTTCGCAGAACGAGAGGCCAAATGCAGAACCTAAAACTGAATTCTTTTGCTGTGGGTGATGTGTTTTTCCTGTGTGCATTGGTTTCTTTTTTAAATATAATTTGCAAATTAATAGGTTTTACCTAAGAGTGAAAAAAAAAGAATAATGCTGACTCGGTGTATTGTGGTGCTTAAATTAAAAAAAAAAATCTCTGGAGACAGCCTGGTAGTTTTCATTTGCTTACTGAAAATAGGAGCACTCATCCTCTCATGTTGACTTGGTCTTTAAATTCCTTGTGGCCCTTTTACCTACACTCAGTAAGACTCTGGATTTAAAAAAAAAGACTCTAAGAAAAGCTGCACACATATGAAAAAGAAAAATGTTAGAAATGCTATTCCTGACTCTGATATTGCTCTTTTCCCTCTTGCTGACTTATGAAAAGACATTAATAGGTGTTGAATTAAGACTTCATCAGTGGGTCCATACTTCATTCACTTAGAAATCCTTACAGCTTTTTTTTACTGCATATAGTGATAATTACTCCTTTTGGCAGAGCAGAACTAATCTAATGTACTTTGGCTGCTGAAATCTGTGCGGAAGCCAGGAATGATTTCTGTGTTAACCCTGAATGTGCAATTTTGTCAGTACCACAGTGGGCCTTTGTCTGATTACCTAATAATCTGATGTTAATGAACACACAGCTCTTAAAAAAAAGTGTCATCTAATAGAGGTATAAGGTGCTCCTGTTTTGGTAACCCAGCTTTTGGGATTGTTCTGTCAAGGTTGGTGTGTGCTGGGGAACCGTCTAGCCTGGCTCACAGAAAGGAGCCCTTGATATATGAGCAGCTGTATCTCTAAGTACCTAATTTCCCCCCGTTATTGGATGTGATTGAAAGAATTTTAAGGAAGCTAAACATTTCCTGTAGGAGCTGATGAAACCCTTGGGTCTGTATCTCTAGTTACTGTTGCTTTCTCCTTTATGTAGGTTCAAGGTACAATTTTGGTCTTGCTGCTGTATAGCTTTGCTGTGGTCACAGTATCTTCAGTTGCTGACTAGAGGTGATGGTACTGCTTGGTCACAGTAGCAAGTTCTGGGATCTTTCTCAAATTTGGACTTAGCAGGATTCAAACAGCATTTTTGTGGAATTCATATTGCTCCTATCGGCACAGTTATTGCAACAAATACTAAAACAAGTGAGAAAAGAAAATCTACAACCCTCAGGGCATTAACTAAGTTCTTTGAAAGAAATTTTGAAGAGATAAATTCTTCTGTTTCAGTGCTTTCTTTCACTGAAACAACTTCACATATGAATCTTGGTGACAGAATGTAGAAAACCAATTCTTCCAGTTAAATCCATTATGGCAATTTTCACATTTCTCCTCATGCTCAACAGGTATAAGTGCATTATTTTCCTTTTTGCATACATTCTGAGGAACAGGATGGAAGTCAAACTGAGAGATTCCCAGCTAATCTGTTCTCATCAGCATCCCAGAAACAGACAGGAAAGGTCAGGAGCTCATGTTTTGCAGTAAGCACTGAGGGTGTAGAAAAGAGCATTTAAGTGTTATGGCGGTGATCTGTTCTAATCTTCTACCTTTTATCCTTGTATAATTCTGCTTTTCTAAGACCACAAATTACCAATAGAAAAACCTCCCATATTCACAAACCTGTATGTGGCTCCTTGTGTGCAACATCAGTATTTTACAAATTAAAAAAATAAAGCAATTGTACCTTCTGAGAAGTGCGAATTGAAGCCAAATTTGCTCATCTCATTATTTCCTATTTATATACTAGTTTCAAATGTCTGGCCTTTCCTCAACTATTTTTGCCCTAAAATGCTGCTGTTATGTAAAATGCTATCACTTTTTGGTTTTGCCTCTAAGGCTCTTTAAAGACTAGGCACAGGCAAATAGCTGCAGCAATGTAGTTTATAAAGTGGTGCCATTTAGAGGAGGAAGAGGAGGGGAAGATTTCTTGACTTTCTGTCCCTGACATGCCTTGTCTCTTCCACAGGAGCTGAAATGGATTTAGTGGACAATGGGCTAAGTAGAGTCCTTTTTCCTGTGTTTTCACTCTTTCATCACATTATGATGGTGGCTTGGAGCAACTGGCCTCAGTTTTCATGCAGTTAATGGGAGGCTCCTGAAGTCTGTGTGGGGTTGGGAACACAACATGCCAAAAAACAGTGCAGTGATGAAGGCATGGGTATTCAGTGTCAGCAAAAGTGAATCACACTGGGAAAAAAACACCTTCCCTGACATTGAGTGATGGTGATCCATTTTGGTTTTAATACCCCTTGTACCCGAGCACCTATTTAGACTGTCTTAGATCACTCAGGCTTTAGTATGTTCTCCAGTTTGTCCTAAAAGCTGTATGAATGTCTGATCCAGATACAAATGTAAGGGAACTGCCAGCTTCCCAAACTTGTGACTAAATAAGCACGCTTGTGACTCAATTGCCACAATAAAAAGGAGGTGGAAGTTGAAATGAATGCAAATAGCCTTTTTTTTTACCACTCTTGGTAATTAAAAAAAAAGTGAGTTAGAACTCTCTTTCCTGAACACTTGTCATTTCTCGGCCTTTCAGTTTTCACTTGCCTGACTGGTGTTGCAATGTTGGAATTTCGTATAAATGTCTTGTGGCACAATTTAATCATCAGAGCTCTTTGTGCTGGTCTCTGAACGCCTGTAGAAGTGCTTTTAGTACAAAGGATACATCTAGATAGCGAATATTATGGTCTGTACCAAACAGACCTGTATTCCATTGAAGTACTTCGGTGCTAAAATACATTTTCTGAGAAATACCACTTAGATTATATGAATAGAGGCTATATGACTTTTATTTTCTTTCTTTTTATTTTTGCATTTTATCTTTCACTTCATTAGAGGTCTGGTTAGAGAATTCTGTCTTCCCTGTGGGCAGCTAGAGCCCTGCCTGTGCTTTTAGTGTCTAATTAGTCATTTCTATTCTGTACCCTTTGTAAAATATTTCTATGCATTTCTGTCAGCACACATAACCATGCCCTGTGTGGAAAAAAACTCAAAAAAAAAATGTTTCTTTTGTGTGAAGTGGCAAATATTATGGTAGAAAACAGCATGCTTTTTCTGTGGAACTTCATATAATTTGATTTGCTCAGTCTCTTGTGCTTAAAGTTCAGACAAATATAGCCCCAATTATATAAACCATACCTTCTTTTTTTAGGTGGTAGAAATTTTATTTTTTTCAAACTTGCTTTTCATTTCAATGTGTTCAGTTAGTGCCTCTTAAAAAAATTAAATTCAGTGCAGAATGGACCAGAGGCCACTAAAACTCTAATCTGTTCCATAAAAACAGTGGTTTATCACAAGACTTATACCATTTCAACAGCCCTGACAATGACAACGTTACAGGTTTGTAGTAGTATGCCTTAAGCTGTGAAACAACAGGATGATTTAGAAATATCTAGATAATTTATAGATGTTAATATTGAAAATTGTTCTCAGGATCCTGAACCCCAATCACAGGATCACAGGATAGGTATGGGTTGTGACTTCTGTCCCTCTGTGTGCTGGATGTGCTCTCCTCTCCTGGTTGTGCCTGCAGGTGAGTGAGGGAGAAGTTGTGTTTTCCACTGGTGTTAACATTTTTGGACTGATGGCTTATACTGCCCTACTGCGATATTTTTACTGATCTGTGTATTAAGAATTCTGGACTGCTGTCTCCTGATATAGCCCTGTAATTAAAAAAAGGGAGGCAGAATGAAAAAAGGCATCATGAACTTTTCCAAGGGAATGTTTTTAAGTTATGTTTGTTTGTTTGTTTGTTTTTTTAACAAAGAGACCAGTTCTTGTACTGAAAGACAATGTTTCCTGTGGAGAAAACTTTGAGAGATCAGACCAAGTGAGAGATACTTAGCACTTCTTGCATCTCTGAGAACTGGGTACCCAACTGTTCTAATGATCCCTTGCGGTGTGCCGAAGGATAATGTTTTCCTTTGAAAAAGAAACACAATAATGCAGTAGGTTTCCAAGTATCCCGAGGACTGTACTTACTAATGAGAGACTGAAGACTGATGGTGCCTTTTTCTTATTGCCAGCGAGGAGAGTTGTCTTTTATAGAACTTCCTAGATTTTAGCAGTATGCTCTTTTTTAATTTGGAGGTTTCTCTTACTAATTTGTACTTCTTCATACAGTAACCACAGTGATAAAAATCTTTGTTTTCAATGAGGAAAATTGTTTCTTTAGATGATAGCATTATAAAGTTTTGGAAATATTTCTGAAAGTTTTCTGGATAATATAATCAAATAACTTTTCCAAAACATGAGTAGTGTATAATGAAGGGTTTTTTTAAAGAGTTTTTTTTCTCATACGTTTTATTGAAAAATGAATTAATTTAAATATTAACATGTTTTTGGTTTTAGTAGTCTCACAGTTTTATCCTTGTAGCTGCTGTGGTTCGCTTGATAGTTAGTAATAAGACTCTCATTTTACAAGAGAAAACTGATGGATACTGAATCATTAGATGACCAACTAAAACTCACTAAGCAGTCTTTGAACTCTCATGAGTTAGACTATTATGTCAAGATGCCTATTCTGCTAAAGGCACTGGTTGGCACACACTCATTGATGATGTGGTCCCTTCTCAAGTGCAGGCAGATTTGACAAATGCTTACTCTTTGGTTTCTGGAGTCCACAAGACATGTAATATAACTGCTGTGTTGTCATTCATATGGTTATTGAATATTAGATTATAATGATATCAAACCTGTTTAATGTAATGGTACAGGTTAACGTAATGAATTAATATTTAAAAAAAAGTGGGGGACAACAGGGGACAACAGTCTTCTTTGGTCTCTCTGTTAGAATATTCAAAATAATTTAATTTGTTACTTACAGTGTAGGTGCTTTAAAACATGTGGGCTTGTAGTTTCTTGTAATATGCTTTCCAATCAACTCACATATAATTCATAGTAATGATAATTTAAACAAAAGGCCAGTTTCACAAAACTGCCTCTGAATTTGAAGAAATTTGAAGAAACCAATAAATGTTGTAGAAAAAATGCTACCATCTTTATCTTTCATTGTAGGAGTCCTCTGTTAAGAATAGTTGGAGACATTTTGCAGAAGGGAAAGGGCACTTTGTGCATAACTGCTGATCCATTAAATGGTTCTTTTAGCTCTATGGAGAAGCTAAGTGCAACTCACTAAAATGCTCTCTATAGCGAATCTAGGTCAGATTTTAGACCCATGACAGCTCCTGTCTCTCCCTTAACTTCTTGCTCTCTTTAGAGGTAAACAACTTAATGCAGCTGTAAGCTTTCTTTGCACTGGCAGATGTCAGCACTAACTAATCTAAACTCCAAACTTAGGCTTTAAAAAGGTAGCTGAGTTTTCCAAGTGAGGATCACATCTGTCAGTGGTTTTGAGAATTTTGATGTAAGAAAATAGATGGGTGTTCAAGTTTAATCAGTATTGTGCATTGGACAAACATAGTGGCCACTGATAGCTTTTAAGACAAATAATAAAAAGCCTGGGGAAAGCAAAAAGGAAGCAGTAATCACTTTGTATGTGCCACCTTGTTTTTAAAGCTGCAGAGTCCCAAACCAGTTCCTCTTCTGGTTCCTTCTGCCACTCGTGGTGGAAGAAGCATATACGTTGTACATGTCTTGACCTTCTAACCTTGCAATTTTGGCATAAAAATTATAATCTTTGCAAAACCAGATAAGCTTCCATATTGACTGAGCAAGCTAGACTGATTTTTAAAGTTTCACTAGGCATAAAAGCAGTCTGGCATAAATGCTGCATTGTCCTTCAGCAGCCCAGTATGTAGCCCAGCAGTGGCTGTCCCATGTGAGCTGGGAGGCACAGACTGAGGAGGCTGTTTGGAGTGGGAGAAAGGATGGAGGCTACAGCTCCACCTGGTACATCTGGGACCCTTTACACTTGATGTGCCAGTTACCAGTCACAGGTGCCTTCCTGGGAGCTTTGATTTGCACAGGGACTGCTTTTGTGATGCTTTGCAATGAGTTTGTTGGCTGTTGTCCTGATGTCCACAACCATCTACGAGAGCTGTTGGCTCTTGTAGCTTCTGTTGGTGAATCAGTGTTTTCATTTGTGTAGCCTTGCTGTAAATCTGGTCTCTCACGTGCTCTGTTTTTAATGTCTGTCTAGATAGTTCTGTGTAAGACATGAAGTAGGGCTCCGTGTTGATGCTTTGTTGTCTCATGCTAAAGGTAAAGCAGTGACATATTTTGTCTGAGTCAGCAGTTTGGGTATTTATTACATGGCACTCAGGAAGGATATGGCTGTGACACTCAATATCAGAAATACTGCTTTGATCAAAACATTGAGTTGGAACAGATAGCAGTTCTATAATCCACTGTAATTTAAGTGATCCTCATGAATCCTCTATAACATGGAGAACTCTAGGAACTCAGTTTTAATACTGAGTTGCTGTATCACTTCTTTTAAAATGCATATTGAAAGCACAGTACTGGGTCATTTGAAATACCATTGCTTATAAATATTGTATTTGCTTTTGAACTGTGGATCATAAAACTCTACAACAGCATCTTCATGGTACTGGTGTCCTCATAAGTTGCTAGTACCTTAGAGTGCTAATCATTACCAAGAATAGATATTGCCCTTTTTAGCTCTTCCTCTTAAGTTATGGCAATGCTGTCGACAGCTACTACCTTTTGTTCTGGTAAGGTCTTTAAAATGAAATAGTCTACAGGAAAATACAATAAAAGCCTTTTAAGGAAAGCACCGTGGCAGAATCTTTATTCTTTTCCAGACTCAGGTGATCATTGATGCATGTGGATTCAGTACAGAAATCAAAGTGGTCTGAGTATCTTAAATCTCTACTAGATAAATTGTAAATGACTTCTGAACTGCAGATTTCATCTGCTCCTGTGCTCCAGGTGGAGAATTAGTATCCATAATGTCTTTAGTGTGTTAAAACAGGGCACATGTGTTCATTAAACATTCAAACTAGACTTTTAACAGCTGAAAACACTTGGTTTATACATGAAGAATAACTTTCATATATTGATATAATTTTATTCAGGTAAATTGTTTTGTTCTATGCTGTCTGCAGGGAACTGAAAAGTACATCTGTTTTTAGATTAATATGTATCTGGTAGCATATTGCCATGTTTCTTTGTTTATGTAAAATGAGAGAAAATAGTTTATGTTCTCAAAGTGTCTACTCAGAATTTGGTTAACACTTTTGAGTCTGAAGGAACTTCTATGGCTGAATTAGAACCAGTGGAAGATCACAGCATAGTGTAAGTACTGACTTACAAGTAATTGTATCACTGAATTATATAATGTGTTTGTGACCAATGTGAGCACATAAGTTGCCAATAGACACACTTGACACTTAATATTTTTATTTTCTTTCTCCTAGTTTCTTTGCTTGAAGAATATAAGGACTTTTCTTTCTGCATGTTGTGAAATATTTGGAATGAAGAAAAGTGAACTTTTTGAAGCATTTGATCTGTTTGACGTGAGAGATTTTGGAAAGGTAAGGATCCTTTGAATTATATCCTGAATAACACCTGTGTGCTGCTTGAGTACAGAAGACTTGTATGGCAGCTGCGGTGTAGGAGCTGTGACTAATGAATGAGCAATCATTACTGAAAAAACAGTGGGGAAGAATTAAGAAAGCAGAAAAATTAGATTTATATTGCAGGGGCTAATAAAGAGCAGAGAAAAATCCCGTGTGGGAAAGTTCTGAGTCTGTGAAAAGCAAAGATAAATTAATGGAAAAGAAATGGTTTGAAAGATGCCGAGTTAAAGGTAAAGGAAATGCAAGAAGATGGCAAAGGCAAACTGTAGGTGAGTGCTATCTGGTGAAATCACTTTGGCATAAATAGTGTGGATTTGGAAACCCTGGGCCTGTACATTGGAAGACCACATGGCACAGAATGTGCTTCTTCAGTCTCAGATGCTTGACATTGACCCAGGTATTTGCCCCTGTAAACTTTTTCTTTGACAGTTAGTTGGTTTTTTTTGCTAACCTACTGTAAAGCTCAGACACATCTGTGGTAGGTTAATGTGGCTGTTCTAATTTACACAGTATATTTACAGTATAATCTGTAAGTTTGTGATTAGTTACTCTATATGTAAAAGCTTTTTCCAGTCTGTTGCTCACAGCCTCCTACATATCTATTTGATCTGTCATTGCCAACATGTGTTTAGTTCAACTTCAGTTTCTTCTTTTGACTCATAGGGTATCATTACCCCAATTCACAGGAAAAAGTCTAAAAATTACCTGAAGTAGCACTAAAAATAGTTATTTATTCAAATTTAGTATATTTGAAGCATTATTGCTTTTTTTAAGAGATCTTAAATTTACCGCCTAATTTTTATGTACTGCTTTTTTTGTAAGTAGGCATAGAGATAAAGATGATGTAAGAATGCAAGCGTGAATCAGGGCTGCAATATGATTGTTTTAAATGGCTCAGTGATTACCATTAACTAAAATATTGAATTATTTTTCTGAATCTTTTGTCTAGTTTTAAGTCCTGTGAGCATAAAGTTAAGTGATCTGGTAATTCCACTTGTTCTTTAATTTTACCGAACAGATTTTGTTCTCACAAATCATATTTAAGATAAAGCTTTTGGTTAAATATGGTCCTTTTATAAAAATTTAGCTTACTAAAAATGAGATTTTGTTTGATTGTGCAAGTACAGAAGATTAAAAATTAGTTTGTTTTTTTTTGCACTAGTAATGTCTTATTTAGGGTGTTTAAGTCAGGTATCTTAATGCTTGCTTCAAATCTTTGCTACCTATGCCTAATGCACAGAATTTTTTAAATATTGTATGTTCTGACTGTTGAGAGTTTCACACTTTGTGCCACAGAAAGATATCTTGCTTTTAATGTAGTCTAGTTTTGAAGAAATAATAAAAATTTGTTATTGTTGCATCAGTGAATACCCCGTAAACAAGTTCTGAATTAAGGCTGAATTTAACTGAAAAAAGTGTTTCTGGTACTCTTTAATTGTAATTTTAACAGACTTTATTTTGGAATATAAGTAGAATAATTGGGTTTAAAAAAATACTGTATTCTATCCACTTACTTAGTATTTAATGTCTCTTCACAAAGTCAATTTGGATGTAGAGACATGGTCTGTTTTTGTTTTTTACTGTTTGTTGCCTCAATACAGCAGAAATAATTGTTCCTGGCACTGGTTTTCCAGTTTTAGTGATTTAGTGTCTACAAGCAATGGTTTCTCTAGTCTAGGTCACCTTTCTTGGAAAGCTACCAGGTAAAAATGCAATGACAAATTTGAAAGACACTGTCGTGTGGGATTCTTTAGCGAGACAAACTCTGTGTGTGTGGGAGCAGCTGCCTGTGCAGAGGTGGAGATGCTGAGTTGATCAAGCCTGTGCAATCCTGCAATAGGAGCCATGCTTTAGGTGCCTCCTGGCTGTGCTCTTCAGCCCTTTCCAGTGGGTGCTTGTGTGGAAACTCGCCACATGCGACTTGAGGTCGGAATATGCTGTATTTAGATGGGCTGAGCTGTTGTGTTTTACCAGCCTGTGCAAACGAGCATGTGTAGACAGCTTCTGAAAGCACTTGGTGAGCTTGAGGCCACTTGGGAAAGTGGAAGGGGAAATGACAACTGTGTTTAAATTAATAAAATTGCGTTAATAAAGTGTGTGCTAAGTTATTTGTGTGCCTTTAAGTGTGCTGTTTATACAGTTAGTGGAGAATATCTGTAAGTATCATGGGATTTCAATTGCATGTCTGATAATGTACTTATTACTTAGGAAATTCTGGTTCTTAGTAACAGTAGTGAGAATAAGAAAGTGTATCTTTTTCAAGTTGTTCTTTGCTTTTCAACTTTCCCCTTCATTATATTTTCCTGTGAATAACAACTCCAGGATAGTTGTACATCTCCAGCTTCCTCGAACAGAGGTTGTATATATGCAAAAGGCCAAAAAAACAGTGCTGCAGATTTTTCCTGCTACTGCAACCATGTCATTCTGCCATTTCCAAAAGAATTATTTGAACTGCTCTCCCTAAAGGTGTACAAAATACAAATGATCTTAAAATGATGACAGGTGAAACCAAAAAGGGGAGAATATGATTTCGAATCACTATTTTCCAAACTGATGCTCAAATAGGTGATGGAATGAGTGTGTGCAATTTCTACAGCCTCTGACACATTTAAGCATAGTGGAAGCTGTCTTGAGATGTCAGAAGCTGGCAAGTACTTATTAGTGGTGAGAGGTAAATAAACTGTAGCTGGGGTGACTCCGTAAACCCTATCTCTTACTTTTCAATGCTTCAATTGAATTTATGAAGAAATTGTTTTTGAATTTGTCATCTTAAGATGGAATGTTCTGTTTCATATGACAGATTTCAATGACTATTTAAACATGCTAGTGGAGGGAACAAGAGAAATGTGTCAACTGTAAATGAATGTGCCTTCAAGGAAATAAGATTGAAGGGAAAAATGAGACGCCTGGTGAAGGCAACTGTATTTTTTTGTAAATATTCTGATTTTTTCAACTCTTTAAAGAAAATGGCAGAAAAACCCAGAGTGTGGTGGAAGTAGCAGCTGTATACTGCCAATATAGTCATAAAACTTAACAGTCTTGTGAAACACAGGTTACAAAATGTTTGTAATGGTGAAACTTGCATTTAATAGTTAGAGGTAAAGGAGCTGTTTCCAGATGCTTTGACATAACATATGAAAATTTGACTTGAACTTTGTGCTCCACTTTGCAGAGACTTTGATCTCTCAATGATTAGAGAAAAAGCAAGGAGTACATGGAATGGATGGGAATCAGAGGGGAAGCTCTGTAAATAGCAACATGTAAATAGCTACAGAATAGGTTAAGAAATGAAAGCAGGTAACCTCATGAGTATGTTTAATGTGTACATTCTGTATGAATATTGATATCAGCTGTTACAAGATGAGGACTTTGTTCTGTTTCAAGTACAATAGCACAGATTTTCTTATTTTCAGACTGTGCTTGAAAAAAGAGGGGCTTCATTACATAGAAACAGGAACGTTCTTAAATCATGCTCTTTAAAACTATATATAAGTTGATTTTCCTGGAGATCTGCAGTATTCACCCATTCCCCCTCACCTTTCTGTCAGTAAATTTCATTGTTGCTGCATTGAGTTCCTGACAGAGCATGAAATGCCCTCCCACGCGCTCAGGGTGCCAGACAGTGTTTTCGTTATGAATTCCACGCTGGAGAGTCATTTTTCACTACCTCAGGGTTGTCAGGTTCTTCCTTTCTTACCTGTGTGCCAGAATAAGCAAATAATGTTGGTACTTGTTCTTTGGGCTCTGTGAGCCCTGCACGCTCCTGGAACAGCAGTCTTTGCTGCTTAGTGCACTGCAACAAATTGTGCACTATTCTCTGAAGGAAGCTTGCAACTAATGTGTTGCAGAAATTGGAATCTGAGGGTTAGTTCTCATGTCTGTTATGGCAATAGATGCTCCCTGGTCTCAGAGAGCTGGATTTGGGGTCCTGTGGGGTGTTCAGATGGTGTTCAGATATTGTAAGAAAAAAACCTTTGTGTGCTCTGCTTTTAAATATTCTAAAGAATGTGTAACTGAGCATGGAGTGTTTTTATGATATAACTGATCTAATATGAACATAGCAGTAGACCCCCCTAGTAGGGATCCTGTAATAGATGTCTTGAAATAATGTACAGTATTCAACTGTGATTTTAAAAAGACAAACAAGGAGATCAAATATCAACTGCCACCAATGAAATAAGTATTTAATTGTTTAAAAGCACATAACATAATGTGTAGTGTAGCTAACTCTCTGGTGACACTTAAAAGGCTAGTTTATGTAAAAGCAACCAACTGCTGTGAAAATACTGAGTGCATATACTCAGGTTATATAGTTTGTGATCATTTTAGTCACTCTCTTACTGCAAAGGAAATCCAGGCTATGATGCAGGAGAAAGTCATGCTGAAGTAGAGAATACTGGTGTGTTAGTATTCCCTCAGGTTTAACAGATTCCAGGAAGATTGGGCAGATGTGCAAGAGATACTCCAAAATCAACACAACAAAAAGCAACTGTTGCTGTAAAAAGTTGTATACCCTTCCAGGAGGAGAGAGGAGGAAAAATCTTCAATAAAACTGAAACAGTTGAGATTATCCACAAATCTTTCATGTTTTATTCACTGAATTTATTCAGTGAGATAATAGAGCAAAATATAATCACTTTTCACTAATAAAATCATATTAAAACTGTAGAACATGTGACAGTGAAATTGTTCATGACCAAAGAAGGGTAGGCAACATGGTTTTTTTGTTTGTTTGGCCTCCATCTTGTGCAAAACCTAGAGGCTTCCAAAGAGGAAAAGCACAACAATTTTCTGTTAGTACAGCAGACAGATGGCAGGAGTTGAGGGGAGAGGAGAAGTTGAAGCACAGTCTATGTAAGTTGTTCCATGCTCTTGCATGCTTGCACTATATCTAATTTTAAGGGAATCCCTCTCCCACTTTGACCTAGATTCTCCTGCTTGCTGCCTGGGTTCTCTGCTTATCTTCCCTCTGCCTGTGCTAGGATTTTGAGATTTAAATGGCACAGGTATAAAATCATACTGTCTCTAGAGCCAAATAGTATATGGCTATTACAGTTACTTGGGCCTATTGGTCACTGATATTTTAGTTACCATGTGAAAAGCCTTAAAAGGCTGTTGGCTACATTGTTTTTTCCACTTAACTTTAAACTGCTTGGTCTTGGTTTTTTGGACCAATGTGCTGCTATTTTTGTCATCAACAGTGCAAATTAAATATTCAAGTCAGAGATAGAAGTCAAGTGCAGTTGTAGAGCTACAGGATTTTTACTCACTTAATGATCCTGCACTGCCTTTTTTGAGTTGGGGGCCATTTGCTTTCAGTTGATAATCCTCACGTCTGCTTGTAAGTATTAAATGTGAAGTAAAAAATGAAGTAAATGTCCTGGTGGTTTATTTTCCTGTCTTTTTGTTTGTTTTTGTTCCTGTTTTAATTATGTTTTATATTTTGTGAATGATGAAGGAAAAAAAGAGAACTTGGTGTCACTGCATGGTCTCAGCTCTGGGGAATACCATTCATTACATATCAGCCTTTTATTTTCCTAGCCAGGAATTGGGTAAACCCAGTGTGATCATTGGTTGTAGTTTCATAACTAATTTCCCCACAACCTAGGTAGAGAAGGCTTGGTCTGATCCACGGAGTTGTGAGCTTATAGCAAAGGCTTACAGTAAAGTTATGTTAACATGTACCATTACCATTCGTTGCTACCCAAAGTACCTGGATGTTTTCCCATTTTAATTAATTTTACCTCATGGTAGTCTCAGACTGGACTTTGCATTGAGTTCAGAACTTGTTTTATGAGAGTGTATGTTTTTAAGGTGCTCTCCATTTCAGATCTAAATCTGTGTTCTTCATTTATATACTAATTTTCTGGAACAGTGCCTTCTGACATGGTTGACTGCACATTATTGTTAAAACCATGAGAAAACACTTGCAAGTCGTGTTCAGGCTTTGCTTTGTCTCCTCTTTGTTTACAATTTATATTAATAATTCTAGGGACAGAATGAATGGTCTGGACTACACTTTCTGTCTGCTTGTAACATAGTCATATGTATTCAAATCTGATATTTCATTAAGCCATGTGGTTTCAAGTATAGTCTTTTTACAGGGTTGTTTTGAGCACTTGGCTACTCTCGTATCTTAAGAAATAAGCCACTATTGCTATTAAATGATGGCAAGAGACAAAGTGACAGAGCAGTTTTGGTTATCATATTTAAATGTAAGCAGGTCAAGGACAGCCTGTGTTCTTGTCTGATGTGTTGAACTAGTACAGTATGTTCAGATTTTCAGGTAACAGGACAGCAGGCTGTACAGGGTGCTTTAGTGTTGATGCACTTAAGAATCATAGAATAGTTTGTGTTGGAAGGAACCTTTAAAGGTCATCTAGTCTAACCCTCCCCTGCAGTGAGCAGGGACATCATCTGCTAGACCATGTCGTGTGGTGTCTTGTCCATCCTGACCTTGAATATGTTCAGGGATAGGGCATCTACCACCTCCCTGGGACAACCTGTGCCACTGCTTCAGCACCCTCACTGTAAAAAATTTCTTAACTTTTATTTAGTCTAAAGTTGCTCCTTGTCCTATCACAACAGGCCCAGCTAGAAGGTTTGTCCTGATCTTTCATTTAGATCCCCTTTAAGTACTGAAAGGCTGCAGTGAGGTCTCCCAGCAGTTCCATGTCTTTGCTGTGTTGAGAACTCCAGATGTGGATGCAGTGCTCAGGATCTCAGGAGGGTGGAGTGGAGGGATAGAATCACCTTCCTTGACTCTCTGGCCATGCTTCTTTTGATGCAGCCCAGGACACGACTGGCTTTTTGGGCTGTGAGCACGCATTGCTGGCTCATGTCCAGCCCCTCATCCACCAGCACCCTCAAGTCCTTCTTGGCAGGGCTCTCCCAACCCCTTCACCCCCCTGTCCCTCAGCCATCTCAGGTTAATTATCATGCAAAATGGGGTCTACTATTGTTGAAAAATGCATACACCACAACATTGCTTTGGATTTAAGGACTGTATCTTCATGGTTTGTAGTTGGTGGCTATGTTTACTGTAAAAGTATTCATTTGTCACTTTAATATATGTCTTATCTCTTATGTTTGTTGGGCCTTTATGCTCTTATCTGGTTTTATCTGCCTCAACCCATTTTTCTTCTGTTATATATTTTTCTGGTTTTGAACCTATCTAAATCAACCCATTTGATATACTTCCATTCTAGTTGTGGACTTGAGACTTGATTAAAAACTACAGTAGAGATTGTGAGAAGATGTTTGATCAAAAAAAACCCCAGAAGTCTGTCTTGAAATAACCCATATAAGGCTGCATTTGAGATACAGTAGGGTGCTTATTCAAAAGTACTACTAAACTGGGCACCCCCTTTAAAATGGGAAATGATTTTGTGCATGACATAGATAAAAAAATATTAAGAGTTTTGATTACGACAAACTTAGCTTAGTTACTATGGTACTGTTAAACTGTTCTTCCCTGATGTTCCTTGTAGTTCCTCTGTGCGTGGCCTTTTGTCTGAGCAAGAGACTGACCCAAGCAGTATGATGCAGTACCTGCTTTTCTTACTGTTCCCTGCAGTTCACTTCGAATCTTATCTGACTGCATCTTGATAAAAATCAAAGATTAGGAGGCAAAGAAGCACAAACAAATGAAAATGATGCTAAGAACTGAACAATCTGAAATACTTATCAGTCCCCATGTTGCTTGCCAAATGTCTCTTTGTTGTGTGCATTAATGATGACAACAGCAGTTCAATTGGCTTGATATATTATTATGCACAGTTTTAAAATAGTAAATTTGATGACTTTTATTGCTCTATTCTAATATGAAAAAGTTAAATAATTACTGAGTGTAATTGCTAAAGTTCTCTAGTATTGCAAGATGTCTCTTAGCCCTACCCTCTCCTCTCTGCCTCTCTTCCCCCATCTCTCTCAATATCATCAATTTAAAATGTAATGGAATGGTGTCTGTGCTAAACCTCCACCAGAGAGATTTGGGCTGCTCTTGAACTCTGAGGCATGAATTGCAAGCTAGAGAGATGTGCCTTAAACCATCACTTAGGCAGTGTTGGGGTTTCCTCTGGAGAATCAGGCATGTGTAAGTTTTCTCAAAGACAATCTGCCAGTGACATCATGGGGCCACACCTGGGAGATGTTCATGTTCTGGGGGAAAGGCAGACCATGATTTTTCTGCTCAGTCCTTAGAGTTCCCCCACTTCATGCAGGCAAGGGGGAGGCTGCCTTCAGCTGTTTGTGGTTGGTAGTTGTTTGTAAAGCAAAAGTGTACTCGAGTGAAAAGTCACAAATAATAACCTGTTTTCAAAGACAGTGAAACCGTAGTTGCTGTTTGTTTCTTTGTAAGTATCCAAAAATCAGGGTCTATTTAACCTGAAGAATGCTCTGGTAGTTAGATTGGTTGTAATTTCATTCACTCGACTTGTTCTGTCCAGTTTCAGTAGAAAGTGAAACCTGAAGTGAATGGTTTGCAGCAGAAAACACCATTTGAGTATTTCATAAAAAGTTATGAGTTAATGAGAAATGTTCACAAAATGTGTTAAAGGGCTTACACTTAACATGTTGGTGACAAGGCTAGAGAGGTGTTTGCTAATTAAGGATTGTGTTCTGCAGTTCTTAATTCTGACACAGTAGTTGTGTTATGAATAAATGTCAGCTGCACAGCTGCACATGCTTTTGGAAAGGATGGATGCTTGAATAGTTCAGTAATGGAAAAATAAGTCAGAAGAGTGTATTCCAAGGTATTTATCTATAAATCTGAAAAGCTTATATTGTTGGTAGGTGATTGAGATCATCAAGACTATCTTGCTAGGAAAACTAATGCATCTTTCTGTGCAAACACTGAACATATTTAGGGATGTGGCTTTTTCTTGTCAAAACATGTTATAGCATAAATGTGAGATCTTAGGTTTTGGATCTTGAATGTTGTTTACTTTGTATGAAATGAGTTTTTTTTTTTTTTTGGAAAAACTCTATTAAACAGATTGTTTGCATTTTCATGGCTTTCTTTATGAGATTTTGAAGGTGCATCATTGGTTATTGAATACTGAGGATTTAATTTCCAAAATAACCATTCCATAACTAAATAATTCAGTGCAAAATTTTATGACAAATGTATTAGCTGATAAACTTGGCAATGTATTTAAAAACAGTTGTAAATAAAGACAGTTGCTAAGTAGAAAGTAGTATTACAGAAGAAATAAAAGTATTGTCAAATAAAATTATTAGCAAAAGTGAAATTAAATAGCACATTTTAGCTACTGCTAACCTCTACAAGTAAATAAGTTCTTAGATTTCAACCAGCTACAGTTTAAAACTGTAATATGCCAGCATAGATCTGAAGAGCAGCTCATAAAGAGTCTTAGATAATAGGTACACTGTACCATGCAGTGATGTAGTATGATACTGAAGGAGCTGACAAAAGTATATTATTTGAATTTTTTGAAAGATACTATTCTGATCATATTTTTGCATGCAAATTTTAATATGATAAAATTCTCAAATTAGGGTTGCATATAGGTTTGAATAAGTTGCATATAGATCTTCAAATGAAACTGTGAATGTGTAAGGAACACTTTACAGAATGACTTCAAAAAACCAATTGAGGGCTAGTTCACATAAGTATATTTCATTTCCCAAGTCAGCTTTAAGATGCTGAAAGGTTTGAAATGTTTCTAAAGTAGAACTGATTTGGGCAAAAATGCACCAGAGACATGGTGCAACCACATGATGTGTGCTTCATGCAGTGGCTAATTGATACTAGCTGAGTAATTCAGTGTACTAGGTAATCCATTTTTTACAAAAATATGTGAATTACCTGAGGGAGGATTTACTGCTTGTGCCCTTGAAGGAGAGTAGAGCAAAAAATTGAATGTAGGTCACTGATGGGTTGGGGAGTGTCACACAAATTCCCATTCAGCCATCACTGGGGTAAGCTGCAGTCCAAAACTCACAGTGCAGTTAAAGAGATGCCGTTGATTTCATAGTGACTCAGTAGGGCATAATGTAGCTTTTCCTGCCTCCAGTGCTAGACAAAAATAGATTAATCTTCCTGAGTGCTCTGAGGTACAACACTGTGTTTTTAACTGCATGCCCTCGGGCTGATGTACCTGAATAGACCTGGGGAGTTGCTTCTGGGCTTGGGGAGATAACTGGGAGGTGGTATCAGGAAACGCCTCACAGAAGACTTGGAGAATAAAACAGGGCACGAGGAAAGGAAACAGTGCCAAGCTTGTGGCAGCCCTGTCCCAAAAAGTTGACTCGACTTGTCTAAATATTATCACTATCAAAGTCCTGGTAAGAGGATGTAGTTTGCATGCAGTGTAAGGATCTCATACAATGTATTCTTGCCTTCAAAAGCAGGGGAAAAAGGAGTGAGACTTAATCTCTTAATTTTTTTTTTTTTAAACCTACAAGTTCTCTTTCAAATGCTTTCCTCACTTGGACAGGCAATAAATAAGAAATAAATAGCTGTTTGAAACAAATGACCAGCCAGAAATAGCTGTGCAGATTTTTAAGATTATTTACTTGGCTGTTGCAATGTCTTATGCTTTTGTCTTATCTCTTGGTCACCACCAGTTTGTTTGAAAAGTACTATGTACACTTAGGTATATATATTTACACTTCTGTTGAGATTTAAGCACTTGTGTATATGGCAGCCTCTCTTAGAACTTATTTGCTCTACTAAATACTGGTGAGTGAAGTAGTTCTGGGTTTGTTTTGAGACCAAGTTTTAGCATGTTTTGATTTGGGGAGAACCTCCCTTAGAACTTTTCAACTAGCTAAAAAGAAATTTGAGACAAACTGAGTACTCTACGTAGTGGATGGATACAGTCTGGGATCTTTGGGAAACAAGTTTCATTATGAGTCTTAATGCCATCATACCATTTTCAAAGTGGCGAATACATTTTGTATGTACATACATTTTGTATGTGCTCGCTTGGAGGCTGGATATAGGCTGGATATAAGATGGTTTTTCTCAGTTCCATATTTTGTGGTGAAAAGTGTTTGTTGAAAGCATGATTGCACCTTATTAGAAAATGAACAGGTTTTTCCTGGCCAAATTAGTACAAGGTTGCTTTAAATTAGGACGAATATTTTTAATTACATTAATATTAATAACACATTTTAGCATGTGGTTTGTCATTGAAAAAGAGGATTCTAAACCAGGCATATGATTTTAAATAAATAATTTATTACTGTCTCACTTTACAGACATTTTCCTTATAAAATTAAACAAATTGGAATATGAATTCATCTCTTTTTCAGACCATAGGAAAGAGTTCCTATATCTAGCAATATGATATTAAGATAATATCAACCAAAACTTAGGGAAAGAGCTTGAATACTAGGAACTTAAGCATAACATGCACTTTGATTTTGAGCTCTTACAGAGTAATTCACATTTACATTTTGGTGTTTGTTTTTTTTTTTTAATGGAGATTTACCACCCACAGATGGGTGGCATGAATTTGGAATCTGTAGGAGTCACAACTAGACTGATTTTGAATCTTGCCTTTGTGTGTATTATTAATTAGATTAACCATGCTCATGCTGAATGTGGAGTTACATGGGAGCGCATGAGAACATTTCTATTCAAATTGTGGGGCTTTTAGGTAGTTCCTTCTGTCTGTTGTGGAAGTGACTAGTCCACCTCTGCCTTGAATAGTCTGCTAAACATCAGGGAAAGGTGCTACTTTCAGACTTGACATTAACAAAGCAATAATCATACCAAGTAGCAGAGTGCTCTGTCCACGGGCTCTGGGCAGCAGAACTCCCAGTTTCCTTCCTCTGTGCTTGGCTTTTGGTGCTGGCCTGTGTTCACCCTTGCTCTAGCTTTACACGTAAAGAATGTAATCTGTATGATCATTTCTACTTAATTAATTATGCTTCCATCACCTAGTGTTTAAACTTGTTTTCTTTGGTTAGTTACTCTTTACTCTTCATCACTGCCTTATCTCCTTTGTGGCCTTCATTCCTTGCCTTTCTCACCACTCTGTCTTACAGTCTGGTGTATGTCCCCCTCCCTACAGTGCTTCTTGGGCCTTTTCCATTTATGCATTTCAGATTTGTTTCTGCAGTGTTGTTTTGTGTCTTGGTTTTTACTAGGAGAGTGGTCCTGTTATTCCTGTGCTTATTTAAATATGTCTTCAGATTTTTCTGTGTAGCAGGTAAGTACTTGCTATGCCTAAGAAGGGAACTATAGCTCTCTTGGAATTCCTGCAATTCAGCTTCTCTTCCTCTTCAACTTGAATATGAGGGTATCTTCCTTCATTTTTGACCTCTGAAGAAGGAAATATTCAAGTTTGGTTTTGTTTGCTTCCTCCTGTATCTGATTCAGAGCATGGTTTTATACATTTAACAGTACAGCGAGACCAGTCTTTGATGTTGTCTTGCACCAGCGAAACTCAGAAAAGGAAAAAGGGTTCTTAGCACTGATATTCTGATAAAGTTTTATTTCCTTTGTCTCTATTAAAAAAAACCCCTGACCCAGTACTCTAAAAATGAAGTTGCAAAGAAGCAACTTAGAATTTTGACACAAATTGTTCAATAAAATGATATTAAACAGTAGTCAATGTATGCATATATGAACTGCTGTGATGTCTCGGGAAGTCAGACCTGTACCACATTCACTTTTCCTGAATTTCTCAAAGTTAATTTATCAAATTACAAGATGAAATTAACTGATTCCTCATTTGACACTCTACTATAGAATCTGAGAGGAGGCTTTAGCTTTTGATTTCTAATCAGATCAGTACTCACAAATGTGACTGAAAACTGCTAGTGGTGTTTGAATACAGAAAACAATACTTGTGTCATAGAAAACAAGCCAATAAGAAGTACTTGAGCGTTAGCACTTTTTAGAAGCCTGGATTATGAACTCCAAGAGCTGATCAAGATCTTTATAGCGACGATGCTACATAGAAAGTAGCAAGAGTCTCGTGCCAATGCACAACTCTGGGCTGACCCAAAAGTGCTGTGCAAGGCAGGGAAGTGTAGTGTGCTCTGTGGTGTGTTTGTGCTTTTATGGTGCATTTCTGCTTGTGTGTGTTTGCAACAGCAGAGACTCCAAGCAGTGCTGGCAGCCTGAGTTGTCTGAGGCATAAAAAGGAAAAAAGCCATGCACCCTCCCTCCCCCCCGAGAGTGTTACAGATGTTCTAACTTTTGGGAGTGAAACACTTTGGTGTGAAGTCAGACTGCAAGGCCATTGTGGTGACTCGAGTTACTTATATTCCCCCTTTGCATGGAGGAGGCCACAGCTTGGCTGTTCAGACCCTTAAGTTATGACCACCCTGGCTTTTTTCACTGGGGCTGCTGGTGTGTGTTCTGCTGTAGCAGGTCCTGCCAACAAGGGCTGCCGTGCTCTGCTGCTCTTGCTGCTGTTCTGTCTGCTAGCAAGTGTCTGGGCAGTGCCAAGGGGCACAGAGAAAGGTCTCGTCAAGTGTATGGTTGTTATGGTTCAGGGCTAGTATGGTTTCAAATCTCTGCCTGGTTCAGGGGGGACAAATAGCGATATTTGCTGTAGAAGCTAATTTGGATGCTGAGGCATTGGTTTGTTTAATTTGCACACCTGTGCCTAATAATAGACAGTTTGATGCTAAAAGGCAGGGTTCATCTCCTGCTGTTGACGTAGATGGAGTATGTGCAAGTAAACCACCAGGGAATGTAGTCAGGATGTTTCTGGTTATGACTAAAAGAAAAGATGTGTCTCAGGAGAGTGAATAAGAGTTAGTGAGTATAAACTTTTTTTCTCCTTAGATATTTTTCTGGGAGTCATGAAAGATGCTTTATTGCATCACTCTGTTGAGAATGAAAAGCCAAAAAGCTGTTATTTTCTGAGTCATTTCCCAGAAATGGAAAGTGAAGATGAATACAGGTGCTGGTTTAGAGGCAGTTGTTTTCGCAAACTTGTGAGAGAAAGTATTGCTTTTGCCAAGTAAAAATAATGTAAGGTGATGTAGAAATTGACCTGCTTTCTATGCAGGTTCTAAGTTAGAAGATTACTTGAAAAAATTTTCAGCCCTCCAATATGAAGCTAGGAACCTAAACTTATCAGTATTAGATCTTGTTCTGCTATTCGTGTGCACATTGAAAACAGGTTGCTCAGGCAGTGAAATTGGTCATTCCAGTAGGTGTGGTATCAAAGTAACTACTGTGTCCTTGCTTGTTTGCAAGTGCAGAGCTCTGGGTATGCAGGGGAATTCAGCTATGAATTTGGTAATGTGAGGTAAAATGTTAAAAGCAGTCAGCATTCTCAAACACGTGTTGTGACTTGGTGCCACTGTGTGAAAGCTGTTCAGTAGGAAAGAATCCATCTGACAGTGCCTCAGACCTTATGATGCCTTTAAATTGATCCATGTTAGTTCACTTGGCAGACTGAAGTCTTAAGGGAAAAAAATGCCCTTTCTGTGAAACTCCTCTCAGACAGAGGAGCCCTCAACTAGCAAGGCAGTGAATCCTGTCAGAAGCCCTTTTTCCTTGATTTTCTGTTGGATTTTGATGAGTTGTTCTGAAGCTGGAGACCATGTGGTGCATGTTGTGACTGTCACAGGCATGGGAAACCTAACTACAACAGTAATCAAAGATCCACTGAAAAATAAAACTTGTACTACAGTAGCCTGGCCTGTTTGTTACATGTGACACTTAATTTTGACTGAGAACTAGACCTTCATCTTAGTATAAAATCAGTAGTTACCATTTGTTGTATGTAGGCCTTAGGGGCTTTTCTCCATACTCTACAGTGCGAGTGATAATAAAAAATGTTGTATAGGAGTGTTTTTAATGGCTATATTATTCTTGAACAGCAGTAATTAAAAATTTGCAAAAGTTAAATCTAATTTTAGAACAAATGCTGTGCTTTTTACTGAGCTGATCCACATAGCTCACAAAATCCACCTTGTGTGTGCTCTGCATGCTGTAGGTACCTCAGCTACAGCAACAAGCTAACAGCATTAATGCAGCTAAAAGAGGGGGTTTATATGTTAATGGTTTTGTTCCTTTTTGTGGAAAACATGGATCATCTTTGTAGAAACAAATTACCACTTTCTTTGTTCTCATTTTATATTTCATTTGCTTTTCAGGTTTGCTTTCCGTTTTCTTATCTTGTTTTCTATTTTGAGGTAATGTTTTTGTAATCTCAAACCCTTTCAGAAGCTGACAACATCAATGTCTTTGAATGAGACTTTTCCTCTTCCTCCATTGCCTCACTCTCCTTCCTTCAACTTTCTCACATCTTACTCCTTACATCTCTCATATTTCCCAAAACTTCAGTCTCTCCAAATCCTCTGACTTTGCTGTTGTCTGAAGATTACATTTCATGCATCTGTCTCAGACAAGCATTGCTTTATTTCACTGGTTTTGATGCTGTCTCATCCTTACTATTTTCGGTATGAGTGCAGTAAGGGAATTTCTGTGCTGTTGGAAATACCTGTAAGCAGTAATATTAGTGCTTGCCAAGTAGAAAGGGAGATATATTGAGGGACACAATTTTAAGGAACATTACAGGTAATGTGGGATAAAATGACAAGCTGTAATGCAGAATAGCTTTTTTGAAATTTCACCATTAAGGCTGTTTTTCTCACTTTGTTTAATATTCTTCATCCTGTGTACATTTTAACCAATCTCGGTTTTAGATCTGACGTTTGATATATAAAAAAAAAAAAAGGTAGAGATGTAACTCAGGTTACATATGAACTACAACTTTCAGTTTGAAATTCCCCCACATAGACATTTGACCCGCGAAAATTTAATGCTCTTTAACAGAAATATTGCCTTTCACTGAGACCATAATGCCTGTGACAAACTGCCAGGAGAATATTGGTGTCCTTTGAGGTTTATCTTTGTTGTTGTATGCCAGGTAAAACCAGAGCACTTACACAAAGTTGGTTGGTTGCAATGTATTTTTTCCCAGCGTCATCTCCCCAAAATGACTTTGTGCTTTAACTGCAAAAGACGTGGGGGCCTGTTGTTCATAAAGCACAGCATGGTGTGTTATCCAGGTGCACCTGCTGGCCTGCAGTTGCTGTTGCATTTGTTCAGTGTGCGCCACTGCTGTGATTGACTGTAGTGGAACTAAATAACACTTAGGATATCGTGTGTGGTTTGATCTCACTGTATTGGACTGAAATGCCCAACTAAATTCATGTCAAGGGTTTCATTGGACTCTTATGTGCTACTGATGTTTTTATCACAAACAGTTAGGACTGAAGTTGGCCTTAGATGAAGTTTTATGACCTGTTACCCATCTGGGATGTCTTCAGTTCTGTGCTCTTTCACAAATATTTTCAAGCACAATTCCAGAACAAAGATTTGGAAATGCCTGTAAGCCCTATAGAGTAAAAGGGAGGTACAGTCCTATGTGCCCTAAGAGGCAATCTTAATATCAGAAGTTACTGCCTCTCCTTTGCTGCCTCTGTCATACCTCTTGATGTGGCAGAGCTGGGAAATAACAGAGGAGCTTACCTCCCGTTCAGAATAACATTTTAAGAAATTGGTTCCTCCCTCTCTCTGCATATCATTAGGACATGACCATGCTTATGGTTAGAACAGCTCAGACAGTAGCAAACTGAAGTGCAGGGCAGAAACAAGTGGGTAAAGAGCACAAGGCAGAGGACAGAACTTCCTGAAGTCAATAATAATGCTGGTGAAATCCCAAGTGACATCTTAACAGTAAACATAACTGTACGGCTAGTGATAGGTATCTGTGGTTTGCTCTTATTTATCACAGTATCTATATCTAAAATACATAGTATGATCCCCATTCACATATTTTAAGAACTCAAAATTTTCTTTCAACCTCCAGGCAAATGAAAGCTAAAGAACAACATTTTTAAAAATTCAGAGGAATCCCACTCTCTCTTGCTTGTGCAGTTCTGCAGTGGCATTTTGGAAGTGTAGTAATCTTTCTGAGGGGAAAGATAAGTACACAGATAGTACAACCTGAAGACTGCTGCATGTTCAAGGCAATAAAGCAGGAAAATAATTAAGCAATCTCAAATAAAAATAACAAGTTAGTTTCTCTCATTCATTTTGTAATTTTCAGTATAAGGATCCAGCTCAAGGAGAATTGGGTACAAACGTGATGGGAATGTAACTATTTCTTCATATTTTCTTTCACTACTGTAAGCATAGTTATATTTTTTTGTCTAAATGAACAGATGGTTACAGAGAAAACCAAACCACTGTGCTTATCAGGTTTCTGTAATAGAAGCTGATAATATGGCCATTTCCTTTGTAGAATGTCTCCTCAAGTTTGATTTTTTTTTTTAACTTTTGTATCAAAGGTGTTCGTTTTTAAAGTGAGTGGAAGACAGTGGAATGTCAGAGTTATGCCATCCAGTTTACTGCGTATCCTTTTGTAGTGTTGAAGGCAAGTGCAATGCTTTTCAGTCAGTCTGATCCAATCCCTTGTCTCTTCTGATGGAGTAGAGAGATCTCTAAGAGTGTGAGGCCTGAAAGATAGTTGTGGGCTTTTGTAAGCCTCCGAGTGAGTTGAAGGGTAATTGCATCAAAGAGAACAGCTCACTTCCTTTTGCACTGCCCACTACAGCAGGGCAATTTTTTTCTTGCAGAGAATAAGGGGACAGACAATGTGTGTTTACGCCTCATAAATATTCCTATCTTCAGAGATTGTGTACTGGAGTAAATTCAGTTCATGATTCAAGTGGGATTCAGTACTGTTCAGCAAAACCAATGCTAATTGGATTTATATAGTCAATGGTTAAATTAAATTTAGAAAAGGGAGAAGCATGGCAGTGACTGGTTCACTCCAGACAGGAAGAGAAAGATCTTCCTCTGCTTTTAGCAGAAGAGAGGAAGAAAAGCTCCATTGCACAGCCACCTCTGAATATCCTTCTTACTAGGATCAAAATGGATAAGGAATCAGTTTAAATATTGAAGTGAAATAACACAGTGGGAGTGAGGAAACCACATGTCACTTAAACTGCAGGATGCATATCCAAAACAGTATTGGAGGTGCAATCAATAATGAATACGAAAGCACTAATTTCCTTCTAAAACATTTGTATGCCAATTTTAAACATCCAAGGTCAAGAACACCCACAGTGTGTATAGATAGTGTATAAACTGGTGATTGCAGTTTAGACAATTTGCTTGTGCTTTTCAAAATGTGTAAAAATAGTCTTCTGAAGTCTGTTAAAGGGCAGTGGCAAAAGAAATGTAATTTTGGAGAACATACAGCACTGATATACGTCCATTCCTATTTAAAGAAAACTGTTCAACATCCAATAATCGTTGATAATACACTGTTCAGTCATTAGGGATTTTGAAAAGAATGCTTACGTTTAGGAAAAAAATAGATTGTATTAAAATATCATGTTCAAAATGCAGGAAAAAACTGTTTTTTCCATGATTGACTACTGTTTTGACCCATATAAAATATGGTAAAAAGATCATGGTATCATCAATAAGAGTGCTCAGAAAACACTGAAAACAAACACTTGATCAAAGCTGAATACAGTTTGAAGGTGTTGTTTGTAAGTATAGGTTATCCTACACTATCCTATTCAGTCTCCATCTTTACAGGGTAGTATGCTCCAAGGCAGCTTGCACTCATGCTGTTAGTTACAGTGTTCAAGTGCTCTGTTCATACATAACACAGCAGTACTTAAAGTAAGGTTGTCATTCTTTAAGCAAGATCTTAAAAAGGGAAAAAAACCCCAACAAAACAACGGAAAAACCAACCCCGAATTTAACCCCCCTGAAGGCATGGTGAGGGCTGGAAGGTATTCATAGAATCAAAACCACGAGCTGCAGACAGGAAGCAGCTGCTAGAACTCCCTTCCCCTGTGCCTGCTTTGGGGAGTCTCTGAGCCTTTGGGACAAAATGAACCAAGAGATGAGCAGGACTGTGCTGCTTGTGCAATTTGGACTTTTTCAGATCCTTGTAAGAGCAAAGCTGTCAAGGGAATCTTTCATACTTTTGGATTAGCAACTGTAGCCCCGTCACTGACCTCAAACTTGGAAAAGAATGGGATTTTAAGCATGATTTGTGTTTAATGTGCATACATTTGTGACCATAATTGGATATTGATTATTAAAGACTTGCTCATTATGGTCCTTAATAACATGGCATTGAGTTTTACGGGTTCCTGGAGAGCATTTGGTTTTGTTTCTCCTCCTTTAATGTTTAGGATTCACGTGTGCAGTTAGTTATGTCAGCCAGTCCCACATTTCTAGTTCAGGAGTTTGCATGATCAGCCTTATCACCCCTGATAAAAGGGATAAAATGTTAAAAATGTTCAGTGCGCAAAAGGGGAAGGAAGGCTTTGGTTAGTGAGGGGTCCAAGCAGCTCTTTGCTGTTGTTGGAAACAACATTTATGTTTTTAACTAGTGACCTAGAGAAAAACGCTATAGATACTTTACATCTGTAATGTAAACATATGACATCAAGTGTTGCTTGGTCTAATTTAGAGATGTGAAAAGAAAACAGTAGAACTTTGTTTTGGATATTTCTAACTTAATGTCAGATGTTCCATTTTTACTAAAAGAGGTAAATATGCTTGCCCTTAACTTGTCCTTTTGGATATCAGGTCATCTGTTCTCGTATCTTCCAGGGTGGTTTTTAAAAATTGCGTTCTCCTGTCTCTCTGTCTCTGCCTGCCTTCCTGGTGCTCAGTTGCCCTCCTCACCTCTGGTTCTTACAAGGCTTTGGAGAAAACATTGCATCTTCTATAATTGTTGATTCCCCAGGGCTTTTGAAGTCCCAGCAGTTTGCATCTCTGTAGTTAGCTTATCTACAAACAGAAAGAGGCAACACCCAGGAGATTTTTTTGTCTTGGCTACTTTTTTTTTTTTTTTTCCTCTGGAAAAGCTTTCCTGCCACTTTGTTGTGAAGACACTGTGGAGGCACTGGAGAAAATGGGTACTGGAGGAGGCTTCCCTAGGGCAATGTGTGTATGGTATGAAGGTCGGCATGCCTGCAACCAGCAGCACCTCTGAGCTCTCCTCTCACAGCTGGGAGCTGGGGCTCAGGGCTCAGAGGAAATGTGCATGACTGCCAAAACCAGCTTTTACAGCAGTCTTACCCTTGCTGCTTCTGCATGAAAGCATTTGGCACCTGGTTGCAAACCTTTTTTTCGAGAGTTGCTGGCAGGCTGCTGTCAGTCACACAGACTTGGCTCTGGGTCGTGCATTTCTCTGCCATGGGACAGTTGGTCTGTTTTCCTTACTGCTACTATGCCAGCGCTAAGCCTTGATGGGAAAGAGGGATGAAGTAGTCCTCAGATGTGTTTCCTGAGGATGTAGCCCAGTGGAAATGGAAGAATGGACATGGAATGAGAGAGGCCAGAATCAGGGTAGCTGAAGGTAGTGTCAGTGGGAAAACAGGCAGCATCCCACAGCTGGTGATTATCCTGGTGGAAAGTAAATCTGTTGTAAATCTGACAGTAAATCTGGCTTTCCTTTGGGTTGCACCTATCAGTGCTCTACACCTAAAGCTTGTATTTGATTATTTGAATGGGATGAAAATTGGTGTTTGTTTAATGAGACCCAGACCATTACATGTCTACCTGCTGGAGGTCTGCAGTCTGCCGAGTTCCTAAGAAGATGCTGGTGCAGGTGCCAGTTGGTGTAAATTGTCTTTCACATCGTTGTGTCTGTATGACTTCAATTCTTCAATGCATGCTATCACAGTATTTAGTAAAGGCATATTTGCACAACTGGTATTTCAAATTTGCTTTTTGGTTTTAAGGGCCTGTTAGAGGTGCCAGTATGGAAGATGAAGGCTTGCTTTTAGGTCATGGTTTTTCTTCCCTTTTTTTTTCTTTTCTTTGTCTCTTCTCCTCTCCCCCCCCCCTTTTTTTTTTACCTTCTTTCTTCCCCCCTTTCTTTTCTTTTTCACAAGTTTTCATTTGTTTTGCCTTTTGGAAAAGCCCTCATCCTTTCTCCTTCCCTAGAGGCTTGTGGTTTGATTAAAACTAACCTGAACCAAAACAGAATACTAACATAGTACCCGAACAAGGCAGATGGAGAGAAAACGTTCAATTTAACTTACAAACATGCTTTACTTGGAATAATATGCTCATTAGATCAGCAGCTGTGTAATCACCCTGGAGTTGTCTAGCTACATCTCCTTTTTTTTTTTTTAACATTTGTTAACCAAGTCAAATGTAAATTTAGCAGTTCTTAGAGGTCTTTTGGTTTGAAAGTTAGTGATGAATTAGTGTAAAATATTAATATATATTAATATGTCTTCCCCACCTCCCCCTTTCCTCCCCTCCAAATGAAGTATTGATCCAGGGCTGTCCAGAGCCTGGTAAACTCCACAGTAGCAAATGATAAACCTTCTTCCTTAATAAGTAATTTGAGAATATGTATAGCAATTTTATTTTATCTCTGAGTGACAGAGACATAAAATGATGATTTCTCTTTCTTCTCCTCCTCACCAATCTGATGTGTGAGTGAAAACAGCTTAATGGAAACTCACTCAGCATGTGGGCACGACTAGCAGTTCTGGCTTTAAAATGTCCTGGATATGTGGCACTGAAAATTGGCCTCATAAGATCCCTACCCTTGTGATGCAGAGCACATATTACTTTTTGTTCTGTAGGAACATGGGAGTTCTATTTGCATTAGCCTTGATTTTCATAATCTGCTAAGTGTATGCACATATCCAGATAATTAATTTGTGCATGTACACATCTCAAGACTTCCTACCTTTCAATAATCCTAATTTGAGTCTCTGAAAGATTCTATGGTGAATTTCTCTTGTGAAATTAAACCCTCTTATATTTTTCATGCCAAAACCAATATGCCCTTCTTTCAATCAAAGGTTTCAGGTTATAAAAGGAGGAAAAAACCCAGAAAATGTAACCTAGCCCTGATAAGTAGTCTAAAGTATGTGTAAGCATTTTATATTCATGGTTGTCTTGCTGATAAATTTTACTTGGAAACCATTTGGAAGCTTATGTAGTATTTTTCTCGTATGACAACATATCCTTTATTAAATGAGCAAATGCCTTTTTTACAGGCTTTCGAAGAAATTGATTCTTGAAATGACACTGGTTACTTACACTGATACTGGATGCACAAGTGAATGGTGCTAAGATTTTGTCAATTATGGGGAGTAAAGCATCCTTCTTTCTGGGTAACAAATTACAGGTCTGCTCACTTCCTTGAAAAAGCAAATAGCAGCCCTGTAGTTTCCTTTGAGAAGGTAGGTATCTGAACCAGTGTTATGCAGCCATCAGGCTCTCTTCATGGCTAGAGTTTAGCTTAAGAGTAGGAACAACTACATGTAAAACAGGTATTTTTATAATCTTCTTACACTGCTACACTTCATTATAACTCAGCCAACCAACCAGAACTATTTCAAAGTCTGTTGATAAGGGGGCATATTAATGTAATTACAGATTTAAAGTTTTCTTGAACGTAAGAGTGCTCTTCTAACCCAGAGGCTGGAATGGAGACAGACCATGGCTAAGGAGCTTATCAGCTCCTCTGAAGGATTAATTTTCCTATATAGTTGAAGATTTTTTTTCCTCCAAAATTTGATGAAGTAAAATAAGACCTGTTTATGAAGAAACCCATGTGAATGTGTCAAAAAGTAGGTTGGTATTGGAAACATTTTTCGTTGGCGGATGACTGCTTTATGTTATGCTAGTATGTTTCCATGTGTCTGCTAGAAAAATTCACTTCAAGGGAGGGAGTAAAGCTAAGTTTTCAACAAATTGCAATGCTCAACTACTAAGCTAGATGCCCAGACTTTGAAAAACTACTTGATGCATAATACAGTTATGAATTCTTGGTGACTTTTACCATGTCTTAAAAACACATCCTGATTTAAGTTCCTACATAGAAGCAACTGCTTTGATAATCTAACCACAAGTAAGTCTTTCTAGGTTTTACTGGCATAATCTATGAAACTGTTGCCATCAACATTTGTTGATCACATAATATTTTCAGTTGAAGTAAACATCAGAAACACAAATATGGGCCTAGTCCTTACAGCAGCTGTCAGAAGCAAGGAAATGTTGCCTATTTGGGGAGACAGTGGATTGCAAAATGATTTACTTCTGTTTCTTCTAAAAGTGGAAAAGTACTTTTAAAATGTACTTCATCTGTTTTTTTAACTGCATGATTTGCAAGTTCTTCTTTAAAGAAACAAGATTAAAAAGGGACACCACCAAAATATAAAGACACATTTCAAACTCAGACGCACCACTGCTATGGGAAGAAGTAAAATAGTCCCTCTAGTGTACTGCTGCTGTAAGCAGGCACAGGAACATCTGATGTGATTTTCTGAAGAGCATGGCTGCAGGAAATTACAAAATAGTGTTTTGGCAGGGGGTATTCAAGTCCTTACATAAACTGGAGACTCTGACCTACAACAGTAAGTCAAGTGAAACAATAATAAATAATAAGCTGAAAAAAATGCACTTAGAGTAATTAATGAAGTAGAGAGTTAATATGTAGTGTGAGCAGTGCCTGAAATATGAATGAGGAGCAGAGCCACTCACCAGGGTGTGGGCTGAGGTGTGCTTCCTCTTTCAGGGCCATAGATTTGAATTTTATGTTGTGTTTTGCATAAACTGGCTATGTACTGAAAAACAAACTTGGATGTTCATATCTTCTTGAAGTGAGCGTGACTTTGATGTGACTTCTAAAAACTTGCTTAACCTCTGTCTGATGGTGTTAGGCAGTGCAAAGGAGCTGTACTGAGGCGGGTGCAGTGAGGCTTCCTTTTATATCTGGAAGTCTCTTGCTAACATCTCAGTGTTAGGTTCCCTGCAGGAGAGTTACAGTTACTAAGTTTTCAGTGTGCAGGAATGTAGACGTTGTAGAAACATTTCTTTTTTCATATGTCAATGCTACTCTTTACTCAGCATCTGTTTTTTGCTGACTGTTCCAAGTAATAGTGTGTGCAAAGGCTCTGCAGCCCTTTGTGCAGTTGTTTATCACAGAGCAGAGCCAGGCATGGAAGCCCTGTTGTTTTGAACTTTGTACAAGCAAGAAATGCTACTTTTGCACTTAAAATAAGATCCAGTTAAGCCTCATTCAAAGGTGCAGGAGCATCGGTCAGAGTCCTTGCTGTGGAAGAAAGCTGGGCAATCATTTAGGGTTAAATGGGTAAAAGGGATTAAAGCTCTGCTAAAAGGAAGAGAACAAGGCAAAAAAAGCACATGAAAAGCATTACATTGAATGTTATGGCCTTTAATGTGTATGGTACATAGTAATTTTGGAGTTCAGAATTGCACTATATTATAGGCTCCCTCATGCAACTGTTACAGGGCTTCAAACTAGCACTGTTCTGAAAACCTCCTGAGTCTTTTCTTTGTGAGTTTGAAAATCAGACATTTTTCTGGATTTAATTTTGTTCTGATGAATGACTGTTGAAATTCTGATCATTTATCTGACAACTCAACCCATACATAACAGCAGCCATGCACATGGACCTTGAAATTTGGGGATGCTTAGTTGTTCCTGCAGTGGCTCAGAACCAAACAACGGAAACTTTGTGTGGAAGGAGAAGCTTTCTTTTCCTCACTTTATGTTGGAGCAAAGACATTTACATATATGTGATATGGAAATAGTGTGTTGCCCAGAAGTGGTAGTTTCATGTGTGATTACTGGTGTGAGTATTCTGGACATTTTCTCAGAATTCTTTAAGGAAACCATAACTGTGTGAAACACACCCCTCAGTAGGCACGGTTCTGTTCCTTGACTGAGTGCTGTCTTAAGGTTCAGTTCAGTAGTCAGTGGGTGAACATTACCTTTTCTTCTGTGGAAGTTATGTCTGTATTTTAATCTTAACTAAAGACTAGTGTGCTTAATGGTTTTAAGTTCTTAATTGTGTTATTTCAAAATAAAATAGTGATCTCTGCCCATTACCTTTCCCCTTTTTGTGATGCCAGTGTGGCCACACTTTGTCACTTAGTTCTGGAGAACGCAGTGTGTCTCTGGTGAGATGCTGACAGCTGTTGTGTTGATGACCATTTTCTTCTTACCAGATTATCCAGTGTTCAGTTTTTGATAGAGATCTGTCTGTTGGCTTCCTAGCTTGTTAGTTTGCTCTTCCTGCAGTGCCAAACCACCTCCCTTCTAAGAGCAGTGAAAATTATTAGTAGTCTTTTGTTGTCTCTAGTCATATAGTTCCTTTCTCTGTCCTTTTCTGGTTGCATATTCTTGTAAACACTCCTCTGGCTTCCTCAGTGTGTGTGAGTGTCATCGTGTGTCACCATGCCCATCCCCTCCAAGTTTTCACATCAGTTCCTGAAAAAGGTTTTCTATTCCTCTTAATTTATAAATTTTGCTTTTGTTTATGTTCATATTGATAGCTGTAAAATGTGATTTGGTGGTACATTTTGGGAATAATATTTGCTAGTTACCTAAAATTCATAGTTTCATTTGTACAGCTTGGTTTTTTGTGTTATTTTGAAGCAACCATAATTAGCTGTGAAGAGTAAGCTGTACCTCTCCTGGGTTTGATTATTCTAGATAAGTGAGAATCCCTCTAAGGAAAATGGTCTGTGTGGGTGGAAGAGTTTGCAAAAGATTTTTTGTGTGCTGGGAAGTAACATGTTAAAACAAGAAAGGGATATTCAGTTCACCAGACTTACCCCCCTTTATTTTTAGCATTAAGCCTCTTTTCCCGTGATTTTGCCAATTAATGTCCACCCATCTGTTAGATCATTTTGCCAGCTACTGAATTTTCAGTTAACTTCTCATACTGTCTTGTCTCCTGTGGCTTAGCAGTCCTTGCAACCCTTCACTGGAATTCTTGCAGGTGTGCAGAGGCAGGTTCTGGTCTGGTGTGGAAACCACAACTCCCCTGCAACAGTAACACTCTGTAAAGGAGTGATTTTTCCCTTTTGACCTTTTGATTACTGTGAAATAGTTTTTAATTAACTTTGTAATTTATTCGGTCAACTTCTATTCACAATTTCTAAAACTTATTCTAGGCCATGTTGCAATTCTGTTCAAATGGGAATATGTGCCCCAACCTTTGATTATGTTCATAGCATATTTATTTGTTTTTATAATTCTTTGTCTTTGCTGTAAGGCAAAATCAGTTTTTCTGTGACATTCATTTTCACAGCAGCTTACATGAACCCCAAATGTGCCTTTCACAGGAGTAATTTAATGTTGTTAATTCTTAATTTTACTCATCTGCATATGAGATATGATTCACTTTGGAGGCTTTGTTACTTCAGTTTAAACTCTGTAGTATGTAATTATTCTCTGTGGTTTTTACTTTGTCCTTCTCCTGTGTAAACATGTAATTTTCATTCCTTTGAGAGATGCACTTTTAACTCTCTTTTATGGTCAGGGTAGTCTTGTAGTTAAAATTTCAAAAATAAACAGTTGAATTTGTAGACATTATTCCCAAATGCCTGTGAAATGTAGAATTGCTGTACTGAATTTTGATACTGCTGATAAAAACCTTCTTTGGAGATTTCAGCCTAATATGAATTTTAAGTTGAAAAGATCCAAGCTGAAACTTCTGGGAATTTCAGGGGAAACCTTCATTTGAAGCATAGAAATTCAGACAGGGTGTCATTTTGGGTCTTTTTCTCTCTCTAGCAAACAAGACTTGCCAATCTGATAGTTCCCAGTATACCAGAAAATACTTGTGACATAGAGGACATGCTGGGCAGAGTCAAAATAGGTCTTCTATTATTACAGTTGCCAGCAAAACAACTCCACCTTTGTGACTGTATGTGTGTGTATCCAACATTCCTTAATGCTTCCCTCGCTTTTCGCATAGCCTTTAGCACTTATAGGACGTATTTTCTTAGAATAACACCTTCCATACTGCTGCCATATTCTAAAGAAAAGAAAGCTTCTAGGTTCCTTCGCGCGGCTTTGGCTGTGGGGCCGATGAAGAGATCAATGAGATCAATCCGTGCCCTCCCAGCCGGCCCTGCAGGGCCGCCTTCTGCCTTGGCCTCTGGCTCCCTCTGCGGGCCACTGTGTGCCGAAGCTCAAATCCATACGGTTTTCTTTCTGGAGCTACAATAAGAATCCCAAATATTTAGCACAGTCTGTGAGATAAAATTTGTTTACAAGTGCATCCAGGTCCAATTGCGAATCGAATGTCTGATTTGTGACATATATCACCTGGTTTTAAATCCACTTAAATTAGCTTTTACTTGTAAAGAAGAGTTCCCTTTTCTTCTCTTTGCGGTTCCATCACATATCCCAGTACAAAAGCACCTAGGACCAGCTAGGGGGAAATCTGCGGAAGTTCGGTGCACTCAGTGTTTGACACAGCCAGATTCTCTGTCTGTTTATATAATTTGAAGTAGTGCTGCTGATAATGAAACAATAGAGAACAAAATGTTTTATTGCTTCTGTTCTCTAACTAATCACAGTTTGTTTCTTTCCTCTCCAGGTGATAGAAACACTTTCAAAACTTTCTCGGACTCCTATTGCATTAGGCACAGGAATAAGGTATGTTATTGCTGTAATGGATGGTGGGAGTAATGCCTCTGGCATGGTGCTCCTTGGAAAGGTTGTTAGAGGCAGTAAATACTGTGTCCCCGACTAAGAATTTCTCTAGTTGTAACCCAGAATACCCAGTGGCAGCTAACCAAGGCTGTGGACCTCTGAGGAGTTACGAAAGGTATCTGCTACCTCTGGTACATGTACTGAAGTGCCTGAACTCTGTGTACTTCTCATGCTGAAACTTGAGGTGAACTAATGAGCAGCTGGTATTGCAGAACTTGTGTGATAGTAGTGACACAGGATCACAAGTCAAGCTGATGCAGTGCTGATTTATGTAAAGGCAAAGGGGTTTTCTCTTCTTTCTTCCTCCAAGTTCGTGAAATTCTCATTTTCAAAAAGAAACCAAAAACCCACAACCAGACCTAATGTGACAGTTTTGCTGATTTTTCCCCCCCTACACTTGAAAAATGACAATGATGTGTATTAGTAGTGATTTATAACAACCCCCTCCAGTAGGATGTTTATTATATTAAGTGTCCGTTCACATACAGGAGTCTAAATACATATATACTGTTCATCAGAGAAAGAGAGGAACATACAAACACATTAGCATGCAGTAATCTGTGTGAAAATCTTAGAAACCAAACAAAATCCCACTGTATGACTAGGCTAGTGCTGTGTATAATTAATGCTATATTTCTTTCTATAGGCCCTTCCCTACAGAAGAAAGCGTTGATGATGAAGATGTCTACAAAGGTCTTCCTGATTTAATAGAGTATGTTGTAAATATTTAATTAATGATTTTGGCTTTCAGTTGCATGCTGTTATTTATATGATGTTATAGAACACATGGTGTTAATGAAAATGGGATAATTATTTGATTAAAAATATTTTGTTAGCAATTATGCTGACCAGGAAGAATTAATTATGAAAGCTTGTTTGAATAATTGTGATACATTTGTATATGTAAGGAAGCTTAGAATCAGATTCTATGTTTCATGGTAGCAAAGTAAATAAACAAATGTGTTTCTAATTTATCTTTGTACTATGAGAATGCTTTCAGAAAGTTGAAATATCAGTTGTAAGAGACCCTAGGAAATTTACTTGAACTTGCAAACAAAATGCATGTTTGGATCATAATTCAAGTGGATTGTTTCCCTAAAGTCAATGAAATTGTGCATATGTATGCATTTGCCTCTTTTGGGTGTTTGCAGGATTGTCAGGATACCCTTGTATTCTATGGCTAGGACCTCTCAAGGTCCATTAGGAATCACGTTGGACAAGAGCTCAGAGCTCAGTGCCCCAAAGCTCGAAGCTCCTCCAGCACTCACCTCATTAGTGCTGCCCGGGCTCTGGACACACTGTATGTTGCTTGTTGCAATGTGGTGAAGGAGCTGCTGTTCATACCAGGGATTTGTTTCCTTAGTGCCTGTAAAGAAGGGAAACACCACCATTATTAACATTGCTCAATTTACCACTTGCCCTGCATAGCTTGTCCTTGTTTCCTGCAGCTGTCTCATGGATAATTGCTTTTCACTCTGTGTACTTGAAGGTGCAGAAGGTAGGAGTTGCAGTCTCCTCTGAGAGATCCAAGTGGGCTAGAGATGATGTCCTCATCTCTTAGATGTGGTGGCATTAGCACTGCTTGAAAATAATATTTCTACCAATTCTTAAATAGGTATATAAATTCAGTACTGGAAGACAGTCTTTAAAAAAAAAGGTTAATAAACCAAATAAATTGATATTCGTAGCTCTTCTTTTGCATCAAATGACAAATATTATTAACTGAAATTTGATAGTTGCATGCTGTCTCAACTGTGGAGAAAGCAATTAATGACTAAGAAACAAAAGTGTCACTGAATGATGCAAATGGTCCACATTTTTTACTTTCTCTTAATTATTAGTGAGTGTATTTGGCTGAAATTAATGTAATTGTCCCTGAGTTTAAATGGTATCTGAAGAAGTCTTGTCAGAAAGAGCTGCAGTAGTTAAAGTACTCTGTTTTTTGCCAGCTTTTGTTCCCTGGAGCAGAGGTGGTAAAATAGAGTGTGTCTGCTGCATCTGACAGCTGCCAGTGTATAATGTGAAGAGCTGGCATACCATCACTGTGAGCTGAAATGTTAGACTAACTTGTTGGTTTTTACTCTGAAGTATTTCAGTGTTGTCTTCCAAGAGGAAAAATCTCAAAATTGTCAGCACATCTGATCCAGTTTCTGTATGATTATTGTGACTGGAGTGCTTTCAATATCTTTTAGAGTTCTTTTGTAGACATATCCTGAGAAATAGGAGTAAAAGATATTATGGGCTTGATACTATCACAAAGTAGGAAAAACTCTAGCAGGACTAACTCTAATGAAGCCTGAATTAGCTGAGGGTAGAGTTGAGCCTTAATTTATGCCTTATTTCTGTAGTCTGGGTATTAAGAGAACATTTCTGGTGAACTGTCTATAATTTTCAGTTTGATAGGTTACTTTTTTAATTTTCAAGTAGCTGAAAGTTGCCATGCGATAGTTGAGATACTGCCTTATGGAGTGGAGGGACAGAGTCTCAGGTGCTGGCTCTGCAGTCTTTAGTGTATTTTCACGGAATCACAGAATAACTGTATCTTCTGAGTTGGAAGGGACCCACAAGGATCATTGAGTTTAACTCTTAAGTGATTGGCCCATATGGGGATCACAAACCTACACCTTGGTGTTATTAGCACTGTGCTCTAAGCAATTTTACCCCAGATAATCCTTTCTTTAGGCAGAGAGAGGACCTGTAACAGCACCTGGCATCCCAGTGAAGTGGGATGTCAGGCAGGAAGGAGAGGCAGCTCCTCTTCACTGGATGTGTTGGGAGAAGGGTCAAAGAGAAGAGGACATCTGAATAGTAGCTCATGACAAAACTGTCCTGATGTATTGCTTTTGCTGTATGGTTTAGGTCCTGTGTGGTTCTAAATTCATGTAGTCTTCAGTATTGTGTTGATTTTGTACAATTGTATTTTAAATGCATTGAGAAAAGAAAATTAATGGACTTAATTTTCCTTAATGAGTTCTTTTCATTAGATATTCAAATAATTTATCTGTTTGTTTACTGTAGAAACTCGTTTTATGAGAAGTAGTCCCTTGCAGCTGTGCTGCAGCTTTTTCCTCGTCTTGTCTTTTCAGTGAAACTGGTGTTGATGAAGATGAAGACTTGTATGATTGTGTCTATGGAGAAGATGAAGGTGGAGAGGTTTATGAAGACCTAATGAAAGATGAAGCAGCACAGCAACCTGTATGTTTTCCAATTCCATGCTACTTTGGAACAATAGCAGTTATCTTTTTGAAAGTTGAAATTATCTCTTTATAGCTAGTTTCATTGAAACTTCACTCATGCTGAGCTGCATCCTGAGTTCTCATGTCCATGCTTTATCTCCTGTGTAAGACTTCACAGGCTGTTTTGATAAAGGGTCAAACATTAACTATGGTAATTTTTTGAAAGAAATATAATTTTTAAATGAAATACAGTAATTTAACTTGGCTAGTTATGAGTAGAAAAACTTACCAGCTGTTTTAAAAGCAATTAATGGAACTGCTTACTTGAAAGTGTCCTGCCTCCAAAATTGTTAAAATATTGTGAAATGCTGTTGTTTGAGCCATAATTTGGACAACTTACTTAACAAGGATAACAGAATTGTTTCATACTAATGAATTTCCTGCTTATTCAACCATGTAGTTTTTGTTGATCATTAGGTTGCCATTATCTTGTGAAGTAAACTGTACCACTAAGTTTTCTCTAGCAGTAGCTGACCTTTGAAGGCAGTTCTTCTCATCTGTATTGCTATTTGCACATTATTTCTTATTCCCTCTCTCCTTTTTTTTTATTGCGCTCAAATTCTAGAAGTTTATGGTACAGATAGAAAAATTGATATGTTAATTTCTGCCAAAAGTGTCTGTGAGAATGATCTTTTTGGATTAGGTGAGCGCAAAACTGAAGTGAATGGTTTTAAGTGGAATCCCAGGATTTGTTTGCATTGCACATATGAGAGCTGGTGAACAAAAGCACCCACATTTTGTGAATGGATATAAGATATTGAGTACAGCAGTATTGGGGCAAATACTGCAAGGCATCTGAACAGTACTGGGCTCACAGAGGTAGAGGTGAAAAATAACTGAAAGTCTAAATAACATCAAATTCTAATACTTTATTGAGATTAATTAACTGCAGTTAACTGTGACAATGTCTGCTTCCTCCTTCCAAAGAACTTGGGACTAAAGACTTGAGATAAGGGTGATCATCAGATGATGATGCTTGCAAAGTACAGTTCTTCTGATAAGATTGTATTTTTGCAAAATGGTTACTTGTGTCTGCATCTGATGAAGATGGCACCTTAACATTTGTTGTGGGAAAATTAAAAAAACTGCATGAGCTTGGTTTTCAAGAAGCATTTCTGAGATTGCAGCACGTGGTAGATGAGAGTGAGAAGCCATTTCCACCTGCAGGAGCTGCTTGTAGAGTCATGTGAAGACAGAGAACAGTAAAGGAGATTGGTCAAAGCAGCAAACAAGTGTGAGCAGTGACCAAGTTTTCTGTGCCTGATTTGCAACTTGGCATCTAGTTGAGGTGGTAGGAGTACATTTCCCACTCTACAGAGGTGATCAAGCAGTGTCATAGGGACTGTATGTGGCTCATGGACAGTTTAAGTGTGGCTTGCTATTTGCTGTGGTGTGCTTAGCATGTGTATCAGGTAGCCTGGTAGTAGAGAGAGGGAGTGGAAGGAGTCTAGCTCTTGAACACAGCAGTAGCTAATTGTTAAAATTTCAAGTTTAAAAGTTTTGCTGCTCTTAGAAGAGAGAAGTGTTTTGTTCAAAAGTTTCTTTTTGTTTGTTTTGTGTCCCCCCCCTTAAGTGGAAAGAACTGTAGTACTAAATTTCTAGTCCTGACTCCCTCTGTATGTGAATAACATCTAGTCATCAGGTGTATTAACATGTAGCAATATGGATTCCCTACACTGGGTGAAAATAGGTAAGAAACAGCCAGGGATATGCTGAAGGATAATACAAATACATAAATAGGTTTCAGAAAGGATGTGATAGTACTGTTGCTTATTGGTTTAGGAGAAAGCACTTTGGATTAATTACTGCTTTTAATTGCAAGAGCCTGTGCAGTTACTATGTGAGGTCTCCAAGCTGACCTGTATATCTCCAGATCTTCTAAGTCTTGCTTGACACAAATGATTCCATATCTTCTTCCAGTTGTTTACTCTTTTATTTGAAATCAGATTTTATTGAGGCTTCAAGTTATTGATGCTAATGCTGTAAATCTGATCTTTGGTAAGACTGCTTATAAACTATTTTTTTAGAGTTCTAGGCTGATAATTACTTCAATTTTCTATGAGTCTGGTGGTTTACATGGAAAACTTCCAGGGTCTCTTTGGAGACACACACATACATATGTAAGAGCTGAACTTGGAAGTCACTGCACTTCCTGATTTGAGGACATACTCCTATTGTGCCTGAAGAGAAACCCCCCCTTGAAAACTAAAAGGGAAAAAACTGTAAATAAGTGCAGGGATTAGACCGAATCCAATATTTATGGCAATGCAAAGTTGCTTACATGATTTAGCCCCATTAAGTTTAATGGAATTATTAACTGCTGAGTATTTTAAATAAGATTTCTCAGTCTGGATGTAAATTAAATGTGACCTTGTGTTTCAGCTTCCAAAGTACATGCAGATACTTCAGCATTTTATGTCTAAACATTAACTTTTCATAATATTATTTTGATTTTACTAAAGTCATCAGCTAATTGAACATTAAAATATTCTAGGTTATTGCTGTCATCTTTGGAGGCTGCAGTACTCAGAGAATTTCAGGAAGCAGTTATCCTAATTGCATAATTCTAAACAAATAAAAACATTTGTTATCCATTAGGTGCCTGTTAATGACTTAAACTTGACTCCATTGTAATTGCAGAAATATACTGAAAATGACATAAGAAGCTGTTGTCTTGCTGAAATAAAGCAAACGGAAGAGAAATACACGGAAACTCTGGAATCGATTGAGAAAGTAAGATGTGACTTACAGTGTTGTAACATGCATTTTCATAGCAGTCTAGAAAATACAAGTACAAAAGCCAATGTTTATGTAATTTCTTTTTCTTGCAGTTTTTCATGGTGCCATTGAAAAGATTTCTGTCAGCATCAGAATTTGATACTGTTTTCATCAATATTCCTGTGAGTAATTGCATATTTAATGAACAGATATAAGGCTCAGAGCTGATTGTGATATATTTGTGTTGTATGTTACTGTACAAAACGATTATTTGAAATACAGTGCACAGTGTGTTTATGTGGATATTAGATGATAAGGATGTGCACTATTCAATTTTTTCTTTCTGCTTGAGGGAATAGGGTAAGATAAATAGTATTACCCTGTCAGATAGTGAGTGATTAAAAGCTAATAATTTCTAGAAATGGATTATCTTTAAATAAATGCTGGTATTTTAGTGATGGTACAAAGTTGTGAGTGTTAAGTTACCTATCACTGTGTACTGAGTATCTGTAGCTGCTCTGCAAAAGCTTGTAACTGCTCTGGCTCTGACATCATTGAAGACACTTGAAAGTTAACATAACTTGGTTTTGAATTTGGAATCTGGTGCTGGAAAGGATAAGGAATTCCTGTGTGAACTATCTAGGAGACCTCTTATTTGACTGAAATAATCATGGTTTCTGTGATTGGTACTTTGTCGCATTTATTTTTGGCTTAATAATAATATTATGACAATTTACATACATTTGTAGTTAATATAAGTATTCAGCATATGTCTTTACTCTGTCTGATTTTAGAGGAAGACATCAGACATGGTCTGAAGCCTCTCTCAACACAGACAAATGAAAGTAATGTTCTTTTATGAGGCCTACTGTAAAGAAAGGGTCCCCTGAGTGTGGCCGATGGGCCACATCAAACCTGTATTGCCTGTAAAATATCACCTCTGTTTTGACCATCTCTGGTGTGTCCAACAGGTTCTCAGAGTTGTAGGAGGAGATCTTGGGGGTTTTATTTCATCCTGTGGGAATCTGGTCTGTCTGTAAGAATGTTTTAGTTGCTGTTCCAGGATTGTCCTGATAGAAACTGAATTATGACATTTATTACACTGATGATGATACCTGACCTTTTGCCACATTTGTCCCACTAGTAAGATTTTCACCCTGACTCTCAATTGCTTTTATTTCCTGACTATTAGTCCAAAACACTGCCACAGATCTCGGTAAACAACTCGTCTTCTTGAATTACATCAGCTGCCCGTAGAGATCCCTTTGCTTTTGAAAACAAATTTATATTCTGTCTTACATTAGTGTTTCTTATTCATTACAATACGACCATGATGTGCCCTACCTAAGTTACTGTAAACCTCTTTTCTAAGGCTCTGTGTGCCCGGGCATGTTGACTTATGTTTATTGAAAGACCTAATTCCAGGTAATGTGAAACACAAGGGTACGAAAAAGGCTTGCATGCTGTAAGCACAGAGAGGTCAGCCTACTCACTACTCCTTGAAGATATGTAAGGGGATCACAGAAGAACAGTAAAAAGAACAAAACCTGTTTATTTTAGTCTAGGGAGACATACAGTAAAAGTTCAAGTTGTTTTACTTTGCTTTTTGTTGTCAGCATTCAGTATTCTGCTGTTAGAAGATGGTGCTTATTTCTGACTCCAGGAGCATTTCATAGGCATCCAATAACCTTAAAAGAAATATAGGACTTGCCTAAGCCAAAAATACTTGCAAATGCTTTGTCTGATCAGACCTTGTCTGTGTGGCAGTTCCTCAGCAGGAAGGCTGGAGGGCAGTGGAAGCTTGTTTTAAACTAAAAATAGCTGTTACACAGAGCTCTGCAGCAAACTGCAATGTGGAGAACAAGTGCTGTGTTCTCAGAACAGGATGGATTTTTCTCTGTTAAAGGGTTGTGGTGAAGAATCGTTTCCTTAGGGTGATGCTATATTCATTAAATCTTCTCTGAAAGATGTTTGCTGGACAAAATCAATTGTTGATGTAAAAATACTTTATTTTTAAGAAAAAAACCCAAACCAATTACTCCAAAACGCTCAGCAGTCTAAAGAGAGTGCCTTTCACTAGGGCTCATATTTCAAAGTTTTGTCCTATAAAATGAGTGTATGGCTCTATATCTGTGTATTTCTATGTCTATTTATATGTAAGTATATGTGTATTTGTAGGTACATCTATGTATTTGCATGTGCACTTACGGATGCATTTGAATTATATATATGGACATACAGAGAGAGAGAGAGAGATGAAAGTGCATGTAACAGATACCGAAGTGTTGGAACCTACATTAACTGTGAATGATGTTAACATCAGTTTAATTTAAAGCTGTACTTTGAATTGGAGATAGAAACTCAAAAAGACCTGTTGTCCCTGTAGCATTAAGCTGTTTTTCAGGGATATTGCTTAGTTGAGTCCCTGTGCGCTCCTGAGAAAATGTGCTCCCATAATATATCCTTTGGGAAGCATTTCTGTAATAACATCTTTGTGTACTGTCACTTAAGGTTCTGAGGGTATGTCCATACAGTTGCTAGCAACTGATTTTGATCTGTCTCAAGATTTTGCTCCCTCATCAGTGATGTGATTAACCTTGTATGTACTCTTAGTCTTCATCAGTGTGAAATGTTTTGACTTAGTTAACGACTCAAAATTGCATATTATTTTTGTAGTATATAATATACTGCATTAAATCACCTTTAGTGGTTTTCTCTTTTAAACAGTCCTCTCTTTTTCCTTGCAGTGGCATGTACACTGCTTACAGATATCCTGATTTCAAAACTTTTTAACCTGTTTTGACTTAGTTTCTTGTGAATTCTCTAGCAGTATCCGTACAGTGTTAAGGCTGATGCAATCTCCTGTAGTCTATGTATAATAGTGAACAAGTAAGGTGAGCTGCAACTATAACCAGAGAGCAAATCTTTCTGCAATATTCTTTTCTTTCACTCAGGCATTAGTTGCGTGCTGTATTGGGAAACTCATTATGATTACAGTTAATTTAGCATTAGGACATCACTAATTGACCAATGTAATGTACAAAACTAATTTTTCACAGCTCAGGGACATGAATCATTACTTCATCTTGTCACTAAAGCATTTACTTGACTTGCTTAATTTTAAAATTATCATTATAAAATAAGGTGAATTAACAGTGCAAGTCGAAGCTAGAATAAATTAGTCTCTAATTCTTTGAGTTTAGGTTTTCGTGTTGCAGTATGTAGAACATGTCACAAACCTTGAAATTAGATTCTACTCTCAAATGATCTGTTTTCTGATTTATTGAAATTAATGGGTCTAACATGAAATGATTTATTTTTTTTTTAAATTCAAATCTTTAAGCCATTCTGTTTTTAAAATCTTTCCCCCTCCTCCTTACTGTTTTTAAGGATTTGGTGAAAATCCACAGGAATCTTACACAGGACATCAATGACTCCATTGTTAACAAAAATGATCAGAACCTATATCAAATTTTTATTAACTACAAGGAAAGGTAAGATTTAAGCACTCCTACTAATTGTGCTAATCTGTACTCAATTTGGTATTTTACTGTATTTTTGTTGTATGGATATTTCTGAAACAGGATTAAATTCCATGTCAGTGTCCTTATTAAGCTAGTTTTGGTGTTTTGAGCCTGGAAGTCAAAATGTAACATATTGTTATATGAGCCTCCCTCTTAGCCCAGTTTTGGCAATATTGTTACATAGACAAGTAACATCTTTAAGTGAAACTTAAATATCTTATTTTGCACAACATTTTTTTATGCAAATAATCCCAGATATTTTATGGCATGTACCTGTATTGTTTAACAGACAAAAAAAGGATATATATTAGGCATATTTTAGACTAAAGAAAGCAGAAGAGGTCATAATTAAAAAAAGCGAAAGCAGGTGTAAAAGAGAAGAGAGAAGAGACTGTGCTCTTACCTTACCCTGCAGTCCAAAGTGTGACAGTAAAGCAAACACCCTTTGCCTTCAAGGTGTGAAAGCAGCCAAGCTGGTAACAGGGGAGCCCTTCAAGCCAACTGCCAGTTTGTTTTACCCACCTTTTCAGATTGTTCCTTCTGCCAGCACTGAACAGCTGTTGGACTATATAAATGGACTTACATGCCTGTGGTACTGGGCTGAAAAACACTTGTACTGTGGGCTGCAGTGCTGACCTACCTTGAAGCAACCCTTGGGTTTTGGTTAAAAATTGGTTCCTTCTGGGACCGGAGTGGGAAAGACCTGCGGGTGATGGGTGAAGGAGGACTGTTGCAGTAAGAATAGGCTTGTGAGAAATTGGACAGCAGCATCTGGAAAACGTTAGACAGGAGAGTTTTCTGAGGGAGGAGGGTATCCCAGACTGCTCATAAACAGTCCTGTCTTCAGAGACCCTCTGTCTCAGCTTTTGGTTTGGAGCAGGACAGAGTTATTTCCCAGGCTGTTAGACTTTCTGCTGCTGTAGGAGAGAATTAGGGAAGAAGTAGTTGTTCTGGAAAATGCTTATCTCTGAACAGTCATTCTGAAATGTGTGCAAAAAGGGGAACAAAGAGCACTGAGAAGAAATATCATGTTTATGTTATAAAAGAAGGAAATAGACAGAGGTAGATTGTCTTAACTATATAGTGATTAAAAGTAATCAGAAATGGTAGGTTTTAAATCAATGTCATCACTTTAGTGTGAAAAAAAGAATTAAAAGAGTGGGTAAAAGTTAGGTGAGAGAAAAAGAAACCTAGGAGACTACAACGGAAGGCTCATGGGAACTCCCAAAAAAGTATCCTTCTGAAGAATACAGAAGGATATATGAAGTAATATATGAAAAGGTGAAAGAAAAGAGCACTCTTTGCACTGGACTAGGAGAAGGAAGCACTCCATACAGAGGCAGGAAACTCCTGTCATAAACCCAGGCTCATTCAGAAAGCATTGGTTCACTTGACAACTGTTAAAAATTTCTTGAGGTTTCATGCACTATTATTTTGATCTGAGAGCTCATATGATATAACCTGATAGAAACTATGGGATCAGTGTGGATAAACATACAGGTTCTTTAAAGGATGGCTGTAATTAATCCTATTAAGCCTGTGCTACAGAATTTATTCTTTACAACCTTAGAAATCTACATTGTTATAAATACTGTTAAACAGTCTGTTTAACAGACTGTTGTTCTGTTAAACAGAAGTTATTCTGCTTTTTTAATGAATCCTATATTTATCAGAACATATATATATGTGAATATTAAAGGAAATTGCAATGATTTTAGAGCATTTTGAAGGTAGGGCAAAATATATTCTCCTGAATAGTCTTTCTTATATTCATGCTGTCCATTGAACACTGGGTAAAATCAATTCTTGCTTATTTAGGCACTGCTCCTTTTGAAAGAAGGATTGTTAACAATTATTTGTGAAAAAATGATCAAGGATTGTTCTTAAATAAGCAAATGTTCCTTTTATTCTTTATCTCTTGCTTTGACTTAGGTTGGTTATTTATGGACAGTACTGCAGTCAAGTGGAGATAGCGATATCGTGCTTAGACAATATCTCTAAGACAAAAGAAGATGTTAAATTGAAGTTAGAGGTATCAGTATTTTTTAATGTGCCCATATACATACATAAAATTGTGTGTTTCTGTGAATATGCCCTGCTTTCATTGAAGTAAAAAAACGTTATGGTGACAAAATTAGTTGGACTGATAAGTGAATGTGTTTCTGTTTCTTTTCATTCTTTTGGAGCCTCTGATCAAATGAATGTGTGCACTGTTGCAGTACACATCCTGGTACTGATGTGAGTGCAGTTCTACCACTGACATTGGCAGAGTTAGGGTTTCCTTCCAGGAGGTGATCATTGGTGATACTCTTCTAGTTATCAGGACATCTCATCTAGAACACAGTTGCAGAATCGTGCAGGTTGGGAGGGACCTCTGGGCTGAACAAACCCTTGTCCCATAGCCTCACAGGGTTGTCTGCCATGACCCCTGGGTCATTTCCAGCAGAGCTGCTCCCCTGCTGAGCCCTCAGGGTGAGCATGTCTCTGGTGAGTGCATACCAGGTGGAGGGCTTTGCCTTAGTGTGAGGTTTCTGTTGGACATGCTCTTCAGAGTGTCAGCTGCACCTCCAGTCTAGTGGTGTCTGCAGATCTGCTGTGTGTAATGTGTGCCTTTTCCTGCAGATCATTGTTAAAGACACTGAAGGGGGGGGGGGGGGGCCTGGGCAGAGCCCTCAAGAGCTCTACTTGCAACTGTCCCTCAGGTCGTACAGGAAATATTAGTCACTGCACTTTTTGAGCCTCATAATCTAGTCAGTTTTTTATATACCTGGAGCATAACATCCCAACCTGGATATTACCATACTGTGAGAGATGATGTTGAAAGACTCAGAAAAGTCAAGGTAGACTCTCCCCACCCATGTATAGATCTAGCCATTTCATTGTGGAAAGCAGTCAAGTAGGTCAAGCATTGATTTATCTGTGGTAAATCCATGCTGGATATTCCCATATACCTCCTTCATGTGCCCAGAAGAGGACTTGCTCCACAAGTTTTGCAGGAATTTTTGCAGAGGCTGAAGTGAGACTGACTGGCCTATAGTTTTCAAGATTACCTTTTCACTTTTTTTTTTTTTTTTTTTTTTAAAATAAGTGTATATATATATTTTTTTTTAAGTTGCATGGAATGACTGATTTCTGTTGTCTTTGTTCTAGTCTCTCATGCATGTTCAAATATCTAAAAACAAGTGCTTAGACCCAGTCCTTTTTTGCTTAGCAATTATTGCCATGTTAAATGTTTTCCTTCATTTTGTTGATATTCTTTATCACAAGTTTAATATAGTTCCTTATATGTCACTGAATCGTCATGTATATCACACGAATAGTTTTGTTTTCTTGCTCTATTGTCTTATTCTTTCTTCTGCTTTGAACTAGGAATGTTCCAAGAGGGCCAATAATGGTAAATTTACATTGCGAGATCTACTAGTGGTTCCAATGCAGAGAGTACTAAAATACCACCTACTGCTCCAGGTAGTTTATTTTTGAAATTTAAAGGGGCTGAGAGAAAACTGTGATTGTTTATTGTCAGTGGATTGTAAGAATGAGAGCTAAATGTCTTTATCAAAGGAAGGTGATTGATGTTTCCCTAGATTTTTACAAAATAAAATTCAGTCAAGTGCAAGGTTTCTCACAGAGATGGTTCTTCAGAGCTGAAGCATACCTGGGGAAAAAAGAATAAAATAAAATTGTTTCCCCCATATCTGAACCTTTAATTCTTGGTATGTTTGAAATGATTAGTGGTACCAAATTATAATCACGGTACTTTGAAGTGTGAACCATTACCCCCTAAAAGAGGAAACCGGACCATAGATATAGTGTACTTTTAAGATATTTCTTTGCTGTCATAAATTACAATTAAACCATATTTATTTTGAAATGCTTCTTGTTATAGCCCACAAAGCATTAGCTTTTGCAGTTAGTCCTGTAATAAGGGTGGAGAGTCTTATAAATTTAATTTGATAGCTGTGCCAGGAGACTCATTAGTTCAGCTGCAAAGAAATGTATTACTATATTAGACTGTCAACCCTGCTGATGCTTGTAAAATGTCATTTTAAAAAGATCTACCATTTCTATGTGGAGCATAATTTTGACTCTGCAGAACAACATGCATTCTGCAATATTAAATTTTTGAAATACTTCTGTAAATGAGTCATCAATATTTTGATCAGTGGAAAATTGGAAAAAACCAAAATGAGTGGCACAACTTCTTAAAAAAATCTTAGGATATGAGTAATGATTTTATAATCAATGTATATTATGAAAAGATTATATACAATATGTCATTGTGCTGTGTGTGACACTATAGTATACGTTGTACAAGAAAGAAATATTGTATGGACTTGGAAAGAAAAAAATGAGTAAATTATTCAAATTGTAATGTGAAGTATTGATACTTATTATTTAATTTCCCATGATTTTACTAACTTATGTCAGCTGAACTGTATGATTCTTTTCTCAAACTATAAAGATGGAATGACCTGTTTCCCCAAGATGTTACATTTTCACTTCATAAAGCCCCAAAAGCCCCTGTATTTTCCATATGGGAAGTGACTAAAAGAATTCTCTGAATGTGTACCTTTTGATTTCAGTATCTCTTCTGAGTCAGGTTTATCTTAGGTTTAATGAGACAGTGACTTCTTTTAAGCAGCGCACAATTTAGCTGAGGTTTTATTGCCAGCACACATCCATCCCTCTCTGCGGACAAGTGAGTGCTTTGGAATGGGATGATGTACCATACAGCAATGTACAAATGAACTCAAGTGTTTACCTGGGCTTTCAGCATGCACATACAGTAATGATCTGATTTGGCAAGTTTTAAGTGCTAGGCAGACCAAATTAGCTTCTCGTGACGGTTCATTAGCAGCTAAAGTCAGTGTTTAGACTGTACAGCAATCATTCTTAAACAACTTGCCAATTATCTGTCTGCAATAGTCCCCACTCAGTGATAGGCTCCTCACTGTGGAGATGAAAATGCCAGTTCTTGGGTTGTGTTTTCTGTTTTGGCTTCTTTTTTTTTTTTTTTTTTTTTTTTTTTTTTTTTTTTTGGTGGGGATGAGCAATGACAATTTCAATGTATAAACTGACAAATAGTGAGTGGAAAGTTTTAACTGCTCTGTCCACAGGAGCTGGTAAAGCACACTACTGATCCCATGGAGAAAGCAAATCTAAAGCTGGCCCTTGATGCAATGAAGGTGAGTATTCATGGCAATGAAGTATTTATGTCTATTGGCACTTAGAATGGTAGCTCAGAACTGTATTTCTTGGAGGAGATAATGTTTTTTACACAAATCAAATGTATTTTCACAGATCACTGTGAGCTTTGTGTGTCATGGCAAGTATATAGTCAAGAACTTTGCTCCAGCCTAGGAAACAAGTTCAGTAGTTTTCTGAAGTAGAGGGTTTATGAAGTGGAACTTCCCCATTTCAGTTCACTTTTGCATGATTTTGCTATCATATAATAAGATGAAAAACAGCTGCTTCAATCCTGTTGGTCTCACTTCTGAAATTTAGGAATATTTCTACCACTGTAAATCAATTCAAATCAAGGTCAGTAGTTTCCCAGTGAGATGGAGAGTTATCTTTGTTTACAAGACTTGTTTTTTTCATCTTAATATGATGTCTGTGTCTTTACCTTTGAAAGCAGTAGTGTCTCCCTGGAGGTAGAATATCTGTCACCGTACCTTCACCTGCAAGTGGTACAAACAAATGCTTTATTGAATAGCTGTGCTGCCTTATGTTTATTATGTGTTCTTCTGCACAGCTTCAGGAAGGAAGCACAGTTCTGCTTTAGTTAGCTTCATGGAATGAATGGTGACATTCATGTGCTGGAATTGGGAAATTTTTTCAGTCTTTTGTGGGGAAAGGGGGAAAGAAGCCAACATGACATAAGTTATGTTTACTTCTGTTGTAATCTGTATGGTCCACAGAAGATGCTGAAATCAGACTAAGTTAGTTTTGGGTCACACAGCTGTCTCATATTTTGTGACTGTCTTGAAAGCCTGGAATAACGACCAGCTTACAAATGAGATTTTGTTTCCCCTTTTTGTTATCCATTTTTGTGCAGTGAATGCAGAGACAGGGACACCATGATAATTTCCTTCGGAGAGATGCCTGAAAATAGATGGCACTGTGTTGCTTCCATCTAGTGGCAAGCTGTACATCCTGGCTGCTGCTAATTGGCTAGGAAAATAATTCTGGTTTTTATTTATCCCTGCTTTTTCATTCCCATTTGCTGCCTTGCTTCATTGTTCGTGTCTGTTGGACTGAAAATCAAAGAAATCTCTCGCCAGCCTCTGGCTGTAGCAGATTTGTGCTGGCTGGCAGGACATGACCAGACAATTAAAAAACAAAAAAACCCCCACCCCCAATCCCTCCCCTTCCAAACACGCAAAAGCTCCAAGGTATGAGCATCTCTCCTTAAGGTTGCAGCATTGTTCCCATCCTGATTTACTGTAGTCCTTACCATTGTAGTTGAAGTAACAGTGCAGCATTGGTGTTTTGCTTCTAACAACCCTGGTGTCTCTGCTTGAAAAGAAAATGTCTTTGGAAAAACTGCTTGCAAAGTGGTACTGCCTCTAAGGAAAGAAATTTTTAGGAAGGATTATGCTGTTGGATTTCTTCTAGCAGCAAGAAAGGAGGTTATTTAATTTCTAAACTAACTTTAAAGACTGACGTGAATGTATCTTGCACAGATCCATTTGGGAAGCTAGCATAATGATTGTAGCTATTCATAGATTCTGATTAAAAACAGCTTAGGAAGAAGATGTATCGTCCTCCCACCCTCCAAATTTGTGACCATATTGAAGGGATACTTTAAAAGCAAGCTAGGAAGATCTGAATGCCTTTTCCAGCTGCTGCTCTCAGCATCTCTGACCTTACCAATTACGTCTCCTGCTCACTCCTCATCTCTAGCCATAAACAGAGAAGCCCCAGCTAATTGTCATTATTGCTCAAGCATGTTCAGAGCATTTTAAAGGCTTTAGTGAAATGTGTACAGTACATGTTCTGGTGAAGGGCACAATAATGATTTCAACCTGTGACTTCAGGTAGTATATCCCCTCTAAAGCCCCTTTTAAAATCTGCTGTGTAATGACTTCTCTCTGCTGTGCAACAGTAAGAGCAAAATCCTACTACTGGAGCTGCAGCTGCTTCTTTTCTAATGAGCACCCAGGTTTATGATACGTTTACACCTTACATTCAGGTTTTGAGATACCTTACATACGTTTTCTACTCTATGCTCTATTTACCTTCTACTTATGCTTCTATTTACCTCAGATATTCAGTGTTGCTGACTGCTTTTTCAGCAGTGTGCTGCAGAAATTACATTTCCATCTTGAATCTTGTAAATAAGACCTTAATGAAATTCAGAAAAAATCAGACCTTTTTTACTCTTTATTACTAGTTTCCCTCTTTCTTGATACTAAATATATGTTTCAATAGATATAATGAAGAGAGTTGTAAATATTTATTTAGGCATGCATAATGGTAATTCTTGAACATTAATTCAGTAATTTCAGAAGAAATTACTAAATATGCTGATAAGTCAAAGATGAAATTAGAAATAAATTTGTCAAAATAATGTATTAAATTAGCCTGTTATAGAAAATTATTTTTCTCTCCTTTTTGCTGTTGGTACTCTAGGACTTGGCTCAATATGTAAATGAAGTAAAGAGAGATAATGAAACTCTTCGTGAAATTAGACAGTTTCAACTATCAATAGAGAATTTGGTATGTGATTTTTTTAAAATTTATATGCCATTTTTGAATCACTGTTGATCAAAAATATTGATAGATGCATTTTTCCTAATTTCATATGAGATTATAAGTACTCTTGTTAATATTTAATGTAAATGTTCTTTGTTTGGTTTAGAATGACATGAATATTTAAAGAACAGAAATCTCTGCTATTTTGGGTGCCTGTAGTTAAATATTTTTGCTTAGTTCAATATATATATTTGTATAGTGACTTGGATGTTTTTGTAATGGGAAAACTTTTCCCATTTGAAGACAAAAATAGAATGGACTGATTCTTTATAGCAGTTTAGATGGTGGCGAGGAAAAGATGATGTTTTCTGGTCTGCATAGTCCTTTTTTTGGGGTAAAAGGAGTGAGTGGTCACAATTTTGCTGTATTGAATCATACATATTACTTCTGTTTCAGAATCATTCCCTCTTACAATATGGAAGACCTCAAGGTGATGGGGAAATTAGGATAACGACATTAGACAAACGTGCAAGGCAAGACAGGTGATGGCACAACTTGTGGTATCTGCTGCTAAAACACTGTAAAGTAAATTTTGGTAGAGTTGAGGTCACCTCAGTGATTCTTGAGTACTTCCCATTCACTGTGCATTGACAGAGCTGATCTTCTGTTTGCCAAGTGAATTTGCAAAGTGATTAATAGAAAAGTAGCTATTACATTATTATCTAAGATCACTAAGTCCCTGGCAAGGACTTTCAGTGTTTGTTGTTTTATTAGTCAGTAGTTTAGTTCTTCATCTTCAAAATTTTAAGTGTCACTGCAAAAGTGTGTAAAATAAGACTTTTGGTGTTAGCTTTCTGGAGTATTTTTAACCATCTTTATGCTGTATTTTTGTAGGCACATCTTCTTGTTTGATCTAGCTGTAATTGTTTGCAAACGAAGAGGTGATAATTATGAAATGAAGGAAATAATAGATCTTCAGAAATACAAAATTACAAACAACCCCACTACTGATAAAGAAAATAAAAAGGTAAATATTTGTTGCTAATTCAATTAAAATGTATACTTTTACTAACAATTTGAAGCTTTTTGCAGGAGTTAAGAATGTAAATACAATTTCTTTAAGAAACTTTGCTTTATATGTAAGCTGAAGTGAATATTTAAAAATTTCAGCTTTTGCTTATTTTGATGTAATTAAATAATTTGAGTAAGTCATTCTCAAGGAATATGAAAATGTGATGTTGCTGTTCCCAAAATGAGTGAATTAAAGGACATACAAATGCTTTATTATTTTTTCCTTTTTTTTTCTACTTTCCTTTCTTCAATACTGATGACCTTTGTATTGCAAATCTTTTTGTGCAGTGGTCTTATGGCTTCTACCTCATTCATATCCAAGGTGAAAATGGTTTAGAAGTTTATTGCAAAACTAAAGACTTGAAGAAAAAATGGCTTGAACAATTTCAGATGGCTCTGTAAGTATTTTTATTAAGGTAGAATCACATTCATTAGTCATGTAAGGATATAATTTAAATTATGCTGAACTTCTTTCATGTGTTAATGCAGTGTAGTTATCTATTTTATTTGACATTCTGAGAAACAGCTGATTGACATCTTCATGAATAGAATATTTCCCTGAATTTCCTCTTGGAAAAGAAAGAGGGCACTCTAGGCTATGTAGTACTTTAGCAGCTTTGCTGCTAAAACTGTTTTAGTAGTGCTGTCTTAAGCAACCACGGGGAAATATTAATTACATTAACAATAAATATCTATTATAATAGTGACATTTTTTCCTCTCCCATTTTAATTTTTGACTAATTGAAGTGTGTTTCTGAAGGTGATGCTGATGGTTTGAGAGCAGATCCTGGCACCTTTCCTAGTGGTTTTTAACTAATTTATTAGTTAGTATTTGGATCAGGTTGCATGGCATATTAAATTTAGTTTCAAAAGGCTGATTTCTTCTTGTCAGAAAGGCAAACATGATTATTGACACCTCAGGTATTCTGATTAAATTTAAAACATGCGAACAAGGGAGTTGGATGACGGGTGATGCTTGGTTTATGGAAAGGAAAAATGTGAGGGGGAATGAGATAATCCCAGTGCAAACAGACAAGATTAATAATGGGGGTTTGAGATGTGGTTGTAAAGGTATGTGGATTCAGGAGAAAGACTGTTATGAGCTGATTTGAGTGAAACTTGTTTATAAGCTGTATACATTTTTTACAAACCTTAGTACGATGAGTGCTAATGATTTAAATGGAAACATAAGGGAGGAGAGTCTGGGCTGGACAGATATAATAAAGCCTGGTTATGAGGATTCCCATCTTGCTGATTTTTGTTGAAGATAAAAATAGCACATATTTTGTAATGAAAACAGATGTTTATTTGCATGTGTGCCTCTTTTTGTCCCTGTGATCTCCCTGCTATACTTTGTGTAATGTCATAATTATACTTACTTAAAACATATATGAAAAGTGGGGATCTCAGATTTATCAATTTCTGCATTGCAACTATTCATCACTCTTCGGGTGTCATGGCCCAGTGCACAAGAAAACCCAACCAACCAAACCAAAACTCAGGCAAGGAGCTAAGGAGAGGCAGAGAGCGCTATGGTTTTTTTCCTGTTTCTTTCCCAACATTTCTATAGTTCTGTGCAGGACTGTTCCCCCTGCCCCTCTTCATGTGTGATGAGCGCAGATCTTACCCTTATGCAGTACAAGGTGCCAGCCAGCACTGGAGCGTGTCTCTGTGACCAGGGGGTTATTGCTGCCGCTTGCCCTGTGTGAGCAGAGCAGACAGGACCTGAATGGTTGACAAGATCATGTGCCACTTCTTTCCTCTTGGGCAGATGGGTTTGGCCTTTGAAAATGGGGTGTGGTGTCAGCCTTGTTTTGCTTGGTTGGTTGTCCTTTTTGTAAACCCATACCTCTATTTTAAGCTCTTTCTTGTGTGGCTTAAAGCTGTAATGTAGAGGCACAGGAACTGGAGCAGCAAGATCAGGGCTGAGGTGCAACATGATATAGTGGCATTATTGCTATATCCTTTCTGAAGTTTTTATTACTTACCCCCAACTCCATTACATGGGCTTGATTTCATAGCACATTTCCCTCAGCACCTCTCCCAAAACATACCTTGGTGCATGTAGCAATAATTATGTTCTAATGCATGTTGAGACATAAGAGTTTGTATTTGGGAATAAACTAAGCCAAGTGTTTTGAACAGTTACTTGGTTGCTTTGATTTGTTGTTTTCAGGGGTCTTATAGTCTACTGTGTAGATTAACTCTTCTGCTCTGAAAAGCAGCCACCACTGAAATTAGGCTCTTATTCATCCTACTCAGTTATAATTGCTGCTTCTATAGGCAAAATACGTCTCATTACTTAAAAATTTGACAAGACTGCAAAACCAGCACTGCTGAAGGGGTGAATGACATTGGGTTTTGATTATCAGAAATGATATTGTTTACTGAGGTCCAGCCAGAAATTTCAATGCAGTTTTGTTGCCTTTGGAATAGCAGTCTGTATGAAGTCAGTTTTGTGCAAGTGTTTATCTAAGAATGTAATAAGAGAACAAATTAGGATCTCTCTTATTATTTTTAAATTAAGAATTAACCCTGTTGCCACTACAACAGTCTTACAGGCATAATTGTTAGCTAGGCTGTACATTTTTTTTTTTATCTTAGATGTTTATACCAGTGTATGAAGAACAGTGATGATAGTTATATTGAATGAAAAAGCACCTATTGTTGAGATGCTGTTGTTGAGAAGTATGAAACAGAGGAGAACACTGCTTTGCTGGCTGGATTTAGGTTTGGAGGGCAGGAATACATTAGGCATACTTGATATGGAAAATCTCTAAAGGAGGGATGGACGAAACCCCAGTGCAATTTCCAGAGCGTTTCTTTTCAGACGAGTAAGTTTCTTTGAGAAAGCCAGTTTCACAAAGCTGTGAACCTATTCTGCCTCTTAGCCAGCTCTGTAGTGTGTGGTGAGTTGTTTTGTCATGAGGGAGCTTGGAAATGCTGGGTTATTGGTCATAGGAAGCTGAGTAAATTGTTTTTGTTCATATGGAAGCTCTGTTGCTACGGTATGTATTTGCTGTTTTACTGAGACTATTGCTTTATTTAGCTATGGTGTGGCTGCACTGAGATTCTTGTTGACCTATACACTGTTAAGTTCCACAGCTGAGGCTGATCACTCACCTTCTCCCCCTGCCTTCCTCCCCCTGCCCCCCAAAGAAAAAAGGTTTATTGTCTGCAACCTTGAAAATTGCTGGTTGTTTGGGAGAACTAGATTTTCTAGATCAGAGTAAAATGAAGCAGGACACTGGGGCAGCACAATTAATATTGCTGTCAGGCTGTTGAAGTTGAAACTGTGGTTGGACTCAGAAATCTGATGAATTGTGGAAGTTTTTGTAAAGCTGACAGGCAGAGACCAGCAGACAATGTTTTAACAGGGGCCATTATATCACAAGTGCCTGAATTCTGCCTTGGTGTGCCTCTTCTCTCACTGATATGAATGGAAGTTCACATGCACAGGGGCAGTGTAACCTGCTTATTCCCTGGGATGAGATGTGATGCTTAACTGTGACAGTGGCCAATTTGAGCAGTTCTATTTTGTTCTTGGACCTTTGTTCATAGCAGTGGATGAGCCTGTAGCTCTGTGGGGAAATAAAAATCTTCTAAGATAGTGTTACAAAGACTTTACTGTACTAGTGGAATGCTTAAATTTGGTCAAGCATGTCAAATAGCAGTGGTTTAAATGCAGAGTCATTCCATATCCAAGATAATATTAATAGAAGTGTACAGCCAAATTACTGTAGTTAAATACTCATCCAAATGAGAGACATCATGTATGAAGTGAAAGTTTGTCAGCAGTGTGATGAAGTGCATGGTTTATTTGCTGTAACTAAGTAATTTAAAACTTCAAAAACTGATTGTGTGAGACTCACTTTTTGTGTTTTCTAGTAGCATAGCTTGTCTAATCCCTTTCCTCCTGTATTAAAAACAACCAGAAGTATCAGAACAAATATGTAATGTCTCAATATACCTTCAAATTACATAAAATGTTAGATCCTGTCATGTTACTCAGCTTATGGTAAAAGGTAGGAGTGTTGACTGCATTTTTTTTTTTCCTAGAAAGCTCTTCTACAAATGCTTTTTTTGGTTTTAAAAACGCTTATTTTTAAAAATAGTTGCCTGATATGTGTGTCAATGAATTTATGCTAACCATACTTCATTAAAAGAAAAATTCTTTGAAAGGTGAGGTTGTCCTCCTCTATTGTATACATATTTTATGTATGTACCTCAGTTATATAACTTTGGAACTACTTAGCTGAATAATTATCAGGCTTAATTTCTTATTATGTAGCGACTCCTATTCTCATCATTTTTGTGATGAATTTAATTCTTTTATTTCCTCTTGAGAGGATGGAATAAATACTGAAAGAAAACCTGTTGATTATCACTACAGCTGTCTCATGCCGGCACTTAACATTTGCTTCCACCCACTAAATATTTCTTTGTGTGTAGTTTATTTCTTGATCACAGTAGAGCATGGAGCAGGTGTGTGTGTTCTCTTCCTCACAGTGGCAGAGATCTTTTTCCATGAAAGGCCACAGATTGTTTTCCTACTGACAGGATTTGAATCCATTAGTGTAATATGACATACAATATGTTATGCTGGTTTGTGCTGGATCTGTTTTGTCATCATGATGCCCAGTTTGCTAATTTAATTAAGCCTTTCTCTAGTTTCTCAATTATGGTTTTAATCTGCTCTAAAAATGACCATCAGCAAACTTGACTCCACTATAGAACCATCTTACACATATATGCAATTTAAACAAGAATTTAGGCTGGAGGGGTGTGTGGAAATTGTTGGCCTCGGTCTTCTGCAGGGCTTAGCTTGCTCAGGGCTGTGTCATCTTGAGTTTGGTCCTGCTGATTTTCAAGATGCATGGAACCAATATTGCAAAGTCTCTTGCAACAGTGTTCTAACGTGCTTTTTAATTAGGCTTTACTCAATATCTCCCTTTCACAAACTGAGAAATGTATGAAAACATCTTGCAGGCAGAGAAACAGGCCTTTTTTCTTAATGTACTCAGTTAAAATTTCACCTTCAGTAACTGAAATAGCAGTATTAATATCATGTCTAATTAATAAAGCCTGAAAAATCAGTGGGAAACTCATGAATATTATAGTGATTAGGGTATGCATTAATTGTATGGAGTTGATGAATCTTTTTTTTTGTTTGTTTGTTTTGTTTTAATACTGAAATAAAAGCTATTTCAGACGTGTGGTTCTCAAAAAGCAGTGGTTTTAGTTTTAATCACACTGTACTTTGTTTTCGGTAACTAGAGAGTTTGTGTAGCAGCTCAAGTGTAGTCTAACATGTTTTTGAAAAATTCCTGCTTCAGTTCAACATAAATTCACACCTCATAACTCAAGGGACACAGGACGTATAATCCGATACTGAGGAAATAATCCCCAGATTCACTGATTATCAAACCTGGTAGGTGTGCAGACAACAGTTTAGATTAGGGAGACTACGTAAATTGTAGATAGAACTCACTGGTTTTCTTAATTTTAAAGAAAACTAATACAAGACACAAGGTAGCTGAAAAGTGTTCTCTTACCTATTATCATACGTATTTCCAAATTTGCTTTGCACTCTGACTAATGACATTGGTCAGATTCAGCTCAAATAGATCTGTTCCCTCAGTGCATTAATAATGCATGTGCATTAAGATTTCTTCTGAGAGAATATTTGAGCTCTGACATACTGAACACTGACATATTAAATTAAAGCTTTCTTATCAGACAATTTTAAAAGCCTTAGATGTCTGCTGCATTTTTCAAATAACCTGCAAAGGTGTTTCACTTGTACCAACCTCACATAGGTTACCAAAGCAATAAACAAACATGTCTGCCTGGGCTTTTTCATCAGTATAAATATTGCAATACTGCAAAAATGAATGCCAAGTTCATGTCTGCCAAAGAGGAATGGTTGCTGTTCTTTGCTGTGACTTCAGTTGGTTTTGATCAAGTGTTTTTCAGGGTTATAAGCAATCATTCACAACATATTTATAGTTATAAAATTTCTTTAGATTATTCCAGACACAGCAAGAACTGTGTGAAGATGCTGTATATGATTAAGAGCACAGTGTAAGGACAGCATAAAATGTGAAAGCAAGCCAGAATTTATGAAAACAGTGGGTAAACACTTGGAGATGATAAATATACTGTGATATTATGTCTTCTGGTTCACTAAAGTCAAAGCTATCCCAGTCCTAATGTTTTTACAACTTACCTTACAACATGTGAGGTATATTACTATGAAAATTAATAAGTGTTTCTTTAAATTCCATGAAATAAATTTGTAGTGACACTACATCATAAAAATGAAGTACCACCATCTAAATATTGAGGGGTTTTGTGCAAGGAGATTTTTTTCAGTGTTAAAATATGGAATGCTGCATTACATGTTTGCCTTGATACTTTGGCTATATGAATAGCTTCTCCCTGCAAACCAATGCAACCTTTTTTCTCAGCAGATACAGGTGTTTGTCCAGTAATTTTAAAGTTTATGGCTTTATAAATTCTATATTTTCATGCTTTTTCAGTCCAAAACATATACATTTGTCTTCAGCTAAGTGTAAATATGTAACAAAATATTTAAAGCTTATCAATAATAGCAACTGGTAAATTTGCATTTGTAAGACTTAGAACTTTCACAAATAAGGCTCAGCCAGTGAATATTAAAGTATGTAAAGTATCGATGCTTTTGATTTACAAATACTGATGTATGACAGAGCTTTGTTCCGATCAGGTAGTGTTCAAAAATGTTATACAGGAATAGATTAGCTCAAAGCAGTCCATCTCCCACGCTTTTCAGGGAAGTTGACTGATAAGGAAGAAAAGGAAAGCTATTATCTTGTTTGAAACAATGCAGTACGTTTCCAAAAAGTTAACAAGATAATTTCCTTGATCTCAAAAAAGCCACTCATCATATGATCAAATGAGCAAATTTCCTAGCAAATTCTTAGAAGTTGTGCTTTCTTGATCAAAAGCACAATTTACTTGTGATATGGTTAATTTAATTATATAACATGTCTTCTTGATGAAGACGCTTTGATGTGACAAACCAGAATGTTTGAGTATTAGCATATGGAGAATTGATTGATTGATTATTTCAGTAAATAACATCTTCAAAGATGATTCTGAAATATAACAGCCTAACTGGAACAGAGAAAATGAATTAGCTGTAAGTAATCAGCATTGCTTCTGAGAAGAGAAGGTAAATAAGAAGCTGAAAATCATTCCTTGTGAAACGACATTGCTCACCTCTGGTGAGAGTATACCTTAGGAATGCCATTTTTTTTCTTCACCTTTTTTGGTAAATAATAAAATCCTTGTAAAGATTCAAAAAAGGAATATTTATTAGTGGTTTTCTGTCTGTCCTCTTATTTTGTTATTATGCAAATGCCTTTCTGATAGATGACAGCGTGTTGTATCAAGTGATCAGTTGAAATGGTCATACTTGCACTGAGCCAAAATGTTTCAAGTGGAGAGTGAGCATAGTGTAAATGTGAAGCTGGTTCTGCTGCTTGTGGGGAGTGGGATTCTAATGGCAAATCTGCTGCGTACCAGAGCAGGGAGTGAAGTTGAACGTCTCTGGGGACCAACTTTGCGTGCAGGTCTTCATATGAGGTTTGGCTGAGAGCTTTTAGTTTTGTTTGATAGTAACATACATGGTTTTCTGTTTCTTCTGCTGTCTGGGTTATTACTTAAAACATATGTGACAATGGCTATGTAGTATTGCTAGTAAAATTTTCAAAAAATTTCTGAGATACTTAGTACCAGTTGTCATGGCTAAATTTTAGGGTGGTTAAAATTTTAAAAGGAGGTCACTTTGGCACAAACTGAGAAATTTTACTTAGGATGTCTTCATAAGTAATTTCTGTAAGCAACTAATAACTTAGAAATACTTATGTTAGATCTAGGTTTATTGATGCATTTTCTGCAGTGATGTCGATTATTAGTACAATAAGTAAATCTGGAATGCAGATTTTCAGTGTCCTGAGGTATTAACCTGTGCCATTTTCTTTATAAGCTATACTGCATGAATACAGCATCAGATTTCATGTCACATACACTTGAAAATGATCTTCAGCAGTTCGTACTCAGGGTGTCCATAATTCTGAACAGTTCTGTATGAAGCATTTTAAATTATCAGAAGCATAATATGGAGTGCAGAATAATATCAGCTCAGAAATGCAAAGGTCTAACTTGAGGTTGAGAGTTGAGGAGAGTTCAAGATATTGAGTTTTATCTGAGCTCCCTGTAGTATTTCTTCTTTTAATACTTAAAACAATTGCAATTCACTGCAGACTCTTTATCTGATATTTCGTGCATCTGCTTATTTGTTATGCCTCTGGGCTCACAGGTGGGCATACATATATTAACTATTCTCTAAAGCCAAGTTTTAATCAGGTGAAACGGCTACTCAGTTTCAAATATAATAGATTTTAAAAATGACTGACTTTGCAAGCATGTGCTTACAACTGAACTCTGTGTAATTTCTTGTGCCAGGATTGCATTTCTTGAAGAGACTGATATGGGAAAATGATCTTCAAAACCTGACCTAAATAGCATTTCTGCAAAAAGGAGTCAAAACCAAAAAGAAGTATCATTAGAACTTCCTTGGGTGTTTTTTCCCTTTTGGGGAGAACTGTCAACCCCAAAGAAAAGGCAGCTGTCTCACCATACTGTTATGCAGAACCTATGACCATTAGACAGCCTGTTCCCAACCCAAGAGCATCTGTATCTGGGCACTTGCTGCTGTTTTATGTCACTCAGAAAACTATTGTGGGATTGCTAGTGGAGGAAGAGAAGGTTCCTCTTCTGTCCAGGCTGACAGTCCCACTGAGCTATGGCAATCTGGAGGAACATCCTTGGGTCTAAATGATACCTGAGAGGTTTGTCATCAATCCTCTGAGCAGAATTGATGTCTCTTCAGTGCTTACAATGCCTTTGCTTTCTTTGTATCTAACAGAAGTGATCTACTCAACAGTCTTGGTCAGCACCTGCTTTTGCTGATTCTGTGTCTTGTTTTGCAGCCAATTTTCTTTTGAAAGGAGTTTTCTTGATCTGTTTGCAAAGGGTTACTTTTGCATTTTTATTTTGTGTGAAGTATTCTTTCTTTTCCTGTATCTTTTGTGATTCCTGCAATTAAGTGGGTATGTGCTTTTTGTGGTGGAAAAATGGTGTGCATATATCCAAGGAATATCAAATGTTTTTCAGGTTTTTTTCCCCCTCCTGTAATACATATCCCCTTCCAGTATAAGAAAACAATAAATTTAGTTTAAAAATACTTGAAGTTTGCGAAGGAGAAGTTGAGTTTTTAATTAAGTACTCCAGAGCAGCAATTCTTCTACAGTAATTGAAATGTTTTTAATGGGTATAAACAACACATTTTCAGTGGCCTAGACCCAGGGAGGGAGGGGAAATCTTAGAGGTCCTAATTGCTGAAGTCAAACTAATGTTGAAAAGCTGCCAGAGAAGCAATTAAAAGAAATGGTCCTCAAAATACATCAAGAAGGAGAGAACAAGAGGTGGAAGACAGCGTTGGACCTTGCAGGTTTTTTAGACTATAGTTTATAACTGGTAGCATTAAATGCAATAGTAAGTAGATTTGTAATAGAAGAAAGAGGAGAATTCTTCTTTGTGCTGTGTTCTGAAGTCTCTTTTGTTTAACTCCTTGAAGGAAGTGAAGCCACAAGATGGTAGATTTCCAGTGCTCTGTGCTGCTGGTTGCCTTCTTTTTGCCTGTTCAGTGCTAGGAGATTGACATCCATATCCAGGAGCTAAAGGCTCCATATTCTATTTTCTTCTACTCTTTGCATTTTCATAAGGCCCCTTTTTCTCTTTTGTACACTTTTTTCCCAGTAAAGGCTGTGTGGTTTGCGTTTTATTATCCCAGTAAAGGCTGTGTGGTTTGCATTTTATTAATTTCCTATTTAATGTTTAAACTTGCTGTAAGGATTCAATTAATCTGACCAACGTAATATTTCATTTTATAAATTATATTTTTGTTAGATTTGTTGACAACCAGTAAGCTTTCAGTAATATGTCCACACAAGACAAACTAGAGACAATAGTTCTTAGTCTCTTGAAATATCTGAATGGCAAAACATCCAAGGGAAGATGTACTCAGTCTGTCAGAATTTATGAAATAAGATTTTTTTCATTGTTTGTATATTTAGAAATATGTCCTTTCTGGAAATGAAGACTGAGATTTTAATATGTTTATTCTCCACCTGGGAAAATAGGGGGAAGGAGCTCTTAGCCCTTTATTTATTCCTTTGGGATACATCTGTAGTAATTACATATATAGTAGATAAGATTGAGTTTTGTGGCTGAAAGTTTAGTAGTTTATCTGTTGCATTTTATTTTGTAAGCCTTAATTGTGTAGAGGAAGTTTAACTGACAGTAAAAGAAAACATGTTTGTGCCCACCCCACTGAAGATATTGCAATACAATTAATTTATTTAGTCCAACCTGTTGTGAAAGGCACTCTGTTTAGTTTTTCTAGTAGGAAACACACATGTAAGAATGCTGATAAAAACCTAAATTGTTGCTCTGAGGGAGCCAAATGCCTGTTGGATGCTATTGCTCTTCAGACACATTCTGATCATAATGTTTTCTCATCGGAATATGATTTTGATTAAGTAAAGAAGTGACAGTAGCAAATCTTATCTAAGCTACTTGATATTAGTGACGTTCATTGCAGCATGCACCTTGGCAACATGTCAGACTGAAGGTAATCAAAGTTCAGTTTTGAAAAATGGGGTATAGAATTTACACTGGTGAATATGTCAAGATTGCCAAGGTTGACTGCTTTATTTTGACTTAAGTCAAATCTTTTGATTGTGACATGTTTGTGTCTTGAGGGTTAAGAATGACTTGAAGCCTTTGATGTGCTATTCCAACCTCTAGTATTGGAAAACTGTAGTTTAAACTGTTTCATTTTACTCAAATGCACAATTATTTTAGTGTTTTGAGGTTGGATAGTTGAGAGAATTTATTCCTTATTCTATAGGCATAGAAATAAGCAATTTTGACAACACAATTTTGGGCCATCCTATATCATTACTCCGTGGTCAGCTGTGCCATTAATCTAGGCAAAGATGATTGCTAGAATGAATTCTGACTGCAAAAGCTTGTGGGGGACTGTTGATACCCCGACACTTTCTGACACCATTTATAAAGGTGTTGCATTATGTGGGTGGCTGATGAGATTGGCCTTTGATCAATTTACTCTTTTGAGAAGTAAGAGTCAGTAGAAAAAAGTGGCACTGCAAATGTGGAAGGAATATTTTTAAAAGAGGAATATTTCACATGCACGAGGAGTGCTCCAAAGTCTGTGGTATCAAGGGCAACTGAAAAAGATACCTGGATAATTGTTTTCTTTACTGAACTCTGCAAGGTTTACAGACAAAGGGTTTGTTCAGAGATATGGGACTGACTGAAGGAGGTGGTCATTCTGCTCCTTGCACAGTGGCTCCGATGGCTGATGCAGAGACAAGAATTGTGTGTCCGAGTGACGGAGACTGGCAAGATAAGCAACTGCAGGTCTCTGGGCTGGTGGTGTAGCAGTGAATTGGTCCCAGTGGGACTAATATTCTGCAGGTAACTTGGAAAGAGAAAGCTTTGTTCAAAAGGCTCAGGGGCAGCCCAAGGACATCACTGTAGTGACTGGAGTAAATGTGGTTATGGGGATCCAGCACTGTGCAGGAGAGGGCACTCGTGGTTGTCCCTTACAAAAACTCTAGTGCTGAATGGAGGAGAGAATTGGAAAAATTGTCCTAATAACAGATTCATGATGACATTTTGTCTCTGCTAGAGTGTAGGAGTTAAAACAGCCTGGTGAAAAAGTAGAAGAGAGAAAGGGAAACTACTTTTGACTCCCTACATTGCTGTTGCTTGTAAAAATAACAGGCAGTTTTACCATAAAATGAGGAATGTGTTCTCTGTCATTATTTACCTGAGATTAAGTATTTCTTGTGTATGGGTGTCTTCCTGCTCTGGACACTTGTCAAGATCGTTTGACAGCAGAAATAGAGGAAACATTTCATTTGCAGCTGGGGGCACCCTATGATAGAAGTTGTGGTTGGAGTGACTGGGGAGTCTGCAAGAGGGCTTGACTATTCCACTGTGATGGGGAAGTTTAAACCCAAATTAGATTTTCTTAATTGCTTCAATATGTTTGAAATTTGATAAGAATCGTGTGTAGGTTCCTTTTATTTTTTTAAGTCCCCAACAAGAAATTCTTCTTTTTAAGAGGAAAATATTCTTAGTATTATGCTCAAAATAATTGTTAACATAATATTCAGCTTTTTTTTTTTTTCTATGTCTTCCAGTGTACCCACAGGTTGGGAAGTAGAAGGGAAAGGATTTGAGAAAGATTAAATGTTCTGTTAACTGTGTTGTGAGAGCTCTGGTCTGTGTTCTGTGTGTCAGTGTAAGGCTTGCATGCTGTAATTAAACGAGCTTCTCTAGGGTTGGACATGGCTATGGAAAGTTGTATGCTATGTCATGACATTTTTTTCATTGACATTATCATCTTTATTTACTGTATTTAAAAACTCAAAACATAGGATGTGATATTCAGTGTGGAAGGTTTTGTGGAAAAAGTTTCCTATGGTCCTTGCGGTATTTGGACTTATGCAGTCGCAGATGAGTTGAGCTCAATCTCTAGTTAGAAACTTGCATGTGTGCAAGTTTGTTATTTTTCCATTACTTTTTATTTGCTGAAAAGAAAACATATTGAAAACTAAAATATCAACCCCCTAGATTCATCAAGTTTCAGGCTTTACATTGAAAGAGTTGCAGTTTGATATATACTGTGCAGTGTCTTGTCTCAGACTTGGCTGATACGATGGGTATTGTGACTGCAGAACTGGATGTGCCACAATGCAGCGTTAGTGATCAGGTGCTAGAATGTGCAAGTTTTCCTGTCCATGGTTAGCACTGCAATCTGTGCTTTTCTACAAAGCTTTCCTTATTCCACCTCTACATTTATAGTAGACAGTACACATTCTTTTTATTTTTATGGATTTTGTTGTATCATTATTTATCTTTCTTTCTTGTGTCTCACTTTACAGCACTCTTTCTTCAGAGGAAGCATACAATTTCTTATTTTGCACTCTTCTTTTCTAGTGCCTTTATCAGGGTATTAATAACTGGAAACTGCATCCTCATAACTGTGAGTGCTTTTTTTGGAGCAGTGATTAAATGCCTTGTCTAACAGGAATCAACTGATAACAGTGCATCTTAATATTTTTAGTATATTATTTCTTCATAAAGAGAATAATGAGATAATGGATACAATACTGATCTTTTTGAGATGTGATGGACTCTGAAATTTGAGAATATAGTTTCCTGACATGTAAACTGAAATCAAGCACATGACATTTTCCCACTCCTGTTTGACCTCAATCTGAGACAATTAGGATTAACTATCAGAATCAGAAAGGAAGAGACAAAACTATTCTGAGTGGATGCAGTGACATTGTTCATTTTGAGACATCTTCTAAGTCTGCACAAAAAGAAAGGCTCAGCAGTAGATTAAGTTTCTTCTCTTGTTGATTCCCTCTTCCTGCACAGGATCCTCCATTATTCGCTGAGGCTCTAGTCCCTTCCAGATTCATTTAATCTGTGGGTGATGTACTTCGGTGGCATTCTCCTTTGATTCATTAAACTTTTGTTGTTAGGGATTTTTGGGCTTTTCATTTTGGGTGATGTGTCTTTGGGGGGAAAAAAGGGGGATAAATTATATATTTTCAGTGGCAGAAGAAAGGGCTAGCAAAATTGAAAAGGTCCTTTTGGCTTATGAATAGTTTCTGGGTGCTCCTAAAAGAGATACTCAGGCTCATGTCTTTAAAGAAAAAAAAAAAATAAAAATCCATTTTACAGGATCTTTGTGGCAGCTTGGCCTTATCCAAACAGGAAATACATGAAGTTAGATCTTGGTGAATTGATAGTGAATATGAAAGATATGTAGGTGGTGAAGAAAGAAAAGGTTTTTTTAGATAGGGAATTCTTTGAAGTAATTGCTAGTATCTTCAAATTACCAAATTAAAACCTGGTGGGGTTTAAAGAAACTGATGAATTTGCTCTTTGAGACATTTTTGTGCTCCTTAAGAACTGACTAGGACTTGGAACCAAACTAGTTCTTCTGTAATAGCGGACAAGATAAAGTGAAGTTTGCATTCTGTTCACAAGTTTGTGTTGTGTTATGTTTTCAGTTTTGTATTCCTCTACTTATGCAAGTAGGACAAATATATCCAAATTTTAGCACACAGTAGATCAAGTTAAAAATCTGTTGATCTGGAGAAAACTTTCCTCTTTTTTGGGAGATTATATTGTCCAATTTAGGCCATAGGTGCAATAAAACAACTTAAAATGGAAAAAGATGAAGGGACTTGTGGGGCATAACTTCTGTGGGGCATAACTTCATTCTTTGCCATTTTAGCACTATGCTTTTTTCCTCTGAAGAATAATTTTTTCCGTTAAGAACTGTAAAATGAAACTGAATGGCTTTGTAAAATATAAAGAAACTCAAATGTTGCTTTTAATATAAAGAAGAATGAATATGGTGCATCATCTTTGTTCTGTTAATAGGAGTTACATTTTCAGTAGTTCATGCATTTCAATCTTTGTGGAAGATAGCCTGAGAGAAGAATGAAAGAGAATTTTTACATATGGAAGGAAGTTGTGTAGTCATATGCATGTGTTAAACAACTGTCTGTATGAGGCTGTCATTTTTTTCTTTTGATCCACTATACTTATTATTTTTGAAGATTGATCCTGTTCTAATGAAATGAATGGAATTTTTTCTTTGGTTTGTTCTTGAAAAATGATCAGGTTGTTAGGATTAATTTGATATGCTTTCAGTCTCTGCACATTTTGCTGATACTTTGAATGTGGTTCTGCAAGATACCCTGCTCAGAACCAAATGGTCACTCAAAATGAGCTTTTGTTGGGAGTGTGAATACTGTAACTTGTTCTAGGGAGTTTTGAGGATTGTTTGGAGTGTAGCCTAAGAAGTTTTGGCAGCCCCTTAGCAAACACGTTGTGAAATACAGGCTCTGCCAAGTTGAGCCTCAAAATAGTACTTTTTCTCCTGGTTTAAGAAGTTCTTTACCTTTTTGAGGTTAATTTTATCCCGATGCCTGTCCCTTCCTGCTGTGAATGGGTCATATGCCATGCCAGTCTCAGTTAGCAGCAGTTGTAGTATTGACATTTTGCATATCATAGCAGAAAGGGAGACACAAGTGAGGTAGTTAAAACAGTACTGATTGTCAGGTTATTCTCAGGCATAAAAGCAAAATCTCATTTGGTTTTTGAGTGCAGTTCCATTTTCAGCACGTTCGTTTTCAGCAGGCAGATTAGAAGACTGACCTTTCTGACACTGGGTACTTAAACAGATTCTTTGAATTTTTTTTTTTTTTTTTTTTTTGTAAGCCTTTTCATTCAGTCCCAGAGAGATTGAAGCTTGCATGGTTATCTGTGTTTCATTGCAGTTTGTGGCTGGTCTGTGTTTTAGTCTAGAAGTTGTTTATAATATGTAAAAATGAAACTTATAAGTATCTCCAACTTTAACAGGTGAATATGTAATTTTGTGTGTCAGAAAAGTTTCTGGGTTTTCCTTTGAGTGCTGTAGATTCTTGCATTCTTACCCTCAGGATTTTTTTTTCTCCATTTAATTCCTATGCATCGTGCATTCCTATGTTCTTCCCATAAATATCTGGTGTTTTTCTAGCATCTTAAGCATTCCAATATAAATAATATTTAAAAATACATTAACGCTTGCTATATATATAGTCTTCTCTGATACAGTCTAGATTAATATTAAATTATGAACCTGGCATTTCAGCATTACTGATTTTGACAGTGTTTAGCTAGTTTGGGGATGTTATTGAGTAAAAACAAAAGAAGAGCAATCCATTGAAAACGCCTGTTGTCCTACACAGTCTTGGAAATGGGAGGGATGACAGAAAAAAATTAAATAGAATACTTAATAAAATTTAAATAAACCAGGAAACTGGTGCAACAAAATGATCAATGGGTCATTTTTAAATTATACACCTGCTTTTAAAGGGGAGGATAAACAAAACACATGTATAGTAATGGACCAGTGCTTTGAACATAAGTCTGATCTTTGGAAATGAGCCTGCTAATAGAGTCTTGGTATCTTAGTAGTGTGAATAGTGATCTTTTATTTTATTTGTTAAATTTCCTGTGTGTAGCAATAGCTGTACGCATTGAGCAACACAATTAAAAAAGACTAGCCAAACCCCCGTGAATGTTTTCTAATTGCTTTTGAAAACACTCGTGTTATCCAGTATATTGCTGCATAGTTATGACCTAACTGTCCTAAATTTGCTGCTAATGTTTCAAATATGGTGGTTCTCAGGGTGTGAGCTGCTTTTCCTTGTACATTCACATAACAAAATATTTTTGAGAAGGAAAAGGTGAGCATTCTTTAGGTTCATAAAATGATCCTAGTTTATCAAATAGGAAATTTGTTTTGGTGTTTAGTTTTCTATTTATTGTGACAGCTAAGGTAGTTACAGGGGATATTTAAGAACTAGGTCTGCATAATGTTATAATTCAAGTTTCATTTCAAGGTGTATGGTAAACTCCATACTTCTGGTTCTTTTCAGTGAAAACCATTAAAGTATAAATAAAACTAACTGTTTGTGGGTTCAGATTTCCTCCTTTGAATGTTGCATTGTGCTCTAGATTTCATTAGTTTAATGCAAATTTTCAAACTTTTTTTAGGTCAAATATACGGCCAGACTATGCGGATACAAGCTTTCATGAGTTCAAAATGCACACCTTCAGTCGTGTGACATCTTGCAAAGTCTGCCAGATGCTTCTAAGGTAAGATTGTAAGGGTTTTCATGAAGTCATACCTAGTGTTTCTTGTTGTATTAGCAAGTTTTTGTAATCAAATTTCCAAATATTAGCAGGAGTACTGTTAAAAGCTGAAAACATCCAGATGCTTCTCATTTGTCAGAAGATGGCTTTAGCATGGTTCTTATGTAAGAGTAAATGGCAACCATTTTGTACAGTTTTCACCATGATGGCTCTTCCACAGAGTCCCTTGCTGTAGACCAGCAGTTGCAAAGACAGAACATTGTTTCAGAAAATCAAATGATGATGATTCTTATAAATGTTTGCTATGGAGAGATTGCTTTGTGAGACAGAAAATAACTGTGAGGCATTAACAGGCATTTCTGAACCATATATGTAGACAAATTGAAGACAGATGTTGCAAGGCTAGGTAAGGAATGCTAGCAGATAACTGATGCATTCATAAACAAGGATTTGTGAGGCCAACAAGCTAAGAAACTCCATGTATTCTGCCTCTTTCCTTTATGTGCAAATATAAAAGCACACGTGCTTTTATATTTGTAGTTTCTCATTCATTTTTGAGCTTTTATGACCTACCATGGGTTTTTTTGTAAAGATGACATGTCCAGTGGTATAAAGCAATGTGTTGACCCCAAATTTCATAGTGTTAAGTTGCAGATGCAAAAGCTTTCTAAATTTTGACCAGTTCAGGTGCTCATAACTGGTTGCCCAGAGAAGTTGTGGATACTCCATCCCTGGAAGTATTCAAGGTCAGGTTGGATGGGGCTTTGAGCATCCCAGTCTAGTGGAAGATGGCCTTGCCCAAGGCAGGAGGAGTTGGAACTAGATAATCTTTAAGGTCCCTTTGAACTCCAACCTTTCTGTGATTCTATGTTGCATATTATTGATATTTCAAAAAATATAGCCACACCATTTTAGCAAGGGCATTTGAGTATGGGTAGTGCTATTGTTAAGCACAGACATGGAATAAAATAACTTCAGGTATGTTCCTCCTTGTCATAGATTTTTTCCTTTAGCAGCCTTTTTCCTGAACAGTTAGACTGACCTGGATTTTCAAAGATTTTTTTTTTTTCTCAAAACAATAAGATCTAAGTGGCTATGAAGAATGGTGCAGGCATTCTAAACTTGAAGACAGGAGGGCTAATTTCTGAATTTGAAGCAGTATAGCTGAGTTATTGTGTCTGTTACTGCACTACCTGCTGTTGCTGAGAAACAGCTCTCTTGCATTCAGGACACAGCCCACATGGTGCTGTGTTATTCTCCATACACGTTGCTCGAAGATAGCTTGGGTATCCCCAAGTGCTACCTTGTGGTATATAGACATTTACAGTTATTGGCAGCTCTGAATATTAACTGAAGTGTACCAAGGTATCTATTTTTTAAAAAATGAACAAATTTAAAGTCAAGAATGTTTGCAATATATCCTATAAACTCCTTAATGCTTAAATATATATTCAAACTTACAACTCTCTTGAAATGGATGTTATTTGTCGTGGTGCCTAGGCAAATCCCCGTTGAGATGAAACTAAGTGTAGATCTGCAGAAGGATAGATGCATAATGGTACAATTTCAAGTGTACTGTTCCAAAGTTGGTTTGGATTAAATTGAAATGGAGATTGTTATTCTACTAGTAGTCCAGAAGAACTATCTGGTTGTAACTTTTTAGTAGTGGCAAAAAGCAGATGAGCTGCTTGTTTGTCAGTTGTCACTTTTTCTCAAGCCTTTAAGGACTATCATTATGTAGAACAGCAAATGACTTCTAATACCTTCTGCCATGTCTCTTATGTCCTGTATGTGTGGAATTTGTCACCTCTAATGTATCACTACTTAATTTTATTTTACAGGGGAACATTTTATCAAGGCTATTTATGTTCTAAGTGTGGAGCTGGAGCACACAAAGAATGTTTAGGAAGACTAGACAACTGTGGCAGAGCTAATTTAGGTGGTAAGTCATTTTTATTGTTAGAATACCATTCTTAATTAGGACATGAAACTTGTTAGATATAATTAAGGTTTAATTTACTTCTAATTTGTGTTTATTGTAACATGCATACTTGTGAAACTTCCATTTATAAGCACAATTAGAATTGCATTTACGATTCATAGGGATTTTTATTGCTACTAAATTGAAATGTTCAGAAGCAAGAGAGAACTGTTACAGGTCAAACCCAATTTCTTTGTCAATGTCGTATACAAGAAGGAATTGCTCTCGTTTCAATTGTAGTCTGCTCATACGTAACACCTACTGTACAGGACATCATCTATCATCCTTGTGGTTCTCCCTTTATATCTGTCAATTTTCATATTTTCCTTTCAGTTCCTGAAGCTGTATGCGTTGCCTCAGCTTCCTCTTTCATCTCTTTGGTTTCCATGGTTTCTGTCCACTCACAATATTCACAAAAATGTGATTGATGGCTCTCTACTTCCCACATCTAAGGACTGTTTTTTTTTTTTCTTTTAATCGATTCCTGTGTTCTGTGAGTTTCTTCCCTGACCATTGTCACTTTGCACTTCCCCTGTTATTCTGCTCTTTGGGACCTTCAGGGCTCTTTTGACTTCAATTATCATTTGGCCTCCCTCAAATGACTCAAAAAATATGACATCTTCCCTTTCTGCTCAGTATTGTACCTGTAAATTTTTCTAACATCTTCTGGATCTCCCCCTGCTAATGCTAAATGTTAGCCCTCATCTTTGGCCACTCCTTCCCTTCCCTGTACCTATGCATTTGGTGGCAGTGAGTTTGTTACACTATAGCTAGTTAGTCATGTAATTGTACTGCTATTTGTGACTCTTCCCTCTATGCCTTTTTTTTGATTGTGTTTGAAAGAGAATTCAATTTTGTATATGCTCGGGGAGTTTCTAGTCCTTCTCACTTCTCTAAAACATGCACATTCCTTTACACAGTTATTTCATAATAGTTTGTGAAGTTTCTCATGTCTCACCTCACATAAGCTACAGCAATCCCTTCCATTGGGTTATTTTTTTTTGACATTAGTATCTACAATCTTTGCAAAATGCTGTTGCAGAGATAATCTTTCTCCCACTGCTTGAATTACATGATGACTTCATCCACTGTTCTTTACTAAGCTGCTGCTTCAAGATTTCAACTGTGGCTTGCTGTTCTTTTCAATATAAGCTTGTTTCTGTCTTTGTCCCTGTTTGCATCACTTCCTGACTTTTACTTGGCTTTTGGCTCGCAGTGCTGTTTACCTGCGTCATTCTTTCATGAAATCAACAGGATGGCAGGTATTGACTTTTGCTGCAGTCAGTGAACTTCTTTTTTCTCAGCTGCTTTTCTGTACTGGAGATCTTCCATGCTGTCCTCCAAGTTTGGACTCTTTAAAAATAATCTTTTGTAGATCTAAAAATCATTACAGCAATTACAGTATTTGTGATTGAGATCCTTTTTGGAACATAGTTTTTTCACTGAACCTTCTACAGATATTATAAAGACAATAAATATGTAAAATTATTTAAAAATTGAATGTTTTAAAGCAATTACATTTAAATTATAGAGTGGAAAAACAAACACATTGTTCTTCACTGGAGAACTATCTTCTGTGGTATAAACCACCCCTACTTCTACGTTTTTCCTTTCCTTTTAATATCACTTCTGTAGTTTTTATTTTAATTGGATAACTGGCACCCCGGGGGAGCAGGAGTTTGTCTTTCTATTCCTCTGTAAATATCTGTGGACACATATGGTGCAACATGTATCAGGTCTAGGTAATAAAAGGTCTGATTTCTCGCAATTTTCTGCAATTTACTTAAGCAATGCTGTGCACTTCATAGCGAGAACAAAATATCAACAACAAAATCACATTTCTCCTTCTTTGTAAGTGGAATAAATTATAATTTTAAAAATTTCAAGGAGCAGAATGTTATTTTGGATTTTAGTTTAAATCATCTTCCTGATATTTGTAAAATGATAGTGCTCTGAAAATTGGAAGCAACTGGTTTGTTAAGATACTGTTTTGTGTTACATGTTTTGCTTACATCCAGGTGTTCTGCTCTCGGTGCTCTCTTCAAACTTCGCTTTCTCTTCTCAGTCTATTTTTTTTTCTATTCAAAGGCTCCCAGATTCCTGTAGCTCTAGTCTAAGACAGGAGAGTTGTGATCTTCTATGTGCTCATGAGGCAGAAGGACAGCAGCCTTTCCTTACAACCTGCTCTGAGATCATAGCTGCTAAAATGAACTCTAAATTACAGCTGCTGCCATAATTCCCTGTTGCTTTATCAATTAATGAGGATGGAAAGGACAAAGGGCTTTGCTTACTTGCCTGAAAATGTGTCATCCCTCCACCTGATAGAGGGACTTTGGCCAGAGAGTAGGAAGGAAAATACTCAGATTTTTCCCTACTGTTTTCTACTTTTACTCTTTATTTGCCTTTTGAAAGAAAGAAGTGTTGATTGAGCAGTGCTGCCCATTCATAATGTGCACAGAGTAAGGAAAGGTTTTAGGAGTAGCTTTACCATTTTCTGCTTCCCTATGTGGCCAAGAAAGGAAAGGGACAATTCAGACTCTCTGAAATATTGGTTATTGCAACTTGAGTAGGAATTGTTTTCCAGCTGTGCTGAGAAATGAGGTCTCCCATAAGTTACTTGCTGTGCCTGCTAAGTTATGAAATATTACTAAAGGAATGCAGACATAAAGACATCATGTAAAATTCAGTATTTTCACTGCATCCTGTGCAAAAAGTAGGCTCTACATGCACAAAATTTTAACATGGTTTTAATTTTGAATATTTTTTGAAATATTTAGAGAAATTAATTTATTATAAATGTATTTTTTTTAACGGTGTCATTTGCTGCTTCTCTGAGAAATCAGCAGAGGTGGCCTGAGAGTGGCTATTAGATAAGAAAGTGTGGAGCATAGCTGGAAGGCTTGTAGCAAAATGCCAGGAACACTTACTGTATTGCTGTATTTGGTTTTTTTTTTTCTTTTTGTTTATTTGTTTCTAAGGGACTATTTCAACCTCTTTCACAGAGTTTAATGGACATGAAACACAATTATCCTTTTGGGAAACTGAAGATGATTATTCCGCAGTCATGTGGTATTAGTTATGGCCACAGACTTGGAATGTGTGTGTGTGTGTATGTATGTGTGTGTGTGTGTAGATATATATGTTTTCTGTTTAATCTGGTGTTCTGTCATTCTGCCAGTGCCATTCCAGATGCTTCACAGCAAAGTGCAAATCCTCTGTGTGGTAGACAATGCCTGGGAATGATGTTCCTTGCTTGATCCTGTTACATTTTCTTTCTATCTTTTTTGATGTTTGAAGAGTTTTTAGGTCTTGTTAATGCTTTGGCATAGATCTTTCCTGTTTAGAAGTATCTAACTCAACAAATGTTAGAACAGTGAGTTCTCTATGCAGCACTTCTCACCTAGGGTTTTTGTGAGAAGAGTCAACAGAAGTCTTGACTGACTGCTTCTCTATGATAAATTATTTTATAACTTCTCGTGACCTCTTAATAGTATACTCTCTGAACTCAGTAGCTTCTTTTTTTGTTATCTTTTCATAAGTGGAATTTTTTCTATGCTTCAAATAATTTTCATTCCCATTCTGTAGACCTCTTGTATTTCTAGAGGTCTATTTGAAAAGAGGTGATCAGAGTTCAAAACACTGCAATGGGAGTATACCATTAGGTTTCTCAAAGGCATTTGAGTTTTCCTCAGCATTTTCTGGTTTTATACAGTTTGAGATTGTTTTCTTTATAGACCATAGCAGATGTTTTTTGCTAGCCCTTCTGAAATGATACTTAGAACCTCCCTGAGTGGATTAAATCTTTTTATATTTCATTCCGAGTTGCTGTTTGTGAAAATTCAAAAGAGAGACATCCAAAGACAGATGAAACCTTTTGAATGACAAAATTATTAAGTGTCAGATTTAGATGATACACTTATGAGAGAAACATTGACAAAATCTGAAGATAAATTGCTGTGTTCTCATGCTATGCCTTATACACAAATGTATGCCAGTTCTTCAGATGTTTTGCTTCAAAGAAGGCCAGTTCAGCAGACTGTAGAAATTGTAGTGATAAAAGATGCAGAGTTAATTAGTTGAATTAATAAATAGAACAAAATGTCTGCATTTAGCCCTTGGATTTTCTTGGTTGCTGTTCCTGCCCTTGTTGCTGTAAATCAGCAGTGCTGGTTGAAGTCTTCTATGTTTGTTGCTGTCGTTATTGATTTAACTTTTTCCCCCCCTTAAATTTTGTCCTGTGCATGCTCAAGTAGTTCTCTACATTTGCATGTATTTTACTGTTTTCCCTATCACTCAGTCTTTCTGTGAGTTGAAATCCTCCATGCCCCCTCTTTTTTTCCCTATGTTCTGATGGACTTCTTCGAGTCTGATTGCACAGTCTTAAACACAAGACTTTATGAAATCCTTAAACACAAGGATTTTAAAATGGATGCACATATTTCTCTGACAGGCCATTTATAAGGACATATGTGTTGTTATTTTCTCTGGCGGCTGATGAGGAGGTCTCCTTTCCCATGCTGCCTCTTCTGGCTTCTCAGCTGCATTCCTCTCTCTTCTTTCATGGCACAAGACAATTTGACTCATCTGGTGATGCTTTTCCACTAGTTGGAAGGGTTAACATTTGGGAATGGTTAAGAGTGACACACCTTTAGTAGACAAAAGGAGAAGCTATATCCCTTATTCCCACTTCTATTGTATAGGTGGTTCTGTGCCCCTTGCAGTTCCTTCAGAGGCTTCAGGACTGATAAAACAGAATCACTCTGCACAGAACATACTGCAGAACTGTAGTCTGTTTCCTAGTCTAAACCAGCAGAATTAACAATTTATTTCTATTTCCAGACTGGAATTTTTCCAAGTCCATCCAATTATATTGAATTAAGTATTCTCAGACAAATGTTTGCTGGTTCTACACACTATTGAATATTTCAATTAGAGAAACCTCCTATAACGGTTCTAGAATCTGAAAATATTTTGAATATTTTAAATATAGTGCCACACCCACAACATTTTCTTCTTTATATTGCTTTTCCCAGGGAATGTTAGAGACACGTCTCATCAGGTCATAAATGGATTCAAAAAACATGAACGGGTCACTTTTGTAGTAAATTTTAGTTAACTTATGCATGATTTCTATCTTGTTCAGATAATTCCATTTGAAAAAGTACTGTATTTCCTTAGGTGGAAAAGAAGTTTCTTCCACTGTATGATGAACTTGAAAGAAAATGTTGCCATATGAATGGGTTAAGTTTAGAGTTGCTTTCATGTGGTAATGTATATGCCCAATAATGTAGTCCATGCTGTTTATGTAATAATTGCTTGCTACAGCACATTAGAGATTATTCATGAAAACCGTGGGGTCTTGACAGCTAAAAAGAAACCAGCAGCTTTCACTGTTTACGTTTTTGCTGACTTGATCAATAGTTGCAAAGTTGCTGGCTTTCCTCCAAGCCTTCCATGTCAACTGAATTGACAAGTAAGTGCTCAAATCACAGAAAGTTCATTGGAGTTATGCCACTTTTTTAAAAACTGCAGCAGAAGTTGAGCTGTACTGTTTAACTATCGATTCTTGCTCAACCTGAACAAAAGCTGCTTAGGGGGCTTGATATTTTTCAGGGTCCTACACTATGATACATCTAGGTCACATTTCTAATTTTGTTCTGATTATGCAATGACTGGCTAAATGACTGGAAAGGAATAGGTAGTCCCACAGCTCCTTCCAAGTGACTTACTTTGCAGTTCCCGCGTTTTAAATATTTTGAGCTTTCTTTTAAAATAGAAAGGTGAGTAGTTTATTACGTATCCTTTTTGTTTACTCTCCATGTAGTTAGCATGTAAATCCAGCTGCACTGTTGCATCCCTGAGGAGCAGTTTATTCCCATTTTCTGATCTCCCTCCCTCACTTAGTGAGGCCAGCTGCTGCTCTTCTTGCTTCTGTAGTAAAATATGATTATCAAAATGTGAGCCAGTGGTAACATGGCCTCAGTGAATAAACAAAAAAACCCCCAAAACTGTGCTATGACATTGAAGTAGCTGGCTGTCAGAACTGAGGACCCACTCGATAATTTCATTGGCAAATTGGTAATGAGCAGGAACTTGAATTAAAGTTGTCATGTGTAAAATATCTGCTGATGTGTATCTGCAGACATTACATTCTTTTTTTCTAAGAATAGAAATGAGGGTTTTCTTGCTTTTGTACTTGTGCAGTGTTTGAGAAAAAAGGTGTTTTGTGAGGAAACAATTCACAGAATTCAATACGAATTCTGAAATACGAGAGTATTTGAACTGTGTTGAAATAACAAGACAAGAATGTCTTGCTTTTGAATAGGCTTTTATGTGAAAATACAAATACTGGATATTTTTTCAATTACTGAAGTGTTGATAGTGAAGCCACAAATGGTGTTTTGGTCCATCAGTGTTGGACTTCTTTTTAATCCAAGTCTCCCACCTCCCTTTTAATGAAATTTATTTTGCGTGATTTATCAGGAATATTTGTTACCTTCCTGTGTAGTTATTTCTTGAATCCAGTTATTCAGTTATTTAACAGTTATCACAGAGTTTCTTAATTATTTATTATGAAAACTGCTGGGATGTTCTGATGGGATGCTCTGATCAGGTGGAACTCATTGATCTAGCTGGGTTTGGAATATTTCCTAGAGATACAAATAATATTCAACAGCAACCTTTAAAAATCAGATTCATTCATTCCCACTGGAGGATAAATGACATTTCCATTTTAACATTTTGATAATAGATCTGCTAAAATAAACATAGGCCTTTTTTTTTTTAAAGGAAAAAAACAAAAAGAAAAAAACCTCCCTAAGTCTGGATTTGAAGTTTTGACCTCCTTTGCAAGTCTTTGACTTCTCTTCATTTGAAGTCATTCATAGTACTGAGATCAAACATTCAAAAAAGGTGGTTTTATTCGTATTTTGGCAAAAATTTTTTAAAAGGCATATCAAATTGTGAAATACTGAAATTGTATTGAATTTCAGCAGTACTTTGGCAACTAATTCCCTCAGGCTCCTTAGAAAATCTGAATAGACTATCTGCCTCTCCGCCTTTGGGCAGGCTTATTTTCCTTCTCTTTGCTCACTATAAAAATGCAAATTAATACTTTTGGAAAGGTTATAATCATAAAAGCGTTTTCTGTGGATGACCAGATGAGGTGTCTTTGGTGTACTGTGAGAGGGGAAGCGGTGACTGAAGGTGTACGTGAGAAGAGCTCTGCCAGTGGTAAAGGCTGTGCTTGCCTGGCCCGGCCCAGCGTCCGCAGCTGGGGTGTTTGGTCTGGGCATGCCTTATCTTTGCATAAAGTGCTAGAAAGGCAGAGATTTTGTTTTCCCACACTTTACTGTTTAATGTAACCTTTTTTTAGCAGAACAAAATGTACTTGCAGTTAAACTTTTATTATTTCTTTTACTGTGAACACGCCTTCCTGTTTAGAAGACATTACAGTAAAAGTTTTCAAATGTGATGAAGTTACATGAAGACCAGGCACGTGCAGTTTGGGCTTTGCCTCAGCAGCGTGTGTAGTGCTAGAGAGTGCACACAGGTAAATACAGCTGCGTGCGCTTTGCTAACACACCAAGCCAAAATCTAGAGTACACCCAAATACCTGTTATCAGATCACACACTCAAAGACATGTAAGAAAGATATCCCCTTTTGTGTCTTTTGTATGTGTGGTGGCGTGTGTATGCTGAATTGTTAGTCTTTACGCAGTCTTTCTGATCTCCTACAGGGTTTTATTTGTTTCATAATTTTTTAAATAGTACCATAAAACTTATAGTAAAAAAGGCAAATAAACCACCAATGGCTTCAGTCTATGATATGCTAATGCAATGCTGAATTGAACTTGAAGACATGAAATACAGAACACTTCGAAGCTAAAGGCGTATATGTATGTATCTCGATACATGTTGACATACTCTTGAAAAGACAGAGACAAGAAAAGGTGTAAACTCGATTTGCGACGAAGAACTGTAGCTTTGAATTCCCAACGAGTCAGTGTTTACCAAGTGTTTTTGAAACGTTCTGAAAGTTTCCAAGGTGTATTGTCTGATCCTGCCGTGCCGCTGCCGGAGCGTGCCCCGCAGCCAGAGCCTGCCCAGGGCCGGGCGGGGTTTGCACAACGACCTGGCGCGGCCCCGGGCACTGGGCGGCTGCAGGTATCAGGTAGCAAAGGGAAGGCAGCAGTTTTCTTTAATGCCACGCAGCACAGACTGAGATTGCTATAGCAAAGGTGTACAGTTTGCAGTCGCCAATAATGCCAATTTTTACTTATGTTTCAGAACACGGAAACGTGAAACATGAGGTAAGGATATTTTTCCTTTGCATGTGATGTTTGTTTTGTTTGTGATATAAGAGTTCCTTATTATTTTGTGCACGTGCTGTTGGAAAAGATATGCTTTTCTTCTGGGTTTAGCAACAGATTTATTTAGAGTGCTGTAGAAGTTGTCTAAGCAACAAGGTATTCGTGATTAAATGTGAATGTCTTCTGTTCAAAATGTGAGTTAAACTTGCAGAGATATGACTTAGTGCTGAAAGCACTGAAAGGGGTGGAGTTTTTTTTTTAAGCTACAGGTAAGAAAGCATACATTGCTTCACAACTGATGGTTAGATCCTTACTGTTCCTAGACAAAATCTGGCAGTAAAGTTAAAAGTATTCTTTTTTTTTCTCTGCCACACCAGGCAGAGAGGGTGATGAAAGATCAGCAGGGAAGTGTTCACCTTTTTATGAGAAAAGATTGTAGATGCAGAGGTATCCAGTGATTACAGAGTTTATGTAATCTGGAGAGAATGTTAAAATGGGACCTGGACAGAGGAGCTGCTGTGATGCACATAGGTACCTTGCCATCAGCCCAATAAGGCTGCAAGCCCACCCTAGGTAATTTTCTGGCCAGCTCCTGGTGCCTCTCCACTAACATGTGGGAGAGTACAGCAGCTGAGTTTTGACTGCCAATTCTGACAAAGAGATGCAGCACTTCAAACTTAGAGCATAATAGTTTCTAGCATCTATTTTAGATCAGAAGTTTATAGTAATTTAACTGCTTAAATGACATGCTGGGTAATGTAAGGATGTTATTGCTGATATGACCGGTATGGGGGTAGTCATCTGCAGGGCTGAGCACAGCAGTGCTCTCTGATGTTTGAGCTGTTTGGGTGTCCCTGTGACCCCAGGTGGTGGTGGTGGGGGGACAGGTCAGGGTAGCTCTGCATGCTGTGGTGAGCTCCTGGGCTCTGGGCCTCAGGTGGGCTCTGGCTTCTGGAGGCCTGCAGGGGAATGGTGAGTTCAGGGGAGCTCTGGCTGGGGACTGCGGTATGCTGGCATGGCCCTGGCTCTGCCCAGGCACTGCTACCTGCCTGCTCTCACTGCAACCTCAGCCGTGCCCCAGCCAAGAGCTGCCCAGCCTTCTAAGTCTCTGCCTGGAAAGATCCACTAAGTAAGGGCACTCTAAAATATGGGAGTCACAGCATGGTCCATTTGCCTGATGCTTTCCCAGTCCTGCAGCCAGCAGGCATGACTGGGGAGCTATGAACAGGTCAAGTACTGGGCCTCATGGACAAGGCTGCCAGGCTCTGTAAAGCTGCTGTGGGGAACATATTGTGGTGAACAGTATGTTCACCATCTAGCTGGATGAAAAAACATGTATACTGTTTTTTCTTGTGAGAGATAAAAACCCCTTCCTTTTTGGAGCTATTGATTTGCTGTTGCCTCTTGAATTGATCTAAAACATCAGGGTTACTTTCATTTTTACCAAGACTATTAAGTGCCTGCTTTAATTATCTCTGTGCAGAAGGAAACTTGAGCATGGATGAAGAACTGTCATTTTAGAAAACATGGATTTATATTTTGTACCAGTAATGTAAAGAATCTGCTGGTACTGCAATATGTTTAAGGGTATTGAGCATGTTTTTGTACGGCTCAAGAACAATTTCCTTAAAACTTTTCCTTCTGATCCTGTCATGTATATGACTTAGGTTGTCACAGAGTCACTGTATTGCTTGCATTTCAGTTAAGCATTTCTTCATCTCCCTTTGGACTTCCTTTACCCAGTCCTGCCCCTTTCCCTCCCTTCTGTGGTTACTCACCACTCTGCATCAATCTGTATCAGCAATACAGCTTCCACCTATAAAAAACATGGTAGGATATAATTGAGCTTTTTGTTTTGAGTACTATTACCTTCATTGTGGCAGAAGTTTTAAATTTTTCTTCTTTCCACTACAGATGAAACAAAACTTGCATCCTTTCTTTAATTAGAGATGTGGGGTGCAGAGAGAATATGTCCAAGGACTCGAGAGTTTGAAAGCTGTTTTCAAACCAAGCTTTTCGTTTTGCTTGCTTGCTACAGGGCTTGGTAATTTGGTTATGCCTCAGGTTACTGCTTTCTGGCTTGCCTTGGTGTGTGTCCTGCATCAGCTTATATCAACTGCGAGTAAATCAGAGCAACCTAATTGTTCCCTTTGTTATGCAACATGCTTTTCTCTGCTTGGTTTGATTAAAAAATAAATAAATGCATGAGCCATCATGCAAGTTACCAGTTAAAACAAGCCTGCAAAAGCAGATCAGTAGTTCAAGATGTGTTATTTCACATTGAAATTTCCAGGGATCCATATTAAGTGTCTTAGAATATAAAATGTAGAAAAAAAATTAAAATAATCTGAATCTCGTCAGAGAGTTTCTGATTTCACACAACTCTGGTTCTTCCAATTAAAAAGAGAGAGAGAAGTTACTAAATATATTTAAGTACTTGCCCAGAAAATAAGAAAATTAAGTATTCCATAGGGAATTCTAGATAGCTTCAGTATAAAGTAGAAATAGTCAAAGTTTCTACCTTATTAAACAACACAAGAGGCTTTGACTTTTGTGTTGGTGGACGTGATCTGGGGCAGATAATGCCAGACTGCATGGTTTTCCCTTATCCTATTTGTAAATTATTAAAAAATACATCTGTACATGTTATCAAAAATGTTGATGTATGAACAAACCTCCTATGAACTGAGAATCTTTTGAGCCTGGTGTCAGAAAAAATGGGATATATGAAAAAACTGTGTACATTACTAAGAATATTTTTCAAAGTGTGATCTTTCTACAAGATAAAGATAATTGTGTTCGTGGTTGGGGGAAATAACTTCAGAAAACCAGCTTTGCCTAGTAGATTGTGGGAATGAAAGGAGTGTGATGTACCTACATGAAAACATGTTTATTCATATCCTTGATTTGTATTTTTCCTTTGCAGAAAAGAACAAATGGAATTAGAAGAAGCTCTAGACACGTGGACCCAGGTTTGTGTCATGACTTTTTAGTATTTAAACATTAAATAAAAAGTGAGAAACCTGTAACTCACTTGTTCAAGTTGCATTATGAATGCTGTTGTAATGCACACAGTGTTGAGAACTTTATTGCTGAAGTCATGAAGGTCTAAAGTGAGTGCTCTGTTTGTGATTTCAAAGATAAGGTCAGCTGGTTGAACTCTTAATTTTTTTTCCTTTTTTTTTTTTTTTTTTCTTTAAGCAGAGCTTTGGTTCTGTTTGAGCAACAAAATGCCTCTGGGCTCTCAGTTAACGTGACCTACCCTAATGTGCTCTGCAGCTTTAAAAGAAATAACTAAGTGATGAAAAGCAGACTGTTGCTTTTGCAACTTAGGTTCTGTTTCTCCAATTTGTGGGTATTCTCAGCTCTTAATTGTGATGGTGTGCAGTGCTTAACTGTATGAGTTGTTCTGAAATACATAAACCAATTGCAGTTTTATGTTGAATTTCAAGGTGATTTTGTTCTTCCTGTTAGTTTATAGTAGATACTTTTGTGGAATCGTGGCAGCAGCAGCCCTTAAGAAAATTAAATGCTTGCTTATAGACTATATGCTCAAGTGGGTGAACGTTTCCTCTGGAGACCCATTATGTGTCTGTATAAAATACTCAATGGTTTTCAGTGTAACTGTGTGATATTTTTAGTGTCATTTTTTACAGTAATTACATTTCTGTCCTTTATGTTTCTTGTATAGCTTAATTACTAGAGATTTGTTATGCAGATTATTTGGAATAAAACTAAACTGTGGATTATTAAATATTTCTAGATGTGGACACCTGAGAATAGTTGGAGTTAAACATTACATAGGATGGCAACTCTGTACACCACATTACAGCCTGGCAGAGCTAAGTACTTTTCAAAAAGTAGGAATGCTGGTTGTGCCACTAGCATTGCAGCTGCCTTGGCTCTGAAAATCTCAATGTTGTAACTATGAAGCAGGCCACACCTTTCTTACTCACGTACCTTTGACATGTTTGTGAACACGTATCGTCACTTTGTTCCCTCTAGCAAAATAAACCTGCTTCATGATTCTATAAATTGTTCTGTGTGTTGTGACACACATAAAAGAAAAAAATGAACACCCTGTAACTCTGAAAATTAATACAGTCAGAGGGGAAAATATCAAGCACAGGAATTAAATCACACAGAAGAGGATGAGAATACTTCTTTCAAGTGTTTGCTAACAAAACTGAGTTCTTCCCATTCAGTGGTGTACGTTGCAGTGAAGTGTAATATGTGCTTGCAGAATAGTCCATATAGGTCTGGATCTTTAAACACAACTGTCTCATGTAGAATTCAGCTCTGAGAAGCTTTTGGGGATACTGGAGGGTTTACTGACTGTTGAAGTCTGAGAGAAGTATTTGCATGATCTTTATATACAAGGATACTTTAAAACCAGTTTTGATTGAAAACTAAGTACCATTGAAATTACCAAAAAATTGAATTAATAGGTGTTTAAAAGCTGTATGTAACCAATGCCTAAAATATGGTTCTGCTTCTCCTCCCCCTCCTCCCCCAGTCCACTTACACAGAACAGTTCTGTGAATTGTCGGGGTAGTCTTACTGAATAAAGTTCTTGGTGCCCATAATATTTTTGAAAGCCAATAGAATTGCAGAACATCTGCAAGATGTTCAGGTCCCTTTATTAGAGACGTTGTTTAAGAGGACTTCTTACAAAATTGCTTGTGACATTACAAATGTTTAAAATAAATAGTAATGAGAAATGCATTATACTGTCAGTTTTCAAATGAAGTGAGGTTTTTCATTTGCATTTTGCCAGTATAGGCATTCTGTGTCCTGCTGTAACTTGGTGGAGATAGCTTTTAAAGACATGAATGTCTTTGCTAACCACTTGGCATCTATTTTGCATAATCTAAGCACTACTACTCATCAGATGGCACATTACCCTGAGAGACAGAAGATGCTATCCAGAGGGCAGCACTTGTAAGAGATCAGTTATTTCAGGCATATGTTACTTCATTGATCCTAAGAGCTTTTCAAGAACACTGGCACATAAATTTGCTTTGTTTTTAGGAGGTTTAGTATGCTGCTGCTACCAGTGTTGCATGTTATGGTGCTGAAGCACGGGTACTAATTTAGGAAGCAGATGTTTGCTGTGAATCAATGACCAGCACCTGCAGTGTCTAAATATTGAGAGGAGTTTGATATCACCAGTAAAGACAATTATTTTGGGTTGCAACTTGTCAGCATCATATTCTGTCATATCTGTCTTTGGCTGTTCTAGTGAAGAATAATGAATGCAGGAGGCATAGTGTAGTCAAGTTGATGTGTTGTGCTTCTCTTTTGTGCCTATAAGAGTCAAATTCAACTTTTGCTGACATAGCTTAGCCCAGAATCAAAAGTCATTTAAATTTGATGAGAAGTGATGCAAGTTGGAAGATGGTCTAAACAAAACGTGACGATACTGGATTAAAATATCTCTTGTCTTCTGCTGGTAAGGCTCATTGAGGAAGAAACCTATCTAGCTGAAGTACTCTTAAAAGCAATAAGTTTACTTATGGATTTTTCATTTGTTTTTCTTTGAAGTTGGGTTAAAAGTTTTGACAGTGACAGTTTCTTCCTTGAGATTTTCCTTGTGCTGAATAAGAAAGAAAGGTAGAAAGAAAAATGATTAATGGATGATGAGGCAGAGAAATTCCTGGGAAATGAAAACAGTCATGAGAAAAACATGTGCAGATACTGTTCAAAAAGAGATGCGTGCAGAAACTGTACAAGTGGAGAACAAATTGGAAATCATAAGAAAATATGACCTTGTCTTTATGCTGTGATAAAGGCTATCCCGTCAGCCTGTGGTCCAGTTGCAGAGAGCCTCCTGAATTGCTTCATCCATTAAGTTTTAGTGGGACAGATTTTAAGTAACCTTTCTTTGGATTAAGAAATAAAGATAATAAATGCTACTGACAGAATGAACCGGTTAATACATCTGCAGCTGTAGAGCAAGGAAAAATTTGGTGTACAGCTTGCATTTGACTATAGAACAACATGATTCTGCTTAAATGCATTTGAGAAGTGATCAGACTGGTGTCAGTTTTTGTGTAGAATGGGCATGTGGAGTGATAGTTATGTGACATTTTATTCTTGTGTAGGGAATGTCATGAAGACTTTTCTGCATGTGTTTAATTTTAAGCATTGTGATTACTAAGCATGTGATTTGCACTATTGACTTAAATTACAAATGAGCCATTCCTGTGTATATTCATAAGCATAAATTCTTATTATGTGAATTCTTGAGAAGAATGATGCAGTCTGACCACTGTTTTTAATAGAAATAATTTTGTATGTATTTTAATAGGAGTAAAAATTACTGTCTGTCTCAGCTGTCGAAATAGTACAGTGTATGTTTGCTGTCTTTTTTTTTCTTTTTTTTTTTTGGTGTAAAGAGTCTAAATATGATAGATTCACAGCCTGGTGTTTTTAAAACTGGTTTTACCCTAAGCACTTCTGCTAATATAAACATTGGAACTTTAATCTCTAGAAGTGTGAAAAAGTGTGAAAGTACATTTCGTATCAGAAGGATAAACTTGGTAAAAATAGAACACTAGAAGCCTTATAGTCAAGATTCATTGCAGATTAAACTCAAATCTGATCTGTGAAAGACCATTGCTGAGCATGTTCTGACTTCTTAAATAGCTGATTTCTTTATAAGCATGGATTAAAGATTAGAAAAGCTTAGTTCTGAACTGAGGGACAGAACCAACATGTTTTTTCTCTTCACAGAAAGTAAAATATTGTCTACCTTTTTTGGGATGGAGGTGCACATAGTACTAGCAAGTAATGTATGCGATGCAATTGCTTGGGCAGATGTATTTTTCAGCCCAGGAATTCAAAGTCCAAATACTAATTTTAAGAAGTAGTATTTGTATTTCTGGTTGGTGTCTGGTCCATACTTGCTTTGTGAAGCATCTCTCTAATACTGGTTTTACACAGATCATAAAAAAAAGGATCTGAAGAGAATAACTGGGTTTATGGCCTGAAGTATATACATTAAACAGACAACAAACAAAAATCTCTGCATGGAGAAGTACACTATTGGAGATATGTTTATTTCATTAGATATAATGGATATAAGCTACCATGTGCTTCATATTTTGTTGAAATTGGATTTTTGAGACTTTTAACTAGGTTGTGTCATTGTTATATGCATGTGATTACTAAGAAATGAAAAAATAGTCAAGTGTTTGTGTAGTGTGGTAATGTTTGCATCTTGTTTTCACAGTAAAAAATAGAGGATAGTGTCATATTGGCAGTTTAAATTTCCTTTTCAGGTAAGAATGAACTATATTAGACTGTGAGATATTTCAACAAATTCTGACACAGTGTGCTCTGTGATATGCAAGTCTAACTCTCATTTCCATTTTCAGTGCCACTCCAACCGTATGCTCAGCCAAAAGCAAAATCTGGCTCAAACTCAAATGCTGGGATATCCCAACCTGCAGATAATTCTTTGCCAAGCATGCAGTTGTTATAGATAAAACTACTCTCTTTTGCTGAGGATTTGAAGCATGTCTCTCATTTTCTTGTTTTATTGAGCTATCCAGGCAAGTCTTTAGTAGTCCTGATAGACTGTTGTCTTTCAGCCCAGTGTAGGGAATACTCAATTTCATGGGTGGGAAAAGATAACCTTCTGCAACATGAAGCCCAGTGCTGAAAACAGGTATTCAGGAATTTATTTCTCCATTTCAACAATGGCTTTATGTCCCTTTGTTTTAGGTTTTGCAATTTCTTATTACAGATAAAAATGCAGCCCATGGCTTAAAAAATGAGACAGAGAGAAATTACTATTTTAGAGACTTGAAGGAACTCAGAACATATACTTCTCTTGGAACTAAAGTGTTTCTAATAATTAACAACCATAACAAAGTGTATATGGTTTTGCATATTTTCCCTAGAAATAATTTTGTAATGTTTGTGGAGCATTAGATTTGCTAAGTAGCTGAAGACTTCTCTACACAGTAATATTTTAAGCTACAGAACTGAAAATGAGCTTTGATTGTACATATGTTTAACTTTTGTGTGGGTTTTATTCCACTTGGGATATTTCTTTCCTTCTCTTTACACCATCTTAATACTTTATTTGAGGTACCTATAAAGAGCACAGTGCATGTCTTTAGGAATCTTTGTGGCCCAGGTGAATTGCAGGTAAGAACTAGTTTAACAGGGCAGCTGGGAGCACATGTGCTGCAAAAGGAGCACTCCTCAGCAGGACAGAGGCGATGCTCTTACTGACATGCTGTGATTCTGAAGATTCTGGAGTCCTTCTAAGGACTTTGCAGCTCTAACCTGACCATCTCTTAGTATTGATAGACATGTTTTAACATGTTTTACTTCATGTGGCTGGGATGGTGTTGGTGTTTGAGACCAGAGTCAGTGGATGTCCTTGTGGTCACAGCATCCTTATGAGCAGTTAATGGGACAGCTTCCCCCAGGTGGACCTCAGCAACAGGGAATTCAGAGAGATGCTGAATTGTGTGACCTAATTTGTGAGATCAAATTAATTTATCTCACATACTTATTAAAAATATATATTACATTCAAGATCTTTGCCCTTTTTTTTTTTTGTACTACTGTGCTGATGCCATGTGCTTCACAAAATAATGAATTCATCTTTGTTGTGATACAAGAAAGAACATGTCTAATGTTTTGTACCAAGAAATTTTCCACTAATGCATTTCTGGAAGGCAGAGCAGAGTTTTATCTTCCAATGAAGCATTTCAAATGCAGTTTAATGATTTTTATTTGGGTTGTTTTATTTTAAATTAAAATTATTTTTACATTCCTGTTGGGAAGAGGTATTTTGAAAGGTGCCTGTCCCTTTGGCATCTCAGCAGTGAGCTAACATTCAGAGAACATAGCCTTTAGCCTTTTCTTTTAATTAAACATCAGAAGACCCAGATGCCAAAGGGTGAAATGTATTTATTCTGTTGAACTCTTTCATCCTTTCTGGTTGGATTGCAAGATCAGTTTGTAGTTTAGTAGTTTAAAGTCTTTTGTCTTAGTGGATGTGTTTTTGGGACTGTCTCTGTATCTTGAGCAATTAACATTTTATTTTACTCTTAGAGAAATAATGGTGTTTAATACATGCTCAGCCATATATTAGCATATTTTTTTAAGCTGAGGTGGGTTAAAAATACTTCTGTATCTTTGTCTTTTTCTGTATAAAAACATTGTCAACATTAACTGTTCTAAGCAAAACATCACTGTTTACAGATAATTGCAAGGGAGTTGGCAGGCAGAAAAAAAAAAGAAAAAATTAAATAGAAGTGGACAAAATGGGCATACAAGTATAATCAATAAAACAAAAAATACACTGTTTTGTATTTTAAACATGCACAAAAATAGTACAGTAGTATTTAAAAAAAAAAGAAAGAAAAAGGCATGTGCAGAAGTTATATGGCCCGAAGTTGCCTTTACTTTCCATGGCAAGTAGAAGGGAATTGCATAGTATTTTGCTAAAGTTCATTGGGACTTAGAAATCTCTTATTCATCTTCAAGAGGAATATTGCATTTACCCTTCTATTTTCCTATCTGATTTTAATCCTCAGGGTGCTGTCATTCTCAGAAGGCAAAACAAAGATAATAAGGCAATGAATGATTAAAAATAGTCAAAAGTTACTGAATTTTAACAGTACTCTAAAGCATATGGTTTCTTTTTTTGTGGCTCACTCATTTAACTAAATCAGTATTTGATCACTACTTCAAAGTAATTCTCACACAAAGAATTTGGGAAACATTGTAAAACTGAAAGCAGCCATCCCATGGGAGAAAAAAGACTGCTGAAAATTCACACAAGAGAAGCTCCCAGAACTGCCTCTGCCTTCTGCCTGAGGAAGGTTTTAAAGCTTGGTAGAAGGGGCCAGAGGCGAGAAACTGATGCTGCTTTTCAGGAGAGATTTTAATATGCTCACTACTTGGAGATTTCCCAGAGAAGAGAACAATGGGGCTGAGTTGGGCTGCAGGCCAAGCTTGCTCAGGATCCCTTCAACAGTAGCCAATTCAATGGATGCTAAAGGATAGCATATGGGGTAAGATGGTGTGGTGCTTCCTGCTGTACCTCGTAGTTGCGTTTCTTAGCTCTTAACTTTTCTTCCACACATTTTTATTACCACTTTTTGAACCAGTCTAAAATCTTGACATTCACAACATCCTTTAACTGTCACTTTCATAATTAGCTGTGTGAATAAAACATGTCTTTTTGTTTGCTCTAAACCTACTGTCTATTGCTTTGACACCTGTACTTTTTTGAATTGAAAAAATTAAAAATAAATGAAGAAATAATGAGTACTTTTTCTCTGGTCACTATTGTGCCACTCATGAGTTGTCTCTGTCATACCCCTCCAGTCATGTCTCCTCTAGCCTGAAGAACCATTGTCTGCTTAATTCTTCTGATACAGAAACTTTTCTGTATGTCTGACCATCCTGTTTACTTGTTTGCATGCTTCTAGGTCCAAGAGTCGTCAGTCTTCCTAGTTCTGTGTCTGCTCCAAGAACTTTCTTAGCATTGGTACACAGCAAAATTAGATTATGATATAAAAGAACCGACTATGAAGGATACTTAGCAATTACTCTGAGATCTTTTGTCTATATGATGGTAGCTGTTTTACACTCCATAATCATGTATGAGTATTCAATCCATATGTTACTTTAAGTTAAATCTTTCGTGAAGGTATGACCAAATGACTTCCAAAGGTTCTTCCAAACAGTTATTCTCTGATTTTGAATCCTGTTGTTCAATAATGCTAACTAATTTTTTCAACAAGGAAGGTCCAAGCAGAGATTCCTTTGGGTGACCCTTTTGTACACCACCTTCTGTTTGAAAAAATATTGTTTCTCCTGTTTATTTTCTGTCCTTTTGCTGTTTATTTATCTGAGGGGGAGCTTTGCCTCTTATATCATATGAACTGGAAGAGAGCCTCATAGTGAATCTGGTTAAAATTATTTTGTTAATCTGCATTAATATATAATCATGTCCATCAGCCTCACTGCCTGCTTCAAAGACTCTAAACAATGCCCCTGACTTTCCTTTAAAAAGTATTTGCAGTCTTTACATTCTATTTATATATATACTTGCAAATTCTGTTTCTGTAGTAGGCTTTAACAGTCTGCCTTGTACAAATGTCAGGTATTTGTGTTGGAATATCTACTGATTATAACTGAGTTGCTTGAAAACATTGCCTTCACACCTTGGTACTGAGACTGTTTTAAGAAATAACTTGTAGATCATAATTAACAGTTCAGCACTGATATTCTTGAATTTATTTAGTACTTAGTATTTTCAAGTTGTGACAGTATAAAAATTAATCTGATGGAGTTTTCAGTAGAATCAATTCGTTCAGCTTTAGTCTTTTTAACCCTTAGATGTGGTTTATTCAGGAAAGAAAGGTAAAGTACCTTTATAAGGGATTCGGAGAAAACACTTGGAGTTCAGCCCTCATTGCTGCTCTTGCTGACCTGCAGATAAATAGAAGATGTGTTCAGTCTTGCTTCTCATAACCTGCATTTCTTAAGCTTCAGCGTATAACAGGGAATTAAAAAGTAACTTCATTATCTAATGTCTTGCAAACGTGCCTCAGTCCATTAGCCTTAGATGTTATTCTTTAACCAGCCTGTTTGGAATAGGACACATGGGAGAGCAGAGACCATGAGGCACCGTCTTTTAGTTCAGACAATAAAGCAGCATGTTTACTGTTCTTGGACTTTTTCCTTAATTGGGTTTGACAGTAACAAATAGCATGAAATACGATACAACAAAAGCTGCATGTATGGATCACAGCTTTCCTTCCAGAATAACATCATACTCCTGGCAGTAGCAGTCTTTCTGCAACTGGCCGGGATCATTTTAGTACAGTGGAATTCACTTAATGCTAGCACATCCTCTACAATATATTTTTTTTTTAATTTCTGTGAGGCCCCTATAGTTTTTCCCCTCCCATTTTTTGCTTGGTTACTCTTATCCGTTGTGTGCTGGTTTTGTTATTTGTCCATTTCTGGTGGTATTGGTTTAAATCCTGTAATTGTACGTCGCTCTGCACATGGCTCTGGCATCTGAGAAACACAGAATGATCAACTAAGCTCCAAGAGCTGATGTTGGGATTTAAGTGTGTTTTCTTTGCCAGGGCAGTATTTTTGGGCGAAAGAACCGAGTCTGGGTGTTCCGCTGGTGTCAGTTTGATCTCTGATGATTCTTTGATGTAACTACAGGCTGTTGCCACAGGGTGTGGTGCTTCCTCCCACCCAGGTGTTCCCTTACTGCCTTTGTTTTGAACCTAATGATCATCCAGTCACAGGCTATGTAACTTCAAGGAGATAACAGCAAACTGGTCATGGGAGGCAGCGGTGGCAGCGGCGATGGGGAAACAAGTGATTTTCCTTCTGACTGGGTTGCTGGACCAGCTCAGTCCTGAGGCTGCACAGTTAGTGGGGTGTGATGGGTTAGATGGGACCCATATACTTTATTGCTTTCAGGTATGGTTTATGTCTTTACAAATTTCACACTTTTCTGGAGTATATAATCCACATTTAGATTGGAACAGGACATAGGAGGAGAACCTTGACTATTGCAAGGATGAATATATGAGTGTTTCCCTGACAGGAAGGGAAAGAAACAAAAATATTTAAGACAAAGTGTGGTTATGGCAGCACTGACATCTTGATGGGGAACTAAACTTGACTCCCATCTTTATTGCCTATGATAATTTACTGATAACATCTTGATTTTGCAACCAAGATCAAGGGATCATGGATGATTTTATTGTATGTTTTCCTTTTTGTCTTTGAAACAACACTCTTTTACTGCTTATTATTTATTTTTCTGTGAGCAATCTTCAAGTTCAGGTCTTATTTATATGTTGGCATAGAAAATTAGGCTATTTCAATTTTTTTACTTTCTTAAATTTATACTAAAAACAAAATATTGTTCTTTGATAAAAAGGAAGTTCACAGAAACATTAGTGCATCAGAATAGATTGTAATTTTTTATATACTAGTCATGCTAGAAGAGAAAGAGTAATTTATAAATGAAGACAGTGAAAACAATATGTAAGATATATACAGTTTTATACTGAGTGGATATTTAAATTGTAGTCTGAATGCCTTTGTCTGGGTATGTGGGCTGATTGAGGCCAGGGATACTACACATTCATGGCAAAGCTGGAGGTATCACAAAATACAATGCATTTTGAATTTCACAGATTGCCAGTGCTTTAAATGTGCAAAGTATGCAGCATAATAACAAAATACCAGGTATATACTGTTTAGCGATAAACAATTTTAACTACATTGTGGTGGTAACAGTGGAATATGTACTCATGGTTTTTTACTTTTATAACACAAATACTTTGTAATAAAGGCAGGTTTTATTCTCTTTTCCCAAAGAGAATAAGTGATTTGCTGTAGCCTATAGAGACCAGAAATAAGTAGGCATATTTTTTAAAAGCAAATTTGTTTTAGCCAAAGCAACAGTGTCTTTTTATTGCTTAGTATAATGCCATAAGTCTTGGCAACATTTGTCTACTGATGCTTGCATGCAAAGAAGGTCTGTAAGGCCTGAAATTTTTTTTCACGTATGTTAAGAAGTATCAGTTAAAAAGTAAAAGAGGTGTCTGCTATAATCAGGGTAGAGGCCACAGAAAAGAAAATCTGCTTGAAGAGTAAGATCACAAGAGTGTTTAACTTGAAAAGCTGAAGGATTATGTAGCATTATGAAGAGGGTGCATGCAGGCAAAATTACTTGTCATGTGCTGGAACCTGCCTGCTTTGCCAGTCATCACCCACTTCCCCTTCGTGTTATGTAATAATTTAAAATGCCTCTCTTGCTAGAGAATTTAATTCTTGTAAGTAACAGAAATGGAGACTAAGGCCTTTCATCTTAGAGGCAGATGCTATTACTCAATACTGAGCACAAAAGAAATTGCATGAAGGGTAATTTAATTTTCATTTTTGCAATGCTCGATGAATAAAATGTCAGCACGTTTGCAGCAATACGTGTTTTTAAATTTGATACCTGTGAAAGATTCTAGGTGGTATAGGTGTTTTCATGGGTTATTTGTTTTTAAAATTATTCAGTCTGTGAATTCTCAACAACAGAAAAAATGCCTATGTCCTGTGCAAGATTCATGACAGTATTAAATTCAGTTTCCGAAGTTGGTTTCCTATTCTCAAGTCTTTTTTCTCTTACTGCTTGCTGCAAAATCATCCCATGGCAGGCAGAAATTAATATTAAAAATACAGCTCAAAATAATTACTTTTGTGGAATAATGGATTTCTACCTTCCCACATTTGTCCCTGTTTTTAAGAGCCTTTTGCTGCACGTAATCTGTTGTCTGGACACACCTTCCTAGCTCATCTATAGTATCTGCCCAGTGCAAGTTGTTAGCTCCTCAGGGCAGGTACATGTTTGAACAAATACATGTGTTAGAATGCCATGCCTGTCTATGGCATTACATTAAAAGATGTGATAATTAACAGTGGTTAATTTTCATGCTGTGTGCTTTTATAAAAAGCAGCACCACATGTACCACACTTTTTAATTCATGTGCCAAAACTGCATTTTACTTAATTTTAAAGAAAATAAATGAAGCTTCTTAGTTTTGAGACAGGATGATTTTTAAAATTGATATCCCTAATTCACCTTCTAGACTACATTGAAATGATGAGATTTCATTACTTTGTCAAAACAAATGAAAACTGTGGTTTTGAACCTGGTTATTCTTTATTGTTTATTCACATAAAGCATTTAGTGCTCAGCCATTTCTAATGTTTGTTCAAAGTGCTGAGCCTCTTTTCAATCTAGGCAATTCCAAAACCCCTTACAAGAACAGCTGCCTATGTCACTGCAGGTAAGGACCAGTTGCCTGAATAAACATTTGAAGTTAAAATAGTACAAAACACAAGAACTTGTCCTTAACACTTTTTTGGAGGAAAACATGCTGTGAAAGGGAAACTGAGGTCTGTGAGTGAAATAAAAATAGTTTCACTCTTAATTAATCACAAAAAGTATGTAGCTATGACCATTATGAAGTCAGTGACTTTGTTAGCTCTCTTCCACTTTCTTTCAGTGCAGTCCTGGAGAGAGTCCTCTCCTTTGTGAAAGTGCTTGGGCTTGAGTATGAATGTTGTTGGATGATATTGGAATTGCACACAAAATTACTGTTATTTTAAATATACTTTCTTGCACTGGCAATACACAGTTATCAGTCTAGGGCATGTCCAAGTTTTCTAAATTGATGTGCCAAAGTTTCTCTGTCAAATTTGGAAAGTAAAAAATAATGAAAAAACCTGACCACTGAAGTTGGAGCTAGTGGTACTTGATCTTTCTAGTACTTGGTACTTGATCTTTCTGAAAATGGCATCCCTTATTACTGCAGTTACATATGGATCTCCAAAAAACAAATATATATATGTTATAAGGGAAGACTGAGTGTTTGAAAGCTGCCCAGGACAGTTTGTGTGAGATTAGCTCAGTTAGTTGCAGCTTGGTGCTGATAATATCAAGGTTGTGGGTTCAATCCCTGTATGGGCCATTCACCTAAGAGTTGGCCTTGAGGATCCTTGTGAGTTCCTTCCAACTTAGAATGTGCTGTGATTCTGTGAATATGCTTGCTGTGCAAACAGGAATGTGTTGGCATTTGTATGTCAGTAGATTCTTTCTGCAGTGTACTTGACTAATTTTCATATTTCTGTTGTAATATTTTGTCCCCTGACTTCCCAAAATCTTCAGTTTCTTTTCCTTCAGTTTTGAGACACAAAAGTAAATTTAAACCTCAGGACTGAATCCTTGAGAGTTGTGAGCAGAACCACCTTTAAGGGCAGGAGAGACAAATGGTCATCAGTTATCTAAGTAATAATAGATTTATTCCTTTCCCAAAAGGCAGCCCTTATGGGTTTCTTTTCTGAAGTTTAAAAACATGGCTCATCAGAAGCATTTTTGTAGTGCCTGTTTTTTCTTGCACAGAGGCAAGCTTCCAGATTCCTTAAAATGAGTGACATGATGTGCCAAATGTCCCTGCTTAAGAGTGAAGTAAGAAAATGCCTTCTGTTGGAGTTCCTTTTCTAAATTAAAAAAAAAATGGTGCTGAAACTTCAGTTTGGATTCTGAATTTTCTTGGCTAAATGGTGCTAATAACACTAGGGTTGTGGGATTTTTCCCTCTGTGGGCTATTCACTTCAAAGTTGGACTCAGTGATCCTTATGTATCCCTTCCAACTCAGAATATTCAGCAATAAACTGTGAAATTACTTATTTCTGATAAAAATAAGTTCTAGCTGTATTTATAGGAGCATGAAGCTGACCTTGACTTGGAAGACCTGAAAACTTAAAGCTGCTACTGAGAGCCTCAGTGAATGTCCATATTCCTGTGCCATTAATTTCATTAATGCTGATCATATTGTCACTAAGCAGTTATCCTCAGAAACCTTTGCTGACAAAAACATTTAAGTGGAGTGAAGTCAAATACTGATGTTCAGAGCAGGGGGAGATGTCCGTTTGTCTGTGCATTGTTTTTAAAGCAGAACAAACGACTAATATAAGAAAAATGTGTAGAAATATTTCAGAAATAACAATCTCAAAAATGCAACCTTGTAAATTGAACAACATTGCTAGACTTGTTTATTTTCCTCGTAATGAACTCCTGCTATGATCTGCAATGTAGTTCCAAGTTTTGTGTGGATCTTTACTGGAAAATGGAGATACAGCTACTTATCAGTGGGCTTTTTGCTAATGATCAGGTCTACAAAACCCAAAGAAGCAAAAGGACTTCCTGAGTTGTGTTTTTCTGTTTCTCATAACAAGTTGTTGATCAGACTGTTAGCAGACAGATTTTTTTCCTCCCACACATCTTCATTTTGGTTGATGGTTGACCATTTTTGCAGAGGTCTCTGCCAAGAATACAGTTTATATATGCAGGATTAAAGAGAAATGGTGGAAAATTGAGTATTTGAAAAACTATAGATTTGACAGGTAGCAAAGGACTGGAAGGAACCCCAAATGCTGCTTCAGTAAGGTTTTTAAGAAGGACACAGTTTTTGGAGTAGTTAAGGGAGGACAGTCACAGAAAGCAGGGCTAGGACTGTGAATTTTTTTTTTCCCAGTAGTTTTATGTGTTCTGTAGCATAACAGTCCTTAAACCTTCCATTTCTGTGGAAGAGAAATGTGAACGTTTATCAGTTGTGGTTTGGAGTGCGTTACAGATTTGTCATCTAAATTATGAGATAGTGAAGATTATTTTCCCTCCACATCCTTCCCCCCACCTTTCCCCAGTGCATGTGAGTTCTCTGTTTATGGAAGAAAGCCCTGCCCTGCCCCTGAAAGGGTTGCTTTAGTTTTGTATCTATGTAAGCAGTAACCTACACAGTTGAGTTAAGGCTTATGGTAGCTGTTAAATGTTTTAATAATCAGCCTTCTGTAGTTTTTTCACTTAAAATTGAGTCAAGTGGCAAACTCCAGAGTTGTGGTTAATCATAGGACAAATAGTAAGACTTAACTGAACAGTAATCAAACGCAAAGCAGTTAAAGAGAGGACAAGTGAAATACTCCAAGCTGAGTCTTAGGCACTGTCAGCATTTCAGCCATCTTGCCTTTAAACTGAGAGAGGGAAGGTGTAGATTGGATGTTAGGAAGAAGTTCTTTACTGTGAGGGAGGTGAGGCACTTGCACAGGTTGCCCAGAGAAGTTGTAGATGCCCCATCCCTGGAACGGGATTCCATCCCTGAAAGCGTTCAAGGCCAGGTTGGACGGCGCTTTGAACAACCTGGTCAAGTGGAAGGAGTCTCTGTCTGTGGCAGGAGGGTTGGAACTATATGATCTTTAAAGTTCCTTCCAACTCAGCCCATTCTATTATTTTATGAATGTAAGGCTTATAAGCAATATCTAAAATTAGAACTTCTAATTATGATGACATACAAAAATAATAACTTAAGACTGGGAGGATTAAAAGTTCAATTAAAGTATCTTCTTTGAGGTATGTCTATGTACTTATTGTGTTAATTTTGTCCAATACTAATTATTTAAATCATTGCCACTCTGAAGACTGCACTTAAAAGACTGTGCTGGCATCTTCCATGTATGTGAGATCTTTAATTTGTGTCATGAGTACTCAGCCTAAAAGTTAAAAACCCCTCACCCCAACCTAGTTTCTTTTGAGCCATTAATAGACATTGTCAGAAAATGAATGTAAGTGGGTTTTTAAAAGTGATTATGTAGTGTTGCTTTTCTCCTGTCTCCTCACCAGCTAAGTCCTTCTAGACAAGCTTTGCTGTTGGCAGTAACTGTACAAAGGCATTGACTTCCACTGGCTGTGGAAATAGATGACACTGATGAGGAATTGATAAATGCAAGAGAGGACAATCAGGTTTACTATTAATTCTGCAATAAAATTATTAGAAGCAGGAGTTTTAAACACTGAAGATAGCAGAGCTGATTTGAAGGATATACACAGAATGCTAATGGACTTTGTTTTCATATAGCCCATGCTCAGATTAGAGCTTTCCTTTCTTTAAGTAGCTTTTAGTATTAGTGTTGGACCTAGATGTTACCAACAAACATGTCAAAAAGTTGTATTTTTTGTCTCATGAATGCTTAGATTGTGGGTATTATGGTCCATCTGCTCTTACACTGCTGTCCTTATCAACAGATCTGTTTTCCTCTTTCTCTTTTTATCATAACTCCTTGTTACTTTATTATCTGCAGTTACGCTTCTTGATCTGACACCTTCTCAGTCTAACTTTACTTACCATGTTGTAAATACTAATTTTTTTCTTTCTTTGCTTTTATTTCAATCCAAGTTCCCCTTCGCTTGTGTCTCTTTAGTTTCTGCTGTTAAAATTATCTGCAATACTGTGGGTGTAAAGTAAAATATATGCAGGTATCTTCCACAAGAATCCCGAGGCAGTGGAAAGGGTTCAAATGAGTTTTATTTTGGTGGCAAAGACATTAAAACTTACAAACCTCATGGCACTGCCAGGCAGCACAGGGTCTCAGAGGAAAGGCAAATTCCCACGCTCTTCCAAGGCTTTTTATCTGCTCTCTGTCCTCCCCTGCCCTCTCAGACCTGAGGGGGCCCTGTATATGTCTGTGAGCATTCTCTCTCTTGCATACCAGAGAGAGAGAGAGCTTACTTTCGGGTCTCCCTGCAACTTTCTCTGAAATTTAGAAGGGAAAGGGAAAAAAAGCTTCCTAAGTGAAAAATGAGTTCTAGCTTCCTGTTACAAATTCTTTTGAAAGCACAGCTATCCCTACAGTGCGTCACTGTTCAGACATCTAGTCCAACGAGACACTGCCATGAATTACTTAGCCCTTACTTTTTGGTTGGGGGGTAAAGATGTCTGGGGACGTACCTGCTTTGAGATTTGAGATGGAATATTTCTCCTGGTCTTTACTATGGAAGGCTTAACAATCACTAAATGTCAGCTTGTTTCTCAGCAGAACTGCGTTCCCTATTTTTGTAGCTACAAAGATATAAAGGAAAAAGGGTTAAAGCGAGTTCAGAGATTCCAAACGGACACTCAGAAGATGGGTGAAAGAAAAGACAGAATTAGGGAGCCTTCTTGTTGTTTCCTATATGAAAGGCAAGTGGCACTGTCTTGATTCTGGAAACATCAAGATGTGGCCTTGTCAGATAGTCTAAAATTCTGTTTCAGATTCAAAGCCTCATGAAGTCAGGAGGCTTTATTCCATGTCATTTGTGGGTTTTTGGACCGGGTTATAAATACTTTGTGATTAGGCCATATTTTCCCTAGAGAAGAAGAAAGTCTTCCTTCATATTAACTAGGAAGGGATATTTAATGCAGAGAAAGCTATTTTATGTCTTTGTGCTAATAGTATATAGTATATCCACAAATTCACCTTTGAACCCGGCTCTCCTGTATGCTGTGTCATTATTTTGTATGTTAAAATGATCCCTGCCTGAAGCCTAAACCACATTCTGCATTGCTTGGAAATAACAGATGCTGGAATCAATTTTGACAGATAGAGGTCATCATAGGGCATGCATTATGCATGTTGTTAGCAAAAAATAACATTTTTGAATCTCTGCATGAAGCTCTGAGTGTCATTCAATGTGGCTCATAAACGCAGAGCTGCTGTAAGGAATACAAGTACTTTATATGGGTTTTTTTGTTTCATGTATATACTGGGTATTCTAACTTATTATGTACTATGTTAATTCTAAAATGTGACCTCCTTCCTTGACTCATAATTATGAGATGAAATACTCAAATGCATGGTATGGTTTATAAAAGGTTTTATTTTTCTATAATGTAGACGATTTAGTACTTTGTAAATCTTGGCTCTATCTTGCTTTCTGTTTTTCTCATGAAATACAATTTAGATCATCAATTTATGTTAGTTCTGTGACCCAGAGCTAGACTATAAAGACTGTTCTTGGAATCTGGGAGTTTTTCCTGGTTTTCAACTGAAGTAAATTTCAGTTATTTATTGGTGTAATAAATGGATAAGTTTGCTTTTTTATCGCAAAGCTGGAAACTGCCAGGCTCTTCTGTATCTTTAAATTAGAAAGTTTCCTGATTAAAAACTTTGTCATATGGAAATCTGACTTCATGGAAGCCAATGGAATTAGTAACATTAATGATAATAATGCATGGATGAAATCCTGACCACAAATCCTTTGTGTTGGAATTTTACCTGCTTTTGAACATGTGAACGAGTAACATTTTTGTGCCAGATGTGTTTCCACAAGTTTTCTGCAATTGTCAGATACTGTCAGTACTGCAACTATGTACCTTGCAATGACAGTGTCTTTAATGCTTATTGTGTTTCACGTTTTAGTCGTTAATGCATAGTAGTTCTATACTGTTTCTGTCACAAATGATCCATAATCATACTCTAAAACACTTCAGGTTTCTGTAGCATATCACTTTTTCTTGTATGCATTATTATATTACAGCGAGCACTCAGGATTCTTAATGATTATATTTGTTGTGAATCCATGTGCCAATTAAAAATGAAATGTGAAGATAGACAAGGAAAATATTCTAGATCTTGTCTGTCTGAACTTCTGTAAAGCAGTTGGTATACTGCCTCAGAGGAATTGATCTGTTATGAGAGGAAGCTGAAAGAACTTGGCTCGTTTAGCCTAGCAAAATGAAGGTTAATAGGGGTATGATTGCTCTCTTTAGCTATAGTACAAAAATAAATGCAGGCAAGGAAAAGAACTATGCAAGCTGCTGCCTCTGTCTGGATGGATATAAGTTGGCCATGAACTAATTTACACTGAAAAGCAGAAGATTCTTGTTGTGGTTTAACCCCAGCCAGGAACTAAGCACCAAAGTGAGAAAACTTGTGAGTTGAGATAGACACTTTTAACAAGTAAAGCAAAAGCTGCACCCACAAGTAAAGCAAAAGATGGAATTCATTCACTGCTTTCCCTGGTCAGGCAGGTGTTCAACCATCCTAAGGAAAGCAGGACTCCATCATGTGTAACAGTGACTTGGAAAGACAAATACCATCACTCCAAAGTCCCTCCTTCCTCCTTCTTCAGCCCATTTTATATAGTAAGCATGGTGTCATATGGTATGGCTTATCCCTTGGGTCAGTTGGGACCAGCTGTCCCAGCTGTGTCCCCTCCCAGATTCTTGTGCACCCCCAGCCTACTGGCAGGGTGGTACAAGAAGAAAAGGCCTTGACACTGTGCAAACAAACCCTTTTTTCAGCACAAATTCAAACCATAGGTAGCCTCCTACTACCTATTGTGAAGAAAATTAACTCTATCCCAGCCAAGGCCAGCACAATTCTAAATGCTCAGAGAATATAGTTCTAAAATGAACAGCAGGAGCAAACAAATGACTTTAAGGATAAGCTTGCTAAACAACTGACAGATTGATTGAGATGGTCCCTGTGTTAACAATGGGTAGGACTTGATCCCTCTCACCCTACTGTTCTTTGTATATGTTAGGACATGAAGGCTGACCAGTTTCCATCCAGTTAAATGTACACTAGCTCATTGTTAATCTGCTAAACTCTTTCTGAGCTACTATAATCAAATTTGTAATTAATGGTGAAAAGGAAGGTAGGTTTTCTGTTTGGAGCTCTTTGATTAATTCAAAGATTTCATTTAGTCTTTTGTTTCAGAAAAACTGATTTAAAAAAAAAGTTTAAATCATATAACAGGGACAGGTCCTTTTGATATTTTCATACAAGTAAAACACATTAGTTGTGCACTCTCCACTTTTGTGTCTTTGATCAATACAGGCTGTCTACAGGCTATCAATACAGACATTGCTGATACTGAAATGAATATTTTTATTACTGACTCAAGCACTCTTGTTGTTAGAGAGTGAATTTATCTTCAGTTGTTTTACTTTGAGGTAGAAAGTGCTTTTCAGAATTCTGAGTAAAATCTAATGTGTGCTAAAATAATAAGAACAAAAAAATAATTGCCCTTGTTTCTACATGTATTTTTTATCAGTGGCCTTAAAAAATAGCATGCAGTAGCATGAAAGTAATACAGAACAACATTGCAGTATCATTGGCTACTGTATTGTTGCAATGTATCGGAATCCTAGCCATGTATCCCTCTTATTCCAGATGCTGGTTTGTGTAAGTCTGGTGATAGTGCATATACATTGTGTTGGGGAGTGTGTATTTGCAGCAACAACATTGAGCACAAAGAACTCCTGAGTAGGCCAAAGGAAAGACTTGGATAAAATTAGGTAGTAAAATTACAGTAGAAAAATAAGATTTGGTGGTCACTATAGTAGAGACCAGCTGTGGCAAATAAACACTATAGTTGTCACAGTTTCTGTAGGCATTACAATAAACAAGTTTTAAGAAGGGATCTGAAGCAAGTCAGTAAACTCCATTAGGGCTAAGGCTGTAACCCAAAAGCCTATTTAAATGAATAGGATTATTTCTAGTGATGTCAAGAGGTGTTAAATCAAAGCTTCCAACGTTGTATCTGCCTAGGTAATTTTATCGTCAAAATTGCTGTCAGATGTTACAGAATTAAGCATACCAAATTATACACAACTATTCTAGGCATGATATGTTTTAACAAGATTAATTCTGTGTTATCTCTAGAATAATTCTGCTGGTTGACACAGCACAATTTTTTCCCCTGTTCTCTTGACCTGTTTTTCGGAGATGCCAATAGTCATAATTACCAGTGAAACAGAAATAAAAAGTGCTTTTATTCATGTTTGTGATTAATAATTTCAGCAGTGTGGTACCTTAAAAAGACCACCAGGATTTGCATTCAGAAGTACATGAGTATTTCTTGAGCATCTTCTGATAAGATCAATATGAGTGTGGGGTTTTAAATATATTATATCTGCATACTAAAAATGTCTTAAACTAAATCACTCGATATAAGGTTTTATAATGTGAATAATTTTTTGTGCATTTGTTCTGACTTCCAAGTATATCTCTAAGATGAATACATGCTTACAGTTTGTTCATCACATATGCAGAACTATCATGGGTATTGTGATGAGGGAGTTTCCTTGCATTAGGACACAGTCATCAGCTCTGAGAGGACACTTGTATGCAGCATTGCTTCTATTTGCCATGCAGTGCATAAAGCATTTCTTGATGCTGAATCAGTATTTGAAAGCCTGACAACCTTCAACTGAGAAACAAAGCAAGGCCTAGTATTTGCATAAATGGAATAATGGCTTACTAATAATTAGGTGCTCATTTTAAGTATGCCAGATAACTTGCAGAAATAGTAAAACTTAGGGTGTAATTTCAATTGAGTAACATAAGAGCTGGTATTACTTTACCTAATGTTTCATCAGCACTTGGGATTAGTATTTATTCATTAATACAGAGGGTAGTAATTATTGAAGATGATCTCTTTCATGTTTTGTACAATTTAGAGGAGATCATGGTTATTTGTGTTTATTGCCTCCTAAATTACAGTAGTGATCTTGCAACAGAAGTAGGTCTTTTGTGGGCCCACTGATCCTTTGTTTTAGAATTAAGTTAATCATGACTCTCCACAAGAAACATGTTAAATATGGCAGCCCAGCAACCTTGACTTTTCATGCTTTCACTCTTGCCTGTATTTATTAAAATACATTCTTACGAAAACCTTACTTAACCCAAAACTTTCTGGTTAAGATTTTGAATCTATATGCTTGCTCAATGGTAGTGATTTGAACATCCCATGTTCAGTTAAAAATAGTCCCTATAGGCATGAAATCAACTTTACCCCAAGAAGAAAGGAGGACAAAGATATTTTTCCAAAGTAATTATTTTCTTTTAGGTTGTGCATGGTACAGTACTTAGTGCTAGTGCCTTAGTCATGTACCTGTTAAAAACCTAGTGTTTCTTTGCTCGATTGCTTTTGTGGTCTTCAGATTTTATCAATTGTCATTAAGTAAAAATAAATTTGGGCTTATGTTTTGTCTGTTTCTTTTCTTTTTGTGTGTGTTTATGTTTGTTCAGGTTTACCAAAAATGCAAGTAATTCGAAACTACAATGGAATACCACAGCCAGCAGCACAGGATGGTCCACCATTGCATATCCAGATTGGGGACACTATTGAACTACTTAAAGGAGATGCACATAGCTTATTTTGGCAGGTACTGTATAATTTAGCAAATGGCTGTATTCTTTTAGTCCAGATATTAATTTATTATTGAGCTAATAACTGTAATTTTTTTCTTTTTGAACAACAACAAAAAATCTTTTTTTTTTAAATCCGAATCAATGTCTAATTACGACTATTTTTACTTTTAAATTGCCAGTAGTTCCTATGTGGTGTAAAGCTTCGTTCTTGCAGCCTTAGAGTAAAAGCCCCAGTGAATAAATCTGCAAGAACATGACATTGGTGGCAATCCTTCTAGTGAAATTGTAAGAGTTAAGGAGAATGTTTGGCATAAACAGCAAATTCCTGTGACTTTTCAGCCACTGCTTCTCTAACATGACAGAACTAAAAGCTATGTTGAAAAACCCCAGTTAAGGAATATTAGGTTTATAGGGGAGAGAAACAGCTCTGCAAAACAGAACTACACCTAAACTTCTTGAAGCCCTCTCAAGTCAGTTAAGGGATAGGATTTTAATGTACATGGGAAAAGTATATTCTATTGATGGCAAAATTTGCTGTTGCATGATTCACATCACTACTTTTTTTTCACTACTGAAATTTCTGCTTAATTGAGAACTATAAACATTGAAAATGCTGACTTACATTCACTTTAACTATAAATGCATTAAAGTGTGTCTCATTTTTCTTGATTGCTTTCTTAATTGTTTATATTATTGGATAAATGGAAATAGAGCTAAATAGAAGAACTTTCAGGATATTAATAGAAGAACAACAGTTGGGAAGCATCTGTCATCTTGAATTGTTGTTCCTGTGTTTGTCTTCATGATTTTCTTTTTTCTTTGAGGCTACAATAAGTTAATGAATATAATATAAAAACTGCTTTCTCTGAGCTGGGTTATACTTTTTCGTGTTTTTTTTTTGGGTTTTTTTGGGCTACAGTTAGGATTAAATCTTCAAACTCTTCAGGTCTGGATCAGTGAGCTCCTCCTATGTCACTGTATCATTCTGAACAACATTTAATCATGGGAAGTAATAAACAATAGAATTGCTTTATCTATTGAAAAATATGAAAATAGGTGTAATCCAACCGCCTCACCCCCTCCCAGAAACCCCTCCAAACTCCACAAAAAAATCAACTCTGCTCCAACCCCCCCCAAACCTGTTATTTAGCACATCATGGATATTTATCATATCCAAATAATTTTTTTCAAATGCTGATTGACAGAGTTTGGCCTATACAGTTTTATGTGCAGGACTTGGTTTTGCAAGGTCTAATATTCTGATCTGGAGAAGCATTTAAGCCTGCTCTTGACTTGGGACTGGCTAGAAGGTAATCATCTGACTAATACAATTAGTACAAGCCTGAATTATTGGCACCTTGTGGGACTGATTCTATTGCCATGTTCATACACATCTGTCAAATCAATCTACTGGAAATTGTCTTAATTGTTATTTGTGATTATCACGCTGAAGAATCTAGCTAGAATCTCCCTGTGTTTAACTAGCAGAAACCAGAGAGTGTGTGAGGCTTTTCCCCCAGAAGCTTTAGTAATAGATTTGAATCTTAATAGAAATTGTCATTTCCATTAGCATCATTTGGGAATATTTTTTTCCCTGTCTTGTCACAGACTGCTTAATGCAGATTTTTCTAAGTCTTTTAATGACATCTACATTTTAAAATGCATATTAAGAAAAAAATTCTGTGAAATGCAATTTGTATTAAAATCTGAAATAGTTCAAGAGGCCTTTTAGAGTAATTTACAGCTGACCTGCAAGTCTAATATTACAATGGGTTTTTAACTTGACTGTTGCTCAGTTTAGAAATTGAAGTGCTTGTAATAGATATGTATGTGTGGTTTAGGTATAATTTTTTCACTCTTTACAGCTCATCAAATAAACAACACAGATTACTAAGCGATGCTTAAGCTATAGCTGAAGTGGGGTCAGACATGTTTTGATAGATGTTAGTATGTTTTATTCAGTGGCTGATCTTATTGAGTGTGATGCCACTTGCTATTCAGGTATGATTAGTATTGAAAATAAGTATCACTTAGATGGCAGACTGTTTCACAGAGCTCTGCTTAAAAGTCAAGTCTATACTTCAGAGGGATTTGTGTTTCAGGAGTAAATAGAGTATGGGGTGCAAAGGGTAACCTGTATTCAAGTAGGGTCAAAGGTAGCAAGGAAGTGAAGAGGCTAAACAGAGATTCAGATCTGTAAGACTGTCACTTGTTTGCACATAATTCTTTTTAAAATATCATTGCTATAAAGCATATTTAGCTTAAGTGCTGCCTGCCTGCTTTCCTCTCTCCTCTGCCTCCCTTGCACTTCTGTGCATATTTGGTAAAGATGGCCGTTACTGTGTGTGATAAATTGCTTAGTGATCTCCCTGGGAAAATGATGCACTCATTTATTGTACTTAGGGTAGCACCAATCAAAGAATGTTTTCATTTTTTTGTAAATCTTTGTTAATTTTTTTAGGTTCAGCGCCGTCCTATTTGAATTTGCTGAATTCTGTTTTGTGTATTAGGGTACAATAACATAGTTAGTGTTACAGAAACAAAATGGACTAAAATCTTGAAGAAATTCCATGTCTGTTTATGAAGATTTTTCCCTTTTTAATGTTTTTTGTGTTGTAGCTATGCCACCAAAAATAAAAAACAAATGTAATTTTTAAGATTTTAATGTTTGTAAAGTACTCATGTTTACTTTCATTGCCAAATGCTGAGAATATATGATGTTCACAGTCAGTATATTAAATTCAATGGAGGTTAGGCATTTTTGTGTCTTTAAAGATCTGCTAAATGAAAAATTTTGCTTGCCAAAATATTCGTTTTGCTGCCCTCAATTTATGTATCTGTGTTTAGAAATTTTAACTGTGTGCTCTGTTCTACCATGAAACGTGATCTGCTTGGTCACAGCCGAATATTTACTAGGACTAGAAAGGTGCTTGTATTTTGTTGTTCTGTCTGGCTGAGGAGGTGTTCTCTAGTTGATGTTGAATTGTGAATTGCTGAGGGATGGATCTGTGATGATCAGGTCACTTTGGGTGCAAATTGGTGGTCCTGAAACTTTGGGGGGCCAGCAGTTGTGTCGCATAAATGGCTCAATTTAGGCCATTTCTGCAGCTGGTCTCCCATTGTGTGGATGGATCTATAGCATGTGGTGACAATATCATAGACAGAGAGTTGATCTCTAGTTCTGTTGGTGTTCTCATGCCCACCTGATTTCCAGTGATTTGCATCACTTATGGAAACCCTTACCTTTTAGTGTCTGAATTGCCTGTTGGATTACTACCCTTAAATTCCCACTGCAGTTGTCTTGATCTGTTGGGTGCTGTGAGTGCCACAAATCATTCTGGGGATCTGTAATGTTGCAATGGGGCAGCTTTCTCTAGATTGCCAGCTGAGGAGAAAGTAACTTGAAAGGACATAATTAACGTTAATGAAGATCTCAGACAGTGGCAGACATTGACAGAACTGGGAATCACATCCCAGTTTCTGAGCTCCCTTCTTGCCTCTCATCTCTGAGCTCTCAGGTCTATCAACTATAATTATTACTCAATTATATTAAAAATCCCAACAAAATAACAACGAAACCCACACAACTGTTTGGCAACACTTTATTAGAACAGCACTTTATTTTAAAGACTCTTGGATATACTTATTGTTCTAAATCCCTGTACATGTATTATCATTTACTATTAGTCTCCATTATGTCTCAAAAATGGAAAAAATTTGTGTTTTTCTTTTTTCTAGGGCAGAAATCTAACAACAGGAGAGCTTGGATTCTTCCCAAGTGATGCAGTAAAACCTAGCCCATGTGTAAGTACAATTGTTTGTCACCTTACAGAAATACTGCCTAGTTCATACCATTAATAAAGATTAATCTTACCTTCAGAAAATTTTATTTATTCTAGTTCTTTTGTGTTTTCATGGTATGTTCAATATTGCTTAAAACAGAGCATTCTTTTGGTTATTGAATGTAAATAGGACAAGTCAAGAAAACATGGTTTGATAAGCAGGTTTAACTTTTGGGAATATGAATAAATTAAACTGTCTAAAGAGTTTCCAGAATGTAGATCAAATACATTTTATGTGAAAGTGCACTTTCTCCCTTCCCCAGCAGTAAGGTGAGAATGCTGTGGCTCTAATCTATTCCCCAGTCACTTTGGGTTAGAGAGAGGGATTACATCCTGAGTAGTGAGTTTAAAAATTGTGAAACTAATATAAAACTTTGAATTTTGACTGCTTGGTAAATTTTCTTCTCTCTTTAGATTCTTACCTGCCTTTATTTCACACAAGAATGTTGTCAATCTAGAAAAGTTTGGGAAAGCAATAAGAAAAATAATTTTGTAATATCTACTGAACAGTTTTGTGTACAGATGTGGAGATGCATTGATATACTAAACATTTGCTCCTTCTCTGCCCTCTGTAACACTATGCATGAGATTACTGTAGGTTCCTTTGTTGAGATTAATTGATGAAAACCCATAAAACCACTAATGAATCATATTTCTTACTTTAAAACAGTTTTCACTTATTTTAGTTTGATTCACAACAGTTTAATAGAATTGCTTTTGTTACAGCAATGAAGATATGCCACTTAAGTGGCTTATAAGTAGATGGAATCAGCTGCTAGTAGCTGCATTTTGATGTGCCTTTAAGGGCTTATGTTGTGCCTTAGTTTCCAGAACAAATATCCGTGTGATCCTAAAGGGTATAAATACATTAGTATATCATAGGATATCTTTAGTACCCCTTATTTCTAGAATTTTGTTTGAAGAGGGATGCACAGAATATTTGTGGGTATGAGTTGTGTTATATTGGGTGAGAGAACAAATCTGAAATAAAGATGAAAATGTTATGTGAACTTAGCTTTCATCCTTCCACTCTCTGCTTATTGTTAAATTTGTGGATTTCCCACCCCTGGCTTGTTCAAGTGGTGAATTTCCCGTTCATGGTGTCACTGTCCTGGTCACAGGCAGTGCCTGTTACATCTTGGCATGAGCAACTGTAGCAACGTTTCAGGAATTACCCCTGTACTTTAAAGCAGAGGCAGTGGCATATCCAAAGGTAGGCAAAACACTACTGGGGTGCTCTGAAGATTGCTTTCTAGTGGGAAAGCTTTCTGCTAAATTTAAAATATACTGTTTAGAGGAGTATTGAAAATAACACTGTTTTACGGAATGAATAAATACTATTCATGAAATGTTACCAACCGGTGTCAGGATCAGAACAAAAAGATAAATTGATGTTTTGCCACTGTTAACTTGGAAGGATGAAATATAAACATCTTATTATGATAAATGATGCAGTTAAAGATACTGAAACATCAGTTGGGTTTTAAACATGCTATAACTTTTATTGTTATTATGAAGTCTAACAGTCTTTACAACCCTCTGATATAAAAATGCCCAGAAACAGCATAAAATCCATATATCAGAAGACCTCAGGAATGAATATTGAATGAAAAACTGCTGAGCTCCAGAATATCTATATTCTAGACTTTTCACAGCTGTACCTATAAACAATGTTTTCTTTTTACAATAGCTAGTGTAAATCAGCAGACATTTTCTGCACCATATGATTAATTTCTTGTTCTTCCTATCTTTCCTCCATTTTTCTAATTTCTGTAGAGGCATTGGATATATAGCACAGTAGGAGCCAAGAGCTTCTGGAATAATATTTGATTTTACTCTGTTTTGTGACAATGAACAACTCTTGTTATGTATATATATATTTGCTCATTCAAAATTTATGAAAAGGATTACTCATCTATCATATAACTGCTCTGGAGGATGGACTTAAACCATTTTTGAATTTTTATATGCTTTCCAACTTATTAGGACTACTTCACAAATTCAGAATATTTAGGAATATCTTACAGCATGTCAAAGCTTTGTAAGTGCCTAGAAGGCCTTGAAATGTGTCGTTTGGTTGCTCCACTAAAATATTTCTCACAGGAATTATTTGTCAGCATATCCATAACCTGTTAACTTTTTGCCAGGTCTCCCCATTAGAAGCAGAGATGCCTGGGTAGCACCATCAGTAGCTGTAGGGATAGGAAAGAGCCACTGCTGCTGCCGGTGGTAGTCCCTGACTGTGTGAGGTCCCCTGCACTTCCAAAGTGTTCACATGCTACCAGCACTACAAATGCTGCTGTTTGAGAGCCCTTTGTCCACACTGTTTGGGAGTAATGCATATTTCTTTTTTCTCTCTCAAGAACTAGGCTAAATGACTGTTGTAATACCTGGATAGATGCACTGTTATGCAAGCTGAACATGTGACCTTGGTATCATCACAGAGAACTTTAATGTGTTCCACACTAGTGTCTGCTTTATTGTTTGGAAAAAATTTGAGTTTTGACCCTGTCCTTTAAAATTCAGAATTTTTCTTATAAAAGCATTGGATCAAGAGGAATTTAAGTAAGGGATTGTATATTTAATTTGAGACACCAATATGTCAAGGGCAGTAAGCAGTGAACTCTGCAAATTTGGTTCATGGAAATGAGTCTTAACAGGGCAGGGATGGAAGTTAGGTCTGCAATAAATTTCAGGTTAACCAAAATTCTATCCTATCACAAGAACCTGAGTAGTTTTGTTAATCCCTGTGGAGAAAGAGAAGTCGGGGGAGCTACTAATTTAATTTCTAAGTAAGTTTTTTGATAACTTTCTCATTTCAAAAGTGTTCTGAGGTTCACTAAGAATGTACTTAGTGTTTCTAGTGAAGCATTTGTACTAAGTGCATTATATAACTACTGTTGGAGCTTCTTAGCATGAAGATGACAGTCTGAAAATGGTGAAATTGTAACAATTCTTGTTACAATAATGTGGTAATTTTGCGTTCCAGTAACTGTGCTTTTTTTGAGGAGGTTGCAAGATATGTTAACAACACAAGTGGTTGTAAATATCTTATTGCTCTTTATGTTTCCACAGCTCTGACTGTCTGCTGACATCTAGTTTACAGTATCCTGATGCACTAACTGCTTCATAGTTTCCTATTGCACTTTTTTTTTCCATCCAAAAGCTGCCTATTACTACCTCAGCAGTACTTCTAGAATATACCACAGCTTTTTGGAGAGCTTAACTCAAAAATTTTGCATTACTTGACTCTTGCAACTTTAACTCTGAAATATTGTGATTAAATATGCAGGGAGGTTTGTTTGTTTGTTTTTCTCTTTAGGTATTCTTTTTTTTTTTAAAATATATAATCTGGTTTGGGTTTTTGGTTTGGGGTTTCTTTTAGGGTAGGGTTTTGAGGAGTGGGATTGTCCCATTATTGCAGTTTATTTCAAGTTCAGTTCTAGAGATTTGATGAGATCTTGGTTGATACCTAAGGTCTAGTTAGTGGGACTTGTAATTGATTACAATTTCAATCAATTTAAGTTTGTAGGCCTTTATAATAATATCTTTCTGAGTCGATCTGTGCTTGGAAGTCTCTGCTGAAAACATTCCATATATCATAAATAAAAAATTGTGAATGTTACTGTAATTTCTTTCCTGTTAGAGTCCAGAAAATAATAAAACATTCTCTGGTTTTACTGGAAGAAAAAAAAATCATTTGCTTATCTAAGAATATATGGCCTTAAGTAATAAGTTTATGAGATGTATGACAAGCTTTCACTAAAATCAATTTTCAGATGTTTTAGAAGAGTAGAGTAATACCAAGTTATTTTACACCAATGGGAGATGGTCAAGATGAAATGCTGATTTTCATGGGAATTGCTCTACTGGGCATCTTGTGCATGAATAAACATTATCTATGCACATGTTTATGCATACATATAACATCCATTTTGCAAGCTAATTGCAGTTTGCTTAATTTTTTAAATTTAATTTGAGAATCAAATTACATGCTTATTAAAATACAGGACAAGAGTAAACCAAGTCAAATACAAATGAATGAGTGACGTCACACAAGATATGGGTTATCCTCAGGTTTCTCAGAAGAGTAGACTGTATTTCCCACTAGACAGTCTTTCTAAGGCCATACAATCCTGAATACATGAAATTAATTTTATATGCTACTGTAAATTGGTTAAACATTTTAATTATACTTTTCAACAATACGTAACATTGGGCTATTTTGTGTATGAAATCTGAATGTAAGCACTGTCAGAAAAGCTTCCAACAGTTCTATAAAGTAAAAAAAACCAAACCAAACTGTCACCTAAACTATTCTGTACTACTTTCAGAATGATACGGGGTATTTGACCTTTATTGTAATTTCTTTTAAAGAAAAGTCTTGCAGACTGATTAGATCATCTGTTTCTTTTAACTTGTTTCATCTGGATATTGACAGTTAAGTCATTGCTGTCTAATTTGTGTTTTTTAGAAAAAAAAAGCTTGATTCTCATTCTCTTGTATCTTTTGATATCCTAGGTTCCTAAACCAGTAGACTACTCTTCACAGCTGTGGTGAGTTTCTGTCTTGTCTTAAAAGAATCTCTGAAAGAAGCAGTCATAGAAATCAACTATAGTGTTTACTATAATTGAAATTATATTGGTTTAACCTTTCTGGGCTTCAGAAGGTGGCATTGTGTAATGGTTGGGGAAAGCAACCCCATGCATTGTCTAAAAGCATTTGTGATGTAATGAAGTGCTTAATGATTTTTACATTTTGTTTACCAGTCTGTAGCTGTACAGCTTCAATCCAAGAAGTCTGAAATAGAATAATAGGAGATGAGTATAGTATGAAGCATGGAAGTATATCTTAGATGTTAAGTGAATAAAAGAAGGAATAATGTTAAATACATCTGGTATCATGAGTAATTCTACATTTCCTTTAAAAAAACCCCACCAACATTAAAACTGCAGAAATACAAGCGGCACTTTGGGGTATGGTTTGGAGGTGGTTGTGGCAATATTGGGTTGATGGTTGGACTAGATGATCTTGAAGGTCTCTTCCAACCTTGATGATTCTGTGAAAAGGCTGGTGTATCAGCCAGTGTTGGTCTGGGGCTTAATTAGTGTGTGAACTCTTTACTGGAATTCAGTTTGCTTCTTGAAAAGACGTGGTGATTCTAAAAGAACACTTGTGTTTTTTCCTTGATTTTATGCTTTGTCACTTAGACATGAATTCTGATTTCCTCTAGCTTGCCAAAAGTGAGATCAGGATTGCATCTGAACAAATAGTGGTTTTCCATAACAAGGCAAATAGAATGTTTAATATTTAAAATTGGTATTTTGAATTAATTTCTAATGTTTACTTTACTTATAATTTTGTTAGAAGAAAACATGTCATTGGCATCAGTCTTTATCTTCTCAGGATTTTTAATAAATGTTTTTTTTACTTAAAGCTCCATTCTAATTGATAGTGATTTATTAGGATGAAATTTTACATGGTAGTGTTCTGTGATGATGACTGTGATGGCAACTGCCTTTATACTACTTTGTAAAATGGTAAGATAGGCATAATTTCCCTGGAAGCTAGATCACTTTCTCCAATTAACAGTTTAACCTCTAGCTTTGCAAGTAAATATCTGCTGACAGCCTTTCATGACATCCCACCCAAACCAGCAAGGCAGAGCAAGGACACAAATCTGCTTATGCAGTCAGGCTGCAGAATCAGTGACTTGTTTGTCTTAGCTTTTAACACTTAGCATCAGCTTTTTCAGATTTTGATGTATTAGGCTGATTTTTTTTCCCCTGTGGATGTTGAGTCTGCCCATTGTACTTCAGTCTTTAGAGGTTATGCATAATTATGAAACCAAATAAAATAATGTTTGTGGAAGTACCAAATTTTTGTGTAGGTCTTTTTTGAACTAATACAATGTTGGTGGCTGATTCTCTGGCCTTTTAAGATAAATCCCACTGGAACTCAGGGAAGTTCTAAGGTTCTGGACCACTGTTGTGTTGTTTCACTTGCACAAATGATTCAGAAAAAACATTTGATTTTATGAACTTTTCAAGCCAGTAGTCATTCAGCTTATGCTCAGGCTCAAACACTTTCCTTAGCAGACATTGTATTCAACATGTGCAGAACTACCTTTCTGATTAAAAATTCCCCACCCCCCCACCCCAACAGTGGAATTGTTTCATGTTTTATTCTTCATTCAGAGGATCTGTAAGTGGTATTCAGTTGCAACTGATGTATTTTTAGGTTCCCGTCATATGTAGAATGCTGGGACTCTGTGTTGCATGTTTGATAGACCTCTGGAGTTTTGAAAAAAATCACAAGCAGTTTTTATTGTTCTCTGTTACAGGTTTGCAGGAGCAATGGAAAGATTGCAAGCAGAGAGTGAACTTATTAATAGAGTAAATAGCACTTACCTGGTGCGGCATAGGACCAAAGAATCAGGAGAATATGCAATTAGTATCAAGTAAGTGGGAATGGAATAAGATCTCCTCAAGAAAGCTTCCCTGTTTTCATTTACCTCTAGATAATATTTGAAATAAATAAGAAAAATAAACCTATACTTCCATTATGGAATTATATACAGCCTTTAAGAGAGTCAGTATAGGAAAACTGAAGTTCCTGACAAGAATATCCACAATTCACAATAGGAAGGTAGCAATGGTTTTATAATGCTGGTATAGCAAGTGGGTCTACAAAAGTGATGGTCTAAGATATTGGATAAGAGTAAGCAGTGTTTGGAGTGTAATGTGATCTGCTACTATGAAGTGAATGAGAATGTTTGATTGACTCAAAACTTGTCAAAGCCCTTTGCATCTCAGATGTTTCAGTAAAGTGGTTACTAAATTCTGTGGATGCAAATTATTATGAGGGTCTTATTTGCTTTCATATTGTTTATCAACATGAATATAGAAAGCAAGAAATACATGGGAATTCCCCATTAGAACGAGCAGTTAGTTGTGACTTTTTTCTGATTACAGATTACTTCTTTAGCTGTACTTTAATAAATATATTTGGTTGATTAGATGTCAACTTTGTTTTGGCACAGATATACATTTTGTCTTAAGAATTTATTTGTATAGTGTTACTGGGGCTTGTCCTCAGGTAATTATTGATTGTGTCTGATTAAAAACGCATTTATATTCATAAGTTATTCATTGCCCACAGGTATAATAATGAAGTGAAGCACATTAAGATTTTAACAAGAGATGGCTTTTTCCACATTGCAGAAAACAGAAAATTTAAAAATTTAATGGTAAGCATTGATTAGATTTTTAGCAGTGTGAGATTTTTAACATGTTGCTGTTAATGAGAGCTGCTTTGGTTTGTGAAATTACAGAAAGCTGTGAGAGTGAGATATTTGAATTGTGTCCATACCTGCTAATAAGATACATTTTTATATTTATGATTTTAGCTCTAAGTGATAGTGTTATGTACTTACAACTGTGTATTTATAGTTAGGACTGGACTGTCCTAACTGGAGTATGCCCTGCAGTCATGTGAAAGAGAGGAGGAATTGAATCCCATACATTAGCCCACTATGGAGTTACATTGAATCTTGAAAGGAGAGTTTGATGTCTTTGAAAATCTTTATATAGTAATGATCCCTAAAAATAGCTGGTTGAAGGTTCCTTTGCAGCCCAGCACATGTACAAATGTACTGCTGAACATAATGACGCTGGTGCAACTGTGTCAGAGAGCCCAGAAAAACTCAGGTTTCTGGTTCTGGTGCACCAGACAAGGCAGAACAGGTAGTGGATGGGGCTATCTAAACTACTAATAACTTAGAAATATATATGGGAAATAGCTCTTTTCCATAAATAGGAGTTTGGTGTTATTACTGGTCAGTGAGTTTTGAATGTTTTATCAGTCATCTTGTACTGGAAAGAAATTCCTTTATTTGAACTTTAATTTGAAAGAATTTCTAGTTAGCTCATTTTGCTCAGACAAGGCTGATAAACATGGTATCTGAATAAATTACCTTAGCACATTGGTAAAATTTTACTGCTTAAGCATTTTCTGATGCATTGTTAAAGGAAGCTCATTCAGCATGTTATATTTAGTGCAATCAATTGGATTAAAACTTATGCTGCAGCCTTCCTGCATGCATACTGAAGTACTCTAAAATGCTAAATAAAAATGAAGGATAATGCAAAACAAGAGTAGGGAGAGAAGCTTTAAAACCAGGAAGCCTTGAAAATTATTTAACCACTGATACTCTGTAACACCAGATCATCCTACAAGTGGTGAAAGATTAAATGATAATCTATGCTTTACCTGACCTTATTTGAAATAAGTGCTCATTAGAACGGGAAGAACATACATTTCCTGATGAAGAACGCACCAAACTGTTTCTGCACTCTGTCTTCATTTCATACTTAAAAACCAGTGAAGTGTTTAATGTTAGGGCTGGGGACTCTGAGATCTTATCATTGGTAGCAATAGAAATCATGGTGTTGCTCAGATGCATGAAGGATGTGTCTACTTAGTCTGCAAACACTGCAAATGACTCATTGGAAACTGGTGAGAACATATGATCACTCTCAGGATCCTGACAAAGCATGTCGGCTGGAGTCACATGCTGCCAGGTATTTTCTTATGGCAGTGATGCAGTTTAATGCGCCGGTGCAGGTTTCAAAGTAGAGCTCAATGATCAGAGACAGAAGTAAAGAACAAAGTTGGAGTAAAAATGAGAAAAAGAATATGCAGTGCAGTACAGAGTTGAGAGGACAAAAGACATTTCTAGTGTAAAGGCCTCATGACTACCAATTTAGCCTTGCTAACATTCAATTAGAAAAAAAGTATTTTATAACACAGTTTTAGGGTGTTATGAAGTGTGCCCTTGAGAGTTAAATAGAGAAGTGGTAGCGTTGTAGTGTAACTACTGTTTGTACATGCTGTGGAACAACTGCTTTGTCCTGGGTAGATGCAAGAGAAAAAGTAAGTGTCTGAAAGAAGAGAGGAACAAAAGGAGTCTGAGTAGAAGTGGGAGCTGAAGAGAGACAAAGCCAGCATCCATGGAAACCTTAAGTAGTGATCTGCACTGACACAGTGTTCTGTACTGCCTTGGAGGTGAAACAGTAGAAGAGCTCTTGTCCGTACTTTTCATAGTACGTTTAAAAAACTTTCACAAGAGTAATTAAAATGGGGTGAGTGTGTCAAGCAGGCCAAGGTGCAGTGAAAGGTCAGTTCTGCTGCTGCTGTGAATTGTGGTAATATGGCAGACTGCTGAGGAGCCCCATCCATGCTCACAGGGACTGCTTACCTTTATCTGTTTGTAAGCTTGCTACTGTGGTTTTGCTATGAATGTTGTAGAGGGCAGTTGTTTGTCAAGTGTTTTCATGCAACAATGGTGTTAAAAACTAAACTTTTAAAGGTGACTAAATCTCTGTGACCCAAAGTAATTTTTTTTTCTCAGTTTTGGAAGCATTTCAGTTATTTTGCCAACAAATAAAATCTGTCCAATTGGAATCCTTACTGTCTTACCAAACAACGTAATTCTTACAGACTTATGCTATGCAAAAAGATAACAAAAGTTTTATACTAGTTAGCTTTCCATTTTTACAGAAGTCCTACTTTGAATCCTGCTTGCTTACAAATCACCCTCACTTTGTACTTTGAATGCCAGGATAATTAGTGATGATATGTGACATAAAATTTCATTGCTGACATTGTAGCTTGTATGATGTGCTGATATGAAACAGCAAAGCCTTTCTGCTTTGCTTTTTTTGGCCTTTCTACTTCCTTGCAGTGCCTGGCAGGTGTGTGATTATGAACCGTTAAAAGCAGGCATAGATTTTGCTTAGCTTTGGACTCTGCCTTAGGAGCAGTTTCAGAATGTGCAACAGCTCACAGTGTTGAAGAGTGAAGTGCTCCAGAGTTCAGAAAATAATCTTCAGACCATTATCAAGAATTTAGGGGTTATGCATTAGATCTGAGGCTAAATATTTTGAGTCATTTTGTTTGGCTGGAATTAAAGTATCACTGATGTAGGCTAAGAATTGTGGTAGGGTTTTGTGGTGTTTTTTTATTTGCTTGTCTGTTTTTTGTTTGGTTCTGTTTGGTCGTTTTTGTCATTTTGGTGTTTGGTTGTTTTTTTTTTTTTTTTTTTTTTTTTTTCATTTAGTTGAAGGAAATGATTAAGCACAGTACGATTTCCTTATTTTGACCTAAGCCTGACTTGGTCAACTTTGAATTTGGAAATCTAAATATAAGTAAGTGGAAGGGAGTGAAGGGTTTACTTGTGCTTGCATTTCTGAAGAGTGAAATTCCACATTTGAAGTATTATTAATCAATTGAAGTACATCTGCTTTGAATTGTCTGGTCTCTTTTAATCTTATTCTAGGCTCTGTGTACAAACTGTGTGATATTGACATTATTAGAGCAAATTCAAATGGAAGAGATAATGTCAGGGGTTGAAGATTGCAAAGGAGTAACATGAGCCATGAGCTGTCAGTATTTTGATGAGTGTTGCCTTTTTTAGAGTAGTAACTCAAGTAACTTGTCTTCTTGGCTACATAAGCTATTTGAGCTAGTGTTATATATTTACATACAGAAATTTGTGCATATATATATGTAAAATATTTCTGTGTGTAACTATGAATGTTTATATATATGCACATATATAAACACAGATCAAATTTTTGGACTGGGTACAAGGAGAATGTGAAATGCTGGATTTTTCAGACAGTGTGCACTGTCTGACACCCACCCACTCTGCCCCACCCTGAAAGTTTTACATGATCTGTGGATCTGCACATTAAGTTGCTGTTGATTTATACACTTATGCACAAGCCATGTGCTTTATTTCAGATCTGTGTGCTTACAAATATGTTTTTAGGTAAAGGTCTCTTATCAATACAAAAGCAATTTGAGGAAACAAAGGCATTTAACACATCCTTAGAAAGCAGCTGACCTTGCCTTCTGCCTGACTTCAAAAAAGCAAATACATTCTCAGCCTGACTTAAAGGAGCAGTAAATGTTGACTCTGACAAAAAGGTTTTACTTAACTGATTTTGGTGAGGCTTTTTTTCTGTTTGGTTTGGTTTGGTTTTGGGATTTGTTATAAGTGGTGATGTAAAAGCTGTCAATTTTTAGGGTACTTTATTTAAAAAAAACCAAACATGTACTGTTGGATGTTGTATTATGAAATAAGGTTACTCGTGTAATAAAACTGTCATTGACTGTACACCAGAATGTTGAAAAGTATGTGATTTCAATTTACAATGACATAGTGTTTTTCCTTTCTGAAAGGAACTCGTTGAATACTATAAGCACCACTCTCTCAAAGAAGGCTTTCGAAGTTTGGATACTACTCTTCAATTTCCATACAAAGAGTCTGAAAACTCAGTGGGACAAAGGAGTAACAGAACAGGTGGCAATGGTGAGGATTATAGATTTTTGTAAATTACTTTCTGATATATATATATATGTATGTATATGCATTAGAAAGACAAGGTACTTTGAACATCTTCATCTTCCATTTTTGACATATAACCAATTACTATGGTAATGTTTTTAGCTAGGATTTTTTGAAGCTAAGCAGATTTGGATCTGCCAGGAGATTTATAAACATGTCTAGCAAGTTTGTCTTGCTGCCAAACTTAAAATCTTCCTGATATTCAAAAATCTATTTGGCATGCTAGTGAGAGATTAAACTGCATCTTGCCTAATTTCTTCAGACATTTGCATACATGCAGCCACAAGTGTTAATATCTGTGACAATTTCTAATCCTTAAAAAGGGATTTAAATAAATCCATCTTGTAGCATAGCCCTATGAGAGAGCATCTTAGTAATACCAAATAATTGTCTAAAAAAGATAAAATAATATTTATTATATCATAATTATTTTATGCCTGTTTTTTAACATTAAATATTTATTACAGTCCAATTACTAAGCTTCTGAAAGTTAGCGAACTACTGTGTGATGTAAATAGCAGTTAAAAAGTTTACAGTTTTAGAAATAAACTGAGAAGGTTTACAATGCATGTGGTGTCCTTTATTTAACTTATTACAATTTAAGTGGAAGTTAGCATGATTTTTAGGACATGTACAGGTTCAATGTCAATGATAAAAGGTACCACATGGCTGGCCTTTGGAAAGTGTATAATGTTTCTGTCAAAGAGCAAATATTAGATTTGCTGTTCTGCAGACAATGGCTGCATCTTTGTACTGCAACAGATAATAAGAGGAAAATAAAAATTAATGGGGATTTTAACAGTATGAAGACTGCTGTGAAAGCCCATAAAGTCTAGTCTAGTCTTTGTAAGAATGGTGATGGCTTTGGTACTTTCATTTACTGTGTTTGTGAGCTTTTGTTTACTTGCTTGCTTCTGTTCCATAAAAATTCTGTAACTTTGGAGACTTTCTTTCTCTCCTAAATAAAGATTAGATAAAGATTGAAGATCATTTAGGACAGATGATTGTAAGAAACCAGTGTGTCTCTTTGCATTTAATTTACTCTCTCTCTCTATCTTCCAATTAATCTTCCTTCCATTTCTGTTCTTATTCACTGCTTCCCAGGACTCGTGTCAGTTGTCTTCTTTCTATGCTGAACATCTCCATTCTTGGTGAATTTTTCTGTCCTGTCCTTTCTTCTCCCTTTAGCTTGTGATCTCCTTGTGTTTCTCTCTTCCCTTTGTTATCTCTTGTGCTTTCCCCATCCCTTGCCTCCTCCACAAGCATTGAGGCTTTAATTGTTGAGAGGACATGTCCTGCTTAATTTACTTTGCATTTGTTTGAGTTATTAATGACCGTGAGCAGAGTTAGGTTGTTTCCTTTTCTTTCTTAGGCCAGTTAGAATGTACCTGTACTGTCCACCAATTTAAGTGTGAGAGCATTAGTTTCATCACTTCATGCTTTCCAGGATACAAGATTTATGGTACATCCTCAGTAACCTCAGTCATCATACAACAGGAAACATCTTCTTTTACAAGATCTTTTAGGCAGTATTGGAAAAAGCAAGAGAAATGAGTGTCATGGGCTCTCATTTTAGTCAAAGGGAGGAGGAAGTGCACCTCTGCTACAGTAACTATCAACCCTTTAGTGCTACAAACTATGCTGCTGGAAACTGGCAGTTTTTGTTTTAGGCCAAACTGATATAAAACCCCTCTGGATTCTCAAACTCATGTAAAATCTAGTAGATTTCCATAATTCTAGCTAGCTAACCTACCTAGATTGACTCTGAATGACACTTCCATTTAATGGCTTTCATAGGTTTCCTTTAAAGTATTAGCATGTTCCGTGAGTGTGGTGGTTTATTTACTGTTTTTGTTTTGTTTGTTTAACCAAAATGTCCATCTGTGCATCACGCTGCTCAGTTTTAAAGTTGTCCTGTTTGGTTTTACTGAGTTGATGTTAGAAAAACCTGTATCTAGGCTGTGTGAACCCTGCTATGCTGAATTGGAAAGAAATTGGGAAACTTGAGGCTGCAGTTTGGTTTAGTAGAGGAAGCAAAGAAGCCGTGAGGCAGCACTGGACATGGAGTTGACTTCACAGCCCTCAGTGAGGATGGCCACACAGCTGATTTTTTTGACCTCTTCCCACATAATCTGAGTGCAAGAAGAACAGTTGTTGAAAGGAAGCCGGAGAAAGTAGCTGAAGAGAGAGAAGGCACTGTCCTTTTTTTTTTTTTTTTCCAATTGTGCAGCTACTCAGCATGAGGCTGAAGCTAGTGAATGTAATGGGCTTTGGCATTTTGCAGCTGATTTTAAGAGGGATTTAGGTTTGAACTTAGCATTTTGCACTATACTATTCACATGACTGTATCTGGATTTTTTCCATCTGTGAAAAAGACATCAACTTCTTATTCAAAACAACTGATCTTTAGGGTATGTAGCTGACAGAATAAGTGGGAAAAGTATTTCTAAAAAACATAAGTTGAACCACTTTGACAGAGTTGTATCATTTTCTGCTACCAAAGTCTTTGAGCTGCTGTGAAATTGAATGGCAATACATAATTGACTTTACTTCCCAGTTAAATGTGAGAATGGAGTATTTCTTTTTTTTTTTTGCATTTGTCATGTTTTCATTTACCCATTGGGGGAAAGAAAAACAATTGGCATTTCATTTTACTTGTAATTTATAATATGAATCATAAGCTATCTTGTAACTTCTTAATTTTTTGGGAAATTTGATTCTCCCTTCAGCATCTACTAGATCTTTAGAATAAAAATCTGTATTTTAGGGAGATAGTTAATTTGGCTTCCCATTTTTTTGGCTTCCCACTTGAATTAGAACTTTTCGGTCTCATGGTTTTGCAGAAGTGACCTGTACTGTTCTGGTATTCATTGTGCACTTCTAATGTGGTTGTAGAAGTTGTCAGACATTTACTTTTCTCAATATAGAATTTCAAGTTAATTGGGAAGATTTTTGGGAAATGGTCCATTCTTTCTTCCTAATTTTTCAGTCCTAGGTTTTTCTAGACACAGTATGATCAAATTTTGTTTTGCTACACAGAAGAATACTAATTCTTACATTAGATTGGAGAGATGATCGACCATTTAATGCAATAAAGGCAAAAATGGAAGAAAGGTGGACATTATTCTATGGAGTACTTCTTGGCACTTTATTCTCATCTGCTGATGCAGAGCACAATCATATTGAAAAATCTGAATCTTTATGAAATTTAGATTTTAAAGTAAACTAAATCATGAAACCAAGTGCTATTTGAGTGACTGTTTTTCATTGTCTGTTGACTAGGAATAGGCGTATTAACTAGTTAAGTCATTCTACTGCTTTAACTGTGTAAAACTATCTGTTAATAAAATAAAATAAAACAAATGTCATCCCAACCCTGAAGGGATCAAAATAAATCAGCCTTTCTGCTTAAAAGCCAACACCACCTCCCTTATCAGCGAAGTTGAAAAATAGATCAGTTATCTGTAGAAATCTAGTAGGATTTCCTTGCCCACATAGGTTTACTTGTCCAGAATTTCACACATAAAACCAAACCTCCAGCTATATCATAGAGAAAAATTAGGATGAGGTGTGGTCTGATAGGGACCAGGCACCCCCTAAATGCCATCTAACCTGTCTTTATTCCTGTGTGCTGTTGGTGCACACTATCATTGTGCTTCTGCAGAAATAAAGGCAGTTATTTTGCCTCTAAGAATGGGCACTACTTGGATCAAGTGGTCCTTTTGGTTTGTGTGATGTATTTCCACACAGAGCTGTCACCTGGAGTTACTAGCTCCAGTATAAAGAAGTTCCTCAGGTAACCTCAAGCATTCCCAGAATAATCCATTTAGTATTAGAGGTGGAGAAAGGATCATCACTGTGGAGGATCAGAAGGGAGTTTCCAGAGCTCAAGAGGCCATGGAGCATGTCTCTCTTGTACTACGAGTTACTAACCTAAGCTGCTGTTGGTTTGTGGTGTAGGATTTTTTTTTTTTAAACACATGACCCATAGTCAATGAATGTTAAAATATGGTATCAGTCCTGTTTATTTCATGTATGCTTGTAGTTTCATTGTCACAAACATATCTATTGCAATCCAGGTAAGATGCACAAAACTGTATCATTACCTCCACCATGGATTCTTGCATAAAACAGCTCCAGTTGTCATTCCTGCAAATAGCCATTTTGAAGGAAAATTATTTTGTTTCCCGTGTAGTTACAAGAACAAATTCGAAGAAGGAGCTGTATGTGATGAATGTAACCCTGCTACATTTTTAAGGAAAACTGTTGTTCAGTAATTATAGATATTATTAGTTATAATTTAGGGGCTACATTATCATTTGTCTAGTTGAGATGGATGTCCCTTTCCAAATCACAGCTGGGAGCAAAGATCACAACTTTATTAGACATCCATACTATATATCTTCAAAAGAGGCACAAAATGTGAGGTCAATAAACTGTAATCTCACTTGAAGCAATTCTGGATCACTTCCTCTAATTTTGTATTTAAAAATACATTGACCTTAATTCTGTTGACAATAGAGCAAATGCACCTGTAAGCTTTCACCCAAGGAAGCTGCTGTCAGGGCTAGGATGATGTGCTGGTTCTGTCTAGGCAAAACTTAAACTTATTTTACTTGCTCAAGGGGTTTTTCTCAAGTTAGGGAAAACTGAAAATATGAGCAATACTGGGCCTTGGAGGATGTAGTTTAGCTGTGGAATTCCTATTGATGCTAATGATGATCAGGACAAAACATGTACTTTTCCCTATGCCATAATATGGAACTCTAGTTCAACTGGTACTTAAATATTTAATTAAGGGCATGTAACGAGTTTTCCTGGGCTCAAGAGGAATTCTTATGTATGCATAAGTTCTTGCTTTTTTAATGTTAAGAAGTGGAGCACACAAAGAATTAAAAAAATTTTTGTTAAAGCTGAAGATATTTTTAAGAGTCTGCAGTTACTATTTGCTTCTCTGAAACCCTAAATGGGTGTCTTCTTTCTGCTTAATTCTTTGAAAAATGTAAATGTTAAAAATTAAATCATAGATCCAAATTTTCTGGTTATTACAGTCAATTTCCTTGCAGACATCCTTAGTAGGGAACCTTAGTTTCCTTATTATCAATGAATTATATAGTTAAAAAACTATTATTTAAATCTTATGCCAATATTTCAATGTTCTTTTGCTTTTCTCTTTTTCTCTTTCTTTTCCTCTAAGCCCCTTCTTTGTTCTGTGGGTTTTCTTTTGTAACTCCTCCAGACTACAGCTTTGTTCCCCCTTCCTCCACTCCTTTCTGGTCAGGTACTGCTTTATTGCTTTTATATTTCTTCTAAATTTGGTTCTGTTGTTTCTGTGTGGAGCAAAGGAGGGAAGGGACGAATCTAATACTTCATTTCTTCTCCAACTCCAAAAAATGAGTTATCACATGTTATTCTTGGAGCGTAACAAAAATCAAACTCTTAAATTTTTGAATTATTATTGCTTATTACAATAAGCAGTTTGAATAGGTGTTTCAAAGCTCAGTAGTTGCAAGAGGTTCTATCAATGACCACTTGATCGTTAATTTGCTATGTAGTTGACATCTATGAGCTATGTATTTTTAATGTATTTGTTCAAATGCACAAACATGAAAATTTCACTAGGTAAATAATATATTCGTCCCATCCCTGCAGCAAACCATACTGCAGTAGCATCTTAGAATACAGTAGGTTTTTTTGTAGAGAATGCTTTCTTTAAATTCTGCATTAACATTGCTAATTAATTTTGCCCATCTGTTTTCTAAATATTGTTTTCTTTATTCTCATTTAACCATCTCTGGCTTTAATTGATGCAGTCATTTTAAACTAAGAGACTGCATAAAAATGCTAAAAGTTGTAGCAGTGGTAGCCTCAATTAGTGCATCAGTGCTGCTATGACTTGCTGTGATCTCTAAGATTAGCCTTCAAGGGGGTGAACTGCACGACTGGACAATATCAAGAATTTCACTAGTAGGAAGGTGAATGCCTTCGAGGAGCATAAGGAAGGAGCTACTAATGTGCACAATGCAGCATTTGCTCACATTACACTGGCCTACCTTTGTGTACAGGGGGTAGAGACATTGCTTAGGGTGTACAAGTCGGGATTGGGGCTGGTTTTTGTGCTAGAAAAAGGGAGGTGTCCAGAATGCAGAAATGCAGATTAGCCATCAAGATCTGAGTAGGCAATATCTTTTAAACCTGCCCCACAGAGGTCATCCAAGTTGCTTAGTGTTTTGAGATGGATTCTTAGGGCTTTCCATAGTTTCTTGAGGGAAAAAGGATGGAGATGGCAGCTCAGTAGTAGAATGGCTAGTGTGCTTACTTGTTCTGAGAGTGTCTGTGGTGACTGTCTCTTGATTCACACCAGGTATTTCAGTCTCCATGTCTTATACTGCTCTGTGATGCTTTTCCCCTTAGTTGTTCCCTGTTTTGGAGTCAGTTTCTTCCATTTCTGTCTCTTTACATATAGATTTTTCTGGGGCAGATACTTTTACTTCCTTTCAGTAACACAACACTGACTGAGAATCCAAGCTATAGGGCATTCTTCCAGTTGACAATTATTTTTATAAAGGGAGACATCTGTAGAAAAGGTTAGTAGAAAACCATTTTGGTGTAGCTTTTTACCCTGTACTCATGACACTCAGCTGGACTGTCTGAAGCAGTCATCTGATTTGAAACAGAGAACACAAAGGAGTTAAGTTTTAGCCCTTCGTTAAAGGTAAACACTGAGTTTCTGTCCTTTTGGGTGAGGATAGGAGATGACATCTTGCATTCAACTGCCCAGTACTTACTGAAACTGGTATCTGGTCCATGAAAACAAAATGCTGAAATGGCCTACAGTGATAGAACAGCAGTCAAGGCTCAGGGTTACTTTAAGCCTATCATACATTCACATATATTCCCATATGTGGTTTCCACAAATTAAAATGTGAAAAACTGCTTTATTGGAAAATTCTGCAGTAACTATAAGTAAAGATTCAATGTCTTACCTTTTGCAATATGCTAGGTAAAGTATTTCATTATATAAGCACAAAATATTAAAGGAAAATATTGATCTGTAATTCTTAATCAAGCTTGTCTGCCTGTTTGAGTAGGATTTCATATTCTGATTGATAAACTACATTGCTTCGTATGTTCTTAGTTAAACAGTCTTTTTAAAAATAACCAAAGAATGTGCTTACATTAAAAAGAACAAATACTTATTTAATGATATTACAAGTATTTTTTTTTTTTTTCAAAAATACCTTCAGGACTGCTTCAGTTCAGCTGATGTGGAAGTTGGTAGCAGAGAGGGAGTGTTAAGCTGACTGCTGAGCACTATTGGAGGTGCTGCCTGTGCCTGTATAATAGAACTGAGGTTTGGTGCAAGTAAATGTCCTGCTTCAAGGAGCATGGAAACTAATACACAAGAGCAACCCTTAGGGCACATGGCTGCAGATTTATGAGGAGGCCATACCACGAGGAGAGAGAAACAACTGCTCACAGCTTTAATAATAGAACCTTGACCTTTGTGGTATTTAAGCATGTGAGCTAGACCAGCCTGCTGTGGTCACGTGGAGCCTCTTTTGTTTGCACCCTAAATCCTTCATCAGCGGCTCAAACTAGTATTAAAATTCATTTGCAGCACATCTATCTCACTGTTAATGTCCAACATACTTTGTAAATCAAAGCTGACTATAGTTCCCTGTCATCATCATCTGTTTGCAGGAGGAGAGGCTAGATTAAGTAAAAGTGAATTTTTCTCATTTACACGTACTTTTTATTAACTTCATTCGGATTTCTCATTTTATTTCCAGTTAATTCCCTGAGTATCTCCCTCCCAATACACAAAGTTTGTTTATTATTGCTTTCTCAATAGTTTCTTTTCTAATTTATCACTTTCTATTTTCCCCCTTCTTTAGTTTCTCATTCACATTCATTCTCCTGTTGGGCCCTTTGTTTCCATCGATTTCTGCTGTTAATCCCATTCTCTCTCTCCTCATTCTCCCTGTAGATATCCTCTTTCTGTCCTTCACTCAGTGTTTCTTCTCTCCCCCAACTATACAGATGTCCTTTCCATGTGCTGTCTTTCCCCAAGTTTTATTTATCCTGGGACAGCGCTAATTGGGAATTCAGGGCTGATGGTCTCTACTCAAGTTGTTTTTGTGACTGTGTCACCAGAGAAATATGGTTAATGCTTTTTCCAAAATTAGCACTGTCATTTTCCTATATTCCATCACTCATCTGGCTTCCTTTTATATGTTTCCTATCATGAGCATCACTTTTATTTGAAAATATGAATGTTGGATTCTAAATTAATCTAAATTCTGCTACTTTCTGCCTCAAGACTTTTGAAGATATATGGTTTTGATTTCTCTTGCTTCTTTCTCCTTTTCCTCTCTGGCTTTACAACTTGAAAAAGAGTTAAAAGTCCTCCTTTCCCCCAGATGTGCCCCTCCTTCTTTCTCTATCCTAATTGTCCTTGGTATTTTCCATCTTTATTATTCTTCTGTGCATTGCTTCCCTCCTTAGTTCTTTTCTTATCTGTTTTCCCAAATTTGTTCATCTTTGCTTCCTGTAATCTTCTTCCTTGCCCCTTTATCTCCTTTCTAGAATTTGAAATTATACCCTGCTCCCTAGAATTACTTCTTTCATCCTGCAGTGGTTCTCCAAATCTGCCAGTGGTATTGCTGCACACCTGTGAATGGTTACTTACCTTACGATCAGTAACTGCTCCATTTTTTTTATTTCTCCAAAACAATTGCTGCCCATGATGTGCTCTTTCCTTGTAAAATTGATTACTGCAGTGCTGATAAGGTATAGGACGTTACATTTACATCAGGATCTAAACAAGTAGTGTTTACATCTGACTTGCTTAGAGGGGAAAAAAGTATGTCTGAACTTTAATGTACTTGATGTATCACCTAGATTTTTACAACATCAATACAGGCAATAAATTCAGAGGCTGATTCTGTTTTATATGGCATCCTTTACATAATTTCTCAAGTATCAGATAAGCATACTCTATATAAGCAATCAGGAATGTTGGACTAAACTTTAGTGACATGATATAAAAAAGGGGATAATCTGTTGTCAAAACAGTTTTTTAGGCATTCAATTTTTATGATATATCTAGTAATATTTTACACATACTATTTGTTGTTGTTTTAAAATAAGTTGCTTGTATTGTCTCCATAAGCTAACAATATTTGAACATATAATGATTTTCAGGTATTTAATATTATTATGTAAAAGCCTATGTATTTATGACCCTGTGGGGTCACAAGAAATCTTAAACACAAGCAGAGCTGAAACGATCAAGTTTCAACATTTGCCATGTTTTGTGTTCCTGATTTAAATTAAAGGCAACTAGCTATGAATTTTTAGAATTACATAGTTGGGGGCAAATAATGGTATTTCCTAATGAAGATTGGGCATTTCTAAGAAATCGGAAAGGGTGCTGAGAAAACAGATGATTCTATGTACATTATATCAAGTCATCCACGATGATCATGTGAATTCTTCTGAAATCTTTCCAGTAGGAAGCTTGCTTGTGCTGATGAACTCCTATCTACAGTGACTTAAAGGAAAACAGTGGCATTAATGAAAAAAAAAAAAATCTAAGAAATGTTTTGTCCGAATGATCCAAATACAAAATGCAGCAGAGAAGTAGATGTTCCTTCTAAACTGCTCAAGTCAAAGGCCTTTAACTTTAAAGTCAAAGTTAGGAGCTGTGCCCACTGTCCTCTCATTGCCCTCACCCTGGAAATGTTGAGGATTTCTTTTGCAAGTTTGGGCATTCTACATCAGGATTGAAAACATAATTTCTGGTAAAACTATTTGGAAGAAGGGATTGGTTTTTGAAATGAGGCTTTTTGAACCTTTGCTTTTTAAAAATATTTAACAGCCCTTTATTGCTTAAAATGTCAGGGCTTTACATTGGCAAAATTCTTCTATATATTGATGTGTCTTAAAATTTTAAAGTATTCATTTCACTGAATCCTAATTTTATAGAACAAATTCATTGGTGATTCACAGAATAAACTACTGAAAAGAGTAGATTTGCATCAGTCAATATTCATGCACATTGTGACAAATGATCCGTGGAAATTTCCTTTGGAAAGTTTGTACTTTTTTGCTCATGCTAATGTTAGCTTCCAATTTGAAGCGCATTAATATTTAACTTGGGAGTTGTTTTTGAAAGAACAGCACCTTATTCTGTTTGTTTTGCTTCATTAGAGGTCTAAAGTTAAATCAACTGTAAATGCTAATAATTCTTTTGGAAAGAAACTAGTGACCTGTAAAATATGTTGATGTATGTAACTGGCAGCAAGTTTTATTATGAAGCACAAGAATACAATAAGTGCAAATGTATTTAGCAGTTTCAGGGTGGGGGATGTTTTATTTAGTTTATTTATCTAGTTTGATTTTTTTCTAAGAATAAAGAGAACTATTCAAGAAAAAAATCCCCAAATCCCTTCAACTTGTACAGCATCCATCTGTGTTTAAATCTTGGTTTTTGTAGTGCGAATGTTTGCATAAAATGAATGCCAGTGTATGTTGTTGTGAAATCATTGTTTTATATTTTACGTTATTTTTATTTACATTAGTATGGTAGCCTTCAATTAACAAACTGTAATAATGTCACCGTCTGCTTCCTTTCAGTTCTAAGCCCGAAGGTGATAGGCATTGCCATAGCCAGGTATGACTTCTGTGCACGAGACATGAGAGAACTGTCCTTATTGAAAGGGGATGTTGTAAAAATTTATACAAAGATGAGTGCGAATGGCTGGTGGAGAGGTGAAGTAAATGGAAGGGTAAGACTATTTTTTTTTTTCTTTCCTGTGTCTCATTTCTGCCTTCCCTGACAGTGATTTTGTGAAACAAATAAGACATGTTCCTACACGATAAATCTTCTTTATATATTTGAATTCACAAGATGCAATGTGTTCTCATCTTTGTTTCATAGGAGCCAGACAGAACTCTTGCCAGGTAGCTTTCCCAGCATCTAAATTAATTGGTTATTTAATGTGACCTACCAGGCTGAACATTTGGGCAAGATTATAGGGTTGGAAAATAACCAGGATTAATAGTACCGCTACAATTGACCTTTCTTGAACTGTTTTGCACACGTATTTGGGGTCAAAAGCTCGGGTTCCTGGTGCTGTGGAACTCTCTTCAGCACTTTAACACAGAACAATTTCCCACAGCTTTCTGCCAGACCACAGTGCAATGGACTCGACGACCCTTTTTATAGGAGTCTGCTGCTTTGATCTCTAAAGATGTGGCTTACATGAAGTGGCATATTTAGCAGAGATTTTTATGAAGTCATTTTACGCTGCACTGAGATCTGCATGGAAGTGAAGTTTCGGTTTTGACCTATAGAGGGTTTATTGTTTCAATCTTAGTTTATTGCTTTTTAATGCAGATTAGTCAGAAGTATTTGAGGCTGCTGTTTCCATGTGTAAAGAGCTGAGATGCAGGGTCAGCGAATGTGAGGTGGAAGACAGCTGATTGTTCAGAAGCTGGAAATGATAGTTGCAAGTCCAGTTGAACTGAATGTCCACATTTACTACTTTATACAATTTGGAGAACTTTTTTTTTTGAGGTACATGAGCTTGGCTATGATCTTAAAATGAAGTGGACAATTAGACACGAAGAAATAAGGAAGCAGAAGAAATAGTGATAATCCTATATGCATTTTACATGTGGAGGAAGGTGAACAACTCATTCTAGTGCAGCTGCCCACGTTGTAAAAGATGCCCTGTTACATGCTAGTGTTCTTTCTGATAGCTTTCATAGCCTGGACTTGAGATCATAAACTCACCTCTAGAGATATTTTGGCAAGGTAGTCTAGAAGAAAATTTATGCCGTTATTCTTTCGAGTCATGCTCTAGGTTTGGTTTTCAGTGCTTTCATGAGTGTTAAATTGACTCTAAATATAAAGAAGTCTAAGTGAAAAAAACTAAAGCTAATAGATAAAATAATAAGAAATACATGACATTGCTTCGCTGTATGTCTTATATAATCCTTATTTGACACATCATTAATTTCAGAATGGAGGTAGATAGCATTATAACTTATGAAGTGTAACACACTGGACTCTGCTGTCCAGTTCTGTCATATGTAAAATTTGTTTTGATAGCAATAGAATTTAACTCCCTGTAAAGCAATCAAATCAGTCACTTTTTCCTCTGTAAGAGGATTCCCTGGACCTGACTGAAGACCGTTAGATGTTTAACTCTGCATTGAAAAAATAGCAGCATCCTGACTGTAGTAAAACTACTTCTGCTCTTGCCATTTTTCTGAATGCAAAAGTTTTTAAGGTTTTTTTCTGTGAAAAACTGGAGTAGAGGTTATTGGTCTCCAAATTGTTGTATCTGCAAGTTATTTTTTCATTAAGGGTACTTACCCTATCTGTGTCAGGTCAGTCAAGTTTATCTTTATTACCTTGTTAATATATTGACTGAACAGATCCATCCTTGTTTTGCCTAGTTCAGCCGTTTTAAAAAAACCTCTGTGCATCTCATGGATTTTGTTCTGCTTTTCCCCTTTTTAGGTGGGCTGGTTTCCATCAACTTATGTTGAAGAGGACGAATGAATTGAAAACTTTCCTCTGCTGACCAGCAGTTTCAGGGATTGTAAAAATTTAATATCATCAATGTTATTGGTCTTGATAAGTATTTAAACAGCAGCATCTTTGTCTGTCTGAACCTGCCAGTCTTAATGTTGGGATTTATACAGAAGTTTGGGCTGACAGATTATTACCTTACCCAGAACTGTGCAAGAAACAACCTGCCAGTTTGCTGTCACTGGGCATCAGTGCCAAGTCCAACCCTCACCTTCCCAAAAGATCTCTGGAAAACCAAGTTTCTTTGTTCCTTTTCATTTCACCTCATACTACACCATGAATACTAGCAATGGCTGAATATTTAATGCCTCTCTTCTATTAACATCTGTGATGGTACAAGGAGATGAAGGTTTATTATTCCTTATCATTGCATGCAGAAAGCAGATTTCAGTCATTCTGGTGGGCATAAAGTACGGTCAGTAGACTTATCTTGAGACATCAAACTGCTTTGCTTATCAGCTTACAAACCATTTTACACTCACAAAGGCATACTGAAGGAAGTATGTAGTAAACATGAGTAGCATTTATGCATATGTAATTAACTAACTACTACTTTGAGGTCCTGCCTAAGTCTTCTGACAATCTGTTTAAAGACATTTTATAAAGGTGTAATGATGCAGTATTGCTTTAAAAAACATCCTCAAAGTGGAATTGTGGGATCCTTTGTTATCTTAAACCTTTTTGTGAGGTTTTTTACTTTAGGCAGCTGACCATAAAAGTGCAAGTGAGGGTAGTCACGACAAGATGAGTTTTAAGATTTTTAGCATTAACATTTAATAAATATTGTAGACCTATTCTAAAGGAGAATGGACTCATGCAAGATGATGTCACTTCTCAAGAACAAAACTGTTTATCTTAACTTCTTGATTGATTCAGATGACCTTTGTATACTTCCAACTCAAAACTGTCTTTTCCTAGTTAGGCAGAGAGTTTCTATCTCCTTTTGTGAATGCAAATGGAGCTTGCAGACTTCTTTCTGCCATTTCCTTCCAGGTTCCCTGGGGTGTTAATGGCAGTTCAATGAGTGAGTGGTCTTGTTGCAGTGGTCTGAACGTCGCCTAGTTAAAATGTCTCTAGGTTAGCTAGCTTGAAAGATCAGTCCTTGTAAAGTGGTGTCCACCTCTTGGTGAGGTAGTCTTTTAATGGAGAGGCAGGAGTGTTTTAGTTATAAGCTGAAATAAATTTGGGTCATGTCTTCAGATGTGCAGGTTTGAATATTAAATAATGTCAAGTATGGATTGAAAACGTGAAAGAAAATCAAGCTCTTAAATGCATTTGATTTCTAGGATAATGTTGACCAATCCAAAGAGTTAATTTATCCTGTCCCACATCCTCTCTTTTGCTTTTCCCTGTCCTCTTTTCACATAGGCATGTTGCAATTAGTGTGCACAGACACTGCACAACTTAATGCTGCAGTTTTTTCCTAATCTACAAGCAATATAATATCCATTATTTGTCCACAGAGCAGAATCTGCTACTACATATTTCAGTGTCTTTCTGGCTTCTTTCTGGCCTCCTAGCCATCAAGAAGAATCAAGCACAACACACAGGATTCACAATAATCCACTTCATCTCTTCAACCATCTTACCCATCTGCTACACCCAGCACACACTGCTGTGTGACAAGGTGAAACAGAGGATCTTCTAGTTAGAAATCCTCTACTTGTGAGATTCAGCCTTGCAGATGAAATTCTGCCGATGCTCTAACTTTTCAAGGATTTACCTCAATTATGTAAACTGTGATTATGTTGAGTACATTACTTGATGGAACAATTGAGAGCATTTGTAAATATGTAGAATATGCATAAAAATTTTGTAAATTTTGTGTACAGCAGTGTAGACTAGAGTATACAGTCTTTGATCATGTTTTGCCGTGCAGTTTGATTGTCTGTTGTGAGCTTGATCCTATATTCCTTAAGCAGACAAGCTGATTCTTTCACAGTTTTACCTGCTTAAGGGGTAGAGGAATAGGCTCTAGGTCTGTGAAGTGTTTAGTGCTTTGCTGTCATATAGTTTTGAGAAGAGGCAGTTAGATTCAGTATGAGTTGAAAAATATTCAACAGCTTGGGTTTAGAATAATTTTGAATAGTCTCTCCATCCTAAAATTGCTGTAAAGCTTTTAAGCGATTCCTGAGTCCAGTAGTCACCCTTTGAGAAGAATAAAAGCCATAGGTGAACTTTACTTTTGTAGTATTAATCTACATATCATAGTCTGTGTTTAATGCCCTGTATTGATTGAGTTAATGCTGCATCTTAAACTATATTTTGAGTACCAAAGACTTCCTAAATATTCTGGAGTGTCTCTTTCATGTGCTGCTTTTGCCTGTATGGAGGTTTTGTTGTCATGCATTAATGGAGTTACAGTACTTTAATTTGTACTATTTTGTAAATATGTTAAATATAATAAACAGATTAATTTTTTTTGTTTAATGGTGTCAAAATGTGTAGTTGGCTAATATGAAGGTTATGCTTCGTTTATCTCACTGCCTTCTCATTGTGAGAAGTTGATAATGTTCTGGTTTTGTTTCCCAGATTTATATAATCCTTATTTAGCTGTAAAACTGAGCTGTCAATGTAAACAGGATGGTATAGCTTTCCTTGAGAGCTTTTTATTGTCAGGATAATTTGCCTTGTGCCCCTGTGCCACATCCAGGAAGGTGGTGTTTTGTTTTATTTTTGTTTGTTTGTTTTGTTTTGTAGGTTTTAAAAATTTTATTACTTATTTTTTTTTAGCTATAGAGTACACTGTGGAATCAATCATATACTATGGATTTTTGTCAAAGATACTTGTAGGTTTTTTTGACTGAAAAGAAGTGGTTCATAAGACGTTTTATGTATCATTTTTCAGAGCAATGTCTTTTTTCTTTCACCTTTTTTCTCCCTCTGTCATATGTAGATTAACATACAAATTCAGGCTGAATTGAGCTTGTTTGAAAATGCAGTCTGTCTAATTTCATGGGCTACTTGATAACCTTTTCATGATGTAACCCATTCATGCATTTTTTACAATGTAACATTCATTATTAATAGGTTTATAAAATAATTTCTGGACAGGTGAATTAATTCAGCAAGGTCAGTGATGATTCAATTGCAATGTTGTTTTTTTATGTCCCTTCTATTTTTCAGTAACAGAGATTTTCTTGTGGAACTGCCCTTCTAACAGATAATTATTAAACTTAATGAGGCATTTACACGTCTCTGCAGATGGAAGGCATAATTTTCATGTCACCCATGAACATATCACATAACTTAGAGTCACACCTAATGCAGGATGCAAAAATGTGTCTCAATTAAATTCTCTTGTTAACAATATCACTCTTGGTCACAGACGTTCTCCTTTCCCTTATAAGCAAGAAGAGATGTGTGTCCTCTGATGGGTGAGAAATTGAAAAAGCACTGTAATTAGGGCATAAGAACCACTTGTGACTGTGTTCTGAATAATTTTTCCAGTTGTAAGGCTTAGAAGCTTATTTGAAAATCTCAGCTTGAAAAAAAATCCGTCTTGAACAATGAAAAATGATGCCAACCAGGATTCCTTTCCCCTTTGCCTCACAGGCAAATTTGAGATGCTCTGTGAAGGAGAAGGACAATTCTCAAGGTTTTAGCAGTTTATAAAGGTGAAGACAGAGGTGCTGTCTAAAGTGGTGCTTGTTTATACCAAATGCCCAGCCTCAGATGCAGGCTTTGCTCCACTGACTTAGATGCTCAGTGCAAAAATATTTGTTTCTGTTAAATCTGGTCTCTTACCTAGAAATTGGGCTACTGAGAGCCTTACATTACTATTTTGTCTGAAATTCAAGTTGTTCTGTCCAGAGCACTGCTTATTTCATTTGAGTGACAGAGGAAGCACTCCCTCCCTCTCCATTTCGTTGCTGAGCATGGCATTATATGACATGGAGTATTTCTTTGGTTAGTTTGGGTCATCTGTTTTGTGTCACCTCACAACTTCTGTTCACGGAGGGCATGGCACAGAGTAAGAAACAGAGAAAGCCTGGATTCTCTGCAACGCTGTTCAGCAACAGCTAAACCCTCAGCAAGTTGTCAGCGCTGGTTTTGTCACAGATGTGGAAACCCAAGACTGTAAGAGCTGGAATGATGAAACTCAGCACCATCTTGGGCAGAGCCAGTAGAGGAGGCGTAAAGGGAAAGCGACAGGTGGAGATGCTGCGTGTATGTGTGATGCGTGGTCCTGTGGCAAGCTGCTTCTTGAGGTGTGCTGTGGAATTTTGACTCTTTCCTCCATGTCCACTAAGTGGAGGAAGGGTAGTTTTGAGTCATTTAACTTGATAAAGCTGTGAGATGAGATGTTAATGATACCCACTTTTTCACAAAATACTGAAATTTATGCTGCATGTATAATTAGCTAATAGAAATATAGAAAGGATTAAGCATCAGAAATTGAGTGTGGAAGGGTGATTCATTGCATTATCATAGCAACTTCCTTTTGAAGAACAAAGAGTCGTTTGTTTTTATAGCAAATGAGATTTGGGTTTCTAATTTAATTTTATAATTCTTGATCTGCTGTAGAGTATTCTGCCCATTCATTATAAGGATCTCTGCTGCTTACATGACTGTGAAGTTAGATTTCGTTTAATAACCCTACTGAAATGTTTGAATTATTGGTGATTTTTTTCCTGGGTTATGATTTTCTACCTGATAACGTGCTTTTTGGAAAATATGTGAGTTCATTTTAAAATGTTGCAGTTTGACCTTAAGTAAACTCATAGTTACAACAAATGGCAGGTTCAGAGGTGGCTGTTTGCCAAGGGGCATGAGCCTAGTTTACTTCTTTCAGAACTGGTTTTTTTATATTAATAGCGTAACATATGGCTTTAGGAAGAATCGAAATAGAGAAGATCAGAAAACAAGTAAAAAGCTGATACCACACTATATGTAGTAGAAACAAACTGGTGTTGATAAATTTTCTAAATGATATCCCAAAATATTAAATGTCTGTTGATAGCATTGAATTGGAAGTAGAAATTCTCTGATGTTTCTGTATGGGAAAACATTTGCTAATGTGGTCCTAATTAAGGACCCTTGCACTTGGTTCCAATCTTACCAGATAACTCTCCAAATCTGTCTTCAATTAGCTGTCTTTTTTTCCCAAAGCAATTAAAAGGTTTCCTCAAGGAGTTGCAGTACTATTAGGATTATAATTCTTACTCATGCATAAGGCTAATGAACATATGTGTAATTGAAGAAACATTTTTCTGGTAGTTTTACAATCAATGTCCCTGTAGCTTGTAGCTTTTACTAATGTGGAATGTGCCAGGAGATCCCCACTTTACTAAGTTACCATGTGATATACAAAGATCTCTCCTAACTTTTCTCCCTTCTCTGTTATAAAATACAGCTGAGGTGTGGTACAAGTCAACCTGTCCAATCTTGCAAGTATTTAAGTCACTGTAGGTTTTTCAGATGTGGTTAGCTAAATGTTTGTCAGGAATAGTTATATATAGTTAAAGATGTCCAAGATCCATACCACATGTTCTTTTGGGAGAAGTACCTGTCTGTAATTGCCTTTCAGCTGTGCAATGCTTCAGTCAACTGCTGGTGTTTACCAAAATATCATAGAAATGTTATCCCAATATGTAAAGGAAAAGATATATGAAAGGTAATAAGGTGAATGTCCAACATAGAGCTAGCAGGCTGTTAAATATGCACAGAGTTTGAAAGTTTATGAATTGAAACAGTTTGTTCAGGAGATGCAATTTAGCTCGTAGTGTAAAAATGCTGTAGACCCATAGTCTTTAAGACTAGGTTCACAGGGAGAGGCATGAGCTAAAGAGCATTATTGCAAGTTTACAAGTTTATTTTTGATAGAATACGCTGTTCCCACAACATAGTAGGGTTGTCAAAATCAAAACTTTTCTTAAATATGCATTAATTTCGGGGAAGGTTAACAAGGAAGGCAGCTCAGGTACCATGTCGTTCTACTCAGCTCTGAACCAATGTCAAATGGAAGATGTGAGGAAGATATGATTTTGCTTCAATCATCCTTCCCTCAAATCATCATAGACTTCATTTTTATAGAAGAAACCCTGTTTGTTCAGTTCTTGGACAGAATTTGCAAAGGTACTATAATCTTGAAATCTGTCCATAAAAGAGAGAGCATGGCAAACAAACAATCAGTTTGACTCTACTCTTTTATAAAGTCAAATGATTGGATACTAGTGCTAAGACTAATTCTATCTGGTTTCTGAAGGTGTCTTTTTCTCTTTTGACCTTTTCGAGATAAATAACAGTGTTAGCTCTTGGCATGACATTCTTTCTCTCTGTTCTAAATATGCATAAAGAGATACATGTTTGTTTTACATGCAGCTGAATTTAGACTCAATTTTTGGATTGTGATTAGTATTTTTTACTTAAAAGTGAAATGAATCAACAGGCACAGAAAACAGAAATTTTATTTGTAGTCCAAATAAAATGCATTTGGTCACTAAGAACTAATAAACATAGGGATTTTCTGACTCTTCATTAGGAATGCACTGTGAAGAGTTTTATTTGAATGTCACTGCATGAGCAGTTCTAATTACTAATAGAATTCATCAAACAATCTAGTAGTGTAGTGACATTAAGTAATAATTAATAGACCATGTGATATGTGGCTGCATGAAGTGACAATGATTAACCTGTGATACAGCAGGATGTGCCCAGAGAACAACTGGCATACAATGTGACATTGTTTGTTCTTCCTGGTGTCATTGGAGTTTGGACAGTCTCCACTCACAAAATAACCGTGGGTTCAAAATCCAGAAATTGTTAATGTGAGTGGTGTTTGGAGCATATACATGTTCTGCTGCACTTCAGCCTGAGTTTGATGTGACTGCTTATTTTGGAGCTGATATGGATGGGTCCTTGTGTGGCTCCACCCTGCCTGCAAAGACTTGGCAAAATGTCAGGATTTGCTCCACTGTTAGATTAATTTTGTAATAAGTTGTAAATCCTGTGCTATCTAGACACTGAAGTTATAGCTATATCTGTGTGATAAGATTATGTGACCTAGTGTGTTCATCTGTGCATACAGAATATTCTTTGTCTTCTATGTGGTTAGCCAGTATTGAGAATCCTGCTGCTTCTAGGAGAAGAAATATGGGTGGAAAAACAAGTATTTCATTGGTGCAGCCACTATACTTACAAAGAGCATATAGATTTTTCCATTTTCCAGACCAAAAATCAGTTTTCTTTCCAGAGACAGACACTTCTGGCAAATCCTTTGTTTAAAAGCCCCACCCTTTCTTTTAATCTCATTTGTGACTTTTTTCACTGCCTGTATAGGACTTCCCTGGTTTCTTATACTTTTTTTGTATCCGTTGTTTCTCCCTCTCTCCTCTAATGACATGAACAAAAGAACACTTCAGTGTTCTCATACCTGTTTTAGGAAGCAGTACCAAGAGGCTTTTTGCCAACCTATGTTAAGTTTTCACATGGAGTGTACCTTGCCTTGGGCAGTGGTTTCTTATTACGCTTATGAGTGCAAGAAGCATTTAACTTTTTTTTTCCATATAATCAGTGTGAAAAATGCTTAATAAAGCACTAACTTTAACTTGTTGAAGTGTAGATAATAAAGCAGCTCTCAGAATGCTTTCCAGCACAGTAACAAATGTGGTGCATATATATAAATATAAGAAACTTTATGCAATACAGGTAGTAGCAAATTCAGTGGCAAAACACACAGTCAAGTCTAATCAACATTTTCTCTGGGTTTTTTGAAAGCGAGCGTTTCTAGTATATTGTATTTTTCTTTTACTTCTTCTCAAAAGTTTTCATGTTCTATATTGCATGTTTTGATAAGAACAGAATTCAAAGTAGAATTACCATATCACTTACTCAATGGTGACTTTTTTAATGTAGGAGTTTATAGGACACTCTGGGTTTGGCTTCTTGTCAGGCTTCGATGAAGTTTGTAGTAAGAGGGAAGTGAAAACTCATTTTAACAACATTCTGTCGAGTAATGGAACTTTTCAGAGGTGTTATATTATTTCAGAATATTTTGTATAGTTCTAATTAAATGATGCATTGTGATCATACAAAAAAATAGGTTGTTATAAGAGGGGGAAAATTTTAAACTGAAATATCCTTTAAATGTATCTGATTACTTTCAAGATTGGAATTCACTATTACACTTTCTAGCATAACACTGGAATCATATTTTCTTTTAAGCTTCTGAGATGAAAAAATTGTCTGAAGCAGAGACCATGGAGGATGTAGAATATAGCCAACAACCTCAGAAGAAGGTCAAGCTTGACCAGAACAGATAAGTTCAGCTGTAACTGTGGATCTTTCATTCTCAAAAAGACATTGACTGGTACAAACTGAAGCCATATGATTCAGTCAGGATATCTGCTCTTGAGAATTATTCAGCTGAATGAGTTTTAGCAGTGATGGTGCCTGAGGCCATGTCTTAGAGTTAAGTCATAGTTCTCTGGTAATCACATAAAATAACTGTCCAGAAAATTATATTCCAGCTGTATCTCAACCAAACTGATCTTCAGTGCATAGGGAGGACCGTGTCAGCATCTCTGTATCACGTGCATGAAAGACATAACCCCAAAGTTGCACAGAGACCTCAACCTCAATTACTGCAGTGGGAGGTAAGCATTCCTAACCCTGAGCCTAAAAGCTACAGTAATCCTAGTGTCAGAAGTAAAAGGTCAAGATCTATTGCTTTTACCCAGCTCTGTTGTCCATTAATGGAAATGCTTTGAGAACAACTTTTTGGAAGTTGGATACCTGATTTTTTTTTTTTTTTACAAAACTCTCTGGGATGAAGAATCTGCTGAAAAAAAGTTTGAAAAGCATTAATTGTGACTGCCTCCTCACGGTGTACTATTACTTGCTTGGAGTTTCTGACTCCAACAGTAAATGCAGAAGAAACCCAAGTATTTTCACATTTCTTCAATTCAGTTACAACTTATTCAAAGAGCAGCAAAGCCCTATTAGCTGAAAAGGTACTGCTCTGTTTCTCTGTTCTTGAATTCTTGAAACTGAGAATCAGTTTTATTAAGCATGTTAGTATCATTAATTTAAAAATTCAACCCTCCACCTACCTACTTTCATAGTAATAAAAGATGGTCAACAACTGTCCTGTGTGTAACAGTCAGAAGGTTTAAACTAAGCTTACACCTCAGTCCAGACATACTAAAACCATAAACATGCAGTTAACAGTACCAAAGAGCTGTAGATCTACTGTAGAAATGTAATGCACTAACCAGGTGAACAGAGGTTAGAAACTGGACAGTTGAAGTCTATGGATGCTCGGGCAATTTTAGTGACTTGAATGGCACCAGGATGACTGATACTGCTGTTACAGTAGTCTCAGACAAGGCAATGTTTGCTTTTAAAGACACTAAATTTTGCTGGGAAGTTGCAATTTATGGGTATTGCAGACAAGGATTTTAAGTCAACAAGAATTCTAAGATGTTCTGTCTAAATCCCATATAGAAAAAGTTATAAACTCTCCAGGATAATGGTTGTGATGAAGATCCACTTGCACTGACTGGTTCCTTCCTCTAAGTATGGACAGAAATGCTCAAGGGCAGACTATTATTCTTTCTATGGCAGAGAACTTTTGACTAGTGATGCTCCATGGAGTGTCTTGGACCAGTGAGAGCTTGTTGGTTAGTAGTTAGATAAGTGTTTTCATGTTTTTAGAATTCTGCATGTACCTGAGAATTTCTAGTAGGTATACAGAAAGGATAACACAGCAGAAAGCTGTCTGAATGGTAAATGATCATGTTTATCAAATTTCTTTTATTTTCCTCTTATTTCCCTTTCCCTAATCTTCCTCTTAGGAGCTGTTGGAAAGCTTGTTGTCTTTTGTGTTTTTTATATTGTAAGATTTGCAAAGTTTCTTACCTCACAAAGAACATGGCTTAGTGGTTCCTATGTGCTGTACGAACTTCTGATGTGTTTAACTCGCTTCCTCTGGGGAATGCAGATATGCTATACTGCAGTCATGACTGTTTACTTTCAGTATTCACAGTAACTATGAATTCCTTGTAAATAGTCAGTACTTTTCCCTGGTATTACATACAAATCAATAGTCTTTTTGCAGCTGAGCAGATCATGTAATTTCTAATATAACTAAACAAGCAGCGGCATGAAGATATTATCGCCTAAAAACAGGTGCTAGAACAAAACAAATGGTTTTATTGATTCTCCTAGGTTTAATTAAAATTTCAGAAAATTCCCACCCTGTCACTTCCTTTGGTCTCAGGAGTCATTGATACAGTGTAGGCATAGTTTCCTTATTAGTTTCTGGTACTTTAAGAACAGGTAACATTATGCTTATACTTAATGATATATTTTGCAATGTTTATACATGAGAAAAATAGATCCTTGTAATCAAGACATCACTGTCCCAAAGGCTTTTTCTCTTTTAAAGTCTCCCTCTGCATAATAGTGTTGGAAATGGATTGATTTAGATATTTGGAGAACTTATTGCTGAAGAAAAGCATAGTATTTGTGTGGGTTGGAGTGAGGACTCTGTGTGTGCAAGAAAAATTATGTCTGTGAGTACCAGTGATGAAGCTATGGGTCTGAATGACAGAGTATTTTAAAGATTGGTTAGAATACAAAGAGATATTTTAAATTCACCTTTAGGAAAACACCTAAGTTTCCAACTATGGCAAAACAGGTAACAGTTGATGTGTAAGGTGATGCGTAAGTCAGTGGGTTTTGAAGAGCTGCTCTAATTGTATTTCCATCACCCATTTGCCCTGCAGCTGGCACAAGGGTCTTCTGACTTGTTTAGCAATGGTTAGTGGCTTGTGTAGAAAGAACAATCCCAAAGTCTGGATTGCCCAGTACTGCAGATAGGTGAGCAAAGTCCACTCATGATTTGGATCCATTTTTCCTCAAGGGGAGACAAAAACTACAACCAGTGCATTTGAGTGTAGGAAATTAGACACTACTCTCTTATAAATGTGTGCTGGAAGATGTTTGTCTGTTAACTTGTTTTGCTTAGTGCAGTCCTATAGAGACAGGATTCAGGAGAACCTTTTGATCAATATTCTAATCATAGCTGTGGTGGAAAAATTGCTAGCTGGAGAGGCAGAGATTGCTGCTAGGGCTGAGGAAAGGAAAGATCAGTTCAGGGGCAAGCTGCAGGGTACAGCCTAAACTTATAATAGAAAGAAAGAGACATTTTAAAAGAATGGCATATAATTCTAGCACACAATGTCCCTGTAAGAAATACAAGTCAAGTGCACCAATAAATGAAGGAGGAAAATGCCACAGAAGGCAGTAAATCAAAAAGTAATTGATTGGAATATTTAGAGAGTTTAATTTCAATTACTGGAAGTGAGACAGTGGCATACTGCAAATGTCTGAGGTTTGGAAGGAGAGACTTGGAGTACTTACTGTTCAAACCTCTTCTTTACTTCCCAGAAAGGGTGTGCTGGAGGAGCACAGCAGGTGACCCTGAGGGACGTAGCCTTATTCCTCATTTTGGTGCAGTGTATATAGCTTATGTTTGCAATAGTTTGACAGGTTAAAATTAGTTTAAAACTGAAGCATTAGGCCATTAAGCATTAGATTTGGTGGGAATGGAAAAACTCTAGGAGCATGGCTGTTCTCTGGTTAGCACTGAAGCTCTTGGGCACTGAGGGCACTCCAAGTCTCAAAGCACTGTAACTACCATTTCCATTTGCTTTTGTGGCTTGTACTGTACTGAATGCTTGTTAGAACTAAAGCAATGGCAGTCAAACTACTGATAATTTCAGTGAAGTTACACACTCCTGTCATCTTTCCTACATTTTTCACTAATAATTTCAGCTTTGATTTCAGTTATATTTTAACATTTTCCATTGAAATGGCAATTATTCCTTGTCAGAACCCAGCCATTACTCTTGTCAAAAAGACATATGATGCATTAGCTTAAGGGCAATTGCTAATAACTACAGAGGTGACATTTGGTTACATAGGATGGGCAAGTCTACATATATCTTCGTCAAGTGGTAAGAGTTTGCATGTCCTGTAGTTTGCACTATATGGGAATGCTGCTGAACTAATCATGCAAAACCAAATCAAATTTCAGTTTGGCTTTGATATGATTTTGCTATAATTAACATCTGCTCTCTCCTGGTTTTATTGAAGACTTTTTTGTTGGTTTATTATAACTGACTGAAATAAGCTTGCTGAAGAGGGGTGGAAGGGAGAACATTTTGTTGCCATGTAGTCTCCTTAAACATTTGTGATGACAGAGCTTTCTGATTACTGGGAGGCAGGGACCAAATGATGTTTTCTTGCACCATTTCAGCTTGTGCAAGATATCCTTTGCTTTTTTCAACCCTGCTGTCCTTCCTGCTTATGTTATGCTTGCTTTCACTTGTTACCTCTCAAGAATGATTTAGAACATGATAAAACATCCTTTGTTTTGTTTTATTGCTGCTGGACCCGGAGGCCAGATTTTGGATGCATTTGGGAATTCCACATCATTTCTGCGTCTTTGGAGCTTTGAAAATCCAGTTCCACTAATGCAGCTGAAAGAGGCTCTGGTGTTTTCTCTGTTATAACAAGAAGAGTGGGAGTTACAGTCAGCTGTGCAGGGGGAGGGGAATAAACTACTGTAATGGTATGATGCAGATGTATTTTATTTTCCTATTAAGAGAAAAATTATTATGGCAAATAATATTATTTATTTATTTATTTATTTAATATTGAAGTATGCAGTGTTCCTCCTGTCTTAACATCTGGCAGGCCTCCATTTTCTAATGGAGTTTGACCTGATACATTTTCTGGATAAAACTGTGGCTACATTGAAGTCAGTGACAGAACTCAGGAAAGTTCAAAAAAACATGCTAAATACAGATGCCTGTGTTTTGTAATTCTGTTTTCAGTGATTAATATACAGGCATTGTTACCCCTGTAAATTGCCTCTAATTATGTGCTTTTTTGCCCCCTTTACCCCTGAACAAGGAGAAGGCAAACAATGGATAATTTTACTTTGTGGGTCCTTTTTGTTTTCTGCCTGGTCTTACACAAGATTTCTATACTGGAATACCAGTCACCACAGGAGAGTGTTAAACATTGTGACACTTTAAGTCCAAGCCAGCAATGAACAATGTGAAAATTACCTGAGCAAGTTGTACCCATAACTTCCCTTTAAGGCTTCAGGGGACTTATATGCCCACTGCCCTCTCTGTTCTGAAGAGATCCTCTGCTTATCAGCTTGTGCCTTTCTGACTGAGAGGGTTGGATTTGCTAGTTTTTTGTGCATCTCCCTGTGCTGCTTGCAGGAAGCATGTCCCACACCCCTCTGGGTACTTACCGATGTACCTTCCTAATTCCTAGTAGTACCTGTCCAGACCATGCTGTCCTTTGGCAGTCTGTTGTCAGCACTCACCCAGGCTTACTGTGTGGGTGTAGTGCAGCACCATAGCTTGTCTCTTTACAGGGAGTTCAGGGTATGTACAGACCATTTCTCCTTCTCAAATCACATGATTACTGACCAGTTCCTGCAATCACTTGCCTTCTAAAAGCAGTGTTCCTTATTTATGCTTTTAGCTATCTAAGGCAATCTAACTAACTTGGCATCTAAATATTTAAAATGTCCCTTTTGGAGAGTAGCATCTTTCAACTGATAACCATAGTCCTTTGCTCATCTTTAACGCTATTTTCCAAGTAATCATCCATATGGAAAAGACTGGTCCTCAGATGTACACACTGAGAACCTCGTGGCAAAAAATCCCCATGGACAGCACTGTGGGTATACAGGATGATTTCTTCCCAGCTGTTACTGCAATGTTTCCACCAGCATGTTTCCACCTCAGATCACCTTCAATTTGCATCAAGAAAGCATATCCTTCATGAAGGAATACCACATGTGTGTCTTCTGCAACAAGACACACAAGTTGTGAAGACAAACTGGCTGCAAAATTCGCACAGATACCGAGTTCCTAGAAGTGCAAGTACATATAATTTCCTTCTTAATAAGATATGATTGCAACCAAGATAAGATTGCAACCAGAGCAATTAGAACAAACACCAGAACTCAAAGGCTGTGGCAGCTTTTTTGTCAGTATTAAGTAAGAACCTTTTTTTTTTTTTTTTTTAATGAACAGAAGCTGTAATTTATTGTAATGAGGCCATTTGAAAGCTGGGAGGCTGGCTTTCCAGCCAGTCCTTGCCCTCGGGGAGTTTTCCTGAACCTGTGACTGTTGTTTTCATCTGGGAACACTCATGTCCCCCTTTCAGGTTTATTCAGTCAGTGGTACATTAACGAGATGCAACTTTGTAGTTGCCATGTCTTGAAATCTATGATCATTAAAGCTTAATTAACAAACAAGCAGAAGTTCTTATTTGTTGCGGTTCTTCTTAAAATTGTTTGTCACTGGAATCTGTTTCACAAAGAGTGAAAACTCAGAGCTGGTCAGTGAGCAGCTGCACAGCCTTACAGTACCAGCAAGGAGATGAAGTGGAAATTGTAGGCTGGAAGAGGTGAAAGTGCAGGTTTGTAACAGAGTAGAAAAAAAATTTCCAGCAATGTTTTCTGGCTCTCTCTGAAGATAATGAGTGCAGTGATACCTTAACTGCAATGGAAACAGAAGCAGACCCCTAGAGAAGAGTGGTGGGATCCATAATGTAAACCCCCCTGCTAATAACTCTGTTAAATAGCTTTGGTGTTGACTACAGAAGTACTAGCTGCACACACTCTTGGCTGGAGAAAGAGTTGGGAAGATGTGAATATATGTGTGAACATCTGGTGTGGAAACTAATCAAATGCACAAATTATTTGTTGTTGATTGTTGTTCTCTATGCCAGTAAAGGAGAACAGGAGGTGAGTATCAAACCTCTTCAGGCAGTGCAGCAAATCCTCCTAAAAGGAAGAATCTTTTTCTTGCCTTGAGTTTCAAGTTATTTTTCTTGAAAATGAATCAATAGACCAACATTTTTAGGAAAAGAAAAAGCAGTTACTCTCCATAGAATGGGTGTTTCCCTTTTCCCCTCTGCCAGCCATGTACCCATGCTGTTCCTGTGTATATAGGCAAAACCACTCTGTTAGACACTTATTTCCTCATGTTGTCTGCTGCACTCATGTTCTGCTCTTGCAGCAGGAGTGGTTTTGTTCCTGTGGCAAAAATTCAAAGTAATATTTAACAATATAGAAGAACAACTGCAAATACCCTGGAAATTCTTATTTCAGATTAGATAGTTTTATAGTTTTGAGCAATATATCATCTGTTGTAGTGAACTACAAAACCCAATCAAAGCTCTGCATTAGGTGTGGTTTGACTTTACAATTCTTTGCCAGTTTGTCTTGTGAGAACATGATGCTGACACCACATCACATCTAATTAAATGAAATTTGTGTTGCATTGCTCAAGAGTCATTTTTTTATTTGCGTAAATTATACAGACATTACTATGCTTCTGCATGTCTGGGTGGTATTCAGGTGTTTGGTTCAGCAGAGTGTTATGTTCCTCATAGCCACAAGATGTCAGGCTGAGGAGCAGTGCTGGGGCTTAGAGTACCGTGCGTGAATCTGCGTGTCTGTATATATATGAGTAAAAATGATGATGATGGTAATGATTAAATCTTGGATTTTTAAAGGCAGCTAAAGAAAGAAGCCAGACAATCGGTTCTTTCTAAAGCCCAAAGACCTTGGTAGCCCCTTTACTTAGAATTATTTAAAACTCTCAGCCCTTCTTGTTTTGTGCTAAGACTTGATTAGGAAGAAAGTCTGCACAGTGCCGAGTTCTGTCGCTGAATGCAAGGATTTGGAGTTTGCCCTGTTGTTTTGAGTCAATGGCCCCAGTGACATCAGCTGGGAGTGGAGGTATATGAATAATGAGTCTGAAAATGCGACCAACATATGGTTCTACCCCCCACTTGCTCAGCACAGTTCTAAGAAGTTTAGAAAGTTCTAAGGTGTGTTAAAAACAAGATCTGTTTTTCTAGATTGTGCAGGGGCAGAGGGCAGGTGGCTGGTTGTTTGTTTTGGTGTTGTTGTTTTTGAGTTTTTGTAAGACCGGCTCCATAGCTCTTTTAATTTAGCAGAGAAACATTAAGCAGGCAGGACTCACTAATCAGGACCTGACCTGCTCTTGGGAGCAATGGTGTGCAGCAAAAAATTTTAATTAGGGACTGAACTAAAAATTGTTTACTTTTGTGAATGTTGCTTGTGATGTTTTTAAAAAGTATATCTGTTTCCCCCTTTGACTTGCTAATAACCATAATTTCTTCTGTCCACGTTACTGACTTTTTCACTAGCCCTCTATCCGTGTGTTTGCTCTCTCTACCTCCCTTCCCCTTGCCCTGGGCTGCTGGTTTGATCTCTGAGGTCCCTGGTTGACAGGGGATGGATGCAGTGGCTTCTCTGTACTGTACAGGCTCAGCCTCTGAGAGGGGCAGATTTGGTTGCACAGATGAGCACCCCTTTCTTTCTGTGTTTTAATTAATACGGGTAACTGGTCAAGGCACAGGCTCAGACTGACAGAGACATTGGTTCATAAAAATGTCACAGACCGTGGGTATACACTCAGATTTTGCACAAAATTTCATCTTGCACTTGTGCCATTGTGCCTTTATGTGCTGCAGCTGTCATTTTTGGTGGAAAAGAGTATTTGATGACTCTTATATTTAATATTTCCAAGGTACATTGCTTTTTTCTGCTGCAAAGGACCATATCAATAAAACAGATTCTGTTGATGAGGAATCGACGGTCTCTAAATCTTCTATACTAAGAAGCAGATAATGGGCAGAAAAACATCATCCTTAAGCTGTAAAAAAGTACTGAGGATAAGGTTGATTTAACTTGGAAAGTAATTTGCTAACGAGGAGGTGGGTAGTTACCTAAACACAGTTATTACCTGTGTTATGTTCCCATAGTGTACAAATACTTTCCTGTGTAGCAGAATAGAAATATTTGGAAAGCCCTTTAAGATTTTTGGTTAGCAAATACTATAAGCACATGAGCACGTATGTGTATCCAGCTACATAATTCCAGTGCATGTAAGTGTGTATTATTTACATAATGCACCTACAGTTAAGTTCCTCTTTAAAGACTGCCTTTGTCCTGCTTGTCAAAAGTCTATGCATGCCATTTCTTCCAGGTTTTGTCATTTTGCTCCTTTAACTTGAGCATTTTTGCAGACACTAGCTTTCCTAGCCCAGTGTGACAAGATTCAAGGATATGTCAGTTAAAAGTAATTGAGGATATGTGCTATATCTTGAACTGTGTCACATAGTTTGAAGACATCTATGTGGCAAAGAAGCTTTGAGACACAGATCATACAGGAAGAATGGTGAGAAAACTAAAAGGAGACACACTCAAATCTTCCTATGCTGGTAAAAGTACACACTGTGGATGGAATAGGAATTTTAAAGATGTGGGAGAGGGTCAGTCCCAATCTGATACAGAGTAGTGACTCAAATTGATGACTCATTACAACTTTCAGTGTAATTTATGAAATGGATGTAGGTCTTTGAGTTCTTTCGTAAATGAATATGTGTTTTTGTCACTGAGGATTTACATGTGGTACTAACTGGTGAAGTGAGAGGGAATTTGAGACTCTTGCTTCTCAAGCACTTTAGTAATTTTGGTTTATACTATTTCCTCAGTCTTCATTTAGTGTCAGTCGTGAAGCAGCTTGGGGGACACTGTGACCTCCAACACAGATCATTTGGTGTTGGCTCACAGTGTGTATGTCTGGGTACTGGTTTCCTAATAATACAGTAGCAAGCAAGATACAGAGAACATGAACAAAAGCAGCTCTTGATTTGAGTCATTTTATCTCAGGTCCATTCAGTTCACTTAGTTGTGGAGTCATGACAAATTGGGCCAGAAAGGAGAAGGTTTCGTATATCAGCCTGACAACCTGAAATATCATTATTTTCCTTGCGTTCTCCTGAACCCTTGCTGATTTTGTACTGCTGCATGTGTCTGTCTCTGTTCCTTGTTCTCAGTGGACACCAAAGACATGCTAGGAAGGCTTTTACCAAATTTTAAATGTTTCTATAAGAAAAATGATGCAGGTTTAACAGCATGTGCAGGTATTTGTAGAAAAGCAAATGTGTTTCCCTCTTGGCTGTTTAGTTGTCTGTAACAATAATGTCATAAATAAATAATGTTTCCATGAGGGAAAAGAGGAGATGTTTATCAGATAGAATATGTGCCAGTTAGGATAACTCTGAACAAAATGTTAACACGGATTAAACAGGAAAACATGCTGCTGGCAAACAAATTGTTGGTGAAAACAGCTTCAGCTAGGGAGTTCCTTTCTCTGTTGGATAGAAGTGGTGCCTGCCATACAGACCAGCTTCTAAAATTAAGACATTTGTCACCAGAACTGCTGGGTCTGTGGAAACATTCAAATGAGAATAATTTAAGTGCTGCAATAGAATAATGCACAATAAATAGTACATGGAACTGTACAAATGCTGCAGATTATAGTAGGATCAGAGAGATAATGCCTAAGGGATTACTTTTTCCTTTCCTGAAATTATTTTTCAATCTAATTTAAAACCTGAGTCTGTTTTGTGGAAATCAAGGTGAGGCTTTCCTTTGCATTTAGTGGATTCTGGAGCAGGTTGTTAACAAATGCAAAACTGGTCAGTCCTTGGAGAATGAATCCTGATTATCAACAGGATAGAAGCACTATTTACATTGAAGTTCTGTGTTTTCTCATACTGTTTTTTAAGTCTATTTGCTCCTTCTCTGAGGCCTGGTTTTGAGATGTGCAAGGCTAGCAGATGTGCAGATCTCCATTAGCAGCTGATCTAAGACTGCTGACTAATTGCCACACAGGAGTTACCACTCGGAAACTTAAGTCTGCAGAAATAATGACAAAGCCATGCCTGTTTTCATTTGTTTGTTTCTTTGGTTTTTGTGTTTTGTTTTTTAAAGTTGCAGAGGGCTGGATGACCAAGAGCATACAGCTCCCAAGTGATGCTGCCTCAGAGCAATCCTACCTTTTCTTAGCCATTTTAAGCCATCGAAGGAAAATAAAATTGGCATATAGATTAGGAAAACAAAAATAAACTAACGGGGACTTTGGTGTTATTAAAGTACATACTCTAAGTTCAGCAGTTGCTTACACTTCTTTTAAAATATGGTTGCCATTCTGAACTGACTTCTAATTTAGTCTTTGACATCTGTTACAGGAATTATACATTTGCTGTTTTTTGTCTCCCCCCTTAGAGACATTTTTTGCTTGAGAGTTGGCACATTTTTAATATCAGTAAATGGCCCTAATAATGTGAAAATGAAAAGCATGTAAGAATTCCTACTACAGAGTCAAACTGATTACTGTATGCTTATCTGGTTATTGTTTATTTATGTGCTTTGTCAGCCCACTGCACTTGGTTTAAAACACAGGAAAAATCTGGTGTTTAATAAAAAGTATGCTTATTGGTTAAACTGGTTTAAATATTTGAAAAACAGAAGAGAGAAAAAACTGGCAAGACTATGTTTGAAAGCATTAGAAGAAAATACAGAGACATTGGAGATAGCTGAATTATGAAGAAAGTAAGTACATTCAGTCGATCTCTTGGCTTGAGGGTAATCTCTGCCATATTACAATATACTGATTTATGGACTAATTAGTTGTACAAACCAAAAATATTTAAAGGAAATGTTTCTCTCAAGCAGCCAGCAAACCAACTAAACAATAGCAAAATGGATTTTGTGTATTAAAAAATTAAATTCAATATATATTTATGAGCCCATTCAAAATGTAGAGTCTTTTTGCTACCAGATTTCCAGTAAGCAGAAATATCTATGTATCAAAACCTAATTGTATCACTATCTAGGCATTTATAGAAGAAATTAAATGCCTAAGCTATAGGTATTTCAAGCCATAAAATGTTATATATTAATTTATAAAGTCATAATATTATTATTATGTGAACTTTAATTATTCAGTTAGGAGAAAATCAGACAAGGAGGGGGAAAAAACCCCGTAACAATCTCTTTATTTTGGAAGAGAATTTTAATGCTCTATTTTTTTTTCTGTATGCATGTCTTTTAATTTATCAGAGCATTAAAATGCTTCCAGTTAGTTTGTCTCATGTATAACATCCCTTCAAAAACAGTAGTTGTGGTTTCCTTCTGGCCTTGAACTGAGGTGCCAGAGAGAAAAACCCAAACCAGCAGAATCACATGTGTGATTTAAGTATCACAACATTGAAACTCCAATGTTTTGGGAGATGTAATGTAAAATAGACTTGGATGAGATAATCTGAAGTAAGTGAGTGGCAAATACATGTAGATGGAAGACTATTTAACTTCAGATTTATGTAATTTGGAGTAGAGAACTGTAGGTCTCAGTACTTATTGCTGTGGATGAGGTGTCAGAATTAATCGCACTTTCTGTAATTGACTTGGTAAGTCTCTCAACATCTTCAAGCTTCAGTCCCCATGAATAAAATAGAAATAGCATGCTTGCCTGCTTTGCAGAAGTGTCGTGAGGCCAACCTCAGTACAGTCTGGGACATACTCTGACACTGGATATTGTCAGTAAAAGAGAAAGCTGTCAGAAAATTGTTCACTGCTAAATCTACATAGTTTAGTCATCGTTCCTTACATCCTACGCAACAACAGAATTGTAAAAGTAGTTGTGACTCTATACCAGATCTGGGGAGGCAAAAGAGCACTGCCAGGACTAATTCATAGGTACCAATCCACCTACTTTTTGCCTGTGGGAGATCTCCAGAGCAAGTAATAAATATAATTTATGAGGACATAGAAAAAACTCTGACACGAGGGAAGAAAGCAAGCTGTAGTATAGCAAAAGAAAGCAGTATAATAAATGGAACTACCAGAGTGTTCTACATGCCAGTTCTCCCATTCTAACAAGCAAAACTAATTAGGGGTAAGAGCTGTTAACAAGACATGCATTGAAGAGTTAGTTTAGCCATCCAGGGCATAGTTCAGTCCCTTGTGGAACATGGTGACTGCAGATGCCAATAGAAGGCCTGGAGGGAAAATATTGTTTTCTGAACACATTTCGTTTTCTGTGTCCTCATAAGAATTACATGTAATGATTTTGGAGGTGTGTGGTGAAGAGCAGATGTAACTGCTGGCATTATGCAGGTCTTGGCAAACAAGTTTTTCCTGCACTGCACTTGCTCTGCTTTGGCCTGAGCAAGGTCTGTGATGTGTTGAGAAGCGTCTGCTTCATGCACACCTGGATGGCCAGACTAGTGCTGTGGAGTACACAGCTGGAGCCAAGGTCAAAGCAGAGGTGCTGTTGACAGGCCCAGGCTCTTCCTGCAGGTAGTGAGCAGGAGGTGAAATCCTCAAGTGAAGATTGTCTTGTCTGTGCAGGGCTCAAGTCTTGCAATTTCCAAATCAGAGATTACAATGCCAAATTCTGTGCCTACAGATTTATGAGAATGTATGTAATATCTAGACTGGCTTTTCCCCTGAGATCCTAGTATATTTTTAGCCTGGGGACAGCTTATTTTCTCTTTCTTTTCACTCTCCCAATGTTGGGTTTTCCCCAAATATTGTAAGTCTTGATAAAAGTGGATTTTTTTTCCCATTTTGCTTTATTTCCCTTTGGATTCCAATATGTGTCACATACACTTCTGTTTAGGACTGAGGTAAAATTTGTGTCTGACTGATAGTGAGAACAAAATTTTTAGTTCTACTTCATCTTGGTCTTGCTGGTCTATGTCTTCAGGAACCTTTAGTTTCTACACTGTGCAGTGGAAGACTTTGTTTTAATATTTGAATTTAATTTTCTGTGAATGATTTTAAGCTCTATTGGATGAGCAAATCTCAACTTACAAATGTGATTGGTACTGTTTTAGCTTATTGGTTTTTGGCATATATGCCAGCTTTGAGGTGGGCATGTATTTAGCAGGCCTGTTTTGCAGGAAGAATGTAATAGAGTTATTATGCATAAGGTCAGTAAAAGTAGCAAAAAGTAAACAATAAACTAAGTTATTTTAGTGCTTGAGGTCTAAATTTATTGGTCCAGTTTTGTAAACACATTAAATTCTCCAACCATTAAAATGACTAATATTAAGCTGTAGGAAATAATTTATGAGATATCATAATAGTTAAAAACATGATTGCCATCTTTAATTTATCATCCACTATATGCTATTAATTCTCATTAAAATGCCAGTATACAAATACTATCTTCTTTATGACCTTGGTGCTCATAACCCTTAATAAAGTGAAGAAAGAATGAAGTTAAGTAAGAATAGTGACTGTTCAGGCAAGGAGTACACTATTTAGGATACATCTGTCCTGCCTGTCACTTGTGAGGACAAATTCATTATAAAATGAGAAGATGTGAAGGAGTGTTCTCTAATTAGTAATATAGGTTATGCATAATAATATTATATCATATGTATAGTAATGCTATACATAATGGCAATTATAACCAAAGCTACTAAAAAGTTTTTTTATATTCTTGTAGTGTAACATTTTATTCATATTCAACGTGCTGTGGAGCTTGAGCATGTTGAACTTGTTCCTTGCCTTTGGTTTTTTGGGTTGTTTCAGGCAACTCCATTTACCTCTCTGGGTCACAGTTTCTTCATCTCTATTAAAAGATATCTGAAGTATCTGAATACTTATAGGCTGTAGAGAATAACAGTCTAGCCCTATTGTCCCGTCTTTGAGGGTTTTTGAAGTATCTCAGTAGTGATAAATGGAAGTGGTTTGACTTTGAAGGTCACAAGAATCTTGTAAGAATGACTTTGCCGTGTATTTTACTTAGAGTAAGCAAATACATTTTTTCATTCAGTGTGTTTACAGAATTCAGTCACAGAGACCCAAGCCTTTGAAGGAGATTTCTTGGTACTGTCAATTGCAAACAACTAATAAAGGCAGCAGTCAGTAATTTTGCATCTACAATTATTTGCAGGTGCAAAGCTAACCACATTCCCCATAGATGTACAAGGCTTGAAATGTTTTCATTTACATGTTCAGCTAACACTGAATACAGCTACTGAGAGTTGTGAAAGCATCAGCTAGATCAAGGCCACCTTAAAATCAGGGAACTTAGGATATGTGTTGCACAAGATGTCAAGAGTAAGGGCCTGAATGATCTGCATCTTGTGATGTGTTTTTGCTAATTGTGTGGAGTGGTGTTGCACTTCTGAATGCAGAGAATGCATTAAACTCAAAACAACTGATAGCCCAACCAGAAAAAATTATTAAAAAAAAAATCCATTCTTGCAATGGAGCTGAATCAGAAATCAGTGAATTTTTCCTTCTTTTTTAGATTTGCACTGATCTTTACAATACTTTTAAGAATCAGGCAGTTTCTATTTAGAATTCTGAGGCTTCCAGTTTAGGGAGATTTTGGCTTCAGCGCTGGGGTGTGTATATATACATATTCTAGTTTTTACACTTAGATATAGGAATTCTCAAGTCCATTTCATGCATTTCAATGCCCTCAATACTACTTTTTTTTTTTGAAGAGTGCTCTGCCATGAGCCTTGAACTGTAAAGGCTGCCAGTATATAGGATTGAACTGATGTAATTTGTGAGAGGTCATGTTAAGATGTGTAAATATTAGAATTAACTTACTAGTTATTTGTTCTCGGATGTCACAAATACCTGCACAGAGTAATCAAGTGAAAATTACATTTTGTGATAAACAGAAAATACTCATTCAAAACCAGTCTCATTTTCTCAAAACAAGCATAGCCCCAAAACCTACCTCTGACCTTCTTTTCCCAGAATACACTGTTGTTACTCCAGTTTCTCAACAGTGGCTTGCTTCTAGTACAAAAAGTGCATTTCCAGTGACAATAGTAGGCTTGACCATGTGTACAGCAACTCCATCGGGCAGCATCGTGTAAACAGCAGGTGTCTTACCAACCGTAAGTGGAATGTGCGCATCTGTAAACACAGATGCAAAGGTTTTGACGGAGGGGCGATGCCTGGGTGTGTCCCCGGGTGAGACGTGGTTGCCCCCGCTGACAGATGCAGGGCAAACGCCATCCTGTGGTGCTTTCTGTAAGCAGGCTGTCGCTGGTTCTGTGAGCGCTGTGGAACCCTGATTCAGTGAACTTCCACGGTGTGATCTTTATCCCGGTCCTACTCAGAGATGAGCATTAGCTAGCAATGTGTGCAGGAATTCAAGCCTGAAGCCTTTAAATCTGTTTAGATCTAGATTGCATAACATTAGTCTTCTCTGTACTCTTTGAGACTGTAAAATGTCTCAAGCAGGATTTCATTGTCTATATGTTTGTGTCTGTATAGATAATGATGTCCAGAAAAACAATAAAGGGAAACATATGCTTTGTACTGGAATTTTATTTATTGCATATGGTGGCAAAAATGGTGCCTCGGTGAACATATTGCACTGGTGATGAACTTTGATTTCATTAAATGAAATGCACCATATGGTGCAAAATGCTGCTGTTCCACTTGCTTTTTTTGCATAGACTTCCATCCTCTTCTTTCTGATACTGTATGAGGGTGGGAAAGGTATTAAGATGGTTAATATAAAATTTCTGATTTATAATACTTGATCTGCATTTTATTGGATAAATATTTGCATCCATAAATAATTAAACTTACAGTTTTTCTTGGGAATGAACTGATTATGTCTTAATATTTGCATCTGTAACTTTGCATTTGCAAGGACAAACATGAAGGCTAGGCTGAAGGTTGCCTGAAAATCTGGTCTTGCATATTCTATGAAAAATATTACTCACATTTCTCACAGGTGAATAAACTGCATGCATGGGTGAATCTAGTTAATTCAATGGTTTAATAAACCTAGAATCCCAATGAGGTTATAACAAATCCCTCTGGCATCTTGGAGTTACGAGCAAGATGTACAAAATTATATGTAAGCAGAAGAACTCTTTCTGAATTTGAGAAGTCTTTTGCGCATTATTTTTTTTTCCTGTTCACTACAGGAAATAACTTCTCAGTGGCTCAGTCATGATCAATTATTGTTTGATGGCAATATCTGGGCTCAATTTGCATCTGACTAGATTTTTTTTTTTCCATTTGGGTAGTTTGTTTTTGAAACAATTAGGTAGCACTAAGACAGATGCCTCTCTCTTAATTTCCCTGTGAGAAAGATGGCTAGCGTGAAGTAGAAATTTCTGCAGCTACCTTGTCAGGGAGCAGCACCTTAGCATAAGCTGCCCCATTTTCAGATGTTAAACACGTGTGGATCCTGGATCAGAACCAATTCTCTAGTTAGAAACACAGGAATTGCAAGCTGACAAGGACTGACTGATTTAGCAAAGCAACTGGAACTGATATGACTGGATCAATTTAATGATGAATGCTAATTTTAAGGTCACTGTACTCTGAGCTATAATCTGGACAACTAAGCAATGTGAAGCCTAATCAGTTCTTGGATGCTAAACCTTCTAGGAAAGAAATATCAGTCAGAAAATGATAATTCCACATTAGGAATCTTGCTGCATTTTGATACAGAACCAAAATCCTAGGTTAGTGATTGTGTTGCCCTTTTTCAATATCATGAATGTATTGTTATTTTACAGGAGAGGATACCCACTCTAAGAAACCTAAATATATTGGAAGGGGTCTATATTTTCAGGTGAAAAAGCAGACACTGAGACTACATGTTATCATGAAGAGATCCTACTGTATGTTCAGGAAAATAAATCTGTTGTTCTTCACAGCTTCTGAAATGGGGAACAAGTTCTGCCTTCATTTTACACTGAATTAAATTTAAAAAAGCAGATAAAGCCATGCTGAGTGATGTAAATCTCCTCTTTCAGAGATGCACACATAATTTTAGAAATATACCTGGAATACAGTAGCAGAAACTGTTACTCAAAATTCTCAATTAGTGAAGGTCTGTGGAGTTCAGAGGAAAAAAAAATGAAGCTGAAGAAAAGGGTGATTGATAAGAAGACTTGCCACTGAATATACTCCTGTATAAAACTGTTTATTAATAGGAGAGGGAGGATAAAATGCATGAAATGGCAGCTAAATACGTGGAAAGCCATATACTCTGCCCTGGTTTAGAAGATCATAAGTATATGAAATTGGAATGCAGCTGAATTGATTGTGACCTTACATTCATTATACTTCAGCACTGCTGGCAGAATCCCTTCTAACCAAATATGCATAACATGCTTGCTTAGCACTTTCACAAAGCCTTGAGTTTATAATGACAATTAAAGCACATCTTTTCCAATAATTACACAACCTGAATTGGTCTGTGCTAAAAAGCTTTAAAAAAACTTAAATTCCACATTTTAATATCAAAAATCCACTTAATTATAGGTAATCTCTGACTCTGTATGCCACCTGTATTAGCATTTATATTCCTCATTGAGTCTGCTCAATATAATTTTCTGTTTATTGTCGAGAACATACTTCTAAAATATACCTGCAATCTCATGTAGGCCATGACTGGCATCCAGCCAAGCACTTAATTTATCTGTGCCTTATCTTATGTAGTCCATAAAAGAAAGTGGCAGAGTGAACAGCAAACATTCTGCATGATCAAGGCAACAGCCTGAAGAAGCACCGGCTTGTTGTCATCAGCCTCTTCATAGGATTCTTTTAGAATTCTATTTCTTTTTAGAAAGGAAGACCTGGTTTCCCTACCCACTTCTGGAGGCTGAGAGTCCTGTCCTGCAAAACTTGCTTCCTCACAGAAAGAGGTTATCCGAGAAGGGAGTGTTCTCAATTCTGGGCTGTTCACCATTTGGAAGAGGCAGTCAGGTAGAATGTATTTCTTTCCAGACTTTTTCTTTTGCCCATTAATTGTTTTCCTCACTAGGCTATTATGTTGGTAAAATATTTATAAACATTATGATGAAAATTGGCAGGAAATGAATTCACACAGTCTTGCTACCTTTTGATTTTTTTTTTTTTTTCCCAGGTCTTTGAAACACTGCTGTGGTTTTGGCTTGCCTCTCTGTTCTTGCTATCCTTTTCTGTCACACTCAGTAATTGGCCTAATAAAAGGCAGAAACAAGAATTTATTACACCCTGGGCAATACTTGAAATAAACTTTATTTGCTGGAGCAGCACTTTTTACCTATTCACTGCTGTATATTTTGACATTCCTTCAAAATATTGAATTTTACTTTATTAAAAGTTAAATCTTGGCTTTTTTGTGATTGCTGCTGTTTTTGCAGTTTCTTAAGCAGACTACTACATATATAAACAAATCATTTTAATGAAGCTTTTGGAGAAACAATATAAGCTGTGGTTATATCCACTTCATTATTGCCATAATCCGCAAAAATAGTGTGAATTAAAGACTAGCTTCTATGATACCTTGTAATTTGGTGTTGGAATAATGTCTGTGATTAATTGAGAGAACAAAGATGAGAGCTATTCAAGTTTTCATACCTTTTTCAGTCTTAGGATTTGATGAAAGCTTCCTCAAGTAAATTATGTCCTTTACATTTAAGGTTGCTTGCAAGAGTATGACAGTAGTAACAATAAAGCCAGGTTAGATTGTTATGATGTAATTTCCACTTTTGAATCTGGGTTTCTTCCACACTAGGTGCTAAAATCATAAATATTTTGTTTGTTTTTTATTTTCTAAAAAGGCCTTAAGAAATAGCAATGCATCATCCTGGAACTGTTTATGCAGGAATTTTTATTCTTTGAAATCTTCCAGTGTTAAAGCAACAAGAAAACATTTATAATGTCCTTTGGTGGAATCTTATTACACTTGTTATATATGTAAACTGATATTCTTTGATGCCAGCACGTTGCCCATACAGAGAAATCTCTGCACAATTAAATGAAAGGAAAAAGAAAAGGACTAAATAAAAAGTAATAGTTTTCTCTTATCTGATTAGAATTAAATACATTAATAAATTGTCTGGTAACACAAATAGGCAATAATACAAAAAATCTACATTGTACATTATTTCAAGAAAAATAACTTCATTTGAATACAAAAGGATAAATACACTTTTTGTCCTATAGCCACTCTTGTACAGTAGGTGAACACAGCATCTTACTGATGCAGTGCTTCTAAGGTATACAAGGATATGACTGGCTTGAGTTTTATTGAGGGGGCTGTTACACATGTGCATCACTAACATCAGACAAAGAAATCTTTCAACCAACAAGGGTTACAGAGCAACGTTCACTAAAGCACAGGTTGGGAAGGATTTGGGGACTGAAGCAGGCCAATATGGCAGCTTTTACAGATTTCCTTATACCCACAATGCACTGACAGCAAAGAATGCCTTTATTTGGTCGGTCCACACACCGGGCAGAGGTACACTAGCGCACCATATAGGAGTAGCAAATGTTGTTTGAATTTTCTTCCCATTCTGGGGGCCGTCAAAGCTGTTTCAGTCCTGTGTAAGCTTTGCAGCCAGCATTGATTGATTTGACAGAACAGGCAGCTGCCAACGTGTCTCAAGTCAGAGGTGAACAATCTTGACTCAGAGCCCTGTCCATAACTGATTGATATGGCTTAGTTCAGTTAGGCCTTCTTAGTCTGTGTGGGGTTATTTTTTCTCTCCTTTTTCCTTTTTAGATTTCAGTAGCAAACGCTTGGGTGTTGTCCTGTTTTCGTGTGGCACGTTCATTTGAAGCAGTCTGAGTGTGATGCCATCCAGCACACGGAGCCTACCACGTGCAGAGTCCTGCTGCTGCCAGAAGAGCAGTCAGCAGTACGAGAGGCCTGTGTGCCCTTGCCCCCTGGCCCGAGTTCTGGCCGCAGCCTCCTGGATCCCTCTCACACTTCAACTTCTCGCACAAAATGCCAGTGTAAGCCGGAGGACACTGGCACCGCACGTTGTTGATGCACGTCCCACCGTTCTGGCAATGCAGTAGTTCATTGTCACATACGTTTGCTGCAAGATAGCAGGGGAGGGAGGGAAAGAAAAGCAGAATAAATATAAGTTCATCTACAGGTGAAACTGCACTAAAACCAGAATTAAAGCTCTACCTCCCTCCTCATCCTGTGACATATAAACAGGGGATGTATTTTTTCAAACACTTGAATTTTTATTTTATTTGATATTTTTTCATCCTTTATTTTTTAAGGCTGTAGTCTTGGAGAACTATCTCGGCCACTTAAGACCACTGACTATGATATTAATTATTTTATATGAATGATTAATTAATAACAAAATAATATGAATACTAATACATTCCTTATACCAATATCTGCATCTTTATAGTTATTACTGAACTGAAACTGTAGGTGGGTGTGTTATTATTTAAAAGGCGAAATGTATCTAGAGCTTTTGGAAACCATGACCAGTGGTTACAAATGCAATATGGCTTTGCTAAAGTAAAATGATCTGCATGAGAAGGCAAGGTTTTATAACCAAGAACTGCATGTATTAATGATCTGAAAAAATTATGCAGAAAAGATAAAGCAAGCACAGGCAGGAAATTCAGCATGCTATTGGATGAGGGTTATATGGAATACATATCTGGGAAAAAAGATAATGTTATTTCCATTATAGATCAAATATTTCATCTTAATTAGATTTGCTACTTTGGTTCATGGCATCTTAAAGCTATCTTAGATATTGTAGCCTGATAACTTCAGAGATCAGATTTGACAAAAGAGATAAGAGAAAATAATACAGCCTGCATAATGTTATAATATTTGACAAATTGACAGCTTTACTTTGTATTACTTAATTGAAGTATTTCATGGGTAAAAATGCGGAGTTACGAGAAACATACTAATTAAATGTATCAATCTGTGTTTTATTCCAGATGTTATCACTGGAATATGTGCTGGATTAAGCTCTGCCTTCCATAGGAGAGGCAGTTTTAGAAAACACCTTGAACCTATCTAGGTAGAATGTAACAGTAAAAATTTTAACTCAGAGAATTAGGGAAAAGATTATTTGGTTTAGAATGAGATTCAACATTATATGCTGTTTATGTGTACCTTAGCCTGGAAATACCCTAAATAATTCAGAATAGGGAAAATATTGTTAATTTTACTTTAAACGTTACTGTTTATTGCTACAAAAAAAGTACAATTTTACAAATATTAATTCACTTATTTTCAAAAGCAACCCAAATATCACAAGAATTACAATTGAAATAGTCCAAGTTCTTAAGTGATGCAATTCTACATAAATCTGTACCATTTTAGTGCACCAGTAACCTCACTGGTAATCTTATCTGTCCTGGCTTGCTTTCAGAAAAATAATTTTCTCACTCTAGAAGGACTCTCTGACAAATGCTTTCTCATGTTCTGCATCCAAGTGGGACAAATAATAATGCAGTGTGTTAGAAACCTGTAGATGCAATTGAGAGAGAACAGTTAAATCATTATTTCTTTTAGTGATTCCTCTAGCAATCAAAGATTTTTACTAAGAGCTATGGATTTTACATTGTTGTCCAGTTTCTGAATTGTAATGGAAAACTTGGAATATTAAGGTACAACAAACAACACATTGATGATGACCCTATATCTGAATTTTAATCTTAATGTTCTATATATGCATTACAAAAAGTAGTGTTCCTCTTATGTATAAGAAACAGTAGGTCATCACCTAATAAATGTGATGAGATTAACAACCCAGAAAAGGTAACACTAACAGGCAGAAAAAATGAAATGTCTTTGAAAAGTCAATATTTGTATTGCAACTCTTATAACTGAGACTGTATCTTTGATGTTGACTTTATTATTCATATTGTATATATTTAGCTGTCTCAATATGCAAAATCAAAGTACTTTATTTGATGGTACAGCTACTGAATCCACATGTTCTAGACTAGTTATTGCTGGGATGCTTCCTACAGTTCAGGCAATGAAAATGGTGAAATATCTGTCCCATCAACGTAGACCATTGTTTGCCTTCACTGAGTGGGATTCAATAGTTCATTAAATCCCACTTAAACAGCAAATGAGATGTTTCACATTTTTTGCCTGGAATAATTTATCCAAATTTTCCCAAGTATTAAGTAAACAATATTTATTTATTATAAAACAAATAACTTCCCTATTTTTAAACTTATTTTGATGACTATAGCCTGTTATTCTAAGAGGCCCTTAGCCGAGATGTGGTTTGTAGTAAGAGGCTGCTGAAGTGTTGTTTTGCTCCATGCTGGCTGTTCTGCCTGACACACTGATGTGGGCTGCTAGCAAATGCCTCTAAACATTGCTGTCTACAAAATTCTCGATACAATATTATAGATGCTGATTTCTAAATCAGACCATTTCTTTCTCATTAGAACGTTTTTAAAATGTACTTAATGAATGGATGGATCAAAGGCTTCGTCGTTATTCCTGCATCCTTTTAAGTGTTTGCCCACAAAAACACATTAAGGTAAAACAGGTAGATTTTATTGTTCTTAGCAAACTACTGTGTGGCTGAAAATTCTGGAACTGTTAATCTTGTATTGTCAAGGCTTTCTTTTTCTTAATTTTGTGCTTGTATCTCTCTTGCACACACATATGTATGCACATATATGTATCAAGTAGATGGCCAATTGTGATTTAGAAGTTAAATGAAACAATTCTGAAAAAGTTATGAAATCCCATTATTTACTTTTTGCCAATTTTGTTTTAATTTTATTTTAACCAACTCTAATACCATTTTTACCTTCCTGAAAGCATGGTCAGGATTACTTTTAAAACTTTAATATTAACTAATTATGTTTATTCAGTTTAGGAATTGGATTAGCTACAGATAATGAGTGTAGAACATCAGCAGCACAAAGGGAAGTACTTTCACTGGAAGTTGAAACAAAATTTATGCTTTAAAAGTAGTCGGCATCCTGCCAAGTCCAAAAGCAAGGCAAGTATATTAGTTGTTGTTATGAAAATTAACAATGTTTCTAATCTTAACACAGTATTTTTCTAAAATACATGTTATAAAACATTTCATTTCACAAGAAGCTCTAGGCTTTACCCAGAGAAGGCAGTGACCCAGGAGCTGCTGAGCAGGGCAGGAAGGGTCAGGATCTTGCTGCCCCTTGCTCTGTGCTGAAGGCCAAGGGGAGCGACTGCAGCTGGTGATGGTGGGCACAGGTAGGGCTGCTGGGCACAGGTAGGGCTGTTGGCATGTGCCAGCATGTGCCTGGCCATTGGCTTTTTTGTTTCCCCAAGCAGCAGCAGCAGCAGCCAGCCTGGCAATCCAGGGCTTTTCTGCCTGTTGTACCCCTTCTACTTCTCCTGCCTGCCATCACCCTGCCCCTTCTTATGCTCCAAGCAGTGAAATGTTGCCTCCACTGCAGAGATGTGTTGAACGAGCTCTGCCTTATCTTCACCATCACAAGTAATGAAAATGAGTTTGAACTCATCTGAACAGCATCAGGTATCAAGTTCTGATCAAAGAGTGAAACACAGAAAAGTCATGCAAATAAAAGACCTAATTCTGAAGTCATCACACTTCACTATTAAGACCTGTGTGCCTGAACTAGCTGTGAGATTGCTGACAGGCCTTTGTTAATTAGAAGACAGAACATCAAACCAGAACAGAGATATCTATTTGGAGAGATTTGCAGGCCTTTTTGGGGGATATTTCTGAGCACAGTTCCAGCTCTGTGCTACTGTGGCAAGTGAAATATTTAAAGCAAAATAAAGGAAATAGGTTTTAAGTTATTTTCACAATTCATCAATTTACAATCTAACTATTGTCTGATTATGGGATCCTTAAAACACTACATAAAAGAGACAGAAAAAAAGCACATGGAAATGGATGGCCATTTGGATGGCTACTTGAAGCTTTTCTGTCCTTGGGACTACCTCCCCCTCCCCCTTCCCACTCAGGAAACCCCTGAAATTAGTTGATACTTTTGGAAATGGAATAAAAAGGGAAAACAAGAGGAAAATACCAGTCTTTGAGCCTGCTCAAGTGGTTCAAGGGGTAAATGATGTGCTAGTATTTCATAGAATTTATATTGGTATTAAATGAAATATTGAGAGTAAGACTCTTTGACAAATGTCTACTTTCCTCTTAAACATTCAAATCTGAATAATACATGAAAATTTCTGAGTCTCTCCAAAACTCAGCTTTAATACCTTTGCAGCTTCTTGAAAGCAAGGAGTTTAGACAACTGTGGCTGATTTTTAGTTCTGAAGCAGCAATACAGAGAGGGAAGCACAACTGCAAAGCATTGTTCTCTTTGATCTGGAGGGGCACCTCAGGCACAGGATTGTGCTGTTGGCTTAATGGTCTTTCTGAGCACTGTGTCTGGGCAGCTTCAGAGCACATGCACAAGGCTTTTGGTCTGCTACTGCTCAGACAGAAAAACAATGTGCTACTGAACTTAAATACAGTTTTGCTTAGACTCCTGTCTTTCCCAAAAGACATCCAAGCACAGAGAAAATACATTTTGTACGTTTCTTTGTGCTACCTTTATTTTTGTACAGCTTGCCTACAGTAGCATCTGTGGGACAGGCTTCTGACTTAAAAAAAAAAAAGCACATATTCAAAAGCACAACTTTTTTGAGCTGGGATAGGTGGTGGTTATTTTCTGCATCAAAATTTGCATTTATGATGATATTTTATTGTTTGTGGGCACACTATAAAGATTATTAATGAAAAAATCACAGAAAGATAACTTTTTATTAGAGGTCCTTGCTTCCTTTCTTGAATTCTGAAGACTTTAATTTCAAGCAATGTTTTTCTATGTTATCTTCCATCACTATTTTTCTTCTGTGTGCTCTTTTTGTGGCATCATTTGTTACAGCCTTCTCTCTTCCTCTCTTCTCTTTTTAAAATCATTCCTTTACTTTTCTCCTTTTTGTTTCCCAGATCATGAGTATTATCATCCCTGGACAAGTTGGTGGGTTGACAGCTCTGAATATATTATACAGCATTTTTGTCTTTTCTAAAGCACTCGATGGGAGGCTTTGACCCTACTTGTGCTGCAGTGAATTTTCCACACTGTTTGTCAGTGGTTTGTGTGACTGGCACCGCTGAAGTCACAAGAATTTTTTGACCTTGGATTCCACCCATTATTCATAACTTTGAGAGTGTGCAGGTCTTGTGGCTGAAGAAATTATTTTTGGCTGTTTCTTTCTCTAATGCATTTGTTTCCTTGGTACTTCTTGAGTAAGGAATGTTACTTGAACTCCTGTGTGAGGAAATTTTCAGCACGCACGCTAACAGAATATTCTGTCTGCATAAGTGAGTAAAAACCCAAGCACAGTGAAACCCATGTTTTCAGTAATGATGTTCATAGGTAGCTTCAATACATGCAGTGGTTGTCTATATAGAGAGAGCTGTGAACAGCACATTGAAATGTCATGAAAAGATTAGAAGGTTTCATCTCACTGCATAAATAAGTTCAGTAAATTCAGGCCAAGCACAAGCGATTTCTTGTCAAATACAGAATTAGTTCCTATGAATACTATGAAGAGTCTGTAACTAACATGCATTATTCTCTAAAAAAGTGATTATTTAATCAATAAATGGTAAAAACAATCACAGAATATAAAAGAAATTGCACTGAATGAAGAAGCTTGTGTATGCCTAATAAGACTATGAACATCTACACATGCATTTAGCAAACATGCACAAGAAAACCTCTGCCATTGGGAAAGTATAAGTAATATTTTCCCTACAATTTGTCAAATAGACAGTAATGGAATTGGGAAATGCAAAACACTTAGTCTCATTCAAATGCAAAGGTGTAAAATTGTTTCCACTTGTATCCAGCTGCATATTCCAGTTGAACATAAATGACTACAATCAAAATATTTTTAAATTGCCAGAGTTAGCAACAACAAAGTATCTCCATTGTTTGGAAACAATCCTAAAAATACAATACATACTTGTTATGTGCTGAAGATCTCTATGTGGAGCTTCACTGACTCATGAGATTTCACCCATATAAAGTGGATATTAGGGAAGAGGATATAAGGGGATGGGGAAAATTTTTAAGTAGTTTAACCTTTCTTCTGAAAGGTTACAGCTCTGGCTGTTACGGTTAGTGTTGCACAGCATATGGCAAAAACTCAAGTTTTTATAACTTAAGTATCGTATTCATTTGAATAACCAGTGGGTAATAAATGAGTTGAAGGTTTTGTCGCTGACATTTCTTCTCCTGCCTGTCTTCCAATTAGAAGTACTGTTAGATTATTATTAGAATTTAATTTATTGTTACTCTTTATATTATTGCCAAATGGCTTTACAATGTTTTGCTACCATGCACACACGTCAGTGTTGACCAGACTTCTTCGGTGGTTTTAATCCGCATACACACCTGATATGAAAAACAGCTATTGCTCTTTTAAATGAGATATTCCTAATAATTTCTTTGTTTGGAAGTGACACTAATTCAACATTTGCTGTAGGAGTAAAACTATCTTCAGATACTGTCAAATCAAGACAAGGCAGATGCTTTGATAGCATGAAAAGAAAACTAGTTTGCACTTATCTACCAAAGCACATACTCAAGAAAAAAATAAATCACTGTAGACAAGTACAAGCCTAAAGCGTATCTTAGTGTGTCAAAATTATGGTCATAAAATGACAACCATTAATACAAAGATCTCTGGTGCAAAGTTGAAACAATGTTGTGATTAATTATATTGCCAGCAACACAAGGAAACAAACATTGACCAAGTGAGAGTAGTTTCTAAAGGCAGACATCTCCATCTTGACTTGTCTTAGAAATGCCTGGTAGAGGCACAATTGAAATGACAATTTTTTTATCAGACCTATTTTATTAAGTTATCAGAGAGTAAATTAATAGGGGGTAATGGAGATACTGTGTCCACTGAAAATTTCCAGTAGATTATTTAGATTGTTTGCCTGTGTGTAATTTCTGTTCTTTCTGCAAAACCCTCACTTCAAAGCTAAGCCAGTTCTAATCACATTGCAGGTGAAGTCTTCAGAGTTTCTACATGAAGATGCAGCTATGATTCAGAGTTCTGTCCAGTACACAGCCAGAGAATGGATGGTAATTCCTCTCTCCTGTAAATGGGTACCAATTTATCCTGGCATCCACATGGGTAAGCTTAATTGATTATGTTTCACTACTGAAAGTGCAAAATCCTCTACAGAATAATTTTTTTTTTTAAACCATAGTATAAGGGGAGCAGAGGTAGAAAGTCACTGTTTTTCACAGGTTGTGTCTGTGCTTTCTCATTTTTCATCTCTAAAATCCATGGATTAAATTAATAAAAGTAATGAGAAGACATACATCAAATCTGTCAAAAGGACAAGAGGGAGAACTGGGTTTTGGAATCGATACTCTTGCATGATGGAGAAGCAGTAGTAGCTTCGGTAGAAACTACACAAGATTGCATATTATAATGGATGAAAACAAATCCAGATTTAGTTATCTAAGAATTTATAGTTGAGCTAATACCTTTCAATCTTCCTTGGTTTCAGGAAATGACTGATTAACCTTTCAAGTTTCCTGATTTTGATGGTTCCAATTTTATACTTCTACAAAAGAGATGACTCCCAAAGTGGGGGGAAAAAATTTCCCTATTCTTTTTATTGCTTTACTTCTGGAGGAGCACCACTGAATTGGTATGTCCCTTATCATATTTTAAGCTAATCTCAGGAGAGCAATAAGCTACAACACAGCTTTACTTGCTCAAAAGGGACTACATACCCCTATCATTCATATTCCACTTACAAAGCTGTAAGCTGCAGTGCCATTATTTCTATCTTCCTGGAGAAAAATGAACATCCTTACATGATCTGTCTTCTCTTTCCTTAACTAGGAAGAGAAGCGATTGCAACTACAGAGTTTTTTTTGTCTGTTGCCAACAGCAAGGTCAGGGTTTGAATGTAACCACTATCAATAAAAACAGGCTAGGCACAAACACTCCTCAGATACAGAAGATGAAGTCATCAAAATGCCCTATGAACAGTTGGGGGAAGGGATTTAGTTCTCTAAATCCGACCAGCTTCTGCCATTAGCAGTGCCAGAGGGCATTTCAGACCTGTGGGAGATTTAAGCTCTGGGAGAGGTGGTGGGAGGCCTGGCAGAGGATGGCCCCTATGTCAGGCAGCTGTTGGGCCCTGGTGTGCTGGCAGGCTCTGGCTGTTGCAGACCCTCCAGCTGAGGCACAGCTTCCCTGCCAGAGCAGCTGTGCACTGCTGGACATGGCCATGTGGAAGCCCCTAAGCCGTGAGCACGACCTGTGAAAAGCCTCATCTGAGGTTCCACCAAGGACCCTTTGCCCACCACTCTAGGAGTGCATTTGGACTCAGGCCCTTGCCTGTGTCCTTGCCCCTGTGACCTGGTGGGGTCTGCCCATCCTGGCCCTGCAACATTAGACCTCCTGGTGTGAGCCCAGACCTGCCTCAACACTGGAGGCTCGTTTGCCAGCCTGCAGGCTCTGAGTGACCCTGTGACTGCCACCAGAGCTGCTCCGCTCCCCTGGTTTGGGTGCTGCAGGAGGGACTGTGTACTGGGGAAACTCCCTGTCCTGCTGTCCCCTACTCCTCTTCCCCCCCCACTCCTCTCTTGCTCCTGGCTTCATGACACTTTGCCATTGCTCCTTAGCAGTGGCACTAGACACCTATGGCCAGGCAGTCCAGTCCTATCCAAAAAGCTACCAGGATGGCCTGGCGTGAACAGCAGCACTTTCTGCTTCATGCATGACAAGTGATTACTTCAAACTTCCCAAGAACTATTAAACAGACCTGCAACAAGTATTGCTTTTACAGAGCACAAAAAGACGGGAGAAAGCCTGGAAAACGAACCAAAGCAGGATCATGCAAAGGTCAGCAATTCAAATACATGATTATGAATGACATAAAATGTTGAAAGAATCCTTGACTGCTAGGGTGTTTGACTTGTAATAATGTAATGGACACAAAAGAATGCAAATAGCTTCTCTTTGTTTACAGAGAAAAAAGTTTCTCTTCATGCTATTCTTCCAATGAACATTACATTGAAGACTTTCAGAATCCGTGAACTAGTCCCACACACTTACTACTTTATTTGTCAGCAAAACCAGGCAAGATAATCACAACTGAAAATATTTCCTAATGATTTAGGGGATTAGAATTATTCTAATAATTATTTTCCTAAAATTTTTAGGCAACTTGAAAAAGAGAGTGAGAAAATGTGTTGATGGCTTCTATTAATAATCAGTGCTATTTTAAAGTTATTTGTGATCTAAAAGAATATGAATGTTTCAAACTTTCTTCTCACTACTTTGCCCTAAGACCAATTGCATGGGACATATTGAACAACTAGTAAAAAAAATCTACTGGAAATGTATGTTATGATCAACTTCTAAACTACATAAAACAGCATTTGTAGTGGAAACATTAGCACTTTTTAATTGCACTGTGATAAATATCAAAGATATTAAAATGGGACAGATATGTAACTAAAAAAAAGGGAGCCACACATATGGAAGTGTGACTTAACCAGCTCTGTTACAGTGACCACAAAGAAACATAAAGCCAAGTTTATACTGACATGTAATTATGTATTCCCTCTGCGTGCATTTTTCAAAAGAAAAGTTTAAGATATCAGTATAATGTTCTATAGAAAACCAAACCACCAATGAGCAAAGTTAATGGTGTAAAACCTCTGAGGAGATGAACGTGCAGAATTTATGTGAACATTAGTTACAATGTAAAGGCAAAGGTAAAACACTTACATAGTTCTTACAAAATGTATGAAATGAGGGATGGGGCTTTTTTTGTTAAAGTAACAATGCTGCAAATCAGGAGATCTTCTTTCCGAATCTACACTGATTTATTATTTTGAATGTGGGTGAAATGATTCAGAGTGCTTTTGTTGAGTTAGCTCTAGAACAGGGATAAAAACTCTGCCCTGTAGGTCTCTCAACGCTCTTCAGAGTAAGAGTTGTTATTGCCAGTGAACAATAGAGAAACTGATGCCAAGGAAAGTCAAGAGTTGCCTTTGCTAATAAGAGGGAATGATGCAAGTCCTGTGAATTCCTGCTCTATTTACTAGATTGCACTGTTGATTAGATAAATGCAATAGCAGAGTTATTACTGTTTCCAAGGGAGTTTGCTGACATTAGCTATCAAAAGGTTTATAAACTGTGAAGTTTAAAAAAGGACTATGCAATATTGTCTTAAGTGTCATATGTGATTCCACAAGATGTGGAATATTCTGTGGAATATTCTGACAGTTAGAAACACCAATGCATGTATTGTACCTCCTTCTAATCTTACCAATCAGAACGTCAGCAGCTTTATATTCATACAAAAGGAACATGATAGAGATTTCCAAATGTTTTTTATCCCGTCTGCTTTATCTGCCCTTTAAAAATATTACCTGTTATTATCTATTTTTTTATTAAAGTAAAAAAAAATGACACTAACAGGCAGATTCTTATATCGCAATTCCTGTCTGAGATATAATGGATGCTTTTCTGTGAGTGGGATTTTAATTGGCGCTATGCTTTACTTGTCCACTCTTATCATCAGAAAACAGCTGACATGTAGCACTCAGCAAAATTAGAACTAATAAATTAATGTATCAAATAATTAAAGCTATTAACTGCTTCATGCTAGTTTTCATCAACAATATTTATTGCTACAGGCAGACTTGCTTCAGGTATCACTGTGCATTTATCTTCATGACAGAGCAGCCATTAGATGGGAAAACCCAGATAATAGATGCTCACTTTCCAACACAATCTTCTTCAGACACACCAGTTTTCCTGCAATGTGCCACACAGGTGTAACCAATGTGACAGTCTTAGCCTGTGTTTTACCTGAAAACACTTTTAAAAATGATTTATAATATCACACAATTCAACAAAAATGCCCAAAAGATGCTCACACCAAAACACAAAATAACTCTTTGTCTAACTTAACAACTTTGTTGCAACTTAACAAGATTTAAAAGGCTCTGATTATTTATTTGTCTTTTCAAAAGTCACACTTTGGTAAGTACGCAGGTAGAATTCATAATTCTTTATTACACACTGACCAAAACAAATGAAGAATGCATACAGGCAACCTACATGTTTTTCACAATATTAATTTGCAGGCTACTACTACTAAGTTATTGGAATAGTAACAGAATTGCACTAGTCTAATTTAATCAACCTTAAAGTTTTGCCACAATGTAGAAAAACATCTGAATAACAATAGACCTGGCTTAGACTTAGAAAAAGAGCGCATGGCATGTGTTTGTTACGGTTAATGTCTGAAAAGTTCTTTCTTACATGCAAGTGAGCTAAAGATAATGTTTCTAACCATGGATGTTGATAGTGCTTGCTGTGACAAAGTGTTAAGATAATTCAGGATATTAAAAAGTCCAGAGCTGAAAGACTCTGGTGAGTAAGAGCTGTTTCCCTCTGAGCTTTATATGGTTCTTGCATTACTTTTGACATGCTGATTAACGTACTTAAATTTCTGTTTATCAATTGTAATGCACAAAGTTGTTAAAATTTAATTATTAATGAAGACTGAAATAACATGGGATCCTTGAGGAATAGATAACTGACAAATGTGATTTCACTTCAAAGTACTTTCTTTATATTAGTTAAAATTATTTTTTCCAATTTTTAGTTTGTCGAGTCATGCCAGAGTTGAAAAATATCAAAGATATCTCCATTAATCTAGACCAAATAAATTACTCTAACATAAATTACTCTAATCATGCTAGATATTTATTATTATTTATATATATATTTATATATATATTTACATATATAATCATACTCTATAATGCTATATATCTAAAGATATATTATATCAATATCCTTAAATTTAATGATGGATAGAACTAATTGTATTACTCAAAAAGTCTTCTACCTGCACTTAAGACTGAGAAGCCAAGCCCTTGGCCATTTTCTCATGTTCCTGAGCAGCTGTGCATATAGCAACGTTACAAACTCATATGCTCACCTCTGGTTTAGAGAGGGAGGGTCACACAGGAAATACTCAATTTTTATGAAAATGTACTTTTAGAATGTTGTATATTCCTTTAAAACATAACGTCTGACTATATTTCTTTGTAGAACTCTCAGAGAAAAAGGAAACAAATTTCTGCTAAATAGAATTGGGATGATTAAGCTGTATTTCCTGACAAGTTTATCTCATGGAGCCCAGTGCTGTCCTCTGCCCTCATGCTTGTCCCCTGCCTCACATGCTTGTCCTTCTCTTTCAGCAGCCTTGGCAGTGATGGCAATGGAAGTCTGACTTAGCGGATCCCAACGCCTTGAGAACTGTTTATATTCCTCTCCATTGCCTCCTATGGCGGGAGGAGGTGTTTGCCTGTGTAGTGCCAGCTGATGGCTGCATGTGATAATGGAGGACAAGAAAAGGCTGGAATTCTGGCTGTAAATGCCAGCCAGCACATAAGGCCAAACTCTGATAGATTTGCTGTTTTGGGCAGCAGCGACTCCAGCATGGTTCCTGCTCAGGTTTGAAACACACGTCCAGTGAAGTGAGAGTGAGAGGAGGGTGAAAGGCAAAGATTTTATGCTGCCTTTGTGAGATGGCATTTCTGGAGTGGTAACATGGCAGATCTGAGTGGGATGCTGGTTTTCTGAGGACTGCAAGAAAGCTACGGAATGAGTAGCTGTTTAGCTAAAACAGAAGGAGGAGTGCTAAAGGGAAGTGCTTGGAACTGGAACAGAGGAATTTGGGCTAAAGCCAGGATGGGTGGGAGGAGGTGAAGGAGGTGCTCAACACATCTTAGCCGGCTCCAAGTTTTGTATTTGCAAAACAGTCAAGGTCTTCTGATGGTGCAGTGCAGTGTGGGCTGCAGCATCATTGCTAAGTTGTCATGTTGCCACTGAATAAAGGAGAAGATATAACTGGAGTACACTTCTCTAAGCATCTTTTCAGTTGTGTTTTAAATCAGTAACAGTTTTGCATGAACTAGCAAAGCTCTCAGGTCACTGCAGAAAAATTGTTGCAGTATATGGCTTTACTTTGATGGGTGGTGTAAATCTTGACCCAAATTTTCAAACCTTTGCAGAAGTTATGCAGTGTACGTGCAGACTCACGTTTCTCCCCAGCCATGTACTGAATGGCACACGTGCATACGTAATTTGAGGCATTTCAAAATATCTGGCTCAATTTTTGAGATGTTTGTGTTGCAATACACTATTGTAACCTGTCTATAAAGATATGTGGAATAGGACGCTCTTTCTGAGAACTGAAGCCTCCTTGCGGAGAGCTGTGCTTTGCTGCATAATGTCAACATAACAGAGCTGATTTAAGGATGCTATGTTTGCCCTCAATATTAATTTCCTTGCCCTAATGGCCTCAGTTTATATCTCACTGTGGGATTCTCCTGTTCTTGAAATCAGTAGGAAGCAAGCCAGATTTTTGAATCTTGTGAGAATCAAGGAGAATCTTCTTCTCCTTGGATGGTACTAAGTGCTTATTGCCTCATGATCAAAATGCAGCTTTAGCTCTTTAAAGAAACAGCTACATGTGGTGAAACTCTCTTTACTCTCCTTAGAAATGTAATTCTAAACTCTTCAAAGTAAGAGTCCTGTTTCAAGGATCTTTTGGCTTAAAAAGGAACTTTAATTCCCATTTAAAGCTCAGTGGTGCAGCATCTCATTAGCAGAACACCCTGTTGAACTGTCTCCTATGGATTGCTATTTCTATACTGAGGACACTGGAGTTGTTTGTTTCTCCTGCACTTGTCAGCATAGATGGGGACTGGTTAGTGTACATGGGTAACAAACCTGGTAGCTCTTTATTTTAGCCCCTGTGTACCCCGATCTATAGCTGCTTGGTGCTCTTTCTTAAGGCTTAGTTAAATATCTATTCCAGGAAGAATTCCTCCTCCAAAGAAATTATGTCTGAGCTTCTTGAAATGTAGAAGTTTTGAAGGGCAAGAATAGATTCTTGGGTCCATTGGAAAAGACTTCAAATTTAAGCAGAAAGTAGAGTGAGAACAGAGGGTAGTGTACAGGTGTACTGGAAAGATAAATGTGTGTTCAGCTGTTCAGAGATGTTTGGCCACTGGTTCCATGAGCTGGAGCAATATTTTGCTTTATCCACAGAGATATTTTGTACATCTGGAAAATACGCAGGGTTTCATAGAAGTCTGAAAAGTGTGAAAGACTTGGAAAGCTACTCCACTCAGTCTCTAGAAAGAGAATGAAGGGGTAAATTTATCTACAGACAAGTGCAAATCAAAATATTGTCTCTAGATTCATCCAGAGGCATCAGTACAATTGTTATTACATAGTTTTCCATGTCCATCTCAGCAAAAAGATAGATAGTCATTGGAAAGAAATAAAAAGGCAAATAAGGAAGTATCTGTCCAAGATCTAGTTATAAAAATACAAATTAGTTTTGGGTATAATGCTTTAATCATTGTGGACTCCAGCCCTGTATTGAAATCAGTGATGTTAATGAACACATTCCCTTTACTATAATTATTTCAAGTTGATTTCAGTTATAGGTAGTCTTCTATAGAAATTAATTATCAACAACTGAATTACGATCAAACTCTTTCCCCTTCTCTGTAGAAATCTTTAAGCTTGAAACACTGTCACACCGTTCTCACCTAATGACTATAGGTAAAAGTTTTATTAACAATTTAATTATTCTCTTTAGAAGAATAATTATAATGGTTTTAGAAGAATAATTATAATAGAAGTTAATTATAATGGGCTTGACTTGGCTTTCATCAAAAGTCTCTTTTAATGATTTTGCCATTGACTGTAGTTCAACATGAGAGAACAACAGTTTCTAATCAACAGAACTATATCTCAAAATCGTGCAGGGTTGAAAGAAATTGAAAGAATAATGCTGTTAATATTTTACAGAACATCATGGTACTTTTGTATGGGCTATCAGTTCCCTCTAAATTTATACTGACTGAAATATTACAGAATCACAGAATATGAAAGTATTTGCTTTCATAGCTGTTATTCATATGAATAGCTTGACTAAAATTTGTGCCGTAAAGGATAGTAGTCAAAGATCTGACAAAAAGCTAGACTGACATTTTTAAGATCAAGCTTTTGTTCCTGATTTTGTCATACCATGTTCCTTGTCAAAATCTGTACTTGCATGCTTAACTTGAAGATATATTTGTAGTTACTGGAAGAGTTAGTCCATGTCTCAGGGGTATGGATCTAGGGGAAGAGAAGATGATCATGTAGACACTTATTAGAAAGAAATTAAAGGAGCTAAAGGGGTAGAATGCTTGCAGATGATTTGGTGAGCTCATTGTATTAGAGGTGCAAAATGAGTATAAAAAAAAAGGACAAGTATTTAAAAGGATTATTATAAAAATTACATTGTTAACAGCAGAGTAAAAGAACTTTATAAGAAAATGCATTTACAAAGGGTAAATATTGCTGTCATTGTGAATCACAAGATCTCTTGGGAGAGTTGTATTTGCACATGTGTAAAGAAACTGAAAACAATAAATACTGAAGCCCTAATAATCAGCATGTGCTGGTGTCAGCAATGCCATCGGTTGCATCAGTGCCAAGATAGGAAGCATGGGCTATCTTTATTTGCCTCAGGTCAGTAGTTTTTATCTGCAGTTAAGTAGGATGGAGAGTACTTTACTTACTCCTTAATGGTCCTTTTAAGGCCCCTTCATAAAAACATCTTATCTAGGTGTGTCTGTGGTGCTACTGAATCTCTTTATTCTGTCCTCATAAAAACGCAGTGAGCAGGCAAATTACATAGAAGTTATGGCCACTGAGCAGGCTTAAAAGAAAAGCATGACAGATTTTTCAGAGGAAAAGCAGTCCTGCTCATCACTGTTCAAATGAACATTTAATAATTCATAACAACTGAGTTATAAGTTTCCCCTTCAATACGTTTCCAAATGTGAATAGATTAAATGGTAATTGCTATCAAGCTTTATGTTCTATTTCATGTACCTAATAAAAGTTTATCTAGTGGAGCTTACTTTGTATCTTTTTGATCTATTCCTGACTGCAATATACTCTATTAAAATATTTATCATTGTGCTATCAAATATTAACCATTTTTAAATCATCTGACTAAAGAAAACAAATAATATTACTTGCTTAAGTTTTCATGAATTTCCTAATATTTAGTTGTTCAGAACTCTCCCATGATATAGCACCAAAAATACCAAAGACCCTAGAATTGTATTCATTCTTTTAAAATTGGGTTGTTTTGAAATGCACTCTGCTCACATCCATCACTGCTGTCCGTTTTGGCTCTGCGTGCAGAATCCTAGTTTTGTTGTCTGTAAAAAGTTATGATTCTGATTCAGTACAAGAGAATCTTAGAGAGTTGTTGGTTTTTCTAAAGGTTAGTACAGAACACTTTTAAGGAAAACATTCTTAGGAAGTTTCCTTAATTATCCACCTGCTCATCCACCTGAAATTATGTGGCTTTGTCAGGTAAAAATACCAGCAACTTCCTAGGCTATAATGTCAATGAAGTAATGGTGGAAAGAGGAGAATACTTATCCCCTAGATGTGCTACAGCTGCAGGGCAGCCCAGCCTGATTGCCAGGGCTGCGTTGCTCCCCAGCTGAGCAGGTTATGCTCTCCCAGGGTGCCCCTGCTTGTTCAACCCATTGCTGATTCATATCATAGAACAAACACAGCAGAAAACTATTCTTTTTTTGGTTAGCGTCCTGCTGAGTTAGATCTGAAATCGTTCAATGAAAGGTCAAACAAGTGCCTGAGAGATTGCTGGGGGTGTGGGACTAAATAGTAGGGAATTGGGAGAAGAGGGATTGCAGCACTTGCAATTAGAGCAGTTTAGACAGCCATGAAATAGCAGCTTTGAAGCTGACACCTGGGCAAGATCAAGAGGCGAACACCCTCTTTGCTCCAATCCAATCCCTCACCTTGCAGGGGAAAAATTGTTCTATTAAAGGTCAGGTGTATAAATGTTGCTATTGAACCATTTCTTTTCACTTTGGAGAAAGCAAGTCTGATCACCAGGTTATCAGAGTAAATCTCCTGAAGAGCTGCAGTCTGTTAAGAGCCTGGTGCCTCTCAATAACACGGTAACTATGCTAACTAGCCCTCTTTTCTGAGCCTCACTCTCTGCTTATGACCTGTTATTTCCTTTGGCTTCTCTGCACACAGGTATTACCTAATTCACAATCCCCATCCTGTTCAGAGAGGCCTCCCAGCACAGACACGCTGAGATAACGTCCTTGAGCTCTCACCAATGCCCCTCTAATCTATTGCTTCTGCAGTTTCTTCCACTTCCACAAGATCTCACACACGTTGTAGGCAGTGGTGCTAAAAGCAGATTGAGACATGATCCCCAACTGAGACATGCTACAGTAATTATGTAGATCTGTATGATAACTATCTAGAGAGAGCATCCTATGTTTTCATCTTCTCCTCTGTGCTCTTCATAGAGGAAAGGTGCCTCACTTAATCATTTCTGTTAATATACAGTGTTTGTGTTCTGACATGTTTACCCTGAATAAAAAATATCCTCTCCCAAGGGAGATATCAACCTTCTTTTTCTCCTTCAAATCCAGTATCTCATTAAAAAATAATACCATTCCATGATAATCATACTTTGGTGCACAATTTTCTATGTATCCCAGTATCTGTATGGTTATTCTGTGGGTTGTGTATTTTAGAAAGAATGCATTAATAAACACATTCACATTGCCTTTTCTCAGGTTTAAAAGACCCAGGATATGAGGATGGCATTACACCTGTAAGTCATCAGCATGCTTCCCCTGAGGCAAGTGGAATCACTGCTCTGCATCATCTGAGGATCAGGACTGATAATGCTGTAATTTTGTTTGTAGTCTTGCCTTGCTTGTCTTACATCTGTAAACCATATTTTGCCTTGAGTTGCAGCAGTGGGATTCTGGATTGATTTAAGGAGAATTATTCTGGATTTGAATTTGGAGCCATTTGAAAGAGAGTCTGTTACTCTTGCATCCAAACCCCTGTACATACGCACAGTTTGTTTAGTCTGCATAACAGTCATGTAAGATAGGTATTGTGAAATCAGTATTTCATGTATAAGGACCATGGGCAGGTTGTTCCTTGGGGACAGCAATGTTCAGCCCCAACAGAACTTTATCCTTTTCAATGAATTCTTTCTCTGTTTTACTTCCCTCCAGCTCCAAGCACAGCAGTGTGCTTACTGGTACCAGTCCTGGCACCAAAACACACCAGAACTGAAAGTGTACACAGCACCTGTGCAAGGGGGAAATCCCCCTGTATCCTGACCAGCTAAAAGCATTAAAACTGCTACTGGTAAAAAAGATGTAAAAAGATATAAAAATATATAGATGGCTCCCCACACAGGTGGTTGCAATGGTGAACTGGGAAGCAGGGCATCCTGGTTCTGAATTTCTATTTCTTTTTTTTTGTATTTTTTCCCAGGCACAACTTCAATGTGTAGGTATTGGAGGACTCATCAGATTCATCTGAGTACAAACATGTATAAAAATCACTAACCTTCAATGAGGAGACAATTGCATTTATACATTTAACCTGTTTAGAAAGAAGTGCATGATGTATTTTTTTTTTAAATCTTGTTTTTTTAACAAATAGGTGGTATATATCTTTTCTTCTTTTCTTGCTGATTGGTAAACACAATCTTCCAAAAGCAAAGGTTAATTTAAGTTCCGGGTTTACAATTTCAAGTTTGATTTTCTTTGGCAATTCAATCTGCATGACGATTTTGATCAAATGCCTCAGCTTATAACATTTGTAACACATGATAAAATCCACCCCAAAAAAGCTCATATTTAAATAATCATGTAATAAGTTGAAGGCACACTGTGACAGAACATGAATTATCTAACAGGCTGCAGACTAACACCAGTTTAGTCTGGAAGACAGATACAAGCACTGAATGCAGTTTTAGCATTGAAGATAAAGAGTGTAATCCTTTGCCTGCTTCTATTTAAAATCAATGAAAAAGGGTAAAAAGATAAATTGTTCAGAGCTTGATGTAAGGCATGTGGCTGAAAACTCATTCGCTAATTGTTTAAGATTTGCACCACTGAAGGAAGATGATTTAAAACAGAGGTTCACAATCAGGTGCACGCTACCATTGGTAACTCTTCTATTCACTCTAGGCCTTTGTAGTGCTGTGGGTTCAATGTCTTTATTTAGTCTTTGACTGCATGAAGAGAGATAGTGAATAATATTAATCATTGAACCTTCCGTCACCTTTCCCCTGTGAGGTGATCATGACTAATGAAAATCTGAGCTATGCTGGTAAACTGATATTGGCGAAAGAGTCACTTTTTCTTTGCCTGATTGGATAAATATGCAGCTGGTTTTGGAATCAATTCTTCTGTGAGTGAAATTAAAAGGTGTTACTTTAAAATGCTCCTGTATATATGCAACAGAATTTAGTCACCAGAAATGTCATGGCCAATAAATACAAAAGATGCAAGACTGTAAGCAGTAAACGTAGAAAATCAAGTGAATGCTCCTGCTTAATATTTTGCCTTCATCCATTTTTTAAAAGCTCTGGTGGTGGTTCTGTGTGTAAATGTTTCTACCTTTTGATACAGATTCCTTTTATCACAAAGCACTACGTTCAGTTTAAGACTGGTCCAAAACAATTGTAGTTGCTGGTTAAATTTCTTGCCAGGCTTGAAGCTTTTAATTATGTTCTTATGTTCATTTTTAAAGGAAATAGTTTAATTTCTATAAAACAGAAAAATCAAATATAGCTGTGTATTTTCTCATGTTCCAGGAATTCTAAAAGGGTTTCAGGACCAGACTGTTCTGTTCTTAACTCGTTCCCTGTGCTTTCATCTATGTATGCATGCTGGTGAGAAAACCATTGTGGGTGCCTGGCAGGGAGGCCCCCAGCCCTCCCCTGCACACACAGCGCCTGCAGCATCCACGGTTCCTGGGGAGGGCTGAGAAGTAGCACAAGGCACAGTTCCATCTATTGTACCTCTTTTTCTGAGGGCAACAAACCTTCCTGTACCAACCAGACCCTGCTGACCGCTACCCCTATGCAGCACAAACCCCGAATGCAAGAAGATAACAGCTGTTATCACAGTGCTTTTTATCTGGGAGACAAAGTCTAAAATTGCAGACTGTGTCTGTAGACGCCAAGTGATGAGAGCTCTGCCTAGATCCTCAGAGGTTTTAGATTAGATCAGTAAGAGTGAGGTACCTAAATGAATAGTTCTGGGGATAATAGCTTCTGTGTCTTCTACCCATGTGTGGTACAAAGTAGACTCCAAACTGTAATTTATCAAATGATATATTGTGGGCCTTAGAAAACACAACAGGACTTTTGTGTTGTTTTTTTTTTTTTTTCCTAATGGGTTTACTAATATATAAAATTACAACACTCCATTTACTTATAGAATCATACAAGTAATTAAACTAGCTATAGTATAGATTTAACTTATTTATCTACAAGTCAAGCTTCTGATTGCCCTAGGTCAATGGTTTTTATCAACAAAGCTCCATAATAATAGATTTTCTTAAGAATGCCAATAGGGTATGTATAATAAAAAATATACAAACACATCTGTCTGTTAAGTGTGTGTGTATGTATCAGTCTTTGCATATGTACATTTCTATACAGCACAGGCTCAGGGAAAAACAGATCAAACCCACATGTTATGTGTCTAGAGAAATAATAATTTTGAGCTTGGCTAAGGCAATAGAATGAGTTCTTATTTTTCTTGAATATTGGGGTCTGCTTGCTTGCCCAGTCATTTGTTTACATTTCAGTGGAAAAATAGTAATACATACTAGAAAATTAAATTAATTGGAATTCTGTTCCTCCATGGTAAGACTTGAAATGAGATTTAAATCAGCGTGCGCTTGGTAAAACGTGGCAATTTGATGTCTGTTCCATAAAACTGACAACCGCATCTAGTTGTTTTTCTTCTGAATTTGATCAGATGATTTGGTCAAAACTTGGAGAATATCTAACAGTTACACAATCAGACAGATTTGTTCAGAAAATTACAACATAGTGAGGGAAACTCAATTAGTTTTGTCAGCAAATATAAAGGTACTAGCTTGCACTTCCAGAAACTGTCCAAAGCTTTTACAAATACTCTTGATTCAGCTAAATCAAGCTAATTATATGTTGGGCTCAAAAAATCCTCATTAAAACAACGTTATTTGTGTCATAATGTCCAAACCTGAAAAGATAGGAAATACTGCAATTAGTAAGCAATTGCTCTGACAAACTGGTGTGTACGTATATATATATATTTAATCATATGACTGTAAAATTTGCTCCACAGCCTTCCAGATGTGTTCAATATCTCAGTTACTTAATATCTTTTTTAGACCCACTGTATGGACATGGTGTTTACTTTATTCAAATTCTACTGCAGAGAACCATATTGATTTCTTTTTTCATTTTTTTCCCCTGTAGTTCCTGTCACAGCAATATTTCAATGCTTCACAAATTCTAATGTTTTCTTTGCCAGTACCAAAGGTAAGGTACAGGGTGGTGACAACCTTCTTCTGCATAAGGGGTGCAAGGCAGAGGGAGACCCTATGACTTCTGTGTGCTTTGTTTGGGAGATACCTAGGATCTGATTTGGCAAAAAATTAATAATAGAGAACTTTGAGACTTGAAACACTACTTCACCTGCTCTCTGCTGCATCTCTAAGTGCCCAATAATTTTGTGAATCAAAACTCAAGTACAGGCATCTGCAAAATGAGAATACAGTTAACAACCATGTGTGAAAAGTATGGTTGAAATGACCTGCCAAACATAAAGAGGAGGTTTCTGGCAGAAGCTGAGGAAGTAAAATTTTCTCAGGTAGCACTGAATAGTGTTGCCCACGCAAATGTCCTTTTTCTTCATATACTCTTATTAATGCTAATCGGTTAGTTATCACAATCTTTCCTGAAACTCTTTATTTGTGGTTTTCTTTCCAGATACATTTGTCGTCACAAGTCCAGCTTTTCTACTTCAGAGGCACTCATCACTTGGAGAGGCAGTGGTAATCTCTAGCTTTACTCTTTGTTTGTTTATTTTTAATTTATGATATAAGATTTGCATTTGTTTGAGTGTTTAGAGCATTTGTATGGCTATTGACCAATTTTATAATATTTGGCTAATTGGTGTCAGTAATTACATTATCTGTGTTTCTCAGTCTTAAGAATCACAAGCAAGCTCTTGTAGAAATATGTCTTTAATGTGTGTGTGTAAGAATGGAGAAAGGCAATGAGAAAACGTGAAGGAAACACATAAGAGGACTCTCCAGAGCTTCTGGAAGTAGATGATCAAAACAGTTAAAAAAAAAATGTTAAGAATTTACTACAAACAAAATTTGCAATAAAGATCTAATCCTCTATATGCTGAAGTGGTATTTCCACTCATCTGTTTATAAGACCTGTAAACCAGAAGAGAAGCTAAATATATAACTAAGCGTTGAAACAACATCTGCCCAAGCACCACTTACGAAAAATTTCAGCTCTTCTTTTTAAGGATGTTAAGTATACCTCCATTTTTTTCAACCTTTAGCTTTCATCTAGTTTTCACTAATTATTACAGGTAACGAGCCAGTGTTTTGCAGTTATTGTCCAGGGACAGTTTTAAGGTATGGAAGGTTAACTTACTCAAGAAGCTGAAGTTTAGGACAGAAAAAAAGTGAATGTGCAGAGAAATCACCTTTTATCTTTTAGGAAGAATTTTGAATTTGAAGTTAATATGCTGATGTTTTAGTATAAAAAACTTATTTCACAGTTGTCAAGACGTGTGTTTACATAGCTCAGTGGGAACTCCTTGAGGTGTTAGTGAGAGAGAGAGAGAGAGAGAGGACACTGAAAGTGCATTGAAATAAATGGATGGCACAGTCACTGTCCTCAGCTGGGAGTTTCCCAAAAGGTTCAGGCATTATGGCATTCTTACAGATCATAGAGCATTTTGCTCATTTTCTGCTCTTCAGTAGCTGCACATGATAGCACACAGACCCAGAGGCAGCAAAGTTGCATGAGAGGGGCGACTCTCAGAGTTACTTACGTTGACAGCCCAAGCTGTGCCAGATATATCCCGGCAGACATTTATCACATTTAGGCCCTGATGTTCCCTCCTTACACTCACAAAATCCTCTGTCATTACAGCGATCATGGACTGAACCAAAAGGGTTACAATAACAGTCTGCAGAAACAAGACAACACATACACACTGGATTCAGGTCTACATGTGGTGATAATTCATTCAATACCAATAAAGGGTGCATTTCCAGTGCTAAAGGTAAAGGAAGACTGTCTATTATGGATATCTAGAGTAGTGAATATAACTACTACATGTCCATTTATTTGTTTGCATATGTCAATTCAGGAAGAGACGTTTTATGATGTGAAGAGAAAAAGTAAACAGAAAAGATATAAAGGCAGAAGATACCACGGGTCTTTGAGGATAAGTGATTGTAACAGATTCTCTTTTGGCAAAAATATTTTTGACAATTTAATGAACATTAGAAAAGTTTTGTATAGTATGGATATATCAATGTGCCATCAAGGTGAAAAGATTCACATTATTAAAATAGGCTTATCTGTGTTACTCAATATTTTCAGAAGTGCTGAATGTCTTTACAGGGCTATATAAATGCACTTTACTTATTTCCAAGATAGTCTTCCTTTATGGTTTTGAGCAGTATAATAATTTTTGTGGATATTTACCATTAAGTTGGTGAGATTGTATTTATCAGTGACGTTAATAAACCTGTTACGTATTCCACAATGGAAAGCTTGAGGTGAGCACTAATGTACAGCAAAACTTATCAGAACTGGCTCTATGATGCCATTTTAATTTCTCTCACCTCCCAGCGTGCAGATGGAAAATGCAGTGAGGCTCATTCCCTGCTGTATATTTTTCACATGTGTTCAGCTAATTAAAGAATAAGTAGGGAACCCATTTCCTCCCACAACACTTACTGTGTTGTTCATTCACAGCCCTTTTCTTCAATGTGATTACAATATCTGTGTTCAGCTTTCAGCTAGCTGAACGAAGGCAAGACAGTAGCTGGCAGAGCTCATTTTTGGCACTCCTGTTCTTCAGCTTGGTTATTTATATATTTTTTTCCTCCCAAATGAAGGGCTGTATATGTATGTAGACCCATGTAGACCCAGAGTAACTTCACTGTCAACTGAGACCACAGACACCTTTTGGCAGCATCTGATCTCTGCTGCTTCTACAATCTGGGCAACCTGCTGGGAGTCTGGATTTATACGTCTGTGAATCGGTACTACTTTGATGACTACCTTTGGCAATTGTTCCCCAGCACTACGTTAAACCTCAATGATATCATAAATGACAAAAAGGAGTTGAACTCGGAAGTTACATATATATATATATATGTATGTATGTATGTATGTATGTATCTATAATGGAAAAACTGTAACAGAAAAAATATTTCCAGAAAGACATTTGTCATCTGTTGTCTCACTGTTTATTAACTGTAAATTACAGATGGCACTTTGAACATTTGGCATGCTGAAGAAGAATGCCAAACAGTGTTCCACAACAATAATAGAGTCAATTAGCTAGCAACATTCATTAATGAAGTTGAAAACTGACATGCCAAAAATACTGTGCAAGGCTGAGTATTATAGCACAGTGTGTGCCACTTGAAAAGCTGGGAATTCTCATGTTAATCAGATGTACGAAATGCTTGTATAAACAGGCATAAAACTGAGATAGACTTTGAATGCAGGAATTAAATTTTGCTTGAAGAGTGTTTATAGAAAATCTTGAAAGACAAAAACTTGGAATTACATTAGAAACAGAGGGCCCAATTCTTGTTAAAGTAGTTTTGTTAGATCTAATGTAGTTACAGTGATTTAAACAAGTATTTGTGAAAGAAATGTATAGCCTGTGATACTGAATGTTATAGATACATAATATTTTCCAGAGAGCAATACTCTGACCCTGAACGAGTGAAACCTTTCTTACTGAACTCTATCACATAAGTGTGTTGGAAATACCAGGCCCAAACTGTGCTGTTTAATGGAAGGTAGATAGTAGAAAGACAGATTAAGCCAGGCTCTTTTACAAAATTACCAGATCGAATCAGAACACCAGACCCAGCAACCTTTAGTAACTGAATCTAGTCTCCATCTTTCCCAATACACAACTGATAACACAGTAATACGACCTACAGAGGTCCATAGAACATCCAGGATCATTGTCCAACGCAATATCACAGGCTGTGGAACACTCCCCAAGACCTTCCAAATACTTAAGACATTAAAAAACTCAAAGGTCACAATTTCAGTGTGCCCTTTACAACAACAGGGCATTAAATAACACTAAGCTAACGCTCTCAGATCGTCCTAATAAGCAGACCACACACAGGTTCCAGGGTGGGGGAAAAAGCCCTGCAGATCTGAACTGGGAAGGAGTTTTCCTCCTAACCTCTGTCTGGTGACTGTTTGAAAGGATGGAAAGATTAACAGAAGTAGTCATCTGTTTGCTGAGATTCACTATGTCAATGTGATGCTGCCAACAAAACACAATGAAAGTAAGTAAAAAGAAGGTGGGCTGCAGGCTTGCTGCTTATCAGTCTGGGTTGACAGTGGCTAGAGGACAACCCTCAGGGTTCACTTAATCATTTATCATTAGGGCTTCTAAAAGTTTCACAGATGTTAATTGAAGTTTAAGCCTAACTGACTGCAAGGCTGGCTTTCTTAAAGGTGTGACAGCAATCACCATTTCAGTATTTATTTTGTAAGGCAAAGGCCATGTTTTATTACTCTGGGTCTACTTGGTGGTTTTCATGCTCTCCATGCTTGCCAGTGTGGGAATTCACTGAAATAGTTATTAGGGCTTTATCAAGAAATAAAAAACTCTTCAAGATGTTAAATTCGTTTTCATGTCAAATTAATGATTTTTAACTTCACAACACCTTGATTTATTCAGAAACTGCAGTTGCCCATGTGAGGCAATTTTCCAGTTAACTTATAAATCCACAAATATTTGATATTTCATTTTAAGAAATAAAATTTATTTTGCTTCTAAAGAAATTAAGGGCATTGATAATTTAGATTTAAGCCCACTGTATAATGCATTGCATATAGTTCACTGGTAAAAACCTTCTCAGTATTTGAATTCTTTAGTTTTAAAAATGAAACAATTTACATTTTCTCCATTTAGTTAGCATCAGCTAAGATTCACAGATTTGTTATCCATGTACTTACCATATATATTTATGAAAACTGTGTAAGCAGTTTTGATAAATTAGAGCCAAAGCCCTGTTAGCTGCCATTAAATTAGCTTATCCAAACATTTTTTTACCTTTCTACATATATGGCTGAAGAGGAAAGAATTAGCCTGGCAAAATGACTTTCATACGGGAAGAAGACTTGCACATGTCACTGGAAATCTGCTTATTAAAATGTTCATGTCAACATTTCACTTGTACTTAAACCACAAAAAACTGATTTTAAACTCAGCAAAAAGAGAAATGAGCGTTTCCAATAGAGCAAGACTGTGCTTGACCTAGAAGGGTGGTGAATCCATCAACTCTCTCAGAGGTGAAAATACACTACATTTTCCAGGATTAAATCTCAGGAGCCCCAGTTCAAGAAAATATTTTAGGCACAACCTTCTCTGTTTTCTGAAAAGTGCTTAGGTATCTTCCCCATTTTGCTGATTTTACACATGAAGTAGTATGAAAGACTTCTCAAGTTGGCAAATCAGTGAGGATACGTACATTAGGACACATACATTTTGTATGCAGTATGATCACTGTGACCGTGAAAACTGTTTTAGTCCAACAAGAATGTTATTTATTTAAAATAAATACCTAATATGTAGCAAACCAGGGTTGGAGCCTACAGTCATTTCACGTGGTACAATTCTCATGGGAGCCCAAGGGAATTCTGCTTTCATTAAGGTGGAAAGTCAGCAAATGTTTCACATTGCCTTTTTTTTCCCTCAGACTCTTTTTAAATTAAAGGGTTTTAAATTTTATTTCTGCAGAGTCTAGGCAACTGTAAAGTGCATAGTTGTTTTACTAAGACATTCTAAATATATAAATTGTAAATTAATGTAAAAATTACATATTTTTGACTTCTCATTTAGTAACTTCCTTGTCTTATGTAGCTACAGCTGCTGCCTTAGCATTTCAGTGTACATGGGAAAACAATGTACTGAATGAGCAGATGAAAAATTCCAAACAGAGTAATTTAGTCATATTCATTAGGCCTATTTAAGCAGTTGAAATTATACAGCCCTGGTGTCATACCAGTGATGTCTGTCATCTACATCAAACAAATATGTGGGACAGTGTTTTTTTCCAAGAACATTTGATTGTGTTAATCTCCTCAGCACAGTCATACAAAATCATGACTTGCCTACTAAAGTTCTTATTAGCTCAGACTAATTACTGTCAAAGGAGATCATGCATTTTCTGAATGCGTTGCCAAGCAAAGTTAAAAGGACACATGAAATGTAGTGCGTGGATGGATCTGTGTGTTTAATCACAAAGTAAAATGTTAATCTGTCAAGTTACAAACTGAAACAAATAATAGCAACCTAAATAGTTTCTGGCTTGAATCTCAGCAATGGATTATAAAGAATATGAAAATATAATTTATTAATCCATAGTCTATTTTGGCATTAAAATATCTGCTAACTACTCTTTTTGCTTCCTGGAAAATGGAATGAAAAAAATCACAATGATAATCCAAAAAAGGTCCTACTGATGCTTATAAGAAACATTAAATAATTAAATTCTCTACTTCTGTTTGTTATTAGAAGAGTGTCTTTTGTGGCTACCTGTTAACTACTGACCATTGTAGAAGGCTTCCTTTATTGGCTATGTCCAGTCTTCACCTAAAGTGTCCTCACGTGTGCTATATACTGTTTGTGGTGACATGAGAATAATGCATATTCTTCTAGTGTGATAAAGATCTTAATTTTTTTACTAATATGCTTCTCTTATTATGTTCTGACATTTTCCCTAATTCTGCAATTTGAATATTTATAGCAGATGCTCATTCTAAAGCACTGCTTTTATCTCAGGATTCCTTTTCTAAATTGACATCATGTTGAACTGGTTTGACAAATTCTGTTCCTAACCTCAGGGATATAATTTCAGTTTCTCCTCTAAGGAGAGGGGAGATAACACTGCATTTATAGCCCTGTGCCTGGGAGCAGAATTACCTGCAATGTGTTTCTGTGAAATTTAGTGAATAAAACGGGTTAATAAATATCACACCCCACATCCTCTTGCTGCAGCTGGCAACTTTTGTGGGTCTTCAGGCAAGTATTCAAGAGTTTGTACTAGTAATTGCAAAAGTTGGGCTGGGAACAAGTATTTAAGACTCAACCCTTTAGTTTTCACATGTGTGACCCCAGCGTGGCTCCCTCCTGCATAAGGACGGCACAGCCAGTTTCTCAGGGACTGCTGGGGTAAGGACCCTTAGACAGAGAGTTTCGTCGTCATATACGGATTCAAAATGTCTCCTTGGGGCTACCAGGGCAATGGAAATGAGGCAAGAAGTCTACACAGATGTTCTTATCCATTGAAAAAGCTCATTCTGGCTTAACTGGCAAGTAAGCAGCAGTGGTCCCTAGCAGCTGCCAGTGGCTGAAAAGGCACAGAAGAAAAGCCGCAGTTATCCCGGGACTGACCTATGCACACATTTTCATCGTCCAGCTCTGCAGAAGCATTTCTGAAGTAGCCCAGCCTGCATAACTCACAGTGCTGACCTCTAGTGTTGTGCTTACAGCTCACGCAAATGACCGTATTGAGCAGCTCGATGTAACTGCACCGGTTGGAGTGCCCGAAGCATTCACAGTCTTTCAAGGAAGAACAGAAATGTATACAAAATGTATACAGCAGCAGAGTAATAGCACATTACATGCTTAGTAAAAATGAACCACGAGCAGAAATATGAATGAATGGCACATACATGTTAATCAATGTAACATGGACAACAGCAGATGTCTATCTGCAATGAAAGTGGAGTTTGTTTCAGGCAGGTTAGCGTGACCCGACAACCATGGCATGACGTCGAAGGTTGGCTGTTGTTGGCAGACCTGATGGAACTGAAGCATTTGCAGTTGTAAACCTTTCAGGGTTACTGGAGGCTCTATAGTTTCTGCTGATAGAAATGCACATATTTTTGCACATTTGAGATGAGTATAAATCAAGACCCAGGAAAAACTTCCTCATATTAAAAATGTTAAATTCAGCGGACAAAATTGTCAAACTTCATTGTGCCTAAATCCACAACTGTAAGTAAAATAAATCTTTTTCCTGACAGAATGGTGAGTATTCAAAAATGCTACTGAACTTGGGGTGCTATCATTGATAGGCACCTTGGGAACCAGACTGTTCTATTTCATGACTAAACAAATCTCTAGTTTGACAATTTTGGCCAGCGCCTCCTAAAATGATAAACAGAGAAGAAAAGGAAGGAAGAGAGTTGTTAGTTGAGAGCTACTTCCACTGTACTTTTCAGGTAAGCATTAACCCATTTTTGTATTCTGAGATGAAAAACAATTGGGCCAGAAAAGATCATGAAAATTCTGAAATGTGTACTGAATAGAAAGCATGCTTACTGCAGCCATCTGAAATGCAGTTGGCATGACAGCCACTTTTAAAAACCCCCTTCATTAAACATGGAATGCTAGTACCTTTTAGTCTTGAATCACAAGCAATGCTTGGCTTTATGCAGAATGAAAGAGAAATTAGGAATGTATCAATAACATTATAGAAGGCACAGCTCCGCTCTGTGGTGTAAGCCTGAGCACTCAGCCCACAATGAATGCAGGAAAGGTTATTAGGATGATCAGAGAAGTAGAGAGTCTATTTAAAAAGAGAAGACTAGGATAATTTTGCTTGTTTAGTCTAGGAAACTGATGATAGAAGATATCAATGGGCTATAAATACATAATGAGTTAGCCTTCTGCCATCCTAATGGACAGCACTGTGCTAATGGACAACACTGGCACAAGAACAAATAGGTGTTAACTGGCAGTTCAGAAATTTCAGCTGGAAATTAGGAGATGGTATCTAGCCATTAGGGCATCGAGGTTCTTGAATGCTTTCAATTTGTAGCAAAACACACTGATGCTTTAGAGATGTAGTTTATTAACTGGCGTAACAAATTACAGTATGTTTCCTTCAGTAACGGAGCACTGGATGCAGTGACTTGGAAGGGCTTCAAGGTCTTGAAGTTAACTTATCTTGTAATTAGATAAAGCTGTAGCAGAGGGTGTAAAATGTTTCCATACATGACAGAGGCAAAGTACTTTGTGCTGCCTTTCCTCTGGTATCCTCCTAATTATGCTGGGACGCCTAATGAGCCCACTGATTGTTGGAGGTGGGCATCAGATACAGTATTTCTGCCTGTCTATATTTGTATAAAGAAATAACAGTCCTCGTACATGTTTCTGAGCATGCTATGCCCACCTAATACATATATTTGTTTGGCTTTTGTCTGATGTAGTGGACTGTAAATAGACTGCATTTTTTCTTAGACATTTAGCACAACATATGTTTCAATCTTGAGAGCTGCCTTTCTCCTGCCAGGAAACATTAATTAATTTTACATATACGCATTTAGTTAACATATATTTCTTGTTCTCTTTGATAGTATACTTCTAAATCAATGTTTTGTGGTTCATGCCAATTTGATAATTTTGATGCCTATAAGTGCTGGAGTACAGGAAAACATTTGGTGTATCTGTCTTACTTGACACAAATGAGTAGGGATGAAAAGTATGTTAATGTTTGTTGTCTTTTGCAGTTGGTCAGTGTGATTCAGCATCTCAAGTGAGAACTGGCTGTGTGGGGCAGAGAAGAGAGATGTAAAAGTGAAAACTAGTACTAGAAAATAGGAATCACAGAAAATTGTTAGGATTGTAAAAGTTTATGTGACTGGCTAGTGATAAGCAATCAATCTGATCTTTCTGAGTTTTGGATTCAGAAGCAAGGCTGTCTTAGTTTCTCTGTCTGACAAAGGACCTGTCTTCTATTACAATTACCTGTCTTCTATTAGACAATTTATTTTGGTGAGATGATGCTGTATTGGTATGTTTGTCAGACTTGTTAAGCATTTTCATGCTGTAGGTGAATTTAGAGGAAATAATTTACCTTGTTTTTCAAATCAGTAATAGGCAACCCAATACTACATTCTTATGTTTCCAAAATATGCAGACTATAACAAAAATCAGGCTATGTTATATCATCTTTGGTGTTTAAAGTAGCAGAAAGAAATGGAGAATATTCTGTGAATGAATGACTGCACTACTTCCACTCTGAAATTTTGATATGACCTTGATTAATATTACTACTACACATAATTACAAGCACATTACAAAAGCACATGAAAAAAAACCTGCACATTAAGTAATTCACTCTGTAACAAGACTTGCTCCAAATTATGATTTGGAGTGAAGAAGCATCTGATAATTAGGAAGGACTTGGATGTACACACATGCTCCTAAACATATGCAAAATGACCACCCAAGTTCAGATGTGGGTCATCGATATTAAAGGTAAATGATGAGACCAGTTCTTGTACTTGGTTGCATTTATATGGGTACTGCTCTTGTAACAACTGTGCTGTGTGAAAGAAAGTCTTTGTCTGAAAGTTAACTTATGCTAAGGTACAGGAAAGCTCTAGGAGTCTCGATCTGACTAGTAAATGCTACATGGTGTAGAAAAAAACCACAGTTAACTTGAAAACAGTCTGACATCTCATCAAACGTTAATAATGGCAAAAGGGAAAAAAAAGAGGGATGGCAAGTAATGATTAAATCAATTTTGTGGTAATATTTCCTTCTCCCCTGCCTCCTCACCATTTTGCTAGTGCAATAATTTGCTGCTGTTGGCCTGATCAGCGAATCATTTTTACATCCCTCTGTGTTTACAAAAATAAGCTATGTAAAGAGTCCTCATATGATTGAAATGGAATTATTTTCTCTACTGGCTACATGAGGTGCTACACCACTCAAACATTGCACATAGAATTGCATTCAGCATCATGCCAGCTGGGAAGCTAATAGTTGTCAGTGCTCTATGGCCTGTCTACCTTATCATGTGGTTCACCTTAACCAGAAAGTAGCCTGCTTGTTAGAATGGTCAGAAGCACAGCTTAGGTGTTTAGACACACATCTCTGGTCTAGCAGCCTAACCACTTTTCATGTGCTGGCAAAGTCATGCAATCACTGAAGGAGATGGGGAAGAAGTATCAAAATCAGGCTGCACATGGTTTACCAACAGTGGAATGACATGAGTGTCTCACAGAGCTAGAAAATGCTGCTTTCAGTTCTGAGTACCACATGTCAGGAAAGACACAGGTAAGTTGAATAACAATAAGGAGTGAATGGTTGGAAAACTAAAATCTCGGAGGAGAGGTAATGATAGCTAGATAGGTTTAATGTGAAGGAAAAAGGGAGAAGAGACCACCATGTTAGATGTGATCATTGTCTTTGGATGATTCAGGAATTGTCAAATCCCTTGCAAACTCATGGAAGCATTGACTCTATCAGCCTTTAAAAACTATTTTCCAATGTAATGATTCTATTGCAACAATCTTGATCCTCTTGCATAAAGTATGATAAAATTACCCATTGAAGGAGGCTCATGAAGAGGTTGATAATCTAATTGTTTTGTTTCTATAAATTGAACGCATTTTGCCCCATTACATCTTTGAGATGACATACTGTTGTTGTGAGGATGAGGTTCAGCTGAAGCTTCAGCTGCAACCAGTAAAACATGAAATGCCACCACATGAAACAATGGTAAACACACATGGGAGGGTCTCATAGTTTATAAACTAAGACAGGTAATGCACGAGACAGCTATCAGTGTGACTTTCTAACGAAAAGCACAAAGCATATTTCAAGAAAAGTGCATTCAGAAATCATTACATTATTTTTTCTTTTTCATTCTCCAGTAACTCTGTGTTCCTCCTCCATACACTACAGCAAACAAAGGAGATTTCACTGTAACCTTAGAAATTACCTGCTTTGTAACAAACAGTATGGCTCATTACTATGATCTCATCAAATGGGTCAAACTAAGTTCAAACATTTTTTAATAACCCTATTCCTTGTTAATATGTATTTCATGAATAATGAGATATTCACAATAGCTACAGAAAGACAAAACATCTTCATACATACTCTTTACAGATAAATTGATGAGGAAAAACAATGAAGAGATCTCAGGGTTCAGACTGTGAATGACAGATATGCTAATGAAACGGGCTGCCTGTACGTCAGAGAGAATATTGGCATGCTTTATTATGCCTATATAATTCCACTTGTTTGATGAAACATTGAACAGTTCAAAATGTAATGCCTACACTCTGAATTTGCACACTTACAATAAAATGAAGATGTAAGGCACACTTACAATGCATTAGAAGACATAACAATGCATTACACTCCATGGCATTTACAGATACTTTTTGAGGACGTGGACAACTGATGTTTTCTGTATTGTTTTCCCTCAAGTAATCTGCTTATGTTTCCTCTTTTACAATTTATGCATATCAGTGAGGAACACAAGACTCTAGTAAACATCCTTTCTAGGCAAGGATCTGAATGGTCATATTCATACATTTTACTCCTTTAAAAATAAATGCCATGTCACTTTATTTGCCAGACACGACTCTCTAAGAAGCAGATTTATTTTTCTTTGTATGGCCTGTGTTTATGCAACTTAATGCTTCTGTTGTATTCAATGAAGATGCCTCACTAGTAAACTAATGGGTACACTTCACAGATATTCCAGATTCATACAGTGCAATGTTTTCACAACACAGAGCACTATGGAAACACTGTATGAATCCTAGAATTCCTACCTCTCTTGTGGTTTGCAACTTGAACAGAAGAAACAGTTGACATAGCTAATTTGGGAGCAACTGGATAGTAATAAAATGAACAGTAAATTAGAAAAGATATCACATAGGAACAAATTGAAAGATTAAAATAAACATCTTTATTTTCTAACTTTTAAATTAAATTTAACAATGGTTGTTGTTTTCTAAGGAAAAAGTGTAAGATAGAGAAAATGAGTTATATGCTACTAACTATTGAATCATTTGAGCTGTAATACCCAAGATCAAGACGGGGAACGTAATTCACATTGACACACTTTGGCAGTTTTGTGTTAGAGATTATTTGGTGATTTCTCCCAATCCATGACAAATGAGTACATGGTAACCAGAGTGGTCTGAAAAGGGTTTTATTGAATTTGTATGCGTATTTATTCTGGCCAAATAGTATGAACATGAACCCCACAATAAAACAATTAGATATAGGCAGATTTCTGTAATTATTCTTTTCATACACTATCCTTAACTGAAGTATTTAATCTACAATAAATGTTAAACACTAACAAATGCTGCAAACACACATAAACTGAATAAAAATGCTTGTAACTTTTTGTGTTTTATGTTCCCTAACAAAACATCAAAACTAAATTTACTTAAACTCTTTATTTTTGGGGAAGAAACACTGAATAATTCTGTGCTGTTTGAGACGTATTTTTCAACAAAGTCTTAGATCACTCACAGTATAATTAAGCTATGAAATCCATTAGAAATGCTAAGTATAATTTAATTGGGAATGTTTTGATTTAAAATTCCTGTGAATAATGTAGGCTAATCCTTACAGAAAGCAGAAGAATGGAGATCAATCTGTTTTTTTCTGTTTGTTTAAGGAACACATGCAAAAGCTTGGAAAACATAACATGGGCTAAATGAAGTTGCTGGAATGCTAAGTATCACTTTATCAGGGATATTTAGTTTAAAATATATATGAATAATCTGAACTACAGTACATTGTTAATTCTTGTAGAGAGCAAAGATTAATTAGTATTTTCTGGTTTTTTTGGCACATAGAAACTTGCACATATAACATGGTAGATTTTACATGCATGTGTTTTGATTTGGTCATTGTGATCCATAGATTTAATTACAGCCCTTCCAATGTAATTCCCAACACATCTTGTTCGGTTTAGTGGCTCTTTTTCTAGACTGCCTTTCCATTAATTTTATTCTCCACCTCTATGTGTTACAGCACAGAAAGGACACCTTTGAACAGTGAAGGCAAGCCACAGGCTAGATTTCTGCAGGGATTTTTGAAGAGGAAAGGGCAGTAAGTAAAAAGAACAAAAGGACATTATTTTTATAATGAACAATAATTCTGAATGTGAAGTATGGCTGAATACTTCTTCAAACAACAAAGAACCTTACTTTTATTAGTCATAAAAAGTAATTTGTTTCTTTCAATGCTAATCAATGTGCCACAGTCTGTGAGTAGTGTGGCGCTCAAATTGTAGAAAACCATGAGTCTGTCCTGCAGAGAACTTGCTTGTATTGTGGATGGCATGAAAGCTGAGAATGCTTCTCAGCTCACTTGGGAAAGCAAAATGGAAACGACATTAAAAATGGGTTTGATGTAGACAATGACAATATTTTTCACTCAAAAATCTCAAAACTTACTCAAAATATAGACTGTGCTGTCTAAACAAGTCCAACATTATCTAGGGCTTTGTGAATATCAGTGCTGTGTGTCTACTTTTCCAGACTTTTTGCAGTCATGTGTACAGTCTGATTGCTGGAAGACTCCTTTTTCAGATAAGGTTTGTTTTATAGTTATTTTCTCACAGGATAGCATTACTTAGTATCAGGGAAAAGTGAATTGGATTATCATCGTTACTACTTTTGCCACCATGTGGGACTCAAAAGCAATTTCAGTAACTTTAGACCACTAGGAATTTTACAGCATCCTACCTTGGTTTGGTTTAGAAACCTCAAGGGAAGAAATATTCGGCCATATCCTATCAAACTTTGGAGGATCTGCATGCATCAGGAAAAATCAGGTTTTGTTATTTACATCTGTGTTATTGTTCTAAACAGGCAAGCATATGGACAAAGACATAGATTACAAACATCTATTACTGTACTAGTCTAAGTTGCACTTGAACAGTACATGACTCCACAGTGAACAAGAAAACAAGCAATTGATGATTCCCAAAACACCAAATGGACATAAAATACTGTGCATAACAATTTATCCTCTGTGGTTTAAAATATAATTTTTCATGATGAGAAGATATCCTAGGGCAATATATATGGTTCCAATACCAGGAACAAAACAGGAACATATTCTGTTAAATCTGCTCTTCAGAGATAAAATGACAGTATCAGACAAATATGGATTTCTTATCAAAGACACATATCTTACCTTATCATCCTGTTTTAGGGCCTTTTGAGTGAATTACATATCTGTTATAGGAAGAAATATATTTACCAGTAGAGTGGGCCTTTTCTTCAGCTCTCAAAGCTTTTTGTGTTTCCTCTATTTCCTATCACCTCTGCTGATATATTTTAAAGCTTGATTTTTTTTTTGTCAAAACATTAAATGTCTACATTTCTTAGAAATCCTACATAACGTGTTACTTGCATGAAGCATCTTGTGTCCCAGCAAAAGAATTATCTGTGTCTCTTTAGAGCTTTATCTCCTTTGGTTAATGTGTTACAGGGCTGGAGTAGTGGGGAGTGACAATCCTCAGCGGAAGAGTGCTGGGTGTTGGAGCTGAGAATATGTGGAGGGGATGGGGGCATTGTGGAGGAAGGAAAGAAAACTTTTTTTATTTTCCATTTCCATCTGCCTTGTTTTAAACATCACACTTGGACCATGTTTTTATTATCTTCTCTGAGTATTGCAGTGGTTGTGCTTTCTCTGAGTCGAACAGATTTTTTCTTAATGGTCACATCAGCCTACATATGGCTACATAGCTCTCTACATAAGAGAGCTATTCCTTCACTTCCATCTATGAGGAATTCAGTTGGGTAGTTGAGTAGATTGCAGTTGTCACAACTTGGCTGGGCATCAAGGGCCTAGGCTTATATGTCTTTATAAAGAAAATGTGTTTCACTGTTATGTCCATCTTAGTGGGAGACCTGCAGTGAAGCTGTGGCAAAAAGACTGAGGCTTCAAACATCTGATATGTAAGGAGGACATCCCAAAGTTTCTTGTGACCCATTTGTCAAGGGTGAAGAGAAATTGGGTGGGTGAGGCTGTCTGTCTCCAAAGTCCTCCCACACAGAGAACAATTCAAGGAAAGGATGATGACCTGCACTGTGCCATTTACTGTTAGGTAGTCTTCTGCAATTGAATGGGTCAAGGTGTAATCTAATCACATAATTACATCAGATTATTGCATTTTTGTGCTTTTTCCTTATCAATCAAGAAAACAGAAAAACTGAGTTAGTTTGGTAGATTCTCAGTCTATATATTGATTAAAAATAACCTGTCTCTACAGGTCAGATCCACCAATTCACACACATAGGAAGTGCAAACACAACAGTCAGGGTGTATGACAAGCTGTACTTACTGAGGTGGCATGATAACCCAGCCCTTCCACTGAAAGACTCTACTACCATGCACCTGAGAGACCACCTTTCTCCTCCTGAAACACTGACTGACTGGTTATAGTAAATAAGTTTCAAGCATGCACAGGCAAATTATTTGCACAGTTAATTCACTGTTGAAATTCTGGTAGCTTTAGGAAAACTTAGGCTTCACCTAAACATTTTAAAGGGACTGGACATTAGAGAATACATATAAAAATATAATAAAAAAGCAAAAGCAATCTTTATGGACTACATTGTCCTGCTGTTCCCTGAGCCTTTTTCTGTTTTAGCCCTCGTGCAGCATCAGAGTTATTGCAGAAAGCTGTTAACATTTCAGACTGGAGCTTCCAATATCCTCCTTGTGTTGTTAAGTACAGTGTGGCACACCTAATACAAAAATTCACAGGTATAGTGGTCTTCAACTGAAAAGGCTTAGGTATTATCAGAGGTAAAACTAATAGTGTCAAAGCTTTGTAATGCCTTAGGACTAACCCTCTGTAATATGTCATTTAGTAAACTGCAGGTTTAGGAAATCAGACACTGGACATAATTGGACTCATATAATCAGTAATATTTCATAGATAATCTATTCTCATAATTTCTCCAAGTAATCTCATGTCCAAATAAAACCACTCCTTGTAAGTCTGAAAAAAATCAGTGTTACTATTTCTTAGTGATCCTGTATATGCTATCGATCTGTGCTTGTTTTAGCGAACTTAAAATGGCAGTTGTGACTTACCACAAAATAATTAAAAATTCCCTGACCCTTTAAATTAGATAACACTAAGCTGAGTTTCTTAATGGACACCCAAAACAATAAAGAACATATTTACAGTGCCTGGAGATTACCAATTAAGCATTATAACTAGTGATTATTACTAGTTATTAGTGATAATTATAACCATCTTAAAAGGGACTTCTGGAGGTGATTTGTTTTTTATATTTGCTCATGGCAGGGTCAATGCTAAACTTAGATGAGGTTACTGAGGGTCATATCCAGCTGAAACCAGCTGCTGCTTTGTAATATGAAAGACTAATGAGACTTAATGCTTATATTATGTGATTTTTTTCAATCTTTGGTAAAGAGGATATCTTTTTCTCATATCCTTATTCACAGACTGTATTATCATCAAGATTACAGGTTTCTTGATAAAGGTCTTTCTCCATCTCCTTGAATTTATTTATTTTTTTTTAAGGGAGATGACTTTAAATGCTTTATCTAAAAAGATATGTGAGATGTCCAAGTCAAAGAATGTTGACTGTCATTCCCACACGTATATTGGAGCAGATGAGTCATAACAGCCACTGGGAAGATTCATTTAGCAGCTAGTTATTCTTTCACATCAACCTGTGAAAATATTTCTAGTCCTTGGAGATTACCATGAAGGATTTTATTTATAGAGAAGTTGACTAGATAAACCAATCTTTTCCAGAACACTTCTATGACTGCACACTGTATTTTGTAATTAGAGTCATTATTTGCCAGAATAATTAAAGAATTCTGGTGTAGGTATTCTATAAGATATCCTATGTAAATCTACTGTAATATATTCCATTACAGTTATTTGGGCAAACAAGGCCACAGAAATGTGAAAGAGAGTTTCTGAATGTATGTTTTAGTGTTATTATTTAAAATTGAAGCTACTGTAGCCACCTTTAAGAGTGGAGGTATGTGAGCTGTTCAGGTAAGCAGAAAATCAGATATGACATTTTATATTTGCATTGGAAATTTTTGCATTTTTAGTTACTATTGTTCTAAAGCTAATTATATGTAGAAAATAGCTATGGGAAAAAAATCTTTCATGAAGTAAGGAAAAACTGATTCCATGATATTTATTAGATGTATGATAATTTCCTTTTTCCTTTCCCTATTTTTTTTTGGATACACACTATCAGAATTACTTCTGATACTAAACAACAAAAAATCTGTCTCAGTAATTCACTGGAAATGCCGTCTGCACCATGGGCTACATCACAGTTTCAGATCGGGGAAATAAAGGAAATGAACGGGTAGTTTCAGCCCGATTCCAACCAGGCAGCTGCACATGAAAAAAACCTGTCATGATCTTGGCAGGAATTCATCAGCACGTTGTTGGTTTCTCACTCCAACCAAGTAATGAGCTGACATTAAAAATAAAATGCATTCCCACTGAGAGGGGCTATCCTTCCCAGGGATGAAGAGCAAGGGTGATAGAGTGCATGAACACAGTGATGGTGCCTGGGCATCTGTGCTCTACAGCAGAGTAGCGCCTTGTCATCTCCTAAACTGTGTCTGCTGACCCAGCCCACAAACTATGCATTTGCTGTAAATTACTACTAATAAATCAATAAGTCTTAAATCATGCTCACTAATGGCAAACAGGGAGCACTTGTGTTGGCAACTATAATTATTAATTTAATTTTTAATAACAATAAGGAACCCTTGTGAAATAATCTGATTAATGCGCTTTCTAACTTTCCTCCCATTTAAAACACAAAAAAGTATTAAAAAAAATGTCAATGTAAACTTGATGATTCAGTAGAAGTTCATGTTTCCAGCCATAGAAACCTGCCCTTGCCACTGCCTTTTTTAAACCATGAGTAAGCAACAGTAAATAGCTGTTCTAGAATATTAAAAAATATATGCTGGGCACAGTGGAGTTACGACAGTGGTTTTAGGTGTTAATATTGAACAAAAAAGCTAGGAATAATAAAAAATAATGTTCACTGAAATCAATGGCATATTTAGTAAGTGATAGAATAATTGGGTGTGTTTATATCAGATTGTGTTCCACCACTTCTTGCAAGCATCACACTATCATTATTACAGCATTTCTATCTCCTTTTGTCTTTTTGAAGTCATGATAACCTACCTTACATAAAATTTGCCTTTCAGCACTTTCATTAAACTGCCAAACTGAAGGCATTGAAAAAGAAGAAATGCTGATTTTTTTTAATCACCCCTTTATTTTATTAAGTTTTAAAAAAATACTTGCCAATATTAGGCAATCTTTCTTGGAGCAATGTAGGAAGTTTCATACCTGTTCCTTTGAAGAAAGGAGAATTCTGCATAAATGTGAAGATGTGGTTGTTTTATGGCAGCTCCTCAGCCATAACAGCTTTTATAACTGTTGGAAGAATTTAAATGCAATTAGTCCTTTATGTGTCCACTTGTTGTAGACTAAAAGAAAGTGATCTTTTTAGAGGATTTAAAAAAAAAAGATAAATCTAACTCTGAAAACTTTCAGATATCAGAAAAAAAGTCCATTGACTTGAATAAATTGTTGGCTGATTCTCAAACTAATGAGGGCTGAGGGAATTCTTCAATTTTAAGTATTTCCACTAAAATGTTTGTAGAAGTGCACAATGAATCAAAGCCTTTTTTGAATGAAATATTTAGGTACAAATCTCATGAAACACAAAGTAAACAATTTTGGTGATAGTTTGCAGGATTGCTCCTTTTTATTTGGATTGATTCTGTTTCTTCCTACAAAAATGCTGAAATTGGCTGGTCAGTTTGGATTATTGTACAGTAATACACAACTGATGAACAAGAATTCAAGACCTTTTTCTTAATAATTGCTATGCTGATTTGGAAATCTCATTCTTTCCTTATACTCTGTGAAATAAACTGATTACATGTCTAAGGGACAGAAAGAAAAAGGTGAGATAATATCTAGAAGTATATATATAATAGATAATATCTAGAAGTATATATTTTTTTCCCAGCAGTTTCTCCCTAAGCTTTATGGCTAATTAGATTTTAAAATATCTTTGTGGATCATGCCTGCTCTCTATAAACTTCCTTGAGTAACTGAGCTAAACTTGCATATTGTAAGTGCTATGTGTTTTGCATGGGTACCATGGTACATATTGAAATGTTGATATCTTATTTTCTATAGTGTCCTATCATTTCATTGTTTATTAATGGTTAAAACAAAGATAACTGTCAACTGAATAATTTTCCCTATATTACAGCAAATCAAAAAGCATTGAAAACACTATTTGACTGACAGACTGTTTTTAACTAACCCATGATGATGATGGTGAACTGGAATGAAGAATGAGAAAGAATACTAAACTGTCAGTGCCTGTGTCTACGAGACTGGTGAGAACAGCTCTTCTTATCTGTTAAAATTGGTGGATCTGGCAAAACAAATACTGAAACAAAGGCTCTCCCAAATCCCATCCCAACAACCTGTCAGTGCTCCCTGGAGCAGCATTGGTGGTTTCTGACCCTGCACTGGAATCACTCTGCTGGGATGTTTTCTGCTCAGCGCTGGGGCCAGTTTTGCTTCCTGAACTTCAAGGGTGACATCCTAGTTACACAGAAAAGAAAATGGCCTTGTTGTGAATCCTACCAGGTAAAACTACCCATTATGTCTTTTATTTGGACTGTTCAATTTCTTTCAGATCCAGTGTTCAAATGAGTATATCATATCATAAAGGCTATCTGTATTTTCTTTCAGCTCAGTAATGTTTTAATATAATGGAAAATCTAATTTTTAAAGCAAAAGATTCTGAGTGCTTCAAAGTACTAGAGTAAAAGAGGGAAAACAGATATTGTTACCGGCTTGATGTTATAATCAGTTATTTAGATAAAGTGATTGCCTTAGACTAGGAGCCTCATTAACAGTATTATTTATTAAAAGGTCAGATTTGGATAAAACGGAATTGCAATTAGAACATTTTGCTTGTATGTCCAAAATAATAGATATAGTCTGCAGACAATATTTAAATGTTCTAAGGAGATAAACATCTTAATGGTCTCTCAACAGTACAGCTTTCTGTAAAACTTGACCCCAAATAATAATAGAAAAGTAACGTAAAACCTAGTTATGCATGTTTATATCCCACTGACATATGTGGGTGTTGTGTATACGCTGTAGTCCAGAGCTTGGCATTGTAATAGCCTTAATCACATGATTGTAGATTTAATGAGAGAACTTCTTGGTTACTGCAAGGGGGCAAAATCAGGTCCAAAATACCTTGTGTTGTTATTAAAAAGAAAAAAAAAATCTGCCAGTATTTGCTCTCACAACCTTTTAAGACAGGTACTTACCACATTAAAATTTCATAACAAATATGTAAAACAAATAAAGCTACACTCATCCATGCACAATTTTAGCTCCAGAAAAACAACTACTAGGTTTTTCAAGGTTAAGAAAACAATAAAATAAGAGAGTGCCCATTTCGTCTTTTCTTTTTTTTAACTTCTGTGTCTGGCATTCATTATCATAAAAAAAAGTTCTCTTCAATTGAAATTGGCTATAAAGAAGAACAAAACCACAGAGAACAAAGCAGAAAATACCGTTTGATTATTGTGATTGCATCTTGCACTTGGGTGCACGGTCTGTCTCTAAACTCTGACTCATCTGCCAGCAGCAGGCTTTAAGGTGATAATCACCCACACAGAGCTATTTGCACATCATGTCTATCCTATCCTGTATCTAATTATACCCTTTATAACAAACTGTTTAGCATAATTAGTGGAGTTATGCTTTACAGGAAAAAAGACAGAAGCCATAGTTTAGAAGATTCAACTTTTTGAAGGCACACATGTTCAGATTAGTGACTTTGGTTACAATAATGAACATTTTGATGCATTGGTCTATGTAAAATTGTACAATCATTATTTTAGCAAGTAAAATAATGTACTTTTCAGAATATTTACATATTGTATGTAAGCATTGCTTAAAATTATGAAATGGTTTTGGGACTCATTAATTGCTAACACTTTCACCACTATTTTTCCAGACAAGGCTGAAAAATGCTGAAAGGGCCAGCATTGTAATCAAGAATGCTGGAAATTATCAGAGAACCTCTTATTCAACTGATAGACAACAGCAGGTACAAATGACCTTAATGGGAAAGCTCTGATTTTTTTATTTGTTTTGTTTCCTTCTAGATGATCAGAAAGGATGTTTACTAATGACCACTCTTTCTTTGTGTTCAAACTTTATTAATAAGCTGCTTTACAAGATCTTTTGAGGTAAAAAAGGAATAGAGAATAATACATATATGTGCACACAGGTATATATTAATCTTTCTTTGTTTGTTTTCATTGCAGTCTTAAAAGTGTTAAATGAACATTACTGATGTTGGCATCTTCTTTGTAGGCTGGCAATTTAGTCTTTCTAACCCCCCTGCCCCAACCCCATCCTCTTTATATAGTAGGAAAAGCTGGAAGTACACAAAAGCCAATACCCTCCCGTAGGTGTTTGTTGCCAGGCAAAATGAAACCCAAACTGCATCTCCTAAGAATAACCTCCTGTCCCCAGATGGGGGAAAACTGCTGATATGAACACAAATACTGTATTAGCATAGACAAAAGAAAAAATCATGCAGAATCCATTAAAGCAGCCACAACTAATTAATCTTGTTTGGATTTGTGTGTTAACTGTACTTCTGTTGACTTCTCTTTGAGACCAGGATAAATTTATGGATTCTATCCTTGTTTAACAAAAGTTCTGCTATTTCTGTATTATCAGAAAGATGTTCAGAACATTGTGCAAGTAGAAGTATTTCCCCCATGAGCTATTTAAGAAAAAACACATAAAAAAAAAAGCAGAGTATCAGTATTTACTTGAAGAGATGCTCATGCTTCACTCTTTTCAGGAAGGCAAATAAATTTGTTGAATTCTACAACATATCATTCCAAGACATTTACAGTAGACTAATGATAAAGCATAGACTTGCAGAAACTCTTGTATTTCCTATGGAATTTTAAACAGAATTTTCTCCATTTGTAATAAATAAACTGTACTAATCACTCCAGTGTAAAATACAAAGAGGTCAACAATGCATCCTTTCAGCTCACCATTGTTCAAAAGGTATTTGAGTTTCCCTATTAAGTTTTCAAAGGCCAACATCTGCTGATGCTCAGAAATGGGAGATGTGGTGACGAAGGCTGTATGGAGTGTGAAGTGAAAACACAACCATATAGACCATGCAACACAGTACTAAGAAACTACAGCACAACCAAACTCCAAAGACCTATTTTCCCATTCATCCCATTTCTATTATTAATGGCAGGAATATTTCTGACATAAATTTCTCTTTCATTTAGTTCTTTCTTTTTTGTTGTTATAAAATATACGTCTAAACACAAAGTTTTGAAAACAGCATATCACTATGAATTTGCAGTCATGCAAATACCAAAGGAGACACTAGAGCAGGAAAATGACATTTTTAAGATTGAAGGCTTTCATATGCACATTATTGTCATTGATGCTGTTCCACTATTTCAAGCTGCAAAACAGATGCCGTGGTGTTCAGCTTTAACACTGCTCTCACTTGCAAGGGAGATAGTTTTGATGGCATTTAACTTGCTGTCTAGAGCTTAACAAATCAGTGCCATTCATGAGCTTAAGTAAACTGACTTGATTTATAAATTGATAGACCTGACCCTGCATCATAAGAAGCGAGACCATTTTACCCAAATTATTAAAAACTTTTCAGTTGGATACTGGGCATGGCAAATTGCATTTTACAACTGTGATATTTTATAATTGAGATAGTTCTGCATTATACAAGTTGTGTCTAAACTATCTGCAAAGCTGAGGCTGTGGGGAATATTCTTTCAGTCAGCCACAACAGGATCCCATTTCTGCCTCCCTGCTTTATTTGTAATTAGCTAATGTGCCATGACTGTGTGCAGTTCTCTACTATGGAATTCAGCTGAGACCCACAGCTGAGCTACTGTGCACTTAGTCCCTTCAAGTGTTATATTTAAGTAACCATCTATTTCATTGATATAGTGGTCCTTTACATAACAGTGTCACGGTTTTGTTATAGTTTAAGTATAATATTTTGGTCCTTTAATTGCATATAGGAAAGCATTTTTTCTGTGAAGGAATACAATTCTGTTTATTTTGTGGAGTAAAGCCGAGTTCAAAGACCACTAGAGGTAATGCAGATACCAGCAGATACGCTGTATTTGCAAATCTACTTCATAAAAACGAAAGCTATTACATTTATAAACTCTTCCATTTGCTCTTTGGATTTACACAGGTGTACATACATGAAAATTAATGGTCCTATACTGTTACTAGCAAACAATTTTCTTTTTCAAGATGCTCAACAAATATTTTCTGTGCAACAGTGTCTTAATTCTTTGTGTCATACTCCATTTCATAAGACTCAGTCTTCATCTGGTGATAAAAACCAATCAGAAAATCTGTGGTTGAGTGCAGATGAGTTGTCAGGAGTGACATTGTCTCTGACCACATAATAACAGTTACATGTTAATGCAACAGAGGAAGGCCAGCATGGAGCCCCTGCACTGTAGGGCACCTAGTCAGAGAAACATTATCTACAACAGAAAGGGATGCTGGGAAATTAGATCCATGAAGCTGAATGACAATGCAAAACAATACTGGTTTTATTACTTACTACCAATACTGGAAATACTGGGTATACCTGTAGAGAAAAAAAAAAAACCCACAAAGAAATATAGTTAGCTGTTTGCTGTAGTTGGTTGCACTACTACATCTAAGATTCTGAAAACAATTTTAGAATACTGTGGTGGCAACTGCCAATATGTACCCAGACCTTCATAAATGCAGGGTCTTTCGATTCTTCAGTATGGGGCTGCAGGGACCACTAAAATGCATTGACAGATGGGACCTACACCAGCTCTCTGTACTTCATGAATTTGTTCAGAACACTTTTGTATTCCAACTAACCAGCCATTAGGTTTAATGCTCTAGATAAAAATATCAGTCATGCATGTATTATGCAGATCTAGGAGAGTAATTTAACCCAGGGATAGATGCATTGCTAACTGCTTTGGCCAGCTGCTTAAGTCAGTTGATACCTTCTGTTGCATTAATTGTATAAAGCCATTTTTTCCTCTTTTACCTGACGGTTATCTAAATTAAGCTATGTAAAAGAAATGTAATTGAGTGAAACAATCTAATATAGTAGGTTGGCCTTATTGGCTAAGCCTCTCATTGAATTTTTTTTCCTCTGTTCATTTCATTCCTAAACTGAATTAATGCAAGGAAACCATTCTAGAGGCAGGTGACATTTACCATAAGAGGTGGGGCTGCAGAGGAGTAAAATTCCTTTACTGGATAAGCAATGTGGGATCTCATGTTGTATGATGCAGTCCCAAGATAGCTTCTTGTCAGGTCTGCCCTGAAATGTGTGTAGCACAAAAATATGGACATGAATCTTTCCTGAAATGCCATTTACTTAAAATTAAATGCCATTGTTAATGGACTATGGCTAGTCAGAAACTGCAGATCAGTATTTAAATCCTGGATATTTGCATCTTCTTGGTTAAATACAGTTTGCCCTTTTTAAGTTTTATTGACTTTTGATGGCACGCATTTTGCTGCAGAAATCTCTCTGTTAATCTCTATTAGACATCTGCTATACTTCTTTCAACATCTATCTTGAAGTTCTCTCTTGGTCAGAGGTGGCCCCATTCTGCAATTTAGCAAACTGGAGTGAAGGAATGTCTTGAGGATTAACGATATTCAATGTATGCAAGGTTGTAAAGTCAAGTTGGGAACACTTCTAACTCGTGGCATGGCTAAGACAATGCTGAAGTAACAGAATTTGCAGACTGGGACAGATCTGTTATGTTTCATCACATCAGTCCTGGGGCATATGTCAGAATTGCAGCTCTCTGGTTTCACATCCTATGGTACCTGTGGTCTGGCAGAGCACACTGTAGACAGCACCTGCTGCTCACCCAGCCCTACGCTCAGACGTTGTTTACAAAATTAATTATTTCCACTTCTGCTGAGATTAATGGGTATTTTCCAAAATTTTAGCATCATAAGGTATTGAAAGCTAAATGAAAATATCATCATAATAGAACAATACACTCATAGTTCTAATAGTAACAAAAAGAGGGGTATTTTTTCAGTTAGGATAATGTAAGAGAACTTCTATCCCTTTCTCTTATATGTCAAAAAGACAATAGCAGCTTGTTTAAACTTTTGCAAGTCACTGTAGCTGGTTTAAATTAGCAGGATCCATTTTTGTTTATACACTCATGGAACCTACACAAATATTAGATAAAATACAAAAACTGTGTTCTCGCACTGACACTTTCACTGTGAAATGGTATTTGTATTTCCTCTAGGTATACTCCCCCGCCTCAAACCTCTCTGTCTCCTACACACACACACAAATATCCTTTCCTTTCTCTCCTGAACAGATTGTAGCAAAGGGAGAGGTTTTCCTGCAAGTCTGCTCTCCTCATTTTTACTGTATTTCAAAATTTTCAATGAATTCATAGTGATAAATGCTTCCTGGGCAGAGAATAATGAACACAAGGTGCCTGCTAGTCTGAGGGGCTCTGGATTAACCTTGCAAAGGTGTCTTCAGGTTCTGTTTCAAAAGCTATTTCTGTCCTCTTTTTATTTCTGAGTTGGTGTGATCTTCTGTAACCAGACTGATTTTTGTAATACCAGGTATCCCTGTGTGTGGTGACTGGCCTTGATAGTGCACTACTTTATGCCCTTCTTACTAAAGAGAGTGAGAATGACACCTCTGAGTTTGTCTGGAAAAGAGTTGGTTATGTAGGGCCATGAAGCAGGATCTATTAACACACTGTGAAAACCGCACATATGATGGGAAAATTATTCTTAGAACGAGTGTTTTTGTGAGATCTGGAGTTACATATTGAGGCTAGCTCTTACATTCAGCTGAGCTGTATTTGGTGCAAGTCCTTAGGTAATGAGGCACAGGAGGTGTGATTCTCTCTCTCTCTCCCTCTCTGTCAGTGTGGAGGCAGGCAAAGGCCTAAGCATGCATCTCCTCCTGTGCCACTGCTGCTGGGGACACCAACACACTGCAGAGTCATCCCACCACTGCCGGCCCTGTGGATGGACCTGCTACGTTATGTGACATGGATCATTTCCAGTCAGCCTTGTATTGAAATCTGTGAGTACTTTGCAGCAGCAGTGAAGTGATGTGAAAAGGTTATAGAGATGAAGGATCAGGCCCATTATGTCCCTTGATGCACAACTCTATTCAGCCAGGCATAAAGAGCAAATAAAACCAAGTGATTGAATTCACATATATTCAGTTGTTAAACCAAAGCAATGTTCAGTCTAAATTATCTTCCAGTTGAAATCACTGGGATGGTTATTAATGGTAATAGTTTTAGAGTGAGGAGACAGTGAGTAAAGTGTGCAAAGAAAGTTCAGGGGTAGCTACTGGCCCCAAAATGGCAAACATTGCAGTAAAATGTCACTAATACTATTTATTATTTTTGACTTGACTTGAGTGTGGTGGTTTAGTATATTACATGTTCACTGTAAGTGCATCTAAATATATATGCATTACTTGAGAGGAAAAAAAATCTGATGTTTTCCTTTTATATGATCTTCTGAATCTGCCCTGTAATTTTCTCGTTTCCCCTGCTCCCAGAAATGGGTTGTTTTAGCTCTTAGCTACCATGGAGCTGGCTATTGAGAATGAAGAAAAAAGCAAATCACATGCTAGCAAAGAGAGACAGTTTTTGATTTCTTCTATAGTTTGTGTCAGTGTGAAATCCATAACACAAAGTAAAAGGATCAGGATTTCTGTGAGAAGGGTCACACTGCTGCTTCCAGTCTCCTACCCTTCAGACCCTCTCAGCACCTTCATTGTCAATGCCCATGTGAGCGTCTGCCAGCAGCACAATTAATGTAGCCAGGCTGCACCTCTTCCTGGGCAGGGAGTGTGTGTGGAATAAAGGAATTATTCTGTCAATTCAGTCTTGGCTACCATCTTTCCCATGGGCTTCTCTGTCTCTTCTCCATCACAACTTAAATGTGCACCTGCCATATGACAGGGAGCGAGGGACAGGGCTCACAGCTCACTCACATTCAGGAAAATGGTGTCACCAAGAGCTCAGTGAATTATCCAGGTGAGATCAATACAGCCCAGAGACTCAGAATTAGGACTGTCTCCCATGAAGGCATGGCTGGATATGATAGTAAATAATGCAGTCCAGGTATGAATCTGTATTAATTGTTGATCAAAGCTGTGTGAGAGCATTTCTGACAAAAGAGATGTCTTTATAATTACACTCCACACCACATATTTAACTCTTTAACAAGAACAAAATATAGAGCCTTTTATAGCAAAAAGTCAGAGCAGGCAGGTCAATGCCACACCCAATCTTTTGGTAGAATATCTGTGCTGCAGCATCACAGCACTCCCTGCAGTCTTTCTTCCCTCTGCAACTCCTTCACTGAGCCACGATTGCAATATCAGATCCTCAGCATCAATATCAGAAGTTTTGAATTCTCTAGTAATTTAAAGCTCTGAGAAGCTAGAGGATCCTGGCATCTTGTAACCCCTCAAAGGGAGTGATCATTATGATCACAGGACTAAACTTTTCATGTATTGATAAACCTGTTTTCAAACAAAGGACCACACTCTGTGAAAGAAAATTCTTAGGAAATTTCACAGGTTTCATTCAAGGGCCCTGGAACTCCTGCTACTGTTAATTTTGCAGTTGTTTGCTCTGTAAAGATTGAAAATCTTTCAATGCCCAGAAAAAGAACTGCTTAGATGAAGTTTGTTATCCCTCACCTCTCCTTTCTCCAGTGATACTACCAGAAATAAATGGGACAGAGGAAATACTTAGTTATTGCTTTATTGGGTAACACCTTTTCAAATTTGGACTTTTTCTTGTTATATTTTAGTGAGTCCAAACCAGTATTGAAAACTCTGTCTGGGAATCTCCCAGTGAGATCAAAGGATTTTTTTTTTTTTAAGTAATTGTAATTTATTGATAGAATATCAGAAACTTTGAAAAGCCCGAAACTTAGACCACTTATAGCACCTTGAGCATCTCAAGACAGAAACTTTGCCTTCCCATGCTGCTGCTGCTGCTTAAAGACTAGAACTCTCTTTCATTTCACCTCTTCACTGTATATGGCAAAAATAGAGTTGTTTGAAGCCAGTGACGTATGGAAGCAATTCATTTCCCAGCAACAGATGCCACCATAACCAGCACAAACAACCAACTCAGCAGGGTCATGCAAGAGGGTAGAATGCTGAAGAATAATTTTTCAAGCCCTCTTTAAAAAAAACACAGCACATTATTTATAGTGCATTGTTTTTCAGTACACACCTGCAATGTTTTGCTGGCTATTGCACTGGATACCTAGGTGAAGGGAAGTTAGTTTATCACTTGCAGTTTTTCCTGACATTCCTGTCTACCTGAATGCTCTTGATACCCTGCAGTTTTGCCCTCACCACTAGGCTCCCCAGCCCTATACAACTTTTGTATGACATGTTCCTGTGGCTTTATATCTTCTGTAAGCTTCATGGGCTAAGATTAATATGTAATATAAAATGGGAACAATAAGAAGCTTTGCTGTTTTTTAACTTAATATTGATTCATATATTCCTTTTTCTCTTTGAAAGATTTATCAAAAGCATCAAGGAGCAATATTTTACACCCTAAGTGTAAGTGTCCCACTCCTTCAAATTGAATTATGAAGTAGGCACTGGAAAGCTCTTTCCAGTTATTTGGGAGAATGGGACCCTTAGAAAATGGGACACTATCTACTTTGAGTCTGCTTTGATAGGACAGCAGGATGTGTGATCCTTTCAGTTAGAGGGATTCATGCTACTTAGATTCCTGAACAGAAAGCACAACTTTCTGGCCAACTTCATTTATGCTGATACTTCAAGATGGCTTTGTGTCAGCAAATATTTACAGGGAAAACTGCGAATCAAGGTGAGGGTAACCAGTTCTGTAAGTGCCATAATTTTTGCCAGAAACTGTTTCTGTCACAGCTGTGCCACAGGGATGCCTCGTAAGTCTTTTCCCATTTGGGGGGGATTAAGGCTGTGCTGCTGTGATGGAAGCTGTACAATCGGAGAGGGACCCACTGCAGGAGAAATACAGTGAACTGACTGAGACTGCCTAACTCTTGACTGAAAAGAACCACCAATGTTTCCCACATCCTGGTCACTTTTGTTTCATGTTGAACTATGAATTAGGAAAGTCATGTAACAGCTGGGAAGTGGTTTTCCCAGAGTGTTCGGGCACTTCTGGTACAGGTTATTGGTTGTGAAGGGATTGACACAAAGCGAGCAGGCTTTGATGCATGGCAGCTCAGTGCAGTCTTAGACAGCACTGTCTCAACAGAAGTGCCAAATATGATCTAAACAAGAGGAGGAAGAAAAGAGCTAGTGCTGTCAGACACATACAGCTGCTGAGGAGAAAAGCTATCCTGTAATACCAAGTATAGAGAAGTTCAATAAGTTCACTTTGTGTGTCAAAACACATTGCAGAAAAAACTATCCACAGAATGTGGCAGCAAAAGGGAATGAATGTAATCACAAAATAGTCAATAAAATAGAGTGAAAATATAAAATAAATGTTAGGTGGAGACAAATGCAGAAATACTCCATTTGTTAGTGCCAATAAACAACAGAGTACTCACTATCTTTCACAGGTAAATCATGGAAAAATGTTTTGCATTCTCCTGAAAAACTCATGATGACTTTAAATGAGAAGAACACACAAAACAGTTTTATATTAAGGTTTATGCTTTGACTGTAGAATAATCTGGAATGGCTTGTGTTTCATGAGCTGTACCTTGAAAAGGTATGATAAAGTCTTATTGGTCACAAAACATGGCAGAAACAGAACAATGAAAGTAACAGAAGTTATAGTTGGGAAAGATTTGGAAATGGACATTATGCTTCTTGTTGAAGCTGAGCAAATTTCCCAAGTTCAGAGAATCTCAAGAAAAAGTATCTTTTTATTTTGTGAAAAAGAGAAAAAAATAATTTGAGTGTTTCACTTATACAACCATTTTTAACTGTATCTTATTTAAGATACATTCACTCCCTTAGATGGAAAAAACAGACTTTTAAAATTGGAGAAAGGATGTATTACTGGGACACTGTATTAATGGATTATATAAAGTGTCCCCAGGGAATTGAAGTAATATATGAAGGGAAGTTTAGGCTCAAACCAGATAAGTTACTTCTATCAACATGTTCCAGCAACTATTTACAGAATTCACACCTGACTAGGGAGGGTATAATGCTAGAGCTGCATTGCTGACCACAGGATGGAGATGGTGACATAAAGGCAACAGAGTAAGGAAAATTACATTGGCTGTGCAGAGAGTTTACACAATACTGCAAAAGTTCATATGCTCCAACACATAAGGCCTTAAATCAGAAAGTGACAAAAGACATGAAGCTTTTACATACCATAAATGATGCTGCTTGTAGCAAGTAATCAGACAACCCACAAGAAGGGAAGCTGATTTAGTTCTGGAGTAGGTACATAGGACCCAAGTCAAGAAGTAGTTATCAGAGAACCACTTCTGGACTGAAAGTCAACATGTTTTTGAGAAGGAAAAGGATAAAAAAAAATCCACTGCAGTAATATTTAAGCTTGAGAGAGTGAGCAGCGAGCAGCTTAAAATGAGGAAGTTAGCTAAAAGAAAAATGAAAAGAACATCTAAAAAGATATAATGCAAACAGCATGGAGGCAGGCTGGAGACAAAGTGTATGAGAGACTCAGAATAATCACATATAACTCATATAATTTTTTTTTCTTAAATTATAAAAATCAACTCTCTTTTAAGCTAAAAAACCCAAACCCCAAATTGAAAACAGCAGAATGTAGATGATTTTGGAAAGACACCCTTCAAAAGTGTAAGTCTTCTCAATGAGGAAAGATGGGGGGGGAAAGCATAAAATCTGTCAATTTAAATATAAACCACAGTATTTTGAGAATCAACTTTCTCCAGACACAAAAGTTAATAATTCTTTTTTGTTAAAATAACCACAGTAGAAGCAGGAGGCCTCCCAGAGAGATGACTAGGAAGACAAGCAATCAAGGTATTATTAATTAATATTATGGTTAATTAATAATTTAATCAAATGGTTTAATTAACATTGAATTTAATAATTTAATTGAATTTAAATTGATATTGAATTTAATTAATTGTTTTCACTGATGTTCACAACAAAGAAGGTTAGAGAGATTCTCACAATCTGAGGAACCTTCTCAATGTTTGTCATCATCTGAAGTAAATGATATCTAACAACAAGAATTGCCATAAGGAGATGTACACCTAAGAAGTATTTTGAAGGAACTTAAGCATGATGTTTCTGAACTAACTCCTGTAGCATATAACCTGTTCCTTATGCCAGCCTTGATGCCAGAAGAAATGTTTTAACTGTGGTACCATCTTAAAAAAGGACTCAAGGACTGATCCTTATAGTAACAAAATATAAAGCAGACACATTTTTATGCTATTGTAAAAGAGCCATGTTGTTGTCATGTCTAGAGTATTGTGTAGTTTTAGCCTAACCAAATAAATAACCAAAAAAATAACACCATGGACCCAGAAGAGACGAAGAAAGCACAGATGACCAGAGATGTGACACAGTTTTATGGTAAGATGAAACAGACCAGGATTTGTCATTTAGAAAATTGGAGTGGATAATGTCACATCTGTGTCATGATACGTGGTATAACAGAGCTAAATAGGGGTGTGTTATTCTATGTTCCTTCCTATCTAAGGCGGTACAGGCTTAACCATTTAAAAACATTTAAAACAAACAACATACCTTTCACTCATTATCTCATTAAATTGTGAAATGTATTGCCATAACATATCACTGAGATCAAGCTTATATCAGCTGGGTCTCTCCCACTGCTCAGCAGCGAGCAAACACTGCGATTATGATGGAGGGTCCAGCTCAGAAAGCCAGCTTATTGCTGATGACTGAGAAGGCAAAGAATAAATCCTTCCTGCTTCTTCCTGTTTGCCATAAATTCCTGCTGCTGATCATTGCTGAAGTCAGGATTTGAGGGGACGTGGAGTGTTTGTCAGCTCCAACAAGGTTCTGTTTTCATGATGTTATCATCATAATAGTAATAATAATAAACCTCAGAAATGACTGCCTGTTATTTGTGAAACGTTTTGATTTTTGACAACTGGGTATCTGATGAAATTCACTAATATGGTTTTAACATAAAGTTGTTTTAACAAGCTTCAGACATCCTTTAGGTGGGCACTAATTCCACTGTTCCGTCTGGTGTGTGCTCAACTGCCTGGAAAGGAGGTAACTGACACAGCAAGCTGCATTTAGCAAGATCCCTGTTTTCATGTTCAGATGTATCTTGTCACTAGGTTAGATGAGTAGCAGCTGGAGTAGCAGCTGCATTTTTTTATGTATACATATATTTATAAAATATGTATGTATGTGTATACATATGTATGTGTGTCTATGTAAAAATATACAGATAAAATCAACCTGGTAAATCTCACAATTTTTCCCAAACATAGCTTTAAACTATTAATTCTGTGAGCCACACTCACTTTTTGTATGTGAAAAAAGTGAATACTCTTACAAAATGTTTTTCCCTGGCTTCTTGGAAGTTCATTTTTTTTTCTGCTCAGTAAGAATTTTATCATAATTTCATGCCCCCACACTTCATGGTCTGTTACTTGGTCTATTACTCTCACATTTGACTTGATAAGGTCCTGCTTCCTATGATCTTCATTTCTGAGTTTTGATTCTTCACAGCTGCTGCTTTGAAGTCTTAGATAACATTCTGAGCATTGCACACTGTTTCTGGTTTTAAACTTTTCATTCAACTGCAGTTCATAGCTCTGTTTCTCCCAAATAACTTTTCAATAAATGTTACATTCTAATATTCTAAAATGAATGTTTTGCTTTTAATCAGGGCAAAACTGTGCACTCCTTTCTTAAAAATAGCTAGTAACTTCTGTCAAAAGGTTTATTCTCATTTTCAATCCTTTCTTCAAAGGAATTTAAATCTGTTGTTACTCAGTTCAGGAGGATTCTGAGTCACTGTGTATTTCATATGTGCAGGAAAGTGAGAACTGATGCTCATACTTGTCTTTGTGCCCTCTCTTTCACCACCATATTCTTTTTGACCCAATCCTGTCCAGGACCTGGCAAAGCAGCTGTCAGTAACTTATTCCTCTGGATAATATGAAAGTGTGCTGGAATAGTGAGTGTGTGTGTTGTTGAATGGCTGTTAGCTGGAACCAAGCAGACATAAAACCTCAGGTTTAGCCCTTGCTTTCCCTCTTGATCTACAAGATCTAAAAGAGTGCAGATGAATCTGGACTGCAGGTCACCATCAGGTAAATATTTCCCAACCTTTAGCTCTTTAGTTATTAATTTGAAAAAAGTGGTCTGTGTTTTTTTTTCACTTTCTTGAACGGACAAAATACGAGCAAGGACCTCATCTCACATGTTGAGCTGAGGGTGTTTCCAATCTCAAGGCAATAAGGATGTATGAATGGAGAGCTGAGGTCACTGTGGCTGGAGCAGTACTGCAGATATTCACACTGTTTTCTCTCCTCTGTATGTTTTTTCTGGGAAGAGTCCTAATTTTTTCATATCTTAGACCTTTCTGTGCAGTGTCCACAGATGGATACAAACATGCAGTTCTCATGTAAGTTATTTACAACCATGTGAGAGCACAGATGATGCATACTTAGAATTAACACTTGCAAATTGACACCTTGTTCAATTATACACACTGAGTCATAAAGAAATGACAAACTTTTGCCAGCATTAATCTTTCTTTAGAGTCATGATATGGGGCAGAATTATAATAATGAAATAGCCTTATTATACAAAACTACTTACAGATATTAGCAGTGCCCTTAGGTATAGGCAGATAAGAACCAGGGCTCCATGGTCGGCCCTGGTAATTCTTCTTGCATTTTCCACAGTCTGGACCAGTTGTGTTATGCTCACATTCACAAAGTAGTCTTTTGTTTTCTTCTTTACAGCCAGTAGCATGAAGGTTGCACTTACACCTATTTTTAAAAGGCAAAAATAAAACAAAGTGGGATATTATTTAGGGGTGAGGTGGGTTTGAGTTCAGATCATCTTAGAAAAGCATGTCCTACAGCAACCACTTGATCTCTGTGTTGTGGCTGTAGTATTGTTCTGCCATGCTTTGTAAATAGCAAGTTGCAGTATCTTCAGCTTGCAGAGACCTAAAAGTAGAAATTTCACCACAACTCCAAGATGCTGAATCCTTTCTTGTTTTCACTAATTCAGCTCCACTGAGAGCAACTAAATTATTCATAATTTTTACTACAGACTGGTCTATAATCTTGTAGGAATTCAAGAGTTACTCACTATTACAAGGAACAAAACAAGTGCTCTGCTCATGTCCTTAGAGAATCTGGCCCAAATTAAGATCCAAATTAGGCCCTGAGAAAACAGACTTCAGTTAAATATCCTCTGCAATGCCACGCTTTGGTAGAAGGGAAGCTCACTATAATGATGTCTTGCCATTCTTGTTCAGAAACTAGTGTCTTGCTATTCTTGTTCAGCAAGTGCTATTCTTGCTCAGCAAGTACTATCTTGCTCTGAAAGGAAAAAAAAAATTTCTGCTGTAATTTGATATAGCTGTAGTTGCTGAAGGTCAGAGGAAATATTTTGGTAGGCACACTTAGTTTTACTTGGGAAAGAACACCTAATTGAACCTTGTGACAAAATCATTAGATAAACCGGATTCTGCATCTGGTCTTCGAACAATTGTATTTTCTTTAAATTCTCCTCTTTCCCTGAAACTGGGACACTTACAGAATGGGAAGTTAGTTTCATAAACAGTAAGGCATTGTCACCTCTTTCCATCCCTTTCCAACAGATGTCAAAGTCAGCTCAAATCTGTTTCTGTTGGGGGCTGGAGGGAAAACTAGTATTTAACGACCTTTCCTGTTTGTTTTCCTCATGATTGTATATCTAGTGATTTAAAGGGTTCTCATGCGGGCATTTGTCACCTGTTCCGTACAGTGACCAATAATTAGAGCAAAACAACACATGGAATGGCCAAGTGCAAATTAACAGCTGTCAAGCTGACTTCCATTTGGAAGGAATATGACCTGAAGCAATTGGCCACATACATATATATCCCCAGGGTAAAACAAGCTTGCAGTTGTCATAAGTGGCTGCTGGAGAGAATCCCTAAGAATATGTAATACAGTAGATGGTGGATCATTCTCCTCAATGCTAGAAATGAGACAGATGAAACTGCTGTTATTTGAGCAATGCTCATTCTAAAGAAAAACATGTTCAGCACCTTTAAAATTGAAATTGCCAAAATGCATTGAATATGCTAGACAACAGAAAGAGCGAGTCATTTTTATACACTGTCCAAAATATTGGTGCTTGAAGACTAAATCAGTTGTGGATTTTCAATGACTGGCCACTGCAGAATGAAAGATGCCTGTCTGGGTGTCAGTGGATGAGATATGCCTGTTCACATAGAGATTGAAGATTTTGGTAAATGGAAGTGCTACTAAGAAAAGCAATGGGTGATTTTACTGTCCACACAAATATGAAAATGGAAGACTCCAAACAGGAGAGATATACAATAATAACAAGACCAAAAGATAGGGTCAGAGGAGAAAAGCAGGAGAGACTGTGGAGTCACTAGAAAAAATGAGAGAAATGAAGAGACTGGATTTCTTTCAGTAGGAGATTTCTGTTTTATTGTAGGGACTCATCAGTGTCAGAGGCAGCAAACTGTTCTAGGCAAGAAGAAAAAAAAATGGCTGATTCTGAGGAAAAGCTGTAGTTCCCAGAGCTCTGAAAGGGTGCTGCAGGCTGGTAGGGGAACAGAGGTGGGGGAAAATAAATGTATGTCCATCTGCTAATGGGTGTAAATGTGCACAGCTCTTTTAATAAGCACCCAAAAATAAAGAGTGGTTGTGTCAGAAAACCTTGTGCAAAATCTCTTTGCACTTCTTAGATGCTGTGCTTGTCTTGTTCCTGGAGAGACAGACTGATCCTTCTTTGGTTTTGCTTGTAGACAGTGCTGACACTGAAAGAGAACAAAAAGCATCTATAGAAAGCAACATGGAAGGTACCACGTCTGGGGAAAACTAAGCCAGTATCAAATTCTGTGGTGTATGTGGAGCCTATCTTTAGGAAGGCTGCACTAGGAACTGGGCAATCTGTCCCAGGGACCTCATCAGAGTGTACATATGCACAGTCTTGGAGACTTTTGCAAAGAGAAATGTCTGTTGTGCTTGAGGGACTGACTTCTCTGAATGACTGAAAGAGGTAAATGTGTGTAGCAGGGCTAAGAGATGACTAGAGTACAATAAAAAGTTAATTCTATCTGTAGGATAAGCAGTAAGAAAAATAGAAATATTTATGGTTACAGAAAGAAGACTATTTAGGTAAAAGTACCATCCAGATGGACCATGAGAGAACCACTCTAGTGATGAGATACACTGGATTGTGAGTGGTGTGAAAACAAAGCAGCAGAGTCTGGGCCTTTGGCATTTCAGCTGTCAATCAGCTAAGCACCACTGATCTGGTAGCTGACTTGGACTCCAAGCAGATCACTGTCAGGATGAGGACATCAGCTTCCTATGGAAGACTGCCCAAGTTCAGCTCTTTTTTAAGGAAGGTTACCTTTCATTTGTACTCCGGAGGTAAGGAAATATTTTGTTACCTTATAGAATATCCATGATGATAAATTATTACTGAAAATCCTAGGTACCATTAAACACTTGCTTTGAAGGCAGTTCCTAGCTGTTATTGCTTTAAATCTGAGATAGGAACAAAAGGTTTATGAGATTTACATACAAAGCACATTCAACGCCAAATTTCATATAGCCTTTGTTGATCCTCCCATTAGCAGAATGTTGTCGCTTTGGCTGCATGTATAAGAATGGAGGAGTTCTGAAAACCTAAAGAACTGATTTGACATCCTGTGTATTGAGTTCCAGATGACGATATTTTTTGTGCCTATACAGTTCTTGAAATCCAAAGAAAAAAGCCAAAGCCCTGTGTGAGGTATTAGGTACACATGCCCAGAAATGCAATTACTGGGTAGCAGTGGGTGGGTAGCAGCTGCTTGGCAGACCAAGTAGGTTTGCCTGTGCACGAAGAAGGGACGACAGAGGGAGCTGTAATAAGTACAGCAGGTTTGAGAATACAGGTTAAGGTCTGGCAAATGTGGTAGGACGTATGCTGCAGCCTGTGCACTGCACTGGCAAACAGCCTAAGGGCAAAATCTCATGTAAGGACACAGCAAATGTTAAGGGCAAAGTGCAGTTTTGAGATACAGTACATGCTCACTGTAAATGGCACTGCTGAGGTCTAATGCTTGTATGACTTTACAAAGAATGTCGGAAGTCCATGATTATAAATATCAACAACTCCATGGACAATTAGGTCACATATGGGGAGATGCAGGCCTTGAAATAGCTTTCTACCTGAAGGGAAAAGCTATCTGCCTATTATGTCTGGTGACAGTTTTTCCAGACTTTTTTTTTTTTATTGCTCCTGGTGGGCGCAGCTCTGCCAGTGTTGAGTTTGTGGAAGTGAATGCCTCTGCTCCACAATACTTGCCTGCATTTGGAAACTTCCACCCTGATGTTGCTACAGCACGGCTGATATCCATCTTTCCAGTTCAACCTGTGAGGACTCTCCCTGCTAAGCAGCCTGGTTACAGCACACGCAAGAACACATTTCCCTCAACGTGCAAATTCAATTTGGAATTGCTGGAGATTGATATTGCTGTCCAACGCTATAAACTCTAATTGTGTGGGAGAACAAATTTGTTTTTCTGACCACTCATCTCTGACAGACTCATTATTTTGTCATAAAGCAATTGAAATGATATTTTTGGCAGTTACATAAGGCGCAGGAAAGCACTCTGGCGTGCTGAAGGAGCAGTGCTGTTGTAGTGGGAGCCCTGGGTGCGCTGTGTTCCTCACAGACTCTATTTACATACAGACAACTGACATTAAAATGCTGTAAATATCACCAAGGTAATTGCTAATAGCGTGCTGACGCTCTCGCATGGGAGTGCCAACCAACAGACTGGGGGGCACGTGAGGGGATCGTTGATGTTGAAGAGATCATTCATGAGAAAGAAAGACAAGAGAAGCTCTTTGATACATTTTTAACGACTAGCCATATGTTCCTCACTTAGAAACATCTTTGAATCATTCTAGGTCATTGCCAAAGTTTGGAAAATCAACTTAAAACCAACTTGGAAGACTTCTGCCCAGACCCTTTGCTTTTACATGCCACGAGTCGGCTCTCTGCTCCCAGGTAAACAAAGCCTGAACTTGCAGAGGAGTTGGTATGTTTGCTCTTCACGTTCCTGCCCTCATATTGTAAAATACCATTTTACTGCACAGTTTTAATTAGGCATTTTAAAACACTCTTAGGAATGTTAGGAGCCTTAGTCAGCTCCTCGGTGCTAGCAACTACTTCCAGCACCTTGTTACAGTGGTCCTAAAGGACTCAGCCATGCTTTTCATGACATCAAATGTGTTAAGGCTGTCATCTACATTATGCCTCTCAAGCTTACTAATGACCTTAAGGCAGCTCCACCAGTGAGAGTTCTAATATGATCTAGACAAAGATGAAAATTCCACATTACAAACAGATTTGAAGTAGAGGAGAGATGTAGGTTGAGAAAGTGAAAGTCAAAATATAAGCACCCTTACAATATACCATGAAATCTTTTGGGTAAAACCAGCTTTGCATTATTTTTCAGATTTTAAATTTTTGACTCTTATGAGGCAAATTCAGCATAACTTGAGAAACTGTATGTACAGGTAAATTACAAAACTTTTGCACCATTGAGTGTGCAAGGTAAACAACATGAAAATACTTAGATAAGTGTGATTTTCCTTTAATTTTTTCTAACAACTGGAACATGTTTTCATTGAGGCTCACATTTACTGAATATTATTATTCATTATATTGTAAGATTTTTCCATGTCATGTCAAAAAAACCCACAAAGTATGCTGGTCCTTATCCTAATTTCCAAAGCTTAATAGATTTTGTGGGGATGAAAACAAGTATAAAGGATACTGTTGTGAAGAAATAAAATGACTGCTGGCCAATTTATTTCTGCGAGGATGCAACAGACAGTGAGAACACGCTTACATAAAAGTGATAACAAGACAATTACTGCAATCTCTGCTACCAGTGCTCACTGTAGGGACTACCCATCTGAAGAAGTTCTGAGCTAAAAGGGTAAAAAAAAACACCTAAGGAGGGTTGACAATCAGAAAATGCTGCAAGTAGCACTGCTGAACAAATGTTCATGTGAAGCAGAAAAGTAAATTCTGGTTTCTATTCTTTTTTTTTTTTGATTCATATGAATATCTCAGGTCCACGCTGCTGTAAGGAATCAAACTCCAAAGAAGGCACTACATATTTTTCTGGAATTTAGAAACAAGATCCCTGTGGTCTGCTGGTAAAATGTAGACACTGTAGTGAGAGTAATGAAATGTGAGTCCTCTTTTTCACTTGTTTATTTCTGGAAATGCCTTCTGCTGGTCACCAGTCTTTTCCCCTGTCCTTTTCCCTGAATTTATCTAATACATCATAATCTCCCACTGAAAAAAAAGTCCTTTGTGGAATAGGGCTAAATCAATAATAAAGAATAAACAAATTCAGTAATAACAAATATAACTTTGTATAGGTAGATATATTATTCTTTCATTTGCAAAGCAAGGACTAATGTTGGATCAGGTTTTTAAGCTTCTTAAATCTGTAAGTAGCTTTGTGGCTAGAAAAGAAGTTTAACCTGCACTCAGTAATCCTGCTGCACCTTAGTACCTTAGAATCCAGAGATTTACAGAAGCCTCTTCAACTTTATTCTTCACTGTTTCGTTTTCACTGCTAAATTCGGGAGGAAATTGAATTAGACTCCCACAGGCAGTATGGAAAATTGGGGAAAATAGCTTCTTATTCTCCCTCAGCTGAATATAATATATCTAGCGGGGAACAGCAAAGCCTAGGCACAGAACATGTTTGCTTTGCTTTCTCAGTGGCCTACTTCCAAGCAGTTCGGAGAGCTTGAAATTAAAAAAAAAAGACAACAACAAAATCCAAAAGGGCAGCATAATTCCCTTTCCTGCAGTCCCAAGGCTCACAGAAAGCATTCAGGGCATAGTATTGCCCATTGTTTGCACTAAGCCAGCCCAACATTAAGAGAATGCAAGTGCTAAATTTAATATAAGATTTATTGTGTTCATAAGCTAGTAAACATTTCTATATACTATCAAGTAAATCCTGGCTAATACAAGTAAGAACTATCAGATCACTACTGACCAATTTATATCTCAACCTGTATTTGATTAGTACATTGTCTGATAGATGCGCACTGTCTTCCTTCTGAAGGGAAACATTAGTGGGGCAGGTCCTTCTGCCTTGCTGCTCCTTTTCCCCTGCCACTTTCATACAGAGGGCCACAAGCTACCATACCTTGCCAAATAAACTGTAAATGTTTCTGAAATGCAGTAGTTTACCAGATGACATCCTTCCAGACAAATAGAGGCAACTGAAAATGTTTACAGGCTACATCAACAGCACTCATCACAAACACAGAAAGGAGGAGGCAGTAATACTGAGTAAATACTGAGGAGCAAACTCCTCAGTATTTAAGCACGTGAAACTGTTCTGATTTTTTGGCTAGATAAAAAATGTTACAGATCAACAGATATGAAAATATTCACTTTCTTCAGTCTCTTGAATCCAAAGTCTAAAAATAATCCACTGTTGCTTATGTCTAGTAGAACAGAACAGCTAATTCTGAGTTATTTCAGTTTACCACATAAAAAAATATTCATCCTTAATATTAAATACTTGGATAAACCTAGCCAAGTGGAATGGGCACATGCTTTTTCTAACTTTGATTTCATATTCTCTAAGTGTTAAAGCAGAAATAAATGTCTGAACATATACCCGCTGTTAGCTGCTGAAGAGAACCAACTTCCATTCCCTTCCTAAACATTCATTTTTGCTTTTTTTTTCTTCAGAGATATTAGTTTTCATTGAAATGTGTCAATAAAGAAAGTGGCTATAAAATCTGCTAGGGTTTGCCAGCAGCATATTCTGCAAATAATTTCACTCGTGAACACAATTTGCCAGATTCTTAGCTGATGTAAATCCATCTGGCTCCTGTAGATTCAATGAATTTATGTTAGTTCGCACTGCCTGAAATGAGGCCTAATTTGTTTCCAGCTTTCATTCATATTATCCTAGGCTTGGTGGCTGTATTTTTAGATAATGGCAGATAATCTTTTTATAATTTTCACTGGCGGGTCCAAGATCTCGAATAAGCCTGGGATGGAAACTGGGAGTCAGTGGAAGATAAGGAGCCCAGGTGTGATGTGCTTAGAGACAGGACTGCTGAGAAGGTAGGATGCTTTACATTGTCTCTATGCATCTATTTTGGTCTAATTTTTAACTTCAGAAATAGGAAGCTTTTCTTATCTACATGAAGGATGCTGAATGGGAACAATGGCAGTCATGTCTCTCTCAGAGTGGAAGCAAAATCTCTTGCTAAGATGAAGACCAATAACGACAGTTTCTTCCAGTGCTACCAACTGATCATTTAACACTAGTGGTTGTTTGGTAGGTTCCCAGACTACCAAAGAAGAATTGAGATGTACTTAGAGTTTATATCCACTGCTTTTTCTCAAAAATTAGTTTTTCTTTTTCCTTCTCTCTCACTTGAGATTTCCTTCTTTCCCAATGGAATCTCTTTAGTCTCACCCACTAAGTTGCTTTATTTCACACTACAATCAATGTCTTGATACATGGAAGGGATGAGATGGTAGAGGGGGAAGCACGTGTTGCAGAGGTAGTACACAGCTAATGTGTTCTGAGTTGTCATGATGTATCTCCTGTTTTCATTGGTTTGCTCCAACTATCAAGAAAAGCTAGGAGACACTAAAAACCTGAATAACCTCACTTCCCATACTGCTGTGTATCAGAGAGACAAAGGCTACTGGGACAGGAATGCACTCTCTCTCCACCAGCTGGAATAACAAAGTCTGCTTGGCAGTACCCTGCCATAATCCATCTGATAGTGCAAAGAAGTTAAGAAGCACAGCATCTGAGATTTGACAACTGCTCATTGCTATCAGGATATTAAGGAAGAAAAGATTTTATTATTTTAAATTTTTTGCTGCTGTCCAATATCCTGCTTAGCCAGCCTTAGTTTGCCATCCATTATTAGGCAGTAAGGCCTTATCAACAAGTCTATAGAAACAAACAGATACCCAAAACACACTTTCTGTTTTAATTGCTATAATACAACCTGGCAGAATTTAACCACTTTATCACAGCAAGTGTAAAAGTCTGTACCGCAACCTGGTAGATTTTTAAGAATGTGGCACACAAACCTCAGATAAATGACAGATCAATATATCATTGCAAAGTTTTATAGCTTACAAATTTAAAAACAGAAATTAAGAAGTCTTTAGGAGTCACTGTTCGTTTTCTTTTCTCCCGATACAAATCTGAACATTAGACTGGAAATTCCCAGCATTTTGCTAATGTGCATCACCACTTTTAAGTTTATTGAGAAACCAATTTTCCTGGGTTTAATTTAATTAATAAATACTAGTCTTACATCTGCTCAGCAGCAGTCCCAAGAAAGCTGCTCTAAGATGCTAGTGATTACACCAAACTTCCTGTCTTTATTTGTAAGTAGTATTTCACAGCATCAGCTGCCAGCTGGTATCCTGAATTCTTTTTCTCAGCACAACACTGAAAAGGAACAATTTGTTGTGTGGGAGGTCTAGAATTGTGGTCATTAAATTACCATCCAAGCGGACATGCCTACAATACCATTCAAAAATGTTGTTTAACTGTCTGCAGCGGGGGAAATTTTATTCTCTCATGCAGCAATACCCTAAAGTGAGCTGTTACAAATTTGTGTCCACAATCGATGTTGGATGGACCTGACTTAAGCAGAAATACCTTTACTTTAAGCTTAGAGAATGACTCAGGGTGTAGCACCTATTGTGTCACAGTAGGGGATAAAGTATTTTCATGAGACATTGGCAGGAGAGCAGCGTTTCTGCTACATGAGAAACAAGCAAGGTTAATTTCATACTGATTTTGGTAACTTTTTGAGAACTATAATAGAGAAAAGCAGCATAAAAATATCCATGGTGCACGCAGAATTCAACACCAGGGAAACCAGTTCTGTGAAGCAGTACATCTGCTGCTCTTTTCAAAAGATTTTAAAGCATTTCTGTTTAAGAGACCTCCCATGGACTCATTTAAAAGCTCAAATGTGCCCCTAGGAGTCACTGCTGCAGAGACAGTATATATGGAATAGTGGCGTATGGACTGTAACTGGTTGCCTCCAAGGGAGAGACAATATGCCTTGTGCTACTCTGAGGAATACTCCTGAGAGGAGCAGTGGGTGTAAGCCCTGGCTCAGGGTAGAGACACCCTGCTGTCCTCAACGGGTGTCCTGCACAAGGACTGGCCCCTGCAGCAGCTGGTAGGGTGGGATCCTGCATGTGGGCAGGGAAGAGGTGCAGAATAGCCCACCTCACATACACTGATTTTTGGACATCAGGTATCACTTGACAAAGCGAGATCTCTGATAACTTTAATGCAATGAGTAGCAAGGTCCTGTTCCTACTGCAGTCAGTAACAGGAAAGGTTTTTCTCTGGGTGCTGATTATCAGGATTCAGTGAGGAACCTTCTCCCTTGCTCATTCTCTGATAGGCATCTGCTGTGACTAGCTCTGCTTTTAACCCCTCTTGTTCTGTTTAAGTCTGCAGGTGAGGGGATTTTACAAATCAAACAAAGCTCTGATGAGACTTCCACCTCCTTTCCAAAAAAACACCAAGACCATGGAAAAATTGTTTCCAAGAAGAAGGTAGGTTGTATTTGAGAGAAAAGCAAACACAAAGCAGAATAATTTACAGAGGTTGTTTAACCCTTTCAGAGCTGCTGGTTCAAGCCAACTCATGGCAGCTCCTGTGATCCCCCCACTGGGCAGGCTACTGCAGCGACAGGATTCATGCAGGACTTGCAAGGAAATGGAGCTGGAGCAAGGGATAGGAGCCAGCAGGAAAAATCTGGGCAGTTGATCAGGTGGTTGCACTTCTGTTTAAAAACAGCCAGAAAGGAGTCAGACTTTTCTCCAAAGATAAAAGGTCTATTGAAAATATCCTTGGGTTTTTTGCTACATATGTTGGCTGCCTTTTGCTTCAGGTGTACCACCAATACACACAACCAGCAATAAAGCACACGTAGAGAACAAAAGCTGAGTTCTCATTCCAGTAAATTCTGTTAATAAATAGCTACATACAACCTAAAAGTCCCTGAAAAGCCCAGGATTCGAGTGCTTTAAATAGAAAAAATCAGATTTCCTTTCTTTTATCTGTCTTGTTCTATAGGAGATATATTGGGGAAAGGTAAAGAAATATTTATAAAAGCACTCTTTTATTTTCAATATCACCATGAGATGTCTAGGCACTGACTGGACATTTAGAAAAAACAGGGTAAGTGAGGGCATAAGCAGAAATGTAATTCAGGTTGTCTTTTGAGACTCCTGAGAATCCAGATGTGAAAACTTTTCACATATGATTTAATGGCCTCTTCATGGATATTTTTCCATTACAAATATGTAAATTATCATTAAATTATGAGGACACAGCCTAGCAAAAAACTAATGCTTGATTCTGATAAATAGCTTAATATTCATTTTTTCAGACTTATACCTCGCTCCTCATCTGCACAGAACCCATTGCCCAAGATTTATCGTTGCAACCGCTCTGAAAGGCACCTTTTCACACAGGTAAACTGTGTCCTCCTGCTCCCTGCCAGTGGTTTGCTGTTCTGCTGGTTCTAGCTGATATTATTCCTTGGTGTTCCCGACTTTAAGGCCTTGGAATCGCCCCTCTCCCTCTGCAGTGCTGCCATGGTTGCCAGGAAGGAAGGAGTGCAAGGGCAGCTGCCTCATCCCACTGCACTCTGCCGGGTCCTGCCGCTGCCTCCGCTCGATGCTGCTCACACGGGCGAAGGAGAAGAACGTGCTTACTGCGAGGGCAGGTTAATTGATCCCTTTTTGAAAAATCATGTTGCTGAACTTGAACTTTAAGGATAATTATAAGGCATAAAGCAGCTCTGTTCTTTTCTGGAGCGTGTTCCGAGGTATTCATGATTCAACTATAAAAGCTGAGGGTGCATAATGAACTGTTCAGAGCAACTAATGCTGACTAAATATTTCAAAAGTGGTTTTGTTCTGGTGTTTTCTTGTGTTTCATTAGGGTTGATTTTCAAAAAGCTTAAGCCTCACAGCTCCATCTAAAATAATTGGGAATTGGTAGTTGCTTATTACCAAAGCAGACACTCCCAATCCACTTTAAAATACATACAACTTTTATTGTCCCTTTTTTATTTCTTTTTCTTTTCTTTTAGTTTTTCATCTCAATTGGAGGTCATAACTTAAAAAAGAAAAGTTAAAAAACCAAACAGCATTTCTCATTGTTTATCATGCTAGCCTCAATTTTTTAACTTTCAAAATCCATAGAGTATAAGCTCCTTGTCCCAGAATAATTCCCTCTGGAATTATTATGATAAGAATTATTTGCCAGTAGTGCCATGTAAATAATTGATTTTTCAGTTCACTGACTGAACTGAAAAAAACTGAGGGAAAAAAATAATTTGTGTCAAATGAAATGCATCGTTTTATTTACAGATTTTAAATCCCATTTTAGAAATTATTTTCAAAATTTTTTTTTAAAAAACAATATTTCCAAAGGAAAAATTGTGCCTTTTTCTGAGTTTTCAAAAAAATTAGTCAAAGCTACTTATTAATGTGAGTTGAATTCTGAGACTTTTAGCCATCCCAGACAGAATTTTCTTCTGTGAATAATTCATACTTCAAAAATACTAATCCTTTCTCCTGCTGAAGAAAACAAGATGACAAGCGAGCTGTGGAAGCATGCCAAAAGCACTTAGCATCCTCTAGCTAACTTAGATATTGAAAAAGAGCTGTTGGGTCACTTTACCTCTGGCCTTGTTGGTATAACAACTGGCACAATGAAATTATTTGTTGTGAGTAATTTTAAACAGTTCAGGAAATGAAGTTCTAACTGTATCTTTTCTTTTTAATTTGGGAAAACAATTCTTCTTTCATCTAATATATTTCAGTTGCTGACTTTGTGTAGAGAAAGATTACTTTCTTTTTCAAAAATACCACATGACTACTGTTTAATTATAGACACTACTTATTGTTATCTTGAAGCCACTAAACTGGTTAGATTTGCAAATGTTTTACTATTTCATATTAAAGCCAGTGGAATTAAACAAGATAGGAAAATTTTACAGGCTTTTTAGTATTAGAACACTTGAGATAATCACAGAAGCACAGAATATTCTGAGCTGGAAAGGGCCCACAAGGACCATAGATGGTCTGTGAGTATGACTCCTAATGGATGACTTGGTCTTTTTGGAGCTGGGTGGTCAGAGCTAGGCAGTCCTATTCATTGATCAGAAGCAGCTGGAAAGGAGCTCTTGAACCTCAAATGGTGAAAGGAGACCTGGCTTCTGACATTGGCCTGGGAGCAGCAAGCAGGTGACATGTATGGACGTGTGTACAGGCCTGCCTATCGTGGTACCACAAACACTGGTTTTCCCCCAGGACCAAAATAGGTCTGCCACTGAGGTTAATACTTGCCCTAACCCTAAACTCACACGACATGGGACAAGAGGCTTTGTGTATGTCTGTGAAATGGGGTTGATGACACTGCTTTGATAAGTTTAGGTGGTAAAGGGCTGGTAGTTTTAAAGCAAAGTCTTAAAATTCTGACCTAATGTCAGATGCAAATAAAATAATGATTGCTTTTGGCCTTCAAGTGCACTGAAACATTTATTATTCATGTTTGTTTTTAACAAATACTGGGTAAATCAAAGAACGTTCACACAGAAGCTGCACTGTCCACTGAGAAGCTGCGAACATGTTTTTGTTGCCTACAAAAACAGACATGCTGGGAGGTCGAATTTGATCCGGTGACTATTATTCCATGTACCAGAAGAACTAAACAACTTCATTTATATTTTAAATGTTTCAAATCAATACTTCCCTTCATATTGTGTGACCCCCGCCAGGAAACTCTTATAACTGAAAATTTAAGGAATAGATTGCAAGTTATGAATAATGTAAGGCTGTCATAGGGGAAAGCAAATTGTGAAATACTGCTGACAGAAACAATCAGTACATGTTTATACTGAAGAACAAACTTTAGCAATTCTGTCTTGCATAACACAGTTTTTAAAATCCCATACAAACTTTTCAGTTTTCCCTGAAATGTCAACCAGGCTTCCTCAGCATCAAACTCCACTGGAAAATATACAGGCTGTTTGTGTTCTCAAAGAATGAGCTAATCTGGAAGTAAAATGTTCATATATATATATATATATATATATATATATATATATATATATATATATATATAATAAATAGCTCTATGAAAAATAATGGAGAACTAACAGATGCAGGTAAAGAAAGAGCCTGGATTTGAAAAGAAAAAGTCATTAATACCGGGATGTCTAGCAGCATCTATTTCTCAAGCAGCAGCATCTATTTCTCAAGCAGCAGGCTATTACAAGGAACATATCTAGCAAGATGGGACAGGATCTGATTTGGGGCATAGACAGTCAGATGGTGAACAAGAGCTTCCTTGCATTAAAGCATTCTTTAGGGCATAAGGGGAGTGCTGTTCAAAATGAATTGGGTTTTATTTGCACACGGACAGAGAGTTGCCATCAACTGAAAATAAGAAGTATTTGTCCTGAAGACCTGATGAGTAGGAAGAGACAAGGTGCCCTGAGTGTCCTTATAAGAATGCTTGCATGACACAGAGCTTTATCTTTAATGAACTTGGGCATAATTATGAGAAACCTGAATTATAAATAAAAAATCAGGAAGAAAAACATAATGACCACTTTATTAGAAAATATTTTTGGAAGTAATAACTCTGGGGATGAAGGAGTTGGTGTTTGTGTCTGATGTGTTTTATAGCTGTGTTCTCTCTCGGACAGAGTTGCAGAGAAGAAGGATGGAGAAAGCTCCACTGGGATTTAGGATTGTGCCCACGGCAGTCATCACCTCCTGTCCCCACCATTACTGTTCATTGTTGTTCCTCATTTATTCTCATGCCTGCTCAGCATTTCCTTCTGTTGACCTACACAAGCCAGGAGGGGGGAGCATTACACAGGACATAGAATTGCCCCCTGATCTTGTTAAAGCTGTTCTCTGCTTTCACACCGAGCAAAAAACCTCAGGAGAGGAAAAGGGCAGCACTTGTGGATTTTCTGCTGTATACAGATTTATCATGATATATAGCAAATGGACTGAACCAAATGACTTAGTGGCCAGTATAATCATATCACAAAGGTAACAACCTTCTGGCACCTGTTCAAGCTGCTTCTAACAGAAGTTGAATGTAGCTTTCAGAATACAACATTTCTATTCCTTTTTTTTCCTATGCAAATCACTCCTGTGTTTTGTCTCTGTTTTACCCCTTTATGATATTATCTGGGTTTTCAGATGCTGACCTACCTCTGAAGATAAAGAACTTGATAAAATAAGAGAAAAAAAAGTCTTAGTCTGTAACAGGATTCTGTTGAGATGCATGCACTGCAGACTGTTAACTCCAAGAGCAGCCAGGACAAAAACAGTTGTCGCCTTCTCGGTCTTACTGGCCCTGGCTCCTGTGGCTGCAAGGCAGGACAAGTGCCCTGGGCTGTTGCTGGCAAATTTCTTAGGATGAAGTCTCCCCTACACCTCAGGGCAATTCTTTCTCTTTCTTGTTTGACTAATTTAGCAGCTGAATTTTTAAACCTGGTTTCTTTTAAAATCTGCTAAATTTATGAGGATATGAAAAAGTACACATTTTATGTGTTAGGAGTTAGAGGGAAGCTCCTGTATACAGAGCACTGAGACTGGACTTTGTGTTATATTAACTATGTTTGCATTGCAGCAAATATTTGCACAACTCTCCAAAAGGTCTGTCTTCTGTTACAACATACACTCATCCAAATTTAAATTGCAGAACCTTTTTCTTTGGGAGTAGGCCTTTTTTGTGGTCTTAATATGGGGAAGACATTTTTCAAAAGCCCTATTATAATAAAACACAATCAAAATTTAAGAAATCCCTAATTAAAACTATATATTGCACCTGCTTGTGGAATCAAAAGACACAACCCTTTGTCATTCTGGTGGTATGGCTGTCTTGCATCCCTCCTCTTTAAAGCATCTATATTTTATGAAGCATTAACAGACAAACAAACACATAGACCACAAAATCCAAAGTCTGCATTAGTCTCCAAAAGTAGCCATTGGAAAGAAGAGATATTTCAGAATCTGATCTCTCAGTATAGTCATTCAGTATCTGTAAAAAACAAAAGTGCAGATGTATATTTTGACATCAAGTCTAAAACATGAGATATTTGTACATGTCAGAATGGAGGCTGTTGTGGTCATCTACCTGAAGGGATTACTACTGGAAGGAATCACCATGTTGATAGTTACTTCTGCAGTGACTAACTGATCTATCTGATGAGAAGGTAAAATGATACAAACTGGTTTGGGTGTGTAAGGATTCTACACCGTTGAAACTTTCTTTTGAGACATGTACAGTAGAGGAGAAATTAAATGTTATTTTACTTTTCCTTTCATCCAACTGTTTCTCCACTTCCCCTTCACCATTCAGGAAAAAATCAAATGGAAAAGGGGGATGAAACCCTTTACTTCTCTCCATCCCCCACTCCCTCTCCCATCTAGCTTCTGGATTGGGTTAAACATTTTCAGTAGCAGAATATTAGCAATTAATGACACTCAGATTGTTTGATCTTTACCTCATTAATAACTATAACACACCATTCTGGAACCACAGCTTCCCACCTTTTAATTTTTCTCCTGTGTTGCAGAGAGGAAGTAGCTGCCCTTGCTGGCAGACTGCAATTCCTATGGGACACAAGTCATTAAAAATGTAACTGGCTCCTTGCTGTTTCGCTGTCCTGCTGGAAGAATTATTTCAGGGGCATTCAAAGGAAGGGAGGCATGGTTCCATAAGCACAGGATCTTTAATGAAGCTTGCTAAATGATAAGCAATTTTCTGCATTGACAAAGTATAATAGGTTTACTTTTTCTTTGTAAATTGAGATGTTCCTGCTGAAGGTTTCAATTCCTTCTTTGAGCCACATGGGCAGCGACTCCCCATGCACTACAACTAAAGGAGTCATGATCACCAAAGACAGAAACAAAGACAGTGAGAAATGAGCAGCTGGAGGGATGCAGGGTGTAGGAGGAGGATTTCCCAAAGTGGGTCACTAACAAAACAGATGCCTCGTCATACTGCAGCTCTGTCCCCTGTCCCAACTGCCCTCGCTGCACCCTGTTCCTGCTGTCTCTGCTCCCCCAGTGGAGCAGAAGGTTGTGGGACCTTCTGTGCTCTAACTGGGGGGTGGAAATGACAGGCTTTTTAAAAAAAAATTTCAAGTCAATTCATGGTTGTGCTTACATGACACAATCAACAGCCTCAGTTCTAACTGGGAAGAAACAGCCCACAGTTCAATAAATACAATGAGAAAAATCTAAGGCCAATTAAAAGGGATCAGCCACTGAGGGAATGAATATCATGTTCCCTCTCCTGCACAAAATGCTACCAGAGGTTCCTGGACTCCAGTTCATGTTCATGTGGCTTAGACTGACTTTCTGAACAGGCCTAAACAAAAGCTCTATAGAAGCATTACCAAACCAAAGAAGTTAAATTACTGTGTTTATGACAACTTCAGTAAACACCATCCCAAAGTCTAAAGATTCTTAATGCACAAGAGAGTTAGAGGGGAAAATGAGTAAAATCAGTTTTATCGAATATAAAAGTCAGAAACAATAAACGGTTCTGCAACCGTTCTGTCTCTGGTAACTTGCATTAAAATATATATAAAGTGTTCTGGGAACTGAAGCAATGCTTCAGTTCAATAAAACTAATGCAATTAAAGAGAAAGAATCCTGTTTTTCCTCTGCTTGCAATTTCAAATGAGAGCTTCCTAAAACTTGTGACCATCGCTGGAATCCAATTCAGGACCTCAGCTTATCAAATTCCCAGCTCTGGCACCATGCCTGTGAGGAATTATAAAGTGCTGCTCATCACAACATCTCTGTCTATAAATGCTCCAGATAACTTTAAAGTGCAGACACCCCATTTTGAAACAGGTAAGTGTTCACTGTGAACCAAAATGGCGTCACCAAACATGTGCAGCCTTCAGCCAGTGCTTCTCCTTTTGCAAGGCAACAAAGGAAAACGTGTTAGCACGAAAGGTCTCCCTATAACATTTGTTTAAACTTGGAAAGCTTTGCAGGACAGCACACCCACACAAAGCCACAGGTTTTCTAGATCCTGTAGACCAAGCATCTTATTCTGTAATCCATTCCAGGGATGAGAAACTGCCAAGCTAATGAGCTCTCCTGCAGCCTCTTCCCCCTGCAGGTGCTTCCCCGGAAGGATAATCTTAAATCAGACACTGCCATACCAGATAAAACTCCCGCAAAAAACACCAACCCTGCCTCCCAACATAGCTTGAGCAAGCTTCAGCAGCATCTGACTTTGATGCAATCACAAACTTTTTTCCATTCAGACAGTCGGAGCCAAATTAATTCCTCAGCATCTTTAATGCTGAGAGCCACGTCTTGGGAATTTAGTACAGGAACATATTAATCTCTCTAATAGGTGATAGTGCAATATATTACTGATGGGGGAGCCAGTATGTCAGAACTGTGATAGTGACCCTGACCAGCAGATGACTGAATGGGTAAGGGGAGGAGGAGCTGCTCTAGCTTGAAGGCACAGCCTCAACTTTGGCAGGTAGTTCTTCACTCTTGTCCTACTACTAATTTTCCAATGCATTACTTTGTCACTTGGGTATCCAGAAAAGCTCATTACGAAGGTATGTGACAGCCCCTGATAATACATGTCTGTGGCAAAATAATTGATCCCTCTTTGCAGCAGTGATCTTTAATGCTCATAGGGCATGGGAGGTTATTAGATGGCAGGCACCTTTTGCTGGTCTCTAGTGTAATACGTTACCAGACAGCAATGCGCCAACTATCTATCACTTACAAAATAATGTCATCCCTGAAGAAGGGCCTGGCAGCTGAGGTTAGGGGAGGAAGAGAGTTTAATTATATTTATGGATGAAAAGATGTCCTGAGAAGAGTGGGCAGCCTGTTTATTTATTGGCTGTTCAAAAGGGCTCAACACAATATAAGAAAAAGATCAGGCTTTGCGTTACGGTGGTTCACATTGCTGTTACAGACTACAGCCTTGAAATCAAGTTCAAGATGAAGAACAAAATTACCTCTTACAATATGTGGTTTACTTCTGCAAATGAAAAGGGTAAGAGATGTATTAGTAATGCTGGCATTAGTGGAGGCAGCTGGTTTTAGCTATTTGGTATTTCAGGGATGTGAGTTTAGCATCGTTACTAGAAGTACAGGTTACTATATTCCTCTGCTAACTTTCCAACAGTGAGCAGATGGTTACCCTATTACCAACCATTTGCATTTAACATATTGTAATGATTTATATACCACATGTCACCGAGCAAAGTGAAAACAGTAAATGGTAACTAATTAGTTGAGTGTGAAGACGCATATCTCAATGTATATATCCTTATTGTAATAAAATTTTATCTTTTTGGTTGTTAATAGATTTAATGTGCAGTGTAACAGAAATACTGGTGGCAGTTAAATGGGAACCACCATGTCACTCTACGTTCAGGACAGCATTGCTATCATTAACATTTGTACCACTACTCCCTTCCATGCCTGTTTTATGAGTGATGGTGCACAGAGGACAGATTATAACCATCCACTGTGCTTCTCTACCAATCTTTCTTAAGTGTATTTCAAAGTACTTTATAAATCTTAATATATCAGATACTGGCTAATATGGAACAACACACATCTGGAGAGGGTGGAAGTGGGCATGCTGCATGGCAGAGAGGAAAGACACTCTGCATAGCTACCTCAAAGACACAAATAGATTTAAGGGAGAAAATGAAAAGAATCAAAAGTCTTCCAGGGAGTTTACAACGAAGAAGCAGACAACTACTGACATTTTCAAAAACATCAAAGTCAGAAGATAAACTCAAGGGTTCAAAGAAAGAGCATAATTTTAGAAAACTGCCCTCCAGCACTAGAATAGGGGTTTATGTATGTACCATGTATTGCATTATCCACGGTATGTCCCAAGACCTGATCAGACTTAACCTACAGTATAAAGCTATGGATTATCAGTCCCTTCCTGAAATGTTTTTGTTTATTTTTGGCTTATTTTAAAATGGTGTCCATCACCCCAGAAATGTCAAAATAATTGCCAGTGAAGTACAGCTATGTTACTCCAGAGTATAGCAGCATTTCCAGCATAAAGGTCTGGATGAACTGTTGTGAGAAGAACCAGATGCTGTTCACGGACAGACTCCAAAGCTCCAAGGACTCGCTATGCTGCAAAAATTAAAGGTGGTCTCAACTCAGGAGTGGCAGCATGTCAAGAAGTTTCTGCTCCCTCCTAGTGTCATTAGGACACCTCTTGCTATTCAGTATCCTTTTATTTCTACTGTGTCCCACAAATCTAACCAGAACACAGCCTGTTTTCCTGTGAAGGGTTGCAGCTAACATTATGCTCTTCTGAATGTATCAGCAGCCAGACTTTCTCTTGGGAATATTACCTGCAGCATAACTCCTCATCTTTTCCCTGACCATATTGCTGCCTACTAAATTTGCAGCATTGCCATTTGTTTCTGTAGCTCTTTCCTTAATTTTCCATGAACAAGATTATATTCTATGAAAACAAAATTACAGCAGTGTTGAAAAATTACCCTGTTGTTCAGCCCAGTTAACAAAATGTTAAACCCGTGCTTTACTGAGGTTATTTGCACTACAGCCTGCTGTGATCAAGTAGGGACCATGACGATTCCCTTTGTGCAGGGGTCACTAGTACTGCTGAGGCACATTAATCCCAGAGATGGACTCAAGAGTGAATGGGAGGAAGGGTTCTCACAAACCCCACATCATGATACTATTAGACCTTGACCTTTACTAACTCCCTTTCCAGTTTCTGAATAGGTCTTTCCATGTGACTGTATCACTGGACTTGGGGGACCCCTGGTGGTCTAGTGGTTAGGATGCAGCACTCTCACCACTGCAGCCTGGGTTTGATTCCCGGTCAGGGAAACTCCCCTGGGCAGATGGAACTCGTCAGCCCTGTAAGGCCATCCATCTAAGAGGTCACTCTAAACAAACCTACGTCCTGAGGACCTCACTGCCACTGTCCAAGCTTGCTCGGCCCCGGCAGATGAACCTTAGGATTAAAGGGTGGGCTCAGTTCAGCGCACACTGGGTCTCACCTAAAAAAATCCACTGTGCAGGCTCGAAGGGTAATGACCTTTCCCAAATCTTCGCTCGCGAAGATTGGCCATACTATCACTGGACTTAGCAGAACTGTCTTGCTTTACATCAGCCTTATTATGCAAAGATGAGAGAGCATGAAAAGGCTGAGAGGTGTGTTTTTTTTCCTGATTTCTTTTAAACAGAAGCTGGGATACCCTTCTTCCTTCTGTACTCCTCCCTCTTTTCTTTCTTTCTTTCCTTCCTTCTGTCTACTCTTCCTTTCCATCACTTGTTTTCCTTTGTTCCTCCTACATGCATTTGAAGCTCTCTGGATTAGTACAGTAACTTCACTAACACTACTCTGGAGTTACAGGATTGCATCTGAAACTAATATCAGGACTAGTCTCGTTTCAATACTTCTCATAACACACAGGGAGTGATACAGAGCGTACTATGGCACTGTTCTAAAGGGAAGTAAGAGGACAGACAGCAAAGTTTCAAATATTTCCATATATGAGGAAAAGCCGAATGAGCGCTTATTTATTACGGATAACAAGAAAAGATTAACAGAGTGACAGAAACATCACCTGTGTCAGGAGAAAGCACGTGGATATTTTGGTTTCAACTACTACCTCCTGTGGCACTTCACACACTGAGAAGTGTCCAGGAAAAATCAGCTCCTAAGCACATGTAATTAGGTACTGAGATAGCAGGTAATACCACCATGCTGAGACCCATGGAAAGGATCAGAATGGAAACTTAAAGAACCCCAAACAAACACACACCAAAAAGTTGGTAGTTCCTGTTACTTGTGAAATAGTTGGAAATTTTTAAACTTTTACTGTGATAATATGTTGTACCACTGCAGCTTTAACCTCAGTCTGAAGGACATTCCTGTACCAGGAATCATTTGTGTATGTGATCCAGGAGATCCTTAAGCTTATTTCAGTGTTTGCATTAAATTGAACTCTTTTCAAATGAAAAGCTTAAAGGAAAGAAAGTTTCTGCAAGCTATTGGAATCACTGAATTTATTCAGAAAGGCTCTTTGGATAGCTTTTCAGCATACAAAGCAACACAGAAAGAAAAAAGTTCTCATTTCTTTCATCAGGAGTTTTATCTCTACTCCTTTAATATTCAGTGGCAAAATGAATTATACTACAAAAAGGCTTGGTGCATCTCCTCAAACCCCCCGATCCTGCACGATACTGAGCTTCCTTGAAAGACAGTTGGGGGAAATCAGTATGGAAATACTTGACATCTTGCAAAATGAGCCAAGAAAAGATGATCAAATGCTAGTGAGCAAGGGTGGTGAGTGAAACCTGGTGATTTAAACCCACTAGTTTCAAAAGCATATAGCAGAATGAGAGTCCTGGACAGCATTCAGGCTCTACTGCTCTGCTCCCCTTCCAGTCACTATGACAGACCACACTGAGCTGATGGACAGGACATGTGTTGCTGTGATGGAGGGTGGAAACCAGTATTATCTGAACACAGGCAGGAGTAAAACCCACCCAGGACACCTATATTGAGTAAACCACTGGAGACTGCTCATGTGTGAATACACACTGTGACCATTTAATTATTTCAATTCCTGATGATCCTAGATTTGTTTACAGAAAATGATGGACCATTTTCCTTAGTGACATATTACAGTAGATATATTAAAAAAGCAAATTGCATTTGGCAGTTAAAGATAAATTGACACACTCTTAAATACATACATTTCTTTTTCTTTCCTGTTCTCTAATGAGTTCATAATTTAATCAGAGAAACTGCTAGATTCCCTCCAAATACTAGTAAAAATCTCAAAGGAGAACAAGCTGCTTATGCAAGTGTTCCTGTAAAACAAAGACTATTCAAGTACAGTAAATAAATATTAGAATCAAGAATGGTATTCAGTTGTCTCCTCAAAAGCTAGGAGCCTATGTATCTTAATATTGATGGTCTGGTTCTGGGCTAAACACCAATCAAAACATTTTCTATTATAAATAAAATGACAGCATTTCTATCTGTTATCGATTCCCTAGGGAAAAGTTCTGGTTTTGGGTAAATTACAGAGGGATATTATGCCAAGTGTATGACAGAGTAACATACAGTTTTAATCCAAGTAATCCATCCACAGACTGGATTGGCAGAACAAGCAAGAGGATGAAACCCAGCAGAGCCCAGCCTCCCCCGTGGGACTGCTGAAGGTGGTGGGGAGAGCTCCCCACTCAGGGGAAGGGCACTCACCCACCCCAAACCCACCGCAGCCTCACTGAGCGGTTCAGGGTCACAACTGGCAGGAGGGGTATGCTGACTAAGAAGACAGAAAAGCCCCAAGCCCCTAAGTAGAAAGTATACTTTCTTTTGGAGTAATTTATTCAGATACTGAGATGGATTTAAATTTAGAAGAGATAATGTGAGAGCAAGAAAGTGTTAAAATTGAGGTTACTTTTCATTTGTGTACTGTGAGTTAGAGGTTTCTTTTGCTGCTGGAACAGGAATCGTGGCTGAGATGGGGTCAGAAAACCCTGGGGCTTAAATACAGAAGCTTCAAGGCGAGAAGAGTATAAAAATAAATTCCAAAGGGCTTAATAACATTGTACAGAGGCTGGATATTCTGGTGTCAGAAAGAAACTGGTGGCTCTTAGATCAAAACATAATCATTCAAAAGCAATAAGAGCCTTTGTTTTAGCCAGCTAGTCATTCTGTTACCCACTGGGACAATGTTTTTTTTACTAGCATCCCAAATTACAGTTAATTTACAGTGTATAAATGTACATGTCACTAAAAATGTAACAGTTAGAGCAAAAATACTTTAAAATTAACACTGTTAAACCTTTAGCAGTCTGATCCAAAATCTGCTAGGAACCTTTTGCTTGACTTCAAAGGAATTATTATCAGCATTTTAGTGAACTTCTTCTACAAAAAAAAAAAAAAGTTTAAAAATTGGACCTGTACCTCATGGCTTACTGCCAGGACTGTTCTTCACAAGGAGTCAGAGACAGGCAGAGCCTGCAGACAGCTCAGGCCACCTCTGCAGGCAGAAAAGTGAAAGAAACCTTCCTGAGGTTACTGCACAGGACACCTTCTGATCCTCTGCAGCAAGGCTAGACCAGGGGAAAAAATGTCTGCTCTTTCTTAGCTTCCCATCCCAGAAGACTTTCTTTATGCATTAGTTGACCTTTCTAGTCGTTGTACCATCTTGCTTCAGCAGTTAATTAACACAAGTGCCATAATTTAATACAGTTAATGGTACTTTATGCCCTTTAATGTACCTTCCATTAGTGATATTATTGTAGTATTACCCTGTAAATTAAAATAAGATCAAGACTAAGAGAGGGTCTCTTTAATTAAGGTACTGGCACACTACAACGTCCATTATTCACTAGAAAAAAATCACCCTGATTTAGTGAAGCAGACCATCAGTAAGTCAGAATTAGTTCATGTGGATTATTAGGTTTCTTGAATAATGTGAGCACAATGGGGTTGCTGAAATTGCTAACAGCCATGTTTCCTTTTTTCATCACCTTAATAAATACACAATGGAAGTGGTAAATTAAAGATGAATAAACAGGTGGTAATAGAGGAGGGAAGGCGTTCATTGAGAGGACACAGGTTTTCATCACTAATGCAACATACATCAGCCTTATTTCACACCAAAATGCAAACCAATGACAAAACAAACCCTATATTAAGTGGGGAAATCAATAATTCACTGTGAAGTATTAACCACCCCAGTATCCCATATATTTAACATAGTGGCTTTAAGATAGATGCTTTTCCCTGTCATTGTCCCTTAAAACACATTATGAAACAAATTACATTTTATGCTGCCTTTAGAAATATGCTATTTTGAACTTTGGTGATTTTAACCATACTTAATCTACAGGTTATGTTTTTCAGAAAAAGGACTAGCTTTAAAGAGTGTCTGCTAGCATCACTCACCCACTACATGTCAAGTTCCTTGGTAATGTCCCTTTGTATCCTATCTCCATGGAATAGTCTGAGCTATCTTTACCAAATATATACAAATATCCGGGTCTCAAAACCCACAATATGAAACATTGTAGCAAAATAAAATACATTTGTAACTTAATTTCCAGTTAACATCCTAAATGAAGCTGTAACAGCTGGAAAGCTCAGCTGAATCAGAAACAGTGGCACAACCACCCCGGTAACCTTTGCTTCCCTCCACTAGTTACCATGCTCAGGGCATGCCAGGGCACATGCCTGGAATGCTGATTGGGAGACTGGAGGGAGCTATAAGGTTTCTGGTAGAGACAAAAAAAATACCTAAAACCAGGTGAGAGTGGGCTTACTGCAAGTTACATTTGGTGCACCGTAACAACCAGGAGCTGTGTATTGCAGCCCCACAGCTACTTAGCAGTAAGCAAGCCCCGAAGTCTTTAACAAGGAGGGTTCACAAGACACTGAAGGAAACGGCACCAAATCCCTAAAGAGCTGTTCTTCTCATTAGCAGAACAGTGATAAGAATTCACATGAATCTAATTTAGTGAGGTACTATTACCTATCAGATATTTCTTTTAAAGCATGTGTCCAATTACTGCAGCATTTAGACAACAAGCATCAGCATCAGATAAGTTCTCTGTACAGTCACGTTTCATTTCTATAGATAATTTTTCACAAGATTGCTGAGCCCCAGACGTTCTCAGAAGGTTTCTGTTTCTAATTTGCATGCAATGCACCCTTTTTTAATCCTTCAGATGCTTTCTTTGATAAAGCACTGATAGTCTAATTGAAGTCAGACTAAGCTCCAAATGGGTTTTCAGATGGGGAGCAGGCTTTCCTTAAAGCCTAAGGATCTTCAAATCCTGAGCTTTGATATGATGCCTCAGTAGAGCTAACCTATGTGGAACCCAGTGGAGAAAGGATACACATTAAATAGAACATAGGTGTAATTTTTTTTCTACACTGAGACTAATTTTATCAAGCTAATTAAAACAGTATCTTAAGCTGTTTATGATCCACTTAGCCCTCCCAAAAGACTTCGGAAATATTATTTACAATGTTACTAATGAGTATTAAAAGAAAAATTCTTGAAACAGCAACATTTATCTTATACTTTCTAATGTTAAATTAGTGATCCTTCATGTATGGGTATGTATTTGGTGTGGATACAGAAGACCGTAACTACATACTAAATCTACAGTCCTAAGAAATGTATTTTGATGATTTTGATTTTCACCACAGGAATAATAAAAATATAGTCACCAGTGTTTTACATAATCACAGTCGCTATTTTTTTTTCACTCAGTTCTGCGTCTGCAATGAGAGCCCCTGGCCTTCCAAGGTGCATTAGCTTTTCCATTTGTTTTGATACTTAGCTTCTCTTAAAAAAAAAGAAAAAAGTTTTTTAAAATGGAAGACTTCAACTCTCTACAGAAGAAACAGAGGAGAAAGATAAGGTATATTAGAGAGGTGAGTGAATTGCTAATAGAGATGATCCCATTTATTTCTTCCGAACAAACTGGCATCCAAGACACATGTAAAAGGATCACCCTCCTGCTTGAGGGCATCAGTCAATTGCTAGTCTGAGTTGGGAAGACAATTTCCTGATAGGAATGTCATCACATGGTTATTATTTTTGGGACTACAGCACCTGACACTGGCCACCGCTTGCCCTAGAGGGAACTCTTTGTCTTGAATCCAGCTGAATAATCATCTTTGTTATATTCAAATCAGTCTCTCTAAAACACTGTTGCTTTTTTTTCCATTTTAAATCAGCTTCACTGCATTTCAGAGCTAATTAAAGTACAAGGAATGGACTCTACTCTCTGCTGCCCTCCTTGTTCACAGCTGGACCTAGTGGGAAGGGTTCATGCAAGAGCTGCTGTATCAATCACAGCTTACATTAAAGGCCTGGAAAAGTCAAATGATAAAACAGAATCTCTGTTTTTAGTTAACTGCTCTCAGAGCAGGCTCCAACTACATAAAAGAAGAAAGTGTCTCAATTCCAGGGTGAATTCCTGAGCCAACATATGAAGCAATGCTATCCTGCTTGTGAGACCTAGGGCTCAAGATCCAAGTCTAGTGCCTGCGAACACATGGGACTTTGTCCTGTGAGAGTCAGAAACTTCTAATATGACCAGAAATGGCCTTCAGGTGAGCCTGATTTCCAGTGAACATGTCTTCACAGAAAATGTCATCATGTTTAGGGAAATAAACGGTTTTGAATAACTTCTAAAATCAAACACGCCTGTTTCTAAAGTTATATATTCACTTACCTTCCATATACCCTTATGTCTGAAATTGCATAAAAGTAGCGTGCCAGGTGTTGCTCATCTACATATATTTCACCCGTTGCTGGCCTAAGCAGTCTTATCCTCAGATCCGTGATGGTAAAGAAATCTCTTAACTTCTTGGTTGTGTCAAGCTGGCCATAAAGAGAAGCCATGTTATGAAGCCGAGGTCCAGCAAAAAAAGCAAATCTATCTTTAATTTCAAAGTGGATTATTTTACTATTTGTCATGTACCCAGTAGAGTATTCCTCTGTGCAAATGATTTCTAGGACTGTGTGCTGTGATAAATCCCTCACTGATTTTGGATCCATGTGAAAAGCATCTAGGCAGTCTGTGGCATAGTATTGGTAGGGCTGCCATGTTCGTCCATAGTCAAGTGATTTCTCCAGGATCATTTGGTCTGGACGGCCAGATTCAAAAGTGATAACTATGTTGTCTGTGAGCTCAATGGTTTTGTTCCAGGAGAGCGTAATATTAACATGAAGAGGCTTTGGATAATCCTTCCAAGTTGTGGACTGCCAAAACGTGGAGGGATGTCTTCCTTCAAGATCAAACATCAGTTCTGGAGGATGAGCCAGTTCTTGGGTACTTGCATCACATTCATTATTGCACATGTAGGGATTCCCCTGAAAAAGAGCAAAACAGTGTTACAAGAGGCACAATATAGGTGACTGTGACACATAAAGATGTTTCTTGACTGAGAACTGCTGCTTTTTCTCCAGGAGTTAAACCAAGAGAGAAAAAAACAAATGCTTGCAAGTAATACCTTTATCTTAATGAGATTTATCCTGGCTGTTTTACCTGTCAAAGTAAATGTACAAACGCAACATATAGAGCATCCCTGCTTCTGTAATATTAACATTTTTCTTAGTATATGCTAAAGAAAGAAAAAACCTTATTTACCCTGAATGGCTCAGACCAGGGATTGAGTCACAAAGACTGAGAACAGTAGGCAAGTCTCTAATAGTTCAGTAACTCCAACTCTTAGAAAGCGCAGCAGCCAAAGAGAATTCCTTTTCAAAACAAGTATGTTCCTCAGAGCTCCACCCACGAAAGAAGTAATTTTTGGGGTAAGTGTTTTCTGGTTAGCAGTGCAGCCTGTATGTACTCAGTATGAACCAGTATTCAGTACACCTTCAAGTTTCCTTTCACCCAGATGTGAAATTTATCATGCTCAACCATGCTCCCAGCTCAACACCACCTTGCCTTAAAACCTTTGCACTTGCTACCAAAAGCCAGTAGAAAAACAGTGCTCTGTCTGCTCTGGGGCTTGATTCAGATATCTGCCATCTTATTACAGGGTACTGAAGTACTTCAGGAAAGACTTTTCATGAGGCACCAGCTTCAATTTATCAGGACAAATAATCCAGCACTTGATTAGGTGGGAGATGTCAGCAGCTTCAGCTGGAACATTGCCAAGGTGGCTGTAGCTCTGAACTGAGGGTTGAGTTAAAAACAGCAACAAAAAAAGCTTGCCAATAGTGCACAGCTTTTATTGCTGCTTGTCCTCTGTAGCAAGGTGAAAGTGAATTATTCTCTTTCTGGCCTTTTGATGCATTAACTTGCACACTACAATCTTCTGCTTCTTCACAAAGGCTATTTTGTCTGCAGATTGGGGATATCTTGTAGCAGTTGCCAAGATATCAGACCCCGTAGGCTGCACTGAATCACGTATGTCTAATTTCACCTTTCAACAGTGCATTAGTATTTTGCTACTTGTTCATTCTGCGTTTGTTCCAGAGAGCAGCCGCTGCTCTATATCCTTCCCTCTGCCTGACATACAGATGGTGGAAGAAGCCATGCCTCTATTCGCTGATGGTCAGCACTGCTGGGGAAAAATATGCACATCACTATACCTAGCAGAGCTCGATGAGGTTATAAGTGTAGCTATTATTGTCATTAATCAGAGCTCCCTGCACCTACCCTGAAAACAGAAAAAGCCCCAATATGATGATCAACCTTTTCTTTTCTTATAATTACAGTTATGCTTCTCTCCACCTCAAAGCCTCAGGGCAATGAAGCAATTCAATGCTATCCACTGTGGGAAATGGGTTTCGAACATCAGTTTCCACCTTGGCCACTGCTCTGCTCCTTGACATACTCCCACAAAACAAAAGCAAAAGAACTTCTGCACTGACTTTGCCCTCCCCACTGGCAAATTCCTCTTACCTGGGCTGGAAAATAGTATTTTCTTTCTCTCTCTCTTGTTAATACAGCTGAATGCTAAAACTGACAACAATTCACTGGGACTGGAAGTTATGAAAGAAAACTACAAGACAACAAAAAGGGTTATTTGAAAAACAGCATGCTGCTGACAGCTTCAAAGCATGCAGCTGTAACTGGAAATACTCTGCAAAATATTGTCTATAATAAGTCCCTGTTACAGCTCTGATTTTAAGCTCAGGGTTGCTATTTCTATGCCTTCCTTTTGAATAAAACAGTGAAAATTAAAACTAAGTTTCAAAAAGAATAGAGAAAACACCGAATATTTTAATATTTAAGTTCCATTTAATATATCAGATATAAATGCCAGAATTTGCTAACTTACAAAGGCCTTTTCTTTTCCTCAGGGAAAATATACACGTTGTGAAATCTGTAAGGTTCCAGACCCTTTGGCTATATGTAAATACCAGTTTTTCAGAAAATGCTGAGAGTTGCGTAAATCACACCTGTCTGAGGTTTCCTAGAAAAATCTGGTCCCTTCTGTACCCAATGCCACAAAGCTGCCTGTGTACCTATAACCTATATGCTTCTGCCCTTGCTTTCGTAAAAGCAACTTCACTGGGAGGTCATGGGTGTTGAAACCCAGCAAATAAATGCTCCTGTGTAGCCAGTGCATTAAGCACTGCTGAGGGATGGCTTTGTTTTCCTTTTCCACAAACAATCACTGAGTCTGTTGTGATTCTTCCTGTTAAAAACTAAAGCCGCTCTGATCCACTAGTCCCTGGATGCTGGAGAAGGCATGTTTTATGACTTCAGCGGGTAACCCAGATTGTATGGGATGTAGTCTTTCTTTCTGTATATTAATTGATTTACTTTGCTCTCTTTGCCTTTTATCTTTTGCTTTTTAGCAAAAGCTGAGGTGCCAAGAGAATCAGAGAATAACTGGGAGAGGGGGCTCTAAAAACCCCACAAGCTAATGTGAATGAAGTAAGGTGATAGAGCTGGTTGCAATAAGTTACCTAAAAGAACAGCACAGTGAATGCGTATCCTCCCAAATAAATGGAATTATTGTTTTAATTTTATGGCACACAATTCTATTTTAAGAGATATATGATTTGATGACACCAAAATAACCTGTGTGAAGTTCAAGTACTCCAAAGATAAAATTAGGAGAAAAATAGCTAAGCTGATATAAACTGATAAAATAAACATCCTGAATTCTAACACTGGGACGAGGAGAGAAATTATGAGCTTAGGTAAGTTCCCCTCTGTCTGACATGGCAGTTGCTGACGTAATTTTGAAATATTTAACATAATTATTGCTTCAGAGGCTTGGAGTCAGGTTCCCATTTTCTCTACCAGCAACTTGGCTTTAAACTGCTTCTAATTAATCTTAAATGTAATTTGCATGGTAAGTCATACTAACACTACCGAAACAGTGTAGAAGGGTCTTACTCTACATGAACATCCCTTAGTACATGTTATTATGAAAACAATTAATTTAAATGTGATTAGTTACATATTTTAATATCTTGATCTCTATAACAATCCTCTTTAAGATTTCTGTCTCAGTAAAATGAATACAACAAAGATAAACTTTCCCCAATTTGTGAAAACTAAGCTCAGTCTGTGTTGGGGACATCTAAAGGACCAGAGCATTAACAACTGTAAGTAACTTGTGACTAGTTGTGACTAGCAGGCAGCCATAAACAGATCTTCATTTAAGCCTTCCAAGGAGCAGCTCTTCTGTTGGACAAGGTGGAAAATATTTATAACTTTTAAAAATTATATTTAAGCCATTAGGAGAGTTCTAAATAATTAAACACTGATAAATAGTTCTAAACACTTTACTGCCAATTAGCATAAAAAGTAGCTGAGTCTTTCTCAACACCACAAACATCTAAAAGAAACCCACTATTTTCCTGTACAGTAATTGGAGATTGATATTAAATAGCTCCTTGCAGGCAGGCAAATAAGATTGCTATTTATTTTGGTTTTGGCTGCTCATGGAATTAAAAATATTACCAAAACTACTGACATAGTCTAAAAGTTTTGGCTTTAGGAGGAGGGGTACCTGTTTTGCAGGCACAGCAAAGGCACATGGCTGTATTATGACTTGATTACGTTCAGCCCTGGCTGGAAAAAGCAGTTACCTGAGAAGCTGCTGAGTAGGGCTGACTGGTCCCAGTAGGGTTTCCCCTCAATTAGCTGGATTTAGTTTGTTTTAGCACACAGTAATGTCTGTTTGTGCCAGCCAGCTTGAACTTCCATAGTGGTGTCTGAGGTGCTCTGCAAGTGTCCCTGCCTGGGACAGGGCACTGGGGCTGGCCTTGTTCCCACTGGGCAGCACTGTCTTACCAAGTGCCTCCTTAGGAACAGCTCAGTGATGGATGGGACAGTGATCCTAGAGTGAGGATTTTGGTTAAAAACAGAGGTCTAGCAGTAGTATGACTGTTGAATGTCAGCAGGGGAGCCAGCAGCAGTGCTGAAGCTGCCATTCAAGGGTTAAAGTTTGAGTGCTGCTGCCCAGGTGAAGCCTCTGGTCTCTCACCAGTACAGCTCCTCAGTGACACCCACACAGGCTTATGGTTTGATTGAAGATGTTGCTTCTTTCAATCTATTCCCTGTCCACACTAACACCTCATGGACTTTTTCATTCAGGAACAAAGACAGAGGGGCTTAACCCTTCTGTAGCATGAATATTGGAAGCTGTATCACAGATTACATGCTGTAATAGACACCTGGCTAAATCCCTACAGAGGATTATAACTTGCGTTTTCAAATTGGGGAAGGCTGCTGAGGTCAAGCAGGCCAAGATTTTAAGAAGAAGCAAAATACATTTTCAAGAAGTGAATCACAGCAACTGATTTTTATACTGCTGCCTCAAGGTAATTAGCTCAGATGCACCAGACAAGAAATAAATACAGCCTGACTCACATTTGGAGAGAGGCTGTGTGGTAAATTACTGCATTCAAATCACACTTTTGGAAATAATAGAGTATTTCTGTTTTCCTTTTCAAGAGATCATAGAATTAGTTCACTTGGTGCCAAGCTGTACATTGTCGATGACTAATTAGACAGTAATAGCTAATAGCAGCAATTGCCCTAATGCTTACATTTTGCATGTGGTTTCTAACCAGGAATTACTTGTTTACCATGAAAGAGCCAGATTATGAAACCATTAATTGTGGGATACTACTCATTAGGTTGTTGTCCTACTAAGGGCAAACAGTGTGGTGGGGGATTGGCAAGGCACAGGATCTGTTGAATGATAATTGATGTTATCAAACTCACTACATCCATTAGCTGGTTTGAGAGCATCTCGGTCAATGTCTGCAGAATTATTGTTGTGATGAAGACAGGAATGGCTGTAGACAAGAACATTTTACCATCAATAGCCTTTCATCACTGCAATGACAGCATTTTAAGTTAAAGTGATTTAAGTTAAGAAAGAAAAAGTGCTAAAATTTCAGTGGAAGATTTCAAGCTCTTTCACAGAGCTCCCAAGTGAGAGGCATCTGGATGGCCAGACAAGCACTTTGAACTCTGAGCTGCAGGCTGAACAATATACATTCTTCAAAACCAGCAAAAAAGAAAATAAAAGCATATTTAAATCAATAACTTCTGGGGAGACTTAAAAAGATTAAACCAGAGAGGATGTGAATGGCCAAAAATAGATAATAATGCTTAACAACTTCGTGCAGTTTTAAGCTTGAAAGTACATTGCAGATTACGGCCCTGATCCTGCAACAAACTCGGTGCAAGAAGGCCCATAAAATTCAGATTTAAAAAAGATATTTAAGCCTCTAAAGATCTGGCACTTTGCCTTGTGGAACACAAACCTAGCTAATTAATCTTCATGACAACACCTCTATGAGGTATGGAATTCTATCCCAAATTTACATATAGATGCAGAATTAGAGAGAAATGCTTTAGCATGATGAACTCTGTAATCCCTGATTATATTGTACTGTTTCTTCCAAAGCCTTTTGGTAGATCATGTGAAGGCATTCTTGGCACTCAGAGTAGTTCTCAGATTATTGCCTCTCTTCAATACTATGAACTGAAAATGTATAATAGGAAAACATTTTAATATTTGCAGCACAAATGTGGTGCACTTGCCAAAGGCATTTAATTCCTAGCAGAACATTCTCTCCTTTTAGATACTTTAGTTACTTTTTGGAAATACTTTTCAATTTACTTTATGAGGCAAACGGAGTTTTGTTTCCTCTGAAATATCTCTACCCACTTTTGAGGGGTGAAAATTTTATTAAATCCTAGTGGGTGGCTTTATGCTTCTCAGACTGTCTTCGACTCGGCAGCCTTGCTGATGTTATTTTGACCACTTGATCCTTCTGGCATAACCTTAAGGCAGATCTGCTGGCACTGATCCAAGTGTGGTTTTGGTATTTCAGAAGCTCAATATTGGTGTTTTCCTCCTGTATCAGCAGCTATCTGGCAATATAATCACTTTCCTATTTATAACTTATGCAGTGTCATGACTGTGTAACGCTGGGACCCCATTGTGCTGAGCTCTGGCTGAACAATACGGCAAATGTTTCAAGAAAACCTGAGGTTCTTTTACACCGGATGCATATCTGGATTTGAGAAACTGACATCCCAAGGTATGTAGAATTCCCTTCTCTCAGCACACTGGCACTCATCCTGGGTAAGCCAGCCCATCCATGAGAGCACTCCTTGGACAAGGCAGCAGAGGGTATCAATCTGCAGCATCATGCTCAGCTCACATCAGTACATTTTCATCTGACCCACTTTTCCAGCCACCTTGCTGCCCTGCAGGAGCTCTGGCAAGGAAGTCATGCAGGAGATACAGGGGTGTCCTCAACTGGGAATAGTTTATACTGTCAGTAACAACCACCTTGGGTGTCTCTACCTTAGATTTTGTGTTCTGATACAGCTCTCATCTTGCTCACTTTTTTATTATTTTGGACTATCCATGAATTAGAATGGGTAGTAAGAGGTAGAGAGGGTAGAAAGAAGGAGATGTCTAAAATCTACAGTTGAAAGGTGTCATCCTTGGGCAAGAAAAACCCAGCACAGAAGAAGCTGGTCCATTATCATGAAAAGATGGTATTGGTGACCGCATAGATCATGGAGGGAATTAAATCACCTTGGTGACAGCAGGAAGAATCAAGGTTCTGGAAACACTAAAATTAAATACATTTTTTAAAATTTTTTTTAATTTATTTGTGGTTATAAATTGTGTTCAGATTTTTGATCCAAAAAAGAAAACCGTGGAAAGCAAAACATCTGAGAAACTACGGAGGACCCCAGCAGGCTTTAATAGCTCTGGCCAGCCCCACCTGAGCAGCAGGGGTTGATGTCCGTGACCAGCCTCAGGTGGGCCCCAGGCCCAGGCCCTATTTAAGCTCAGGCCGAGGTCTCCATCGGGGCTGTTCTCCTGGGTGGGCTACAGGGTTGTGTTGCAGTCTTGTTTCCTTCTGGTCTTCCTAAAGGGGCTCCCTCTGTGACCCTGCTTTGCCCATATGTTGTACCTGGGGCTGCTGATGGGCCACTGGTGTCCCCTGACACCACGTGGGATGGCATGTGTTGGTGAGGGCACAGCTGGTGCTGGGGTGGGTCTCCCACATCTAGGAGAACCCTTCACATCTGTCCCTGCACTGGGTGACTGTTCCTGCTGCTCCTTGCCCTCCTGCTCCCTGCTGAGGGATATGATTGACCACTGTGGGCAGGGCTTGGCTGGTGTTCCCTCTCAGTGGGTGAGTTGTGTATGAGCAGGAGAAGGGTCTCTGCTGGTACATGACATAATTCAAGAAGTAAATGTAACTAGTTCTGTGTTTCTACTGCCCACAGGCAAGAGAAGAAGAAATGTGCTTTGCCATAGTGCTGGAGGCAGCTGATTTGTGATGGCTGTGGCTTCTGCAAAAGGTTGTTCATAGCTTTCTAACTGGTTCCCCAGAAAGCTCCACCTTCTGTCCCTGTGGCCCCCGCTCCTGTGGTAAGGGTTTTCTTGTCTTCCTGGTGGACAGCTCTGGACTGGTAGCGTGGAGGCTTGTGAAAAATATTGATGCCGCAAGTCCTGGTCACTGAGTACCTTCAGGTACAGGCCATGAATTTCAAACTGATTTTTGTGTAAATCAAATGAAGTGAGCAGAACAGAGCACCAGTGTGGTGTTTAACTGATGAGCTACAATGGTGTTCCGTGCAAATCCTGTCCTATGCTAATTTCAGTAAATGCATCTTACTTGGACAGCTCTTTATGCAGAGCGTTCATCACAGCTCTAAAAAAGTCATGCACATACCAACTCTCATGTGAGGTTAGAAATGAGCAGTACAGAAACATAAAAATACTGAAGTTAATGAAAAATAAATGTACAATGTTTTAATTACTTGAATGAAAACTACATGGCTCTGGATCTCTCCATTAAAGGACAACTATGATTATTGCGTATATAGTTTAAATGGAATTTGAATGAAAACTTTTTTCACAAAGCCATTACTGATTAGTAATTGTCATGGTAAGATGTTAGATATAACTGGATGGATTTATACTGCAGTTTAAAAACCTTCTGTCCCTAATATATGTGGGCTAAACTTCTCCATTACCAAATTGCCCCTTAAATATCTTAATGATAATGCTGAATGCATTATTTACTTATTGAGAAAGATGTACAAAGCCCCTTATTCTTTTTTCTCTTAGCTATGATATTTTTCAATCCAGAAGCTTTCTAAAATGCTATGTAGGTCATTAACATGGCTTTAATAACAATCTGACTGTCCACCAAAGCAGACTGCCATAGGTTTTTAATAGCATGCAGCTATTCTACAGCATTCAAATACTTACAGAGTAGAACTGCTGCATCTGATTTAAACTTCAAAAGTATTTTACATAAGCACATACAAAAATGTAAAGTCAAAATCAACAGACTATTTCTAAACAAGCAAAGCTTTTTTGTCTATTCCAACGTATTTAAATATAGTGTAATAAGAAAAGTCCACACTATTACAGGCAGTTACTATAAAGCAAATTACATGAAGAAATTTTTTTTTTTTTTAAATAATGTCCACTTAACCTCTATATTACTGATTTCTGTGCAGGTTTGAACTGGGTAGTAGAAGTCTGAAATGCTAATGTCCCTCTAGGATTATGTAGAAACAACTTCAGCACTTATATATGCAGTTGACACAATAACTCAAGTTACATGTTAGACTTGGCTGATTGAACAATGATAGGTAATATGTATATCTATGTATGTATAATTAATGTTTAAAAATTTGGGAATTCTCAGATTCAGTGAAGCTCGAATTATGGTTACAAAGCAGTATCACATAGTTTCAAGTGGCTGGTTTGGAAGGTAAGGGTGGGTGTAAGGCTACATGTACACAGAGGGAGACAGAGGGTTCCCAGCCTCGCAGCTGCTCACTTGCTCTCTTCCTCACAGCACAGCAAAACAGACCAAGGGCTTCCAGTCACTAAAGGTAATTTTGCACTAAATTAAAATGAGGCTACTCTCTAAAATGGTACAAACTTAACTCTCCTGGGTTTGAAGGGGGGGCCCTGAAAAAATTGGAAAACAATTTAAGAAATACCATTGTGCTACTTTTCTGGTCCAGCAGCTTCCAGCGTATCTCTTTCCTTCAGGGTTGTATCTTTGCTACGGGCTCAGCCCTGCCTCAAGCGAGCATCAGCCTGAAATCTAGCAATGTGCTGCTTGCTCAGCCCTTTCCCTATTTGCCTCTCCCTGCACTCCTGCTGGGGAGCTGATGGTTTCTGAGCTGGCAGCTTCTCTCTAAGGACAAATTTCCTACAAACTTGGGGGATCCCACCTTTGTGCCTAGCAGTTATGGTGAGCTGGATGTGTCTGGAAAGCAAGCACTTTTTTCCCCAATCTTAAGATTTTCACTGAATCAAGCCTCTGATCTGACATACTGCTTGGCCAGATGAGTGCTGATACTGCCAGAAGGGATGCAACAGCTGGGAAGGAAGTGAAGCAGTGCAGATAGATTGACTGGCTTAAGGGCAACATGAAAACACACTTAAATAGTGAACAAAGAGTGAAATTAGCCTGTGCTGTCATACTCATGTTTATCTGTTGAAAGGTCATTTACATATAAAAATAGTTACTTGCACGTGCATGTGTTATTTATACTGTAAAGGACCACTCAGGGTGCACACATGTGTATTGGGCTTAAGCAAAACCATTTCTGTCCCCAAAAAATGAATTTCAATACATATGCCCCCCCAAGGCATCATTACAATTTTATTTTTAAGAAGAACAGCAGGATTTAGGACAACAGGTTTAGATTATTTCCTTTACGACAGATGTAAACACAGCACCTGCAAATGCTACCCAGGTCTGCACTGAGGGTACTGCTGTTGCAAGCTCTACAATCTAAATTCATTGCTTTATTTGATAATTTTATTCTTTCGTAAAAGTGGAACTGTAGAATATGCTACACCTGGGAAGTACAGCAGAGTGTGATGGAAGGTATGTCATGTTATGTCCTTGTGACTGTAGGTTTTATGTTTTACTCAGAATACTGGTAGTCTGTATTAATGAAGACTGAGATAGCCAAATGCACTGTATATCAGTGCACATATCAAGATATTCTGATTGACAGTTTACACAAGACTATTTTCATGCACTGAAACACATAACTCCTGTACGAGGAAGTTAAAAGGGAAACTAACAAAACCAAACCCCAAACCTTAACTAGCCTTGTAAAGACAGAGTCCTTGTTTAAGTATTCATCCTCAGAAACAAGATCTTACCATTTATTTCCCACTTATAATTTCCACCAACCAACTTTTAAGATGCTATTTGCTTCCCTAAATGTGCAGCTACACAGTCATTCTGCAAAATCTCTGGGATATCAACTATGAATTATGGCCAGACAATGAGCAGAAGTATACTAAATCCTCCATGGTATTCATTAATGATTGCCTGTGACAAACCACTGCCAGCTTTAATAGTTTTCCTGGGGTAATTCCTGCATCCTCTGTGGGAGACTTTTAAGATTGTTAAAGAGGATTCCTAAGTAGCACCAATAGTTAAGTAACTTTTGTCAAGTGTAATGCAAAACATGGAAAAAAAATCTTTAATTTCATTTTATTTCTTCCTAAAGAAAGTAATCTTCTTAGAACAGATGGTCTAATCAAATACCTATACAGCCCAGACTGAGTAATGTGTATATTGATGAGAGCATTACCAAAATGTAAGTTGATGTTTTACTAATCATCCCAATGAGAGAAACACTGAGTGCCATTCAATAAACAGTTAATTTCCCAAAGCTGAACAACCTTTTACTTTGTTATTATTGAAATTAGACAGCTTTGCTAAGCCAAGGCAGGTTGTCTTCCCCAACTCTGACAGTCCTTTATTTTGCATGCTGTCACACCAGTTTCAATAAGCCACCCATGTAATAGGATGTAGTGTACTAGCTATGAATAAGGGTAGCAAAATAGTGTCACATAAAGCTGTAAAAAAACTTTCAATCCATGTTATGTAATATTAGTTTTTAGCTCTAAATCTCCAAATGACTTACAAGCAGGTGTGTTCAGCTGCCCACAAAGTTACAGCTGGGGGAGATCAGACAGAGAAGTGAAGTAATTAGTGCTCAGACAAGTGGGGGCTAAGCCAGACTCTTTTCCTTTGCTCCACAGGCCTTTTTTTCAAAGAGAATTTTTTTTGTCTTTGTATTAATTCTATGGCTAATGCCATAGAGAAAAGAGCCAGACAACAAATAAAAGGGACCAAAGAGACAGAAGAAATTCTTTTCTTGTTGGGGATGTCTCAGCTGTGCTTTTGGGACTGTCTGCATCTGTAGGCACTGTTCAATAACACTCCAGAGTGTTATTGATTCTGTGCTCATGGATCTCATGCAAAACTGTATTTCTACAATAACTGTAATTTTATTTCTGATTCTTAATGTCACTATTATTTTTTACAATTTCGGATCTGCTCCTATATTACCAGTATGTCTACTGCTGCTTTTAATAAGTTTTAGAGCCAATGGATTAACACTGAATATCAAACACCACAATTAGAATTGCTGATGTTATGCAGGAACACTGCTCTAAATATATATAAAAAAGTCTATCTTATTATCACTACAGAATCTGCACTCATTTCTGTTGTATTTGATAATTTTTGTTACAGAATTCCCAGGCTCAAAGGAGTCTTGTGTGTATGTGAACCATTTAAAGGAAGAATGAAAAGGAACATAAACAATAATGACAATTGTAAGTGAAATCCAATTTCACCTCATTTCTCTTAAAAGGTGGGATACATTGTTTTCCCTTCATTTGTGTTTGTCAGGATGATAAAATAAATATTTTTAATGAATCACAGTGTATACCTACATAACAGGGAATTGTTATAGAAACAAATTTAAATGCTGAATTTCATTATACAGTGAAGAGATGTCTTATTAGTATTCACAATGAATTGTGTGATGTCTCTCCACATTCAAATTATAGCACATAGCGCTTTGAAAGAGAATGAAGACACTCATCAAATCCACATTAGGATACTGCTCCAATATAAGTAATTCAATGAAAAAAACACCATTCAGTATCTTTTGAGGAAGGGTTGCAAACTTTGTGATAAACTAGTAATTTGTTCAGTTCTGTGCTGGAGATTGTCATGTAATTTCCTTTATTACATATGTCCATAATAAAAAAAAAACTGTATAGCTCTGAAAAATATACAGTCACTTTCTAAAATAGTTAATACTAAGACTGTTATCTGCAAATTACACTTCAAGCACGGTGTGTGGTTGTGCTGTCTCCTAACAACCTGTCATTTTTAAAATTTATTTCATCATAGCATACTGAAATATGGAGAAGCCCAACTGGCTGGATAGCAGGGCTGCTAAAAGGGAAAGGAAAGCAGCTGCTCCTGTCCCATGCCGAGCAGGGAAGTAATGTCTGCATGATTCCTGCTGCTGCCTCAGATGGGAGACTCAGAGCAATGGGAATTGGGGGTGAAACCAGTCCCCAACAATATTTCATGGCCTCAGGTACTGTCCCAAATGCCACAGAGAACCTCCCAAGTCTGAATGAGAATATTCTACCTGAAATAAAGCAAGAACATCTCTAAGTGCAAGAAAGGCTTATGACAAGGTATGTAATACTTTCAATTAACTCATCAGATGTGTAGCATGCAAGCAACTCCCTTGAACTGAGGCAAACTTGCTTCCTGAGTTGATTATAAAGTAATTCAAATCTGGAGATGAATAGGCTTCTTTCCCTATAGAGCTGTGGCAAGACTGCTGCAAGGTGAGGTTTCTCTCTGAACCTCTGCATGCCTCCACTACAACCAGGAGTTGTCATCAGCACATTAATTGGGCTAACTCAGGCAACCTCGTTAGTAAGACCAGGGCAGCCTGGGCCATGTGGTGGTGCTTGGCATTTCAATGCTGTTTGCCTGGGTGGAAGTTGTGCTGCCAATTCTTTTTGCATGTTACTAACCCCCTACAGAGATTGAATCTGGGTGTGTATGCCAGGATGAGAGAACTGTAACTCATGAACATTGTAGAATGAATATATCCTAAAAAGCATTTGACTTTTGGTAAGCATTAGGTGGAGAAGTTTCTCACAAGAAGAGACTGAATGTAATTTTTCTATAGTGGTAAAAATAGACTTTCTACAATTGCCTGCTGGGATGCCTGAAGGTAAAGTTTAAGGACAGAGATTTCTTTTATCCTAATACACTTCAATCTATTACAGAGTAGGATGATAAGAGAAGCTCTAAGTATGCTGCTTTCCACTGTATCACCCTGGGAAGAAATAAATTATGGCATATTATGTTCCCTATCAGTTCTATCCATCACATGTCTTACCGAAGATGTGATGAAGAGAAACACCTTGGATAGAGTAATGCAATTAACTGCTGCCATTTGAAATGTGAAAAATTACATTTTTTATCCCACCCTGTCCAGCTGTTCAACTATTTTTGAGCAAAAATGCTGTTTTAGGACTTGCTAGTTGACTATAGGACTACTTTCCAACAGACTCTGCTTCTCACAGTAGGTATAAGAAAGGTCAAAACCTTGCAGCAGCTGCCAGTATCCTGGCTGTGCAGCCCAGAGGTCAGGGATGCTCAGGGACAGGAGTGTACCAGGATAGCCCAGCTCCATCTTCAGCGGCCTCTGTGAGGGGCACGACAGCAACATGACCTCCCTAACACTTGGATGTGCTTCTGATGTCTGATGGTAGCTGGGCAAGGCAGCACCTGAAGCCAGAGAGGGATGAAGTTGCATTGCCACAGTGACAGATATGCCTGCATGTGTTCCTACAGGTACTCTATAATTTAAACAATCTAGTGCTGTTCAGCATTTATCCTTAAATGCAATTTTCGGTTCCAGTTTGTACTAAAGGCGCTATATGAAGTGCACTTACTGGAATGAAAAATATCTGCTTATAAAATGAATCAGTTCTTGCAAGGGTGCAAAAATAAAAGACCTCAGAGAAGGTGAAGTATTCTTTCCTCTGGCACAAATTTAAGGCTGTGCTACGCTACAAGCCAAAGCCATATGCCTTTTTCTTTCAAGGTACGCAACATTTACATTTTTTTACCTAAAAAAACTTTGCATATACCATCTGAGTATTTTCAGGCCTTAATAAAGTGTTTTAAGGATACGAAATGGCATAGTTCTGCTTATAACAATGTCTTTAGAGAGCATACAAAATCACGCTGTTCCACATGGCTATGTGTGATATGTTAATGCAAAAATATAAAAGAAAAAAGCAACTTCAAAAGATATGCCCTTGGATTTTTTTAATTTTCATTTCTCCTAATTTTTCACTCGGCTTTTACTGAAAGTGCTGCAGCGAGACCAGTGAAAAACAACTCTTGATTTTAGCTTACAACTGAAGTGAACATAGGGTTGTAAATAATTTTAAATGGATTTGAGGTTATTTTTGTGAATTCTGTTACATAGCATTTGAATACATTAGTTAAATAATACTTCATGGGCATGAAAACTCTGGAAATTCAGAATGTTGGCCAATAATCAAAATGTATATAAGAAGAAAGCAAGTCTGTTAAGGTATCTTTGATTTTAATAACTCATAGTGACATAGTAAGGTTATGGAAATGACGTATTAGTGTAATTTATTCAAGAAGCTGGAGAGGTACTTGTCTTTGTCATAGAAGCTATTAAAGAAAAAAATCTGCTGTTTATCTCTTGCCTCCTTGCAAACGTTTGTGACTCTATATCTCAACTTATCTCTCTATATTCTGCAACACAGTACTGACTAGCTTTAAATTAAAAAATCAGTTCCTTCATCTGATATTATGAATAGTCAAGTTCTTCTCTAAAGCTTCATATTTTTTACACTGCTTTTTAGACTTAATTTTGTAAACACTATTTTGCAGATGTAACAGTTAGAAACTTAGAATCACAACTGTATATATATATTTATATAAAAGTTTGCAAATAGCTTTAACTCTGACTTAGCATTTTCTTTTAGGGTTCTGTACCCCCCAAACCTGGAGAAATGACCTGTATACAAACTGATGACAGGACTTGGCTGATGCCAAAATTTTGGATATGATGCTCAAAAATAGAAACTTCTGACTTTTTTTAAATCTGCAAGCACATAAGAAAACCATTTTAAACTGTATGTCTTATATATGAAGAGATATTTAAATATTCTTTTAGAAAATAACCTTATGCCACAGAAAATATTTTATTAGGACTTTATGGTTTATTTAAATTCTCTAAAGTTCCTTTCAATGAAGCAAATCCTATCCTGAGATTCAATTAATTTAATTCCTACACAAGATTTCACTGAAACCAACAGATGTTCTTACTGAATAAAACCTGAATAGCAATTGAATAAAAGCTCCAGGAGGTATCCCAGTGCTTATGAAGTCCCAGATCATCCTGTCACTTCCCAGCAGCTTTTAACTCCGCATACATTGCGCTCCTCTGGAGCTGGCCTGCTTTGCCATCAGCTGCTCTCCCCCAGTGTCAGTGGAGGAAAAGGAGGAGGAAGTTTTTGAGTGAGAAAAAACTAAAAGACCCTGCTCTGCTCCTGGAGCTTGCAGATGTCGCAGGGCTTAGGACAAGATCCCTGTGGCATCCAGGGGCTGTGGGGACCACGTGAAACCGGAGAACAGAGGCCATAGCCCCACCCGAAGGCAAATAAAAAGGCAGTAAACAAATATGTGACTCAAGTAAGTTTGAAGAGTAATTGTGTTTCTCCGAGTGTAAGGCAAGTGTTTTCCATACCAGTGCTTGCCTTCTCAGGTATCACCTTTGTTAATTAAAGAAATGCTTTATAATAGAATAGCTGTCATAGATGATATAATGCTATCACTTTGATATCTTAATTAAATTACACCGCAGGCTCTAAGTCCTTCAGGGCACCTTCATTTAAGATCTCAATGTTTGTCAGTCACCACCCTGAATGGGATCATGATTTTTTTAAATACCTACACCTATAAATGCATGGCTTTATTAGTTTGAGTGTAGGCTAGCAGGGCTAAGTCAGGCATGGGACGATGCAACTACAAGAGATAGACTGAAAAGGCAGATTTTCAGGTTCGGACTAGCTTTTATAAAATAATGGATCCCATCATCCTACAGAAGACTTTAGCATAAGTTATATAGTAATGGTGTTCAAATTCTGATCCTGTACTAGATAGCCCACATTTGTCATTAAAAATCACAGATGTCAAAGAGTTTAAACTCGGTCTCATCCCACTATTCATTCTTATTTGCAGCTGAGGAGCTCATTTTCAGCTTACCCAGTGGTCCAAGGGACACAACTGTGTTGAATACCATAGGTATGTGTCGAATGTTTATAGTTCAGTTACGTGAACAAGATTTATGTAATGGTTTAAGCTAAACAGAGAAAGAACAAAGCTTTCTGCTGGGCTGTTGAATGTCTTAATTACTGCTATTTGTTTACACATTGCTATTGCAGTGGCATGTCACGGAGTGGTCCGAGCCCACAGCTTGCTGAAGGGCATTGCCCAAACAGGGATGAAGACAACCTCTGCCTGGAGGCATTCCCTATCTTGACAGCATTTTGATGTATCTCATTGTCAGTTTTATTATTTTGTTGATGGCCAGCTGGTCTTTTGTCACCTTTACAATGACATGCTGTCAAGCATGCACTGGTCTTAGCAAAGCTCAGGTGTTCCATTGTTGTTGTGCCTTGGAGAGGCGGATGCAGAACAGCCACATCCTACACTCCTGAGTAAATCCAAGTAGGAAAACTTCGGGAAGCAGCACAAAGAATTTTATATATATATATGCATGTATATGTATTTGGTGCTGTTACTCTGGCATTTGTGATGGACAAATCCTTCATGTTTCCCTCTTAACTCCCACTGAAGGCTGTGAGAATCTTCGCAACTGATTTAAATTGAAGTAGACTTGCTCCTAGATGTTCCCATTATGTGAACAGCAGCAAGAGTCTCTAATACAAAATTTTCTCACAATAGCAGAAAAAATAATGAAGGGACACACTGTGTCCGATGTAGGACACTGTGGGTAAAATCAGTCTTTTAATGATGAATAATTGTAAAGGTTAAAAGAATGACATTATTGCAACAAAAACTGTGCCCCTCCAATCATCTCAGATGAGGACTGATCTCCCACTGTGTTTTATTGTTTGGAGTTATTTTATTACTGGACTTCATGTAAAATTAATTACTCCCTAATAAATCTGCATTTAAAAAAAACCAAGCACCAATTATGAATTATGACATTTAAAATAACTCACCAAGTGAATTTAATTAAGTTACAAACAGAATGTTCTGCAAATAGAACTGCTGCTTTGAGAGCAGGCTGCAGCATGCTGCCTGCATGGCATTAGCCAAACAGGCAGTAATGATGCATGTGTGTGCTAGACTTTGGAAATGAAACTTTTTTGAACCAGTGAAATACCAAGAATAATAATTGTGAGGCTGATCTGTAAGAAAATGTACTGTTCATCCATAAAGGCAGCACCCCAGACTGCAGTCTCCTTAGTGGTGTCATGTTTTGTATTTTTAAAATACTTCTTTAAAGGGCAGCTGCATTATAAGCCAAGTCAATGGTGAGAAGGCTGCAGGAAGGATTTATTTTTGGTTTTGAATCTGTAGTAGACCAGATGAGTAAGAAGGGATGGAAGGCTTATTAATTTTTGCTATGATTCAAGATGAGCAAGTTCTGGTAAGAATAATACAATTCCACTCTTTCAGTATAGTTGCTTTTTCAGTTTTAGAGAAAACTCGTGTTTTTTTCCACTCCTCCATGATATAGAAGAAGTTACATACAAAGGACACTGTGCTATGTTTGTAAACTACTCCAGAGTTTTAGGGAAGATCATCTCCAGCTTCCTCAATGGTATCAACAGCGTCTGAAAAAAATCTCTGGAAAAATACACATTTACTCTTTTGTGCTGTGAAAATCCAGTTAAAATTGGACTATATTGCTTACATTCTCATTTTTAATGAAATGTTATGGGAAATCTGTGTAAGTCAGGATAAAGTGGGAGTAACTTTTGTGACTCCATTAAAGCTGCAGTAGACAAAAAAAATTAAGAAATTATGTCTTCAAACATGTATTAGGTTATCCTGCAGTGTCTTTAATCAAAATCAATTTTCTCTGAAAAATACATTAAGACTTCAGAAGCTGAATATTTTGATACTCAAATATGTGAACAAAATTACCTTTTGGATCCCTGACCAATTGCAACTGATGCTGGCATCATTACTGGGATTTTTACTTTTCAAAATGCCACAGAGTGGTTAACTGCAGCAGAAGTGGGAAGTTTCAGGGGCAGAGCAGCAATGCTCAGGACACGCTTTTCACAGGCAGCATTTACGGACACATTGCTGTTACAAACCTTATTCTTTTGGAGAATAGAATGTGAATTATTTATCCACAGCTGAGAGCCTTTACTCCCCAAAGTAGTGTCCCTGAAGTCACCGCAACTGTATCTGAGAGCCAATTGTGTGAACCTCCTGTGATGCTGTATAAACGGGATCAGCGACCAGAGTGGCGTGGGAGTGCCTGGTTACAGGAATGGCACTGCAGTCCTTACTCCTGCATTTCTACAGGTAGGCTTTGGGGTGTGGCCTTGGCTAAGAAGGTAGTCTGAAAAGAAAGCCATTGGGGGGGACAGGAGGGGTGGAAGAGTACGACTAAATTTTGAAACAAGTTAGTGACAACTGTCGAGAACACCAGATAAAACTGAAACAGAGAGGTGATAATGGTATGAAACAGGAAAGGAGGAGTGTGAAGAACGGAGGTAATAAGAAAAAAAAAAAAGGCAAAAAGCAATTGAAGTTTAAAATAGATAATTTCTTTTTGTTACTGTTTTCCTTCTTCTTAGTCCTCAATTATTTCAGGTCATTCCCTGACTACATGTCATGGTTTAACCCCAGACAGCCACCAAGCCCCACACAGCCACTTGCTTCCCCCCCCAGGATCGGGGAGAGAGTTAGAAAGGCAAAAGCCAGAAAACTTGTGTGATGGGATAAAGACAGTTTAATAGGGAAAACAAAAGCTGCACACACAAGCAAAACAAAACAAGGAATTAAATCACTGCTTCCCCTGGCCAGGCAGGTGTTCAGCCACCTCCAGGAGAGCAGGGCCCTATCACGCATAATAGTTACTTGGGAATACAAACACCACCTCTCCAAACGTTCCCCTCTTCTTCCCTCGACTTTATATACTAAGCATGCTGTCATATGGTATGACATATTGGTCAGTTGGGGTCAGTTGCCCTGGCTGTGTCTGCTCCCGACTTCCCAAGCACCCCCAACTTCCTTGCTAGCATGGCAGTACAGAAAGCAGAAAAGGCCTTGGCTCTGTGTAAGCACTGCTCAGCAACAACTAAAACATCTTAATTATCATCACTGTTTTCAGCATGAATCCAAAACATAGCCCCATACTAGCCACTGTGAAGAAAACTAACTCTACCCTGCCAAAACCAGCACAATATATAAGCCAGGAAGTCACAGCCAGGTCTTTCTTCCTTAAATGATAAAACGATGCTTGGAGTCCTGCTGGTTCCTCTTAAAACTGATGGAGAAGGTGTGCTGTTAATGCAGGCCTAATTATTTGCTATGAGTACACAGAAGGTCCAACTTACCAGGCATTATGAGTGAACTACCCAGAGGCAGTTTATTGAACCATGCCCAACTATGCCAGTGAGACTCTATCCTGTGTTGGTAACATTAGCACTTAAAGTGTAGGGTAATAGGATCACATATTACTTGGAGTTTTCAGAGGTCTTGGCTTCTCATTCCTAACTTGTTCTTTCTTTCTTTTTTTTTTTTTTTTAATCTGCACTAACACAGTCCAAATTACATAACTAGGTTCATGCACTTAAGATCACACCTTCATTTTGCTGTGTATGAGGTAAGAATTGAGTGCCCAGTCTGCAGGCAGCAGCCTATCTACAATGAGGAATTTTGCACACAAGAAGAAAAGCAAAAGGAAAAAAAAGGTCACTGTCTTAAAATGGGTAAAGAAAATGGGATGTAAAAGTGCTAGATTACAAAAAAATTACTTACCATTAAGTCATTTTCCCTAGTGCCTAATTTTCTTTCACTCCTCCATCTTAGTAGACATTATGCTAAATGACAAAACAAATGGTAAAGACCAGGACAAGAACTTCTTCATGCAAAACAGCCAGAAGTATAACTTTGTAAGTCCTATTTTCCTTCCTTTTTGCCCAAAAGTCTAAAGATGCTCTTATAAAGAGTATATGTTTGTTACCAGAAGTGGGTTCTTAATGGAACTTGACCATAATTTATTTTTATGGCTTGTAATGTTAAGTAATTTTACTTAACATGCCATTTTAAAACCTAAATGCATGAGAGAAGGAAAAGTATGAGACATAGCAAATGCACTAAGGAAGATTTATACATTTCCACTGAAAAATGAACTGATGATCTGGTTCACTGAAACTACATTTCTCCAGTATTAGGCAAGTGTAGCAGGTAAGTCTCCTTCAGAGTTTGACCAATAAGTCTACCTGATGCCTCTAAAACATTTTTTTCAGATGAGGGAAAGATCCCTTAGTTTAATATCAATGTCCTTACTGGATGGACCAGTGTGAGGATGAGCACTAAGCACCGCATTAACAGTGGTATCACTGCACAGCATTTTGTTTGTTGGATGCAAAGCAAATCAAAACTAACTTGTTAATTATCTGTTTGGTACTATTGTGTCATATCCATCACCACCACATCTAGTACCCTCTACTTGACAGTTTATCTCAGTAAAACTACTAAAAAGGGTCCTCATATACTCTAAATCATTTTTGACTAGAGCTGCTACTGGCTCCACAAGGAAAAGTCATAGGAAACAGAGCTCCTGTTTGCAACACTACCATCTTTAATGCTTGCTAAGATCTTTTATCAGGCTCTAGTGATTATATTTAAGTTTAAAAGAAATATTTTTTCTGCTTTATTAGCCCCTCAGTTGAAGTAAAGTGAATTATATGAACGAACAAAGACAAACCTAACATCTGTTGCAAACTTATATATATCCTTATACCTTATTCTTATTATTATCTAAGCATTGTATTGCAAGTCACATTTTAAAACATCTTCAGAGCATGTATGATTCCTGATCTATTTATTTTACTTTTTTGTCTTCTTTTCAGTACCTTGTACTTTTATTGTTGTAAACAGCTGTTTATGAAGATGTGTTTGGACAGAAAAGATGAAGAACAGGTCAGGAAATATGGATTGTGAGTCTATCTCTTTACTGGTTAATTAACATATTTCAAGAGGGCTACAAGAGATAAAGGAAAATCTAATGGTTCAAATTTGCCTCTACCATTCACCAGGTCTCCTAATTTAACTTGAATTTATTCTTGGATTCCTTTAAAGCTAATGTTCCTAAAAATACCTGTAAAACCTAGATACTAATTGGAAGATTGTGCTTCTTTTCCACAGAAAGCTTCATATTCCCACTTCTGCCTCAAACTGGACAATTTCTAAGAGAAACATCAAGCAATTCATTCCATTTGCCTGCGAAGCCTGGGTCATCCTTGTGAAATGATGAGGTTCAAGGCCTGGAAACTTGGATTTTTGCAAATTGCATGACAGGTACAGCCAGGATTCAGGTGTGCTCTTTTGTAAATCATTTGTCTCATCTACACAAATCTGCCAATTGGCATTTTTCTGATAGATTTTTAATTTCTTGTCCCTCATTTTAACTATGAGAGGTACATCAGTGCCTAATGCTATGTTACTATCTCTATACTCAGGCACTTTAAAATAAATGCCTGTTTTATAAATCTTCTACTTTCTGGCTTGGTATTAATGCAGATGTATTTCGTGGCTTCTTGATGTGGCAGGTGTAGGTGTCCTCACTTCTCAGTGGCCCTGCCTGGCCTCAGTATGTTTGCAAACATTTAAGCCTAAAAGATGTTTTCTCCCCCCAGAAACCACAAGGTAAATGTAACAAGTAATCAATCTCCTGAACAGCAATCAGAAACCTCCTAACAAACATCCTACGCAAACACCATAATTAATCTAAGCTATGACCTGAATTGCAATGGATATAATCGGCTTCAAATGGTGTGCATATTGTACTCATTTTTTTGGCTGTCACAGTTAGTCTGTTATATGCAATACAAACATATTGGTTTGTTTTGAAGAATACTAATTTCAGGAGGGAAATGTGACACAAATGTTGTATGCAGATCAGGTTTCCTGTTCTTACATGTTCAGACTAAAGCAAAACACAATGTCAATGTCAAAGCAGAACAAAAAGGATATATATACTCAGAAACTGAAAAAACCCAAGCCACCAAACCTAACACAAACCACACAGCAAACCCAGCCCTCTAACCACAAAGCCTCAGAAAGCAATTGCGGTCTGTGAACATTAAGTGGCGGAGAAAGAGATGTGCTTGGGCACGGGTTCAAATTAGGCAGTGTAAGCTCTTCTTTATTAATTAGGAGGACATGTCAGTTGAAAACTGCAGGCTGATCTTCAGTCAGTGTAAGTCAGCCTAGTGCCATTTCACTCATTTAGTGCAGCTGAAGATAGCAATGCAATTTTTTTGAGGCAATACACTTTTTTGCCTGAATTAGTAAGGAACATTCGAAAATTTTACAAAGGAGTGAATTTCTTGTTCACTTGGCATCCATATTCAGCAATAAAAGCGGGCAGGTTTCACTCCCCAGCAGGCAGGCTGGGAGGCTACTGTGCACAGTAATGTTTACAGGGCAGCATTGTAGAGGTGTTTTTAAATAGGAGCAGAAGTGTTTTCCCTAAGGATTAAAATAATGCACCTTCTAATAGACACACTTCTAACAATCTTTTCTTTTACACAGATTTTCTTTTTACAAATCTACCCACTAAAATTAATGTTGGAAATGCCTAACCAAAAAAAAGCTCCTCCTTGGGCAAAGACAGGTGACTCTTACTGATTGTCACTATTAAATATATAAGGATGGGATTTATTAATACTGTTCATTTATTTAGCTTGGCTGTCATTTCAAAATGATAGGGGGAAAAAAAGGAAAAAGAATTCCTTGTGATTTTCTGGTGGTAGCTCAAACTAGTTGAGATTGGGCAGATTCTCCCTAGGGACTGTCAAGAAATGATCATCAGGACATTTTTCTCAAATGACACTGAAATTGTCTGGTGAGTCATTAGATCCATCACTTAAATTTAAGTCCGCATTATGCACATTATACCAGGTACATGAAAAGGTAGGGCTGGCCAAAGGATGGCAAAGTCTGACAGGCAACTGTTGAACAGTTACACGCTGAGAAGAAAATCGCTTCCTCACAAAGAAGGAGCATGAGGAGCAATGGAAAAATAAGTGAAGAAAACCACAGAAGATGAATGGGGCTAGAGGGAATACAAGAACAGCAACACACTAATGACGGTTCAAGAAACACCTTAGCACAACTACTAAAATGTAAAATACGTTTTATTGAAGATTTTTCCTCTTCAATAATTATTTTCTGCGCTTCTCTGTGTTGTCACCACTGAGAGCCTGGTTTTCATTTCCTCTGCCATGGTTCAACACACACCTATGTTTTCCTTCTCCATACAGTATGAAAGTAAAAGACTTATTTTCCTAATTTCTCAGCTGTTGAAAGAGCACCTGTTGCCATTTCCACAGTGGCCTACACTTTTTTTGCCCTTCAACACAGAAGGTATCAGCAACTCCCAAAGCCAATTTTTTTTGCCCTCCATTCCACACCAGATGTAATTTGTAGAAAGCAAGCCTCCTCCTTTCCGCTGTCTTTCCTGTCTCACAGAGTTTGGCCACTTCCTTTGGATTTCTCTGTGGTCACTCTTATCTGTTAGGACCAGCAAGAGCTCCTTCTGCCTCCTGACTCCCACAGCACGGTTCACATCCAGGTCCTGCTGCCCTGGGGAGCGCGGCAGCCGCGCTGTCCTCAGACAGCCTCTGGGATCTTCTCCTCCACGCTCCGAGGCATAAGGCAGGCAGATGGGCTCTCAGATGGTGACAGGGACAGTGAGGCACAGGATGTGCAGAAGCATCTCTCTTGTAGAGAGTGAATGGGAACAGACTATGAAAGGGGGGTCAGGCATTTTCCAGCCATGCTTTGCAGAGGACAGAAATTGCAGCTCGTGAGTTTGAGGTTTCAAAGTCTGGGCTCTGAGATGGACATCAAATAGAAAATTTAAAAATTTTAAAATTTCACTCAAAAGAAAATTTCCACCAATAATAATTTCTGTATCTAGCATATATAAGTTTTTAAAAATATTGACACAAAACACTTTATTTTGGGTTTTTAGGGAAGGAAAGAAAAAACAACAAAAAAGTGGGATGCAGAGAAGTGAGAAATGGCAGCACTAGACAGACTGTGACTATTATTTGGGAGATTTTCACAGTTGTGACAAAATAAACCTGACTTTTTATTTCAACAGCTAACATCATATTTTAAAAACCAAATAAAGCAAGCCAGATCTACAGACTATCTCTAACCAGTTCAGTTGCTATGGTATAAATGAATAGATTAAGTATGTTAAGGGTATCCCTGCTGAAATGTAAAATGCAAGTGCTGAGAAGCTAGCCAAGCCATATGAAAGCATACCAGCTGGGCTGGGACAGGAAAGGAAGAAGGTCAGGAACTCTGGAGAGAAAGAGGATCAATATCAAACTCTTGAGAGGAATGAATTCGAGTCCTACAGAGAAAAAGAAAACTACCTTAGGTGAATTGTCAGAAGCAGCTGCTTGTTCTAAAAATAATAGTGCTTGCTCTTTTGCTCAAGTTTCTTTTTCTTCTCTTTTTTTTTTCCTTCTCATTTCCTTTTCTTCTCTGCTTTCCCTTGATTGATAACAGAAAAAATTGGTGCCTCTATATGCTATTGCAAAACTGCTGAAATCTGGCAAGAGCAAAAAGGCTAGAAAAATAAAAGATTAAAAATATTAAAGTACATTCAGCAGCCGGGAAGCTGACCCAAAACTTCAGGTAACAAGTTCATGCAGGTGTCAACTTCAAGTTCAGATGGATCAGCATTTCAAGAGAATTTTCTGCAGGGTTTTTAGAGAGAAGGGTAAGAAAGAAAGTAATAAAACTGTAAGAAAGCTTTCAAGCTTACTTTGGGCATACAGTCCTCTCTGCAGTTCAGCTTAATGGAAGAGATATTCAAATAGTCTAGATTTTTTTTTCCTTCTGCAAATTTCTCAATTAGAAATGGTTTATTAATTAATGGAAATTAGGGATAAATCCCACTAACTAATCATAGACCTTCCCCTCTGAAAAATGGCTTGCTTTCCCTAGGCTTAGCATCAAGGAGAGCTCCAGTACCAGTTCTGGGCTAGGGGCAAGGTGCAGAAGGAAGGGGGGGAAGCACAATGCTCACCCCATCTCATCCCCTACTCTCACATCTCTCTCTCTTTTCTGAAGCTCAGATTTTGTCTAAATGCTTTGATACTCTTACCATAGTGGGGCCTGAAAAATACTAATGTCGATAGAGAAAATGAAAGCAAACCTGTACAAATTCTGCTAAAGCCACTGATGTTAGTCTGGATTTAACTTGTGCATATCAGAGCACTCTATGGACCTGAACAGCTGAAAAATAGAAATTACTGTACAAAAGGCAGCATCATGTAAACCTAAGATCTATAAAGTCTCTTCATTCGAATCTTTAGCTCTAAAGAGTCTCTGTATTTTCAACTTAGTTACAGCTATGAAGTGTAATGAGATATGATGCATGCTAAAGACCTCGGCTATCAATTAGTAATACACAGGAATGAAAGATGAATATCTAATGTTTCACTGATATGGTCTCCAGTGAGAACGGCTGGGTATTTTAAGTGCATGCCTGCGTTCCTGGGGAAGACTCAGTGAGCGGCTTGATGCCCACAGCAGTTGGCACCAAACAGTTGGCAGCTTCTTCATCTCTGTCTCAGGAGAGCACCCGCTGTACACTAGGGTTTGGTTTCATGTTTAAATCTCACACAGAACCTGCCATGGAGAATGACACTGATGGTTGTGGAAAAGACATTCAGCAAAGGCACCACGTCAGATGTGGTAAGAAAGAAATGTTTTCTATGCAGTTGAAGTGACTGCTCAGAAATAGGTTAAAACTCCTGTGGCACGGTCACTCGTGGATTCGATGGGGCCTGGGGGGCTGTGCAAACACTTGCACAGGCAGGAAGAGCCTGTCCCCAGCACAGGAGCACAATGAGTGTGGCCACTCTCCATCCCCACTTTCTTAAGCACCTCTGCTCAGAGATAAAGTTATATCTAATGGGGCTTAATGCTCTGAAGATGTGAATGCAAGTGCATATCATAGACCTGTTGATATTCTAAACCCTCAGGTATTTAGACATCCTTTTAAATGAACAGCTCACATAATGTTTAGACACCTGAGATGGAGACCAATGGAACTTTTCTACTAGAGAAGTTGTTTTTAAGGTACGCTTCATTACAAAAAGCTAAAAGCCAGCAAGACTGTGTTCCTTATAAGGGTAACAGCAGCTAATGCATACAGCACAAATATATCTATTATTTACTAGCCACCTAAAGTCCTACCAGTGCCGGCGGCAAACCAGACTGAATCTTATCAGCAAAACTGCTTTGACACCAAGCTGTTTTTCTCACTGATAGTTTTCCTGGATTCTCCAGGCTCTGCAATGAGAACTGGAGAAAAAAGCAGGATGGCATACAAGCTCTCTGCAAACAAGCCTACAGAAGCAGCCTGTGCTAATCATCAGAGCTGCTGGCACACTCTTAACCTTCTTGCCATCAGCTGGGAAATTATTCTTTTTTTTCAGATCTGATATAAAATAATCACAATTTTATTTTTTCCTCAAAAAGTTCAAGCAACAGTGATATGACCTTTAGGGGAATGCTATAGAAAATGAGAGAGATAATGGGTCCTTTGAAACAATGAATCAATGGGGTGAATGTATTTTCTTACATAATCCATCACCCTGATAAAATTTGCACTTGCTCTGTTAGGGAATAAATTGGCTATCACTCTGTGGTGGGAGAGCGGCACTCATGCACACTGCAGTCTTTAATGAGGACACACAACTGGGGATATTTTGAGCTCAGCGATTTACATAAGCCAAGAGTCCTGTGCACACAGGACTCCGGAGCAATGGAGAAAGCAGGGAAGCAAAAGAAGGAATAGCCCAACTTTCATGTGTCCCCATGACTTCAGTGTTGAAAAGAAATGAATGGAAGATAAAGAGGCTGTGTGTGTCACCAGCCAGAGGGATGGCACAGGGGGCTTGCTGGGGCACTGCCACTTCGCTTTTCTGCCTGCTGGTCAAGAAAAATACACTGATCGTTGTGAAGAAGAAAACTTGCACTTCTTGTTCTTCTCTGACAGTTTAACACACCTTTTGAGAGATGTTTTGGAAACTGTTTATCACAACTGAGGGCTTTTAAGTAGGGTTTGTGGAATTTGGTGGCAGTCAACAGAAACACCAAAGGTAACTAGAGCAGCATTAATTTAGATTGTCTTGGACTGTAGATAACAGTCATACAGTTACAGTAACACCTTAATAAAATACCTAAATATTACAGGTATAGAGAGCATCAACCAATTTCAAGATAAAAAGATGCATCTGCATATCAAGCCTTCTGTACAATCCCATAGCTGTCATCTTCTTGCAAAGCCAAAGTCCTCTGGGAATCAGAAATACTTCATGCTTTTAAAATCTCTATGAATCCACTATGAAAAGAAATCATAGCACAGCAGTATACGCCTAGGAAAAAATCTCCAAGCTACTATTCTTTTTAAATGCTGACAAAATTAATAATTCAGGATAATAAAATTCAAAATCATTGCACTTTTTTTGTCCTTATAGTGACATTATTAAACAAATAAGTAAACCAACACTCAAATTTATTTTTGCTTGGTTATTTGAGTGAGTTTTAGCCAATTACTGTGAAAGATAAAACCACCATATTACTACCAGCATAAAATGAAAATAATAGAGAATTTTTTTTTCTCTGCTTTCTCACCCTTTCATCATCTATACGCAGGACAGTACTTTGGATATAGTTCATCTCACTGCTGCCAGTGCTGGTTTGCCCACCAGTTAGTCAGGCTGCTTCTCTTGTGCAGGGTGTCAAACAAACACAAGAGAAATGAACACAGAGGAAAAAAATGCTTTGCAGTTACACTCATGGAAATTGCTGAGAGGATTAGGCAGGCATCACAGCTGAAACCGTTTTTGCCTTTTTAAAAAGCTAATGGTTTCAATTTGATACTGTCACTTCAAAACAAACAAAGCAAACTAACATTTCCTTGAAGAAAACAGTAATTTCTTAAAAGACTAGTCTTAAAGATGTTGTCTTTTTGGAACTGGAATAATTCATAGCAGAGAGACAACATGCTGAAAGGTACATAGTTTGTTAGCAGTAAATAGTAGTAAATACAATCCTGTTTTCTCTGTTCTGCCATTTATAGTGAGGCTGACTGGGCTGCCAGCTCTTCTGTCCAAGAATCATTAGCAATTCATCAAAAAAGCAAATGTCATTATACACGGGAAGCCCAGGGAATTATTTTGCATTTGATTTCCAGCTCTGATAGCATTGTTATTGATTAAAATATTCTCCTGCATAACATGAGCTAGACACAAAAGATCATTGTATTTTTGAACTTCCAATCACAGTAATCCTGAGTTGCCCAAATACTTACGGGTAGAATACACAAACCTCTTAGGTCAGACTTCTAGCCTGTTAACTAATGACCTTCATGGGAAGCTGCCAGATAAGGCACAATTTCTGAAATACCTAAGAACACAATCCTAAAATCGTTGTATCAGTATACTGTATACCAACAAAGCCAGGAATCCTTTACTGCAGAACTCTGTTTTAGGTAGAAATTATGAAAATGAGGAAGGAAATATTTCCTTGTGTTGCCTGTCTTGAGTAAATAACAGGACAGTGAGGTCAGCACAGTGAGGTCATGTGCAATCATAGCTCAGCCTCCCTGAGGGAGTGATACAGGGCCTTCCTGTGAGTACAAGCCTCTACCACTTCCATTAGAAACTTTCATTTTATGAGAAAAATGGGAAAAGACCAAGCAGGTGGAGAAGAAACATGATAATTTTGTCTTAAAGTGAAAAGGCTTTTAATTGTATTTCTTGAAAATGCTCCTTTATGCTTTACATAAAGCACAAAAATATCTGGCTGCAGTGCTGTGTGTACAACTGGGAGTTAGGCAGGTGTTGGTACACCTGAGGCGTAAGAAAGGTGTTCCTTTGAATGTCTCCAACCGACACCATGTGTCTCAGACACCCCTGACAGGACCTGTGATTAAGTATGCCTACAGTACATGGCCAAGACATCTTCAAGGACTTCCCAAGCTTTCTCAGGAAGCTTACAGTGCTGCAGAAAACAAGGACTCATGGATAGCTTTTGGTCCTCTTGAAGAATAAACAACATTAAGTCTTCACCTGAATGGGAAAGAGACTTGGCAAAAGACCAGGCCACAAAAGAACTTTGACAGCAGTTTGCAAGATGTCCAGAAGAAAGATGGGGAGTTGTTTCTGCAGCCAGTGAGACACTATATTCTACCATTTGTGGGACAGGCAGGGCTATGGCTTGCAGCAATTTAAGGCCACATACGGATTTAAATCAACACAGCTGCTGAAGAAACCAGGAAAAGGAAACAAAAAGATCTTATGGCTCCATGTGGGCATATCTGAGAGGATCAGCTGGGATGTTCCCACAAGGCTGAAATAAAATGAGTGTGAGAATTTGGTATAAGAAAGCACCAAGTTTACTATTCAATGGTTAGTCTGTCTGTAACTAGTACTGGATACAGAGGAGAACTGGTACTGAAGGAATCTGATCCCTCTCTCTGTAAATGCCAAACCAACAAGCAAATTGAAGGAATTTGATCCCTCTCTCTTGTAAATGCTAAACCAATAAGCAAACAAATAAACAAAAAATCTACCAAAAAACAGAGGAGCTTTGTTTAGATAAATGCATCCATCCAAAGCTAACAGACATGAAGCACTGCTGGACTCAGACACAATGACACTTCCAGCCCATGAAGGCCTTTGACATCTACTCCCCAGTGACTCTGGCTGAAGGGATGAGTTCACGGCCGCCCCTCCCTGGAGGTCAGAGTCCCACAGCAGTTGGCAGACTGGACTGGCTGCTCACATCAGTGCAGAATTCATCAGTTTAGCTGAGTGACCTGGCAGCTTGTGGTTCAGAGCTAAACCAGGAGACCTGGGGGCTGAAGCAGTGGGGGAGTCCCCTCTGTGGCCTGTGCTGAGGGGAAATGGGCAATAACCACAGCAAGGATGGAGAGGAGGAGAAAGCAGCAAAGAACAAACTATCTTGAGCCATGTGGTGAACACATCAAAGTTTAAAAGACACTTGAAACATCAGGTTCTGGGGAACTAGAAAACCTCCAGAGGTGGTGGTCAGTAGAGAGGACAATAGTGGCAAAGATTAACACCTCTCTTCCAGATGCCTCACTAGATCAGCTTCTGCTTTATTGAAATGTGTATTTAGCTTCAGCTTCCATTGCTGGAAGTGACGGAATCAATCTGAACTTTATCAGCAAAGAAGGAGGACTGTGGTTCCAAGATAAGAGAAGACAGGACATGTACAGACATGCAGATTACTGCTGTTTTCCACACCCTGCTGTCATAGCTCAGCTTTGTCATATTTAGCCATAGACAGGTCACAATTATTTTCTGTTTCCTTTTCTTCTCACCTAGTGAATTACACTGGAAAAGTTTAGTTAATCAGAATTAACTTGTTTCTGCCACACTGGTAATTAGATACATAACTGCCTACATGCTATATAAAAATTCAGTGATCCCAAACCTAGAAAAACACATGTATGTGGGCTAGGGAAAGAGTGGGCTGAGGACAGGTACAAACAGCATGATTTAGTTAGCTTGACTGAATGTTAAGTTTCTGTGTGTTATTCTAAGATACCTATTTATTTATAGGTTTGGATTTTTACCATATCAAATATGTACTTTTTTTATAAAATTAAAGTATCCTCTACTGAGAAAGCATCAAAAATCCCACTCCAGATATTTAAGGATGACAGTGGATTTGCTCTGCCTGATTTATTTATTGAAGTTTTATCCACCTACATCTTTCTCAGGTGTTACCATTCTGCTTCCAGTTTCACATTTTAAAAGGAGTATTATCTGTCTAAAAAGAGGCATTCTTAAATCCTATGTAATCTTCACACTAGACTGTTACTTCTAAAAATGTGTCTAAAAATGCAGTGAACTAATATATTTTTCTTTATATAAAAACACAATACTGCTGGAATGTCCCATTTCTGATTAATTAAAGTGTGAGTATTGTAACATGCATTTTTTTTAACTCCATTTTTTAGGTTCACTTCTTTTGAAAGCCATGGTGCAAGCTTTGCCTCACTATGGACCCAGCTTTCAGAAATGAGGTGATAATTAGGTGTGGATGAGTCTTCTGTTTGAGAACCTCCACAAATTTACCCAATTAAGGTTGGTAATGCTGGTTGTTTGTTAACTAAGAGCTTAAGTGAGCATGTCAAGGTTAGTCTCCTGGTGTTGCTAAGCGTGTGGAAGACCGTGATGGCTTCTAGTCAGTTCTGAGCAAGGTAAGTTCCAAATCACTTGTTTTTTTCTATTCTCCTAGAATTCTGTGGCTGTTGATTTATGGATAGCATTTTATGATTAGCCAGTATGTTTATTTCTAATGCTGTGGATACCTGTTGAAATTGCTGTATGCTACCCTCTGCTGTGTGTGTTAGTGTATGGTCCTGCTGGAAGTGCCCTCAGCAAGTGGTGATGGGGAGGTCAGAGGAGCATGTTGATAGGACAGAAATTGCTTGTTTGCTGTTGAGTTACTGCTGGAGCTGGTACTAATGCTGTGGATCTGTTCTGGACGCCCTCCAGTGGAAGTGCTTTGTCTCAGTTATGCAGCAATGTTGGTTCTCAAAGTCTCAAAGCTAAGGGATTGTGGGGTTGTGTGCTGTGCCCTCTTGGCTCATCAGGGAAGGCTGCAGCATGCTGGGAGACACCAAATCAAAAAGCAGGCCTGGTTTGTGGGGCAGCTGCAGCAGCATGTGAAAAGTGCTAGAGTACGACCACCAGAATTTCTCTTTTTCTGATCTAAAATTTGACGTGTACTGTGAAAGAAAAAGACTTTCAAACAATATGTGTTTTAATAATTTGCTAATGAGCCACTTAAAAATAAGTTTAAGTAATAAAGAACTCTATAATAATGAAAGGTTACCCCACTTCATAAAAAAATAGTAAGAGACTGCACTTGGCATCAGATGCTCTAAAAGCACCCGGCTGCCATACAAACTGTTTCCAAGACCTTACAAGCATGTGACTCATACAGTAAGCGATGTAAAATATCAATTGCCAAAACTTCCTTAGAAAAGCTTCTTCCTAGATAAATTTAACAATGTCCATATTGTATTTTGCTTAAAGCTGATTTCAAAGTATCTTAGCTTAAGCTTTGAGGAGTCCAGTGCCTACTAAACAATTTTTAAAGTATTTTCAGTGGTAAACCAAAGTTCTTTAAAGACTATAAAAGAACCTAAGACAGCACAATGTATATGGAGCAGAAACTTCCATGGGGAAAAAAATTTCATAATATGAAGATGCAAAAAGAACAGGACAGAAACATTGGAAATATTGAGATGTCACTCCATAAATCATTGTTGTACCCTCTCTTAAAGTATATTTTTGCTTTCTTCACCTGCCATAGGACATTGCAGAAATAGAAAAGATTCAATATCGTGATAGAAATGATTAGATGTCTGGGCTGACTTCTAGAGGGGGGAAAAATGAGAACTTGGTATTATTTAGGAAGAAATACAACAGTATAGTGTGACTTGCTCAAAAGCAGTAAATGAAGCGCTCTATTTGTTATTTTACCTAATGAAGTGAGGCAAATCAGTAAAAGAGGCAACATATTTAAAATGTATTACTGATGGAGCTTAATCCTATGATGTTTAACTGAAAGCCTGGTCATTCAAAAAAAAAAGGTCATGAACATGTGATGCAGAAATGCAAGAAAACACCATTTAGGTCAAGCTAGATTCTGGATTTATGTTGGTTGTTGCAGACAACAGAATTTAGTATTGAAAGAGAATAACATTGCTACTTAAAACCTGAAAAGAAAAAAAAAACTAACAACTCTGTTTCAAAAACCATTTTCAACCCTCAAAAGGTCAAATTCAGCCCCAGAATAACAGGTACAAAGTACACACAAGCTGAATTTGGTTCTAGATGTGTATGACTTTATCTTTCATCTCCAAGGTTTTACTGAAATTTATTTTTTTTAAATTTTTGTTAAAAGCTCAGACTGAGTTGTTATTCTCAGCACAGTCCCATATTCTTTAATGGGACTATCATATTTTATTTGTGCATTTTAGTCAAATGCATTAGTCATGTATCAGAGATGACCTTGTAAGGGATAACTTTGAAAGCAGGAGAACATTACAATATTATGAAAGGAAATCTAATTAAAATAATACAAGTTAATAAAGACAGAGCATTAAATAAAAAACAAGAAAAACATGCTCAGGGAGGGAGCTAACTCTAAATGGAAGTATGCAGTGAATATTGCCATTCTGAATTATTTTGCTCTAAGTATGTCCCTTGTTATGGGCATTTGCAACTGAATACAGCTAATATGTTCCACTTTGTCAAATACAAAGCAATCTATTTTAAACTGTCTCCTTTTTTTGAAAGAATGAAAAAAAAATAAAATTTGCCCATTAGAAAATACTTAATCAATAGCAATTGCAAAATACAAGCCAACTGAAATAGGAAATAAAATAAGAAGTTGCTACTTTTCCTAAGAAAGCTAGATGGGCTTGGTTATCTATTTACATCAGTGCTACAGGACTGTGAGACACATGTAAAACCCTAAAATGCACAACTTGCTACACAATGCAGGCTCTAACCCACTCCCTTGGATTTGGATGGAAAACAACTTCCACGTGCCAGTGATGCTCCTGGAGGTGCAGAGCAGCTGTGGTTGTCAGTGACGCCGAGCAGAGCTGTGGGGAGCACAGGGTTAGCATGGCTAAGCTAACAAGCCCCGCAGGAGGGTCAGTGGCGTGGCTGTTTTGTTCTGGGAGCACAAGAGGCTCGCCATCTTCTCTGTACAAGCTGATAGAACCAGGCTGGCCCTGCTCTCGCTACCAAAGGTGTGCGTTGTCGCGTCTGAGCCCAGAAAGCACCACAGGCACTGTGAGCACCGGTTCCTCCCCTAGGCAGAGCTGTACACATATGATGCACAGCACATACAGGGAGACTCTGCTTATGGGACTGGAAACCCAAAGAGAGGAGCAAAGAGATGTATTTATATCCACTGCCAAGGCAGAGAAAGAAAATGTACCAAATTCTGGCTCCCAACTTGCACTGAAAACTTAGAAAATGCCATCGTTACAGTTCTTATGTACAATATTGCCTGAGGATGCAACCATGGCAATTTGCACATCCTCAGGAAAACTAGTGATTATCTCAATGTGGCCAGAAGAAAAACTCCCGACAAAACAAAAGTGGAACCCCCAATAACATAAACACCCCCAACACATGATTCTGATTAAATGCTTCCCTCACTGAGGAGAACTGAGCTTTACATGCAGAAGCTATGCTATGCCCCGAATGAAGACTCAAGCTATTTAATCCAAATATGGTTAAACTGAAAATTGCGTTATCCCCTTTTTAGCCTAAATTATGGGCAGACCTTGGCACATGAAGCCTGACTTTGGAAACGTGCCGATTGCATGTCGCTGCCTCTTTGTGATGTGATTTGATGATGTGATTTCGATTAGCACGCGGCAGTGGGAGGGGGATGCTGATTGTAAAGAGAAATCCCATCACCTGACAATAGCTCTGTGATGAAATCTCTCACACAGATTAAAGAGGGAAGGGCAATAACTCATCAGAATAAGCAGAATTGTCTGCTTAATTACTTGAAAAATGTCTCAGCCACTACCTTTTATGACACCTGGTGGGTATAAACATGTCCGCAGTTTTAATTAATTTTACCTCCTTTTTCATTGCACCTGTATAGCCTGGAGAAATGGAATTCTAATGAAATTACAATCAAGCTTTTCTATGGAGTTTGAAACACACTTTGGCAATAACCAGAAAATGAGGCATTTCCATGGATTTAATTAGGGACAGAAAGTGTACTTGGCAAAAATACTTCCCTATAATTATAATTATTCCAAATCAAGCCACAGTGTAAAGTCCCATCTCTTAATTCATATACATTGCTTTTTGGTGTCCATTTTAATTTAAAAAGATAATGGAGCAGGCTTTTCCCTGGGGTGAAACGGAGTTACAGCGAAAATCCCTCTCTTGGCATTTTAAAAGCAGCAACAGCATAAGCTCATACCTTTGACCTTGCAGTCCTGTAACTCTCATTTAAAATTAATGAGTGAGACCCTTGAATTTATCCTGCTGAAAACAACACTTTTTATAATGACTTTTATAAACATACCACTAATTGTTCAGCATCCTGAAGTGCCAGCTCTGCAGAAAAATGAAAGGAGCAGAGGTCTTTCTCACCACCTTTTTCTTTTTTTTTTAATTATCATTTTATTATTTTTTAGTTTTTATTTTATCTTTTGGGGGAGGCAGGAACAGGTTTGCTTGCATTCTTTGGGGACACTAGCTAGGAGCTGCCGCCTTGTCAAACACAGGCTGAGTCTGTGCTGAAGCTTAAGAAAAGATACCTTGTGTGTTCCCTCTTTCATATCCCTCTAGGGAAGTCATGCTCATGCTGGTCTAAAGCAGATAAAATTGAGATAAAACCCTGAATACAAATTATAGATAGAAATCCAATGTTCTCTAACACAATAGTCAGTCACAACATGTAACCCTCCTGCAGCTGAAATCTTTCACTCCATTCATATATTAGTCTGTGAATTTGTCATGCATCTTAATAAAGCAAGCGCTTTAGTGGGTGAAATCCATGTGGATGAAATCAGGAGAAATTAAGGAAGCAGGATAAATACCGGGGGAAGCAGAATCCAAAATATGCATTAACAATGTAGTCACAGCAATGTTGTATTGACGTTTCTAGCACACCTCAAGCTCCACAGCTCGAGAGTTTGGGTTGATGTAGGACCAGTACTCAGGCACCAGCCAGGATATTCAGTGTTCCACAGCACCGCTGACAAATACAGTGCAGGCCTCTGGCTTGGCTAGTGCTGAACAGAACATTTTCCATGAGCCCCAGCCGTAAAAACAGAAATCCTCTGAACTGGTGAGGTGTGGTTTAAAGTTAGTGACTCAATATTATTTTTCTCTTGTCCTTAAATCTCCCATTCTGTGGACAGATATTTCATAGCAAATGTAGCTCCAGTTTCTCAAAAACTGACTGACTGATATTGTTTAGCAAATTCACGCAGGCATTTACCTAGGTCTTATTTTATGCAATCAAGCACAATACACTTGTTTTAATTTTTTCCTTCAAAGGCTTAACATCTGGAAGTGACAGAATTAATAACTCTATGAAAATGTCATGCAAGTATATGCAGTATTTTTGAAAGTAATATTGCATCCTGGCTATTCAGGAAAAAAAAATCAGTATACTGATGGTAGTCAGAAGCAAAGTACCATAGCATGAATTTGCAAGGTTTTTGACACCATTTTTAGAAGCATTTTGGATTCCATGTTTTCCCCCATCCAGGTTGCCTGTGTTTATCAATTAGCATCACTGGAAAGCTCTCAAATATTATCACACATATAAAATTCTTTATCGAAAATGCATTGAATGGTTTGGGCCTAGGACGGAATGTGAAGAACCTGTACCAGTGCAGACTGGAACTACCAAACGACTCCAAGACAGGCATGTCGCGGAATGACTAGTATATGCTTTGGGAAGTGGGTATCTGAAATCCTCATGTGTTTAATTGCCCTGCATAAAGCCACAGAAAACCTGACATGCTGAGGCCAGAGAAGTGACAATATGCCACTTACGAGAAATACAGCAAAACAACAGATTCAAAAGATATGTCTGTTCCTTTGAGTATGTCACTCTTCCCAGTGCCTGTCATCCCTGAGCAGCCATTTTTTTTCATGACAAAACACTGTTTGCACTGACATGGAAGACAAAGTAGAACTTGACCCTCAGTTTTAAAAATGAGGTACTGGGGGAGGAAATGGGATTGCTGTAGTGCAACTGATCAGCAAGAGGAGAGAGGCTGTGACAGAAGTTGATAACTGTGAATCAAAAGCAGGACTGCAAAGAAGGAAAAGCAGAATTGCAGGTAACATTCCGCAAAGAATGACTTAAAGCGAGTAGGATCTGCTGTACCTCCTGCCTGTCAGGTGGATTAATTTGGAAAGTCACACTTAGGCTAAATATGTTTCCACTGTATTTAGTTGCACAGAACAGAGAACTGAGCTAGCTATAAATCTGTTGTTTAGATGTTCTTGTGATAGTCACAAACCTGATAGCTTGGGTAGCAGCAGCCCAGCTTTGGCAGCGCAGTGCTCATCATGGGCTAATTGGCCTTGCTGACAGTGCACTGGCTCTGCCAGATTTATGGCTTCCATGCTACATCACTATCGTATCACTACCATGCAGTCTTTCCTATCCATTCTCCCAGTTAAACTCTCATTCAGGCTCTCGCCATACCGTGTTTTGATTACAGCAACAACCTTTTCTCTGGCTTTGACAAATGCAATCTTGCTCTGTTGATAACCATCCAGAAATCCAGAATGCTTCTGCAAGGATGATTTCTCTAGCTCACTGCATGCTCTCGTTGCATTCCAGAACCAGCTACTCCTTCTCCATCACATCAACCATCAGCTGCTTGCCCTCACTTTCAAGACTCTTCACAACCTATTCCTGCCCAACTCACCTTGTCCAGTTTGGCATCAGAAAGCCAGTGCTGTCCCCATATCGTTGTCTGGTGACAAGAGCTTTCAATCCTTACCGGTTTGATTTTTACTTACTTATTTATTACACAGGCACCCTTGTACTTTCTCCCTTGCTGTCTTCACACTTGGGAGGAGTTCTCCATAAACATCAGTGAAATGAGATCATTAATCTCCTTAAAAGTCTCTGTTTTGCAGTGATGACTAGTGGAAATATGGTACTAAATACTAAGTGTTTGTCATGCTGGCTAGTGTTGAATCCTTACCTCCTTGTGCTTCACAATTTGTCCACTCTTGTTGTCTCCTTAAAAAGAGAGCTTACATTTGGTGCAAGAGATCATCCAGTTGCTTGCACAGCATGTAGTTAGCATGAGAATGACTCATAAATACATGTTATCCTAAATAATAGTTGTATAAATAATTTTTACATAATAATTAAATAATTTTCTTTAGTGGTACTATAGAAACTGCTCACTTGGGAATCAAGCAGTTAAACCCCTATCTTCACTAAGTTTATGGAAATGATGCATCATTAAGTGCCAACGCAGAGTGTAATATTACTCTCCGCCTGACTTCCTCTGCAGACTCCTACAACATTTTAGACATTGTTACTGCTGTTATTCTCACATGCTATTCTGACATTCAGAGAACTCTGATTACCTTGTGACAAAGAAAGGATGAGAGGCATGGAAAGATTTTTAGACAAAGAAAATCTGAAAAGGGTGGACTGCTTAGCTGAAGAAGGAGATGGATAGAGAGGTGATACACAGCAAGTAGATTAAGTTGTTACAATAGCATCATCAACTTTTTAAAAAACTACTTGGAATGCCTGAGTTATAACAGTAATCTCCTAAATTTAGCTGGCACGGCAAACAAGCGCTGTTCCTTGAAACTACCACACTGACCGACTTTCAAGAATTCTATACAAAAGCAGGAACTTGAATGCTCTATGATCCCCTCTAAAGCACTAAAAAAAGTATTTAATTCTTTTGAAGGTACCTAGAGTGAACAGTGAGATAGTAAAGGAAGTATGAATCGTGGTTTTCCATAATTTTCTTATATTAATTTTCCTCTGGGAAAATCCTTAATCGCAGTATTCATTAGGAGCTTGTACACTAAAGCATTTAGAAGCAATGTGGTACTGTGGGAAGTTGCCAGCTCATCCATGGAACTGGTGTGAGATAAGGTACAGGTGTTAGCTCCTGTTCACTGCACATTCCTGGAAGTACATAGATTGTCACAGGCACTTCAGATGAACTGGAAGATCATGGTATAAATCATGTTATTTGAATCAGAGATCTTCAAGTTTTAGAGAGTACCCCATCATGCATTTGATCCACTACATAAATATTACGTGCAATGAAAGTCCATCAGAGGCTCATCTGCATTTCTCAGCAGCAGTCCTGCAACTCTGCTCTGTGCTTCAACTCCTGGTAAGAAACTGTAGTGCAATCAGCTACCACTGTACATGTTTATTTCTAGTCCTTGTAATTTAGATTAGTTCATGCCTCTCTGGGATTTCTGTCAGACACCCTGGTTACATGTGAGTCATTGCTCTGGAGAAGGGACCAGCTCCATGTACTCACAGATATCCACACTGATCACAGCAGAAGACCTACAAATACTTTGGTCTGCTGTGAAGGGCAGGAAGCAGTGCTGATTTACATGCTACAAACTGAAAAGAAACAACATAAAGGGAGTATTTTAAACTTAAGATAATGCTATTCTTGGCTGGCAAGATCCTTCTCAGATACATAGCCAACAGTGAGCTATCTGGCTGCATGAATCCCCCTGCTTTTCTTCTCTCTGTTAAATCTGTGATTCGAATGCATGCTACAGTACTTGGGAACATTATGTAGATTTGCAAAACTTTCAGAAAGACTTCCTGTCCATTAGCCATTGGCTGCTTTACAAAAAGGCATAAAGATAGCATTTTCCTCTTGTAACAGATGTAATCTCCTTGCAGTGTTGTTCATGCTGCTTGAAGCAAAGCAATATTCCCTTTCTCTTTTTACTGAGATAGTGGCATCTCTCAACATAAACTGAAAATATACTTGGAACTTAATTTGACTCAATTTTCAGACTTTCACATGTGAGGGATGAACAAATGTGGATCAGCTTTCTGTAATTAGTGAGACACGTTGGAAGGGCTGGATCCTGTAAAATCATCTGTGCTGCAAACAACTTGTTTTTGTAGTGTCAAGAAGCACCGAAGATCTGTGTCCAGTTCTAAGCCCCTCACCTCAAGAAAGACATTGAGGTGCTGAAGTATGTCCAGAGAAGAGCAATGAGGCTGGTGAAGGGTCTAGAGAGTAAGTTCTATGAGGAGTGGCTGAGGGAGCTGGGGTTGTTTACCCTGAAAAAAAGGAGTCTCAGGGGAGACCTTATTGCTCTCTAAAACTATCTGAAAGGATGCTATAGACAGGTGGGGATTGGCCTCTCTCCCAGGCAACTAGATACAGGACAAGAGGGCTATGCCAGGGAAGGTTCAGGTTGGACATCAGGAAGAATTTCTTCACTGAAAGGATGCTTAATCATTGGACTGGGCTGCCCAGGGAGGTGGTGGAGTCACCATCCCTGGAGGTGTTCAAGAAACAACTGGATGTGGTACTTAGTCCTATGGTCTAGTTGACAAGGTAGTGTTTAGTCAAAGGTTGGACTCGATGAACCTGGGGGTCTTTTCAAACCTTAATGATTCTGTGATTCTATTCTATCTGCTCTTGACGTGACCCACTACACTGAAATTTTTATTTCAGTTGTCATTCTTGAAGCTTATTTGAAACAGCTTTACTTTTTAAATTTATGAACATACTGTAGAAACTGTTACCCACAGTGTGGAGTGAATTAATGTATTTGATTTCCAATTTATGCTCATCACAAATGAAGAGGGAGAAAAGTAGTCCTAGAAAGCATACCATCCAGATTAAGACTTGGAACAACTCTAGGCATAATTCAGAGCATCCTAAAGGCTGCTCCAACTCGTGTTACACAAGTCCCAGTGTTCTTACTGTCTGAAAGGGTTTTTCTCAGGTCTGCTCCATGTCCTCCAGTGGCTGGCATGGTCCATCTCATGAATAAGCTCCTGAAATGGGAGGAGGATCAAAGAGCATATAGCATTGACCTTATTTTGCCAATCCTCTGACACTGGAAGAAATTTTGCGGTGCCAGTAAAAATCCCCTGCTCCATCCTAAAGCCTGCTTTTTTGGCTAATTGACATGGTGAAGACAGTATGGAGAAAGCCAATCAGGGTCTAGGTCCTTCCACAGTGATTTCAGTGGGCTTGCTCCAAACTCTCACAGGCACTGCTGAGGGTGCAGAGAAGCCCATGGCAGATAAAATAGGTGGTTTGTAATGAATGAGTCAGAGCTGTGCAGTAAATTCGTCAGGGACGCTGTGGCAGGCCCCAAAAGAGAAAGAGGTCTAATATCCATTGAAGAGTGCTGATAAAAATAAATTTTGAACAGATGCTCTCCTCACTTTGCACTAGACAAGGACATTTTTAAGGGTGAATATTGTTTAGAATAATTTAAAGGCTTCTGTACAATGGATTATCCATTTTTTCCATAACACACTTCCAAATAGCTACCCTGAGTTGTATCAAAGGACTGTCCACAATCATATTCCTAAAAAAATCATTAGGAAGTACTCTATATTTCAAAATCTGAACAAAGTGCTTTAAGAAACTTCACAGTGAAGCAGAAGCAAGCTGCTGGGTGAGTGGTGACAAGGTGTTTCATAACTGAGGATCTGCAAACCCTTGCTGACAGCAAGATCAGCACAGCGGGACCAGTGTTCAAGGAAAGATATTTTAAGTCTGGCAGAAATTTTAAGGCTCTTCTACAACCTGAATTGTCACAGAATCAGTTAAGGCAATTTTTATTTCTGAAGGGCAGCATCTGGCCTATTTGGCATGCTTAAAAACTTCAAATGTGTGTTTTTCAAAGCAAAAAGCATAATGAAAATACAGAATTCAAACTGGCAGAACACTATACTTTGGATGACATTTTGTAGTTAATAACAATTTAATATACCGTAAACTGTACTTCTGCTGCACTTCAGCCTGATGCAACCTTGTAAAACATCACACAGTTTAGAAGAGACATGCTAAAAGTTCGTTTCAAAGCAGTGGTGCAACCAGCTTCTGCTGCTCCTGCAGGAGCAGTAGCAGTAGCATTTGCATTATTATTAGTGACTGATTTTAGTGTTTGATACTTGTAAATGGACAAGATTCTGGAATCATAAGGGAATATCAGGCATAACACCATCATCATGGGACTGCAAAATTTATACTATAAATTTGTCTATTCACAAAATAAAAATCCAGTACAAACTTTAGAAGACTTGCACCAAATTCACTACATGGAGTTTGACTCGTGTCCCCATTCACATAAAAAGGCCTCCCTTGGGCTGAACCCGACCTTGCCTTGTGCAGGACTAGCTCAGGTCCCTCACATTCATCCCTCACGTTCCGCTGCCCTGGTTTGTATTGGGTGTCACTCATACTTTATTTTCCTTTCACAAACTGCCCAAACATAATCTGAGCATGTCTTAGAGAGCTAAGATGTGCCTGAGCAATGCAACTGAGCACCAGCTGCCTTTGTTTGTCCTCAAGTACCATGATACTCCTCCACTTGGTACATTCTGGAAAAATCTTCAGTAGCCCCCCACTGTGCCTGGGAATGGCCAAACCCCGGGATGTGTACTCACACCACAGGCTGGAGGAAAGCCAGATTGGCTAATTTCTCATTTGTGTTGATGTAGTTAAGCTTCTTCCTAATGATATTTTGACCTGGGTAGAGAAGAGGAGCCATATGGCATCTTCTGCCCCTGACAACAACTGCTGTTAGTGCAATCAGCACATTACCTGGGTGATTTGTTTAGATTCAGCTGTCGCTAACTTGTGGCAAACTCAATTATAATTAAGTTGTGTATTAGGCAGGGTCCTAGTATAAACTGGTTTCATTTTCATATGCCATTTCAATTGTATTTTCTGTTGTAACCCTGCTTACAGATGAAGTGTCCTGACCAACTGCTCCTTGGGTCCACTGCCTTTCCCATCTTCTAATTCAAGAGCCCAACATGAATCTGTCTAGCGTGGCACCCCCAATACATCAGACAGCTACAGCATCAGCACAGAGCCATGCCATAATTACAATAAAAATAATGCATAGTCATCAGTCTTAACACCTTATCTTGCCTAAGTCAACCTTCAGAGCCCCATTTTTTTATTGCTTTTTACACTTGTGGTTCAATTATACTGCAAGCAATTTAAAATGGGGACGACATCTTTCCTTATTTTTGTACCATATCCAGCCCAGTGCAGCACCAGGCATAACTAAGGGCATTCAGAGTCAGAATAAGCCACTATTTGTTTTTGCAATTCGCTGTCCTAGGAGGTAAATGACGGCTCGGGGAATGGCTCTGGGTTTCAGCAGCACTTTTGAAGGTGTTTAGCATGTACATTTTCTCTAAAAGCACTGATGAAATAACGAATACTAGTTCAAGTCTTTCAAAATTCCCAATTCCCCCAGACTGTTTCCTGCGTTTAGGAACAGAATGAAAGAGCTCAATAGTGCTAAACCCACCCCTTCAAAATTGAGCTTCCCCCTGCAATACCCTGTGGGCAGAACAGTGATAACCCTTCCTTTTAACAGCATAAATTTCTGAATCAAATACTAATGCTAAGCTAAAGCTTAGAAAGGAATGAAACAATGCTGAAAGGTATCTATGGCTATACTATTTCTCACCTTTGCTGTGTTAACATGTTAGTTAACAGAAGGTATGTAGTTCTTAAAGCTTACTGCTCAAGAATACTGAATGGCAAAAAAAATTAGAGATACCGTCAGCTCACTGCAGCTGCTTTACTTTTGAACCATAACCTCAGAACAACAGGGAAAAAGATCATAATATTCCAATAAAAATAATGATTAGGTATTGAGTTATGATAAATACTTTCAAAATTGTAGTAACAAACAAATTAGCACCCTTTTACTATGCAGTAAATAGCCACAACTCACTATTAAAACAACAAAAGGATGTAATTTCTGTAGGTATTTAAGGTAAGTGCAGGACAAAATACAGGGCAGCAGACAATGGAGACTTAATCCCATATGAACACTATTAATATCATAAAAATTCAGCAATTCGGCGAATTCTGTACATCCTCTGCCTGGAAATGGAGATGAACAGAATGAGATGCAAATCAGTGCATTTATCTAATGAATAATGCAAATGAGCCCTCCTCTTATGGCATGGCAGTCTGCAGGAATCCTCTCTGCCTCACCTCACATTTCGTGTGGATTTAAGCACCATGTGTCAGAAGAAATTAGAGAATGGAATTGCCAAGAAATGACAAAGCCTTGGAGCCCCAAGTCAGTGCAGACAGCAAGGTACATTAAGATGCATAGTACAGAAGAGGAGAGAGCAGATATCTCATTAAAAAGAAAATGTTGCTATTTTCCCTTCACCTAGTTAATCGAGTTGTATGACACTTTAATCTGCAGTTATTAGTGTGGCTACCAGTCAGAAACACCCTCTAAAATGATACCAAGGTGGGATCTCAAAACCTTGACAAAATCTTTCAGGGTTTGTTTGGTTTTTTTTTTTTATGCTAGTGCTATTTCATCTCTCTGATATCAGTTAACTGCATCAGCATTTTTCTTGTAGCATCACAGAGCATCCTGCATCTTATCCATTAGTCACAAGCCTTGCTGTAACTTTCCCTTAGCATCTAACATTACCCTCCAAAAATATTCTCAAGCAAACAAATCTGAAGGCATGCAAGCCCTGAAAATTAACTCTCTTTTTTCCCAATTGTTATTTTGCCTGAATGCATCTATGAGTCAGAAGCCAGGACAGATTTCCTCTGCTCCATTAAAACCTCTTAACATGCAGACCAGCCATCCTCCCACAGCCATCATCAAGTCCCTCCTCTTTGTCATTGCATTGGGTCCCCAGTCTGGGGATTTGTGAAACAATGCTTTTCTGACAGGTATTCTCTTAAAATACAGAGTAGGTAGACCCAACCCAACAAAACCATTTGCTCCTCAGACAGCTTCTCAGTTATCAGATACAGAGTGGTAAAGGAGCAGCTCAACCATGAAAAGGATATCCCAAGGATTTGGGATGTGGGGAGAGGACCCCTCATCATTGAGACACACAGAGGATACACAGAGTCTACAGGTCTGAGACTGCGATTTGGCTAGGTTCAGTTCATTTTGGGGTGGAGGAAAATTGCCTCTGACTTGAAAAGAGATGAGCACCTCTAAGTCCTGAACTGTAAAGCTGAGAACTTAACACAATCATTAAACTTTGGAGTGCCAATTGTATACAATGCAATCTTAGGGCCGTGTTCCTGTTGTTCACTGAGCTATATTGCGAACCAGCAGGCGAAAGATCACTGTTTTGAATCAGTAACCCACCAAACAGATAAATGTATGTATTAAGCAAACAAAAAGATTAGAGACATATTACTACATGTCCTTTCAGGAAAGGTGAAAAAAAAACAAACCCAAAATCCAACCCTTTTTTCTCACAAGCTGACAAAGACATCATCTTTATTTATAGTTGTGCTTCAGTTCATCAGTTGGAGGCACACTGCAGAAGATGCTAAAGCACTAGCGACATTGCTACTAAATTAAGAGCTTGCAGCTTCTTTCTAATATTTGAAAGCAAAGCTATTTCAATATTTTGTAATATTGGAAAAAAAAGGTATATTATATTGATGGATTTTTCTCTCACGTCAATCCTAGTGAATTGAGGAGAATTGCCTGGAATGCAGGTCTACAAGGAATTTGGTGTGAACTCCATAAAAATGTGACTTGCAATCAATAGCATTTTCACTCTCTTAAATTAGAAGGACATGGGTAGGTTCTCTGCTCCTGTTCCTGTTGGCAGTTACCATGCCAGGAATATACAGAGAGTTTAGGTTTCTTACAGCAAGGGCAACTGTAACTATAGAGAAAAAAATACTGATAAAGCAAACTAAGCAGTTGATTTGAAGCAGGAAGACAATTAAAGCACAGCATTTCTGAAAGAGTAATAAAAATGTCACTGCAAATGACAGATTGTTACAAGTCCTTGGCTTCTTCCTAGCACTGCAATAGAATACGGTGTTAAATCAGTTCTGAGAGATTATTAGTGGTATATGTTATTTTCCCAAACTGAAGGAACTGAGCATCATTTCATAAATCAACTGCACGATAAAATTAGATTTTTTTAATAGCTTTACTTCTGTGACCCTTGCACATACAATTAACAAAGAAAATTACAAAAAAGAAGCAAAATAGTTGAAATGTGACTCAAACTGAGAAAACCTAAAAATATTCCACCGAAAACCCAAACCAAGTTGGGAAACAGCTCTTTTCTACAGCTGCAGATCTGCTCAAAGCCTGTGAGGTTTATGGATTGCACAATAAGATGTTGAGCCACAGGTACTGTAGGAAAGGACTCTTTCTCATTAGTTTCAGGTTCTGTAGATTCCCTGTAAAGTGTGCCCTTATTTTGTGTTGTGCTTACCTTCTGTACTGCTTTTCTGCATAAAGCCTTAAGAAACCTAGGGCAGAAAACTATAAATAATTAAAGTTGATAATAACTGAACCCAACTACCTGGCATGTGGAGATCTATGAAGCGCAGGGTTGAAATAAATATCTATGTTATTGGGTACAGCAGTATTGTAGGCTCAGGTATAAGTTTCTCTGCTTCATGTGTTTATGGGCCAGATAATGTCTTCTGACAAAGTCTGTGTGACAAAACCGTTAGAACCTCATAAGCATTTGTCATATGGAGAAAAGCTGATTTCTACTGGAAACAAGTTATCCAAGAATTCTCCAAGTTCTGCATAGAAATAGGAGGGATCTGTGTCATCATCTTCTGAGATGCAACATTGCTATATGCTTCTCTGCATGCGCCATGGGTTGTTTAGGGGCTGCAACACCTCCTGGGACACTCTGGGTGTGTGTAAGATACAGGGCAGCGTCTGCCACTGAGACTGGCATCACCTTGTAGGCCACCTTCCTAGCTCAAATGAGGTTTATTGCCCTCTTCTTCAGCAGCAGCCCTTTGCTATAGCTGCACCGCTACATGTTCACATGTATTTCTCAGCAAAATTCTGTGCATCTGATCCTTGGTTCAGAGGGATATTTTTGAATTTCAAAAATATTCACTATTAAAAACAGTTTTTTGCAATTTATGATTTATTTCATCACTGTAAAAGTAAACTTGTTCTGCTCTTCCAGCAAGGCTTCATACAGTTCATAATTATAAATTAAACAATTACTAATCCAGAGTAAAGGCAGTGACAGCAAAGGCTTGCTCAGCATGGCCGTTACATTTACTTTCTGAGGCCTTGGTGTTTGGCTAGGATGAAAGACAAAAAAACCCAACTGTGGCTTATGTGACAGGAGTTGAGAGAAGCTCGTATAGGGTGGTGTCATTAAAAAAAGTGTTAAAACAGGTCATTGAGAGCACAGCTGCCATTCATCTCTGCAGTAATTTGTGAAGAACATTATTTTTTTCTTGGTCAGTTCCTGTAAATCTTTTGGAGTATGAGAAAGAACTGGCCTGGCAGGAGGAGGATCTTAATAGTTGCATTAGTACAGATGCAATGACCTTGAGGATGGGAACTGAAAAAATCCCTGAGGCTAAGGTTAAATCCAGTGGGGCCCTGCTGCTTTCTGATTTTTGTTTCTGATCTTATGCACAATTTCATCATTCCAAGCCCATTACTTAGCAGTATGAGGCCCTTAACAAGATACAATCACCAGAATGACATTTACTCCAAATTCTTATCCAGATTATCATTGATCAGAAGAGCTGAACGTGGCCTGTAAAAAGACTGTGCCTGCTTTCTCTGAGCTCCTGCAATGTATTTACTGTTTTAGAGAGTGTGCACCTAGGAAAAGCAGAACAATGAGGGGTTCTTATCCACGGATCCACATTTCAGCACACACTTCTCCCATCCTACTGTTGAACTATTTAATCTTTAAATTTGGAAAACATTTAGTAAACACTTCACCCGTACCCATCTAAAGTCCCCAGATGAGGTCTGTACCCTTTTCAAAGAGATTTTTACCCAGAAAAGGTAGAAGTTCAAGAAAGAACAAACCCATCAGCTCTGCTAGCTTCTTAAGGTACGGAGCATTTAAGGTATGACAAGACAGGGATGCAGTGAGGAGGAAGGCAGGCTCTTCTGTTCTTTGGAACAACTCCTCATTTCTCTCATTAGTCTTTTTTCTCCCCACCATTTCCAAGAGCCTACATTTTGGGGTGAATGGAAAGAGAGGATGGCACCCAGGAGGGGTGCATGGACAGCACAAGGGGCAGATGTATGGGAGCTACCTTTTCCACTATGCCACTAAATGCACACACACCCCTTTACATCAGCTGAGGACTTGAAACAACTTGTAGAAGGAGGGGAAGCAAATGTGTATACGGCTTCAAAAAACCCAAACAAACCCCACATAAATTTCAGACATCAGTCCATTGTTTAACATTGAAAAATGGCATACTCTCTGTCAAGGCTTAAAATTTCATAAAATGTTATGCTGAAAATTCCACCTTTTCTGATTAACAAAAAGAGGCAACTTGTAGTGTTTTTTTGAGACTTCTTTTTAAACCTAAAAAACTTAAAGTTCATAAATGATGATGGTTAGATAATGTTCGAGTGCTGCAACCGATGATGATGCAATTATGGAGAACTACGGGAAGATTAGTAATAATAGTAAATAATTGAAAAGGACAGAAGACAAATAAGCCATGAGATACACAACACTGAAATGGTATATTTTAATATGGAAACCCTCTTATGTATTCTATCTGTGTATTCTAGCTGGCATTTTCCAGCTAGATAATCTAAAATATGCTTTCAGTGTATTCTTCTATGCCCCAAAACTGTACCCAAGAAAAGATGGATAATATCCCGTTATCCAAATCCTGTCCTGTTACTACAGACAACCTGCCCTGCACTGAAGCTCACTTTACATGCCTTTACTTAGGATGGTTTTAAGGTTTCCAATTTGAGAGTTTCAAACCAGTACAGTACAGAGGATAATGCACACTGCTAAGGAAGCCTTATTTTGTCACTATCCTTTGCTTTTAGGAGGAGTCCTTCTGTTGTGCAAAAAAGGACCCATTAATTTCAATGGAAGATCACATTTCAAGTCCTGTTTATGGAAAGTCAAATGCTAGTGTTAGGTACAAAATATACATGCTGATTCACTTCCACCTGCCTTTTAGTTATTGAAGGACACCTTTTTTAAAAAATCAAAGCCAGTGCTTTAGATAACAAAAGCTTCTATGCTCTTAACTGTTTATTTTCAAAAGCTTATCTCACTTCTTTTTCAGAAAAAAGGGGTTTTTGGCTGCAAACTACTGGCAAAAATTTACCCCACAAATTTAGTGAGGAAAACTACAATGCTTGAACCCCTTACACCCATTACTTAACACGTCTGGAAGTCTGAGTCAACTCTTGCAAAGCGAGACACCTTGCTAGGATATTTCTGCAGGCTATCCCTACAGTATTCCTACCACTTGGCAGATCCATATGGTCAAGGAAGCCAAGAGGCTTGTCAGAGTCTGGAAGCCTGCAATAAAAATAGATGGGGAAAATAGCACGTGTATAAAAAGTTGTTTTAGCAGTTAGAAAATTGCATTCTGTATTTTTCTTCTATAGCAATGCATATTGCTGTTTTTAAAGGAGGAGGGCTTTTGTGTAGTTGTTTGCTATTCCTCTTTATTTATTTATTTTTTAGCTTCCCTCCTCCCCAGTCACTTGTAAATGTCACCCACAAGTAACTCTGATTCTAATTTTTGCTAGAGGAAAGCGTCTTATGAGCAGGTGTAGCTGGTAAAAATCAAATTGATGAGCTAAAATGTGGCTTTTGACAGTTTTACAGATAAAAATCTAAAATGCACCAAGATGTTGGAAAGACACAGTACGTACATGTAAGAAAATGCTCCTTTCGTCATAATGGTGTCTTCTTTGAAAGGTTTTACAACTACTTAGCGATAAAAATTCTCTCTGGGATGAAGCCTGACATAAAATATCCCTGATATAGTACAATTTTTTGCTCGTAGTAAACATAATTAAAATTCATTTGCACCCTTTTCTTTCCTCTCCTTTTTTGTTCCTAAATTCCACATAAACAATCTGCGTAAAGAACTAGAAGATAAGAAATAAACCATTTTCCAGAAAACACAACACAGCAAACATCAAAGCTACATGAAATCACTTATGCACGTTGCCAAGTCAGCTCAATGCCAAGGATTTTCATGTCCCTAGCTATATTTGTACTTGTAGATCAAGATGATGTCACTGCAAGTGACCTGTGAAAACATAAACTTCCATACTTAAAATGTGTATCAACAGTCATTGTTTCTACAAGTAAATTGGGTACAGAACTACTTCCTACATTTTAGCTAGGGAGATTAGCATTCCAGTGTACACAGGGATCTGTATCTCATCAGTCAATGATCTGCATGGTGTCTGGGATATTTTTTACTTTTCAGATTCACCTAGTACTCATAGGCCTTGAAAAACGTAAAAAAATATTTGGTTTAATCTCTCACCTGGTTTTAGCTACTCCTGAATAGGTATGCTGTTTTATGTATCAGAAATGGCAGGTTTGGCAAAACAGTATCGGTTTTATTAAAAAAAAAAGTGTCAGTGGCACTCAGACTAAAACTGACCATCTCCAGCAAATTCAGGAAATTCAGCCCTTTCTAAACTCTGTGGATAAAAACAAATGACAGGTTTTCATCCTTGCATAAGGAGGTGGGTAATTTCCATACTCTGTTAACAGGGACTGCTACTGCTTGTTGGTATGTCTCCCCCTCTGCTCCCCAGCATGGAGCAGAAGGGATGGAAGAGCATGATTGTTGTCTCAGTTTGTTAATTTAACTTTTCTTGAACAAATGAAGGTGATTTGGGCTGTATATGGGACTGGATCCTTTATAAGTAATATAAATCTCTAAATGTTAAAATCATTACTTGAGAGTCAACTTACTGACTTCTGCCTTCTCAAAGGACTCTGGGGAGCTCAGTAACCAAACTGGTTGTCCTGATGTACACTAGGTTTGTGGAACTGTTGGCTGAGTTCACTTGGCTTTGTTTCAACTAAGATGCTTACACATGGAAATTTGAATATATGGAAGTGCCTCAGGAACCTGCATTTGGTTTCCAGTGATTTTTAGCCATTACAAAGTATAAGCTCTGCAAGAAAGAAACATGAAACTCTGCGGTTTAGAGACATACAAGAAGAGACATAAATGAAGAGGGAAAAACATGTTTATGCAGATAATTTGGACAAACTTGAGCAGCGTAAAACTATTTCTGCTTAGTTTTGCCAAGTAAATCCAAAATTCACACTCTGAGACTTGTCCATCACAGCAGGAAGAAATATAATATCACACTCCTTGTACACTGTCCTCAAAATAAGACAGCAGCCTGGAAAGCCTAATGCTGCACAGCTCACTTGGGACCGCAGGACATTGTGCCCCTGACCAAAACGTGCGAAAGCAAACTGGCCGATTGCTGTGAAGGGGGTGATTCTGCACCACCGCTCCTCCGGTTAGAAACCAAAGGTCACTCTGCTGAAAAGAGGATTTACCACCCTGGAAAAAATTCTCAGTTCAGGGTTTCTAGCAGAGAAGAAACAGGGTCACCCGGTGCCACCTCCCCTGAGCCCGGGAGGGATGCGCTGTCCTGCCCCAGTTGAGGAGCACCAGTCCGGATGCTGCTTTACTGCATTGGCTCTGCACCCCAACAAATCTTGTTAGGAGTCTTCCTACAGTGAGCTACAAGCTTGAGATCACCTCTGCCTCACCAGAAGTGGTTCACTTTACAATAGGTTGCTAGTAAAGATTTTATTTATAAAGTAGTATTGTTTTACTGCAGAAGACGGCACTAAAGGTGTTGCTGAGGGGACATTTCTGGTCCAGCTGCATTGACAGCAAGCCACTCAGATTCCCCATGGATGTCTGGGTATTCATTTTATAGGGAAAGTTGTTTATTTCTTTATAATATTGGTGTTGCTGGTTCCACAACCAAACAAGGCCAAAACCCCAAGCTCCCGAAGTACTTGAGCAGCTCCCCTCAGATATCCATCTGGTGCTCTGGGGGGCCTGGAAGGAGGGGAGCAGGGCAGTCACCAGCTCAGGTATTTGTAAGAACCTCATCCACAGAGCCACAATCACCCCCAGAGCTGTTCCTTGCTTTTCAACATCAATTGTTATTAAAATAATTGTCTAAAAAATATACTATTCTCAGCTACATTCAGAGGGAGAAAAACAAAATAGAAGAGCAAGTACCAAATGGAATAAAGGCAATGTCAGAAAAAGCTTAACAGCTGCTTTTATAAAGTGTATTTATAGAATATATATCTCCTTAAAAGGATGCACTTCTACACATACTAGTTGCACAAACTCTGCAACTGAAAATATGTAGAAGTCCTTGACTTTGTTTAGGAACCCTGTTTTAGCCCCAAATACATAGTTTTAACAACTCATGTACTTTGTGGGCATGCTTTTGCTTTGTTTAAGGCTTGAAAACATTCCAGTACCCAAAGTGTAACTGAGAATAAAAAAAAAAAAGCAACTGGCCAGAGTGTTGTTAATGATTTACTGGGGAATCTTGATGTGTGATAATGAATAAAATGCAAATCTGTTTTACTGCCAATCCTCAGTTTTGATTTAGGAGCAATTATTAATTTTTAGATTGCTTCCAGTTGGAAGAAAACAGAGATTTTTACCAAGCTATTTTTTTATTCCTGCTGTCGTTAATTATACCCAATTTTTTTTTTTATCTTTTATGAAACCAAGAGATCCTTTCCCACGAGGACCGAGGCGCCTTTGAAGTGTCTGCAGCAGCCGCTGCCGAAGGCACAGGTAGGATGTTGTCTCCGCGCTGACCAGTGGGAGGGCGCTGGGGGGGACGGCAGGAGCAAAGGGCACGGTGTGTGCTTCTCGTGTGCTTCTCGCTTTCCTCTCGTCCTCACAGCTGCTCTGAGGCTGCTACCTACGGAGCTAAGTGGTGCTTCGGCAGGAACAGACATATCAGTGGGGTGGCTGAGGTGTCCTGCCCTACACAGGGGACAGGGGAAGGGGTTGTAGCTCGCCATACGAGTCTCAGGGTATTAGAAATGTAATTAAATATTCAGTAATTTAAGAGGAAACACCAAAATAAAAACTCTGCTCCCTGAAGGATAAGGTGCTTTCCTACAATGACAAAGCAACACTTGTAATAACTACATGTGCTCAAAAAGAATTCAAATTAGATGAATGCAGGTGCTGCAAATAAAGTCTGCAATAACTTTGAGCTGTACATACTTTTAAAATATACAACTATGAAAATGCACTTTAAACAAGACAGTAGCAATAGCCTCATCTTTAACTCCCTGCTCCCATTTTACCCTGTGCTATCTAATAAGATTACACAGACAGAATAAAAATGAAGGATTGTATATTCTTATTCAGCCCATAAAAGAAAAGAGCTTTTTTCTTAACAGCATCTCTTAATGATATTGCTCAACACTATTTTAAAATGTCTTTCTCGAGAATGCATGTATGCATGACAAAATGCTTCCAAAAACAATTTTTATTTCACATTTTGATTTATACATTACTCAGAAAAGTATCTGTTCATTTAATTATTTTAGTAAACATAATAATGGTATCACTAACTATGCTACACAGTATTTTCCCTTTTTTAAGGAATATGAGCCTACTTGTAATTAAAGGAATGCTATATTAATGATGCTGAAAGTCTCAGAGGGAAAAATTTAATGTCCACCTCATAATATTATGCCAGAATTACATGCGCAGAAGACTTTTTAATAATCTTTGTTTCTTAATTTAGTTTTGATTGGCTATGAAATACAGAGGAGCACTCAAGGGCTCAAATTTCTACTGTCATCAGCATTTCTGCTCTATAAATTGTACAAATGCTCAGGCCTCCCATCTGCAGGCTTCTTTTCAAGCTTCTGTTTACCCTATGAAGGAAATTAGCTACAGGCAACTATAATTGATGGTAATTTCATCCTTTTTTAGCCCTTGGGATGAGGGATGGTGTTACAATTTTCTGTTTGGGTTTAGACCTTGCTAAACTGCAAATACAGGTCCGTAACATAAATTCATCTCTAGTTTGCAAATTACAGCAATAGCCACTAGGAGTCTCCTGGTTAAATTCATGATGAATTTGCACACTAATGTTGGCTAAGGTTTGAATGCAAACTTCATGCTAAAGGCTGGATTTCAGGAAAGAGGGCTAGTCCGTGTGCAAGGCAGGTGTGAGTGGGGCAATGGGACCTCTGAGCCGTGAGCATCATGGGGTTCCTGATGCTTGTACCAGTTGTATAGACAGCAAATGCTTTAGAAATAAAGAAACCAGAAGCCACCCACGTGCTGTTCTTGTAGGGCCAAAGATGGTGACAGTCAGAAGAAGTCAGATTTGTTTATTTTTATGACTGGACAGAGTACTGTGGAATTGTAACAAGTGCTTACAAAGAGGGAAGTAGATTTCACCGTTAGTTACTCCCAGGGATTTAAAGCAGATTTGTTTAGTAAATGGAAATGCTGCAAGCCACAAGAACTAGCACCACCAAGTACTTCAGAATTTGCTTACAGTATCTCTGCAAAGTGAATCCCACAGTTCTGCAAATGCAAATAGCTTCTTTCTCTTCTCTCTTTTCCTTCCTCTTCCTTCCCTCTCCTCCCAGGCCAACTAAGCATAAGCGTACGGTGCCAGACACACTCTTAGCAATTCCAAGTGCTCAAAGTTCATGAATTACAGACCTGCAGAAATGGTCACACTGGCTCTAACACTGTGGCTGTTCAGTCCAACTCTGTGACTGGCAAAAGATAGCCAAATTTCCTTCAAAGAACACCACAGAAAGCAGACATGCACCTTCTGCCAGCATTTGTGCCTCACTCTAAACAACTAAAAATTGCTTTAAAACATACAGGGAAGCCAGAAGTGACCAGTCAACCCTTTCCACAGGGAGCTGGTTATCCTGGTAGGATGAATACTAATTGTGGTAGGATGCTGTCACATCCTCCTTACAGACACATGCAATTCCATGTCTATATACTGTTCACTGCTCTTAGCAGTGAACCGCTTATTTGTTTATAAGTTTCTTTCATGCATCTCTTCTCTTGAGCAAAATCCTTTCCAAGCTGTAAAAATCCTGAGTGACTTTAAATATGATGAGATTTTAAACAAATAATAATTTGAAGGGCTATTTATTTGGCTTCTGCTTTTTGAGCTTCTTGGTTTCATTTCCAAACTTTTCCCTGCAACCAGAAGGACTAAGCAAATAAGATGATGTTTTAAATGAAAGCTGGAAATCTCACATAATCATAGGACTCCAGGGGCTTGAGGTTTCAGAATAATCTCAAGAGTTGTCAGTACTGAATGTCACCAGAGACTCTAATGTTATTCTCAGAATAGATGCATAAAAGCAACTGTGGGGTAGTTTTCCTGCTGCGTGTTCCCCATAATACCTACAAATGTTTTTCTAGAGGGACAACCCAAAGGTACCTGCAAGTAGTGAGCTACCATGTGCTGGGCTTAGATGCCAACTAGGAGAGGTGAATTTTGCAACAAATCTATGTATGCAAAACCCTGTTATACAGTCTATAAACTCAACAAGCTCATTAAGTAAAAATTCATAATGGACTAGGAGGATCATCTAATTCCATGGGGAATATGCTGAAATAAGTAGGAGGCAAATTTACCTGCCCATCTCCTCTGTATTGTATGCTTGTGCACATTGCAACACATGACTCCATTGTGTGTTATTGCAGATTATTATCATCTCCCTCTCACAGACTGCCTTAGGTTCTACCATAATCTCCCAGCAGGACTTGGATGAACCTCTCAGTCTGGTTTGTTTCAAGGATATAATCTATACTACAGCAAAAGCTGACAGAGACTCAACAGCTACCTGAGTCCATATAGTCTGTGGTGAACAGAAAGTTACTAAGCCCGATCCTAGAACTGATATGGAAATAAAACAGAAGGCTGCTTCAACCTCCTTCTCATCCTGCAGAAGCAGACTTGGCTGTTTCGTACCCTTGCTTATTGTTAGAATTATCAGAAAGGACCCTGACTTTCTCCAAGTCAGTGTTAACCTGATTTCAAAAACAAAACAATGGTACAGGTTTAGCAGGCAAATATTCAGTACTCACAAAACCAAGCATTTGTGTAAGTTGGTTTGGCACTTCACCATGGTGAAAAGAAACCTATGCATCTCTGTCACTTCAAATTTGGGATTTTTTAGCACAAGAACATGCCTAACATGAAAGCACTCTTTTTTCCACTGCCCACCTTCTCCAAGTATGTCAGTGCTATCTTCTTAACTCATTTTCTAAAACTAAAAATGAACACAAAAATAAAAGATCTCCTCAAAAATGCCAAAGGCATATGTAAAAGCTCATTTTGAAGGAAATGTCCAATTCCTACATGGAGGTATAGTACAGATAGCTGTGAAGCATTTCTAGGGATGAGAGTGCTCTGCTGTGGCCATGGACAGTACCCTGGGAATATCAAATATTTCTGTCATTTTCCTAATGTTTCAAATAAGCCAAGCCATTACCAGTGTGCATCTAAATATAGTGTGTATGTACAATATACAGCTATACTGGAAATAAATGCAAGGGTTTACGACGTAGGAGTCAGTCACTCTAAACTCACGTCACTAAATACACACCCTCATTGTGCAGGCTCTCTCTCCCTCTCCTCCAGTTGTTTCTCTACTTTTCCTGTGAGGATTGTCGTGCATCTTATGCATCTCACAGGCTTAAGATGCAAGGGAGCTACAGCTCTAACCTCAGGTCATTCCCAAGCAAACTTTCATCCCACATCACAGCATTGATGACCTTGTGAGGTCAACTGTTTTCAGGAGGAGTTCTGGCACCATTTTTAATACTTAATCAAAATGTCTTTTGTTTGGTTGGTTCTTTTATGTTTAAAATCATTATTCTAACTAGAGAATGGACTGATAACAAAGGCCTTCAGAAACCCGAGGAATTACTTAAGAGAGGAACTGCTGCAATGTTTATCTCCACCAAAAGGAAGAAACAAGTTTTGCTGGACAGTTGGTTTTTTTTTTTCATTAAAATAACAACTTTTCATATTACATGATGAGTTTAGTAAACATCACTGAGGGCTAAATCACAGCCAGTACTATTCAGAGGGAGAAAATATATTTCAAGATTAAGAAAAAAGAAAAGATGATATTATGTGGGGCACATGGCTCTTATTTGTTTCTAAACAGTGGCTGCTTGAAACTGCTTGGAGGTTTAGAGTGTCAAAGCCATGTCAGCAGAGATGGATTAGTGGGCAGAGAGCAAGTGGTGCAGTCAAAGGTTCATAGTGAATGTAATTTATTCATGTAGCTCTGCAATTTATCACGTGGCTATTACCATAATGTATGTGGGAAGCAGCTGCACGCGTGCAAATAATGCCCTAAATGGATGTGTGGTTGGATCTGAACTCCTTACAGAACAGTAGTGGTGGAAAATGATGCCACAAGGCATTTAAAAGCAAATTTCCTTCCTGCGGGGATGCTGTCACCCAGCAATGATGATTTGTACACAGGCAAATAGGTATCTTGTAGACTCTTCTCAGTTATCATAACCTCACTTACCAGAACTCCTTAGTTTTTCAAATCTAAATTACGTAGGTAATGTGATGTAAGTTTCTGGTGCTGCATTAACAGATGTAAGTACATGTTTTGTATCTCAAACTCATATTTTCTAGTCAAAGAACACTGTATTTTCCACTCAATATTTAACAGAAATATTCAATGGCAAATAAAATGAATCCTCTAAGTTTGTGAGGAGAAAGAAGTTGAAGATCTCCTTTAACTCAAATGACCTCTCACAGCAAGATTTATCAAACACTTGGGAGCAGCACAGCTGTAAAAGATTGATATACATACATATATCTGTATACATAGTGTCTGCCTGGTTTCTCATACCTGTACAATCATTTACCATGCCAAACATTTCCAAATCCGGTCTCTAATTTTAGGACCATCTAAAATAAGGAGCTTGACTTTAGTCTCTTTTAGGTTGCTTGAATGCCTACAGTTCCAGTTAAGAAGAAAGCTGTGAGCAGATGGTGGAGCTGGCCCTCACTTGCAGGGGTTTTTTGCTGCATTGTCCACATGCACAGGTACATGCTATCTGCTGCGTGCAATAGCAAGGCTCTAGCAATGCTGCCTATGGCTGTGTGGGCTAGCTGGAAAAACTTTACCAGCTCAGCTCTTACTATCACTTTTAAGCTTCAGCAGTTTGAGTTCAATTGGTCTCACTGTTTGGGAACTATGCTTAATTATACCATGCTATGATGCTTTAAACTGATTGTATTGGAATCAGTTCACTCAAGTCTTTCTTGATGCAGGCAAAGACCACCCCAGCTATGGGTTAGCGCACTAGCAGTTTTATGCTGCTTTTGACACATTAAAAGTTGACCTAAAGAGACACTGAATTCAGGCAAAGTCAAGTCAAGTACTCATAAGCAGAACATCACATTGCCCAGCTTAATGTACTGCTCAGCATTTTGTTCAGCAGAACTTTTCACATTTTGGAATATGATTTTCTTGGATAATTTCATGTGTGCTCTAGGGCTTCCATTTTGAAGCCATTTATCAAAAATATACACCCACTAATTATGCAAAACGAAAAGCTTGCCTTACCATTGCACAGAAGGTCTCAGGAGGATCTCCACATGTTATGTCTGGAGGATCCAGAGTCACTTTTACATATTTGATCATATCTCTGGCTTCTGGCTGGCAGGCCATGTAATCCCATACTTTTCCTTCTTCTGTGTAAATCTGAGTCTTACACACATCATAGTGTCCCCACACAGAAGGGTAGTGCTGCATCATGGAGGAGACAGTAACCCAGAGGGCGTGAAGTGACAGGAATCTTGACCAATACATTTCTAAATCCTTTTATGTCACCTTCGCAAGGATGCTCAGTGCTGGCTTACGTGCGGTCTATAGATTATACGTACATACACATGTATATATTTATAAAATAGGTTCCAACTCAAATGTGAAGCATTAGGATAGGATGTTTATTTCACTATGTTAAAGACTTTGGTAGAAGCCACCCAGGCCCTGATGACAGCCTTTCACAGCAATGCAGCGCTTGTCCTTTGTCTTATAACTTATCTGTCAGGCTTCTTGTAAAAGATGTCCAATAGCAGATAATAATTTGTGAAGTTGCAGGTCTTCAGCTACACTGTCGATAACCCTGAGTGATCCTCTGTGTTCAGGGCTCGCAGGGGATGCCCAGACACACTGATAAATCAGTATCCGAAGCAAAAGGATGAGTGTCTACAGGCTGGTGTCTGTTTCCCATCAATCATTCTTTTCTTCTGGCACCAGCACCCTTTTAGAAACAATAAAAATTAGAGTTATTGTCCAAGAATCGATGCATTACAAAATATACGATATGTTGACATTTTGGAGGTTTGATACAATATAAAGCAAATTGGTATAATATGGATAACCTTTACTGTGGGTGCTGTGCTAGAATGAACAAACTACCAAAATCATTCAGAGTAAAAAGTATTTTGACATGAAAGGTTTAACTCTTCTCTAACAAAGACAAATTTATAATGTTCCAGGTGATTTAGAGGTTCCTGCTTCCAAAACTGTATTTTTACCCTAGCAAAACGGGAGAGCAAACTACTGAACTCAACCACTGCCCAGATGGTGCAGGCAGGCAGGGGAGCAGGCAGCCCAGCACCGTGGGGCAGCAGCAGGAAGGTTCTTTTTTTAAAGTGACACAGAGTTGTGTATCAGGACCACCAGGTGCTGGTAGTTTCTTGGCCAAAGGACCTCAATGAGCTCCCAAAGCCTTACGCATTTCTTAGATTTTTTTTTTTTAAGAATAATGAAGATATGGCAAGCACAATTCAATTTCCTTGAAATTCCTCATTTGCATTGGAAGAGCTGTGCTCCTTTTTTTTTCTTTGCACTGTGATTTACTGACTACACTGATGACAAACTACTGATAAGGATAATGGCTTATTTGTAGTTTATTATAAGGATGTTTTCCCCCTCTTACTTTCTTAGGTTTGAGTGTGGCTGTACCTGAGTACTCAGCAATTATTTCACAGCAGATATATGCCTTTTCCTCTCTTCAGAAAGGAAACAGAAATTCCCTTAGTTTGTAACACCTCAGTCACACTATTACAGGTATAAAATGCTATATACAACTACCTAACTATATACTAATAATATACTATATACTATAGTTATATACTAACTATATAATGCTATCACAACATATTAAAATATGTATTTCTTAAAAAACACAGGTAAAAATACAAATTATGTACAAGGGAAACGGCAAAGACAGAATAAGGGCCCTAACACGGACAAGGAAAATCAAGGCTAGGAACTCCAGCTTGTGCCTGGTGTCAGCCCATGCCACACGGCAGGATGAGGATTTCAGCCAACTGCCACAGCACCTCTACAATTCCTTTGTCTGGATGCTAAAATCTAAGCAAACCCATCAGACAGATGTTAAGCAACAACCGTAAGTCGCCGCTTTCTGCAGCCTGCTTTGCTTCACAGTTTTAAATTATGCCCAATGTCATGAACCCTCCTATACCCCAAAACCACGGGAAGCAGTTTGTGACCTGGTAAGCTCCTTAGCATGTCACATTGGTAGTGTGCATTTTCAAAACTTATCTTCAAAGCTATTTGCAAGCAGCCTCCCTATACTTAAATAATGCTTCATCCTAAACTGAGCTAAACTACAGACACCATGAAATGCCAACAGATGGTTGAATTGTGTTTCCATAGCAAAGTAATTTACAATAATTGCCGTATGGACGTAAATGCAATTTTCCATTATATTCATTTTATCAAGTGTTACCATACAACTCTCATGTATTTTATCAGAATACGCGGCAAATATCTGAATTTTCATGCAATAATCATTCTCAATTAGTTCAAACATATTTAAGCTTCAAATCTGAATTTGACACAAAAGCAGAAATATCTAAGACCAAATTAAAATTAAATCTTTTCAAGGAGCACACTATGTAGTACCGTTGTTTTTGTAGGAACCTTAGACTGTAGTTTTTTGTTTTCAATGGGAGCGTTTACTTATTATTTTGAACTTCAGTAATTCAGAGTACACTTTCCATGTCATTTTAAAGACATCTCATACTCTTCCCTCTGGTCCTTTCCAATGTATTTTACTATTTTTAAGGGGAAAAAAACCATCCCCAAGACTCCCTAGCTTAGAACAGTCATTATAAAAAAGGGAAACAATTACTCTGCTAGAAAAGGAGCCAAATTATTTTAAATTTATGGCAAATAAAATACTCTTTATTGGAGAAGGCTTGATCATAGCTGGAATAATATTTTTTTGTGTATGTATAGAAAAAAGAAGTTACTGCATTTAATTATCCTTAGACAACAAGCTTACATATTCAGGCAAAAAATCTTCCTTGCTAGCTCTTCAGTTACCAATAACCTTTTATAAATACTGAGACCCAGATCCACTAATAAACAGGACTGGATAGGACTAAATGTTAAGCAAGCCACTACCTTAACACACTGTGCTAAACTACTTCCCATATAACGAATTCTCATTAAAGTAAGCCAGTCATAATGATGGTCGTTACACAGAATTATAGACTATAACATCGATTGAATTTAGTGTACTGACAAGTAAAAAAGTGCAGGGGAGTGCAAGACATCCGAGCATTAAGCAGCTGTAGCAGTGTACGACAGACATTCCTGACAAGAAGCAGCCAATTATAGCTTAAATTTCTGGCATATAACCAGTTCTGATTAATAGTTTTCCATTACATTACAGACATATTATTAATGTATTAAAAATGTCAAGCTTTGGCAAGAACTAGTACGGCATGGCTCAGTTAGTCTGCAATATCTTCTTCTAATGAGCTTCCATTGATACAAAGAAAGATATTGACCAAAGCACATTAAAGATCATGTGCTGAGCGCTGCCGGGTTTTTTCTGATGGAGCTATACAATTTGTCTTGCTTATATTTATTCCTGCAGAGTCACTCACAATATGCACTCTACATTTCAGTGCTCTATTGCTAAGGAATATCTATTTGAATTATTTTGAAAAAAAAAAGGTTTAGAATAACGTTTCTGAAGTTTACAGCTGTACCCTAAGCCTCTAGCTGTGGGCAATACAAAGCAATGTGGGGTTTTTTTGTCCCCAGTAATGCCTGTGCATTTGACTTTCCAAAAAGGTAATCAAACAAATCAGGAATAACTAATGCCCTGATCCCCTCCACCCTGCAGTGCTTTGCTAGTTGCACACCCTGGGTGTTGGGGGACCATGGAGGTGACAAAGAGGGATCAGCTTCCCTGCTGACTGAGAGCGAGGGAACGGCAAACTGCTGGAAGGACTTTAGCTAATGTATGCAAAGCCTCCAGTGCACAAGGCTCCTGGAGATCTCCTTTGTGGAGCAACAGCGGTATGAACTGCAGGACGTTTTGGGCCTTGAACATTGCCACAGCCTCTGCAATATGGAAAACATTGGGAGACAACGGTGCAGAAGGCCACATCTGCTGCTTCTACGTTTCCCTCTGAACACTGCTCCATCTGGGAAGTGCTGGATGTTCTGGCCACAGTGAATATGTTACAGCCGTTTGAGAAAGAACAGCATGCAGCTGACCCCCAGACTAAAATCAGCTGTGAGGGAGCTCTGAGCACACCCATCTGCTGTGAGGGAGCTCTGAGCACACCCATCCCTTTCCAGGTGGGGAAGTCATACCTCGCGTAGCATGCTAATTCTGCTGATGGAGCATATACCCCCTTCGCAGAACAAATAAAATGTATCTTGGCAGAATCAGTGCCAGCGAAGAACTTCAGATCTCATCAGGTGTTGGTAGCAAACACTCCTCCTCTGCCTCCTTCCATCACTGTGATAATCCACCCCTTTCCCCAGATAACTCCCTCCACACAAACCACATCGGCTGGATGCCCTGCACAAGCTCCCTGCTGGGAAGTCACTGTGCAATCCACAGGGGTGGGCTCCGGGCCTTCCTCTTTGGCAAATGCAGGTACGTGAAGGAGGTGATAAAATAACGAGCCATCACCTCTCACACTGCCCATGCATTGGATCAAGTGCACTCTGCCACCACGCACGAGCAGGAACGAGAGCCAAACCCAGTGATTACAGTGCATGGCGGCCCGAGGAGAACTGGTTAAAATAAGGAAGGCAGGCAAGGAGTGCTGGCTGTCACCTCCCAACACCGGCAGCTGCAGAACAGATTTATCCAAAAGGAAACATGTTTCAAGTTTGTTATCTCTAACAGTTTCAGCAGATGAATGTATCCAACAAGGCCAAGTAAAAAGCTCCTTTGTGTCCACTCCAGGTATTAATTATTTAAAGTAAGTTTAGAACATAGGAAATAATGTGTATTACAAAACAGAACTAACTCTCATGCAACTTACATTTAATAAACCTCAAGTGTTTTTTACCATGCTACACCTAGGCAACTTGAGAACCTGGTACATATTCAAACTGGCCCCTTTCATAAATGCAAAATCACTCATCTATGCAAAGAAGGAGGGCACCTGTATTTAACAATATACATTATTTCTGTCAATACTTGTATGAAAGCAGCATACTCAAACAATTGCTTTGATGTCTTTAGACTCAAATGCTGCTCCAAACAAAGTTTATGTTCCATTATCCAGCTTATTTAACTATTTAGCAGAGAAAAGTTTTTTTGCCTCAGGAGAAATTTAAAATGTCAATACCTATTGGCTGAAGAAAAGAAAATACAGTGTTCTGCTACCAAAAAACTGGGATTACGCACTATATTTGAAATACTTTTGGTTTTCCCACATTATTTTTTCCTGAGTGACACATCATACTACCACTGCTATTACTTGCCAGGTATCATCAGCTGTCAGCATATGGAGTAAAATGCACTTCAGCTATTTAAGTTTTAGAGCCTTAGTTACGTAGCTGCTTTTTTTCCTCCAGAATCTTTATGATGGGGGCTTACTGTCTTCAATATCTCTGTACCTAGCATCAATCTGTTCTGCAAGTATTTCCTCTGGGAATTTAAGTTAGCATTTGGAACAGTTAATTTCTTTTTTAATTATTATTCTTTTTCACCCTCAATAAGGTAATACATGCTCCTCACACAGTGTATCCAGGGTACAAGGGCTACCAAGCTTTCAAGTTAGGGTGTGAGCTGGTGACTTTCTAACTGAAAGTTCTTAGCCTCAAAAATGAATGCCTACTGGTCACTGAATTTGTTCTGTGCTATTGCTATATTTTACATACGTAGCTAGAAAGTTGGTGCCGCTTCTTATCAGTGTCAGAGGGCTGAGGGTCGATGGCAAAGTTCAGAACTCCGTCCCACTATCGCCACTAACTGCTGGAAACTCTCTGGTGATTGTTCTTTCAAGGTCCAAAAATATGCCAGAAATCAAAGTTTATTTTTTTCCACATGAAAAAACCAAACCAAACCAACCCCCCCCCACAACAACAGCAAAAAAAACAAGCCAGGGGAAGCTCTGCTGTGGTTTTATTCCCTTTGACGGGCTTCCCAGGCCACAGCTGCTCATCCTCAACCGCATTGTCCCTAGGCAAGACAGTGATTTATTCCCTCTTTAAAAGCATCTCCACGGCTTGTTCCACTCACTGTCTCCGATAACATCTCTGCAGAAGTGAGGCTGGCTCCTACCACATCAGATGCAGAATATTGAAAAGTTGATTGCAGAACAATAAAAGTATATTCAGCAGAGGCCAAAAACGCAAATGCACCAACTTTGAGAGTATAAAAGCATCTGTTTTATCGGGTTCAGCCGATCTGCGCTGCTCACCGCCATGCGGGGTTTCTTTTGGCGGTTCTGCGTGCATGTGAATGTTTAGGAAAGCCGCCTGCAGTTTCCGATGCAAGGGAGCAACTGTTTCCAGGCTGGGTACCAGTGACCTGCCCGCCGCTCCTCGCCGGCGGGGCGATGCCCTGCGCCGCCGCCCCCGCCTTCTGCGCACCGGGACCGCCGCTCTCCCCCGGCCCCCGCGCGGGTGAATCCGCGCTGCGGGGCGGGCGCCGCGCGAGGGACGCGCCCCTCCCTCAGGGCTCGCGCTCCCTCGGGGCTCTCCCACCGCCCGCGACCCTTCAAAGCCCGGCCCGGTCCGAGCTCCGGCTCCGGCGGAGGAGGCACCGCGCAGGTACCGCCCCGACCGGCCCCAGCCCCGGCCCCCGCCGCGCTCCGCTCCGCGCGGGCGGCAGGGGGCGCGCGGCCCGCGCCGATCCGCCCTCGGTCGGCGGCCGGAGCCCGGCGGGGGGACCCCGCACACACCCCCGGCACACGCACCGGCCCCTCCGCGCCGCGCTGCCCCCCCGCCCCATCGCGCCCCGGGCGGCGGGCGGGCGGTACTCACCCTGCGGGCTCGGGCTGCCCGAGCCTCACCGCGGGGCGGCGCGGAGCCGCCGCGGCGCCGGGACGCGCTGGGGCTCCCTCGGCGGCGGCATGAGGAGCCGCGGAGCGGGCGGGGCGGGGGTGCTCCTCCCCGCAAAGTTGCCGGCGGGTCGCGGCGGGGCTCGGCGGGGCCGCCGCTGGCCCCCGGCACTTGTCGGCGTCGAAGTTTGGCGGGGCGCGGGCGGCGCGCGGCGGGCGGGCGGCCGCACTCCTCCGGCGCTCGGCGGGGCGGCGGGCGGGCGATGCCCGCGGGGGCTCCCCGCCCGCCACCGCCGCTCAGGGCGGGGGCGGCCCCAGTCGGGGCGCCGGTGGCCGCGGCATGAGGCGCGGGGCTAGCGGAGCGCACCCCTGGCCGGGGCTGCGGCGCGGAGGTCTCGGGCGGCGCGGCCAAACTTCGGGGGGCGGCGGCAGCGCCTCCTCACTTCGGAGCGACCTCCCCGCGACTGCCGGCGAGCGGGGCGGCGGCAGCTACCCCACCTCCGGGCCCGCGCTACGCGCGGCCCTAGCGCCGCCGCCGCGCCCGCCCCCCCGCCGCCGCGCTCCCCGCCCCACCGCCCCCGCGGGCGGACCGCCGGCGCCGCCTGCCCCGCCGGGGGGGCACCGGGACGGGACCCACCGCCCCGGCCCGAGCCGGAGCCGCCCAGGAGCCGGTGGGGCTGCGGCCGCTCCCTTCGCCTTAATTTTCCCGTTTTATTTCGGCTTCAGCCGGGTAGCGCACGGGCGGAGATGCTGTCACTGCTGCTGCCGTCCGAGCCCGGAGCCCGGCGCGCTGACCCCAGCGCACCGGCGCTTGACCGCGGGGACAGGGCAGCGTCCCCTCCGCCTCGCCGGAGGGTCCCTCCGCAGTGCTGGGCGGGCCGGGGAAGCGCCGGTTCGTCCTGCGCCCGCAGCACCTAAGTGCCACCGAAACAGGGAGGGAGAGCGACTTGGGCTGTGCTGGAGTTGCCGTGACCGCCCGCCCCGTACCAGCCCTTCCGCGCTCCTGAAAGACGGGAAAACTCCGGCCCCGCGTTCTGCTGTGCTGCCCGGTTCCCTCCTGCACGTCCTCTACTTCTATCGCTTAAACGAGAGACACACACTTCTCCCTTTCATATTTCTCCAAGCTACAAAACAGTATCTAAAACTAATAATGACTAGTGAGTCCCGTGTAGGAATTGTGCTTACTCCTGGCAACTATTTGGTTAGGGAATTTGACCGACTGCAGGTGCCCAGGAGCGCTGGGCAGTGGGATACTGGCTGCATTGTGAACGCTCAGGAGCCAAGTTTATCGTTTGTTTGCGTGTTTTGCATGTTAAGAGGTGTTAAATATGTTTATGTAGGCAACAGTGCCATTGTATTTTGTTGACAAAATTTTACGTTTACAATGCCAGTAGATAACTAGCTGAAACGAGGCAGGGGATTTCTGGTAGAGTAAGAGATTTGTTCTTCATCTGAGCCGTGGAATTTGGTAGGTTGTGTAAATAACTGGCAGAAGCCATTAGAAAGGACGTTTTAATTCTTTCTCCTATGCCAGCTAAAGCGGCAAAATAAAAGAAGATACCTCCTAGTTCCTCCCAGCATTTGTTTCTCTGTGTGGGCAGTGGTGTTTTGCCCTTTTCGTTCATTCTCTGGAATCTTTGTGGCTGTCTTAGTGCAGGTACCACATACATGGAAAAGTTTTTTTGTGTGGGAAAGCCAGGAATGATCAAAGAGGTGGGAAAATTCAGCTTCAGGGATTTTCAGCCCCCCTAGTAGTTCTTGCTTTGCTTGCAGCCTTCTGGTCCCTGAAGTGGTTCAAAAGGATAGAAGGTGGAAATCAGTAATTTTTTCATTCCACTTGAACTGGAATGTGTCAGGCATTGCGAGTCCATGGGGCAGAGAAAGAAGAGGGGCAGAGTTTCACTGCAGTTGGAAGAAAAGGGTTGTTTTCCTAATTACAGGACAGATGGAGGGCTGTACAGCAGAGTGCAAGAGACCATACGCACTGAGCCAAGTCCCTGCAGTGGCACGTGTGGATGGACCAGCTCCACTGCCCGTGACAGCTGTGGGGTTTCTCTGCCTTGGAGGTGCTCCATGGGTGGTGGCTTTGTGTGGCTGTGGGCCAGACTGCAAGGTGAATAGTGTGGGAGCACTCAAGGAGTGCTCTCTTGCTTTAGACTTGAACTGGGAGAGGATACCTGCTTTCCACGTGTGGAGAGCGTAGGTCTTCATGTCCCAATAATGCCAGTGACAGTGGTGTACGTGGTGGAGGGCAGAGCTGAGTGTGCCATTCACACCTACCCTGTACCTTGTGCTGTTCTGGGCATATGCCCTAAACCTCGCCTACAGAGCTGTGTTGGAAGTTTTCTCTCCTCCACACAGACTCTTTGGCCTCTCTGCTGAGACCATTACCTGGCTGGTGGGACTGGCTGGCCGCAAAGATTAAAGGCAGGACCGCGTCATCTGATATGTCAAACATCATTAAGTTCTTCATGCTAATGAGCCTCTTCTGTATCAAAGCTAGAGCAGCTGGTTTGAGTGCAGTGTCACCAAGACTGAGATTAGATGTGCCTTGCTGGTAAAAATGATGGCCAAAAATCAGATCCACTCTGAGAATGTGGCCAAATTCACAGCCAAATTTTAAACTCATCAGAAAAAAGGGATCTGATTTAAATTCTTTGTCAAAGGCTGTTGAAAGGATGGAAAAGCAGATGGAATTCAGCAGCCAGAGAAGACTGGTCTGTGTTGGTTTTGTTCTTTTTAGAGTCATAAGATGGAGTTAAATGGGGAAAGGACGATGCTTTTATAACCAAACTGAAAATACTGCACCAATGCCTGTATTGAATTTCTGACAGCTCCTTTAGTAGTGAGTAATGATTGTTCACATGTAAATGGACTGGGTAACTTGCTGTCACAGCACCTTGAGGCTGGACTTTAGCAGGATTCCTAAAGCAGATTTGATATGTAGACAGAAGATAAGATTAACTAAAGTTTGAAAGGAATATTTGAAAACATACAGACCACTGCAGGTCCCACTGCTGCCTTACAGGATTGGAAATTGACTAACGGGAAGCTTTAGACATTTGCTAAATACCAAAGGATGGAAAGTCACAACATGGGGAAAGTGTTATCTTGAAAGTGCTTCCAGCAGTATTTCTTATGTCTTCTCAGTAATAGCTGGCATTGGCCCCTAACAGAATCAGGGAAAAGGATTAATTTTTGATTACTGGCCTGAACATGGGAGCACCTATGCCTATTAGGACACTCTTTGCTACAAGGCATAATTTATACTGGAAGCAGCATAAATTGCTGGTACTGAAGTGATATCGCTGATTGCAAACTTTTCTGTGAAACACCATCTGAACTGCAAGTTTTTAACCAAGTCCTAAATCTAAACAAGCTTTGCATGATTTCAAGCTGTGGTTTGGCTATTTAGTGCATCCCCTCATGTGCTATTATGAATCTTTTATTACCTGCTCTAGTCCGAGTTGACCTCTAATGATACAGCAGAATTATTTTATTAATGCATTTCCCCACAGCAGAGGACTGCTGCTCTGGGCAGTAGCAGAGTACCTGGCTTTGTCTGAAGTAGTAAGTGTCCCTGGAAATGTATCCAAAGGCAATGGGAGCTTTCCTGCCTGAAGTCCAGTGTTTCAGCATAGTGGTATCTGGGGCCCAAAGTGAAATGTGCAGATGTGATGTGATGCAGCAGCTGAGGCCTGCTCTCTAAACAGAGAGGCTGATCGTGGTGGGGCCGCTGCCCTGGCATGGCAGAGGAGAGGAAGCAGTGAATGCAGGTGGTGGGGGCTCAGTGCCATTAGGGAAGGTCTTGCTGTGCAGAGAGTGGATTGGTGCTCCTGTGGAGCACTGCCTGCTCCATGTGCTGCTCTGCTCCTCCATTACACTGCATATGTCTTTCTGACCTCTTTTGCTGCCAACTGAAGGAGGTCTTGTGAAGCAGCAGGCAAAAGGTGTGGGAGACAAGAACAAGAGTAGTGCTAATTTGCCCCTGCTTCCCCCGCTGAGCTGAGTCAGGGGTAGAAATGCCAAGAAACAGCATATTCTCCCAGGGGCAGAGCTTGTCTGTCCACTTTATTGCTGCGTTGCCCATGGTAGTTTAACCTTCTGTAAAGTCAATTGGTTGGCTAGAATTTGAATTTTGGTCTGGGCTTCCACCTTTAGTGCCTGCAGCGTGTCATTTACAAGAGCATGACTGGAAAACTGTATTGAGATAAATGACAAAACCAAAAGGTTTCTGCATTAGAGTTGGAGTTGTTCAACCTGGAAAAGAGAAGACTCTGGAGATACCTTATAGCCCCTCCCAGTACCTAAAGGAGGCTAGTAAGAGAGCTGGAGAGGGACTTTTTGCAAGGGCATTTAGTGATAGGACAAGGGGGAATGACTTTAAACTGAAAAGGTATAGGTTTAGATTAGATATTAGGAAGAAATCCTTTACTCTGTGAGGATGATGAGGCACCGGAACAGGTTGCCCAGAGAAGCTGGTGATGCCCCATTCCTGAAAGTGTTCAAGGCAGGGTTGGATGGGGCTTTAAGCAACCTGTTTTAGTGGAATGTGTCCCTGCCCTCGGCCGGGGGATTGGAATTAGATGATCTTTAAGGTCCCTTCCAACCCAGGCTGTTCTATGATTTGTGCAAGCAGGGAGACAAATCCTGACTCTGTTTGGTGAAGCACTGAAAACACAGATATCCCTAAGCAGTGTTTTGACACTGCTTGAGCTTCAACACAGCTCAAGGGCACAGGACAAGGAGGCTACTGAAAAAAATGTCACCCCTCACTCTGAAACCTCCATCACAGTACAGTTTGCAAGAGGTTTTCTCTGAGCAGGATGGATGACAGATGACAGAAGAAGCATGCTGGCAGCTACAGGTGCCTTGTCCAGACCAGGGTTTCTATCACAATGCTCTGCACAGAGTGGACCCAGCTAGCAGCACTGGGAAGTTTTAATGGAAAAGGCTGGTGGAGGCACGCCTCTGAGTAAGGTAATCTGGGCAGCCAGCTGGGAGTATGATGTTACACTGATGCACACTACATAAAGAAATATGCCAGTCTGACTCCTGCCTCCATTTCCATATAGCTTGATAATGACTTTTTCTCCTTAGAGGGTAAGGAGATCTTTCCCAATCATATTTCAGGGCTGAGAGCTTCTTTGACCAGAACATCGTGGTCTGAAATCTTGAAATAGGGTATGTATGAAATCTGGGAGGAAGACTACCTCATCAGCAGGGTTATTAATGTGGCTGGGACTATTTTGTGCTAGCAGAGAGTGGGACCCCATTACTCCTTCCTCAGGTCTAGGATAGAAAATGAACCATTTCAGGTCTCCTGGGAGCAGTGTTTTTGTAATTCCCATGCAGTTCCCCAGGGAATGCAGCAAAGGAGTTCCACAGAGTGTACCCTCAGTGAGAAAACAAAGTCAGTTCTTTTTACACAAAATCCTGTTCTTAAGTATTGGACTTGTTGATTCAGAGATGCACGTAAATTATAGCCTGGATTTCCACTTGCAGAATGAAAAATGTTTTGTTCTAATAATAAATACTGAATCTCTGCTGTTCCCATTTACATAACACACATGACACAATGTGTAAATCCTCAACAATATTTTTTCAGAATTTAGCAGCTTGTTTTTCTGCAAACACAAACATTTATTTTTGGTGTTAATAATTAATAATATGCCACATGCCCATAATAAATGCAAAATCTAATCTTGTATAGACATAAATGTGTCTGCCAAAGTGGTCTTTCTGTGCTGTAAATGACTTTCACAAAGTGGTAGCATATATTCTATTTTCAGTCACTGGTGTTTTGTTTTGTGAACAGATATGTCATTAAATTAAATGTTTTCTTTTGCAAATAACAAATACTTCACACATCTATTTTTTAGGAAAAAAATAGTTGATAATTATTAAAAAAAGAGAAGTGTCTAATATAAAAGTCTTTGCTGCTGTATCCTAAGTAAAATATAGACAGAAATGTGGAAAATGCCAGCAATGCAGGGAAGGAAACATCAGTTATGAGAGCATCAGTCCTCAGCTCTGCAGTGAAAAGAAGGAAATGACCTACTTGGGGTCAAAGTCACTCCAGCAGTTGGACAGAGAATGACTCTACACGGTGCAGAACAATATACTAGAGCGGTGCAGGGTAGCAGATATAGGTACATCCTTCTCTCACCTATTGATTCCTCCCTTCAGAGCCCAGTTTTTTCAGATTTCATCATTTCCTAGAAACCAGAAGCTGAGAAGCCTCCTGACAAAGCCTTAGGGTTGTATTGCTGTTAATGGCTGTCCCGCCTGGGGCCGGCGGTGCGGCACGGTGTGACTGCTCTTCCTTACGGTGTGGGCACAGCCGGCAGCAGCTGCTGGGCTGAAAGCTGTAGCTGTGCTCATGACCCCTGCTTAACAAATTGGATCAGATTTTAACACTGATTTCTGGTACTTGGTGGAATGTAGTTTGTGACTTCATCTTCAGTGAAGTCACATATAACTGTGGTTTGCTAAACTGCACAGGAAATTGCCATCTTTCCAGAGTAGGCTGAGCTAACTTTTTGGGAAAGGTAGTGATATGCTAACACCAAAGGTTTAACAAAGCATGAAATGTTCTGTTAGTCGGTTTTGTACGTACTTATTTATATATTTGTTCTGTTTTTATTTATACTATTCCAACCAACTGTTAACTCTTGTCTTTGTTGGCACTTTAACTAGTCAGTTCATTAGTTGTGGTTAGTAGCGGTGATGACATGAGGGTCCTCAGAAATTGGCCAAACCTTCCAGAAAAAGTAAACCTTAATATTCCACCATGAAATAAGAGAGGAGATGGAAGAGATTTATCTGGAGCATTTTCATGCTATCATTATGCATTCTGTAGGAGACAAAGATGATAAAAGTCCAGGTGCTATTCATGAGCCAATACTTATTAATCAAATGCAAGTAGGGTGCTCTAATAAGGATGGGTTCAAAGTAACTGGGCTGGGATGACTCAGCCATCTTTATGGTGACAAACGCCCTGAATGGAATTGTCCAAGGTACTTTGGAGGAAAGTTTTCAAAAATTTCCTATATTCTGAATTTCTGTCTGCTCAGTTCATCTTCTGCTTGGGCACTCTTTCTGCTGGAAACACACAGGCACACAGAGCTTCACTGAGGCTTATGTTGCTCTAAAAGAACTGAGTTCTGGGTGAGCCTACTTACCTGCATGGGTGACCATAGGGTACAGCTGTCAATACAATTGATCCACAGTGTGCACAGCAAGGTTTTTTTTGTACTTCCAAAAAGGCTTTTAGGAATGAAATATTCTATAGAAATGGTCAGCACCAATGCAAGCTTCAGCCATTTTTCAAATATAATAGTAAACACAATATATTATAAATAGGAATAGATTGTTTGTCAAAAAATATTGAACCTGTTTTTGAAATGGAGGCTCTCTCTTTTGATTCTATATTTTGAAAATATTTCATATACTTGGGCTTTTTTTTAGCAGATAGATTTATCAGGACTTGGAGTCAGGGCCTACTGCTTGCCTTTGTGTACAGAAGCTAACACTGCTCTCATTTGAGTTATGCATCTAAGGTTGGACTTGCTGCATATAGTAATACAGTAATTAACAGTAATTCATCATCTGTCATCAGAGACCTTCTAGCTGTTGATACTATCCTAAATGTATTTCCTTTTAAAAACAGCTTTTTTAAAGACATGGAGGTCTCATAGTATGTATGTGATAACTAGCTGAAACAACCAGCTAAGCTAAATTCAGTTCCCAGATGGAACCTAATGTTTGGACACAATGACTATTACATTTGCTGTGTTAAAGAACCAGCTATATTCTGTTCCCTCAGCAGGGTAAAATGCATGAGTTGAGAATTACTGGTTATTTACCCAATCCCGCACGTGTTCCTACACAAATATGGACATTACTTAGTACCACTTTTAATTGGTCCAATATTTTAATATTGAATAGAAACACTCCAGGGATAATTTCCATTGTTCTGTTGTTGATGGATTCCTTTCATGAAGGAAAAACATAATTTAACATTGAGGAGGGAGTTACAGTAGTGCTCTGACATGGGATAAAAACACAAGAACAATGGGCAAGGATAGTAGTACTTGCAACTACCTTATCCCTCCCAATGAAAGGGACAAATAAGTATATAAAATCATTTACTACTTGAAAATTTGGATTATGAAGAGCAGTTCTGGGTGTTCATTTGATAGAAGTGTGGAAGTCCTGGAGGGAGAAGTAGGGAAAACTCAGTTTTCATGTGACCGAGCCACACTTTTGTCAGGTAGCCATTAGTTGTGATTTGTGGTATACCGTTCTGAACCAGTGAAGGGCAGCACTATCCAACTGTTTCAGGTAACTAGATAGATCACTAATTATGTTTTCAAATTTACAATGATGAAAACATTGTGCTTGACTGGATTTGCTATGAAAATGGTTGTGTTGCTGTATTACTACAAAACAGTAACTTCAAGAGCATTTTGTAATCATCATCAGAATTCTGCAGCTACAAATTAACAGCTTACTTGTAATGGGTTTTAGGAAAGGGCATTGCATTTATTGAAAAGCTGAATCTCTTGCTACAAGTATGGTCAGTTCAATTGCTTTATTAGGTTACAGCATAGGGTCTACACATCAAAACAGATTTTAGCAGATTGAATTGTGGTTTGTATCAAAAACACATAAACAATACATAAACAATTTGTATAAAAATACATAAACAACAATACAGATGTTTTTGTAGTTCAGAACAAAAAGAAGGTATGCTTTTCTACACAAATTGGTAGATGAGATTAGTTCTTTTATTTCTGAAGTTTCCTTCAGCTTTTTTTTTAATAGGAAATAATGATTTGTGTGTCTGATACTCATATTTACACTCAATATAACAGGATATTGGAAAGAACTTTCATTGACAATTTTTTTTTTCTTCACGTCTGAAATCTAGTTGTAAACTTAGACAAACTCAAAGTTTTATCTTATTTACTATGGCGTTTGGGAGGGAATAAAATTAAAATGTGGTCTACTATTTAGTCTAATTTAAATATTATAAACCTATATGCACATTTAAAAATTACTTTACAGCTTTTTGTTTTTTACCCTCAAAATAATACCTTGACTTTTCAGAGGAAGCTATGTTATGCTACAAGTTCATGCTAACAATAGTTCATCTATTTACTTGTAAAAACAAAGCTATACATTGTTCTGAATTTGAAGCATTCTTCATGGCTGTGGAAAAATTGGTGAATTGGTCCTGTTATGATTAACTGAATACCCTATAAGTGAAGATCTTCACTGTGATTTTGTAGTAGAGAAAGGTCTCTCCATGTATATTCAAATAGCAGTCAACAGTATTAATTTGCAGCCTTATTCCTTTTTACAGAGAAAATAATTATTTTAATACTAGGAGTATTTTACTGCTAAAAAGAACACGAGTTCTTGACTCAGCTCATAAATGCAAGTGTGTGCGAAATTGAGCCTTAATGTGTCCTTCCCATCCACGCTGGCCAGCCATTCTGCAGTGGGCTTGTGCAGACCCAGGGAGGTGCCAAGGCCTGAAGAGAAATGGAAAAATGTGTCTGAGGTTTCCAGGAGCAGTTCCAGGTGGAGTGCCTCCCACTGACCCTGTGGACAGTACACTGCTGATTAGCTTTTTAGAAGTGATAAAGATTAGCGTAAAGCCCAGCCATAGGGCAAGCCACTGCCGACACTAATCCAGAAGCCTCTATGTTAACCTCAAGAGTTTTGGGGTGTGACGTATGTACGAATAATCGTTGAGTATGCATCTGCTGTAAACAAAATGCAAGCTTGTGAAAAAGTTTTACATAGTTGCTAGAGTTAGCAGAACTCCTTTTGCTTTATCTGGAATTATTTTTGTTGTTTTATCCACTCTGAATATTTGAAGTGGTAAAGTGAATTCAGATGGTGACACTGTGTCCTTGCAATGTTTTGCATGATGTAAAGGCTTTAGATTTTTTTAAAAAATGTCTTTCTGGCATACTGCAGGCCTTTCTGCCAAAAAAAGTCCAACTGTTGTGTAACAGAGTAGGAATTTCCCCACAGTGCTTCAAAGATAGAAAAGTAGGCACTTGGTCTGAGCAAGTTACCTGGGCTCGCTAGTCTGAGGGGATTAGATAGACAAGGATTCATTGTGTGTACGAGATCTGAGTTAGTGAGAATCCAGCTGGGAGCCTTATGGCTTAGAGGTTGGCTCCAGGTGAGTGATCTCTTGGGCACTGTCTCTGCTAAACCACATTTGGGAGAGGTCCTGGCTTTATTTCCTTATCCTCTTTTTTACACAAACATACAACTCCTTCAGCCTCGCAGTATTGGAGAGAGGATGTCAGGGCCAAGATGATGCTACTTGTTTTCTTTCTCTAGCAGACTTGTGTACCAACTAAACATAAATATCAGGAAATTCACATTCCTATAGCCAACACCATTTATTTATATTTTAAAGTTCACCTACATTGCACAACATGTATTACTATATTTATTGTGCAAGACTGTGTAATTAATTAATGAAAAATTCCCCTTCTCTTTTTAAGGAATTAAAATAATATTTTATGGGATATGTCTGGGGCACCGGTTACAAATTAAAATGGCGACATTTGCTGCAATAATGGTTTTTATGTTGAAGAACCAGACCAATAGATCAGATTATAGAAAGACAAATGAATGAACAAATGAATTAAATGATTAAAAGCTGAAGATGGCACTGAAGTTTATACGTTTACTCTGGTATGTAAAACATCTATTGATCTGAAGTTTGATCAGTAATATTTACAAATTTATTCTCATATACATTGTTATGATTGTATTCTCTGGCATTAAGAGTGTACTAGATTACCTGAGTGGGGCTCTGGCACTTCACCTTGAACAATGATTACTCAGGCTGCTGCAGCTTCTCAGACATCTTGGGGAGCTCTACTTTCCATGCATTGGTAGGGCTTCCACCTGAGGGGAAAAAAAAAGAGCAGGAGGGAAAATGCTCCTCCCAGGTGAAATTATACCATATGGATGCATCAGTTCTCTAGTGGTGGTGTGTGCTGTGTCTGAAAGCACAGCTAAGAGGCTGAGGAGAGCTAGTGGGGCTGCCCCTGGGCCCAAGGCATCTGTGGCTGGAGAGGGAGGGAGAATAGTCTGGGGCTCTCAGCAGTGCCTCCTCCTTCGGGGCAGGGTTGTCTTTCTGAGCAGGAACAGTGGGGCGGGGAAGGCCACAGGGCAGCGACTGCATGAGTTTGGCAATTGGCACGAATAAGAGAGAGAAGGCAGAAGGAGATCAGACCCATCTATAAGGTGGACCCCTGTCAGGCTTGTGAGATCAGACTGCAGGGCAGTGTGTCTCTGGAGATTTCTTTTGTTTGTTTTCAGAGGTCTGTTTCTTCTGGGCTTTTAAGGGTAAGGTTCCTGAGGGTAAGCATTTCTTTTCCTAATCCCTTGTTCCTCATTTCCTTTATATATGTTCTGAAAAGGCATTCTATTAAACATCAGACATGCACTCCCCTGCATTTGGACATTTTGAGGGGTCCAAGGACTGATTTCAGGACCTAAGAGGATGGGAACTCACTGTATTATGCTCCAAAAAGGCATGTACAGAGAGAAAAAGATGTGAACCTGGAGGTTTCTCTTATAACATAGATCTTAAAAAGAACTGTGAACAATAGGCAAGTAATTCCAGAAAAGCCAAACTGGATCAAGCTGATCCAGGTATTTGTTAAGAATGAAAAGCTCATGGGCAATGGATATGGTCTGCTGATAAAAGAGAAAGTACAAGGGATCTCTGAAATCAAATATTTTAACAGAATTAATTTTTTAAGACTTTTATGGACAAACACATAAAAGGGATTAGAAAGAAAAGTTTCTGAAATCAGAAGTTAAATGCCAAGAGGATGCATCTAGCATCCATATTGTAGTTGATGCTAAAGCTATAGCTGCTTTCGGTGGGTGCAGGGTTCAGATTTGGCTCTTTCAGAGATGCCTGTCATGTGTCCTTTGGACCAGCTACCCTCTTTGGCTCTTTGATTTCAGCAGTTTTGTTTGTCGATCTGGGGTTGGGTTCTCAGAGACTGAGAGCTAGGAGAGCATGTTCTGACATTAGCATCTGCCCCACTGAGGAATCTGGCCACCAGTTTCCAGTCCTGCCCAGCATTTCATGCAGATCAGAATCAACATCAGCTAAAGCTGTATCGGGAAGTAGTGGCCATGTATATCTTTCTGACTTTCCAGTTTGCAGTGCCCCTCTGTATTTTTTCCTAAACAGAAAAATGGTAATTAAAATTATATGGGGAACATACAATCGGAGGTTGAAGCAGTAGAGCACAAAGAACGTAGTCATGTCACTTATGCAAGACTATAAACAAAAATATTTGTTCTCATTTTTCATATTTCTCACCTGATGGCTGAAATCACAGATAATATCCAGAATGAGAAACATTGTGCACTTGACTAGTACATATTGCAACTTTTTAAAAAATATAATTTTATACAGTCGTATTATTTTTTATTTGTAGATCTTTATTGGCATTGATCTGAATGATATTTTTACAGGAAATATAAATGTGCTGCTCTGATTGGAGTCTCTAGTGATCCTACTGGACCATTCCATAATGGGCACCACCAGCAGGCAAATCGGGTCACAGGAACCAGCAGGAAGGGTGTGATAAATACTCTTAGGAGAGTCAAGGCAGTACAGCTTATAACTGCAGATGTTAAAGCCTGTAAGTAACTTTACTTAGGGAAATAATTTCATATTAATTCCTAAGGGTTCTTTTGTTTTTCTAATTGCATTCTCATGTAAATAAATATGTAGGTTATCTTACCAAACAGATAACACGAAGTCTTTTACAATCTGAAATTTAAATATTTAGAGCTTTGTCATGTCATAAGTTGTTGCCTGAGCACTCATTTACTTCCAAGAAACTTGGTCCAGCTACCTAAAACAGCTGCTTACTCCATTCAGGTTCTTATTAAAAAACTCTATTTAAAATAGGAATCTGAACTAGTTTTTGTTATGTTTTTTTTTTTTTTTTAATTTTGTTTTAAGGCCCTGTTTTGCTCAGCCCAGCAGCCTGAGAGTCAAAAGATATGCACTTCTTAACATAAATAACATGAAATTTATTTGAAAAGAAAACAATTAGAAACATTGTTTTCTAATCCATTTCACAGTTTATTGATGCTGACTAGTGAAAAAAAATACATCCAGAGTAATTTTGTCACTGGACCATCATAGAAAGTGTGATTAGTGTCATAATGAATAATAAACAATGTGCAGCTGGAACTGCAGGGAGGAAGTGTGTGCATGACTGCAGTAGAGGTCTCATGGGCTAACTGTGGGTGTCAAGGTCCTCTTCCCTCCCTCAAATGAAGAAATGAGCATCTAGCAACACGAACAATTGCTGTTCTGTTGTCTTTCATACCCAGGCTGCTAAAAGAGCATGGGAAATTAATTGAGATATGTGTCAAAAATGACACTAATATGGAAAGTCTATTTCCTTGCCATGGGGCTCTCTAGGATGACTTGTGTGTGGTTGTCTCACTGCAGCTGTGGTCTTATTATCACCATCAGATGCATCTGCTTGCTCATTTCTGTATCCTTTTATTCACCACAGATCAAAAACAGAAGGTCCATTTCAGCTGTGTGCATGTTCTCCAGTCAATGCAGTAACTTCACCAGTTTTCTCCTGCAGATAGGCTTCTTCGCTCCCATCTGCTGTGTAGATCTTTAAAGTGTTGTGGGAATTGCTTAAGCAACCTCGGTGTATCAGATGAGAGATACATTCACCGTCGAACAGATAGAGAACTTCTCTTCGCTTTTAACAGTTTTGAATCATTTAGTTAATGGCTGGTTAGTGGTTCATGTAGCTTTATGGCTTCTTGGCAGCTTCCTGAGAAGGTGGGAATCCTTGGATGGTGTTATTGCACCATGGTTACATAGTATATGTGATGTCATCCTCTACCACAACAGTTGTTAGCAACCGTATGGAATTAATCCAGCAGCCTGGGGATTTCTGGAGAAGCTATTCTAGTTTTGTCCTGGTGGATACTGAAAATATTAAGGGATAAATAGGATGAAGTTTGTGTTAATGTCATCTTTGCTCCACCCTGCATGGTATGTTAACATACATCAATCATCTGTCTATATCTGCATTTCTCAATCCTATTGCAAATTACTGGAACCAGCCACTCTCCGTATGTATTTTAGAAATTAGTCTCTGATTATTAAATCATGACTGCATGTTAACACACATTATTTTTATAAATCCACTGCAGACTCCCATGCATTATAAATAAATTGTATTAACTCCAGTTCATATGAAATATTTATAAATATTATGGAAAGGGCTCACTTTCTGTGCATAGTTATTAGACATTTTAGATTATAAAAGATTGCAAATGGTCAATTATGTAAAATTATGAGAATACAAACTTAAAACTAGGCTCATAATCCTACAATGAGACACAGAAAACCAAGATTCCAACTGGGTTCAAGAAGAGTGGCATGCTTTATGTTTCTTAATTATCTTTATTTCCCAGTAGTATTGCTATTGCCAGAGCTCAATTTACTATGTGCCAATGAAAGAGTAATAAGTTGCAGAAACACTTCTATATCAGATGAGAGAGTTTTACTCTCCTCTGTTTTCAGAACATAAACTCATAGAGGACAGATGATTTTAGCTATACCATGTTTGACTCAGAGCAATTTTAAAATTTGGGCAAGAATCAGTTGTGAAGTATATGGTTCTTACCAAAAACCCTTCTGGAGATGGACAATGAGGCTGTTGATGTCACTGAATGTTAAGCAGCTAATAGGAATTACAAATTTAAATATTTTTATAAACCTAGATCACTACTACTGAGGCTTTGAAAAGATAACTTAGCATGGTGATAAAACCCAGAAGCCACAGCAGGACTACTGAGGCTGCTGGTTCACAGTGCTCTAGTTTATGGACTAGGGAAGGACATGGCTGAGTGACAGGAAGAAGTTTTTAAAAATATTTGAGGTTCCACTGAATTCAATGGAAAGCATCTTCTCTCTGAGAACCTGGGGAGGCCAGTGACAAATACCTTCGAAACCCTCAGCCTGGTGGTCCAAGCTGGCCTTCATAGAGCTGCCCATTAATTTCCCCAACGAGGATTAGAAGCTTTTGAGATGTTTTACCTTTTTATTTTAGTGAAGAAGGACTTCTAAGAGGACTCCGTATGGTCTTTTACATAAATATGATAAACTTGTTTACCCAACCTCCTCTCATCCACAGCTTTCTTCTAACTAAATCTAGGTTATGTCCCTAGTTAGAAAATTTAATTAATAAATAAGTTAAATGTTTATGCAGCACCTTGAAGCTGTAAAGTGCTGTCTAAATCCCAAGCACTAGCAAGTCTCTCAATTACAATACAGTGTGTTTATACAAATATGTTTCACGTCCTCAGAACATTTGGACTAAGTGGAGCATATTTCCTGTTGAGAATAGATTTTGCTAGTTGGAAGCCATGCCTTATGAAATGCAGACTGCTGTCACAGCATCCAGTTCAGGAAAAAAACAACATAAAGAATCATAATTTGCTGCATTAAACCCACATTTTCTAAATGTTTGGAAGCAGGAGTAAAACATTTCAAAGAATCCCTTCTTCCTGGTTTAATCTGAATTGTGTTGATTTGCTGATTACAGAAGCACCTGCAAGTTTTATTATAGTGGCATTGCATTTGACTGTAGTTAGTGGTCTGACTATTTTCATTATGTATTTTTATGAGTTTATCGTTTGGACATTTTAAAATGAAAACATAATGGAAATCTAATAGAATTAGGAAGCTATTCTCTAAAAGAACAGTTTTCTCCGTAGCCAATGGAGGAAACTACCAATACTAGTTTTCCAATCGCAAGCAAATGAGAGTGCTGGCTTTGGGAACACTGGGATTTGCTGTGAGGTCCAGGACTGCAGACAGGGAGAAGCCTTTCTCTAAAGTAGTCTTCTGTCACTGTAGTTGCAGGAGAGATATAATAAGATGCATGAAAAGACTTAAAGAAAATGTAGTCTAAGTCACAGTTCTCTTTTTACACTTAAGACAATGACTTCTCTCTGTATATACCAGGCTATACATTATAACCATAAACTTTCTTTGACTTAGATTATCTTTAGCATTTTGATTCTTGAGTGTTGAAGCTGTCAGGCAATGCCTCAGCAAGCAGAATCTATTTTTTCAGGGAAGTATTTCTCATCATTACAGTGCCTTTCAGCCCTAACTAAGGATAGTTTATGAATTACAATGTCACTGCTAATGCCAGTAAAGAGGTCACATTTTGCTGTGATGGAGAAGAAAAATTGTGCCTAAGGACTCCAGAGAATGCACGTACATTTTGGGTAAAGAGCTGTTAGACTTCTAACAGCCATGTCAGAATTCATATGCTTGTAGTTGAAAACTGATACTGGATAATTAAGCCCTGCCAACAGATAGCCTCAAAGATATGCTACCAAGGATACAGCATGCTATTCATGGCTTTAAAAAAGCCTTAAGGTAGAAAACTCTGAATTGCTCACCATTAGGCTGGCTTTGCTGCCAATAAAGTCAGAAGTAGAACTCCTGTCATCCTCCCCAGGAACCATGCTGCACTACTGACACACGTGTCAGGTAATTTCGTCATTAATTGCATGACCAAGTATCTCAGTTGTAAATCTGACTCAACCTTACCCATCAGTTAAAAGTATAGATTGGCAAAAAAGCAATTGTTTTTGCAATGACTATCAAGCCTTCAGCGTTATGGAGTTTTTTTGCCAAATTAAATTGAAGTTGCAAGGAGATAGAGAAAACTCCTTTCAGAATAGTGGTCTGATAAGATGCAGCTGCTTATGCAGTGATTAGGAAGTCACCTAAGTGATAGTTAAGAGAATGATTCCACATACTTGAGCACTAGCCTGCTTATGTGTTGCTTTCCGTCCACTCCCTGGGAGCAACAGTGCCCGAGCAGAAGTTATAAATCACATCAGGCAAGGCTGCAAGAAGCTGTCCTGGTCCCCATCATTTGCCCCTCCTCCTGCAGGGTCCCTGTGTGCCCCACTCCATCCCACCTCCCCAACCTCTGGGCTGTGGGCAGCACCCACGTGGCATAACTGTTTTCATTGGCAAAAACTACCCACCCTAAAACTCTTCTTTTGCAGCTTCACGATCTTTTGTCATGCTACGTTCTGAGTTCATGATTAATACCCATCTTTCATGCGAACTGTTACCCTGAAAAGCACTTCTGAATGATGCTCAGGTCCCTGGGAGCTTCCCCATCCCAAGGTACTGCTATTCACTTCCTGCATTTGCTCTTCATCAGCCAAAGGCAGTTTATTCTATCTTTTTTTTTTTGCTTTTAGGTCTATTTTCTCTGATATTTTCTATCCTATGGAAATCAGATGATAGGCAGAACTACAGATGGAATTGAACTGAGTAATGCTGGAATTCATTATGCCAGACTTCTACCTATGTTTTGCATATCTGAAAGCTGGTAATGATTTTTTTGTGGATAATTTATCATTGACGCAACCTTTACTTGTCTCACCCTTTCGCCTATCTTGTCAACCGAGACCAACCCTGTAGAATAGAAAAATCCTCCACTTCCCTGGCCAGCTCTGTACTGAGACCTGCTGGTTTCTCTGCCTGTGATCCTACACCTGCTGCATTGCTGGACTTCCCTTAACTATCTCATGATTTTTCTGTTAAATCCATAAGATGGTATTGCAGACAAGTTGAGCTCCCGTAACACAGCGGCCATGGGAATGGGTTGCTCTGTTTTAGCCTACTCTGTGTGTTTATCCCATACCTGCTTAATTGCCTAAATGCCTGATTTTATTTTTACTTTAAATTTGGCTTTGCAGGTGAATTTTTTGATGTGTTACAGAGTGGGTGTAGAAGCTTCTCTTCTTCTGTGGGTGTCTTTCAGTTGAGGTAGCCCATCAGTGCAGGCTCCCTGGTCCTGCGTGACCTCAAAGAACTTTTGTCCATAGGAATTTCAAATCACTGTTTAAGCTGATTAGTAAACAGCATTTACTATAGATACTAAAAGCTCAAACACTTAAGAGATCTTCACACTGCATAGGCTATTATGCAATACCTACACTGTTTGTGGTTTTTTGTCTAAGATAATCATATGCCTTATAATTTGGTTCTCACCAGGAGCAATCTCCAGTGTTGATCAAATGTTTTCTGGTGATTCCTGAAGCTTTCTGGCTGACACCTGCAGTAGTGACCCAATATGTATTTTTGGTGTATGGTATGCAATTTCCTTCTTTAGAATGAACAGGAATCCTGATACGGAGTTGGGAGATTGCAGTGTTTTGTTCCCAAGAACCAGGCTTCTTCACCCACCAGGTCGTCCAACTGGGCGAAGTTGCAGCTAGTATCTAAACTACCTGTTTGGTTTGATGGGGAAGTGATGGATGATCACAGTGTAGATACTTTCCTTGTTTCTTTAGTAAATATTAGGACTTTTTCATGCTTTACTGAGTGAAATCCTATAATCCTTTACATGAATGTAATAGTACTAATATCCATTGGATTTTGTTGTTAAAATTGAGCTGAATTTAATTTATTACATTTTATTCAATTAAATGCAATTTCTAATTAAAAAGTAGTAGTTCCTATGATACTCTTTGCATTCTTTGTAGCACGTGTGTGTTTTAAAGAAACATACAGTGTTTATTGAGATCATACTAGCTGGCATGAGGGTTACCAGACCAATAGCTTTAACTCAAATCTACAGTAAATAGAAGAATAAACCCCAGGGTAAATATTGGTAGCATTATAGCTCCCATAGCACAACAGGGATTGCTATAGGAAAGCAGTCAATTTCTGTACAGGCTTTCAGTGTTGGTTTTCCAGCAGTTATAGCAATTTGAAACTGAAAATGCACAAAAATATTGCTTTCACATAAGCAAAATATTTTCTCCAGCACTCTCGTCCAATTGCCTGATGAAGAAATGGCCAGTGAAACAAGTAAGAGATCCCCAAGCTACAGCTCTGTTGACCTGGCTGAGATCAGGCTCCCTTGGCATGTCTGTGTGACACTGGGCAGTGTAAGACTCCCTGCCCACCCCAGCCAAGGTGTTGTGTCCACAATGCGAGGTGGGCTGGATCCCTGTGGGAGTGGGGGGTGCATCTCAGACTTTTCCAGAGGTGAATGTTGCCTCTCTGCTTGCCCCTTTGAGTTGTCATGTCTAAAGACTTTTTAAAACCTTCCTTTGTCTGGTTCCAGTTCTAGTTCTCCAGCTTTATTCTTCTGGTACTATGAAATACTTACATATATATATATATATATATATATATATATATAAAATATTCCCTAACCAAGTATATTAAGAGAATTGTACTTCCCGGTACTTATCAACATGTTATCTGGATGTGACTTCTGGATGTGAGTTACAGTACAAATATGCATTGAAATACATGAAAGATTTAGCTGTGGAAATATTCTTAATTAACAAAATTTACAATATCCCCTTCACTGACCAGTGGAAGAAAGGAATCAAGCATGGGCAAGTGAAGCTGTCTGATTTTGACAAGAAGTATAAATTGCACTTTCTTAAACTGGAATGCTTCCCAGTTTCCTACCCCACGCTGAAATTCAGAGTGCAGGGCCGAAAGGATCTTGAGATTGTCCAGTCAAACCTTTTCTTTCTGTTACACTGTTCAGTTACTCTCTGTTTGATGTTGGGCTCAATAGCTCACTGAATTAGTAATTAAAAATATGTTCTTAATTTTTAGTTTGAATTAATCTGCCTTCAGCTTTTGGCCTTTGCTTCTTGTTACACTTTTTTCTGCTAGATTAAATGTTCCTTTAGTGCCTGGTATTTTCTCCCCACAAGGTGCATATCTGTTGTAATCAACTCACCACTCAATCTTCTTCTTGATAAGATAAACAGATTGAGCCGTCCAGGTTTCTCACTGTAAAGTATTTCCTCCAGCCTAAAATAGTGTATGTGAGTCTCTTCTACACATTCTTCTTCTTTTTTTTTTTTTTTTTTTAACATCTTGAGCTTTAAAGGCTTCTTATATCTAAAAGGAGCAATCTACCACAAAAATTGCTTCCCCCCCGCCCCCCCCAAGAACAATCATCATACAATGACCCTATGCAAGCCTCAAAATAACAAGAACTGGATTTCTTTTGACAGCATTCATTTATTAGGCAGTGAGGGCAGTGAGGGCAGCTGAATGTATCTGAATCTTAGTGCTTCATTTTTGGGTGAACCAGATTGCAGTAAAATCCTCTGATTCACTGAAGGGGAAGGTGAACAGTGGCTCATGTCTCCAGGAGAGGCCACCTTGTCATGTCACAGCTGCTGCTGTGTTGGACTTAAACCTGGAAGCTTTGTGGAGGGAATAGGAATTGTGTTGAGCACCAGAACTAGGGATCATGGCATGGCCAGCCCTGATATACCAAACCTGGGAGTGAGTTCCTTTCAACTCAGCATATTCTATGATTCTGTGATTTGGTGATATTAAGCATATCTGATATCAAGCAGTAGCAAACATATTGTGGGTGCAGAGGGCTCGGGGGAGGAAGGCAAGTCAGATGAGTAGTGCTGATACTGCTGCCTTTGGGGGTGGGGAAAAGGGAAGGTTTATCCTGGTTGTGCAGGGAAGGGCTGAGAGCAGAAGGAAACTGCTTCACCACTTGAAAATGCTTAAACCCCTTGTTTACTACTCCTGTGGTATTGTTGGTAGTGATGTGGTCCAAGGTAGTGGTATTGTTGGTAGTGATGTGGTCCAAGAACCAAATGCTATCAGCATTTGCATTTGCTATCAGTATGCTTCAGTAAGTTTTAAAAAAAATGTGATTTGCCCCAATTTGGTAACTACCTCACTTTAAAACACAGAATAATTATATAGATAATTAAAAAGGCAGTTTTAGGGCTAGTAAAAAGAATAGCAGAATAAAGGACATACCACTTAAGTTTCTCTTTGTTTACCTGGTGGAATCAAACTCCATTTTAGAAGACAAAGTAAATTACAGGTGAGTTCCTCCTGATGCTGAATTACAGAACTTTGCTTTTCTGCTGTTTGTAACTGCAAACCTCCACATGAGTGCAGGAAACTGCCCACAGAGGCTTTACTGCGTGGTCTAAATAACAAAAAATTCCTGCACTCTTATACAGGAATGCTATATATGGTGAAACACGTGGCATTCCTGCCTTCAGCTGCTGAAGGATGGAGGAGATGATGTGGTGGGATTTCAATAGTTGTCTATGACTGAACAGTCATGGTTCAATAGTTTTTCCCTGCTGTTAAAAAAAGCTGTTTAAGAAATTGCTAATACTTCATTTAAAACCTTGATCCTTTTGATGTGATGACAGGGGGTCAACCTTGGAGGCGGTGTCACCAACAGAAAGATATGAATGTTCGGCATATAGAAGTATTCATTAGTGACTCATAAGCAAGTATGCCTGGCTACTAATTGGAGATTTTGTGCAGAAAGATTATATTTAAGGGCTCCATACAATCTAACTTATTTTTGTTCTGCTGCTTGTAAGGCTATCTTTTTGGCAGGAAGAACTCATTAATCAGAATCCTTCCTTTTGTAAATGACAGGGTATTGAGAGGGTGGGGAGAGAGGAGGGCAGGTAGAATGTGCATCTGAAATGCCAGAGAGATTTTGCACTGATACAGCTCATACCACCAAATAGCAGAAGGGATGTCAAAAAAGAGGAAAACCTCTATTTTAGTGCTCCTTATGTCAGTGCATCATTGGTGAAAACTGGCTCTACTTCTGCATGTGAAATGTGAAGTTGCACTTTTATGATCCCTTTCTATTTGTTTATTTTTTTAAAGCAATGCAGCTAAAATCCAGTGTGCTTACCATCAAATTATTTGAATTAACATCTTAAATTTTACATTCTCAGCTGACTTCTCATTGTCTAAGGGTTCTTGTTGGAGTAAGGGTTTGTGGGGAGCTGTGGGGTTTGTGCAGGGAGCCTGATCCTTCTCCCACTGGGTATGGGGGCCCCTTTCTACCCATGTGCAGGGGTTGCTCTCCAGCTACCGGAGGCAGTGCAGCCTGGAGAGCCCACTGCCCAGAGCAGCAGTGGAGTTCACAGGGTACCTAGAAATAGAGAACAGCTACGTATGTGCCTGACAAACCTTTCCTTGGCAAGCTTCCCTTTGAGCTAAGGCCAGTGCTGTTTTCACATTTTATTGTTCTTGAGCAAGAAACAGATATAACTTAAACAGCTTGAAATGTATCTCCGCCCTTTCAAAGGACTCAAATATGCATTCTGTGAAACAGTTTTCTTGGAACAGAAAACTCGGTATTGAAGTCTTTTTGCTTACTCTATATCATATGGTAAGAGGTAGAGATTTCACATGTTTCTACTGGCAGAACCACCTTTTATCTTGTTCTAGCAAGGCCAGATTAATCTATTTTTTAAGATAATAAATATGTTATTGATCCTGTCTGCTACCATACTTTACAAATTCATTAACATTTTTCTATGTTGTATTATTGACTGTGCTACACAGCTATGCAAAGAGAGCTCCAGCCATTGTACTGTAAATCACTAATACACAGGCTGAAAGCAGTTGCTGTTAATGAGATAGCTCACCTACCACTCACATGTCAGAGACATTATTAAAAGCAGTGTGATGTACACAGCTTTGGTGGAGGCTGAATTTGTGTCTGTAATAAATGGAGGAAAAATGGACAGGATGGTTGGCCACACACCTGAGCAGACTGTCTGCAATGCCAGCACTTTGCAAAGAACATTAGAGAAATTAACAGAGATGTCCTTCTGATTAACCAGCTTTTCCAAGTCTAGCATAAGCTCTTTACTCTTTGGAAGGAAATGCTTCCAAGGAGGATAGAGAATTGTTTTTAATGGAGGTAATCTTCTAATAAATTACTTCTGGCCAAGGGAAGACTTGGAGGGGCAAGGTAATCCCAGAGTAAAGTTGATTTAACTTCTCCATTATCCTCAGGAAGGCTCTGGGATTGGAGCTTTGAAGAGCTGTATGTGACATTTTTAAAAGGTTTCAGCAGAGGCTTAAACTCCTATAATGTTAAATATATTTTCTGAAGCGATGAGATTCTCATGCCAGGGGCAAGACATGAGGAATATTTTTGTGTGTGCACTAAAGCAGATGACATTGGCTTTTTGACAAGGTCACAAAATGCAAAAATACGTGGGTTTTTTTTCTTCAGAGTACAATCTTATTACTTTCCCAATTAGTAACAAGCAGGGTTTTTTCATTTTTCTCTGAAATTCACAAAAGGAACTTATGCTATTTGTGCAGTTCCTAGTGGACACGACTGCACATCACAACTGTGTCTGATGCAGCCTCTGCCTGTGTACTTTTGGTCTGGCATGGAGCATGTTTCCAAGGCTCATAGTGTAGCTAGCTGCCCTCCCTGGCCTGTGCATAAAGAGAATATGACTTTGCAAGTCTTAAGAACCGGCACCTTTTTCATTCAGGTACAAGAAGGAAACCTGAAATTGTCATTTTTCGACAGGATGTACTGATTTGCATTACAAGGCTGGGAAGAAAACATGCACTTCATCTGCTTTGACAGTTGGCCTTCTGAATTACACTTATCAGCTGTATTAGCCCCGTGGCCTTTGGCAGAAGAGGAGCAGGGGTTGGTAGTGTTGTTCTTGTCGATCAGGGACAATGCATGGCTCCAGATTTCTGCATTCCCTTTGGCACTTTGGTGGCATTTATAAATATGACAGCTGTGAATTAGCTCAGCTATTTACAGGCTGGATTGCACATGGCTCACCGACAGGGAAGGTGCAATAGGTTTTTTTCTTCTCTTTAACTTACTGTGTGATTTCCACCAGGAAATCTATGGCAGCCAAATATAATAGCGGTCACAAGCCTCAGTAAGACTGTTATCTGTTTGCTTTGCTAATTTCTGTAGACAGCTATGCTTGCATCTGTGGTTGGTCTCGGCAGGAGGATCTTCCTTTACAGCTTCATGTGACTGTGTTATGGCATAATGAAGATAAAGGAGACTACACACCTGAATTCCTGCTCTTACAGAGGACCGTGTCTCTCCCTTGTAGCTGTTCAGGTGCTAGTTGTGCTTCTACCTTTCCCATGACCTGTTTGATGGGTGTTCCCTGCTGGATGGGCTCTGTAATGAACTGCAATGCATGGTGAACAGTTCATGTACTCCTGCACCATTACTTTTTCTTTCTTAGTAAGAAACCACTTTGCTTTTATTTTCAGAAGTTTCTTTCTATATTCCACCTAGCTTGAAAGTTTAAACTTTTGCTGAATTTTTCTGCTGTCATAGAAATGAGCTTTTCCTTAGACTGTGCTGGCATGTCTGTATATGAGGGTGTGCAGAAAGCACCCAGTGTTGTGGTAGAAGAAGGGAGGGGAGCTCAGCTGGAAAGACAGTGGGGTAGAGAGCAGCCAGAGCCTCAAATCTGCCTGGAATTTGAGGTGAAGAGCAAAGGCTTCTAAAGCCCTGCTTTGCCTTGCAGCAGCCTGTGTCCTAGTGGGGTTGAGGCTGGGCATTCATTCAGACTGGGACACTCTATGAGTGGCTGGCATGTCCTTGCCTACTTTTCCTTCTCATGGAGAGAGTTCCTGTAAGCCACCAAGAGGTTAAATAGGGAAGACACCTTCCTTCCTCCAGACACTAAAAGGTCTCACTGCTGCCTTCTGTATCAGCCATGAAATTATGCATGTCCTTATTGTCACTGGTGAGGTTCCCCGTGCATCACAGTGTCTAAGGGTCTTAAAACAGGGAGATGATTTCCCCCTTCAGCTCTGGGGGAAACCTGGACTTCTCTTGCCAGACTGAGACTCAGCAGCACCTCTGCAATGCCTTGCTGTGTAGACATAATCATATGCCTCTCATGTTATTTACTGTGGGTTTGTGGTACAGAGTAGAGGATTGGTGTGGAAAACTATTTTATGTCTTATGATTAAGAATTATTTCTGTGATAGATGCATGTTTCCACACACACCCTCTTCAGATTGTTACAGTGGTCTCTTTTAATCTCTTCAATACATCCTCTACAATTCTGCACAGTCACCACCAAAATCAGTTAACATGGAAAATCCTTCCCCTTCTGCCCCCTCACATTGCTCAAATCTAATTTCAGCCTGGGAAAAAATGATTTAATGGATTCATATGGGCAGGGTGAATTTTGTGACAGACTGGTCCAGAGCTCTGTCCTGGAAGCAGTCCTGTCTGTCAGCTGAGCCACTGCAGTATCTGTAATTTTTATGTATTAGTGATCTGGCACCTTTCTCTGGCATTTTATGCTGTGCAAAATAAGCCCAGCATATGGTTAGTGTAAATCGGAGGGCATAGGTTTGAGTAATGAACAAACAGTGACTATGTTAATTGGCTTCATGGGTATGGAGTTTGGTGTCTGTCGAGTAGAATCACCTCAGCTGTTTTACAATAAATAAATAATAAAAATGAGAGTCCCTGATTTGGCAATTTATTTTTTTTTCTTTTTGTCTTGGCAATGGTAAATATTTCTAGCCTCCTAATTATTGTGATTAGAGTTTGTGTGCAGCCCTTACAAACAGGTGAGCCAACATCTTTTTCCTCTAAGTTTTTAATGTAGCTGCAGTTGATAATAAAGATCAGGACATCCAAAGGTGTTTGTCAAGTTATAGCATCAAAACGGTAAGGAAAGCAGGAATCGCTGTGCTCGTAAGAGCTGTAAATACCTCATAAAACCGAATATCAATTTTCAAAAAATAAAGCTTGCTATAAAAGGAAAACCCCAGAAAGATATATTTTACAATAAGGTATATTTTATGATTTTCTACTTACTACAGCGGTTTCCAAACTTGCCAGGCTGAATTATTTTTTTTTTTTCCTGCAAGTGTTTTAATGACCCTCATTCTTCCTCTGCCTCATCCTAACTCTGCCGCCCGTGGTCACCGCCGGCTTCTGCGCTGGAGCGACCTATGGCACCGGCAAGTGTTGAGTCAGCAGCAGCACTGCCTCCCTCGCCAGCCCTGCTCCTAAATCCCGGCTGGCAGAAGCACCCCATTGCTGCAGGGCTGAGTGTGTTCTTCGTCCTTCCAAAAATCGTGGGCCCTGTTGGTTGGGGAAGGTGGATCTGGCACGGAGTGGGAAGCTGGAACACCTTTGGGAAAGTGTTTGCTGCCATTTAGGTGCCTGTTCTCGGTGCAGGAAGGTCTTGCCAAACACTAGTGTTGGGATTTAGTGCAGAATGAAGTTGTGCAAAGTGAGTGCAAGCAATTTCAGCTCTCCTTTCACTATAAAAAAAAGATGTGGGAGAGGGAAAAGGAAAGAAAAAAGATGGTTTTGCCATGTGAAAGCTAGTTCCTTGTGAGAAGATGTGCTTTCTCAATGCTGTACAAGCACACTTCAGTTCTCACATTAAATTTTACAATCTGTGTTTTTGGGAACACAGAAAGTGATCCTCCAAATGAGGCACTTTGGCTTTTAGCTGTGGCTTTTTGGGGTTATGAGGATATTCAGAAAGTGCAAAGTGTGATCTGAATACAGTCTACAGAGCACTTAAAGCTGCCTTCATTCCTTGGGTTGGTTTTGAACACCAAGTACCTTTATTTAGATGCTGTTCCTGTAGTTTTAACTGTGAGTAAATGGAGGAATTTGTAGTCATATCTATCCTTGATGAAAGGTAGCTCTTACTTAAACATGTTCCTTGACTGGTTGTAAATTATAATTCATATGGATTCATGATAAGCGAGCTAGAAAAATTCTCCTTTCTGTCATACCCCTCCTCAATAATGTGATAATCAGTACTATGCTAAAAACCTTAAGAAATACCCTAAAAAATCTGCTTATTAATACAAGCTTTTATAATGGAGATATATGTATATTTATATATGTATATGTATATATAGGTATTAACCTTTAAGCAAAAGGTTAATAGTACTGTTGTTGTAGTGCTGATGTTCTAGGGATTTAAATGGGTAGGATTTTTAGGATACTGTCTTAGATCATTAGATCAGCAGTTTTAGTTGGGAAACTGGTAAATGTGGTCTCAGTCCTCTGTCAGACTTGTAGCAATACTTCCTCTTTACTGCAATGCTCACACTGTTGCTGTCATTACTTCTGCTGCAGCTTGGATTCCTCCTCTAATCATGATCAATTAAAAGCATATTTTTGTTACTTTACACTGCACCTTCTGTAATTATCTGTGGGAATAAAGTCCCGACAGTGGCCCCTCTAGCCAGGGGCATGCTCACAGTACATGTTACTTAGAGATTTCCTACTTATGCTTGTCCAGAAACTTCTTGATTATTTCTCAGGCATACTGCTCTTTTCTTAAAATTGAATTGCAGAGTTCTTCTCATCTCACAACTCATGCAGTAGGATCAGGGTAGCAGCAAATGCTGTAAATCCTAGCCAGTGTTTTATATCACTGGCTTATCTGCTCTCTGTTAGAGGAGTGCCTGTTTGTTAGTGTCCGTGTACCTCCATTGGTGAGCAATGACTTCATCTGCTGGGAGTGCAAGTAACCTAATTTTGAGTAATTTTTAGAACAGACATGGCTAAAATCTCCTGTTGGCTTTGATATCTCCAAGATTTTATGAAATAAAGGAGCTAGGACTGTTCCACCTCCCATGCACTGACTTCTGTCTTAATAACTATCTGAAGACTAAGGGAAGAATTGGATGGCTGATGTCATGATAATGAAAAATTTATCTAAACATGAGCAGAGACTTTAAAAGCAAAAAAATCATGATCTACACTTCTTGTTTTGCCTCTCACACAGTTTTCATGAGTTCTTATACACAGCACATGCAACAATAATGTGTTCTTTATACTCTGATAGATGACTGAGAACAGCCACTTACTCTGAAACCTGAGCATCAAACACTTTCACCCTTTCTAGTAGATAATTTTTAATTCTTTCCAAATAAAGTTGTGCAATTCAGGCAGTACAAAGCTTGGCAGGTAGCATGATGATGAAGATTGAACAACTTAATTGTGTTCTAGATAGAAAGTGCCAAAAGGAATCAATGATATAGGAGGCAGTAAGAAGCACAACTCGGGCAATTACTTTCTTGCTTTCCATCAGAGAACAGAGTACTCTGTAATTTAGTATTCTTGCATCAAATGTTTTTTCTTTTTCTTCCATGGAGGTGTTCATAGGAGAAATTCAAAAACTTTACAAATGTTTAATTACAGTTTCAGGTTTTCTTTAATATTCTCCTGTTTGTATGGGTATGTCTAGTGAAACATTTTCTTTTTTTTTTTGTAGACTTTGGTCCAATGTGTAAACTGTATCTGAAAAGGCTTATTCAATTTAACAACTGTCTACATATCCTAAAAGAAAATCACAAAGTAAAGCAAATTAACTGCTTTTTGCAGGTCACAATTAGAAGCTTGATGCACAGCACTTTGCTATTCTAATACTTTTACCTGATTTTGTTTTTTATAAAGAAATTAAGCACATACTTTTAAAATGTTTTTAATAACATAATATCTAGAAATTTCATAGTATCCTTCCAGTAAGGACATAGCTTACTGTTTTCAAAAATAAATAGAATCATACCCTTTATGTTACATGCTCAATGTGTTCCATCGAAGGCCAAGGGTTACAGTGGCAAATCTACAAGAAAAGAAACAATAATGAAGAGAAAAATCCTTGAAGAAGAGAAACACAGGTTTCCATCTGGAGATAACCTCTCTGCTGTTTCTTTTAGAATATAATAGATTTATAATAGATCTACTCATCCCAGACTGAGCTGATGGTCACCCCCTTATAAGTACTGTTAGAAATAGTCAAGGATACCATAACAGCACTTCAGTCTTACACATTATTGCTTTAATTGTATACAAAATAGAGTTAATAGGTATTATATCGACTTCTACATTTCAATTTTAGCTGCTCTGTGAATTAAAAAAAAAAAAAAAGAAAAGAGAGAAAAGATGGAGAATGAAAAAAACACTTTCCCTACCAAGGCAGAAATCATTTCATCCGCTTCTGGTCTGGGCCACAACAGTTCAGAAATATCACAGAACAATTTGGCAGAGAAAGAAAAAATAATTCTGTATCTGACTCTAAATCCAGCAATAATTTAGTTTATCCAAATTGAAATTTCTCCTGGATACTGTTATGTTTAACAGTCCTGCACTCTCAGACAATGCCGTGGGCTCTTTAGCAGTCACTGTCCCTGAGACCCTTGCTCTATGTTTCCCCCAGAAGCTGGGCTGTGCCCAGCAGCACAGCCACTACTCCCCGACACAGGGCACTGGGGTTGCTCCTGAAAGATTGTGTTGGGTCTCTGAGTCTTCTCACAGACTTTACTGGGGGAGAGTAGCAGGACTGCCCCTGCCAGAACTGAAACATCTTGTCACGGCTTTTGTTTGTGGTGTTACGATTCTCAGGTGTGCCAGGCAGGGTCCCTGCCTGGCAGTGGGGCAGGAGCTGGGGGAGAGGGGCTGGGGCAGTCCCCTTTCCTGGCCTGGGTGCACCTCAAGGCTCTTGAGGCTCTTGCACATTGCCTACCCTGTTGGCAGCTTTGCTTTTTTATAAATGCTGTGCTGCTCTCTTGGCAGGCGAATACTTAGGAATCAGCCCTTGGAGGGCCCTGTTTGACCAGGACCACCTTCCCTCTTCCTATGCCTTTCTGAAGGCGAGTGAGCAGGAAGTTGGAGTGATGCCCTGTGCCAGCTGCCCGCCCCTTCTCTCTTTCCCGGCCTCTAGCCATGTTCCTGATGAAACAGTACTGCCGTGGCAGATCCTGTTCTTGGAAGAAGCTGTCTTTCCTGGTGGCTCAGTGGCACAGTTTTCAGGAGCTGTTTATATGGTCTCCTCTCTGCCTTGTGCATCAGTGAACTGCAGCGAGCTTTGAGTGTGGTTTGCCAGCCCTTGTTTTGCTGGTAACACTTGCAGCAGTCTTGGCTGGATATGCCTTGAACGTGACAGGGTTTGTAGCCAGGCTGGGCAAGTGTCCCCTCCCTAAGCTAATTACATGCAAAATGGAAACCTGTGCCTTTCAACACTGAGTGTAAACTCTGTATTAGTCTGGCACTGGAATAAACTCTGCACATAATCCTTATATGTGCTCAGGTGAGACATGGAGATGAGTATATATGGCAGTAAGAGGCAAAAAGTCAGAAAACACAAGCAGTTCCTGTGCTCTTTCATTGCAGCAATTGACTGTTTCCTCCCTGCTCCTACCCTGTGCCTGAAACTAAAACATCCTTCCATAGAAAAACAATTTGGTAGTACCTCAGGTTCAAATTAGAATGAAACTTGGTAGTTTCAAAATTTATGCAAGACAAAAATGTCCAAAAAGTTTTGGATCAGAGATGCCAAAGCAGGAGGTACTTACTGCTCCATCAGTCAGGGGCAATTTCACATGTTAAAATCAAATCTCAACATGTTCCTCCAAGTAATGGTGGTGAATAGCTCCCATGTCTCTGCTGATGTCAGAGTCATTCCTGGAGTCCCCCTGAATCTGAGACAGCCACCCAGCTCCAGCCTCTCTTGCAGGCAGTGCTGGAGGGACAGGTTTACATGGCTCTGCCCTCAGATGTGAGTCCACTGCCCAGTGTGCCCTACCCACTTTGAGTTGTTCATGGGGAGGAATGAATATGACCTGGTTAACCTTGGCTTTCTTTAACTGCCAAGATGTGTTGGTTGATAAATTTTTTTTATGCTTCCTGCTTACTGACCAACAAATTGTGGTGGGGAAAACCTCTTGCAAAGCTGCAGAGTGCACTGATTGACACTGCTATGTCTTGGTTTACTAGAAGCAGCATCAACTTGCTCACTTATGACAAAAAAATCTAAATTACACTTTAGCAAATGGTAAGGTTCCCTTGGATGAAAATCTCACTTGAGGAATGGAAAGGGCCAGGAAGATGGCAGCTTCCCTGGGTAATCATACGACAAGCTAAATTAAAAACACTTGTAATTTAACAAAAGAAAATTAGATTCACTGTTTGAAGTTTATAAAATGGGTAGAGGAGGAGGCCAAGAGAACAGCTAAGAGAAGGACAAGAGCAGTTTTTACAGTACTTAACTATAGATTACTTCCACCAGTGTACATATGTACTGTGACTGTGATTTCATCTTTGAATTTTGGTAACAGAAACCAAAGTCTTGAGCATCAATGCCAGGGTTGCTGCTTGCACCAGAATCTTGAGTAGGAATTAGAAACTTGTACAGTGATGAGCACATATTCCTCCTAGTGTCCTCTCAACTCTTTTAAAGGATTCTGGATTAAATGCATGCTTAGCATTTTCATATATTAATAGAATGTATAAAAAAAAAATTATATTGCTGCCTATGTTGTTTGCACTGTACTGCTGCAATAAAGGTGTCAATATCAGGAATATACACTACAGGAGTCACTGTCCTGATGTCTTGGTTATTAGAATAGGTATGGGCCCACACAGGATGAAATGGGAAGTGCTTCTTCAAAACATAGTGATTGATCTTACTTTTTAATGCTTCCTACTATATATGCACTTGTTTTTATTACAGCATGAAGTACTTTTCCATGGAACAATCAAGAGAAATACAGCACATGCATGTGTATTTATCATATTTTTGGCTGATATACTTCTGGTGAAAATTAGGAACAGAAATAGGACTATGAATACTAGGGCAATGTGACAAGTAAATTTAGAACAAGAAAGTAAGCTGCTATTTGTGAGTAAACTTTGTATAAGGGTTTTCTTTGTAAGGATATAAGGATAACTCTGAAACAATTCCACAGAATTTATTAGGGTGAAAAACAAATATAAAATTGAGGCAAATAAATCCCTGAGTCCTCACTAGTTTGAGGGAGAATTTTGGAGAGTGCAATTTAGGCCTAATTCTCATCGGAATGTATGTTCAGATATAACTGTTTATAGCTGAAGTCCAAACCCAGGAATAAAACCAGTGTGTGGCCTGAATTTATATGAATTATTTAATTACATCTGTAGTTATAAAAAAATTGGAAATAGTCTAAATTTTGAGGAAAACAGCCATTATTCAAATCCCACTTTAATGTAGTCCTTGCCAATTTGCCTTCCATAACAGATGCTACTTCTCTTGACAGTTTATTGTGGCCAAACCATTTATTTCTAACCAGAAAATTGAATAAATTATAAAAGCCATAATGGAAAAAGATATATGTTTTTATCAACAGAAAGGCTCTCTTTCCCCCCAGAATGATGCTGGTTGCACAGGAGATTGGGTGCATACCCATGTGTGTGTGCAGACACCCCCATTTACCTTGTTCTTCACGTGTTCATTACCTTAGAGCTTGTTTGTTTTCATCTTTGCTCCTCTAACTTTTTTTTTTTTTTTTTGGTTTCCTCAAAAGTCTGGACATACAGGCACAGCCAAGCACTGAGCACTGCCTTGCAAGTCTGAATACAGGATCCTGGCAATGGTTTGCAAGAGTGAACAGAACCCTTCTGGCCAAAATGATCTGCGTAAAAGTAAGATATTGCTCTTATTCGTGAGACTTTTACAGATTCCCTTTGTTACAATTACTTTCACAACATGACTGAAGAGATATTCTGCTAAGAATAAACTTGGTGCTTGCGCTGTATTATAATAAAATTGAAGATAATTTTCCACAGAGAGAGAGAGAGTAAAAAGAAACATTTGTGTCTTTACTGATGGCATAGCAAACTGCCAGCTGTTCAGCCTGCCACCAGTTCTATACTGATGTGTTACAAGGGAAGGAGGCAAAGCTTTCATGCACTTCGAAACCTTTAATTTCTCTGACTAAAAAGCTCATTTTGCATTATTTGTAATTTTACACATTTCATGGCTTGTCACAATCTTACTTGCATTTGAATGCAGTTTCTACGTGTGTTAAATGTAGCCTTTTTAAATAAGTGACGTTTCCTGTGTTTTACACAGTGACAAATTGCAATTGTCAAAGTAAGGATCTTAAAAATATAAATCACATGCATAACAGGCCAGTGAAAATAGGTATCTTGGTGTTTCAGCTCTTCTAAGGGATTCAAGCAATATGTAGTCCATATTCAAGGTATCAGCAAAGACACCACTGGGTATCACGTAATAGGCATTGTTGTCTTTCTCTTTGTGCCTAAAAATTGGAGCTACAACTTGAGTTCAGTGTGTTCTTGGGTACTCTGAAAAGGCAGTCTTTGCCCCAAAGGGTTTGTGATCAAAGCCAAGCTTGCTCTGATTTTTAATTCTATATTTTCTGGAATATTATAGATAAGAATAAATTCTACTGCCAATGGTGCAAATAGTTTCTCTTGATTTTTCTGTATAAGCACTGAACATATAAAGTGAGCTATTTTTTGTCACATTTTGGAAACATTTAACCCTAAATTTTCTGATTCTATCCCACAGCTATGCATACAAGGAACCACCAAGAACTGCAGTATATTTGCAGTATTATAATTTAGTAACTGCTGAACCAAGTTTTTCCCTCTGTATGCCAAGACAATGGATTTTACTTTCTTTGGCATGGGAAAAAACAAGGGAAAACTTCGTTCAAAATTTGTGAGTAAAAAATCACTAACCATCCCTAACATCATGGATAGGTGCAGGCCCACATTAAATTAAAAAAAAGCAAAACCAGACTTGCACACATTTAAGCTCCAAGATGATTCTAAGTAGTATAGCATATCTCTATTGCATATTGCCTTATCTTGTTAATGTCAGCCTGAAAGAGTTCCAGGCAAATCTGTTCAGAAAAAGAGCACAGTATGTACGAATCTCTAATCTGAACAACATGGGATGCTGCTCACAGGTATGCAGTTTACAAGGCATGGAACATATGCTGAGTGAGGAAAACAAAAGAAATCGTGATCATGTAGCAATCAACCATCTGAATAAACAAGAATGCTGTAGACAAATGTGTTTCATCACTTAAATGATCACAAAGAGTGGAAATTAAACTTGCATTTTTAAAAGGCTTTATTGACATATTTGGGGACTTTTTTGCCTCTAATGCCATGTTTTATATTCTATAGCAGTACTATTCAGGGGGACATGAAACAATCAGTATAATTCATGCAGACAACAAGCAAAAGTCTTATTAAACTAATAAAAAAGTCTTAATAGACTCTAATTATAACAAAATATCTTGATCAAAATATCCCAACATCCCTAACCTGCCAAATCCAACCTGATTGTAATAGTAGGTTTGCCAGCTGTTCACATGGGAATGGGCCAGAATTCATCATTTAAAGTAATACCCAATTAATGCTATTTTGCAGCAGATGTCAAGCATTTTTTTCTAGACCTGAGTCTGCCTATAACTTCTATGTCGTGTTAAACATGTCCTCAGAATCCCATTTTTGACCTCTGTTTTAGTACAGCCCAAGCAGAACTTGCCATGAAGGAATAGCTGTGGATCACCCTGATGTTCAGACGTGCAGAAGTCAGAGCAGGGAGCAGCGCTGAGCGCCGGGGCTGCCGTGGGTGTGTAATACACGATCTGGGTCACAGCCGGTCACTTGCCTCAGCTGCACTAATTCAGCTCTGTGGCCTCCTGGGGTCTTAGGACAGCAGGAGGCCAAGGGCATAAGACTGTGGTGATTGTTTCACCTCGGTTTTGTCCATTTATGGGCCAGTTAGTTCAGCCTGTACACTCCTATGACTTTTATACCACTCGCGTTCCTGATCAGTGCCTGCGGAGAGGCTGTCTGGGGCAAGCCCGTGTTTTAGCCAGGCAAAGCAAAGTGAGTCAGCTGCAGCCTGCATGGCAGTGCTGAGCTGTATCTCAGCAGAGCTAGTGATGTGTCTCAGGCCTCCCACTGCAGGTAATTTTTGTTCTGCAGTCAAGAGAATTTGCTACAATTCACCCGCCCCCAGTGATTTCCCTCTGCTGCCCCAGCTCCCTGCGCCGAGCTGCCGTGCGGGCACTCCGGGGCTGGCACTGGCAGTGCTGCTCCTGAGCAGTTCAGGGGGCCTGTACGGGCTGTGCTTGCCCGGGATTGGCACAGTGCTGGCACACTTTCGTGTGCCATCGTGCACCTTTCTACCAAAACCACAGCTTATCCGCTGTGCACAGGGAATTATTCACATGGATGTCTGTGGAATTATATAGAGAAGTCCCATTCTACAGACTGAGACAGAAAAAAACCACACCCAAGCATATGAAAAATGACAAGGAACATGAAATGGGTGAAAACTGGAGAGACAGTGGAGAGTGCAATGATAGGGGAGGCAAGTCTGAAATGCTGCATGGTTTTGTTTTCTCTCTCATCTCATCTGCTGTCTAACCTGCAGCTCTTCCAGAAAGAAATAAAATACAGCTTGGCTTGTGGAAGTAAGGAGAGCAAGTTTTGAGTTGGATATGGCCTTATACATCTTGCTTTGCGTAGGGCCCAAAATTCTAGAAATAACAGTGTAAGCCACGGGTTGACACACTGGAGTGAAGCACAGAGATGGGCATGGGGGTGTTGCTCAGTAGGGCAGGCTTAATATTTTTAAAACAAAGTACAGTAACAAAAGGCAAGTGTACATGTGTCTGTATGCACATACCTGACCTTACCCCTCAAAAAAAAACTCCAACCAGAATTTTGCAAGTGGACCTGAAATTTGAAGCTCAAGGAAAGACTTCTGCTTTCCTTGTCTAGACATTATTCTGCTTCAGTTGAAATGTGGAAGGGAGGTGAAACAAAAGTGGAGTCAACCTATTTTGTAGCGGGAGCAAGATTATGCTTCTACAGCATGACAGCACCTGTTAAGGCTGATGTTCATGAGCTCCCTCTTTTTTTTACTGATGCTTTTAATTATTCAATGGGCAGAGACTAAACTGTTTGAAACTGACAAATGCCATGGAGACAACAAACTTTGGGGTGTACAAATTGTGGGGATATTTTAAAGGACTGATTTCTGGAGTTTAAAGTCTCTCGAATTGAGACATTAAAAAAAGTGCTTTGACCAGGAAAGAGTATTTTTCTTTATTTTGAGCCTTCCAGTTTTTGTTAGCTTAAAATGTACAGAAGTATGATAAAAATCTGTTTGGCATATACCAAGACGCTTTAAAATTTGGTGTAAACATACACCAAATAATTTCTTTAAAGAAATTATTTACTTTTAGGAGCTCTCCCTTTCTTCCTTGCCCAGTTTATATGAATGCATGGGGAGAATTTAAAAAATGAAAACTTTGTGATGAGAGGATAGCTTGCTTGACATTTCTCAACAAAAACTGAGCTCTTGGTTTCAGGCTATTTTTCTAGCGTGAATGAATTTTTATAGTTACTTCATAAACCTTCAAAAATCATAGTTCATAGGGAAAAGAGTGATACAGCCTTGGTTATGACATATAATGAGTTGCCATTCTAAAAAAAAAATTGTTAACTCCTTCTGGGAACCTGTGACTATATTGTGATGTTCTTGCACCATCTGTTTGATTATATTCCAAAAAAACGTGATGGTGAAACATGTATAGTCTAAGTGTCAGTTTAGATTAACTTATCAGCTCCATGAACTACAAACACAGACACACACCTACGCAGCTAATCAATCTAGACTTCATTTGTCAGTACAGCGCATTGCATTTGGAGAGGAGAGAACAATTGCATATGTTTAGCATGGTTAACTTTGCAATGAGAAGGCTTTTCCTGATCTATATGTTTTCCCTGGGCTATAATTCTGTTTAGGTAATAAAATTTGGTGAGTGCTGATGTTGGCTTAGAAATCATGACTTTTCAATTGCGAAGACTTGGAAAACTTTTTGATTAGTCTTTGACTTTGAGGATTTGTGTCTTAAAACCAAAATAAAACAAACAAACCTCTTAAAAACATAGCTATGATTTTCATAAATTAACAGACATCCTGGGGCTGGGACTTTGAACAAGTTCTAACAATTATCAATTATTTTGACAAGGAAACACTTTGAGCAGTAAGATAATCAGAATCTGCCCTCTAACACCACTGATGTGTATCAGACAGTAGCTTGAGCTGCAGTGTTGAACAGTTCCCCACCATTCACTGCTGCACTTCCACTGTGCACATGCTGAGCACTTGTGGGTCTCAAAGCTGGGAAGACAATCAATACAAGGAAATTTTATTGTTTTAGTATAGCTATCAAAAGTTATTGGCCAAAGAAATCTTAACAGCTGAGGATGGATCTGTTAGAATTACTGGTTAAAAATAGCTAAAAGGGTCTTCCTCCTCCCAGCTCTGCAGAAGAATGAGTGAAGCACAGGGATTTCAGTTAAAGTTAATGCCATGTTAACTGACGCACAGGCAGCTTCAGTTCTCTTTAATTAGTACAGCGTTAAGTGACAAAGTATTTAATCAGCAAGCTAACAAGTGCAGCAGCTGATTGCTCTGTGCACTTGTGTGGGGGCGCGACTGAGAAAAGTAAATAAAATTGCTTTCCTTGCTTTAAATGAAATGGGATCCCTAATTTTATTACAGCTGCAATTGGTTTAGAGCCATGATAGAGCAATAAAAATTGATTCTATCCTGGTTTATTCCTTTAACAAAGTATTTCATTTAAGAAGCTAATACTGTAATTTAACTGTTTACTTCTTGAGGTATGAATTTAAGCCTTATTTCCACAATGTCTCTCTCAAGGGAATGATCCAGCAGTCTTATCTTGATGTTGTACTGTTGTATTTAAAGCACATGTATTTCTATTTGCCACTGATCAGATTGAAGATTGAGCCCTCTTTTCTTAGAAAGGTCTAGAAATCATGATCCAAGTACATAAGCTTATTAACTTTCAGTATTGCAACTCATTACATCGAGGTCTTAAGATAAATACTGTGAAAACCCTCCAACTGCTGCAAACCATTTACTGGCTTAGTAATGCAGATTACCATCAACATGTCACCCTGGGCTACACTGCCTGCTGTGTAGGCTGTGACCTTCCCCTTGAGGAAGGTCCAGTTCACAATTTCTGGGTTAGATCCAAAGCCCTCTGCATGGACCCTGAAGAGAACCTGTGAGTTCACCACTCTAATGCACTGAACTAAGAACACGTTAACTGGCAGAGGATGGCTTTGTTGCCACTGAGCTCATGGATCTCACAGATATGAGCTGGAAATGGCCCATGGGCCATTTTCAGTCTTGTTAGTTCCAAGTGGAATTATTGCTGTACCTGGAGCTCCAGACACAGAGGGGACCCCATGGGACCCCAGGTACCCATGGGTCAGAAAGGCAAACCTTGTCCTAAGAAAGGAGCTCAGAGAATTAGTGAGTCTGTATTGATTTGTATGGTCATTAGTATAAGAACAGTAGGAACTCAAGTGGGCTTTGAAGTAAATGAACCAACTACTTTAATATTAGCTACTTTACTATTCAAGAACTTCCTTTGTAAGTCTCTACAGAAGTAATGAAGAGGCTTTTCAATTAGTCAGTAAAAGACAGGACTCACAAACGGAAAGCGACCCCTCCTAAAAATTCGTTGAGATTGTTGTCATTGGTTTCAAAGAACTCATAATTTCAGCTATAATTGATAATTTATACTGGGGGCCACCGCGGAAACACAGTTTGAGGCCAGCAATGGGGGCTGAAATAACTCAGGTGTCAGGGCTGAAATAGCTCTGATGTGACTTGATGGTTTATGGAGGAGTGTGATGCAGAGCACACCACCACCCAGCCCTGGGAGCCATGGAGAGTGGCTCATATCCACAGTTCTTCCTAAGACCATGCATGAGGCGGTGGAAGTCACCAAAAATCTGTAGCATTTTCGTCACTCTTTAGCAACAACAGCACTCCTGTGAGCTTTGTTTTTCAATTTACAGTAGAGTGCTGAGAGAGGTTAGCTTGGAAAGACAGACATGGAAAACAGACCCTTGAATATGATGTTGACAGGTTTTATTTAGAAAGCTGGCATATGCACTGGCTGCATTCATATCTGCAGTGTTCCCCAAACTGACAGGCAATCTAGAGTATGGTGTATATTAAAGAGAAGTAGTTTTGAACTCAGATTTTGGTTCCCTTCATACAATTCCTGTAACACTGAACATTTTTAGACAACTACTGGTTTTGTTTTTCAGTAAAACTATGGATTCAGTTTCTCTCATGGCTTTTTATTTAACAGCTCACTGAAAAAAAATGTGTTTTAGCATAAGTCTGGCTGCCTACTTAGGCAAGTTTACTTACATTTTTTTCTATGAAAGTAAAATACTGTCAGAGTTGATCATAAAGCCCTGCCTGAGGAGATTATATGAATTCATGACAAAGTTGTTTATGGTTTTAATATAATCTCAGAAATAATATCCAGCAAGCAGAATACTCTACATAACTACATAAACAATATTCCCATCTTCAGAATTCCTTTGAATTTCTCAGTGACCTTAGGAGGATGGGTTGATGCTGCAGCTTGTCTCAGGCTAATGCCTTCCCTTTGAGATGACAAACAGCCTGTTAATGGGACCTAATGTAGAGTTATTTCTTCTCAGTCACAAAGAGTCATATGTATAAGAAATATATGATTGAAAACCATGTGCTATGGACCTCGATCAAGTCCTGACTCAAGGAAGTATCTTTGATAGAGGACTTAAAAACAATGCATGTGTTTACATGCTTTTCAGAGGGAAGATGGGCTGCAGAATGTGTGCAAGTTCTTTCTTGAACTAAGATAGAAGAAAATGCATGTAGTAATGTTTGTAAATCTTCCTAGAATGAGAAAAATTAGGAAACCTAAAAAACCCTGCTAGAAATAATTGTAGCATAGTGGTCCAGAATGAAGGTGTTGCTAGATCTGTGTAATGAAGTGTACCAGGTTGCACTTTAAATGTTGCATTTTAAAAAAATTTCTTTCAGTTATTAAAGAAGTGGTTCCCACACAAGTCTTCCCCTTGTGTGTAGAGTGTTACTGGAGACCCCTATTACATAATTTCTTAACCTTCATATGCAAAATCTGACTGCACACGGAGCACACCATCACCACTGTGCTCCTTCATGATCCTGGAACCAGAGGACCAGCTGCTGGGAAAGATGTAGATCCTGGGAAAGTTACTGAACAATTCTGTAGATTACCTTAAATTGGTTCCAATAGTTAAAAATTATTAACTATTTTAGAGCTATTATAAAGTAGCAAATAGAGAAGCCTTCTGCAACTTTAAACTTAAACCAAACTCAGAGATTACTAAAAATAAAACAAAAATAAATGGAAATTAAAATTTTATTGTACAAATTAAAACAATTTATATTCCCCATTGGTCTCTGTAATATTTGCTTTCTTAGACTTATATAGACTTATCAATATATCCCATGATATACCTCTTACAGAACTTCATTATAGTGATTCAGTGAATGCAAATGTGAAAAGAACAGAAAATAAGCATAGGGCAAAAAATGAATTATTAGGATTTCTCCTAAAGTAGGGGCTTAATGGATGTAAGTACTAACACATGGAAATAACCCCAGGTGTTAAAGACATTTAGCTCAGGAGACCCAAAGTCTGGCAGCTGATTGACTCACTCAGGGTGCAGGTGGGGGTGATTTTGCTGTGGCCAATCAGGCCATTTTCCAAGTAACATCAGGGAACCCTCAAGGCCAAGTCAGAGATTTTAAGAAGGGGCTTTAGAAAGCAAGGAGGTTTTTAAGGGATGCAGTTATGTAGTTCTTTGGAGTATAAACTATTTTAACTTCTGGATGCAGCTACAAAGCCTGAATAGCTGGAGGAGTTACAGAATGCTGATTGTTTGTTGATTGGTAAGAGAAATGAACTTGTTGTTTTAATCTAAATCCTATAAGTGTGTGTTCAGATAATAAATCCTGCAGCTATTGCTACTTCTGGTAGTTTTGGTAATCTTAAGAGGAAGTTCCCTGGAACTGTAGTTTGAGACTGAGGCTGAAATACAGAAAATAAGGGTCAAGAAGGTTTTCACTTTCATTTGTCCACTAGGTGCTGTTTCTGTTTATAGCAAAAGATTGCTCATAGTAAAGCAAAAGGAAGGGCTTTCTGTGGAGAAGCATGCTACTGCATGGTCTGAAAGGTCTTAAATGAGCTTCTGGGAACATGAAGAGTTATTCCCTGGCAGGAGAAGAGAACTTCTGGAGAACCCTGGACTAGGAGAGAAGGTGTTAACAGTGTTTTGCCTGTTAACAATATAAGTATCTATCTGCTTTCTGTGGGCTGAGTTCTGGCTGCATAGCCATGCAGATATATGGCATCTTGATGACTTCACTGCCTGCTGTGCAAAACTCAGAGCTGGTTTTTGTTGAAAACTGAGTACAGCAACACAGTGAACAGAAGTCCAAATAGAAGTGAGAAGTACAAGTGGAAATGATAATTTTGGAGTGATCCTTTCCTAGGTTTTTAAGGCTCTTGCTGTACTGCATTGAAATACCACTGGTATGTAGGAAATATTTTTAATATATACTTGTTTTTCTTTGGTTAAAATGAAATATTTAACATAGCATGTTAATCTGTCTACGTGGACAAAAGGGAGTAAACAAAAGGGGGACAAGGAGAGGGAAAGGGGAGAAAAGAATCTCTGAAGAAGCTGAGGAGCTTTCCAAAGAACAAATAGTATGATCTACTTTGTGGCTAAACTGATTAGCTCTCTTATAATCACATCTCAGCTGATGAACTTTGTGATCTTCCTCTGTAGAGCCCTCTATGGCTGTTCTATTTCATTCTTTAAGAAGATTAAGTGGGTAATCCCGAAGCTCCACAAAACCACCTGTTGTTTGGGCTGCTGTATAAGACGGCTTTTAAGGCAATCCTTTGACAGTTCAATAGTAGGATTGTGAATAGGCTCACTTATTTGTGTACCTACTGGTTCCAGTCTGTGTGGCACGGTGTGCAGGTTTCTAGCAGCGTAAGTAGCTGACTCTCAGGAAAATCGGACCCAATCAACCTATCCTCTCTCCCGCTTTTCCTTCCCAGTGGACAGTTTCTGTCTGCAGCAGCACTGCTTTTGTTGTTATAATGACATTTGCAGAGAGTCTGTCTCTTTACCATCTGAATGTTCCTGGGTGTAAAATGTACCAAGCGTTGGTGAAGTCATCCACTTCATCAGGAAGGGTCCCTTGCAGCGTATCTAGAACAGAATTATTAATAAAAACCAAAAATAAGCTAAAAAAAATAAATGCATTGGAAAGAGAAAGAGGTAAAACCAGGAAAGCCAGTCAGCTGCAGGTTGAGCTATAAACAACAGTTGTGCCAGAACTGGGTCAAAATCCTTGTTCTACATAATCTGCTGGGACACAATGGTAGCTGTTCAGGCTAGGATGTTTTCCTGTAAGCCACACTATCTGACCATCCTACTCAGATGTCACTCGCTACAAGTGAAATTCCTTTTAAGCCCACAGCCTTTGCTCCAGAGAAATGTAGGAATTACCTTTTTTTTTTTTCCTCTGAAGAGTTCAGAATCCTGTGATGATATTTGTAAGGTATAAATTAAATATTCTGGATTTCCTGTTTTTCTGCTCTGCCAATGTTAAAAACACAGTCTAACAGTATGTTAAGCTGGTGCTCAGTTCTAAACATCTTAATGATCTGATAGTAGTAGCCAGTAGTGTGGCTGTTTGTCTGCTTTGATTTAAAGACTTCCTTAAATGCATTGCTGACTTTGGCCTTTTCCACCACAGGTTAATACATTATGATTAAAAATGAATAAGTTTAGTCATATCATCATCCACAAAACTGTCTTTGTCAAGCCATTAAAATAAGATTCTTCTCATCAGTATGTTTATTCTTTTCCATCTCCCCCCTAATGAAGCCTGTGAGGGGAGGAAAAATAATTTTCAAGTTTAAAATCTTATTTTAAGTGGTAGAAGTATTTCAGGAAAAAGTCTTATCTTAAGAATGTCTTAGTGGCTTTTCCTATGAAAATATAGGACAGTCATTAAAGTAGTTCTCTGATGTCCTGCTTACATATCTGTCTTTCTGCCCTACTAGGAGTCTAGCAACCCTAAATCACTGTGTGTCAGTCAGAGGATTTTTCAGCATCTGGAGAATACATCCTGGGAGTAACAGTTGCACACTGCTCGTGTCTTCCCTATGAGCCATGATGACAGGCAGAGCTTCAGTTGTATGCTGTGGTTTGATTACAAACACATAATTTTGTGAGCCATGGGTGCTGAGAAAGTCATGCAAAAACTTGTCAGTGCTTTTCTGACTGTGGCCGTCTGATTGCTTAAAAAACAGTAAGCATATGGCTATTGTGTTTGAATAATCTGTTCCTTCACACTCCCTGGAAGTAAAGAAGGGGTCACCAGACCTGAGCATAGATAAGTCACTTCTGGTTTCCCTTAAATGTGATCTCTAGTAATCACCATTAATGTTGGTGCAGCTTAATTGAATGTTTTATATTGCAAAATGGATCTGTATGATTAGCACTTTTCGTGGTTGAAATAGCTCAGTAGAAAAAGAATCATCTGAAAAATGTTTTTGACAGAGTGTCCTAAGTGGCAGAGTGAGGGACTAAAACAGAAGATTACTGTTGTGAGAATCAATTTGATCAGTGGTGCTAAGGGTAGATGGAAAATGGATTAATCATCCCATTCCTGAGAGTGCAGGGCAGAGAGGGTTAATAACAGGAGTATTCTTTCACAGTGCTCTTCTGGCTGAGGAAGTTCAAGGAAACCAAATATGGGAATAGGAGACCATAGGAATATGATTTGATTGACAGTTTATTCATCAAGGCATTGATTGTTTCTTGCCATTCAGCTTGAAGACAGGTTGTTGAGTAAAGGACAACTGTCTAATTAAAATTCCTTTGTGGTGCAGTTCCCCTAGAAAGGCATGAAACCAACAGTCGAGACAGCAGAAGAATTTAAAAATGCTGTTTTCCAGGATTTCAAAGTACCTGTTTTGCATGATCAATTTAGAAACTTAATTCTGGGGTTTTGTCCTTCTATGTGGTTGCTTAGGTGTAGCTGCCCTGTGAAGAAGTTTCAAGGCAGGCAAATGCCTTTGCTTTCCTTTTTGCTTTTGGCTAATGGCTTTGTATTTCCTAATGACAACTTGCCAGGGAAGAGCTATGATAAACTGGACCTTCTCTCAAGATAAAGAGAAAATAAACAAACCAGGGAATTTACTCTGGTTTTGATTGAGGAAGTGAATTCGAGTTGTTGATGGCTTCTTTTCTTCCCTAGAAATTCACACAAAACTTGAGTGGAAGAGAGCTTAGCTGTCTGAAGGGTATAGGCCATGATACAGGAAAACAGCTATTTTGTATGTAGCAGTTGTGTAAACAGCAGCGTTTGTGAAGCGTTAATGAACATTAACACTCCAACACTCAGCATGCTGTAGCTCAGCTTTGTAGTTGCTCCCATTGTACTGATAGTAATTTGCTGTCCAATAATCTTTGTAAGCGCAATATTCTCAATATTGGAGACATTTCCTCCTGTGTTACTCGAAAAATTACACAGTTTTCCAGCCGTCCTATCTCCCAAAGGAAGTGTTAGACTAACTAGGCTGTCACAGGGATAGTAAAATCCCAAGTGTGTTGTATGAAGAGGGCTTTTAAGTTGTAAATTAATGCTGAGCAAGCGTGACTTTTTATAAATCTCTGTTGTTCATCTTGTAATCTGTAAGACAGTAGAGAACCATTTTTCTTAGAAGAGAACTCTAAATTGTATCTTGCAGAATTGCAGAAGAGTTGAGTGTCATTACATTCAAAAGTACTGAGATACAGGTACCACACCCTCACAGGAGACAGAAAGGGCTGTTGTATGTGTAAAAAGTGCTAAAGGAAAGTTAACTTTCTCCCCGTGAATTACTAGTTTCTATTCTTTAGCTGGCAATGGCCATATTTTTTTATTGTAATGAAATATAATGATAAAGACCCACGAGTGCTGAAGTGACTGTAACTGCATTAATACAGGTGTTTACATGTTCCAGATGATAAAAGGATCAAATGAGACTTATTTTAGATCAGCATAAAAGGATCTTTCAGTATTGTGGTCATTAATTCTGGATTTTACATAAAATACTTGTAAGTCATGCAATTTTTCTTCATGTCTAGGTATTTCTAGAAGCTGGCTGCAGTGTCACTGAAGTGTTTATGGGAAATAGGGGGGAAATAAGAGTTGTACAGCTTGTGGCTGAGAAAAGTCTAAAAGTTACCTCTTACAGAAACAAGGCCTGGACAGATGAAGAAAATAAGTTATTGGATACTTTGTCTTATTAATCTGTATCCTCTAACAGGACCATTTCTGATTATTTTGTTGTAATACTTTCATGAGGATGAAAGTTGACTACAAACTGCAATCCTCCTAAATCTGTAGGGGCTCTGATACGAAGCAGCAGATAGAGCACTGTTGTCAGTGGCAGGAGTGCTTTGCACACATCTGCTGCTAACTTTTACCTAAAGAAGTTGTAGCAAACCTCCCTTGCTGCATAAGCAAGATAGAGAAGAACAAGCCACAGAATTACAGGATTTGCTGAATTGGAGGGGATTGGAGTCACAAGGATTGAGTCCAACTCCTGGCCCTGCACAGGACCATCCCCAAGAGTCACACCCTGTGCTGGAGAGTATTGTCCAAACACTTCTTGAACTCTGTCAGACTTGGTGCCGTGACCACTTCTCTGGGGAGCCTGTTCAGTGCCCAACCACACTCTGGGTGAAGAACTTTTTTCTAACATCCAACCTAAACCTCCCCTGACACAACTTCAGGCCATTCTCTCGGGTCCTGTCACTGGTCACCACAGAGAAGAGATCAGTACCTGTCCCTCCTCTTCCCCTCATGAGGAAGTTGTAACTGCAATGAGGTCTTGCCTCAGTCTCCTCCAGGCTGAATGGACAAAGTGCCCTCAGCCACTCCTCACACAGCTTCCCATCCAGACCCTTCACCATCTTAATTGCCCTCCTTTGGACACTCTTATGGCTTAATATCTTTCTGATATTGTGGTGCCCAAAATGCCACAATATTCAAGGAGAGGCCACCCCAGTGCAGAGCAGAGCAGGACAATCTTCTCCCTCAACCGCCTGGTGATGCTCTGCCTGATGCCCCCCAGGACACGGTTGGCCCTCCTGGCTACGAGGGCATTGCTGACTCATGTTCAACTTGCCGGTGACCAGGACTTCCATGTCCCTTTCCATGGCACTGCTTTCCAGCATCTCATTCCCCAGACTGTACAAATAGCAAGGGTTGCCCCATCCCAGGAGCAGAATCTGGCACTTCCCTTTGTTGAACGTCATATGGCTGATTACCCAGTCCTCTGATTTGTCAGGGTCTCTCTGCAGGGCCTCCCTGCCTTCGAAGGAGTCAACAGCTTCCCCGAGTTTTGTGTCGTCTGCAAACTTGCTTAGTGTTCCTTCCAGTCTCGTGACCAAGTCATAGAAAAGATCTGGGTTTATCAGAGTATCTAGAAGTACTTACTTTTAATTTACTATCTTCCTAATGGAAGATGGACTTCAGTCCCAAATGTGGCAAACAAATTATTTGACTATATTTGGGAAAAATGTAAATAATTCTGTGGTGTGATTTATTATGTGCCATTGAAAGCAATTTTAATCAGAAGTCATAGTAAATATGTAATTAAAAAGTTCTCAAAATGTATGGGTTAAAATGTCACTTAGTATTGGTTTGTAACAGCTTCATTTGTCCATTCTGTACTTGGGATTGTATGGCAGGGCACAATCACATGTATAGCACAGTGATTTATAGAACTGAGAGCAGACACTAATGAGAAAAAGCTTTTAAAATAAAGACTTCTATTATATCATTTATGTAGCTATGCCCATAAAGGTCAAAAAAAAAAAGACTGAACAGATAGGTTTCTAGGCTTAAATGTGAAAGTGTCCAAGCTTATATCCTTATGGATATAAGAATTATAGAACGAAAGAGTTGGTAATAAATTTAGAGGAAAGCTGTATCTTGCTAAGTGGCACTTCGGAACCCATATTAATTCTACAAGCTAAAGTCAAACTTGCCTTTTCCCTCCTTTCCTTAAGCAATGAGGAGTTTGGTCTTCAGCTAGTGTTTGGATTTTTTTGTGGTGTAGATGAGCAAATACCGCTTGCATATACTATAGAGAAATTGTTCAGGGAGAAGCCTGTTATTTAATACAATACAGGCAATAAAGTTTTTCATAAAAAATTTCTCTAAAGTATTTTTGTGGCAGTGAAGGCAATGCCCAGCTCTGAACAGTACAAGTTAGTACAGCAGTGCTGATATTAAAAGAACAGGGTTGGCTTTCATCTACTGCAGAGGTGATACAGCCCATCCTCTGAGTTGTAGCATCAGCTCTTGATCCTGTCTAGTAGCTGGGTAACATGGGAAGGCACTGGCAACCTGGAAATCAGTTCTACACACAAGTAGGAAACAACTGTGGAGGGAATATTGCTGCCTGCTTGTCCCAAGTTGTGTGGACCTGCTGCCATGCCTGTCTGCTGGGAGTGGTCTGGGTTTGAACCATACTGTTGCCTCCCATGAGCAGTTGTGTCTCTATCAAAAAGTCCTGCTTATGGTTTTGAGCTGAAAAAGGTTTTGCTCATAACAAAAGGAAAAGGGAAGAAGCAAATAAATTATAAATAACATTCCTAGTAGATAACTTCAGCAGCAAGGAATATCTTACAGGAGAACCAGGTGATTTGTTATCTAGGTACTTTCATGTACAAATAGATTCCCTGTTCTTGCATCTCTTTACAAAGGCACGTAAGGTTAGCTGTTTTTTTCCTGACTAACATCTAATAACTGACTCAGTAATACTACACTGTTACCAGAACACTGCTTGTAAGAGTATTGCAGGGCACTCTATGGGTTTAATATGGCTTCCATAAGTAATGCTGCAATAATTACAGTGCACTAGCTCAGAGCAGGGCCAACTTGGGGTCCCTCTCCAAGAGGGAGTTGAATGATGGTAGGTAAACATCCATGATTACAGAAACCAAATGAGCTTCTACCAGACTTTCTTCAAAATTCTACAGAAAAAGAAACCAGAAAAGGAAGAGCTGTGTTCTGGGACTAGTGGACTCCTGAGCATGGATTTTCATTGGGAAGGAACAGGAGGGTTTGTTTTCTTTTTTAATTGCTTCTAGCAGCAGTATTGGATAGGAAGTTATGTGAGAAAGTGTAGTAAACCTCTTTGTAAACCAGGAATAGACTTATAAACCTAGTTCCTACTTGTGGCTTCATGGCAGGAGTCGGAGGAATTGCTAGAAAGCCAGTAGGGTGGATGGCCTTCCATTTGGGTTAATGCTTCCTTTCACTAGAAACTCTGTACAAGGAAGAAGACTCATGGCCCAGTTACATATCGTGATGAGTATTGCCTTACCACCTGGGGAAGACCTTGCCTGCCTCCCCAGGTAAACTCTCTGGGGATATCACAGCTGAGGAGAGGAACAGCCAAGTCTTTTGCCCAGTCTGGGAGCCTGAGCCAGGCTGGAGGCCAGTGCTGAGTGTAGCATGTTGAATGACTGCCCATCAGCTGGTAAAACCATTGCCTTGTTCAGGTATTCGAAGATGTAGTTAGTCTTATTTTGGCACTGTATTTCTGAGGCAAGTAGTTAGGAAAGATAGTCAGAACCAACCTTTCTGTGAAGAGCAACTACTGTATTCTCAAGTACAACCTCTAAATTTTCTGAACCTCAGGAGTTACTTCAGCCACGGGGACTGTTTTGTGTGGCATAAAGCCTAGTGGGATTTCTTTGTATAATATACCATGGATGGGCTTTTAGAAGGAATATTAGTAGAAACAGTAATATTAATATACTCATTAGTTCACATACCTGATGAATTACAAGTTGTTCTAATTATAAAGCAATTTGTCTTTCTTTTTTAGAACTCCTCATTCCTAAGCAATAGTTGGTCTTAGAGAAAGCTACCAGGAGACTTATTTTCAACTAATTAATAAAAAATGCAGTATGTCCAGAATTTTTTTTTTGCTTGGCGTTTGTTAGATTAATAATTTACTAAGTATAGTGGAGTGTGTTTAATGCAATTTTCTCCTCTTTTAAATCTTCTTGTATGTAAAAAGAAAAATCACTTTTATTTGTGCTTTCATGAAAAGAATCTCATTTTTCCTTACTACAAGAAAATGGGGTGGGGTGGGGGGAAAGGCTTGAGCAGCCAGGTTGTTCAAGAATTGCTGTCAGGTTTGAAGAGCCAATGCAAAGTATTTGCTCTTCATAGTTCACATCTTTGTAAGTACTGTGTCTCTCACTGTAAACTTTAGCTGAAGAAAGTTTGGCGACAGTGCTGTGGAAAAACAGGCACTAGGTAGGTCTGGAAGTGTCAGTGAGCATGAGGACATCTGGGAAGCAGTCTGCTCTTGCTTTGCCTGTCCCCACATAGACATAGCAGAACTGCAGTGTTGACTGGGCTGGGATCTGTTCCTTTGCTGCTCTTTGTACAGTGTGGGGTTGGGGTGATTCCAGGTACTAGTGCATGGACAGCTGGACGCATCTCTGGCTCTTACTGGATTCTCCTGGCCTGCTGCCCTTTCCTGCTTCCCAAACTCTGCTCCTTCACCGTGCTAATACCATGAGCTGCTCCAGTCACTGCCACAGAGGCTACAAAGGATTGATAATAGCGCTGTTGTGGCTGTCAGCAGGTGACCTTCCCTTATGTGCCTCATGGGCTCCAGAGCAGATTGTGTCAGGGAGAAGATAAGGAAGGAAGGATATGGCTATCCACCCACCAGCAGCTGGGCTGAATCAAACATTACATTGGACAGGTCTACTTCTTTCTGCTGGAAATATAAACAAGCAGTAGGCAGGAAAATAACATGGTCACTGCTTTTATCCTTAGCAGTGGTTAGCAGCAAAGGATACCATCTCCTTTTCCCTAGAGGCTGTCCAGCACATGATTTGCTGCTGTAGGCTCTATGCTCAGCAGCTGAAAATTGTCACTTGGGGAACAGATATTAAGTATTTTTCTCTAATTCTCCAGAAGTCCTACTGGAAACTAGAATAGGAATTATACTGCCCGGTATGTAAATTATATGTTAATTAGGTCCAATGTTTAATCAAAAAAACCCAAACCTGTCATCTTTTCACAACTGGAATGCAGAGCAGAATATTCAGGTAAAAATAATTTTATGATAGTAATTATGGTATAAACCAACTTGTCAGCAACTAGTTGTTTAAATTCCTTCTTCCCCACTCCAGACTTATCAAACCTGTAGGGAAATCACTAAGAAATGCTTCTGCCTCCTATATTCATACGAAACAGGATGCTGTATGCGAACACTTAACTGTATAATGAAAAAAGGGCCTCATATGCAATGATTTGAAGTATCAAGAGGTCAACCAGGTTTTTGAAACTAAGCTTAATCTTTACTGGCAACATCTAGTATTAATTACTAATGCTCACATCTTTCACCATTAAAATCTGAATATTTATGCAAGTAGCTGTGAGACATCTAATGGCTCAGCAGCTTGAATTTTTTTCACTGTGTGTATTTCATTTTGTTTAACCATGAGAAAACTGTACTTCTGTTTATTATGGGCAAAATTGATTCAGAATAAATCCTGACAGTTTGAGTTACTTCTGAGCTTTTGTATTTAATGGAAACACAGTATGAAATCCCTTTCTATGCTCCCTATGTGGGAAGGGGGGATTTAACAGTGGGAGAGCAGATATCCCCGCTAATGGAAGTGACTGCATGGCAGGGTGGGACAGACACATGTTGCTTAGCTCTTTTTGCATCAGGACCCTTCACCAGCAGGGAAATACCAGGACCCTCATAGCACATTGTTATTTAAGTGCAGTTCTGCTCTTGCTGCCTTACCACAGATACACTAAGAGTGGTTCCACAGGCAATATTAGCTGTTGTGCTAAGTGTGCAAGATTGTTGCCTTTGCACCAGGGCTTTCTGCAGACAAGATGTAGTCCCTAGATGATCAGATGTCCCTTCCCCAACCATCTCTTGGTATCTCCAGGCAAGCTGAAGCTTGTATAGTAGTTGCAGATACTGCATTCAGAAAACAAGCATTATTTGATTGAGCTCTTCCTCATTGCCACAATAACCTCACGGAGCAGCCCCTGAGGTCTGGTGCTTGCTGGAGTTTAGCTGAAATACTCAGTCTGGTGTGATCAGCATGGATGCCAACTGGATAATGTATTTATTGCTGCAAAACTGGAAAATGGTCACCAATGCATTTCACACTGGCTACTGGACAGATACCACCTGAATAGAATGGCATAAACTTGGTTTGGGATTTAAGAAAGATCCATTTTGTAACCACTGAGAAACAAAGCATAAATGAAATGCTGAAGGAGGCTGGTGGAAGACAGTGCAAGGCCCCAAGGGAATTCCTTATAGGAGAACAGTTATTGCAGGAGAGTTCAGAAGTGGTAGGGAGATGCTCAGCAGCAAGGAGAGAGTGGAAAGAGTAGATGAACAGTCCTTGATAGGACTGTGACTATTAAATAGCAATTTCTGCCATTACTTGCTTTTCTACCTTGTTTTTTCACTTTGACTCAGCATGAATAGTAGCTTAATAACTACTTTCATATTGGTATTCCCCTGACACAGAAGTACTATCAGGCTGGATGAGTTGTGAGAAATTGTGGACTCTGAATGCAGAGGTGGCTCCGAACTCAGGTGATGAAGCTTGGTCCCTGCCCCTCTGTAACTAGTCACTCCTGCTCTCAGTGTCAAAGGGAAGATTTCTCCTCATCACTTCTCTGACACTTTTCAGTCTTTAAGACTGTTTTGTGAATCATGGATGTTGTGAGTATATCTAAGCTGTCTAGAGCTCGGGCTCTTGTGCAAGGAGATTGCTTGACAGGGGGAGAAATCCTTCACAGTCCTTACCATGCACTAACAGAAGACAGTGAGCAGGAAATGGTCTGATAGTTAAAACAGATGGTTTCTCAGCAAAAGCCTTCTGTGGCTTGTATTCTCTGCAATTTTTTTTTTAGTGGGACAAACCAGCTTTCCTGATATGACAGCTTCATTGCTGTGCCTTGTGGAAACATGCTGCCACTTAAACTAATTTTACCTTGTAAGAATATAACTATGAGAGCACATTGGTAAGGCAAAAAAATCAATGTTGCTGTGATTTAAGATGCCTTTTTTTTTTTTCTGCATAAATGGTTGCCAATAGAGGGAAGCAATTTGTAAAACTATACAGAGAATAATGACATTAAAATAAAGATAGACGTGTTCCTGCTTCTCCTGATTTTTACATATGCATACCATGAGCCAATGCAGTTGCTGAACGAGTGCTCCCTAAAAGGGCCATTCTACATCTACGTGGTTTGTAAATGACAACAGTAAGGGGAAAAATAATGAAGACAAACTTATTCCAGAAGACTGCAATAACAGGGTTTAGAGTCTGAAAATAGGGTGCATGTAAGTGAATGCAGAGCACTAGTGTTAGTTAAAGGCTGGAGACTGCTGCTAGCAGGGCTATGGAGCTGGGAGGTGTGGGAGTGGGCTGGCCTTCTGGAAAGTCAGGGGGAGCCAAGGAGGTGGTGACATATCTGACCTTGATTTGTGCAGAGCAAGGGAAGGAGAGATGATTTTGCCTTTCCTCTGAGGGTGTTATAAAGCAGGAGCATAATGATTCAATGTCTTTTCCTCTAACTAGCGCATCATCACTTCGTGTAAATTGGAGATGAAAATAGATAATTGGTTTCTTTTAGGCTGTATTGACTTACATTGAATATATCCAAAGGTTTCAGATTAGAGCCTGACTGTACATTGAGGTCTGTCTTCCTACAGTGCCACAAACAAGGTCTTCCTACAATGCCAAACAGTGTCCGTGTTCCTTGGGGAGGGGTCATAGTGGTACCTGATTCAGGCTTGTCCTTAGAGTTATTCTTTTTTGGAGTGATTTGAGGTCCCTGGAGGTCAACGTACAGGAACTAAAGCTAATAACCATCCACAGCAATTCAGAAACAATCTCTGGAAATGGATTTGGTAATTCTCTGGTTTCACCATATTAATTTTCATGAGAGAATAAGAATTCTGAAATGATTGTGCGTTCATCATTCACATTGAAGAGCTATGAGACTGAACTCATTGATTTCAATTGCATATGTTTGCATGGTCTCTTATTTTGGGGAGGAGTTTAAGGTGAAGTCTAATCTGCTCTGGTGAGAATATATAGAATCCAAAGATAAGGAGTTAATGGGGTCAACTATTGCTCACTCTTAAGGCTGCTTATTTGAAATCAGTTCAAGAATTTCAGTGATGGCAAACAAAAATTCAATTAGTGCTGTGTGGTTCATTTCTCCAGAATGTCAGTTAACCCTTTTCATGGAAGGCATTCAGCATAACTATGCTCAGAAGCTGCACACTGGTTTCTCTGTGCAGAGAAATGACTGAGAAGGGACTGAATCGCAATCTGTACAGTTTCACAGGTGAAACTTTTTTTTTCAATCCCACAACACTGGCAAGGAAGAGAACTAATTTGGTCCAGTGCCTTAATTGGTTTCTGTTGCAGATGTGTAGTAGGAAAGGACATGAAATGCTGTAGCTGATGTACAAGCAAAGAATGGTTTTATAGCCATATGTACTTATAAAACAAGCCATGGGGTCTAATCATTAGAGGTCAGCATAAGAGCTCTGCACACTCATATTCTAACAAGAGAGTTTGACTGGTGTATTTTATGACCCTGTAAAAAGGAGAAATAATTGTGTCAAGCTGTTTGTATCTCAGAGCTGTTTTATATCTATATTGGATAACATCTGGAAGGCAAAAGACAACCTGCATATAGCAACAATCAATTAAGTATGATTTTGAGTATTATAACTGGGAAGGAGAACAAAATATTCTGACCTTATGGACCAATGCATAATTTTTATAGGATTGTGCTAGTAGCTGTAGTGTCTCAATTACCTTAAGTAACTTTTCTATCTTTAAATATACTGAAACACCTAACTCTGAGCACCCCTACTGGAGCAGTGAATGTTGCAATGGTTCTTCAGCCTGATTTGTTTCATATTCTGTCAGTCTACTGTCTCATTATTGACCTTTCTATAGTTAGTTTCTCTTTTCTTATCAGTCTTTGTCAAATTATATTTAATTTCCAATAGCTTCCAAAACTTCAGGACTAGAAATGTTCCTTGAAGGAATGTGATTCTCCTGAGACTGAGACTCCTTAGGATGAGTCCCTGCCAGCACTCATCTACCTGTAGGACTTGATGAAAGTGGATGTTCCTCTCCTGCTGTAGGTCACCCATCTGCCTGAGTGTTCCTCAAGAACATAAGGAGCAATATTAACACATCCTTTTCCTGTGGTGGGTGGGCAAGAAGCACCTTATCTCCTGCTTTGGGATCAGATCAGTGTTTGTTGGTCCAGCAGTTGGGGCTGACAGCATGTCACCTGGTCTCCCATCTCACCTGGAGGAAGCCCTAACCCTTCTGAGGAAGATCAGTTCTCTCCCCGATACCCAGGGTCTGTCCTTGCACAACAGTCAGGGGAAGGTCACATCCTGTTCACATTGAGGTTTTTTAGGCAGAACAGTACTTGCACATGCTGTTGACATGACAGTAAACTAGGTAATACCACCACAAAGGGACAGAGCTCCTTAGAAGAAAAAAACCTGATATATAGTGAATGCCAAGGACCAAATATTTCCTCAAACTTATTTTTAATTAAAACACTTGACCTCTCTGAATAATGAGGTGGGAAAAAGAGAACTGGTCCTGGTTTAAAGTTACATGACACATTCACAAACAGTATTGCAGAGACTGAAAATGGGCATCTCAAACAAGTCTACGACATCCACATAAAACCACATACACCTGAGGAATTGCTTGTGCCTTTCCTCACGTTGTTTTTTTGTTCCTCATTTAAACAAAATAAACCTCGCCCAGAATTCTGAAAGCAATGATTTTTGTCAAGGGACATTGAAATTCAGTTTCTTAAGACACTTTCAGTCACTTGACCCTATAGTAGGAATCTAAATGACAAGTTGATGATGTCATGGTAACTTCTTATGTAATAACTGGTGAAGCCATTAACACAAGACCTAACTGACTAACCTATATGACTTGAGACCAAAGAGAAAAGTTCTTACTCAAAAACATATCTTCAATAGCAGGGGAAACACAGAAAATTACTGTCGATGTAAATTGCATTTTGTATGAATGCCATCTCTTTTCAAGTTTGCCTCAGCATGATAATCCTTCTTTATTTACTGGTGTTGCCCTTTTCTTATTAGAGACCTTTAGTGACGACTTATTTTATATTTCATGTATCATTAAAGTGACTTAAATGATCAAGGATGTGGTAGGCCTGACATTTATTTTTAATTACTAGCATAAAAAAAAGAGGCATCTCTATTCCACACCTGCTGCAATTATAAGAATATATTTTCTTAATTTATAAAACAAATTATGTGCTTCAGGGAGTCAGCCAGAGAGACAAGGGGCTGTTATTTTTGGTAGTCTCTGTATATTGTCAATGTTTATTAGATCTGACCGCAAAGGACCAACAGTGTGGTGATGCCACTGAATTCATGACTTCCATGCAGTTTCTGGGAAGGGTATCTGCGTAGTAGTGAAAACAGAACTGTGGAAGAAAAATACTCCAGAAGTGTTTTATCATAGCCTCATGTCTACACTGCTGGGCAGCACAGCCTCAGATACTGTATCTTTTCTGAAGAGAGAGGTTTGGTGAGAAATGCTTTGTTGGTCACCAAAAATTTAAACTAGAACAGAAAAGAAGCCCCTTCAGCTTATAGGCATCGTTTAAAAACCACTTCAGTTGAAATTTTGATCAATTTAAAGCTGAAAAATTTTGTATGACTTAAAAAAGCTGAGCTATGTTTTGCTGAGCATTGCTTTCCATTTTTAATTCCATTTGTACGTAGAAGTCAGCATTAGTTATAAAATGTATACATAATCACATTTTTATAAAATACAGTAACTTCACTTAATCTAATCTGACTCCCTTTGTCAAAGTACTCTGCTTTAATAGTTCATACTCCCCTCTCATGCAGGCTGTCTTTTTTTTTTTTTTTTTTTTAAACCAAAAATCTATCTTGAAATATTAATGGTATTTTAATGCTCTAGGCAAGACTGGCTACAGCACAACAGTGGAATCAACTGGTTACAGCTAAATAATTCCTCTCTAAATTGTAGTGCTGTAGGTTAAACGGTCTCATCTAACAAAGTTGAGAGAAGCTTTACGTACTTTTCTGTTTGGTGGAAAAAGGAAACTATCTAGTGTAATATAAAAGAGGCTATTTCCAAAGTTCTTCCTCCTGTTCAACAGTTAAGTGACTTCAGTGAGTTGTGCTACTGTAAAGGAAGTGAAGATTGTCTTACGTTTGAATGTTTTCTGTCTGGAGACTTCGTGTGATTCCCTTAGATGTAAGGGGATTACACTCTGTCTGCTGAAGTCTGTGTGGCTCTTAGTCTCTACTGAGGCTTCCCCAGTTTATAACATGTCACAGCCCTTCACACGTCTGAAGATTTTTACAGTACTGGGTGTATAATTTGACATATTTGCCTCTTGTGACACACCAAGTGCAAAATATTATCTGAATACTTTTTGATAAAATAAGATATGACAGCAATTGGGTAATTTAGTGCAAATTCATAAATTTGTTGTTTAAAAGTTAAGTAATTAGTTAAAAGCTTTTTGATTAATGATAGCTAACAGCTTGTATGTATGAATACTATAGTGCTGAATGGCTGAATTCCAGGTGAAGTGATTGATTGTGTTCTAGGGGTGCACATATGTTCCTGGGTGCATATAAATTATTGTTAGTCGTGCAGTTTCACTAAAAGGATTATTTCCAGTGATATCTCTTCCATTTTAATGTCTTTGCCTTTCAGTCTGATTCTAGATATCCCAGTCTGCACTGTCTTGCATCACTCCCTTTGTTCCCTTGTTCTCTTTCATGTAACTGTCATACTTCAGGGACATTGGCAGCAAGAAAAATGAAAAGAAAATATATTTTGATGTCTTAATGGAATAGCATTTAGACCAAAAAAAACAAAACAAGACCGCAACACTTTATATTTTAAGGAAGTAAAAGGTCTCCTCTGACTGTTGTGACAAGGCAGTTTGGCTTTTAGGGTAATGCTTTCACATACGCTCAACAACCACAAAGGTAAAACTCTTTGGATGTTTGTCTTCCATTTGCTTCAATTTGAGGTAGGAATCCAGACCATATGGTGAAAGAAACTGGTCTCTAAAACATTCACACAACTTGTTCCTCAGGATGTAGACCTCTATATCACTTGACATTCAATGAAACTAGTGCTCTTTTGCTACAAAAATATTTCTTTAAATTTTATTTGAAGGTAACAAACTGAACTGCATGGGCTTAGCTTACCAAGTGTGTTGCAGCTGCTCTGGTGATTTTGTTAGCTCAGATAGCCCACCTGGCATCTCTGGCTCATACCAAGAGATCTGTGTGAACACTGAGCCTCTAGGACACAGTCAGAGCCAAAGAGCTTCAGTGGAACTTTGCTGCATCTGGTTAGATATCACCTTGACCCCACCGGGGATTTTGACAGGTAATATAAAACAAACTACGAGGGGGGGCAACTTAATACCAAACCAGCGCAGGCGAGAGGGAATGCAGAGGTGGCATCAGTTCAGTTTTGGCCCCAACCTCTGACTTAGGCAAAAGCTCTTTGGCTGCAACCCACACGTAAAGAGCTATATAACATATTCTCCTGAAAAACAAACCCAATGCACCAGACTGACAGCAATTGCTGTGGAGTGCTCAATTGTCTCAATGATGCAACTAAAAGGCAGCAACCAAGCATGTCTTCTGATGTTCCCCATGCCTGTGAAGCTCACCCAGGATTTGCCAAAGCCAATTTTAGACATAAAGGTGTCCTTGTATCCTTTCAGGATTTGGCCTCTATGCTCAGACTGTCTGGAATTTTGTGGGGAGGATGCCTGTCTCCCACAGACCAGACTGGGACCATCCACTAATTTCACGCAGGGAGGAGAGCAGCTGTCAGACAGTAACTGCTTTCATTCACTGACCCTCTCCCTCTGTTATTTGCACATTACTGTCATTTCTGCCTCTCTTCTTATGTGCAGCATATCTGCTTCTAGATGTTCAGAGCAGTTTCTGTATGCAGATCTGGAGCAGGTTTCCTATCAGAAATCAATATTTTAAATGATGTTTTCCCCAGAAGATTATTATCATTGTAAAATCAAAATATTTTGCAATTCCTGAAAGCTCCAAGAATATTCTGTGTATAAGCTGACAGGAAACCGTAATCAAATTGTCAAGCAATTGCTTCTACTGTGGCAAAGTGAGAATGTTAGATTACATGTGTCAGCATGTGAAGATAAAGACTGTGTAGTGAACAGCACGCTGAAGGCTTGATAGGAGATGGGAAGTTTATCGCTGTGTACTGTAACCTATTGTAGACAGTTCTGCTGCCTCAGCAGTCCTCAGTTTGCATTAAAAACTATGATCAATAAAATGCCTCAGTTTTGTCATTCTACCAACTTTATTTAGTCAATTAAACTGAAAGCTAATTGCTATTCCAAAGGGTTAAGTAATAAAAGAAGCGGAATGCTAATACACGTTCACTAGTTGTTTACTGAATCTAATATTATTATCGCTGCTCTAATCTCTTCAAACAGGCACCAAAATGCATGCTGCTGTGATTATTTGAGTAAGAAGAATGACTCATTTATTCAACATAAGCATTGGCTGCTGGTCTGGGTTTTAGATGTTTAAAGATTTATGTTCAAATTATTTTTCTCCAGTTTTCCTGTCCTTTTACCTATTCTTCTGTAAACTCTTCAATCTTCCTGTTCTCTATGGTTGCTCTGTACAGTGGATATTCACTGAAAACTTATCACCCAAGTGTTTGGTTCTGAGCTTGGGGCTGTAACCCAAAACCTGCCAAAGACTTGAACTCTCATTAAATTCACTGAGAATTAATGACTCATCATCTTGCAAGATCAAGGCTTGGGGGAGCATATTCTCAAACAGCCCAATCATTCCTGTAATAAGATCAGAAAGGAGATTTGCAGGAATGAAATTTGAAAGGTTTTTAACTCTGATAATCAGATTGTCATTTGTGGTGGTGATTTAACTGCAGCACAGAACAGGTAGTTAATGTCAGTTAATAAATTAATAACCTTAAAAAAGTACAGTATTTAGCCACTTAACTAGCACAATCTTCTTTGTCTGACTCTGAAGTAGCTTGTAAATCCCTAACAAAATTTAAGATGATACAAACAGTGATACAGGGAGAAGGAAAATAAATAGTATACAATCAGAATTAGATCACCAATGGTAGGTGAAACCAGTATTGTACATTGGCAAGGTAACAAAGTGAATGGACTAAATTTTATCATTTTGGTTAGCAGGAAAATATTTGGAAGGGTATTGTTTAAAAGAATATGGAGGGGAATATAATGGGGAATCACAAATACACGAGAATTGGAAACATCATGTTTATTTAATGCAGAGATAAAAAAAAAGAAAAAAAATGGATAAATTGTGACTGTTCAGACTGATTTAGAAATAGAGTTTTAATCTTTCTGGGGTAAGACCCTGGAGCATCCTTCCAGCAAGACTAGTAAGTGGGAAATCTGCTTTCACTTGTAGCCATATGACTTGATTTCCTCTGATTTGCACTAGAAAGGGCAAAACAGCCAGTCTTGGCTATGCCTCTGCTTTTCTGTCAGTGGGTGCAGCAGGTGCGCTGTCATCTTAATACCAAAAAGGAAGGTAGATTTACTTTTAAACTGGAAATTAATGAGATATTGAGACAATCATGTAACATGGGTTTGGGACTAGATGGGCATCCAATGAGTGAAGTCCATTTCACTAGTCTTGCACACCTTATCCTAAAGAGCACATTATTTCTCAGAACTATTCTATGTCTGGTAGGTGCATTTAGTCACATATTAGAGGGCAAAGTCTGTGCTTCTGTAACCAGTATATCTTCTCTGCTGCTTTAGAGTGTATAATTTGAAGAATATGTATTATGGAACGATTGGGTCTAGGCTTGTACATTTATTTAGTACCTACCAGGTGAAATGTCTAACTCTCTAGATTTGAATTCCTTTGCTCCTTCTGGGGGTCACATTTATAGCTGAGTCCTATCTCCATTAAAGTAGTAGGAAGACTACAGATGAGTGATAGTAACCTTTTTCATTTTCATATATTTATATTCTATTTCAGGGTCTTGAAAGCTTATAAAATGCTAAAGACTTAGATAAACAGAAAGACTGAGGCTGTGACTGATCCAAGATTCAAGTGCAGTGCAAGACAGGGGGAAAACTCTTACACTCCAAGATACTAGTTTTTGTAAACGAGCACTTCAGTGTCTCATCTCTCCTTGATCCCTCTCCAAGATAACACTTTTCCTACAGTGGGCAGCAAGGTATATATCCCCAGCATAAACAATTTGAGAATGTTATTGAAAAAGGCATGATTTGAACATGCATAAAAATGATCATATGTGTTTAGTATTCTAGAAGAAGATTGAAGTTTGAGGTACAAAAAGAAAGTTAAGAAAACCCTGTGGTCTGAAAACTTACTGTTGATGCAAGTTCAGTATGCACTGGTTTAGTGGTCTGAAACTTTTGTTTGCTAGCAATCTGTAGGTCTCTTCATTAGCAAATTACTATTCATGTTCAATCACTGTTTCCTCATCCTAAAGGCTTATCAACTCTATTCCACTAAGCAAATCTATCCCTTCAGTGAAATTTGTTGATCATCATGCACTTGCAGCCCAGAAAGACAGCTGTATCCTGGGCTGCATCAAAAGCAGTGTGGCCAGCAGGTCGAGGGATGTGATTCTGTCCCTCTACTCTGCTCTGGGGAGACCCCACTTGTGCTGCATCCAGCTCTGGGGTTCAAAACAAAAGAAGGACATGGACCTGTTGAGGCGAGTCCAGAGGAGGCATAAAGGTGATCAGAGGGCTGGGGCACCTTTCCTGTGGAGAGAGGCTGAGGGAGCTGGAGCTGATCAGCCTGGAGAAGAGAAGGCTCAAGAGAGACCTTATAGCACCTTAGAGTACCTATAGGAGGCTAAAACCAGGGACTTCTAACAAGGATGTGTGGTGGTGGGACAAGGGGGAATGGCTTTAAACTGAAAAGGGATAGGTTTATGTTAGATATTAGGAAGAAATTCCTTACTATGAGGGAGGTGAGGCATTGGAATACGTTGCCCAGAGAGGTTGTGCACTCCCCGTTCCTGGAAGCATTTAAGGCCGGGTTGGATGGATCTCTGAGCAATCTGATCTAGTGGGTAGCATCCCTGCCCACGACAGAGGTTTTGGAACTAGGTGATTTTTAAGGTCCCTTCCAACCCAAACCATTCTATGATCTTGGTTGACAACTAAGCAGCTAATCAGTTTTATGTCACTGTACTTAAACAGTGAATCCCCACTGGCTACTTTGTGCTGCCACAATGGGAGCTGCAAATAAATAGGAATTAGGTAATAGTTACTGTTGCTTTAACTCTTGGTTTGAAACTGCTTACTTATGGTTTATTTTTGCACTGCTCTCCAAACTGCTTATCTGAAAAGGCATTTAAACTGTTGGTTGTATTGCTGGGAAGGATAGCCTGCCAAGGGCTATTATGATGACAAAGTAAATGACAGTGACTGTACTTAGCCAACAGAATATTGGGCTATAACTTTTTCTTCAACAGTTTCCACAAACACTATCTGAATGGAAGATGGCAAGAGCATTGAGGTGAAATGCCAGAGATTCAGAATTCCCCCTTGACTGGCTCTGCTCTTTCCTGGGAGGACCTTAAGTACACATCTTCCTGAAATGAGTCTTATATGGGATCCCACTTCATCTTCCTGCCTGCTTCAATTGCTTTGATAATGAGAAGAATTTTAGCATTAGAAGAATGTCTTTGTAGTATCACTCAAGGAGGAGTCTTTGTCATACATCTTAATAATTTATCATGCTCTTGATAAGAATTCTAGATGAGTAGATAAGAGTAAACAGGCTCAGGGAGACAGCCCTTTGATGCTGGTGTTGTTAATTTTGCAGCAACTGAATTGGTCTTCTGTCATTACAATTTAGGATGCAAACTTGGAAGATCATAATTTTGGGAAAGTTACTACTGCCAAATATTTTACAAAATGTTTATTAATTAAGTAAATACACCTTTCCTTACTAACACATAAGAGAGGAAAAAACTGTAGTGTTGAGACCTTGAAACATTTATAAATGAGGAGAAGAGTGAGCTGCAATCCCTATGCTAAAATTAGAAAGAGTTTTTTTGGAATATAACCAAGCCATTAGATATGGGCAGACTAGTTCAGATAAAAATAGAATGAAACTGAACCTATACTTAATATTCAAAAATACTGAATGCTTGAGAAATTGATAATAATTTTTGCATATCTCAGTAACTGGGATTAGCAGGGGCTAGAAAGCAAAGAAATCTGTCATAAATCATGTAATTCTGGAGAGAGAAGTGATATAGTGATCTAAGCTTAAGTATTTGGGAGTCTCTGTGCTTTTTTTTCCTGATCATATCTGCTATAGAGTTTAAAAATACCTATAGTAGGGACCCGTATGGAAGAACAGCTCTGAGAGAAAAAAGTGCTTGCAGTTGCCTGTGAATGTGGCTGCATTTGGGAATGGTGCACTTTGTAATGCCCTTTGTCAGAAATAAAAAGAACGTGGCGGTTCTTAACTCCCTCTGCTATGCTCCTTATGAGAAGTGACAGTGGAACTGAGTGATCTGTGGAAAAGGAGAGCACAAAATCTGTGACGTGTATCAAGTTTTTCCTCAATGGAATGAGAACAGCAAAAATGGCTGCTGGATGTTACTTAGTGTCTGCTTCTACAATATTGTCATACTCTTCTTTAGCTACTGCAGAATTCTTGCTACTGGCTAAAAATCCATTTGGGAGAGAGCAGACAATCTTAGCTGAGGAGATAAAGCTACAGCATTATGGAATATTTCAGGGAATTTGAGGAAATGGAACCAAAATCCCCAGGATCAACCCTTCAAGACATTTAACAGTTTTGGAGCACAATGTAAGGAAATGGTGCAGAGGGTTGATTTATTTGATATTATTATGCCTATTGAAGAAAACTAGAGCTTAGGTTCTGGTCTAAGATGCAGTGGTAGAAACCAGGAATTACTTTTTTAAAATAAAAGGTGTTACAGAAGTTTAACAAAATCTAATCTTGTGGCTCTGCTGATTTGGGTTCTGTTTGTGGAGTTATGTTTGCTTTTAAAACATATTTTAAAATGTTTAAGCATTTACCTTATTACTGTGAACTGGCTCTGCTTTTACCTGTAGGCAGATATCTAGGAACAGGCAGATGTGTCTGTTGATCCATTTTGACTAGACCAGCTTACTGCCCAAAGGCAGGAGAAGCCTGGCCCATAAATTTGCTTCTTTGTGCCTTTGTCATCCAAGTCACTGTTCCAAGAGCACTGATTGCCTGATAACATTTCTGGTATGAGGACAGCAGTAAAGACAGCTATTACAGAGGAAATGGAACTGAGCACAGCTAAGTGAAAAGCTAATTAAAAATGAAGGGGATGAGGAGCCTGGAAGAGGTAATGGTCCTGCAAAACATATTGGTCCTAGAATAAAGGTTTACTTCTGATAGGTTTTCTTAAAAGCATTGTCAACATAAGTTCCTTCAATTTTGTAGAGATCTTTCTGTTTTGGGTATCTTTTACAAAAACACTTTTACTCTGTAATTGTTACTGTCTTATCTTCTCCACCTGGATGCTTTCTCTTCAAAGTGATTTTGTTTCAGTAACATAGCTATTCTATGGATCTTCTTTGTTGCATTCTCTAAGAACTCTTGCCCAGTGCTGAACCAGGGTTGAAGCTATCCATTATGAACCAAACACAATGCAGCTTCACAGACAGCATTATCGAAGAGGCACTTTGCATTATTTGAAGTACCCACTTTACTAACATGTGTCTATTCTCAAGAGTAATAAGGGCTGCATTTGATTCTCTGCAAACAATTTGATGGTCAGGGTCTAGACTCAGTTGTGCTGGGACAAATGCAGAGGAGCATCACGGAAGTCAGTTGTTGTTATGGCTTTGTATGGCTGGAACTGAGATCGAAATGGATTTCTCTGTATCACAAATAGGGCTCTCCCAAGCCAAATACATGGATTATATTTGCTGAGCACTTACTACCAAATAGAAGAAATAAGTATTTAACAACCTTACAGAAATGAAAATAGGATTTAGTAGTTTAAGATATTAACATTTTTTTTGTCAGTCTTCAGTTGTTTGTTTTCCTTTTTTCTCTAACACTGTTATTACTTGCAGCTTTCCATTCTATTTGGGCTAAAAAAAAAAAAAAAAAAGATGAGAAAGAGGAGTAATATCTTCCAGCATTTTTATAGTAACAGTTATGGTAATTTTAGAACATTGTCATGCCAGTTGGTGTGTTAAGGTAATTTGAAAACATTACAACAAGATGAAAAAAAAAATCTCTTATGCTGATGATGGCTGATTTACTCACAGTGGAAGCCTGGGTTTTCATCATTGTTACTGTACCAGGCCTGCTGTTACACCTGCCTCACTGCTTCCCAAATAATATATGATGGGCTTTTTGGAAGAGGACTGGCAAACTTAAACAAGGAGTATAGCCCAGTATAATTTCTGGGTTTGGGACATTGCTGACTGATCCCCCACTGCTGAGACCAGAATCTGACCTGTCTGATGCTGCACAGCAATGTGCTGCATTATTTTATTGAAGAGGACTGAAGGCAAAGCGATTAAAGGTATTTTGCTCCAAAACATGTAGGAGTCTGTGCCAGAGAGCCTGGGCTCTGTTGAGGCTGCTGAGACAGGCTTCTAGTATGCACCCTGGGCAAGACAGTGTCTCCCACATCTTGTGCCCTGTCACGCCTCCTTCCCGGGACCTGGCTCTCCTTTTCTCTCCTTTTCTCTCCTTTCTGTCTTAGTGTGGGCAGGAAGATGTGGTTCCTTTGAGTTGAAAAGAAGAATGTAACTTTTTCACTTTCAGAATTTCAATGAGCATGGCAGGTATAGGAGGAAGGCAGAGGTTGCTGTGGGATTGCCTTAGGATGTTGAGGTGGCACAATGGGCTGTGCTCTCAGCCAGGGGCTCTGCTGAGGAAGAATTCCAGCCCAGGAGACAGGAGACCTCATCACCACAGAAGCTGCTGAACCACAGGGGCTGATGAGTTCAGATGTGCTTTCGGTCCAGGGTGGTTTGTGGAGCAACCTCTGCCTTGACACCATTTTCCAGGAGAGAGCGATGGGGTGAGCCATGTGGCAGGAAGAGGAGAAAGGGGCCAAGAGTTTAAGATAAGGGCTTTAGGGATTTGCAGGGAATGTCCTCAGAAGTGAGCTGTTCCTGAACCAATGCTTCCTTACTGAGGTGAGAAATAACTGCTCCTTCCTAGTGAGTGTCTGCCTCTGGCTTAATGCCAGTGTCTTTGTGCCTGTAGGGTTTAACCCAGTCAGTGGGCTCCAGCTCTTGACCCCTGGCTGTCTTGGAGAACCAGGGGGTTAGCTTTGCCTGTCTTGTTCAGCAGGACAAATGCAGAAGCTCTTGAAGGAAACTGGTGGCCGGGGCGCTGTTCCCCTGTAAGGGTGTGGATGTCCACAAGAGCCTTTCATAGCTACTCAGGGAGCAACGAGGAAGGAGAAACAGTAACAGTCTGTTCAAAAATTAAAGCTCTTAACAGGAGAGTGGGAGTGAATACTGTTTAATCTCTGAGTTTTACCACGCTCAGGAGACAAGTGGAGGAGTGAGGAAAGTACATCATGACATACTCTGTGACATGGCAGAGGAAGGTACTCCCCTTTTTTCAACATTGCTGAGGAGCACAAGTTATTGACTTGCACTCTGTTGTAGCCAGGTACTGTACAAACACAGCAACTCCCTTGTAAACTCCTTGGATAGGGGCTGTCTTTCTAAACCAGGGAGTACAGACCCCTTGTTTTAAGCTCTGACAAGCTGGCTTTCCTCCAAGTCAAGCACTATTTCCATAAAAATCAGAAACAGGTGCCTGTTTCACATATTTTTCAAGTGGTACCTGGTTTTCCCTGCCCTCTCTAAATGTGTGCATGTGTGTGCCCCAGAGAGCTCAGCATCTTTTTCCACAGTGAATTACCCATTGGAGTCATCTGAAGTTCCTGTGGTTTCACAGCAAATAACTGAGTAAAGCATTCTCTGAGAATCAGTGATTTTTATTCTTTGTTACAGATCCTTAAATTTATACACAGTTATTCCAAAAAGGTAAATTTCTTGATGAAGATTATTATAAATATTATTACACACTATTTATTCTCATGATACAAGTGATAGCCATTCAATGTTGCCTTTTCCATAGCTTCTGGTACAGGGAAGAGATGAGCAAATGGTCCATTTTGCCTAATCTTTGCTCTGAATGACACTTCAGGTGTTTCTACACAATACAGAATTGTGTGTCTACACAATGTACAATTCTCATGAGAAGTGATCGCTATGAGCAAGAGATTTGTCTCTCCCTGCCCACCCCTTTTCTCTGATGGTTGCTGATAGTTCTTGGTTTGCAGCAGGTGACCCAATGGTACACATGTGTAAAGGTTACAAACTTGCTGCTGGGCAGCACCTGGCCCTGATTAATGCCTGCTCTTGTCAGTGCAAGCAGCATCATAAGCAGGAGCAACCTGTTGAGAGTTTGATCAGGTCCTAACAAAAATGAGATAGCTGCTGTGGGAGACAACCTGCTGCATTGGTGAGAATGCCCAGGGTAGGATACTCACATCTCCCCAGCTGGCTACTGGACAGAGATGCAATTTCTCTTTTTCTCTTTGTCCTTTTGTTGTACTTTTTTCATCAAAATGACTTTAACCATTAGAGACAGTGTATGCCATTAGCTATGGGCCTTACTAATGAATCTGTGCATGTGAGCCTGTCTCAGTGTTATGTGTGCTACAATTAGTGTGTTAGGACCTAATATCAGTTGAAGTCTTTGTTAGTGATAGTAATGCAGTAATATGATATCAGAGAGCTCATTTGTAAAGGCTGTCAGGTGTTACTGTAGTGCCACATAACCCCTTCTAGAAGGACAGGGAGACCTGAGAATTTTACAAATAAACTGAAGAGGAAAAACTACAACTTGTATTCATTTATAGTTAGAATTCCTGGCCAGTACACACTTCAGATAGAGCAATAAGCTTTCAGCTTCCATGTAACTATGCACAGCAGGTCACCCGCTTGGTCTGTCTGGATTTAGATGAGAAAGGAGGTTCTTATCAGAAATCCAAAGAATGCTCTATGGACCAGATTTTTAAAAGAAAAGTCATTATACACAATGTGAGCCAGACTTCCTTCAAAAGCTTATCCCCAGTTTAGGCACCAAAACAAAGTGACCATATTCAACTGAAGAGCTCAGTGTTGTGTGTGCATGCAGAGTTCTGATCTCTGTGGCACTGCCAGGGCAGCGGGGGGCAGCTGCTTCTTGTGGATCTAACCATCATGAAAGTGTCTAAATATGACCTTGGCATATTGAAAATCTGTCTGTCCGCAACTGGGGGTGCTGAGCCCTTGAATATAACTCCCTGGGCTCTCATATAAGTCTGGCCCTGCATCTGTTTGATCTGGAAGGGCTGGGAGGCAGCTCTTGCTATGCAGATTCACATTCCTTGTTGAATTAATTTAGAACTGGTTATCATGTTTTGTAATTATGCTGTTAGAAGCATAAATACATTTGAGGGAGTAAGAAAATTATTATTAATTTGTTAATACAATATTACAAATCTCTTTGGTGTATTTTGCATTATTCTCTCTTTTGTTTGAAGCGTGAATATTTCACAGCAAATTATAGTTCACTTGATTAAATGCTGGGAGAAATTTTGCTTCCTGTCAGTGGACCAGCCTTTTTTACTATGACAATGGTTTTTCTACACTTTTCACTTTGTCTAGCTTCAGAGAAGTAAGTCTAAGAAATAATTAGGAGTATATTGCATCTGAAAAAATTTCTAATTATTTTTCTTTCTTTTCCACAGTTTTTGGCTTTTCTTCCTTATGATGTTGATAAAACAGCTCTCTTCAAACCTCTTTTGGCTTCGACATGTCAGGAGGCCACCACAGGGCCAAAGGGTTCTCTGTGGCAGACTGTGTTCTGCCTTTACCCAATTTATTATTTCTAACATTATTATTTTTAAATTTATTATTTCCTCTGTAACAACTCAAAAATTCTGGGATGTTTTAAGGAGTTGCTAAGAGCACAAGCCTGCGTGCAGGAGAATGCAGGCAAGCTAACAGCTTGGCTGATGTCATGCACAAAAGCCATTGGTACAACTGAGAACAAGCATGAGCCTTGCAATCAATTATTTCTTCAGTGTTTTTCAGAATGGAAGCCCACTTATGCAGGCAGTGGGTTTGTGCCATGAATACAGACAGTAAAACACTGTGATCCTCTGGCTGGAAGAGTTCAATCCAGATGTGGAACTGTGGTTATTATTAATGATACACTTTACCCATTGTTATAAATAAGTTGTGGTTTTGCTAAAACAGTGCTTTGACTCGTTGCAAACCATAACATACTTTCAGTATGTACTTTCAAGACTTCAGCTGTAATCTTTGAAAACTTTTAATTTTGTTCTGTAGACGTTTCCAAACATTCTGAGTATAAACTGCCACATACAGTTTATGTGGTGTGCATTACTTCTCAGTTTCTATTGCATTGTTGAATAATTTGCCACAATATAGCCAGTACAGTAATTGAGCAGAACTTACTGCTCCACTATCTCTGATTTGCAGTAAGATAAACACTGGGAGTCAGATTGCCTTCTGGCACAGCTTTAACCTCACTGGATTTATCCTAATGGAGAATATCGTCCTTTCTACAGAGACGTACATTAAAATGATCACATTTTTTTGTCTGTGGATATTCATTAACCTAAGGGAATATCCTAAACTTGTCCTATGGTGAACCTTTTAACACTAGGAGGAACAGGAGTAGTGAGAGGATGACATAGCTCTGATAAATAAATATTCATTCCTCTTGATGCCTGGGGTTTGAAGACTAGGTTGTCCAGTTTAACCACTGATAATCTGCCATACATTAAAGTCAGAGACCCCCTTCACTTGTAACCTGTATCCCTGTATAACATATACCACTCTCAAAGTCTGTGCATGCCATGAATAACCTGTGTTGTATGAAAGTTACATAGTCTCTTCAGTTTCATGATTTCTTTTTTTTTTGTTGTTGTTGTAGGGAAGAGAAATCATATTGCTTCTCATTTCTGCAGTTCCTTATTGAAGGGGGAAGATTGTCAGTGGAATAAGTTTATGGTCCCTTTTCTCTCTTTAAATAAGAACGTGCAGTAAATGGTGGGTGACTTTGTTACTCAGCAGCATGTGTGGTCCTGGCTGGCACCTAGAGAGAGCTTTTTCGCTCAGAATCTCAGGCCCTTTGCAAACACTGAACAGTGCTGTTAACTCTTATTTTACACACAGACACATGAAAGACAGATATTATTTACAACTTTTTATTTAGAAAAGTAACTTGTGATGTTTGGATGCCTCAGTTTTGTTGTGGTTGAAAAATGACCTCTGCCAAGAAATCTCATGGAATTTTATATTCTTGTGTACATCTGCATTTCTAGGTCTTAGACTGATCTTTCTAAGTAGATCACTACTTAAAAGGGTTGGTTTTGTTTTGCTTTTTTTGATAGCTATTATTACTGGGTAATACTTGTAAAAATCTCATTCTTGTGGTTTTAGTAGAAGAATGATAGGGAGAGACTTCATCTTAGTTTTCAGCAGTAAAATATGATGAACAAAAAGTAAAAACAACAGTTTGGATTTGGTATTTCACAGAGGTAAGAGATTCACATCCTGTTTAATGCTGGGTTTAATGCTGACATAACCCAGGGGCACTTACAGAAGGCAGTGAAAATCCTGGAGTGCAATGTGGATTCAGGCTTTTACTGACTGAGTACAGAATAGGTAATAAGTCCACATGGACATTGTGGACAAAGAAAACAAGAAGCGAAGGAAACCAAAATACCATTGAAAACAGAAACAAAAGTGTTTGACAGGCAAGAAACAAAGTCATGATTTCATTCATAGTCAGCCTTGAAAATGAGAGGATCTAATCCCTAGGTCTTCTATTGTTGCAGTGTTTGATTTCAAATGCACAACATAAGGTTTCCCTGCCACTGTTTTTACATGTGATTTTGACATCTGATATAAAAATGTTACTAAAATACTTTACCATATCTTTTCAAAAGATGCCATCATGATGTCATCTTTTTTATTTTTTTTTTCCCCCTGAATGGCTACAATTAGCTTGGAAAAACATCCATGATAACTTTTTAGAGATTGTTTTGACTTACAGTATTATTTTAGTTGATTAATAATAAAATAGCCATTGTTGTTACTACATAAAAATCTTGAAACAAATTAAGTTTCAGCTTAAGAATATCAGATAGCTCTGACAAATGTTTGAGACAAGTGTGTCCTGATTTGCTTTTGCTGTTGGCAAGAAAAGAGAGGGGGTAAAAATTATATCTGCAGTTATTCCTTTCCTGGGGAGCAGGCTTGAAGAATGAGTCCTGTGAACACCTGCAGCAACACTGTATTTCTCATATACTCAAAATTAGCAGACACTCTAAGTGCTTTTGCAGTTTTTGTGGAGACACGTCCTCCAGTGAACTTAGACAAGAACTATAGATATCCTCCAATAATGAGTGCTAGGGTATACCTCCACAGGTGATCTAATGTGCAACAGTCACTGTTTATAGACAGGAATCCTTGTCACATCTGCATGAGCAATGCTGTGCATGCTTAATGGGTACTGAGCAGCTTGTGAAATGGTCTGTCTCAAGCTCGTCTATAGAATGTTTAGGGTTGGAAGGGTCCTTAAAGATCATCCAGTTCCAACCCTGGGTTCCTCAAGTACTTCAGGACCATACTCCTGTATTTCTGTCTTTGTTTTAAGCATTTCCATTTTGGAGGCATGTGACTGGAGGTGTGGAATTAGTGGCTCATTTTTAGAAAATGTTTATAAATGTTTCCTTATACTTATTTCAGGAACCAGGGCCGACTAGTTCATCTGTAATCCATTAAGTAAAGAAAGCATTATTTTTTATTTCTTTAAAAATAGTCAAGATATTAATTGAGAAGCTTTATAACACCACCTTAAAATAAGCAAAATAGATCCTATGGGTGCATTCATAGTGTTAAACAGCATTTAACAAGGCATCTCCTATTAACATCAAAGGTTGCTGTCTGGGAAAAAAAAAGCAGCAAGTAATGGGAAACAAAATAAATCAAACAAATGCACACTGAATCTTAGCTATGAATCTGGCCTTAGGCAATTTGGCACCAGTTTGCACCCTTGGAGAGCAGCTGCATTGCAGAGGAGCTGCTCTCTGATGTGAGGGTGGCTTTACAAGTCTGTTCAAGGCTCTGCTGCAGCACTCTGCCAAATGAGTTTCTTCTGCCCAGGGACAGGTGCTGAATCATGTCTCTCTTGGTCAAACATAAGCCATCTGCTTCTGTACCAGCACTGTCCTTTCCTGGTGGAGATGTTGGCCTCTCCTCTGCAATGGAGAGGCTGCAGGGTAGTTGTGATTCTTGATCTAAGAAAAGGGATCAATGCCTGAGTAGTGAATCTAATCCTGTGTTCTAAGTAACTTAATCTTTTTTTTTTGTCAACACTAAAGTAGTCACTCATTTCACTAACTAGCCACTGGCATGATATCTAAACCTTTGGTGGTAATATAAACTTATGCATTTGAGCAATAAGCACTAGCTGAGAGTACCAGTTAAACAGGATGATGAAGTCAGGCTTATAATAAAGGAGGAGAAATCCCACCTGCCTGTGCATCTTGGTTGTTCCCACAAATCCCAAAATAGGCTGAAGGAGCTCACATGCAATTTTCAGTGGTAACGAAGTGCAGTAAGCCCAAACCTGGGTCCTGTGTGGCTTCATGTGTAGTAGCATTGTTTTTTAAACCATCCTGCTTTGGTTCCTTCTTAAAGATGTAAAAATGACTTGTGCTTAGGTATTTTTGTCACAGAAGTTTTTAAACTAAGGCTGAAATTCTGCAGAAAGGGTGTTTTTCGAGAAGGTGGTTGAGTGTGGCCTAAAATAAATGGCTGGTCCCAGACTCCCTAAAGCAGCTTGCTTTCCTTGGACAGCACAGGACGGCAGTGCACTAGGCTTCAAATACTGACAAATATTTTTGAAATGCTACTAGCTGTCTGCAAATGCTTACAGTAGCCCCATTTTAACCACTTACCTTTATTTTTTTCCTGTAGTCATTATTTGTTCCCATCGGTTTCCTGTGGCTCAGCAGTTCTCTGCCATGAAAATGGTACACAGAAACAATATTGACAAAAAAGAGGAGAATAGATTGAAAATATATATATATAGATGTAAACATTTAAGCATCCCACATTAACTATTATCATAGAACATGCCAATTAAACTAGTCTGCATTGCTAACTGCTATATAATTACTTGAAAATATTGCAAACCAGCAACTTGATCTGTAAAGGGCACTGAAAAACAAATGCAAGAAAGCATTCTGGAATGGGAAAGTATATGTTTCATTTTAAGGATGTTTAAACAGTTACACTGAATATCTTAGGACTCAGATACCTATTTAAATGCTTTACTAAATCATTACCTAAAGCTTTCCAGCTACCTAAAGATAAGATTAAAAAGAAATGTGTCTAATAAGCAAAGGATTTTAAAACAATAAAATGTTGATGCTGGTTATGTTCCTGGGATTAGTGAAAGACCACTGGCCTTGGCCATCCATTGATTAATCCAGGAGGAATAAGATGAACTTTGGTTGTCACCCATCTTTTTTGAGATGAAGAGTAAACCCATGCTGCTTACAGGAACTTGTTAAATATCTCCCTTTACCTTTTATAAGTACAGAGGTGTTCTTCCACGCTAGGGAAAAGAGAGATTGGATCCATAGCTGTTTAAGACCAGCCTAAATTTTATATTTTGCCAGCCTGAACAAGGACTGATATCTGTCCTGGGCTGTTAATAATAAAAAAAATACTTTATTTCTCAAAAGGATGCTATTTTTATTTATTGTAAAACAGTTTAGTACATTTTATATGTAAATAAAACTTGCATTTGAATAGGTATTAATTCTTACTGACAGTGATGAAAGAAAAAGTAAGTTGTTCTTAACTCATTTCTCAATGCTATTAAAAATGCTTTGGAACTGTTTTAAAAAATGAGCTTCATACCAGAATACTAACCTTCCATAAATATTTTTGCCTATAAAACATTCAATAGCTAGAAAATTCTGGCAAAAAAAAAAAATTAGATTGTTGTCAACCAGAGCAGAGTGCCTGCCAGAAATATTTAAAGCAGATATTGATTGAGATACCATCTCTCAGTCTTGGCAGCTAGATAACTTTTACACAGAAAGGGAAAGCCAAAAGGCTAAATTCTCTGAAGAGTAGGGTGTTCAAAAACCTGCCTAGGCTTATGACCTAAGAGCAGTCTCTTCAGAGTACTTCTGAGTGAAACAGTCTATTATTGATTCAACAGGCTTTCTTGCTTTGCTTGTCTTTAGTTTCCTCTGCTGTCCTTCGTTTTAGTCATTTGGGGCTTTTCAGGAAATCTCAGAGAGGAAGTATGTAATCTCTTGCTTTGCAATTTCTATTATTCCCAACCAGAATACCGTGTTAAAGTTCTAAGAAGTTTAAGAACATAGTATTAATTGAAGGATGTAGAGCATTAAAAGAGTATTGTATGCATTTGTGTATATAGTGTGTGATTTTTTTTGTGTATTTATAGATACACATATAAAAATATATCTAAAGCCCTGCAGTATTCTCACAAAGTTTAAAATACATTCCAATGCACTATGAAGACTGAATGTCAATGAAACTAGAGAATTCTAAATAATGGAGGTGCATGGTTAAGGTCACTCCAGCCAACTTTTGTGCTGTTCTTGTTACTGGGACTATAAACAGCCTTTTGCATAGTTTAGGGGATTCACCTGAGAAGAGGAGAATCTGTACTGTAATATGCGAGAATACTGTTGTCTTATAAGGAGCTCATAGCAAGTTTGCCTGAAGCATAAAGGCAGATTTTCAGCTAAAGCAAATTGGTCTCTTTTCTTTAGAAAGCCGTGTATCAGCCGCTTGTGTTGGCTGAGTAATCGAAGTCAGGTTTTATGAAGAAATACTGGGTTCATGTGGCTGCTGCTGCCTCACGGCCAATGGAGTCTTAGTTGTGGTGTGCATTTTTGTTTGGTAACTTGTTGGGGTTTTGTTGTTGTTTTGCTTTGTGGGAGTGTTGGGCTTTTTTGTGGATTGATTTGGTTTGGTATTTTTTGAAGAACAGCTCTATTCAGTGAGGATTGTGTTCACTGAGGTCAGTCAGAACTGTAGCTCTTGCTAAGCTTCTTAGGAAGGTACAAACACCTTTTTGGGAATTGAGAAAAATGAGGCAAATCAAATGCCAAAAGACTTTTTTTTTTTTTTTTTTTTCTTCCCTGTTTCTGAAGGACTGAGTTAAAAAATGGCAAACACAAAATGCATGTTTAAAAAGTGCAATGGGGAAGAGTAGTGGAAAAGTTTGGAAGAGAGTGATGGGGAAGAAACGGAATTAAGTTTTTTAATGGTCTTTCTGGTTATGATCAGATTTGTTATAATTTCAAGCACTTAAAATTATACAGTTTATATTTACTTCTTAGTGTTGTCTAAGGAGAGAAAATATTTTATTTGTTATTTTGGATTCACTTCATTCTCAATTTCGTCCTGTTTCTATTGAAAGACCTTTATTTTACTACAGGTTTCTGGACCAGAAATAGGTAAACTTTTAAGTATACGTTTCAGTTTAAATTGACCCTACAAAACAAAGAACTTGAAGACTTACACTAAAACTGGCTGGGTACATTTAACCCTCCATCTTTAACAGCACATCTGTGCCCAGTATGGGTTATTCTCTGAGCAACCCAGGGCAAGGCACAAACAGTTTTATGAGGGCCTGGCTTGGAGCAACTCAGCCTGGGGCTTTTCCAAGTTGCCATTCCCATTCTTTCTAGATCTTAGTGCTTTTTAGTCCCACCTCTTTTTGTAGGCCTATTCTTCTTCACAAAAGGTGTGAAACATGTAGCAGTATTTCTGACACTTCTGATTATTTATTATTTACTAATGGTTGATGCTACGTGGGCACACAGGGCAGGAGCTGCTTTTTCCAGCTCCCATTTGACACAGTCCCTTACACTGTAAAATTTTCTAGACACTATGACTCCATGGGGATAGACTGGTTAATGAATTTTCCTTTTTCTTACCATTTTAGTATAAATCTGTGTACTGGGGTATTATTTTATAGTGCTATAAATCCATTTAAGTTATAATAATCCTATTAATAGCTGTCTCTATCTGCTTGACTCTAACATGCTTAGTAATATGGTCCATGGACTGAAGATCTTAAAATATAAATAATGTGTTGTATTCAATCCTCAGAGATAAAAGGTTCAGTAGATTTGCTACAGCTGATCTTCCTTAAATTCCTGTCATTTACTAAATTCCTTAGAATTGAGACTTTTCATTCTGTATAGGAAACTTTAGAATGATTTCCTGGATGTAATATAGCAAGCCAATTATATAAATTCATTCTTTTTTTTGGTGATTTGCTACTGGCTGCTTATTGATCTTTGATGAAAAAGTGTTATGAAAGGGAATTTATGTGCCCATAAACTTGATGGCAACAGGATTTGCATGCAGGCATAACTACTGCTTGCATTCCCAGCAGAAAGATTATATTGCTTCACTCCACATGATTTGAAGGGAGAAATAGTGTTCTACCTTTTAGATTCATGAATTTGAGGGTGGCAGGGTGTCTGTGCATGTGTGCATGCATGGAATATACTCATCATATGGTATATTAGAGATGTTTACCTCTTTCATTTACATTTAGTGACTGCAAAACATATCTTGGGTAGATCAGGCCTGGCAGTCCAGACTCTGTGCTACTGAAACATTTTCCATACAGGAAGTGTCCCCCTGTTTTTCAGGCTTCTCACATCCTTTCCACTGGGGCATTATCTTCAGTGGGCTTCATCTTTTCTCAGTTTTTCGAAGGGGGACTGTTGGTCATTACCTGTATAGTTTATTCTGGGGTTGGAGGTATCACAAATTGAGTTTCCTTTGAGGCTCTTACAGCTAAATATTTGGATTGGCATTGCTGAAAAATAGGGATTAGTTGTTGGATATGAATGGATATGAACGTAGGAAGACGGTACTTTCAGGCTTCCCATGAACATGGAGGACAGGAGATAGTCAGAAAACCTTTGCAGAAACCTCTGGTGCAAGGCTCAGCCAAATACAGTGTGGTATCAGCAGGAGCTACCATTCATTGCCATGGTTTTAAGTAAAAGTCATATGAAAACTGGGGGCTTATAATAACCTTGTGATCCATCCTCAAGGTGTTAATCATCCTCACAGTACATTAAACAGTCAATTTTATCTGTGCATCAATCTCTCACCCACAAAATGTTGGGAAAAACAACATCATAGTAAGACAGCCCAACATAATAATTAATATGCAGTATTAAATCTCTCATAAATGGATAGTAAGGAAAAGAAAGCTCGATCATTACATTGGATTTAATTTGCTGAGGGAAACAGCCTTCACACCTGAGCCACAGTCACAGCTTGGTTTTCTCTCAATTAAATCCATGCTTGTCTAAAGCAATGAGGTTTTGGAGGACAAGATCAGGGCACATGCTAATGAAATTCCCTGCAGAACAAGGGCATTATGCAGAAACTGTTACAAGGCAGAGACTACATAATCTGTTTTTAAAATTCTCTCTAAAGCAATGAGTGTAAAGGCTTGGCGAACATTAGATATAGACCATCCTATTAATAATGAGAATTATTTTTACAAATTCTAAAATTATAAATGTATATTTGTGACATGCTTAAGGACTAAAAATTGGGAATGTTTATATTTAAAAATATTTACTCATAAAATACGGGTATTTTTAAGTTATAGCATTAAAATATGGCTTTTTCTATATGATATTGCCACTCAAGTACTAATCACAAGATTTATATTTCTACATTTACCCTTTTGAAATCTAAACTAAAAGTTGTTGCTCACTGCTATCCAGATCCTTTTTGAATTCTTCCCTTCATGTGCGATGTTGTTGGCCAAATCAAGCTATAGCACTATGATCTACTGCAATACTACTCTACTAATTAGGTTTTCTTGCCAGACTGTTAGAATTTCTGGCAGTATCACAATAGCTTCCGGAGAATCTCTGGGCCTTCCAGAAAGTTGCTGGTAGTTACTATTACTGATCATTTACTGAGAACTGTGCCTTGGAAGGACAGTGAGCAATTGCATTCAAGAAGACTTTGAGGTATGCCTATAAAACTGCAGAATATTCTTCATTTTTTTTTTCTCAAATATGGTAAAAAGTTTTCAGAAAGTTTTTCAAGGTTCTTTATAAGCGAGTGCACCTATTAAATAGTTCTCCACCATATGCTTATACATTCACACATTCCTTCCCTGAGTGTTTCTTATATGAATAGAAATTGAACTGTTTCAAGTCATTCCTAAGTAATCCCTTTCTCCAGTGCTATATATTTGGCTTCTCTCTGTAGCTCTAAAGAGAATGTCATAAAAGAAATTTCAAGTAGCTTAAGAAGTTTGTTAAAGCTAATGCTTTAACATTTAAGAATGCTTTCTTTTGCCTTCAAAATATTAATTCTGACAGTGGTTTTGTTTATTTGTTGTTTGGTTTTGTTTTTTTCCTGAGCCCAAGTCATGAATCTCAAAATTTGCATTAGAGAAATACAGCATTACAGGTTTGCAACTCTGGGAATCTTATTTTTAGCTGGCTTTACACCAGCTTCACATAGTTTATTTAAATAAAATATAGTATAATAAAATAATAATAACTGATTGGAAACAGGAAACCCATTTTCAGATTTTGTTTCTGTGGAAAAATATATGTGAATTAAAAATATTAGACATGAAAAGAGAGGGTCTAAGAAGTCGACAACTTTATCTTTTCCCTGCTATCCCTAGGTTTCTCTTGAGTTTGCCTAGTTTTGTGCAGGGGGTCTAGATGACCTATTTCCCCTCTATCTTAGGACATTTTGTCAGCTATTCAGCTATTTTTATCATATTCTTAATGGGATCCAACTTGTACTTGTGTCATATGTCACATTTCTGTCACTGCTATTTTTTGTCTAGTTTTGCTGTTTATATATGACAAAAAACTTCCTAGCTGAGCCTACTCATTGGGCTCCTGTCCATAAACTGAATTTCAAAATAATGAGTTGGGTTTGAAACAGGAAACAAAACCCTTAAGAAATGATTAAAAAAATCCCCAAACCAAACAACCCAACAGAAACACCACCATATGTCGATAGCCTCTTAGGATTACATCTTTCGAACACACTGAGGTACTTCTGCCATGAACAGTGCTTAACTAGACTGTTTAGAGGTTTGCTATTTAATAATTCAAGAAAATGTAGTAATTTCCACTTTGGTGTGACTTTCTGATTCACGTGGGATGTTTTTTGATCACTTTCTGTGTGGGTTGGTTTTTTTTCTTTTTTTTTCTTTCTGACCTTGTCTGGTTTGTGTAATCTGATGAGTCATCAAGAAATGGACTATGAACTCTGTGCTTATGTTGTTTTATTTGCATATAAAGCCCAAAGTAGCAGTGGTATGTTCACAGATTCATAGAATATCCTCAGTTGTAAGGGACCCATGAGGATCACTGAGTCCACAAAGGGCAGCATATTGTTGTATTAAGAGCACTGTCTAAATGCTTATTGAGCGCTAATAAGCTTGGGGCCATGACCACTTCCCAGAGGAGCTTGTTCCCATGCTCAAACACCCTCACATCTCCTTTGCATTGAGTGTTCTGAGTGCTTTGTATTCTTCCAAAAGTAAATGATCCATCACTTTTTTGTTTCAAAGGTGCTATCATAACTACAGCATTGAAAATTCAGGTTGGCAGAAGAAAATTGAAAATTATAAATTCTTCAGACTATGAAATGTGTACAAGCCAGTCTTGGAATGTTTATAAAGGCAACCCCATCCTTGGCATATCGTTTTTATGCCACTTCCATGGAATTGTCTCGAATATCATAGCACTACTGATAATAATTCCCAGTAAGACCTGAAAACAAGCTTGTGTGGAATAAATAACTAATGCTCTCAGGGGCCCTGTGAATTCTGAGATTGATGGGTATGGCAATAGCCAATACATGACTCTGCAGATTTAAATATGCAAAGATAAGCAGAGTAAGAGATGTTAGAAAATTGGCAAAAATTAAAGACCTATTAAAAAAAAAGTCTCAAATGATGGAATGCTTGTAGCGTAAATGGATTTAATGATTAAATTTAAAAAACAAGAAGTGAATTAACTCCTTTTTCATCCCAAACTGAAAATAAGACTCAGGTACAGTCTCTCTAAGTCAGAACATGAAAAACTGAAAAAGGACGTGCCCATAAAGGATTTTGCTGTTGCGCATAAATCCAGCCCTCAATCCCTAACCCCCATATCCAGCATTAAAAATTATCTTAGAAATAGAAGGATAATAATAATGTGATACTGAAGCAAACTTAGCAGTGTGACTGGAAGTCTGGCCAGTATTAGTGGTCACAGCAAAGGAATCGGTTAATACAGAGTAACAGATCTGTGCAAAATGTTTCCATGTTAGAATTGGACATTAAATAGTTGACATGTTTTTGTTGTGTTCTGCTTTTCCCTTCTAATGCATAGATGTTGGGATAATACAGATCATTACTCTTTAATTCACTCTGATCAGAATTACCTCTAAGGGGATCTAAGAGCAGGAAATGGTGCCTTATACCCATTGAGGTTTGGTTTTCATTACTAGACTTAACCATGACAGACACAACAAAGTGGGGGTGGGAGTAAAGGTTTGGTAAGAAATGGTCATGATGGGTACATAGATTATGGAATCAAGCTACGTGTGTGCTAAAGCAATGGTAGCCTTGATGGATTAAGGATCTGAAGAAGAGTGTGTCGTTATAATCTCTGTCAATATAACTTAATATTTCAAAACTGTCCTAGTCTTTTTTCTTTTTTTCCTTTTTAAAATTTAAAGAATGGTCAATTATTTTTTTTTTCTTACTAACTAACTAAATAAAATATATGACATATATGGCATGATTGAAGGTGTTTTTTCATATTATGACAAATTCCATATCTTGGGAAGGGGAAAAAAGAAAACTAAAAAGTTAAGAGTAACTACGCTTTAGTTTTCAAAAAGTGAACCAAAAGATTATCTTTTTTTTTTTTTCCTGTGGGATTGCAAGGACAACTGTCCTCCAACCTTTTTCCTTCTGTAAAAGAAATCCAAGAAGAGGGCATGTAAGCTGGTAATTAAGTCTGCTTCACACTGTGTGGTTCAAAATGCAATGCTAAAGCAGAACAGAGAGAGATCCCTCTGCTGCACCTATTGAGCTGCAGAGAATTAAATTCTTTTTGAGCATCCAGTTATCTCAAAGGAAGGACTGCTTCACAGAAAAACCTGAATAAAATCCCAATAATTACAAATGCTCAGTGGTTTGTAAACAAGTTCTTGTAATGGGACTAAGGCATGCGCAAAACAAATTTCAGTTTAGGCATGGAAAGCAGTCTTCGTGCTTATTGCCATGTTAGAAAACAACATTTGTGACTGGCCCAAACTAGAGAAAGGAAGCTCAAGGTGCATTCACTCAGCTGCAACTGGCCGTGTTTTCCTATTACTATTATCAAATGAAACATTTAAATATGAAACGCAATATCGAAGAGTATTAGCCTAAAAAGTAAGAACCAAACGTAAATGCGTCCAAACCAAAATAATTTCCCAATACCCCCCCTCTCTAAAGCAAAAGAATCCTCAAAACAGTGAGGACCCAGAATGAATAGAATATAAAGTGATCTTATTTCTGAAGAGATCATGAATAAAAATTCTTTTTTTCTAACCAAGAGACTACTTCTGTCAGTGCCTTTTCTGACAAACATTGTCTCTGAAGCCAGCTGTAGAAAGTTATAGCAAGATAAACTTGTTGCATAGTAAGAAACTGGTGATATTTTAATAATAAGCTTGCAAAAGAAGCAGCTCATAAGGAGTGGCATAAGCAGGTGACAACTTCAGTAATGATCATTTCTGAGACCCAAAGTATTACTGGAAATGCTATAAGTGGCTTCTATGGTTCATAACTATGCAATGCATCTGATTGTAATGGCTTTAATTTTATACAGAGGTATGTAATGGAGAGAAGTGCATAAGAGTGATGGAATGCAATGGGCAGGTTTTAAGGAGAGAGGATTATGAAGGACTTTGGCAGCCCCTGTGTTCAACAGGGGCCCGTGTCAGTCCACTCCCATGTGAAGGGATCCAGGGTTGTGGCCCTGATAACCTGAGACACCTAGTGGAATGCTTGATATGGAATAATCTTCTCAAAAAAGAAGAAAGGAAGTTTAGGCTAAAGAAATGATATGACAGCAAATGCCCCCAGTAGTACTGGGGCAAGTTTTAGCATGTTCTTGCAATGGTACCTTGCCATTGCAAACTGGTAACTGATTGTTTAGGAAGTAAGGTTGTTGTACTCTGATAGGTAGAATTGAGGTACAAGGATTAGATGATTTGATCTGTATGATGGAAATTGTGAGGGAGGAAAGGAAGCAGGTAGCTGAGCCTAAGTTAATCAGGACATACCATGACATCTACTAATGCTTCTACTGGACATTTGTGGGTTTTCTGCATGGACAAGGTATTGCACAATGAGAATATGTGGGTGTGAGGATGTTCAAATACATGACATGGACAGAAACTGGAAATTGAATATACTTGTGGATTATATAATTATTATGAAAGAAAGGGCTTATCAACATATAAGACAGTAACCTACAAAAAGCATACCGTATGTATTACAGTGTATAAAAAGACAAGCTTTATGTCACAGGTATTGGTGCTGGGCTGTTGGATGGACAGACCCTACTGTGTAAACTTTACTTTCTCATTTGAGTTACTGATTGCCAATTGCTTAACAGCCATGGACTGACCTCTCTGAGGTGTCAGGGTAAAACTTATGTGCTGTGAAAGAAATTAAACCCTTGGACTTGTTTTACAGGGTACTGTGGGTGCTAAATATGATGGAGCAAATTCATGTAATTAAAAATCTCATGGGGGCTATTAAATCTATAAATATCCCTTGGAGCCCAGGAAAGTGAGATTAGCTAGGAGGGGACCAGCCAGCCCTGATAAGGGTGACCTAGATCCTGTTGTGAAAGAGTCAGAGCCCCAAGAGAAGAAATGATGAACTGTTATTTCTTGGATGACAGATGGGGAGGTGGAGGAGAAGAACTGTGCTTTTGCAGCATTAGGTACAGGATAGAACTTGCTGTGTTATATATGTTATATAATTATATCACATACAGTACCTAATAGAGTTCATGTGCTAAATTAATTATATAGCCTTGCCAGATATGTTGTTTTCAATTACATTTCTGAACAGAGAGAAAGAGATGTTACTATGCAAAGAGCAATGGGTACAGTGCCAGACATGGAATTATTTTCACAGGAGCATCCTGACTGGGTGTGAGTAGGATGCAAGCCTGAAGAAAAGGGCATCAGAGTAACTAGAAGTTGAGAGGACTAAACTCTGTCCAGCGTTGCTTGGAGATTGCAGTGATTATAAAGAGGGTGGTTCTCAGCTAAAGGATAGGGAGTTCCACCAGAATATTAAATTTGCTGAACTTGTTTTTATATTTTGACTTTATAAGATTATGCAGTAGTAGCATAACAAAACTGAAATGTAAGAGAACAAAGAGAAATTGCTGTTGTGTATCAGGTTGCACCACATCATATCTTGTTACAATGTGGGAACTTAATTTTCGTAGGTTTTGTTGTAGTTATTTTCCCTATTCTTAGGCATATCAGCATTGTTTGTTGCTTCTGTTGTACCTTCTCAGTGTGAATTTCCCACAGCAGCTAGAACTTAGTTGAGACTTTAGTGATTAAGATTTTAGCTTGCCCTTTGTACTACTGAGCCCTTATGTCCATAGCTTTGGATTGCCCGTATCAAGACCATAACTAAACCAGCACTTGGGATCAAACCAGCAGGCATAAGGGCTGAAGACAATAAGAGCTTTATGGAATCACCACCAACAAATATGTGAGAGCTATCAGATGACTAGCTAATGTATTAAAGAAAATGTGACTAAAGTAAGGTCTGGAATGGGGCTGATCTTTAGAGATTTTTGCCTTGGAAGGACAGGTTTTAAAGAAAAATGGACAAAGCAAACAAAGCCATATTTTCGTGTGTAGATATCTGAATTTCAGGATTTACATTTTCAATGTAAAATTTGCACATCGGTTTGCTATAATGTAAGGAAAAAAATTACAGTTATGAAGAGTTTTGGTTTGTTCTTTTTCCTTTCAGGTAAACTACTAGACAGATATTAGTAACTGTAATACTTAGAAAGGTGTATGGGGCAGAAATCAGGCAGACTTCAGATATTTCACATACAAAAACTTTTAAAGGTTTGGACTTGATAAATTCTAGGCAGGTAAAAGTATCAGATTGACTGTCAAGTATGTGTTAGTTATTGAATAGGGATAAATCAGTGCTATATCTAGTCATTTGGCCCAAATCCAGTAAAATCTTATTTTATCAGATTTTTACTATATACTTGCTAAATTAATTTCTGTGAAAGCCACCAACTGGAAGAAGCAGTAGAAGAAGTACATGGGGGAGGTATGCTACAGCATATGCTCTGGTTCTGCCCTTGAATAGGATAGTTCTGAAAACAAATTATATAATGTGTTGACAGAAAACTATAATCCCTGAGGTAAATTTGGCTTTAGAAAATATTCTCCAAGAATCATTTGACAGGTCCTTTGAGAATGACAATATGGTAAGAATGGTATCTGATGCACTGTTAGCAGATTTGAATCTATCCAATCTCTTTTAAGGGACCTGAGGAATCCATGATTTATAGTAGATATAGGCAAATACTAAAATATTTGCTTAATTTTGAAGGGAAAGCTTTTCAGTCTACGGGGTTATGTTCTAACACATTTGTTCTTGATCCTATATCTAGCAAAACGGGTGCAATTCTGCTGAGAGTCCTGCTGAGAATTTGGTCAAATTTAGCTCTCAGCTGAACTGCTAGAAATCCAGAATAACTGCTTCAGTTAGTAAAGTCTATGTGAACTTGCACAGAAAATTACTGTTAGAAGAACCTGACTCAGTCAAGTATTATCAAGTGGTGTGTATTTTTTAAATGACTGGTATCAGACTTACAGTTTCCTCATTGATGTAAGCTGGAAATATAATAGAAGTGGAGGAGAGTGCGTGGTGCAGGGTCATGGCTCATGCTTCAATGGATTGTTTTCAGAGGCTCTTATGTGAGACTGTTTTAAAGAGAGTGCAGTTTCAACAAGGAAGGTTTAATACAGTTATTTTGGTACTAGCTGGATTCCACTGAAATGAAAACTGAATAACCCTTACATTTTAAACCCCTTGTTAGTCATAGGAAGAGTATTATATACTACTATATTTACAACATACACCATTTAACTGCTCTTTGATATGTGAGCCTGGGATTGAGAAGCTCGTTTGCATGACACTGTTATCATGACAAAGTCATGGACATGGCTTATCTCTGTCAGGACTGATCACACATACAAGTGTTCTATGGCTGACTAAGTATGTCTGAGGCTTCAGGTTTCATAGGAAAAACAGAAATTCACATGACAGGCAGTTTTGGGTGTTTCCTTCGTAAAAAGAGGCATTCAACCTCCCAGTGGGTTAATAAACTCCCAAGGGTTTAGTGGAATTTGTGAATAATTATTAGTGCACTGCAGAGAAGGTGAGACAGTTCTGGACAAGGCCAGAGGGTTGGTGGCTTAAGCTTGCTCATAGAAACATGTGCATTACTTTTTCATACTTGGCTGCATGATAGCACTGTTTGGTCTTTGATCATTCCACTGGATTAAATGGCAATTGAATATCACTGGGAAGCATTTCTTTTAGGTAAAACAGAGAAGTATCGTGGTTCACATACAAGTTCTTGCATGCCTGAAATAAAGGAAGATCTTGCCAGTCTTTGGGTCCATGTTTTAGTTTATCCATACTTACAAACTCAGTATTTGATGAAATATTTTTTTTTTGTTATTAGACTCTTATTTAGCTCACTGAAACCAGCTATGAACCTCAAATATAGCCCAGCTTTGAAAGGAGTGCAAAAAGATGAAGTTCCTTTTACAGACCTCATATATAACATATCCGAAATATTCACCTACCAAGGGAAACTGTTTCTTCCTCCATAGTCCCTCAGGAGAGATATTTCTATTATTTCTATTTCAGTTACTATTTCACTAAAATATACCTTTTAAAGAAGTGGGAGCAGAACATTAAAGCACAGCAAAACAATACTGGCTGTAGTCTATTTTGCAGAATCAAAAAGATTTTTTTTTTCTGATTTTTTTGTTAATTTTGTTTGTTCAATGTGAAATACTAAAAGGATTAAATCCTTCCTGGCAGTTTTAACGGGAAACTATTATTCCTTTTGATGATTGATATTTGCGAGCTGGCTTTTGCTGCCCATACATCCTCTTGTTGCATGGAGAGCTATCCACTTTGGCAGCCTGGGGCATCCTAAGTAGAAGGAAGTCATCTGTTTTTGCCTCATTTTTGTTTGACTTTTTTTATAATTTTATATTTCTTTTTTTTTTTCTCTTCTAGTTTTATTCTAGTAGTAACAACTGTTGCCCTACTAATACCCTGCCCTCCTCCAGCAAAGAGAGCAGAAGTTTTTGCTCTTGATGCTACATCCAGATTAGTAGTCAGGAATTATATTAGGAGCTAGGAAATTGTCACACTTCCTCCGTTGTAACCAGTGTGTATGACCCTATCCCAGATACCACTAAACTTAATTCTCCCAGGGTATGGAAGGCTTGAGTTTGTACTTTTGCCCTGGTATTGTGACTACATCTGGCTGCCCTACTGAGACAGCAAGACTGTCAGAGCATAAAAATCTTGCTTTGAGAAATGTATCCTGTGTTTGTGTGTTAAGTACTGGAACTTTTTTTTGAAAGTTCTTTTACTTTCTTTCACTGTTCTGTTCTTACCTACAATATGTTTCCACTCTGCACTTGTGAAGTCTTCTGTGACATTCATTTGGTCCTTGCAGGGAAATCTTTTACCTGCACAAATTCAAAGCAAGTCAAAGGCCACCTTGAGGAGACCATGGTGGATGAAGTTGCGGTATAACAGTATCATGCTCAGAATAATGATCCCGCTTCCATTTTCAATAGAAATCAGAGGTACTTCTCTGCAACATAGAATTTTCATTCTGCTCACATTCTTTATTGATTTCCAGTGCTCGAATCTGATTTTATTGAAGTATCCTCCCCAGCAACTGTAAAATGTCAACATAGTTTACAAAATTTTTCATCTTTTCTATCATCAAATTCTATTCAATTAAATGTATAGCATCAGCAAACATTAAAACTCCAGAGCTTTCTGGAGGAAATAATGTAGTTGAGTTTTTTAATTTTTTTTTTTTTTTTTACTGTCTGAGGACTTCATTCAAATGCAGTAGAGTAAGACAGATGCCAATGACAGACAGTCTTTCCAGCAGCTGAAAATAACTGTGGAACTGCTGAGTATTATTTGTGTTTTAGACCAAGTTACTCTTAGATAATTATTTAGCCAAATTATATGACTTGGCAATTTATGTGACTCCCAGGGATCAGAGTAGCTGTGAACAGGATAGTACTTATCCACTGTCTATGCAGGAACTGATTTTTGGTCTGGTGTCTTTGAAATATCTTGATTAAGAGCTAAATTCTGCTGCTTTATTAATGTTAACAAGTACTGATACTGTGTGTTCAACAGTGTTTAAAGAATAAGACATTGCTTAGTGTGAAGAGATGTGGTACAGTCATGCTATACAATATGAGCCATTCATTCCTATATCAAGAAAAAACTGGATGTCATTAAAAAAAGAAATGAAAAAAAGAAATATTTTAATTTTTTTCTGTGTTTGGAATATTCAGCAAGGATCCAAATGATCCTTGGAAATCTATTCAAAAACACAAGTAAGCTGCAAAGGTGTGTTAAGATGACTGAGGACTGGCAAACTCACACCGTTTGAGCATCTTAGTCCCATGGTGCTTGGGGCAAGAGTGTTTGTGTGTTTGTTGGCAATTAGTGAAACTGGTCACTACAGCTCAGTGGGTATGAAATGAAAGATTTTCCTGCTGAACCTCACTCTTCAGATGTCATTTTAATTTTTTCCTTTAAGGATCACATATATTTGAGTCCCACCTCTAAAACTGTTCTTGTTCATTGCCTTAGCAGACAGCCAAGTTCAAGTCACACTATAATAAATCAGGTACCTAGAAAGGAACAAACAGGTAATCTGAGTCAGAGCTCTTCTCTTGCAGCAGACACAGAGGATAGCCCATCAGCACATTTTTGTGGCTTCAGGCAAACATCATCAGACCCACATGCATTCCCTCCTGAGCACACCAAAGGGATGCCCCTTTCTGCCCTGGAAGAAGAAAAGAATAGAAACATAACCTCTAGAGTTCAGAGCTCCAGTTTCTAGCTTTCTGTACCACTTTCCTGACCCTGTAAAGGGATTTTGAAAAGGATTGCATAGGCAGTGACTCAGACTTGTTGATTTAGAGTCACATTGGATCAGCCCACAGGAACTTGAGACCAACATATATACTTTATCTGACCCACTTGAGAAGATCAGATTTAAAAGGAAGATGACTGAAATATGGCAAATGAGAGGAAAAAAAAAGATGTGAGAGTCTGACCTATACTAAATTTTTCAGTGCTTTTTCACTTAAATTGGTTCACTTTACATAATAGGTCAAAGGAACTACGTAATCTTTGCAAGAAAAGCTTGAATTTTAACCTTTCTCTCCTAACCTGAAATGAGACACAGGCTTTCCTTTGTACCTTGCTGGCTTCTAATGACAAACAGGACACCCATTTTTTAGTTAATTACTTCATATCTGGTGTCTAATTCACTTGGTCAGATTCTATGACTAATTTAGACAAACAATACATAGTAATTTTATTTTATTAGCTCTGTGATCCATTTTTTATTACTCTGGACTTGATAATGATGATAAAAATGAGTGTGCATTAATAAATATTGAAAGGCTTTCAGTCAGTCATACAAGTGATACATTTCCAAGTGACTGAAAGACTCTCTTCAAAGTCAGGGAAGAGAAACAGAGGACCACCCCATTGGAACTGCTGCTTCAGGTAAAGAAACAGCTCATCATTTTTTTTTATAAGATCTCTGTAGAGTCTTTAAAATGATGGAAACTTTTGTGAATAGCGTAGACAGCCTCCTATTAATCATGTCAGGTTAGGTGGGAGGAATCCCAGGTCATGTGTTTTGAAGATTTTGTTTATTGTGATACCTCCTGAAAGAGCATTTGTGGTGTTATTGACTCCCCTTCAGTTTATGAACTTGCAGCAGCTCCCAGACTCTTCCCTGCAACACGGTTGCCTAGGCAGGCACTTTGATTCTCACAGATCATCTCCCTTGCCCACATATAGCAACTTGTATTTGTCACTTTGGAATTCTGTCGTCTTTTTTCCTCTGTCAAGATTATTTCAAACTCTAATCCTGCTTGTCAATGTTACCTGCAGTCCCTCTTGGCTCTGTGTCAGTTATCTACTTAATTTTACATCCAGCTAATAGTAATTTTACTTGCATCGTATTTCTAAAGCTTCCCTATGAGAATGTCATGCAAAACTGTCAAAAGCTTTACTAAAACCAAGGAATATGACACCTACTCCTTCTTTCCTGTTTGCACAGTCTGTCTTGAAGGAAAACTGGGTTGGTTTGATGTTTGTTATTGACTAACACACTGGCTGCTGTTAACCTCCTTGCTGCTGTCCAAGGGCTTACAAATAATTTATAAGTGTTCTGGATTTTTCTGTACATTGGGCCAGTTCACCTAAAATTGTCCAGTTCTTCTGGTTTCCTCTTAGAATCCACAGAAAAAGAGGTCACATATAAATTTAGAGTTTATGGTATAATAGATCAGAAGACAAGAAGAGTGATGGCTTTTTTCTTGGTAAAATTCTATTAGTCAGAATTTGGGTTTGTGAAAGGAAACTGCTCAGAGGCAGGCTTCTGTTTTGGTCAAAACCCTTTGATTTAAATGAAAGAAACAACTAAATAATTTGAATCTGTGGGCAATGCTACAAACATTTTTTTTTTAAGCAATGTGGTCTTTTGTAAGAGTCTGGTTAGGATGAAAAGTTATTTTCTTTCAGAAAGAGCTATGTGATTTAGTACTAGTACTACAGGATCTAGGACTGCTATTACAAACAATTTTGCCAACATCTGAATTGATTATTGCCTGATACAATGCCAAACTTTTAATGTTTGCAACAAATAATGCCTAGTTTTAGTAAATAATCTATATCTAAGAATATGGCCAATAGAGAGAAAAACCTATGGATTTTATTTTCTTCTGGTGCTTTGTTTTTCACTGGAAAATACTGACTCAAAAATGCCAACTATTTGCAGGTTTTTGCAGCAAAATAGAGAGGTAATGAAAATTTTCATGGGATGTTATTAAATTTTTTTTTGTTTCAGTAAGTTCAAAACATGCTATTGAACGCTATAATTTCAGGATTGATACTAAATATACATTATATATAAAACATACCACACAATACATGCAAGATTTACAAAATGCTTGACAAGAAAGGGTTAAGATATTGTATTTGTTTAGTGCAGAAAAGAGAGTCTGGAGGGAGAAGTTTCCATAGTTTCTAAGAATTAAAAGGCTATGAAACAGGGAGTAATTACCTTAATTTTAAGAAAAGCTGATTTAGATTAAGTAAAAATGTTTTAATTATACGGATATTTAAAAACCAAAAAAGGCTACATGTGGAGGCTGTAAAATGGCCTTAACTGCAGAATTTTAATTATAGGTTAGACAAATATCTTGCATGGACAGCATATTTATACTTGACTTCCTATCAAGTTTTGGGGTGTAAATGGGATGACTTTTTAACGTTCTTTCAGCTCCTTTATTATTTTTGTTATAATTATTAAAGTAGTCACATTTAAATTAAATATTTTGAAAAAGATAAAGTGACATAGATCTGGTATCTTCGTGCCTCAGTTGATTACAGAACTAAATCTCAGACTGCATTATAGAAGAAAAACTGTAATTTTTGACTAGGCCTAGTTAGGATTTGGAGAAAAATTCAACCTAGGTTCTATCTATTTGTAACAGAATTTATAAAGCTTAGTCAGTAAAATATACCTATTTTCAAAAGAGCTGTGACTCTACTCCTGCTCTGATCTTTCTTACTGCAGCTCTGTAACAGCACTGCTGAATTCCATTGAATCAGAGTTGCTGCTTATTTTCCCCTTGTGAAAGTGGTTTGCTTTGGTTTCTTGTTTTCTTATCCTCTGTTTTGTCGTTACTGAAACCCCATGGATCATACCAAGGCCTTACCAAATTATGAAAGAAGAATTGTGTGTAAATTCCATCCATAGTGTAGGCAATCTGGTTAAATGCTAACATGTATCACCCACTGAGTGAAGGAAGACTAGCTATTGTCAGATACTGGGAAAGGAAATTCTGAACATGCAAACTAACATGAATACAGGAGTATAATATGTAACAATGTAAAATGACTTTCAGATTCTCAAATGGACTAATGTTTTCTTACATGCAGCCCTGCTGCAATCAATATTGCTTTGTCTCTGTCTGTTATTTAACATGTAGTTTAGGCTTCTAAAAGCTGTAATTAAAAGCATTCTTCCCACAAATAGGTCTTGAACTAATTAGCTGTCTTTGATAAAATTTACCTATCCAAAACCACATGACTTCAACTGTTCAGGGACACATGGTTGCATCTTGGATGAGTGGGATCAATCATGTTTTACCAAAGAAAATTAATATGATGCATTATTATTTCTTGTTTTCATTGCACCAAGAAAGACCCAGGTGCTATTAAGGTAGGTAATAAAACAAAAGAGAATGAGCTCCAAACATAAATGATCCTGTTCTGCACAAAAGTGGATCCAGGCATAAGAAAGGAATGAGCTGAAAGAAAAGCAATAAGTAGTTCTTAGCCTGAAGACCCAGCAATTATTATGTGGAACCCATTAGTTCTGTGATGTACCAGGGTGCAGGATGACATTACAGGGCTGATCCTCTGAATCATTACAGAGGTGATGGCATCTCTGCAGAGCTGAGCATGTCTCTTCTGGAAGCAGTAGTTATTCCAGCTGAAGATGGACCAACATTTATCAAAGGAGAGAATTTGAAGAATCATGCACATGTGTGTGCAAAATCATGCACATCACAGTGAATGTATGAATAGACTTGTTATGAATACAGCTATCACGACTTTAATAGTCAGTGATTTACAAAGAAATTATGAAACCTGAACCCATGCTTTATGACTGCAAACCCAGCATATAGCCAATATAAAAACTTAGAAATAAAATGCAAAATTGTTATTAACTGTAATTTCAGTACCAATTATTTGTGATTTATATTACAACATATTGTTTTCATGGTACTAGGAAGAGTGTGTAGAAATATCATGAGCTTGCATTTGAACCAATCAAAGCTGAAAAATTAGAAAGAGGGTAGGACAGGAAAGAAACTGCATACAATTTGTGTTTTTAATGCATTTAATCTGCTTTTTGGAATGCAGCTTTGTGGGCTAGAAATGAGGCAGAAGACAGCAGGGAAACTGTAGCCACTGACAAACATTTAAAAAATTAATAAATACCATAAAATTGAGCCTGTAACTTGTAGGATGTTTTAAGAAACTTCCTGATATTTGTAATGGAGTTTTTGAGCTTTTAAGGACATGTATTTTCAGCTTTTCTCTGTAGGCTTTTTCCTTTTTCTTGCAAACTAAAGTTTGACCTACTCAGAAAATCACCAAATTCTAGCATATAGAAGTTTGCTCAGAGTTATAAAACACTGAATGTTGTAAAACTGAGACACTGGGCAATATTAGCTTGAAAACCATAGGATTTAAAGGCAAATATGCCAAAGCAGGAGGGGGAAATAGAAATAAGGGGAAAAGAAAGTGTCAAATTCAGAGATGAAATGTGTAATTTGCCCTATATATAGTTTACCTGGTTGTTGGCCACAAGGAACAGATACCTCACACCTAAAAACCAACACAAAATTCTGAGTGTAACCTTTTGTTAAAGCACTGCTTCAGGTAATTGTCCCTGGTTCCTCCACACAGTGATTTGCAGACCTTTCAGGTGTTTCTTTTTTCGGCCACAGTGTGAGCCTTTTCAGTTCTCCTTGCCTTTGAGAAGAACCCTCACCTTCTTCCTTTGCAGTGTCCCTTTCTTGTGAATCTCTGGGCTTGTGCCAGAGTGCATCGTGTACCGAAAGATGACTGACTGTATTGGGGACGCTGGTGCTGCTGTTGGAAGCATCGAGGACACGCTGTGTTCGTAAGATAGAAGAGGTGAAATAGAGGAAGAGACTGGTGACAGGAAGACAAGCTACCCTGCTGAGTTGTTGTAGTAGGAAATCAAGGAAGTAGGTTTTCTGTGAAGCTTCAAAAGAATGACAGCTTCCCAGTTTTCTTCTATTCTAGATGCTGCTGTGGGCCTCTGAACTGGAGAAATCCCCTTGTGAAATACCAAGGTTGCTTGTAAAGATCATCCTGATTCAGTTTCAGAAACTTTATCTGACCTTGTAGTAGGGTCAGATAAAGCCACTAACCCCTATGACCCACCCAGGTAAGGGAAACGTTGAGTAATTAAGAGACAAAACTACCAACACAAACACCTGACTTGGAAAACATCAAAGCCAAAGCACTGCAAAGTGCTGCATAAAGTACTTGACATGAGACAGTAGACATTCTAGGCTCCTGCAGATTTCTATTTTGATGGGCAGTAATTGTAATTTTGAAGCAGTGACAGAGCAAGTCACAGCAGGCTGTAGTGTTCATAAACTGCCATGTTCTTCAGATCACTGAAATACAAAATGTTTTCTGTTTTACAGAAACTGATTTCAGTAACATCATCTTGTTTTGTTTTATGATGGCACGCTGGGAAACAACTCTACCCCATGAGGGGTGTGGTTAAAATAGCGCAGTGCCAGCTGTGATAGTGCTGAAAAATATCACTGTTTGTATATATGATTCATACATTGTCTTTCACAGGGTAGAGCAATATGAAAATAAATTAATAGTTTTAGCAGATAAATTATCTTTCTGCTCAGGAAGTCTACCTGTCTAAATGGGCTTTTAAATAGACAGGGAAATAGTAATCATACTTTTCATCTCTAGTGATGGTACCAGAATAATCTAAAAATATGGATTTCATAAAACAGCTTGATGTTATGGAATACAGACAAATTGGATGATAAATATGTGTATATAAATTAGTTACTTCTCTGATTATTTAAAGGAATAAAAATTATTGAGACTACATCCTCAGCTGGTGAAAATTGGGTTGGCTTAATTGGCTTAAGTAAGCAGTGTTGGTTTACTCTGGTTTTCATCATCAGATTTAGTGGTCGTAGCTTTTAATCAAAGCAGGATAAGCAGCAGAAAAGTAATATGAACACTTTGTGCTGTCTAGCTTCAGAGCAGTCACTGTAATAGCGTTGTTTATTCTGTTAAATAACCCATGTACTACCTTTTAATACGATTACCTAAAAGAAAACCCCAAAAAACAATCCGCAAAAAGCAACGTGGAAAGAAGGATGTTGGGCTTCTCTCCTGGTTCACAAGCAAGTATAGCTCCATACGAAACAGTCTGAAAACTTCTCAAGTTGGTTTTGCACAGCACTGAGGGCTCTGTGCTGTGCCTGGGCTTCGAGGGCCCTGTGAGGTGTTTCTGCCAGCTGGGGCCAGGGAGGGCCTGGCCAGGGGGTGTCAACGGGGCGTCTGATGCCTTCGCTCTTCGACCTCATGCATAAGTATTGTCTCTGTCAGCCCCAGGCCAGGTTCCTAGGAAGGGAAAAAGCAATATATAAGGTAATCATGGTCCTATAAAAAAAATCTCTGACTTGAATGGAAATAGAAGTATGGAGAAAGTTCTGCCTGCTTTTTAATTTGCCCTGCTTGTGTACAGACTTTCAGGGTTATTTTACATCAAAATTTTTGTTCTTTTTTCATCTGCACTTCACTTTAAGTGCTGTTGGTTTTGCTATATATTTGCTATATATTTTGCTATATATTTGTATTCTTTCCTGCAGAATTAATGGACTTAGAAATATAGTAGAGCACTTTGTGTGGCAGAAGCTAAATTTAAAAAAGCTGTGACTCTTAGAAATTTTGTTTGATTCAAGTCAATGAAAGACAAGAATTTTACTTCAAAACCTTTCTATTGCAAGATATGAAGGCTGACACATAAGTTTATTTAAGGCTTTTGAGATTTGGAAATATGTGTGTGGGTGGTACTCCTGTCTTGAACTTGACAATTTCTGAAAAGAAGACCACTTTCTGCTAGCAACCTTTTAAGGCTGGGTTTCCTGTCCATGAGTTTCTGTTAAAAGTCTGACATCCATCTTGGCTCCATCTGTGGGATCCATGAATTAGGTGAAAGTGTTGTTTCAACCAATAGCATAATTATTTCATTATGATCTGTTTTTAAAAAAAAAACCAAGAAAAATAATTGGGAAAGAATTTTTGCACAGAGCTTATCACATGTGCCTTCACAGGCATTGTGGAAGTGTAATGCAGTAGGAGGTTAAACTTGCTTGTGGTGTACAGAATCAATATTTTTGTCCTAACTACTTAGTGTCAATAAATCTTGTCATATGCCTTATATATGAAAACCTCATTTTTTTTTAGTCAATAACCCAATATCTAGTAAATATCTATACACGTTTTGTAAAATATTTCTTGAGCATAACATTTCTTGTTCTTCCTCTGTTTTTAACAAGAAAGGAATTTAGCAAATTTCTACAGTGCTTAACTAAATGCAGAAGTAGTGTAAATAACATCTTGATGGTGTAACTTTTAATGGAATATTATAATGCATATGATATTTGGGGATGTGATGACTGAGTTACTTCTAATTTTGCCTCATTTCTGTGTGTTATTGGATTCATCTTTCATGCCTATGTCAAGCAGAAAGAAGTAGCAAATAGGAAATAACCAGGTGAAGTGATAGTGCTTCATCTTAAATCCTTATTTTTGTTTGCTCTTCTGCTGGAGCACCATCACTTGGTTCAGCTTGGGAATTACACCATTCATGACCTTCCTTACATCAGTGCAGGGCTTGAAATTAAGGTCTGTGGGGCAGTGATAATAAGATTCTGCAAATGGTGTTGCCTCTTGACCAGAGTAAAAAATCAGAAATTTTGTAATTTTTTTTATAATGAGCTCAGAGACAGAGAATGATAGCAGGTCAGTTTTCAGATCACCTTTGATGTCTTTGTTAGGCCTCTAGAAAGCAGGTCTATAGAAAGTAGAGTTTTGTGAAGTAATTTATGTGACAGGTATACTAGTACTTGAAGAAATTATTCAACAAAGATAAATACTGTAAAAAAAAAAAAAAAAAAGGAAAACGAGTCCTGCAAGGAAAGAGGCACCGCTCTGTGTATCAATCTGCACATGTTCATTTCAAGGCATAGATCAAGGAGGACAGAAAACCTGTGAAAGAGATCTTTGGGTGACAGCTAAAAAGAAGAACAGTGATGAGCACTATTGGTGTGATGGTTCACTATGAACTGCCACACTGTAAAGACCAGGTGGAAGCTGTTGGTAAGCAGTAGACAGTGTAACCCGAGCCACATGATGGTCATGAGTGGGAAGTTTAAGTGGCTGAGCTGGGAAGGGAGTATAGTAGTGTACAAATCAGTCAGATTCTTTAAATCAAATGGTGCCTCTTCTTTTACTTCATAATAGAGAAGAAAGATTTAGGGAGAGATACTTTTGTAGACTTGATTGTACCTGCTAGATAAATTCTGGCTGATTAGTATTAAAGTCAGAGGTAGTTTGGATGAGGACAGCCAAGAAATGATAGTCTGTGATCTCTGAAATCTGCTTTCTTTCCAGAGCAGAAACAACCTTATCCTCTCAGGCAAAAAAAAGACTCCAAAATGTGCAGTAAAGGAACCAGGGTATTTTACAAAGATCATTTTCCACTGTTACATAAAACTCCTAAGTACTTTTCTGAAAGGCTGGTCCAGTTGAAAAAACAGTTACAATGATGTAGCAGATCTTGCAAGGAAAATAATTTCAGGATACCCTAGGGAAGCACAATGTTACTGCAGACAGGTGTAAACCTTCTTGGAAATTCATGTCCAGAGGATTGCTTGGTGATCCAGAATCAAAATGGAAGGCCATGTTGAACAGTGCTGTTCAGATATTTGTCCTGAGTCTGATTATTTTCTATGTGCATCTATTTAATTTTTAAATGAATGAGCTAGAAGATAGAATAGTGTGCCAGCTTTTTTAATCTGGAGGACATCTGGGAGGGAATTTGGATGTGTTGGAGGATGGAAGTAGAATCCAAAATTATACTGAAAAATTGGAGAAATAGTATGGAGATGCTGGATGAAGTCTGATGGTTATGCTCTGTGGAAGGGAAAGCAGGAACAGCTGGGTACCAAGTTCTGCAGGAAGCAATGGTGGGCTTCCAGTGCACCATGACATGAGCGTGGCTCTAGTTGGTCTAAAAAGGCAAACTTGCTAGTTTTGCTATGGTTGGAAAGAATTATCATAAGAAGTGTCAGTGAAACATGATCCAGATAAGGCTGTGAGACTGATATGAACAGAATGCACCCTGCCAGATGCATGAGGTAACCTGAGTCACTGAGCAAGCCTCAGCTGCAGTGCAGTTGTTTGCACACTACAAGACAGATAGAGTCAAAACGGGAGATACTACAGAAAAGGGAAGAGAACTATTTGGTATATAGAAATAAAAGCTTTACAAAGAAAAATTAATTGGGAAAGACTCAAGAGGATCATCTCTTCAAAGATGTAAAACGCTCCTGCAAAGCGGAAGGGAATGAGCCATTCTCCATCTCTGCAGTGAATAGGACAGGAAATAATCATCTTACATTGCTGCAAGAAAAACTGACATTAGGAGTGGGGATGAATCCTGTTAGTGTGAAAACTAGACAGTTTTTACATGGGAAATGATTGCCTTTGTAGGTTGTAGAATGGCAGTGATGGAGACTTACAGAAGAGAGAGCTGTCAGGGCTGATGGTGGGGCCCAGCAGTACAGTAGATGATTGCTTGAGATTGTCTTCCCGGCAAGTGTTTTAAAACATTCCTTTATCATTTTTATGATTCTATGAAGAAAGCACAGAAAAAAAAAAATTAAAAAATGAAGAGGTTTTGCAAGGCCCAAGCTATCCTTTTTTATTGCTTCTCAGTGTTCCTGTCTCTTAGGTCCTAAGTTACCTTGTAATCTGATTTTACTCAGTTGGTGCTGTAACTGTTTTTGATTGAAATGCAATTTCATAGGATTTTTTTTGCATTTACATTCGACCAAAGAGTCAGTCTCCCTATAATGACTGCTTTTATTTACACCAGAAATATTAGAATCAGAAAGTTTGAATTTACTCTGCAGTGATCCTACACTTTTTTTTATACATAGATTCAGGATTAGGATAAGCCAAACTTGCCGCATCCAATTTGGGATATTAACCATTGTGCAGCTTAATTGCATGGGATTTATTCAGGTTTTTTTAAGATTTGGAGTTTCTAGAAGTTACCTATGTTCTGTCATGTCTGGTCCAATTCTGGCTTAGCTACTGTTTGTTTGTTTTGGGGGTTTTTTATTGATTTTTTGGTTTTGTTGAACATTATGATAGAAGACTATGGAAAACACTGATCACTTGATTGTGTGAATCTGATAGATTTGCTAATCAATTTCAGTTGAACAACATATCATTGGACAATAAATCTGTCCAATGATTTCAAAAGCTTAACACAGTCTTTTTATACAAACAAGTGATGCTAAATGGGCAGCTGTTATCCAGCATGGAGGCACTGATCTAAGTCCTGCAGAACAGTAAATCCACATTTTTATTGAAGGATTATTTAATAAAAGCAGCAGGTCTTGATCTTTGACATTTTATTACCCCATGCTTTTCAGATAGTATTTCATTGAACTTGGTAAAGATTGTTTAGTATTTTTAGTCATTCACAACATGCATGCTTCTATGTTCTCATGAAGGCAGAAATGCATTCATCATAAATGATACAGAGTTTTGAGGGTATTTTAACAAAAATATCCACACCATACAGTCACTTAAAAACAAATTTGCAAAACATTGTTTTTCAACCAAAATGAAAAGCTGAATATAGGCACAATATTTCAGCTGTGGCAGATTCCACTTTTCCTTCTCAGTTGCTAACATTATTGTTATGAGCTGTCATATATAGCTGAGCTCTCAGTGGTTCTGGATCCTTGTCATGGTGCATACAATTTCTGCAATGAGCTTCTACATTTAGAGAAGTTGAGTAACACAGAATTGAGAGCTGGTTTCTTGATTCCTTTTATGGTTTTTAATTACTAGAAGGGATCAGAAGTTGATTAAATTTAGATTTGGAGCAGGGTAAGTTTTAAAATTAGGATGAGGGAATGAATATTCAGAGAGACTGAGTTTAAAAGAGAAGCTTCAACTTCTGTGAAAAACACTTGGAGAGGGAGGAAGGGGAGGGTTTTTCCCCACTAATCCAGAACCTAATTTGCTACTGGAGGCTTAAGCACATCCTCACATCTCTGATATTTGTTACCAGCAGTTAGGATGGTTTTGCTTCATTTTCTAAACCAGGCAAGGACAGTTTGGAGTAAAGCTGGGACTTACCCTCCTGGAGCCAGTCACAGTTTTAGCTGTGCACCAGAGCGCATACTCTGGTTTACTCTGTGCCTTTTAGGATCAGATGAATGTAGTTCTACTAGTAGGTGACTACAAAGAGCACTTAAAAATCAAGGCACTGATAACCAAACTTAGATTAGAGCAACTGGTACAAAACATTTCTAGGTGTGCTGACGCATTTCTGGCAGTCTTGACACAGTCCAGGAATACTTAGCTTTTGTGCCTATGAAGTAGTTTGATGGGTCTTTTGGGATTCTGTTTTTTCATATTTTTTTTTCTCTGATGTTACTGATGAGAGTACTGAGTTTTACTGTATCTGCTAAACAGATTAACAAAACTGCTACCTGCGATTAACAAAACTGCTCCTACTTTCCATTGCTATAAGGATAAGGACAATCTGATCTATTTTGTTTATATCTGTTTATTCTTTAAAGTGAGTTTATATTTTAAAGGAATTGCAGAGTTGGAATTAATTTAAATAACCAGTGGACATTGATGCTGCCTCTGCCAAAGACAGAAGCAGGCGTATTTCTCTGGCTGTTTAAATGAAAGCAACTCTAGGTCCAGAAGTTCCTAATAGTGCAGTTTTGGAAGCGTGCCTCATGTTTCTATTCCCTAAAAGTTTTATTTTGATTTTAGTATTCATAACCAGCCATTGATTTTTCCAACCTAATTTCCTCCCTGACGTATTTAATATCAAGCCAGATCTGCCATCTATCTACAAATCACCCTGGCTTTACAAGCCAGCTCTGCCATCCATCTACAAATCACAATGACTTTAGTCAGGAAATTAGAAATAGGCTTAATTTTTTTTGAAAGCAAATGATTCTTAAACCACTTACTTCAGCCCTCTCTTGTGACTCAACTTGTGATTCTGTTTGTTGCAGTTCCTGGCTCATGGACTTCATCAAGTTATAACATACAGCATATTGTAGCTGATTAAAATTCTGGTAACCAGAATGGTTGCTTGCTTTTCTTTATTTTTTTTAAAGATAGAGTCTTGATTTTTTGGGTAATAATTCTATAAATATGCATTTTAATGACTAGGTGGAATCAAAATCAATTGTATTAGAAGGAGGGAACATATACTGTAACAACAATATCTCTTTAACAGAGAACTGGAAATTATTTAAAATTAATTATTATTAATTAATTACTGTAATTATGTCCTAAATTTTCTTGATCTGATAAACTCCATAATCAAAACCTTTTTTTTAAAGTCCTCCCAGAATATATTACCAGAAGTAAAACTGCAGTTATAGTAAGAATAAAAATGTTAAAGTTCAATGATCTTAATTTCTGACAGATTTTAAAGATGATTCAGAAGCATCATGATTGTTCCGGTTAAGCATATGCCAAAGACATGGCTCCCAGTGTGTTTCAGCCATAGAGGGATGATTCCTCACCTTTGTGTTTGCTACTGTGAGCAGACATTTATGGAAGTCAGTATGTGGGGAATTTACATGGCCTCACTGTGCCATAGAATTCAACAGCAAATTTCAAATGCTCTGTTGATATTGATCAATGTTTAAGATCACATTAGAATTATGTTGTTATTATTATATATTAAATATATAGTATTACCTGTAGAATATTCATCACGATTTATACAATCTCATGTACTCACACTTCAGTTTCATATGACAGTATATTTTTATGCTACTTTGGGGGTGGAAAGAGCAGAGAACTACTTTTAGAATAGGTAGGTATGCACTCGGATTTTCTAAAACATCTGAAAAAGAGCAAAGTCCTACCTTTGAACTGTGAAAAATTTTCTAGGTTTGAAACCGTTGTAGGGGATATCTTCATGTGTTTTAAATCACATAGGGGAATATGTTCTAAGGGACAGATTCTGTTTGTGTCTTTATGATGTTTTTGCTAAAGAGGTACCTTCCCTGCAAATAGCTCCTCTGTACCCTACTCAGCATGGTGCCTTGCAGTGTTCACCCATCACAGAGCCTTGCAGTACATCACATACACGTGTTGTCAGAAGAAAATTATCTTGAACTTCTGCACAAAGATTAAAGCATAGTAGACAAATTGTAGAATTTTTAGCTTATTAAAAAAAACCACCCTCTAAATAAAGTCATGAAAGCTACAAAGTCTGAAAAACTGTCTGTGTCTGAGATATTAAGAATTAAGAAAGGTACCACTTGAAAACAACTAAGACTTACTGAGCAAACACCAGACCTATGCACCTGGAGTACATGAGCATCACTACCAGGAAATGTCTGTCTGTGGTGCAAATCAGCTGTAGCAGGCAGCTTTTTTTGGGCTGCTGTCCTTTCATTGTTTTTCCTGAATGACTAAATATTCTTGCTATTCCTTTCATGACGTCATTGAATATTTTTGCTTCTACTTATAGGTTGTGTGTATAACTTTTACATTCCTTATAAACTAAAGATGTCCTACGGAGATATTTACTAAGATAACTCAGTTTAGTTGTATTTTGACAGATTTCTTGTAATGTATCATTTATAGTGAAAGGAGAATTCATGTGATAGAAAAAGAAAGTTGATGCTCTACAAAGTGTGTTTTGCTGCCAAAAACTTCATGCATATGGACTGGCTCTGTGTTTTGACAGTGTGTGAGGGGAATACCAGATGTCAACTGATCAATGTATACAGCACTCCAAAAATGCTTATTTACCAATAACAAGTTGTGTTGTTTGTTTTTTTTTCTATGAGTTGCTGTAATGAGCTGTTCAACAGCTCCCTTTGGCTGTGGCTGGGGCTGTATCTTGAACTGAAAAGGAAAGGATGCTACTGGAGATAGAAGTCTTGTCTCCTCAATGGGAACATGAAGTCTTGGGGAGTTTGATAAGGATGTTGAAAATGCATCAAGGGAAGGTTTAAAATGTTGTTATAAATCACTACATAAAAAGTCAGTCATGTTGAACACCTCAGGATTTATAGATCAGAAGTATAAATTTTAAACAAGCTAAAACTTTGTTATATAAAGAAGAGAACGGTGGATTTCAAATCAGCTGGCTCTACACCAAAAAGGTTGAAGATTTTAAATAGCTAGCAAGATGTACCTTTTAACCTTCACTCCCTCTGCAAAGCAGCCTAAACTCTATCCAGATCATTACATTAATCCTTAGTGGCCTCTGCAAAAATCAAAATTTCAGTTCTTTAGCATGCAAATGATACTATTAGTGCTTGAAAATATACAGTACAAATAAGATCATCCACCTGTGTAGTTTGGTCTTGTTTGAAATCTTCAGCATAATTAGGCTATGGACCCATTATATAAAATGTAATTTAAAATTTATTATTGCAGTTAGATGACAACAACTATCTTTATTTGAAGGATAAAAAGATCAGTCTTTTAGTCTGATTTATACTGCTGGAAAGCATATGTGGACACACTGTAAACTTGTATAAAAGAAAAAAAGTATATTGCCATGAAAGATTTTAGTATCACTTTGATTCTACAGTTAAGTTTTGGGATTGCCTCTTTTAATACAGTTCAGGAAGGTCAGCTTTAGAACAACAGGGCTGCTGAGTGCTTCCCTCTCTTAGAGAACTTGGTGCCAAAGGAGACCTGGCAATGACCCTGGCCTCCAGCTCAAGTACCCTGGTTCACCTCCTCAGCTTCTTCCTTGGGTTTTCAGCAGCACCAACTCGGTGAGAGGGACCTGGAGGCTCCCCACCCACGCTATGGGAGCAAAGTGCCTGGTATATCCGTGGCTATGTTAAACTGCTTTCTTTTAGCTATCTTCGAGTGCATCTCAAGGAGGTGTCCCATTCTGGAGGACCTAAGGTCTGTGTACAGGGGGTCTGCTTGGCTGGTGCTGCAGCACTCCAGTGTACCCCTGGTAGGGCCTGGGTTAGGGTTGGTGTCTTGCCTGTGCTCCCCACCCCTCCTGCAGCGTGGGGCTCACCCCCACACATGGCAGTTCTGGTTACCCAACAGCTACACCACTTGGTGAAAGGCAGCAGTGGGGTGTCCACCACCTTCTTTTAATACAGTTATTATCAGTGGCCACTTGAGGCTGAGCCTGGAGCGCTACCAAATTCAGCAGCCAGAAACATGTATGCCTGGGCCAGCAGCACGACCTGGGAAGGGGAGCTGAGGAGTCCTTTCAGGTGCTGCTCCACTTCTGGAGGCCAAATCAGCAGGCAAGTGCACATCACCATACTACGTATTTTTATCCTGGCTGTTGCCTTAGTTTCAGGAGACATGAGTGGCTGAGGAATGGCCTTGGGCAGAGGAAGCACTTTTCCCACAGTTATCAGCAGGGAGGTGTCAGCAAGGAGCAGGAAACTGCAGCTCCTGAGGGGGATGCATGAGGGTCTGGGCAGTCTGCTGTAATGGGGGAGAGTGCCTGGAACCAGCCTAGAGGCATGAAACTCCTGCAGACAAACCCCTTCTGTTCTGCTTCTGGTCCCTGGTCACTTTGGCCTTTCTCTGTGCAGTCCAGCCACCTTGGCTTTCCTCCACCTGAAAATATATTTTAAAATGTCTTGCTATATTGAATTTAGAAGCTTTTTGGTCATCTGCAGTAAAATTAGAAAGTCCATGCAGGTCTAATTGAAACCTCAGGCCAACCTGGAGTCCTGTCAGAAACTGTCAGGTGGTTAAGCATTCACATAGTTAAAATGAGCAAAGATGATGACGAGTAATTGAATTATGTGTAGGGGAGGCTAGTGTTAAGTGACCTGAAAGACATCTCTTGTCGAATGGGTTCATGTTCTGTTTTTGAGACAGATTCCATATTTTGGGAAGCTTTACTTCAAATCTATACAGCCTGTGATCACTTTTCTGCTTGATGAACCAGAAAAAGGCCTAATGGAGTTATTGTTAAACTAAATCAAAATACTGTAATTGCTTCAAGAGCGTTGGAGTTGAAGTGCTTCAAGACTTTAGGATTTTAGGGAATTACCCTTTACTTAGGATCGAACATCTTTGTGATGTATTTTTGCATGCTAACTTTCCTTCAAATATTTACAACACTTTCAAGAAAAGGTGAACTAGAGTATTGTTGAAAAATAAGCAAGAATATCCAAACAACACGTGCTTGTTACAGTGGATTGCTTCCTTTGTCAGCAATATTCTGGCATCTTGTAAAATAATAATACTTCAAAATACTTAGCTCAGTAATCGAATCTGCTAGTATTTCTTCACTTATTGATTCTGATAACAATATAGCTATTCTCTCATATCATAAAAGTAATATAACATTCTGTGGTAACCTAGAGCATGATGATCTAGGGAGGAGCAGAGAAAGGATGATTGGACAAAAAAATGTTCTGGTGCTCTCCAGCCTGTACTCAGCTCCTTACAGACCACAACAGTGAGGTCACCACTGATGTAATTGTGAATGTGTTTGTGATGGTTCTGCTTTCTATGCTGAGGTGATCTCAACACTGGGAAGAATTTTTACTAAGCAGTTACTTGCATAATGATATTTTATGAGTAGGTTTTAAAGAGTCCTGTCAGGTGGAAATGATTTTGACTGTTGTTTTACTATATAAATCCTTTATGAAGACCTGAGAAAAATTGTTCTTAGTTCTTTTCCTTAACAAAGTAATTTTAAATAAAAGGTAGTTATAGTGGTTTCAGTCTCAAATGTGCATGCACATGTAAGATCAATATTGTTTTGGGAAGCATATCTGTGAATACATATGCAGGCTTGAAAAATATGTAGTTATCAGAGCTGAGCAATCTGAACTGTAAAAGTACTTTCCTTCTGGAAAGTAGGCAATTTCTTATTAAGGAAAATTATTGGAATTACATTTCTGATTTATTGATGAAATAATAAAAGCAAACATGTATTTGGTCACGTTGTCTTTTTAAAATAGCTTTCTTTTACTTGTCCCCATGGATCAATGAAGGATACAGAAAAAAATTAGAAAAAAAATAGGACATCCTATTGTACTTACAGCAGAGAGGATTTTCAAGCTTATCCTTTCCACAAAGCAAGCAAGCAACATTTTTCTTACATCTGTAAGAAAATGATCTTATAGCTATGAAATGATCTTTAAAATATATGTGGTAACATACCAGCGAGTCATGTTATATATTAATAAAAAAAACTTTGAAAACTTATAATATTTGAGTGTGAGGAAAAAAGCCTAATTTAGTTCAAAGATTTACACAAAGCAATGCTCTTGTTAATGTGTGAACTCAAATTTAACTGTGTAATGAGATAGAATTCAAAATCTATGCTTGTCTGTATTCCCAAATCTTGAGGATAAAAAAGAGGCACACTCTTATGTCTGAGATCTGGGAATTATGGTTTTTGACCTGTAAGATTGCACTGACTGCTTACTTATTTTTTTCTGAAGATCTAATGCTGTTTGACAAGTTCCACAACTTTTTGAACAATCACACTGTCATGGTTTGAGAGCCTCAAAATCTAATTCCCTAGTCCAAGCCCCCTCCCACATCTCAACCCAGTGTGAGATGGTTTCCAGACGCCACACGAGACTCAAGATGCTCCAAGCACAAACACAACAAGGGCCCTCCCCTGCACGCTCAGGCTGACTAGTGACTGCAGACAGTTGAGCAACTGCTGGGACAGGACACTGGGGCAGCTGCCCTATGAATGTTTACATCCCCGGCCCTGTGCTGACGTTTATTTACATTTTGACTAATTTCAACATAAATTATATGTGGGAGAAGAGGAACCAAAAAGCCTCTGCAATGAGTTTGGAAAATGTACCCTGATTTAACATGTAATGAATGAGCATGTGTAAGAGCCAGTTAAGCTTTGCTCATGGGAAGCAGAGTTGCTTAATTCAAACACAACTTCCATCAGACATGTTTAGGTCAAGAGCAGCACCAGGTCTCTGTGAGAGTAGAAATCCACACTGAGATGGGAGGAATGCTTCTTCGCTGCTGTGGGTTGGGTAGATACAAAGCAGAATGGAGTATGTGGATTGTGTATAATGCAGTTGTGGATGTGATAAGATGGACCATGGGTGAACTAAGAGGTTCCAGACAAAACTATGAGCTTCTTGTTCGTGCTGTTCCCCTTTCCTCCTCTTAGAGCAAGTCTTTTGGTAGGAAGAAGGGATTTAAGAAGGTCCAAAGGAAGTAAAGGAAATGAATTATCTTTGGTATCACATGGTTCCCAGCAAATAATTTTACTTGAAGTTACAACTGTTCATTGGAAAGAACTAGTTTTGGGAATGCTAAAGCTATGATTAGAAGAGCAGATGAAAAGAGGAATTTCTCTGAATTTTTATGTAGCTGGTATGGAGGTAAAGCATATTACTCCATGATTAAATTTAAAACTTTGAACTGGTTTAATATAAAACAAATTTATAAATTTCAACAATATTTCAACAATATTTCTGTAGTTGATAAGCAAATATTAAATTCAAGTAAATTTGAAAAGAATGTCAGTATTCTTTTATGGAAATCAATGGAAACAAGCTTCTTTTTTAATTTCAATTTTCCATGGCTGCAGAAGCATTTCAAAATTCTGTAAAGAGAGACAAGATTGTAATTTATAAAGAAAAGATTGAGTGGAGAAAAACTTATGCATGAGAATTTTGAACATTTAGGAGAAATCTCCACATCTTGTTCTGTAAGGTGTTGCGTTATTTAAGCATGGGGCAACACATACCTTTACATACACATATCTAGATCATTCTCCCACCTCCTGCCTAGCAGTTTGCCAGAGATACTATGCTTTATGTAAATGGAATGCTTTGTATTATACTTTACTTTTAATGTAAATAACAGAACTCACTGCGTACTAGTACATGGAGAGAGTCAGATTGATATTTTATAGCCTTGATAAATAGCTCATATTAATAACCCTACTAAAGACAGCAGCTGCTCTCCATGTGAATAACTTCTGTATGACTTGGCCATTTTTCTAACACTTGTACAAATAGCATGGAATATGTCAGAGTACCAGGAGGTTATATTAGTATTTCTTGAAAGACCTTATTGTGAATATTAATCCATATTAACCTGTGATTTGACAATATGTATTTCTAGAATGTTCCTTGAAGGAATGAATGAAAACTTGAAGAGGTTTTACAAAGTTGAAGTCGGTGAAACCTCACAACCCTGGTCTGTGGTACCTAGTATTATTGTGCTTTATGGATAAGGAAACATCTGGAGATACTTGGGAAAGTTCCAGCAGGCCTGTGGACTTGCCCAGAGTGTCACAGGAATCTCTGGCAGAGAACCATAATATCTTCTCATGCCCCAGGGAGAGAATGACTGTAGCAACACCTCCCAGTCCACACCTGCTTGGGAATGTGTTAAGATTACTCTCTTCCTGGGTGCAGATCAGTGGGAACTTAAGGGCGTTTTGATTTTCTCTGCTTTACCACAAAGGGGTAAATGGGATTTAAGACCCAAAATTTATAGACTTTTTTTGCTGAACTAATCCCTAACAGATCACCATCCATGTAGTAACTACTAGTAAATTAGCCTGTAGGCAACCTAAGGAATTTTTTTTTGCATCTCTGTGCGTTATGGTGGGGATCAGCATCTTTGGGTTCACGTCCTGTGTCAGCCACAGGTTATTTTTTTAAGGTCATTTTCCAAGGAAACAAAATGGATTTTGTACATTAAATTTCATCATTAGTGAAGTTTTTTGTGTATTTATCTGAAGCTGAAAGTTTTAGCACTATAGTCAATCAAGGCTTATATGTGAATTTCAGAGGTATAGGAATACTAAATTGGATTATCCACAAGTGTAATAGAATGAGACTATAGAGTGGGCAGCTGTTGATACAACAGCAAGACAGTCTTATGAGTTAAGATTTCAATTTCAAGGTATTTAGAAATTAAAAAGGTATTCTCTATTATTTTTCCATGACAATAATTGTCATAGGCATCACAATGATTAATGTTTTCATAAGAATAATATTAATTACTTACAAGAGCTCAGTTCCTTACTAGACCCTCCAATCATTTTTTCTAGTTTACACAGTCTATTACTCTAGAGAGTGAAATCCAGAAGTCTACACTCAATATTTATGCAGTCTCAATTGAAAAAGAATTCCCAGCAGCTTCAAAAGGACTTTTACCTAAACCAATTTCTGAATAAGCACTTCAGAATCTGGACCCTAGTGGAAATATGTAATCTGAATTTAAAAAGAATTGCTCTGAGTATACAGAAAGCTATAATGTTCAGCAGCTGAAGAAGAGAATTCACAGCATCCTAGGTTTTAAATTATTAATTCCTATGAATTTGTTATCCTCTACTTTTCTTCAAAACTTTTTACTGCAAAAGAAATTATCCTTGTTGGCATCGGGTTTCTGTCACTCAGGCTTGCAGTGCTCTTCCTCCAGCTAAGGAAGCGGTGGGGTTTGGTTACTCTTTGCAAACCTGTCCCTTTCTTATGCCACACAAACCCAGTGAACTTCAGATCAGCTCTAACTTGTTGTGGTAGATGAAGCAATCATCCAGGAATAAGATTTCATTTGTGAGTTAGCACAGAGCCAGGGCTCTTCTGTTCGCCTCAGGTGAAGGCTGCCTTTTGACTACATTTGGACTTTAAATGAGCTACTTGAAGAATTAAAATTATGATAAATATTATTGGGCCGTATGATAATGCTTCTGCGTTTGTTGTCACCTGCAATATTTCATGTCTTATTAAAGATAGTGTTCAATATTTGATCTTATCTAAGACTAAGCAAGAAGAGAATTGTGTAATAGATATAAATGCACACTTTGTCACCCTTCTTTGTCCTTCTGTCTTCCATATTTTCAAGCAGCAGTGATTTGAATTTTGCTAGAAGAGTATTCCTTTGTGTGAATTATACTTTTTCAAAGTAGTCTAAAATAAGACCGGATTAACATGGAATTTCCTGTCTTTTCTGAGTTTCTTTGACTGTGACAGTATTCACTATGGGCAATAGAGCTCTGGTCCAACTAAGTGACAGACTTAATGTAGGTGACACATTTATACAGAGCCCTATCTGGGTCACCAAATTACTGATTTGATCAACTGATGATATCCAAAGAATATCTTTCCTTTCCCTGATGCCTTATGGAAGCATGTTCTCTCTTAGGGTAATTGCCTCATGAAGGTTCAACCTTTCTCCAAAGTCAGGGAAGAGAAATGCTGTTAAGACAAATCAAATTAGCAAATATAGTTGTTTGATTTATGTAGCGTGTTGGTTTTACTCTCTAAAAGTTTCTAGATATATCCGTGTTGGAACAATGGAGTAATTCGGAGTACATTAAATTATTAAAAAATCAAAATTACCAAGGAAAACTTTATTTAATCAAATACTGTGCAACAAAAACTACTGACTATGGCAATGGTCCCATTTTCCATGGCATGTCCTTTGTTTATATTTTACATTACTTTGACTACTAAATTTTATATTCATATGGGATGGAATGGGTGATAAAATAAAATGTAGGAGTAAATACTATCAGTATTTGGCATTTAGAAACCAAAATACGTCTATTTTGATTAAACATGAATGTGACTTGATATATTTATTTTCCACTTCTAGAAGCATAACTCACCATATTCTTTTTTTTTGCAGAACTCAGTCTCACAAATTCAGAATCCAAGGTCCTAAATGCCTGGGGTTTAATGGGTTCATATTTTTGTCTAGAGAAATAAGTCTTGCAAAAACTTGTGTTACAAGACCCTAGTGGAATGATAAGTGAAAAAATGGACAGAATGGTGAGGTAAGCATAGCCTGTGCATATTTGTTTAAGAATTTGGATCTAAATGTGTTGCTGAAAATAACAACATTTAAAGTGAATATGCAGTATTATTCAGGGAACCATTTGGTTGTAACACCTTTGCTGCTTGGATCAGTCTACCACTCAGACTGGCAAACAAGTAAGAAAATGGAGCTTGATAGTTTCTGAAGTTAGTGAGAGGTCTGGTACTGAGTTTGATCAGAAAAAATAAGACCTTTGCTCCCTGCCTGATACTTTCCACAAAATTTCTGTATTTTGAAAAGTGCCGTGCTGAGACTTAACATCTTTGAAAATTTATGTATATTTAGAGAAGTAAAAAATCATGCCATGAGAAAACAGAAAGAAAAACCCACAAAACTAGAATAGTCTTTAAGGCCGTGAGGGAAAAGGCCTTTATTTATAGCCAATGATTACGGTTTATCTTATGATAAACCGTTCTTAGTAGTTCTTTCAATCCCCTTGGTCTTAAATGGTATCAGTACTACAATATATAATCATCCTCTACACGTTAGGAAGCTGTAAAAAATAACTGCCGCCTTCATACTTTTTGTAATAAACTTAAATTAGAAGTGTTCATGATTCCTTAGTACAAATAAAATAGGGGAACCACATTTTTAAAAGAAAGTAATTTTTTCAAAATTAGTTGTTAAATTGAATTTCCTTTTTGTTATAGTCAGCTGATAAAATCAGCTAGATCTATGTAGAGTTCTCTTTCGGCAGCATATGGAATCCTTCATAATGACCCAAGCAATTAATGAGCAATTACAGTTTCTTGTGACATGAGGCCATTCCTTCTGAAGGCCATCTTGTCCTGTACTGGAGTCAATTAAAAAAACCTTTAAAGGACAGAAGCGAAACATAAAGACTGGAACATTACTGGTCATTTTTCATTAGCTGTGTCTCTGCAGTATGGAACTCATGTAATGACCAAAAACTGCCTAAAGCCTCTCATATAGGCAATGTAGGTGTTACAGAATCAAAGTTAGCATACTGAGGGAGAATTTGATCCAAAATGGGAAGATAGGGAATGAGTTCTTAAAATCATACTTTTCTCTTGTTTTCCATAGATAGTCTGGGGATATTTTTAAATTCCTCCCACTAACCTGCCAAATCACAGTATGGGGTTACTCAGAGAATCCTTTCCTTGAATGTTTTGCCATATGAATACTTTACTCTTACCTCTCAGTGTATTTTGTTTTCTACTTTGTAAGTGTTTTGCTAACATGTTAAACTGCAAGGAAACTTAATCATGTAAATGTGACAGAGTTCAGTCACAGGTCTGATGTCTTGTTCTAGTGGTACATTTCTTATCTGTATGGTTTGATGATGATAGGCATTGTTTTCTATCTGCAAACTAAAAGCAGAGAAAACTAACTTGTATAGATTGTAATTATAATGGATTTTTTTCTCCTCATTGTGTAAGGATTAGAGCCAAATTGAATTATAATGTCTCTCTTCTTTTCTTTGTGTTAGGGATGGAGGAAGGTTAAACATATCCAGTAATGTTTTCTTTGTGGAAAGAATCTACCACAGAGTGAATTGCAGATGGAAATGAGTGACACCAAAAGCCCTTTTATCCTGACTCATAGCTCTAGTATCAATAGCTATTATCCCTGGACTAGTAGTTTACAGTTAGTGTCAAAATGAGTTGACATGTTGCTGGAAGCATGAAATAGATCAGCTGATAATGAAAATTAGTGCTGGCCTATGAAGTTTCTTGATCTAACTATATTAATAATTCTTTTGAATGCAAATGATTTTGTCAGAGGCAGTTTGAGTATAGATGTTAAATGGGACATAGGAGATGAAGCTGTTTCACTGCACTAGAGTAGCAGTTTCAGAGCTTTCTTGATTAGTTTGATTACTTTGAAATCCCAGCAGATTGAATGAATTCTGAACTCATTGTTATTATTGTGTCTATTTCTGCTGATTTAAATAATCTTACCTAGAAGTAATTAAAAAAAAACAAAAACAAAAGCCCACACTAAAACCTGCACAAAGAGGAATTCATATTGTTTCAAAAGACTAAATAAGGAACTTTGGTCTTCATTAAAAAAATTACGGTAGGGTATTTCATCATTTTTCCCTTTTTGTGGTTCAAAATTTATTTCATAACTTTTCTGCTAAAAGACTCAAACTTAGAATTTCTTTACTATTTAATGCCTGGTTAAATATTACTTAATGCCACTCATATTTTTATTTTATTGAAATTTTATTCTTATGTTCTATTAGATAAATTTAAGATATCACCACTCACTTTCATTAGGCTAGAGTATTTCCTGGATGATACTGCAGGTCAGAATGAACTGGTGCTTTTCAGTTTCATTTCAATATTACAGAAACCCTCCACAGGCCTTTCTACCCTATAACCTACAATCTTCTTAAATGAAACTTCTTTAACCTCAGTAAAGACATAGGATTTTTACAGAGAATTTAAATGAATTATAGAAAACATTAAATATGACTTCATATTTTCCCTCTTTAGTTTGCATTGAAGAAATAAAGAAGCTCTGTATTTTGTATCAAGCCAAACCTATCTTTATAATCCTGTAGTTTCATCTAAGCCCACAGCAAACAGCAGATGCTGAGCAACATTTTATGTTCATGGTAATCTCTGACAGATTTACTTTAATTTGTCAATGATTTGTGTTTGACACAGACTTGAATTAGCATTAAGAGTATTAAAAGTATAGACAAACTTTTTATTTTTAAAATCAGGATGCAAAACAGGCAGGGAGTTGAATGCCCCTAGCCAAGACAATATATCAAAGAATGTTCCTTGAGATAGATCCAAAGATCAAGTGTTCTTGCTACAAGGGAGAAGAATTTGTTTGGAAAAAATATATAAATAAAGCCAGAAAAACTGAACTAAAAATGACATTTATTCCTCAAGAATGGGAACTGCAGTAAAAGATGACTAGGTTTGCATGCAATGGACATAACCAGACTGAGACATGATGAATTAATTCACAGGCAATTTCTGTAGCAATCATTAAACACATCAAAGAAACCAGACAAACACAACAGAGGAGTGTCTTTTTTCATAAAGAGACTCTGGGAACAGCAGCTTGGTGTCTGGCAAAGGGTCAAATGAAAAAGTGACCAGATGAAGTTCTTTAAGTCCAAGATTTTGGTGACATCTCCCTCTCTCAGGGATAATGTTGGAAGCTTCGTTGGTTTCAGATCATCTCCATCTGAAATCAGTTAGTTATGGAGAGGGTCTCTGTTGAATACCACAGATGTTTAGAGGGCTACTCTTGCTTCCAGATCCAACAGACCACAACTGTGCAGTATTCATAGAAGAGAGGAGGATTTGTGTGTGTTTCCCAGCCAGGGAACTCGCCTTCAGATTAGTACTGTATTAATTTTTCCTTTTAACTAGATAGAACCAAGAACTTGATGATACTATTTATCAGCATGTTATTATCGTGCTCCATAAACCTGGCACAGGAAACTGGTCTGCCTGGTTATTGGGTGAATGTTTACTGAGCTAAATCCAAAATAATGCTTGTTGACTTGTACTTGGACAAGTATCCAAATGAAGCTACGGCAAATTTCCCCTGAATAACTGCTTCTGAACTCTGTCTGTTTTGCTTTGGAGAAATATTGGTTGGAAATGTTTATACAAGAGCTATTTTGAGGTTCCATTAAAATGTGGAAAAAAAAGCGATGCCTGTCCCCCAGGTTTTTACTAGGAAAAAAAAAAAAAGCTATAATTTTCCAGAAGCAAATTATCGTGGTTTTGTTTACCTATTTTCTTTTCAAGGTTGAAAGAATAGACTATACTGGAGTAGGGAAACCTTGGTGTTGGTGTGAGGTGAAGTACACGAGCATTGCATTTCTGCACCAATCACAACTAATAAGTTCAAAACCACATCAGAGAAAGTTGTACCCTTGACTTGAAATGTAAAAGTTAATGCACTTGCAGTCACTTAACACTGTTAAACCACTTCCTGATCACATATCACTAATGAAAAAAAAAATAAATTTTTTTTAAGAGGACCCCTGGTGGTCTAGTGGTTAGGATGTGTCGCTCTCACCGCCGCGGCCCGGGTTTGATTCCCGGTCAGGGAACTCCTCCGGGCAGATGGAGCTCATCAGCCCTGTAAGGCCATCCATCTAAGAGAAGGTCACTCTAAACAAACCTACATCCTGAGGACCTCACTGCCACTGTCCAAGCTCGCTCGGCCCCGGCAGATGAACCTTAGGATTAAAGGGTGGGCTCAGTTCAGCACACACTGGGTCTCACCTAAAAAATCCACTGCGCAGGCTCGAAGGGTAATGACCTTTCCCAAATCTTTGTTCGCGAAGACTGGCCATGAATGAATGAATGAATGAAATGAATTTTTGGCTGCAAGTTTGGTTATGTAAATTGTCAGATCTCTTCTGCATTCATACAGTATGAACAGATAGCAAAAATACCAATGTTGTGGTAATTTCTGCATTTTAGGCTAAAGAAATGCATATATTTTCCTTTTTACTCGGGAAGAATTGCTAGCAAATCAAAAAAGAAGACAGAAGCAAACAGAAGAAGGAATATTTGAAGTAGTACATGCAAAATAATTATTCAGCACTGCAGACTAGTCTTTTGCAAAGCTTTAAATAATATATGCAGAGAGATTAGAAATCCCTGTGAGGAAGTTGTGAATTTTTTCCTATGTGCCCCTCCCCAATATTTTCTTTGAAGCTTGCTCAAAGTTATAGCATGGCATATCTTTTAGTCTAATGCAAAATGGTGTTTTTACATCAAAAACTGTAGCCAAGCCAATACTTTTCCTTAAACTGGTTGTTCAAAGGGGAAAAATTGTTAAAATTTGTTGTTTAAAAGCATACTGTTTCATGACAGTTTAGGTGCAATGCTACCTTTTTCATGTTTTTTTTTCCCCAAAGAAAACCAACTCAGAATGTGTACATTGAGAAATATCAAATGACCCTTTTGTGAAACGGTTTTGGAAATCAACATCTGTCCACACAATATATATTTTTAGAAGGTATTTTTATCTCTGTATTTCTTCCAGTGTTACATTCAGTGAAAGTATTTTTGCTCTACAACATGATAAAAAGATGAATATTTTTCTCTAGGATATGGATGTCCATCCCCTGGTTAAAAATCCAGCAATTCTTGGTTGGAAAGTACTAGTAAATAGCATAAACTTTTTGTGTTACAAAATTCTTTATCTGTATTACAAAGTATGTGAAGGAAAGTGCAGAATGATCAGGAGTTAGAAACAAAACTAGAAAAACAAAGGTATAAAGACATACTATATTAAGCCCTGAGGCAATGCACCTTATTTATACAACAGAGAATGTCTACAGAATAGGCAACCAGCACAACAGAGGTATGACTAATAGATAGGTATGAATCAGGAGATTTGTATTCTTCTCACATGTTCCTCTTCCCAAAAGCAGAGAAAATTAAAGAACCCCCCTTCTGTGCATTCTCATCCATTCATCCTTTTCAAATCTGATACTCACAGTTACAATAGTTAAATTTTAAATTTGGGCAACCCAGGGTACTAACCTTGCATGACTTTTCCCAAATGAAATCATGCCCTTATGACTCATTTATTTTCCCTCTTTTTTTTTTTTTTTTTTCTCTTTCAGGAAACTGTATCTGAGGTCTCTCTATAGCAAAATAATAACAATTTTTTTAAAAAAATGTAGAACCTATATCTTGTTGCTGTCTAAACATGAAGTAGAGCATAGGTTTCCATGTTGTGGGATCTGGATTATTTCTAGCTCATAGTTTTCCTGCTTCAATTTAGTTGCATGGAAGGGCATTTTCTTAATATCGGTTTTATAACTACCCTTGTGTGCCAATAAATCAATAACTAAATGCAGTGCAGTTAAAATAGATAGAAAAAATTGTTTTTAAGGTTCTTATAGGGAGGCAACTACTAGGAGTGGAAAGCACCATCTCTGCCATGATAAAACACTGTCAGGAAAACAAGTTTATACAAGCTCAAAGTGACCAAGAATTCAACATCCCAGCAAGTGGCTTTGTCTCTAAAAATATCCCAGATACTTTATCACTAATTATCCATGTAGGTTCAGATCTTCTAGCTTTTTTGCAAATGTAGTACTTACAGGTTACCTGTAGGGTATGTGCATAATTTTGAGCCTTTCACCAAAACACAGCCCCCCCCAAGAAAGAACATTTGTATTTGTTGTGCTAAAAGATATATATTGCTATAACCAGTTTGTGCATTTATGGCCTTAAATGTGCTTTTCTGTGCAGCTGGGGTTTGAGAAGGACTCCAGTGATTCATAGGCCTTTTGCTGGATCTTGTACAATAGCACATTAACTTTGGTGGAATATGTTCAAAGAACAGGGTCTTGACCTTGCAAATGTTACTGCATGTGCCAAGCTTCCCCTGTGGGACTCCCTGCATCTCCTCTGGATAATGTCCGAAACCATATATGGGAGTATTGATTTTGCAGAGGGAATAATGTTAGGATACAAACCATATTCTGCTACTTATCTTGCCTTTTCAATGTAATGCAAAAGCACTGCAATCTGCTTTCAGCTGTGATTGGAGTTAAAAGATGAGTAAAGTGGGCTTGTATAAAGTATTTTTGCTTTTACCCAACCTCCTTCTGCTTAGCTGTTCTTGTTTGCTTCTGTAATTAATGACAATGTGTTTTTCTCATGTTTCATATCTATGGTTGGGTAATGACAGACACAAATGCCAGATCTGATGAACCTGAAAGGGAAAGTAGGTGGGAGCAAATTTACCAAGAGCGTTATTCTAGTTGACAGGTCTGCCTCTTGTGACATTAATAATGCTTCACAAATGTTGATATAAATCAACATAAAGCCAGAAGCAAGCCATAGACAGGATAGGGAACCATTGGCTCTGCTGTTTTAGCATCCTCAGAGCAGCTTTCAGCTGTGAATACCTTCATCCTTATCCCAGAAAGCTGTACAACGAACAGGTTCCACATGTGCACGTATATAATGAATCACATCAGGCATCCCCAGGGCCAAATTAGCAAACTTGATTTAAAGTTTGATCCAAAACACAGTAGTTTAAAAAAATTAAACCTTTTCATGGACTTTGGTGGGCTGAACCTCAGCAAGTCCCTGAAACCTACTTTTCTAGCTACTTTTATGATTTGGTAGGTCCACATTTCTGGAGCACTTGGAAATCAAAATACCAGCTTGGTCCTCCAGTTCTTATATAAAAAGGCACATAATAAATATCCACAAATAAGAATGTAGCTGGGATTCTTGCAGAGTTTATGTGCAAATTAAGTTGTTTAGAGGCCTTATGCTGCTTCTGCAAGCAAGGACAAATATTGGATCTTCTTGGCGTTACAGAGTCCCTCTCTAGATTTTGTTGGTTGTGAAGTGCTCAGTCCAAGAGATTAGAGAAGAACAGAGCAATCTACAAGGTACATAGTGGAGAGGAATGTGACTGGGGAAGTGTTTGCAGTACTGTGCTGGAGTCCCTGCCTAATGACGAGGTGCCTTTGGGAAACGAAGGGCGTTGCCTTTCCTGAATGTAGCATTCTGTTCCTAAAATATGTCTTCCAACACCTGCAGCTGCTGATTTTGCTTTTCTGATGTTCCATGGTTAAGACAGCAAACACCAGAGGATAAAATATTTTGGCAGGAACTACTCTGCCTGCACATTTTCTTCCATGAAAGATGTACTAAGGTCAAAAGATTCCAAGGCAGATTTTGTGGACAAGAGAGCTGCATATTCCCATAGTGGATGGTGGATGCCACAGTAGTATAAAAGAAATTAGGATTATTTCCTTTTTTTTTTTTTTTTTTTTGTGTATGTTCTTGCCAAGTCCTTGTTTTCCGCTAGCATATGGGATTCTCTCCTGACAGAGAAAATTTTTTAACTCTAAAGACATTTGTCCCTTCTAGATCGAGAGTCAAACTCTGGTCCCTTAACCTTCTGCCCAGCTCCTCTCTCTCCACTGCTTCTTTTTCTGACTGGTCCACTGCTTCTATTTCTGACTGGTCTCAGACTCTTTCCTCACTTAAGTCCCCTTGTAAATGGCTCTTCCTTACTTTTATATGATTCCTGACTGCTTTTACTACTGTAATCTGTGTACAAACTGTTTCCTGGCAGCCTCCGTAGCTCCCTCTTTGCCTTGCTAAATGTATAGCCTGCACTACAGCAGTATATATCTCTAAGCAAAGGCATGATCTTTTCAATTAACAGTGAAATTTTATATAAATTCTAGAGGAGTACTTCCCTCTTTGATGTACTTGGTGTCAGCATCATTTAGATCTGTGTACCAAAGAGGGATGTTGCTCCAAATCTGAACACTACGGATACTAAACATATGGAAAGAGTGCCCTCTAGACCTTGATCTTCCCAGGATACCCTCATTTACTTCCACCAGGGTATAGAGAAAAAGAAATTAGATGGCTTAACATCTCTTTGCTGAACTGTAGTTGCTGAGTTAATGCAGCATTTGCACCTAGTAGAATAAATCAGCTGTGCAGCTTGTTGAGCTTCTGATTATAATAAGATAGGACAATAACCTGTAAGACATGAAGCTGCATCTCCAGCAGTGTGATAAGACTCAGACAGAGGAAAAGGAAAAAAAAATATTTAAAAAAATCCCTTTATCCTTGAGCAAAGTAAACCTTGTCGAGACCTTGAAAATCCATTTGGCCATTCTACAGTAAAGCAAGAGAAGCAACCCTTACAGAATCTTTTTTGGACAAGATTTCTGATCACAACTATTACAGAATGCTGAAACTCCATGGCATGGAAACTTCTCTCCACTTCTCTGTGTCTGCCTTGATGGTAAACATTTGAAATACTGCCCTCAACACTTCTTTGGGTTGTACATTTTAGTACATTTTTTTAACATTACTAGACTTAAAATTTATGTTTTTCAGATGTAGGCAAGTTTCTCCTACATTCTTGAATTCGAACCAAGTTCCCTCCAATCTTAGTTTATCTTCAGCAGGTCTGTATGTTTTCGGAGAACAGACTATACCAATTTGAAATAGTTTTAGCCTCATTTAGAGTTGTCTACCAAACTAGGCCTTCTTCTGTTCCCCTGACAGTTGCTTCCCCCCTCACTTAATAAGAAAGAAGAATTTGTGACTTATTACTGCACATATTATAGTGTTAAATTGTCTTTTTCATGCAGACAGTCTTCAAAAATGTCGCTATTTTGTATTACTAATTTATTTTCTTTTTCTTTTTAATGTAAATAACCCCCTCCACAACAACATCAGTTGATGGATTCTCTTCATTTATATAACCTTGACTTTACCAGGTGCATTTATCCTAGAAAGGCCTGGCAAGCCTCAGGGTTCTCATTTTTCTTGTAATCTCCTTTCATTGGCATCTAAAGTGGCATTAAGCATACAGACATTTTGACCTTGAACACTTCTTGATAGAACAGAAAAGGAAGACCCCTTAAATAATAAAAGAGGCAGTCCATAGTTTTATGATTATAAAATAAGATCCCATTTCTTTCCAAATGCTGTGGTGCTTTTTCAGTGTCTACATTTACTGTCTCTTTGGAGAGTTACATGTTTGTTTTTCACCTCCTGAAAACACAACTAAAGTCTAGAAGGCATTTTCTTTTTAAAAAATATGCCCCTCATTTTAATTTCTGGAAATGCCCATTCTCTTTCCCAATCTTTATCCTTTTGTTCTTTCAATAATAACCACTCCTCTTTTTCCTGTTACTTTTTCTTTCCTTTTTCTTGATGAAATGCTTTGTGTTTCCTACTTTCATGCTCCCTTTTGACTAAAGATCCTGTAGCATTTTGGATATTCAGTGTTAGTCCTTAACTGCTTAGTGCACAGACTTCATAAATACTATATTAGCTTTCTCTTTAACAAAAAGAGCCAAAATGTCCTATTTTTATTAAGAATACAGTGATGAAAACTCACATAATTTACCTTTGGTACAGTCTCTCATTAAGAGAAATTGAAAGCTGATTTTATAGTCTGAATCTGTACCTCAATAATATAATAGCATATGTCTCATTGACAGAACACAATGAAATATATTTCATTGATACGACACCCCAGTTTCATTTTAATAAGTAAAGAGTTCACAGTATTCCAGACAATTCATTCTGTGATCAAAGTGTTGTCAGAGACTTTTAAAAAATGTTGCCTGCTGGACATATTCTCCTACATTCCTCTGTGGTGCATAAAGCATTTAGGACTAATTACCATTGTCACCTTTAGAAACCATGGCTTGGGAAACTGGAAAGAGAAAAATTCAGATCCTGCCATTGGAGCTGTGTGGCAATGACTTCTCTAGGACCTGGGAGCAGCAGCTTGTCTGTGCCTCTTCAGGATGGCCCCATATCTTCAAGGCCAATGACTCTATCGCAGCACAGTGAGGCAGAAACCTCACTGAGAGACCTCACCAGGAGCAAGTTTAGCATCTCAGGTGCCTCTTCTGGGGAGGGCTGGAAGCTAGAAAGAACTGGTTGCTTTTAAAAGGGACCCAGATGTCTGGGTTTTTTGGGTGTAGCAGATTGGTACACATGACAACAGGATACAGAAGGGTGGAGTGGGGGGTTTGAAGAGCCTGCAAAATTGTATTCTAGATATTAGTGAAGGTTTATGAGCCATTTTTTTGATGTAGTAAACTTTTCTTGAATGAACCTTCTCCTGAAGCAAGCTCCTTGCCAGGTTATCACTGAGTGAGTTTATCAACCCTCAGAAAGTGATGACGGCACAGCTCAGTGGCCTGTGTAAGCTTCTTGTCCTTAAATGCTAATGTAGGAGAATTTTATATTCTCCCTCTGTGCTTGTCTTTTTCTCCACTCAGTTGTTCATTCTTCACATTCTCAACTCCATTTTCATCCTATTTCTCACTGGAGTTTCTCTCTGTTTCCTCGCTGATCCTTCATTTGTAGTCTCTCCTAAGCAGAATAACAATCAAGTGGCATTCAGTTTTGTACCAACCTTTTCAAAACAGAGTGTTCCAGGTGATTTGAAAATAAACAGCTTGAATATACTATTTACATATCTGTACACAGATATGAAGATAAATGAAAATTAAAATATTTGAGGAACTGTTTTTAAAATGCAACATACATATGAAATTACAAGAATAGCCCTTAGCCTTGAAAAAACCTTCACTGGAATTAAAATTTTACAGTGAACTAATCCCACTACAGGATGCCCAGCAGATAATATGTAATTTTTAATATTGCAGAATATGGACCTTACCATGATACATAGGACAAAACTGCAGAGATTGGGTGTTTACCCTGTGCCATAAATTTATATCAAATTATATTGTTTGTCCATGTTTTTGTATGTCTGTTAGTTAGATATACGTAAAGATTAAACATACAACATTTGAATAGGAATTTGTGTGCACATAGAATTCAATTCCACAATACCACCAGAGACAGTATCACTGTCTCCAAACTACCCACCCATCCTTCTTCAGCAAATAATTTGATAAGTGTTTAAGTCCTTCAGTTCCATTTCAAAGCATCCTTCTAAGCACATGCTTATGTACTCAGATATAGACAAAAGTGGTTTATAACCTGAATGAAGATATATGGGCATGGTTGCTTACCACTGAAGTCACTGAAATTTAGTTGTCGAATTTAGGCATCACGTGAGTATTAATGTCTGAAAGCTGAGACCTCATTTATACCTGCAAATTCAGTTAGTCTTTCCCAATAAAAAATTTTAGGTGTATAAAGCTTCATCTGCAATTCTAAAAGATATTCTTAAAATGTGCCCGTGTCAGAATCAACTCCCAAAGTTTTATACAAAGTCAGATACCTCTTCTAGTGTGTCTAATAGTTCTGAAAGAGTGCATGTATTAGGAGTTATAGGTATAATAATTCTGGCTTATTTCACTTGTATAACACTACATTTGTGAGCTAAAGGCCTGGATTCTATGGTGCATGTAACAAGACCAGGGTAAATCCTGAGAAATGCTTTATCCAAACTCATCTTCTCTAGATAATTCATTTGCATTAAAGCTACTTCCACGCTAATGTCTTCAGGAAAAAATTTTTCAAACAGCCATTTGGATTTTCATATGAAACAACTCATGCAATTTTACCTTCTCACACAAAACTTAAATCTCTCTTAAAAGACATGGTTAATTTTTAATGATTTTTCTCCAGAACCAGCCAAACTTTTTAAAATTACAGCTGATATTAGCCCATGAACGAATGACATCAATTGAAATGTACTTTTTTTTTCTTCAAGGTGATTGATGTAATTCTGTATTAAAGTGACCTTTTTTAGAAATGTTTTGACTGTAATGATTTCCTGTCCTTTTTGCTCAGCAATCAGAACAGCAGAACAGGCATAAGCCTGTTTCAGCTGCTTGATGTTAATGCTTGAAGAGAAGTGAGCTGCACAGTGTGCACGCCTGTAGGATGGTGGCAGAGAGTACAGGTAAGTGCCAGCACCAATGAGTCAACTGGGAATTTAAAATCCTAACTCGAGAGGTTAGTAAGGAAGAAAACCTGGGCCTCACACAACTGAAAATACAAGTTGCTATCTTGAATTTAATTAGCGTACCTTAAATTTCTCAGCAAGAAGTTTTGTTCTCAAGTGAATTGCATTTCTGACAAGTGTATGGGCTGATTCATGTTTTTATACAGGTAGACTGATCTTCATTGTGTTGGAAGTCTGGCATCTCGAAAAACTGTGATTTATGCTGTGAATAATACCTATTATATAGTTACAAAAACACACCTGCATCTGTAAAACTGATTGAAAGCTCCTTATATGAAATCATCTTACTATGAATGAGTAAAAGTAAAAAGGATGGCAGTAACCTTTTGGAGTCCCTGAAAGAATGTTGTATTAAATATATTTTTTATTTAAAAAGGATAAGTACAGTTAAATTTTACTGCGTGAAAACTTATTATAAAAAGCATAAGTTAAAACTTCATACCATTCAGGAAAACACAGTTACAAAAAACAAACAAACAAACAAACAAAACATCTATACCTACTTGGAAAAAAAAAAATAAGAGTAGCCCTAAAACCAAGGTGAGATAGGTGGTTGGATTAGATGCTCCATGTCACCCCTCTGGTTTTAAATTGTGTAGGCAGTATTGCAGGGTTATTTTCATTTGAACACTGTTAAATATCATATACAACAGGCAGAATACTGAGCAAGACAAACTCACCATGGCAGATTTTATTTTTTCCTTCTTAATTAATTTTCTTAGTTTTCACTGTAGAGAAGAAAATAATCTTTTGCATGTAAACCCCTGTTTATCCTCTCCTGTTTGTCGGAGGAGATGTAGCAACATTATTGCCACACTATTCTTTCAACTGTGAAGTGCGCTTTTTCATAATAACTCTGTGATCTTAATATTTTAGTAAATAAATCAGAAATACAGACTATAACAGAATTAACAGGATCTGTTTAAAAATAAGGTTGTAATTACAAGCTATCCTGCTACCAGGATTTATTTCATAGAACATATGGCTTCTCTAATTAAGAGGAACACTGTTATTTTTTTATCTTTTAAGCCGCATATAATACTCTAGGTTCTATTCACATACTGCCAAACTTGTCAAATGTGCCTGCTTTTGCAGCTGAATTTTTGCTCTTGTTCAACCCCCCTTATTAAAGGCTGACATTACAAAAAAAAATGCACAAAATATAGAATAGTATTTGGCTTTGAAATTAATGCTGAACTTTCTTTAAAATTTTTTTCCTATTCTAACTCTTAAGTTTATTATCCTGAAGTTTAGTGCTTCCATCTATTTAAAAGTGTTCATCTGACATTTATCCTTCATTTATGGCTGCTGTCTCCTATTTTTAGGCCTATAGGATGATGCATTTATTACGTGATTATTGCCATGTCAGATATTCTGAACATTATTTGAATAATAACATTAAGAATGGTCGTCATTGTTGCATTAAAGTAATAGAAGATAGTTTGCCAATTTAGAAAGCAACATTCTGCCTTTTTCTCTATTGTCTACATAGTAAGAAAAATCCAAAGAGTATAAGTAGACTAACAATCTAGGAACTATATTTTAGGAGAAAAATAAGCTAGAATTGACTTCAGAATTTTTCCTTACTTTGCTAAATATACCTACTAGAAGGCCCAAAGCTTGCCAGCTGTTAATCAGAATGAATACTCGGTGGCCAGATTATGTTTTTGTTTATTGTCTGTGCAGAATGGAAGAGGATTAAAGGAGCATTTTTTTCTCATGTGTCTGACTTCAGCTATCAATAAGATTTTGGTGCTGAACCCAGTCTTGTTGGGTCATGGAACAGAAAGGGCATTCCAAATTATAATAAGCTAGGAAAGTAATTGGCATAGCCCTGGACACCAGGCTTTAGGAAAAACGTCTCTCTCATCGATGCCCCACTCTGTGTTCACTGCTCTTCACTGCAGTGTCTCTGTGAGTTGCACCCCCTGACCAGCAACCCCCTACAGGGCAGAACCAAAGATGACACAGCTACAGGCATAGCCCTGAAAGAAAAAAGGCCTCCAAATGCCTCAGTCAGGAGATCTGGAGAATAAGTTTTGACACGTGTTTCTTAAAGCTGATCCTATGACATCTTGAGCAGCTGCTGCTGATCCTCTGAGGCTTTTGACTGTTCATATAACTTCTGGAGTATTTAGCCTTTTACAGCTGGAAAGTACTGATGCCTCTGGGAATTGAGGTTAGATGCTACCAGAAGTTTCCCTTGCCCTTCCACAGGAAGCAATGGATTTATCAACTGTCTTGCTTTGTCTCCCTCCAGCCTGCTGCCCTTCCATTAAATAGCACTTAGTGCAGAAGTTCTGTTTTCAATGGGATTACTCGTGTGAGTACCATTCTGCATAGGAAAAGGGACGAGTTGGCATCTAAATTGCCCACAACCTGGTTGTTATGACATGAAAGTTTATTGTCTTGGATTTACCCACAACTGTTGTTGTTCCAAATTGTGGCATAACTCTGCTCAATAGAAAGATTTAAAAACAAAGCCAAAACCAAACAACCAAACAAGGGTAAAAACTTGCTGTTGTTTGAATTCTAATGTCCTTTTGGTTATTAAAAAACCCAAACCAAACCCCCAAGCAAATAAACCATGCCCCTCCAAAAAAAAGAAAACAAACCCAAAACCAAAGAAAAATAGAAAATTAATGGAAATTTCAGATTATTGATGGCTTTCTCTTATTATGTGAGGCTGTTTGTAAAGCAAACCTAGCCACAGTACTCTTATATTTATGAATTAATATGCTGGGCATTCTTGTAATGATTTTTTTTTTTTTTTGTAGCAACAAGTCGAGCCCATTCTCTTTATATTTATTCTGTACATTGGTATATCAATAAATCATTGAAATGATCTTAGTCATCTATTGCAACATGAAGAAGCTATTTTCTGTTTCTACTGTCAAATCTGCTTCTAAAGTTATCTGTTCACAGGTACATGAATACTTATATAGATGGCATTTTCAAGGCATATTTGGCCCTGGATTCTTAATTGGGAATAATATTTCAGTTTAAATTAGTTAAAATTGTTTTCTTTTAATTTTGTATGAAACATTATCATTGCACATAAACAATTTGTTGACTCATTTTGATCCCCAATGATGTTATCATATGCAAAAATTATAAACAAGCTTAAACATTGGTGGATTATAATTGAGAGCAGATCTAATAAGGTGCTCTTAGGTGCTAATTGCCGTCTTAAATTGAAATCTGAAGATTCATGTAAGATGTCTTTAAGCAAAGTCATGTAAGTTATAAATTTTGTGAATATATTCTTTAATGGTGTCAGTAAAGAGGAAGGAGGCATTGAGCTGTGTTCTTAACAACACTGGAGCTGCCAATGTCTACAGTTAAAGATTTACCCAATTATTGCAAGATATTATGGATTTAACATTCGATTCCTGGATCTGATCATGTTCCTTTTTTATCACCTCAGATTCTCACTGGGCAAAGGGCTGTAACAAACATTGCACTGTGATCTGTTGAAATGTGTAATGCTTGGTCAGTTTGCTGTAAAATGTACCAAGGTCTGCACAGGAATGGCACTTAGGAAGTTACAACATATTCACAAATAAGTGATTTTTTTTCAAAGGAAACCTTTAACAAAATCCTTCCAGTATGTTATCCGTTCTCTGCAGCATCTTTAAACTTCATGCTCAGGGTCATCTTCAAAAGCTGAATTTGTGAGCAAGCATGAAACAGATTTGTCGAGCTGCTGTCCACAAAGTACTTAACAACCTACATGGTGAAAGGTGGAGGAAAAAAACAGATGCTTGTAACTTGAACTTCCATTAGATTTCAACTCTCAAATTGTTTAAAAGGGGATTATGTTGTTTAAATAAAGTAACATATAATTGGGACTCAGGAACTGTGCCATTTGATCATATTGAAATATTACAGAGACAATATTTTGTAGTGAATGTGTATATATATATATATATATCTATCTCAGCAAAATACAATGGCTGAAATTGATGGCTCTATAGCATCACAGGGCCTGTGGAGTGAACTCTCCCTGAAAGGAGCCTTTGTTTCCATAGGCAACAGAGCTGCTGTGGCACTATGGATCAAACACATCCGGATTTACTTTTATGCCTCTGAGGTAAACAGTTGCCTGCTGCACTACATAAATACTGAAAGAAAAACTCTCTTTCAGTAAAAGACCTGACCAGCATGAACTGAGGGTAACTGCATGCTGCTGAGGGGAGCCTGGTGCAGGAGGCTCCTGGGAGAGTGCTACATACACTGCCATTTTTGCCTTTTCTCTCATTTAGTGCTCCAAATTTTTTGTTGTGTGTTTCACAGCTTAAAACTGATAGAAAAAAATCTTAAATGGGATCGTTTTTCCTTCCCCCACATCCAGGGTTGTCATGTCATAACGAGGCTGGAGATAGAATTATGAAATGTTTCTGCTTTTCACTGTTTGAAGTGCAGAATTAACTGCAGCCTCTTATCTCAGCCATCTCAAACTGTTTTGGACACAGCTAAATGGAGAGTTTTAGAAGAAAGTGCAAATCTTGCTGGTCTTTTGAAAGCATACCCTTTCCATTTTACCAGAGTGAAAGACATTCAAGCAACATGTTATAGGTGAAGTCACATGAATAATGGCCTTTAACTAAAAAAAAAAAATTAAATGTCTTCTGATTGTTGTTGTACAAGAAAAATTAACCATCAGGATCAAAGAGAAATGTTAGCTACTGATAAGTTATGCCTGAGTTTGCTGAGCTTGCTTAATCATCTGATTAAAATTATGCCATTCTGTGCAATCTTTTATTTTATTTTGCATTTCCGATTTATCTTGCTAATGGTTTTGCTTTCTAAAAGGTGAGCTTCCAGAGGTGCAAGCCACAGAGGCCTGGTACACTCCAGTGATTCAATGCAAGTGAAGCCTAATCCTGAGTTAAGTACACGATATTCTACAGATAGTGCTGAGAGAATTTTTTTCACTGATTTTAATGGTATCCACTGTCACAGCACTGAAACCACTTTTAACCCACGAAATAATCAAAGCCATCATGTTTCTGTCTCTGATATTAGAGACTTATATATTTGTTCTGCTGCTAAAAAATGCTCTAGTGCCTGCTTAGGCAGCTTAATGAAAAGTGAGTCCTTGACCTGTACCCAGAGGTTTGTGAAAGAGTGTTCAGAAGCATGGAAACTGTTGTCAGAGGCTGCTTCCCTCTTACAGGCGTTGATTTGTCAAATGGCTGACTCCTGCACCGCACAGATTTGGCACCGGGCAGGTACCTTATGCTGAATGAGCTGCTCCCCTGCCTGCTCAGCCTCTCCCTTCATGACCATTCCACTGGGCCTCCTTTTGCCTCCTATTTCTGCTGGGCTAAATTCTCTTCAAAAACGGGTGATGGAAGACGCCTTTCTGTCTTTGACTTTCTCTCTCATAAGAGGTCAGGTATGGAATATTTTTATCTCAGCTGCTCTTGTCACAGAAGTGCTCCTTGAATTCACATAAATCTTCTGTTTATTTGTTCTGATTAAGGCTACTGAATAAATTAGTTATTGAGAGCAAAATTGAAAATGTCATTTTAAGGTAGAAATATGTGATAAATCACAAAGTGAATATGTGATAATCACAGTGATGAGCACAGTCTGGATGGCAATTTTCTGAGTTCTGTGTCCTAGGCCTATACAATCTTTTTTAGTTAACATGAAAGCTTTTCAAGGTCAGCAGTGCCATACAGGTAATGATGAGCCCAGGGTAGGCTTATGTTAAATGTGTCCTCAGTGTTCAGGTTAATCTTTTCATTTGTGAATTTTTTTCCATAAATGGATACATGGAAAGCCATTACCTGTGTTACAAAAGTAATTTTTGTATCTTTAAATATCATGATGGTTTATTTTTCAAATAGGAGATTAACTAATGCATTAAAAAACATGACATTCATTAGAAACTACTAACTTCAAGCACTTTATTTAGCAAAATGTAAACTCTGGGTACTTCCAGGTTGTACAGATGTAAAAAGGAGAGGGATAAATAAAAATAGCGCAGCTTATCTGCACTTTTACCTTTAATCCAAAATTACGTGTTATTCTTTCTGACCTAAATAGGTGGAAAAAATACGTTAGTGAATCAAACAGATTACCAGTGTCTTGAAAGTGGAGATCAGTTTAGATACTGCTGGGCTGAGCCCTGCAGTCCTTATTTGATCTTCTGAGCTCAGCCTGCTACCTTCACTTTCCATTTATTTTAGTGAGATGCTGATTTTCGTTAGCATGAGTAGCATTTGGTGTTATTTTGTAAAGATTTACAAGGGCCAACATTTGCCAAAACAGTTTCAGCTGCTAGGAAATCTTGTATTGTTATTCTTTCCTCTGATACTCTTTTGTCTTAAACAGCAATCTGACTTGTTTCCTAGGATTTCCTTCTTATAGGGGTCCAGGTGTTATACATTTCCCTGTGCATGAAACAAAACATAATAAGATAAAAAAATCACTGAAAAAAATATTTTTAGCCTGTTTTTCTAGAAATAATATTTTTGCACTTGTGTATGACTGTCTAAACTTCTTGTCTGATAATTTTGAACCTTCTGACTGGTGTCAACTGAATTTGACACGAGGGAAGTAGTCCCAAAGATAATTGAGTTCGCTGTAGCATTGTAAAAATAAGGCCCCATAAGCATTTTGACTGAAGGAAAGACAGCAGTGAGAACTCACATTTTGTGAGAGGTTATAAATTCCCATACCAGAAGAAAGGCTCAGATCAGAGCTTAAATCATGAGATACAAATCCACGGGAAACCAAGCTGCATTTATTTCAGGCTTCATTGTTTCACTTTTGTTTCTAATAACATCTTATGGGATTTAGAGATCAAAAATTTTTAATCTTGTGTATTTGTCATTATTTGCACTGTTTATTCAGTTTTCGCTGTCCAAATTTATTGATGAGAGGTTATTTTTCTCTTTTCACTTTTTGTCAGCATAAAATGAAGCTTCAATTTATGGGAGGTGCAAATCATTGTATTTGCTCTTTAATTACTTATTTCTATTCTGTTATTATGTGCTTTAAAAGAATTACTCCACTTTTCTTCTTTTTTTTTTTTTTTAGTGCAAAAACTATATCATAATCTTTCTTTAAAAATTGATTTGAGAAATCTGCAACCTGTGGAGGGTACTCCCCTCACTGACTTTGTGTCTTTGCATTAGACCTGGAAAAATAATTCTGAGCTGTTGTTTATTTACAATAGGCATCCTGCTTGCCCTAAACATGGGAAAGGGTTTGACATCAGTGCTGTTTCTCTCTACTGATATTGTGATTAAACTCCCAGATTTGAGCAGGTATTTGAACATGCCAAACAAATCCTTCACCTTTTCCAGTCCAAGTCTTCCCTGACCAAAGGCCATCTTCGTGCCTACTATCCCAACAGGAAAGGGGTCTGCCCATTCTGCAACACCTTTCCTGTGCTGGGGAGGGGAAGACCCCTGTGAGAAGACAAGAGAACCTTTGGTAATTTGCATTCTCAGTGACTGCTCACTTTGGTATAAAGTTACCAGTCTACACCCTTTTTCTTCTGAAATCACCTTCATGTGTTAGATAATGTCAAGTAGGTAAGGGGGACCATGAATTCCTGCTTTTTCCTGTATTTATTCTGGCAGGAAGAGCTGTGCAAGGGAGTGTACTCTGTCCTCTGAGTAGTGATCTCTGAGTCTATTGACAGTATTATTGTAGGTAGAGACTGTGCTCTCTGAACAGTACTTATATGTGTGCTAAAAAATTAAGCCAGATAAATTATCCTAAAATGTTATTGTGTAAGTATATATTCAAAACAGTGTTTTTAAAACATTTTGCACTTGGCACAAGCATTTGTTCAAAGTGAGTAGGAACTGAGAGCAATCAAGCAAAGACTGGAGGTTTTTGGAGTAATCTGCATGCCTGTCATTTAAGTGACTGTCATGTCACACATCTGCTTTGTGATATGTTACTGCCATTCTATAGCATGCCACATCCTAAGCAGTGTGGTGAGTGACACCATGTCAGTCACCTTGCTGTCATACATGGAATGTGTCTTGTAGTACTGAAACCTTCTCAGGCAGTGGATAAAAAATTTAAATTTGCTCCATGTTTGCATGGAGTGAATGCTGGAAGAGTAGGGAGAAAAGCGTATTAAAGGAAAAATGAGAATAGACTTTCACTTGTTGCTTGCTTTCTGTTACCAGTTAATTGTAGTCCAGTAAGCATATGTTTTGCACCAGTTTGGTACCCACTGTCCTTTGGAAAGAAGATACTACATATTGGAGGTATTCAGGAGCTGGGCAATTCGTAAGTGTAAGTCAGGGTTCTGACAGATTAGGTCTGACAGATTTAGGTGCAGTGATAGAATGCTCACACGTTACACCTTGCTTCTCAGCTGGAAGTAAGTACCTGAAGAGCAGGGGCAACAGGATGCATGTGTGATGTAGCTCTTAGTCCAGTGGCATAGCTTGAACTGCTGATGAAGGTAGAAACTTCTAGGCTGGGAAGAAGCATCCCACTTTGTAGTACTGGGATAGAGGTGGGTGCAGGGAATATTGTAAATCACAACAGCTGGATGCTTGAGGCAAAGGTGGACCTGCTGCTGAATGGGGCAGGGGATCTGATGAAGGACAGGGGAAAGGATCTGCTGCTGAATGGGGCAGGGGATCTGATGAATGACAGGACTGAAATACAGGAAATTCCATTAAATATAGGGAAAAACTTTTTACAGCAGAAATGATGAAATACAGGAACAGGTTTTCAAGAGAGGTTGTGAAGTCTCTGTCCTTAGATATTCAAAACCTGACTAGACCTGGCCCTGAGCAACCTGCTCTAGCTAGCTCTGCTCTCAGCCCAGGATTGGATTAGACAATCTCCTCCAGAAGTGCCTCCCCAATGTAGCCAGTCTGAAAGTCTGTGATTCTAAAGCTCACCCATCACATTCCCAAGCTGATAGACCTGAAGACACTTGTGCTTTCAAGTTTGTTTGCAAAGTTGCTTTACTTTTCTTTGATTGCAAAGAGAATATGACATGCAAAATACACTAATGGGCAAATGTTTGCTAAAGATTCGTACAACCTCAGGCTAATAAAAGAATAACAACAGCAGGCTATGGTGCAAGTCACAAGTTGGCAGTTTTACAAGCTGTTTACTGGAGAGAAATTCTTTATAGGTACGTCTTCAACATTTTCTTACAATTCTGCAAGATAAGTTTCCTTTTTACTTATGCCTTTAGACAGATACACTGCCTTGAAACCAACCATACTGGAATTAAGTTTCTTCAAGCCATTACAGACTTCATACTTTTTTTAAATTTTCTTCTCTTAGAGACCCCTTTAAGAGATTTGACTTTGAAGCCTTTGCCCCCTTGAATATGATTGTCTTTTCAGCAGCAATTTGTAACACCCAGCATTCCTTTTCTACTGCAAATATGGATGTCAGACTACATTATTTATTCTTTCTAAAGTGAGGAGAGAGAGTTTTAAACTGCTGAATTAAAACCTGCAGTTGCCGAGAGGCAGGAACAACTTAAGAGCTATTTAATTGTAGATGTTTTCCTCCTTTCCCCTTTAACTCTTTCCTCAGGGAAGGATAAACACAACAGGCAGTTGAACAATAAAGCAGCTGTTCTAGAGATAGAGACAAGGAGGGGTAGAGAAGGTCAGAATGAACTTTGCTGCTAGGAGGAAAAAAGACAGCCATAGTATCTGCACATCCTTAGAAAAGCAGGTATTTGAAATTAGTACATTGAGTTACTCTGTTCAAGCTTGCAAATGTGATGGACCTCACTCTTAAAAAAATTAAGTTTTGGTTCAACCTTGGGAAGGAGTTAAAGCTGTTGCATAATTGTTACTGGGTGAGCATGAAATTCCAGCACTGCCCTGCACTGGCCCAGCCAGCTCAAGACAGAGAATTTTGTGAAGGAAGCAGATCCGAGATAAAGGTGGAATGAAGCTTACAGGGGGTCAATATATCTATTCAAAGGGTATAGTCTCAGGCCAGTCTATGATGCCATAGTTACAGTCTTACAGGTATTTTTTTGCCTGAGAATGTCATCACGAAAAGCAAGTACAACTCTGGAAGTGATACAGATGCTTTACAGGTCTTCAACTTGCTTGGAACATATTAATGAAATTATCAGCCTATGTAGAATGACAGAAAGGCTTAAAGAGACTGCTGAATTGGTATGAAAAACCCCCTCCTTAAGTGCTTTTTTTGTCCCTTCCATTATTTGTTTATGACCACAGGAACTTCTCCCTGTAGGGTCCCTCACTGTTTCCACAGTAATATGGATGTAACCTGCCTCCTAACAGTGAATCTCCACAAGGTGTTGTCTCAGAAAACTGTAATCTAGAGAAATTTAGATGCCTTACACCCACAGTTAACACCAACACTGTAATCCTGAACTGCATGTGCTGCAAACTGTAGTGCTTGACAGCAGGGTGAGCTGTTTCTGTTGACTAAGAATATTCTACTTTTTATTTAGAGTGGTTGAAAGGGACTTAGAGAACCACTTATTTTACCATTTTCCATAACTTCATGTTAAAAGCAGTACAAAACTGCAACCTTTTTACCTGGCTACCTGCAACTTGAGAGGGACAACCCTTGAAGCCAAGAGCTTTTGAAAAAGACATGGATAATATTAATGCTATTACCATGGTTGAAAGAAAAGTGGGCATATTCTTCTGTTGTTAGCTTTGTGAGAATGCTGTATTTTCTATTAACAGCATGAGCAGTATGTACTGCCAGCTAAGAATGACTTTTTATTTGTACACGCATTACACACCATGTCTGTGAAGTGCACAGGCATTTTTGCATGACACTGCATGCTGCATTTCTGCAATTCCTGAACATAGCTGAAAGAAGGAGATTTACAAAGAAGATACAATTTAGGCACTTGCAAAAAGATTTTTCTTAGGTTCTCTTTCTGAAATGGAAGTTCTACAGATTTGCCAACACATTAGTTCATTATATGAGGTGTCTGATATTTTTTGGATAATCTGATTATATCTCTGGTCATCAGAGTCTGTTAACAAAAGTCAGAATGGGTACGAAAGTATTTTAAATATTATCTTGCCTTTTTTTTGTCTCATTTAATTGACTTCTCATGTATCAATCTGTAAACTAAAGAAAGTAGAAAGACAAAAAAAATGTTTGTTTTTTTTTTTTTTAAAAAAACCAAATCCATCTCATTTTGATGACAAGTCAAATATAGGTATCACTGGTTTTGTCTGAACTACATGCCTTGAGCTTGTTTCCTCTAAAGAAGAAAGATTATATTATATCCCTAAGTAGTGTTAGTCTGGACAAATAAATAAACCTAGTTCACTCCGTGAGGGTAGGTGGGGGTGAATATATAACAACAGAAGATAAGGGAGACTTTTCTATAAGTGGCTGAAATATACTTGTGGAGCCGTATGCAGACACACTGCTGCTGTCACTTTATCTGCCTTTCCTCATGAAGAAAATCCTCAGAAAACCTGGATGTTTAGAGCCTTCAATTTGACTAAAAACTGGAATTGTCAATATGCTCTACTATAATCAATTCTGCAATGCTCAGTGACATGAGTCCTTGTGGCCCTTGCAAGTTGAACAAATTTTCTAACAGGACTTGTCCTTAACCTTCTGAGTCTGATGAGATTTTTATCCACATTCATCCCATCTTTATGTGGCTTCCCAACTGCCTCTGGCCTTTCCCTACCCATTGTTATGTTCCAGGTGCCATTGCCTCGACGTGGCTGACAAACCTCTGGGGAACTTACGAACAGACTGTACTAAATCAGGGTCATGCAAGAATTAGAAACAAAAAACATCTTTAACCAATGATGTAGTAAAAAAACCCCTGTAGTGTTCCACTGCCATTTACTGAGAACAGTCCCCACCCATAAAGAGCTGTTACCTTCGAATCCTATTACTATAGAAACATGTTGTATTACTTTAATAGACCATTCAGGAAGAAGAAATTGTTTTCTTTTGAATCTCCATCTCCATTCTGCTGTTACCTCAAACACAAAAATTTACTTTAGTTTCTTTGTAGTCCTGTGACTTATTTAAATAAGGCTGTGCCTGGAATTCTACTGTTTTTTATGCCAGGTCCTCACCCCTTCTGACATAACCTTCTTGACACTAACAGGATACAGAATTAATGAAAAGTGCACTATGTGTGTAAGTTCTTTCTTCCAAGTCTTTCTGTATGACTTAGGTTCTCCTTCTGCTCACTGGTTCAAGTGAACAGTTTTTCTTAGTCTGTGTACAGGGACCTTAGGTGGGCACACCGTCCATTACAGGAGACAGATCATAGCTGGGACATGCTACAGCAACAAGTGTGTTGTTAGGGCTAAACAAATTACCTCCCACATCCACATATTGAGTTTCCAAAAATTCCATCCTTAAGTGATTTAACATTTATTGATTGTGTGAACAATCTTAATCTGAAATAATACTACATAGCAGTTCTCTTCATAACAGTCACACGTTGGATTTTTCTGTTCCCTGAGTGCATGCATCACTTTCATTCTGGGATATAAATAAATGTACTATGAAGGAAAAACACTTTCTATTGATGGCCAAGAATATAAACCATTGCTTGGGAAAGAATATTATTGCCTTAATTTTTTTCCTCAAATGGTGTTATATTTCACCTCACTTCCCCTTGTACTTGGTTTATTTATCTTCGATAGCAGTTCTCCCTATCCTGAGGGATTAGGGTAGCCTGACTTGCCTTTCTTTTCACTTCTTTTAATGTCTGTGTTTCATATCTGTATAAGGAGGAAAAAAAGCTCTCAAAGACTCTTGCTAGATTAACAGCATTTTAAATACTCAACTAACTTTTTAAAACCAAGTCATTTTTTACTAGCAAAAATTTGAAACGCGGACACTTTTTCCCTATTTTATTTTCCTAAACCAAACTGTACCAGCTCTGTAGATATTTTATGCATAGAATGTCCCTATCAGCTTCCAGTAAGTTTACAAAGATGGTTCTCAGAAGGAAGGTAAGGATCAGATTCAGATGGATGTGGCAATATAAGGCGCAAAGCTATTGAGCATGGTATGGTGGCACTGAAAGAATTCCTAATTGTAAGAACAATGTATCTATTAAACAGTAAGTAGCTTCTAAGAAATAAAAATGTCAGTTTACTTATGGCTTGCTTGGAAAAGCACTAGTTTTTTGCTAACCAGTAATGCTGTGCTAATGAATTAAATAAGACCATTTCCCTAAACCGTTGTTGATGATTTGACAATATTATACTTGTTAAATTTTGGATTAAAGCTTCATAAATATTTTAAATATTTTAGCTCTTACAGCTGCTGTGTGTTCCCAGTTTGAAATTACAAGCAAGAGTTAATTCCCTTACTGCCTTACAATGATACAAATAAATAATCCATTGCCAGCATTATTCGGTTGCATTAGCTTTAATGGGTTGTCCATTTTGAATAGTCATGTTTTCATAAAACAGAAGTAGCATTCAAACATTGTTTAAAGATAATGTTACTTTTAAGTAGATGAGTGTTGTTATTACGTCTTTTTGCAAACAGGGAGAGTGAGACACAGAGGAAGACAAGATTGTCTTCCTCTATATATATGTTTGTGAAGCTGCTGACCAGTTATAGGTCCAGCTGAACACAGTGGGAAACTATTTTCTGCCTCTGGAAAAACAACCCAAATGACAGAGTTATGTGGGAATTTGCAACAGGGGCTGTCTCCACCTCATTCCCTCATATAAATGTTATCAGTAAGGGCTATGAAAGGTAGGAGAGGAGGGATAGATCTGTTCAGTTTGGTGCCATATTCATTTGGGGAGAAGATTACTTGCAGTTATTTTTCCCAAAAGCTAAGTTTAAGACAAAAATTTTTTTTGAGAAGGTGAGCTGCTTGTCAATAACATACAGTTTTAAGAAACAATTAATGAAGAAGCACATATATTTAAACTGAAAATTATTTCCATATCACAATGTGACAGAATATAGTTCAAAGTCTTTTTAGTAATATATGGTCACTCTGAGCAAGACAGTGACATTTAGTCATAATGCATACACCTAATTTGAATCAAGGTTGTCCGTGTTGATGAGAAAGCAAGTAGGAAGAGCCACAGTTGTCTTTCAAATTTTGATGGATATTTTGTGTTTGGGTAAGGCTCAAATTCTGTTCATATATATATTTTTATGGGAATCCCTATAATCAGTGGTGTTAGATGAATGATAATAATATGTGTAGGTTTGTCCTTAATTACAAATACTTCAATAGAGAGAGGGCATCCAGAAGAGGGCAACTAAGATGGTGAAGGGTCTGGAGGGGAAGCTGTGTGAGGAGTGGCTGAGGGCACTTTGTCGGTTCAGCCTGGAGGAGACTGAGGAGAGACCTCATCACAGTTACAACTTCCCTGTGAGGGGAAAAGGAAGGGCAGGCACTGATCTCTTCTCTATGGTGACCAGTGACAGGACCCGAGGGAATGGCCTGAAGTTGTGTCAGGGGAGGTTCAGGTTGGATATTAGAAAAAGATTCTTCACCCAGAGTGTGGTTGGGCACTGGAACAGGCTCCCCAGGGCAGTAGTCACAGCACCAAGCCTGACAGAGTTCAAGAAGTGTTTGGATGGTACTTTTGGTGATGGTCCTGTGCAGGGCCAGGAGTTGGACTCGGTGATCCTCATGGGTCCCTTCCAACTCAGCATATTCTGTGATTCAAATTTATAAAATATAACAAATATTTTACAATATGTGGTTTATGATTATTTTTTCATCTGGCCACTCTCAAGTTATTAAAATTCACTTAACTTCCAAATTTTTATGTAACACAATTTCTCAGATTCTTCATTTAGTTTCTGGTTTTGGATAATATTTTTCTGCAATCTTTCATTTCAGGTAGACACACCAGGCAGATCTTTGTGATTAATTTGTAACACATATAATATCAAAACTGAGTACATGTGGGAAGAAAAATACACTCTTCTGACTTTGCCTATGAAAAGATTAGAATTAATTGTGAAGCTAAAATTCTGATTAAGGTCACCAAAATAATTCAGAGGGAGACCTTTTGTGAAAGGGCTGCATCTTAAACCTGAAGGGATTTAAATAAATGGAGCTATTCACATATTAGATACTTTAAGATAAGTGTGTGCATCAATGTAAAGGACATGGACTTCTAAAATAAATTTAGACCTTTTCTTTTGATTCATTTCTTATAGCAACCAGAACCTGATTTTAAAATGAAGAAATAAGTCAGGAAATAGTTCCCCCCCCCCTTAACTTCTGTTTTTTTAGTAAAACATTGTTATTTGTGGTGTTTATATAATTATATTCCAGTGTAATTCAAGGATGTAATGACATTTCTCCAATGAAAGCATTTAAATAACTCAGGAAATTGTTTTACTGTTCTGTTTCCTGACTTAAAACCCATTTTGTCATGTTCATTTTATTGTCCAATCTATCTGAGCTCATCTAGATATATTCTACCCTATACAGAGCAAAATAAAATATTTACTAACTGGTCATCTCATATATGTGTATATATAAATGCACATCACATTAAAACTATTCTTATATATATATAGTTATTAACCATTCTTATACAAATATAATTATTATTTTCACCCCTTACTGAATTTTAGTTTATAATAAAACCAGAAATCACATGCATAACACCAGAATGTGAATAGAATATAATAAAAAAAGAGTAATCCCAGGTAAAGGAGTATCAAATAATAGATCTATTCATTATAGAATAAAAATTAAGAAAACTAAAAATGACTTTAATTTTTCTTGTAGTGCCAATCAAACAAAGTGTTTTTCTTAGCATTTGGGAATATGTTAAAACCATTTTTTGTGTTACAGCTCAAAAGGATTACTTTGTTTTGCTCCATAAAATGGAATGGTTTGGTATAAAGGTGGTATTTTCCAACAAAAAGGGGAAAATTTACCAGACTTGCAGCAGAACTGAGTCTTCTTTTACCCTAAAGACCCTTCTATGAGACAAGTGATAGGTTAACTTGTCTCATTTTTATCCAGACCTTTTTTAATTTAGTGGATAAGATTAAAGTGCAAGCTGAATACCACAGGTGTAGCTTGGGTTTTTAATCTGCTTGACTCGAGTTAATCTAGTTCCTGAATGGGGCTACTAATAATATAGTCCCTGAAATGAAATAGGAAACCTAAGTAGTGCAATGCTTTTATTCAGCTTTGAATAAATCAGAGAAGCATAAAATATACTGAAACAGATTAAGTTTGATTCCTGCAGGAATCAAAGTTTAAGTTATAGTAGAGATAGAGAGAAACTCAACAGAGGAGATCAGATACTGCACGGGGGACAGTATCTGCCAGGGTGCAACTGTGTCCAGAGAAACCACCTGGGGGGCTACTGCAGGGCTCTGAGGATTTGGCCTGAATAAACAGCTTAGTGAGAGTGATGCTCCTGGTGTTCATGCAAAGAATAGAGACCAGTGAGATTATGGTGCTTATTTCTGTGTTATACTGCCCTGGAAAATATGTCACCATGCTCCAGGACAAAAATGAAAGGAGAAGCAGACAAATAGCCTGAAATAATTGCTAGTATATAAGTAGTGTCTAATTGGGCACTACCATAAATTCATAGGTGTCTTTTTTGTGTTAAAGGCGCTTTAGGCTTTATGTATTCCAAGCCAAATTCTTTAGCCTTTAGGTGAGCAAAACTCCTACTGCTCATGGTGAGAGGTCTGCTCAGTTAAAGAGCACAAAAGCTTCATCCTGTGTTACACTGAGAGCTTTGATATTTCTGCAAGTTTTCAGATTTTTTGAGTTGAGGAGTCACAAACCCTTGTGTGTGTCATCAAGCCCTGGAAAGGCAGCAGAGCGAGCCCTGCCCCATGGCAGCACCTGCGAGTGGCACAGGCCCCAGCTGCACTGCACCCCTGGGCTGGAGAAAAACCAGCACCCTGGTGGGGACTGGAGTAAGAGAGGGAAGGTGAGAGAAAAAAACATTGTGTTGGTGATAACAATTTCAGGGTGTAATTCAGAGGAACAGTGGGTTTCGTAAAAGCCTTTCCTTGCCAAAAAGCAGCACTGGACTGTTTAGTTCCCCCCCAACCCTGGCTTGGTCTGGGATGCCACAGGGCTACAAGCATTGCCTGGAAAGAGCTCTGGGCATCTCTGAACTTGTAGGAGGGAGAGCCAGTCCACATGTTGCACGGTGACTGTGGTAGAAGGGTGGATGCATTAGCCTGGGTTGTAGAGATTCTACCTGAACAACTGATAACTGCCCTCAAAGCTAAGTGTATCCTGAAGTGCTGATTCTGTGAGTGCTTCAAAGTTTTTCTGACGTCTTACAGTTCAAAAAGAACTGTGAACTTAACTGATTTTGTTAAGAAATCTGTGTTTCATGGTTAGAACAAGCTCTATTTCTTAGGTGTTGACTTTGAATTTGGCAAAATAAATCCCCTGGATATGAGTGTAACTGTGCTGGTGCAACTTCATCTTAGGTACTAACATTATCCTATTCAGAGTTTTTAGTATTTAGCTCAGCAGTCAATATATGCTTGCATGTTTTAGACAGTATTCATTAATGTATATCTAAATGCAGTCTTTTTTTGTCAGTCTTCAAGTCAGGAAAGTAATCCCTTCTTTTAACTATGTAATTTACAGAATTTCTTGAGAAAATTCCGAGATCTGAATAAGCAAAACCTGTTGTAACATTGATGGGCTAAGGCACTAACAGAAACTTGAGTGCTTCTCTAATTTCCTTGAAGAAGATAACTGTAAGTATTTGAGAATCAGTGTAAATATACATCTTTAAATAAAAATACATGCATAATCATCTCATGGGAGTCCTAGCTTCCCTGGGCACTTGCTTTGTGGTGAACACTAATTACTTGCCATTAAAAAGGTAGTGGATATATTAATCAATTGTGTGCTGTGGCTAAACCCTCCTGCTTATTTGCTGTTTAGATAATAATTTTCATTAAATCAAGAAAACATGCTGGTCTTCTTCTTAGCACTGTAAGAGTGCAAGATGTGACATAGTTTTTAATTTTCCATAGCTTAATCCTATTCTTCATATTTAAGAAATATAAATTCTATCACTGCTTGGCAGGTATTTATTACAAAAATCTTTAGAACTGATTTCTGTATAGATGCATTCTTACAGACTGCATTATGGAAAGAAAAGGTTTAAGTGATAGATTAAGGTTAGATCTCATAGAAGAAACTGTGTAAATCTCCCAGATGGAGTGATGTTAACTATTCAAGGCTAACCCCCCACTCCTTAACTGGTACAGATGTTTGTAAGTGTTGATTTTTTTGTGACCTCTTTTCCTGTGAGGAGTTCAAGTTTAAAAAGTGTGAAAAAATATTGAAAAGACTTGCATTTTTTAGTTCAGATATCATCTATCTAAAAAATACCATGTACGATGGTCTGTGGTGTCCCTCTCAGATAGAGCAGCTGGGGCCAAGAGGGCTCAGATTGTTTCCCTGTGTGATCAGTTATGACTTACTGTATTTGTGTTAATTGTTCCTAACTTAAATCTTGGTTTTCAGTGTAGTTGCTGGATTTATCTTCCATCCCTCAGTGAAAGTTTTCTTAACAGAACTTAAACCACTTTTTTTCATTTGTTTTGAAGGGGCAAGTGCACATTTACATGAGATCTGTTCAAAATCTGTAGCAGGATGAGACCCTCCTGGCTTCCTTTAATTCTGGATTATAAACTGGCTCACTCGTGATTAAAAGTGCATCACTGAAACTAAGTTAGTTAAATTGCTAAAAAAGCCATAGAAATCTCATTTAAATATCTCAGTAGGTGCTTCTGAGAGAATAAAATTTGTTCAAGAAACAAGAGATACTCCTAGAGTTACTCATGCTTGAAACATATTGCAGCCTGATTGTTAGAAAGCCCTAGGGGTAAAAATTGTGACTCCATCTTAGCACCTCTGGGGAGGGAACGTAGCGTGTTTTGTGTTGTTTCCTCGCTGGAAAGTAAGTTGTGCAGGGTTCAACATCCACTATTTATGGGGGAGTCAATGAGCCTCATCAGATTGTGCAAGTGTTCTCTGTCTTGCACAGGGCGGGTGGTTAGACAACACCTCACTCTCTGACAGTCGCAGATGTGATGTAGGCTTCAGTGTGTGAGGAAACAGAGTTCAAATTCCTTTTGTGTCTATATTTACAGAGCTTCTGTGAAAGTCTTTGTGAACAGAGCCTGGGCCTCATTGCCTCAACCTTTAGGCAAAAGATGTGATGAAAAAGGGGAGGCCTATAAAAGACACGCCCTGGAACAATTGTTCTCACTCGTCCGTTCTAAGAAGGTTTCAAATAAGTAAATAGTAAATGTAATCTATCAGCAAAAGCCATGCTGTATTTGAAACAAACAGGTGAGACATGTAGGTGTCAATGAGTACCATAACTTTGCTCTGCTAATGACAAGTTCCACCTGGCTGCGATTACTTGACTATTATACAAAACTTTTTAACTTACTTAACATACCTGCCAACTCACCCAGCTGTGCAGGAGCTGTCATTACAAACTTTCAAAGTCCATCAATGCTTTATAGGATTGCCCTTCCAAGAAAAGGAATCTCTACAAAAGTTAAAAGGAATCTCTACAAAAGTTATTGTTCTGACCACAGGGGCTGAGGGCAAGTTGGATACTACCTACAGTATATTTTTCCTTTCTACTCTAAATATCTTGGACAGAAAATGTAAAATGAAATTCATGCAGTAAGCACTTCTAAAGTGAGACCAGGTGCAGTGTTTAGAGCTGAATCAGGTGTGGATGATTAGCTTAAACAGGATTCAGCTGAATCTGAGTTCTCATCTGCTATCTATCCCGTCCCACCACCCATTTCCTCTCTCATCCTCCATGCATTTAGCATCTTACTGAACTCCTAATGTTTTCCTGCCAGCTATAAGAGCTATTTGGTCCTAAGCGTGGCAGGCATGTGCTAATGTCTTTGGAAAAAGTTCTTCAATGTTGGATGTTTCCTTTGGTTATAGAACTATAAAGCTTCCAGATGTGGTAAGTCTTTATTTCTGCTTTCTCTGGATTCACCTGAAACTCCAGCTGTGTTCTGCAGTTGTCTCTAGCAAGGTAAAAAAATTCTAACTGTGTTCTTTTCCTGGCTTTTGTATCTTATGTTGTATAACAGACTTAAATACTTATTTGACAGAATCCTACACAAGAAAAATTTTGAACATACCATAAAGTTTTGGTTCTGTTCTGTGCTAGGCAAAAAAAGGTATACTTGAAACTGTGTGTCTGCATCTCTCATGAGAGATGGTCCTGGTCATTTTGGATAGTGAACTATGTAAACACATGGGCAGACTCTGTTTCTTAGTGTGAAATATGTAAGAAAACTAAATGTCAACTGTTTTCCCTGTAGACCATGAACAAATAAAAGTTCAAAGTTTGGTTATTAGCTTTCTTGCACCAAATTCTCTGATTCAATGTCATCTATTGTGCTATTAAAATAAAACAAAACCCCCTTAATATTCTTCTTTTATATATCTCTTACCTAGAGATGAGCATTATTTTTAATGCAGATGCCCCAAATGACTTTATTCATGTGTACGTATAAAGCAGGAATTGTCAATTCCAACAGATAAATGTATATTATGAAGGTTGGATTTTAATTTTAAGATTTACACACTGGGGTTTTTTTTTAATTCAAAGACATAGTGTTTATTGAAGAGATGACTTCTTGTGGAAAAAAAATGCTGTTTTATATATAGCTAATCAAAGAAAGGATATTCTAGAAGCTCCTTTTCAGAAATGCTTTCAAAGATTTTCTGTTGATGAAAATAATTGTTAAATATTTAGAATTTAAATGTAGGAGTCCAAATAGAATAGAATGCATGAAAATAGTAAATTCATGGCTAGAGGAACTCTTAATATAAAGATCAGCTGATTATTTTTTTAAAAAATGGACAACATTTTCTCAAGTTAGGTTGGGGGGTTGGTTACTTGGCTTGCAGTAGAAAGCTGTTACTGGTGGTACAAACACTAAGCAGAATACTGAAGTAGAAACTACTAGCATCTTGCTCTCATGGAGAAGGTAATGAACACATTTGTGGAGGTAATGTTATCTGGAGGCATAGAAAAACTAATCTATTCCCTTGCTAAATGGGAAAGGTATTGGAGACAGCTCTGATGATATTCCTGTTGCTCTAGCACCATTATCTGTGAACTTTCTTGCATTTGGGTTTATCTGTCCTTTAAGAAAGCTATGGTTACCTTTTCCTGTGAAAGTCCTTGTTCCTTCTGGCCCAGCAATCTAGTACAGTCAACTGCTTCTCTGATGTTAGAAGACTACAGTAGCTCTGACATCAAAAACAAAGTTGAAATGTAGCTTTTCAAAATAATTCCATGATCTCTTTTATAAAAGCATTTATATCTATGTTTGTGTACATTAGATTATATGGGTGATGAGCACAGATGAAGTCTGTGTAAAAAAACAAACAAAAAAACCCAAAAATAAAACCCCTCAACAATTGCTGGATAGACCTTGGCAACTAAAGTTTCTCTAATGACAAATTGCCATTACTTTTGTTGGAAGGTACTTGAAGGGCAAAACCTGGAAAACCTCAACATTTTGAACTACAGAAATAACTATGCATTTAGGTGTACATGACAAACACAAGATGTAAATTTAGCATTATAACCACTTTTTCTTTATACTTTTTGAACCCCTAAATTGGGGTTCAAATTCACATGGAATTTGAGATCGTTTAGAAGCATGGGCGATATCTGGCATTGAATTGCTTGATCTTTGTTTTTAGGTGACTGGATTTTAGTTTATTTGGGGTAGTTCCAGACCTTAAATTAAAAGATATTAATCCAGTAGCTCTGGATACTGATGTTGTATATATTTGAGTTAAAATGCTTCTCTTATTCATGTGGGACTGTGGCACAACCAGTATGTGGAATATTGATTCTTTAACTACCTCTGTAACTTGCACATGCCTGGTTTCTCTGCCATTTTCAAGCTGTTGTGATGTGTGATTTCTTAAGGGTTAATTTATTAAAAAACTGTAATCACTGTCACTTTCTAAAAGAACAAGATGATTTGCTTTTGATTTACTTGCCTTCATTTTGTGAGATTTTCACTATTGTATTCTGCACAGATGAATCCTATTTTCAGAATAATGATCATCTTGCAAGAAAACCTAATATAAGAGAACAACATCAAATTGACAGGAAGATTGAATGGGTAATATATGCCCTCTTCTTTTTTATATAGGGTATCTTTATGATACTGTGGCCTACAACTTTGACCCCCGTCTTTCTTTTTGGTTAACCTCCATCAACTATTTAATATAACTTCACATGTTTGTCATATGAATTTGTAATTAATGCCATTCTATTCCTCATGTTAATATGTTCACTGAAAATGACATAGAAGGAAGGGCGCTTAGATCTACAGAGAATTAATTAGCATGTAATTTTCAGTATATCATCTAGTGTTAATTAGCAGTTAAACCATCTTCCAGTGCATGACCTGCTGATTTAAATACAGCATTCTGTTACAGTGGCCCGGGGGGAAAATGTCTTGAAAGGGTATTCTCTAGAAATTGGAGCTCTCTACATTTCTCTCTTTCTGTTTCTTTGTACCTTAGCATCAGATCTCTCTCAGCCCTTTCCACAATACAAAAGCCCATGTGCTAAAGTGATAAGAAGCAGCAATTTTGATATTAATCAGAAAAGATAATGATAGATTTAAACATGCCAAATTGATGCGCTGCCTGATGGAGGTGCGGTAACTCCGTTATGGGAGGGTCACATCCTCCCTGATTGGATCTCTAGCTATAGGAACTTCAGCTTTGCTATTTCTCTTTAAACACATAAAATTCTACCTTGAGGAGCTGTAATACTGGCTAGTTGAGCCATTCAGGAATGGCTCTCTTTAAATAGTTGTAGTGTTTATGCTTATGTTTCATGTGAAAAAACAAGTACCATATTATATTTTAACCATCTAACTTAATCTGCTTATATTTTCCTTTTCCTCTTTCCTTAAGTAGTGAGTGATCCTTTAAATTTTTTATTTCATCAGTGTAAAAATATCTAAGGCTCTATTTTATTGAGCACTTCCATCATCCTGAATACCTTTATTATACAGCTTTTGAGGTCTTATTTTTCTATGCAATCCAATTCCCTTGACCTCAGAAGAGTATTCATTCCTAGTATCCATGCTCTATATTATACAGGCTTTACCCTGGTGTGTCATCAAAGCTATTGCTGTGAAACGGTGAGTTTTAGTACTACAAAATTGAACTCTTCCACAGTGATAGAAAACAACTGACCCTACTTCTTCAACTAGTGGATGATGGATTAAGAGACAAAACTAAGTGAGAAGTAAGTTTCTTGTGCTGCTTTTTGTGCTGCTGATTTGTTGGTTTTTTGTTTTGTTTGTTTTTTTTTTTTTTGAGGGGGAGGATTGTTTTTCTGGGGTTTTTTGCTTGTATTTTGTTTTAAATATTTCCAAGGTAAAGTAATACAGTACAGAATGTTATTAGGCTGAAAAGAAAATAGTCTCTTGAACACAAAAATGACTTATCCTGAAAAGGTCCACCTTTTGAGTTTCTAAAACAAGAACTCTCTTCAATAACCAAAAAAAGCAATCCCCTCAGTTGTCACAAGAATTGTGCAGATTCGCTTAATAGAAGTTATCAGATGTGCAATACGTGACAGACACACAATATAATTGTCTTAAGAGACAGAATTCTCAGATATTTGCAATGAAATTTCTACATAAATCAAAGATGGACTGTAAATCTGTTCACTGCCATTATGAAGTGCTTTTGCAGGCCAGTTAGAAATGACTGTAGTTTCTGATTAAGTGGTAAATAACTTAGTGAACTCTTCAGATCAAAATTTCCTCTTCTTTGCAAATTATTGCATTGTCCAAGAGCTGACTTCAACTTCTTCAATGTATTCATTGTTCAGTTCTCCTAAGACTGTCAGTATGGATTGATGAAGAATTTAGTGCTGAGAGCTAAACATGGCTTTTATTTGCTCTCCATTAAGAGTGTTGAAACTGCATTTGATAGAATTAATTTCTGACTAAAGATATATCCAACCTGAACTACTTTGGTGTTATAAAATCACTGCCTACTCAAACAGATCAGTCTAAGCTATTAGTGATAAGTTTAAGTACTGATGTTTTCCTAAACTGTGACACATTCAAACACTTTTTCCCCCAGTCATCTTAAATTGCTTTCAAAGTAGCACTGGCCTTTGAAATTAAGCTCAGAGTATGGAAACTATTTGCAAAGCTTTGTGTGGTTCGATCCTTATACTGTTTCATGTGGTGTGTTTCTGGCCTGGCTGCCGCTGGAGTCCATTCAGCCAATACTGGTTGGGCAAGGAGGAGGCATCAAAAGGTGATTATCCATGGTGTACCTTACTGTGGGGCTGGGAGAGCTGTTTAAGGTGAATTGGTGGGAGAGTAGTGTTGTGCTCTGGCTGTTTATTTGTTCTTTGGCAGAATTTGGGATATCAGTGTTTTCAGGCATGGCAAAAGAACTGAATAGCTTCCTATTTATTAACTGTGATTATTACATTTATCAAGGTTTGGACATTTCAGAGTTCTGATTTCTTATCTTTTTTTTTTTTTTTTTTTTTTTTTTACGACTGGAAAATAAAGTCTTAGTCCTACCAATTAAAAAAAAATAAATACACAACCTTTAAAATACTTCTAAACTTTTCTGTGTTCAGGATGAGTGGAGGGCAGTGTCTGAGACTGAGGGACACTGTTCTTACTCTGTTAAGTCTCTTAAAAAATCAGGAGTAGGGGATATCTGTTTTCACACCAGTTTTCACATCAGTATATGTAAATATTTAATGATAACTCCAGCTATATTTTAAATATAGTGAATTAACACCAATGTTAAAAATGATCAAGTATGTTCAAATAACCTGTGCTACTTCTTCCTTAGCACAGAATTAGCTCTCTTTGCCAAATCATAATGGATTTCTTGAAATCTTTTCTAATTATGAAACCTATCTAAAAAAGCTTGAGCCAAAGCTTACTAGAATGGTTCTTTCATTATGGTTCCAACGTTTTTTTCTCTGCAAAAATTTCCTGTAACTACTTCTCTCCTACAAAATAGCCAGTCCCTCTTTCCCTGGTATTCAGGGCCTATTATGAACCCTCTGATTGAAAAATCTTGAGTTCCCACTGTCAGCAACTGTTTCAATTCCCAGTTTCTAGGTCACATTAAAATACTATGATAGTAGCTTTTATTCATCTTTCCCTGTTTAAATGTCTCATTTTATGGGTTCTTGGCATGGCATTCACACTGAAAAGTGTTACTGCTTGTATGAGTAAGTGGCACAAACAGACTTTGCAGAAGCCTGGAAGCCATAATTTGCTGAATGATGAAAAGGGAACATAGAGTAAAGTTGGTCCAATATGCTCTGTTTCTCACCAAAGGCTAAAGTGTTGAGAGCAAGAAAAAGAGAATATTGCAAAGAAATCTTTGTTGACTGCCTAATGATCTAGAAATATAATGCCTGCTAAAGTTGAAAATAGTGGTTTTTAACATTTTGATGTTCATTGTGTCATTGGGGGCAAGATGAATCCTCTTGGTCTACATAGGAATGAATTAAGTTATTTGAATAGATTTTGCTGTAGTAATTCTCCTTATTGTGAAATGTTTCTGATTAGTTCCTAACTAGATGCTTATAACCAAACTACAGGTTTCAGAAAGAACTGGAATCTGAGCATTGCATGTGGGCTTACCAAAAGTAAAAAATTTACAGCCAACTGTCATGTAACACCCCAGTGAAGATGGAGTTCAGAAGTTTGAACCATGTCCTACTCTAATAAAAATTCCAATCTATGATTAATTACTTAGTGGATATTATTCCTGTATTTATGGTGCTATAAAAGTTAATTATGATACTATGCAAAGATGAGGCAAATTCTTGAGAGCATATGCAAATTAAAAGTATTTTTTAATTGTTGTGTAGTAAAACCTGTAGTTATTAGCTTAGCTGGACAATAAAACCTGGGCTTTTGGAAAACATGTTTACATATTCTCTTGCTCCAGTAGCAAAAAACACTCCCTGGGTCAGAAGGTGCTCTTTCAAATGTTTAGGCAGTTTGGAAGGATGCAGGAGCGGAGCTGTGTCTCTTGAAACTCACTTCAAGAGCAAACAAAGGTAGCTGGGGCAAGCTGTGACAAACAGGTTGCAGGGTAGGACTGTGACAAGCCCTGCTAGGGACTTGTGATTGGGATGATCCTTATTAGTCAGAAGCTACTGTTCCATCCCAGGCAAGCCCTGTCATAATGAGCTTCCTTCCAAAGCCAGGTCTGTTACTGTTGTTCTGGAGTACGTTGGAAAATGGCTTCCCAAAATTGTTGATGTGTTTTCATTCTCTTCTGTAGCAGAGAACATGAGCTCAGCATCTGATTGATGAATGTAAAACTCCTAATCTTGATTTGAAGTCTGCACCTTTTAGATTTGTTTGTGATATTTCTGGTTTAAATTGGGATTGGTGTGAGAAGCTGCATCTACAATGAAGAACACACTTCTATTTCTGGTCTGGTTCACACAGACAGCCTGAAAGACTTCCGCTCTGATGGAAGCAGGTCACATTTCATCCCAGAGCAATTGGAATGACAGCTATAAACTCTGTAGAAAGTTTATAACAAGTCTGCTGACAGATACTCAAATAAGGAGAACTGGAGGCCAGCAATAGAATGTTCATTATGGCCCTCAACGTACAGATCTTGATCAGATATAAATTCTACCAACCTTCCTCACTGACGCTAGCAAGTGCTTTCATTAATAAGTAGCCCAAGTGCAATCCAAAGTAAGACATCAAATTAGAAGGAGAGAAAGTCAGGCCTCTCTCTGCCTGTCATAAAATTTGCACCTGTTTTTATGCCATTAATATATTCCAGGAATGGCATATATTCTACTATGTGATGCAGTCCTGTTTTTTCCTTAACTGTTCTTACACATGCAGATTGTTCTTCAAATTTTGATTTACTGCAAGCGTATTTTGAATGTCCTCTGTTATTTGGAGCTGGGTACTGGAAAAGAGAAATTAGATTGGAGCAAGTTAGATGATTGCCTATACTGGGGGCAATTTGAGTATTAATGAACTAGTGAAAAAGTGTACACTGTGTTTTGCTCTCTGGAAAATCCTTGGCTGAGAACAGAAAGTGTCAAACTGCTTATGAGGCCCTCCAAAAACCAAAACAACCAGCAAAAAGGTGTTCCTTTATGATCTCCACATAGTTAAGAGAATTTCTGAATTGAAAGCCTCTAATGAAGAACCATGTGCTCAGCTGTTTTAACGGGATCAGAAACAGTAGTTGTGATTTAGGTACAGAGGAAGAAAATGATCTACTTTCTGTTTTCTGTTAAGGCGCCTTGGATTCTTAATCACTTGATATTGGGACCAGTGCAGTGTTCAATTAATGCATTCAGTACCTGTTATTAATCTGTTTTTTTCAGAGTAGTAAAACTATTACTTATTCTGCTTTGGTGCATGTGTACTCGGAGTTAACTCACACTGGAGGCAATCAAAACTACACATAAGTTTTTAGGGGCATAATTTGATATTCACAGTTTAAATGGGGACACAATAATGACTGAATGTAGTAAAGTGGGAAAAGCTCTCTTTTCAGAAAACCGTAAGATCAGGTTAGTAGCACTTAAGTAATACTGGGGAGAAATTTAATTCTTTTTAGTAAGTCCCAGTCTCTTAGGAGTCTGACAATTTGACAGGATTAATCCCTGATTGTCTCAAATCAGATGGGCCAGCTGTGGTTCATGGATCACCAATAGTCCATGGTGGTCTATCTGTTATAAAGAGATTAGGGAAGAATCCATTAATCTTCAGGCAACTATGCTTTACTATTTGTTTTAGGGACTTACAGAATCTTCAGAAATTGTTCTTTTTCATCTTGCTGATGAAAATAAAGATATCAAGCATCTGCCTGTCTTGCACTGCAATGTCTTCCTTTCCTGGTACCTTTCTGCAGGAAATTTGAAATGGAAAGAGGGGAAGTGAGACTGCCAAGACCAACCTTGAATCTCAAAACAACCAGAAAAATTTGAAGTTGCTTCTAAGAAGGAGGGAGGTATGGGACTCATAAGCCTATATAGTCAGGAAAAACTAAATATTACAATTTCATAGGCATAACCAACCACAATAGACTTCATTACATCTTTTCTCTATAGAACTGTCCTACTTTGATGCATAATACATTAGGATGATCACATGAGGAAACATGCTGGTTTGTGGGTGAGAGTTTGGGAGCACTGCTGGCCAGGAAAGGAGATCTGCTTTAAGAAGTGGCCTGAATATGAAATAGTCTAAGATCTTCTTTTAAATACTGCAATTTCACCAGGGCATAAACACTGATTAGCAAAGAAGTCACTAAATTATTACACTTTCCAGTTGTGTTGTTTAGACATGTAACCTGCTTCCCCTTACTCAACACTGAAGTTCAGGTGCAGATCTTTGGTCTTAACTTTGCTAATTGTGACGCAGATACTTCTCCCATGACTTCTAATAATGCTTTCTCCAGTCTTGAGGAGTCTTAAATAAGAGAATACAGAATTTCATACAGATATTTTTCTAAGCTCTTGGAGTTCTAATGAAGTGGTATTGCAAAAACTCTAGTTAAAATTTGAATGGTAGGAAAGAAAAATAGGGGCAGGAGGCAGTAAGAAAAAAGGACAATGGAGGATAAAAAAAAGAGGAGATAATGGTCTATAAGCTCTTTGTGGCAAGGAAGAATTCCTGGTATATATGTGCAGACCAGCACACCAGTGGGCCTAATTAATGCCTGTTGCTTGCCACTTAAGACTTACACTGAAACTGTTAGTAAGAAACAAAGAGAAAATGAGAGGAAGAAAGAAATCCTGGAAGGGAAGTGCAGAAAAGACAGCATAAATACCTCCCTTGAGATAATCTAAATCCTGCTTTAGACTGTATGAACTTCTTGGAAGCAGAGACTGCTACAGCTGCATGGTGACAGTGGCCACAAATTGGGGTACAACAATGTTGGGATGGGGAAGGGCAGAATATCTTTGCCTTTTCATGTCCCATGGTAGTCTCATCATGGATTTATTATAAGCTGATTTAAGCTGTGGGAGCTGGTAATAGGCTTCAAGAGGACATGCCAATGTCTGTGTGTCACTGAGAATGAGAAGGAAAGTAGAGCGGAGCCTGGTTTCTCTGGCTCTTTGCAGGTTCAGAATATAAAGATATATAACTGATATAGAGTAGGAAGTACCTGAAATAGAGCAACTGTTCACTATTCAGCTAAGCATTGTTTTAATGAAAAGCTATCCAATTTGGGGAAAATTTTTATAGTGTATTTCAGGTTTTATGCACTAAAAGAGTGTTCAGATTTTAGTTACAATTCGTAATGTTACAAATATTTTTTCTAGGCATTGTTTTATAGACAGACTTATTTTTAAATGATTTTTTATATGTCATCTGAATTGATGCTGTGAACTTATCTAGTATCACGTTACCGAGTGTGAGAGAATAGTCTGATCTGTCTGAATAATGGTGGAGCTGATGTGAAAGCTGTGTAGACCAAGGACTTCAGGGCATTTATCTGGCAGGTGTCATGTCATATACACACCGGGAGGGGATCACAAATTTCAGAAGTGGGCTTTGTTCTTACAATTACATTTAAACTCATCTTTTAAAGCAAGAGCAATATCTGCTCAAACTTATAGCTTTGTGCTGGTAGAGGTACTCACCACTGACATGCAGAGTGAACTCTGATGCCTCAGTGCTTGTACATCACTCCAGTTCCTCCATACGGATGGCTTGGACAAAGAGCTACTGCTTCAGGAACTGTGGTAGAGATGAGTAGTATGGCACTCCCACCTTGGGGTCTGCTCATGTTTCACATGCTATACTGGAGACCTTGTTAACTTTTGGCCTAAAGGTAATCCATGATTTACAGAAGTTGATGCATATGGTCTTTTATCAGCCTCATTCACATGAAAGACCTATAATTTCGCTCCAATTCCAATGCATTGTGTATTAGTGGTATTAGGGATTGTTTTTTTCTTTGTGCTTTGAGAGGGCATAAGGGTAAAGGTATGTGAGAGTTTGTTATACTCTATACTATGCATTTAGAGATTGAGCTGGTAATGTTCTAGTTAGCAGTTTTACATAATCTCATTGACTCTTCAGCAGCTTTATCCTTTTCTTGCACTATAAATGAAAAAGATTCAGTCCATTAACATTTAAATTGGAGATACAGATTCCTGATGTAAACCATTCTCAATGACATTAATAGTGGGCACAGCCCATTAGTGTGAGCTCATATTAGCAACATCTTAATAATCATGACAGAGCTTTTTTTAAAGTTATGGGAATTTCACTGTAGCAAATAATTAAATGTGTATGGAATTTTTATTGGTTATAATTAAGATGCATGATCTTTGTTTATTATAGCATTAGAAAGTACTGTAATAGCTCCAAAAAGCACTGCTTGTCATGTGGTACTGCTTAATTATGGAAAAATACTGTAACACTTCAAGTTGGGCTGATTAAAGCAATTAGCACAAAATTATAATTGGATGCTATTAAATTATATAAAAATATTTACAAGCCTCCTCATGACTATGGGAATAGGGTCTTAAATGTTGCTCTTCTTAAGATGAAGCAATTTGTATTTTTACTCTTACTATACAGGAAAAGAAAATATTAATCTGTTAGCTACTTTTTGGGCAATGTTACCAGGAACTTTTAGGTGTGCATGTATTTAAAAATTTTTTCAAGTCCTTTAGAATCTGAAGTTATGTGTATTGTTCTTATCCACAAAAGCATTTTTGTTTGTATTCCTCCAGCCAAAAAGATGAAGTGTAGAAATTTGATCCTTCTTCTCTTACCAGATCCACAGTTCATGTTCCTGACTATAAGACTGCCCCATTGTCTCTACTTGGGAAACACTGATTTTCACTTAATTTCAGTCTTTAGTACTATAATTATAATAATGTTAAATTTTTTCACTCACTTTTTATATGGGCAAATATGAAATGTCTGTTCATCCCTTCTTGTTATGATGGCTTGGGTTCTGTGTGAATCCCAGAGGTATTCAGCATTTTAGGGTAGCTGTAACCAGCAACAACACCTCCTAAAATACACAAATCAAGAGGGTTGAGGGAATAAGGCCTTAAATTTTTTAATTAAGATTATTCTGTTACCTTCTGGATTTTGAATCTTTGGAGTGCATTTAAGTACAGCTTCTCTTCACAGCCAAGCACAAAAGGATCTCAAGTACTTAAAAATAGCAGATAAAATAAACTAAAAAGTTATTGGGAGCGCAGGGAGAAATGTTTCTCTCTGAGCTGTCACTTCTTGGAAATATTTTCTTACTGTTTGCACAGTAACCTCTCCATTTCATTCTTGAAGCCACTACTCCAGGGAAGTAGGGAGACTTGATATGAGAACAGTTGTGTAAGCAGCAAGTAGTGAGGAGGTTCCAACTGTTATAATAAACAGGTCTCAAAATTATTCCTCCTCATATACATTGTGCATTGAAATCTTTCAGTCCATTTTAGTTTTTCCTAAAAGAAACTCTAAGACATTTCTACCTTACATCTGCCTCAGTAAGGAAAGTGGACTGATGTTTCAGCTCAGAGGTGTCCCATTTGTTATGATAAGAAATCATGTTTTCAGGGTTTTCATTCCATTACACTCACCAACTTTGAGCATTTGTGTAAGTGAGAGATGAAAATTATATGGCAAATTGTGAGACGTGACATTTCCCCTCAGCCAGGGATGTGTTCCCTAAAACTGTATTAAAATATGTTGTGCTTTTCTTCAATGTTCCATGTCAGTGGCTTGCTTACCACTAAATCTGTACTTTTTTTTCTGTGGATTTTCTGTTCTTCTCCTCTCAAAATTGGGGAGTCTGAGTTTCCATGACAGATGCCAGCCATCTCCATCTCCATATGCTACACAAATAATTTAATCTGAATGTAGGTTAGTGGTTCTGGTGAGTTGTTGCAGATGTGGGGTTTGTTTATGTAAATAATATAAATCCAAATCATGAGGCTAAACCAAAATTCTTTCTATGTCTGCACATCATATGGGAACTTACAGGTTACGTAGATACCATCAACTAAACTGTCTCGTGCAAATGTGTCTTCATTTGTTATCATTTGCCATTGGTCATTAATAATAAGTAACTTATGGGTGTTCCCGATGATTACTTCAGTTTGTAATGTTAGGATGCTGACAATTAAATATTTCCTTTGCTTGTTTAAAAATCTCACTTAACTGATGATATAAATTCTTTCAAATGAGATAATCTATTATCTGTGCATTTTTGTTACATTGGGCATCTCTTTATCCAAACTCAACTGTGGTGACTCTAAGCTGTGCAGGGTAGTTCTTTAAAAATAATGTCACTATTCATCTCAAGCCATAACTTTCTCAAAGCAACATCCCCAGTGAGGACATTCACTTACGTTTCTCTGTGTGTGCAAGGGGACAGACTGGGCTGAGCCATGATGCTCAGCCAGGGTAGCAAGTGGGAGAATGGAAGGCGTAAAACCATTTTATTAGATGCTCTTCAGTCAGTGAATTAATATACTTTGGAATCTTAAGTACTGCTTTCTACAAACCCCACCAGCATGACAAAACTTGAAGCAGCTAGAAAGATGGACTGATTCTGTTGTTTGGGTTGCTTTTATTTTAATTTTGTTTTTATTTTATTTTTGCACAACCTCAGTTGTGCCCTTTTTAGCGTCAGTTGCATATCTTTGTTGGGAGTAGCTCAGAGCAGTCACCACACTGAAATAGCCTCCTTGCTGGTCTAACAGCTTCTGTCTGTCTTCAGTGACAACTCATCCGAACTCCTGCACCTTTATTTCATCTCTTGTGCTTCTCTCAAGTGGCATCTTTCAGCAGTTCCTCTTTCAGGCTTGTATGCTCATCCTGGCAACTGAGGTCTTTCACAAAACAGTTTCCTACTGTATACTTCCAATTCTGGTTATACATCTACTTTGAACTTGTGCTGTCTTTGATTTTTCAGAGCCAATAAGTGATGACAATGTAAATTCTAAAACTAAATCACTGTTGCTTTCTCTTGTAGTGCATTTCTTTGACCATTTAGATAAATAGGTTGTTGAAATTATTTATTTACTTTGCTCAGCACTATCTCGTTGCACTTACGTGTTCTCTAATTTCTAACTTGCTATGTTTCTTGCAAAACTCACTATTACTAAGACAAATGAAGCTAGAATAAGAGGGCAGACATACACTAGAAAATCAAGCTAGCTAATGGGAACAAGAACAGTACCAAAGATAAGCAGCAGCCAGAACTCTAGTGAGAAACTGCCCTATTCACCCATGTTTGCACTTTGGTATAGAGATTTTAACTTTTTTGCAGACACTGGCTTGATTTTTTTTTTTTTTTTTTTTGGTTGACTGAAGTTTGTACTACTTTTTTATTAAATAAAATAAAACAAAAAAAACCCTGGGTATTTTTACAGGTGTTAATGAAATAGGGATTTTTTGCATGCCAAGCTGCTGGTATTATGAAATTTTGCTTTGCAGCAAGAGCAGTAATAGCCCAGGGACTATTCTGTAATCACTAGATATACCTCTCCCTTATTCATGGATGAGTTGCTTAAATGAATGTACAATAAGCCCTTATAAGATTTTAGGATGAAGTACAAACCAGCTGAGACAAATGATTTTGAGCCATCTAATTGCCTAGATTAACTTTTTGATTCTTACATTCAATAGCAAATCTGTGAAGACACAAAAACTTGTCCCCTTCTGCCTGTCTCAGATGTTCAGGTTTTGGTCTTCAATATAATAACTGGCAGTATCACAATGAGAACAGAATTCGGCCACTGATATTTACTGGTTTCAGCAGCTCTGTCTCACTGGGAGGGCTTTGAATTTTTCAATCAACTTAGCAACATACTCTTTGATACATTCTTCATTATTAAGCTAATAGGGAGGCTCGTGGAGGACTTTAAAATGGATTCAAGTGTGAAACCTGTAGGTAATATACATAATGAGGCTATTGCTACAGCTGTGCTGCTTTGTAGCGTTAAACTACAAAGAAACTTGAAATTGGCTCTGGCTTGAGTTAGACCTGCCCCTGTGAGCAGCAGAGACATTGGGAATATCAAGAAAACAATCTGAGATGTCTTAATTGACCGAAGTCATCTATGTATAAGTGATTTTGCACAGCTGATTTGGGGGGAGGGGAAATAACTCTTCCCTTGTTTCCTTTTTTGTTTTTCTTTTTTTTTCCTGAGACTTAAATGGCAACAAAACCTCTGATGTGTATTTCCCCCATCTATCTCTTCTGAGGTTCTGACTATAAACATGGTTTCTTCTGTCCCTTACTTGTGTGTGGGTTTGGGGTTTCCTTTCATGTATAAATTATCACAAGGCTTCTCATGGTAATATAATAGTATGGTATGGATCTGCCTGATAGTGCTGACTGGGTCTCATCTTGAAAATACCTGACTGTTTTCAGATCTCTCTGTGGTTGTCAAAGACTTGCTGGTATAACAAGGCAATTCAAAATTAATTTTTTAACTTCTCCAAGTCAGACTATGCATCTGTAATTGGGAAGCCATAAAACGATGTCCGGCCTTGTTGTTGTGAAAAGATGGATGTTCTTGTGGCTAACACCAGTGAGGGGAGAGCAGAGAGAGGAAATAAAGACTTGATTCTTATCTCTGTCAAACACTTTCCCTGTCTTACAGCACGTCGCTTTGTGTATCTCTGTAGGGATCTTGTAACTACTTGTACCTGTAGGGATAATAGCACTTCTTCTCTCCTCTTGTCCATCCCATTGTTTTGGTTTGTGAACTCTTACTAGTAAAAGACTGTTTTTTACACAGTGTGTATTGTAATGAGATGATATCTATATTGTTTCCTTCAAGCTGTGCTACAAACATTTTTGAGAATCATCTGTCAAAATATCTTAAAGAACAAAAAAATCATGGTGTAAGGAAAACAGTGTTCCCATGGTTCTGTGGTTTTTTTTGTTTGTTTGTTTGGGGTTTTTTTTGTTTGTTTGTTTTTTCTTGTAACCCACAAAGAAAGCACAGTCAGCATTTCCTGAATTAATCTGTGGGATTTTTCCTTGAAATGTTTAATTTTGATATGTTGCATTTGTTATAAATCTACAGAACTTTATAGTCTGTGAAATAAGCAAATTGTTATTGAATTTATATATAGAATTTAAACAAGCAGTGATAGAGAAATTTCAAGGGGGACAAAAGTTCTGAATTGGGGCACAAGTTTCTTGTTTTGTTTTTGTTTTAGGAGGTTTTTCTGGTAAGTTCTGTTTGGTGTATTTAATGCAGTTAGCATGGACAGTGTGATGTAAGTACATAGCTATTCCAGTTTACACTTACAGACTTGCAGAACTAACACACATATAATAAAGAGAATCCATGCCTGAGGAAATGCAAGTGATTATGCGGTTGTGAAAATGATCACCAACCTGAGTTTACTTCTCTCAAACAATCTGGGAGACCCAGTAAAATAAAGTGTAGTTGCTGCTTGAGTTCATACAAAACACTTTTTAGGGTTGTATATTTGTGTATAAGGAAGGTTCATGTCTCAGGGAAATGAAAGTTTTGTGGCCTTTAAAGGACAGGAGGAAGGCATCTTTTGGGGTATCATAGTCAAATATAAAGTGAAGCCTAAGATTTATGTGACTTTAAATCAGTCTTTTCTTAAGCCAGTGAGCTTTTTGTCTTGTATTTGTTACTCCATAAAGAAAAAAAAGAAATCCAAGCCTTGTTTCTGATGGAACTAGATAAATTCAGGAAATTCTAATTCTGGGAGAAAATAAGCTTTTTAACAAAGTACAGTAAAAATAGAAGAAATCTGAATCTCCCTTTGCCTAACACAAATTCTGACAATTGGCCACACAGTGTCTTTAATATCTTTTTTTTAAATGCCCTGAATTGTTCAATGAAGTTTTTTTTTCAGCTTTAAGGATAGGAGCATATCCCAACACTCTTGAACTGAAAGTTGCAATACCAGAAATCCCCTAAGGAAGTCTGTTCCTGCCATGAGATCCTGGGCAGGGTGACTTGAATAAAATTGTGAATGCTTCAGGGCTCATCCAAACTGAGCGAACTCTGAACCTTTAGAGATTCACACACCAGTAATTTCTTTGATGTGAAACAGTTTCTGAGGCAAACCCAGGAAAATGTATTGTCTGTGGAAGCCTTTTGCCATGGCCCAGCTGTGGGACTGTGCCTGGCAGTGGTGTGGGAGCAAGACATGGGCAGATACCTTCTACTCTGATGTGGGGCCCAGCCACTGCTGAGCAAAAAGAATGAGACTGGATCAGAAGTCATGTGAGTTCAAAGCAGTGCAAGGTTTGAGCTAATTCCTAATTCTTTTTGTTCTTTTTATTGTAGGAGAGAGGGAGCCAGGGCAGGCAGGTGATTGCCTTTGATTGCTGCTGTATTGCAATTAGAAAAACAAATTTGGCTGATTTTGTTCATTTAATTTTGTTTCATATTGTCTTAATTGTTACAAGACAGGTTAATCAGTGTGGTGTTTCCTACTGCTCACAGCAGCCCCAGCACATCAGCTGTCCTCCTTGGCAGCTGGTCTTGCCTTGGTGATTCCCACTGTTACTGGAAGCCTCCTTATTGCCCTGGACCTCTGAAGGAGTATCTCCATGTAGTTTTAACTCATTCTGCTTCTCCTAGCTTTATGTTGCTAAAGTTTAGGTATGGAGGAAGAGGAGATGGGAAAATTGCTCTCTTTTCTTTAAAAAACTGGATTAAATAGCAAGCAGCTGAGCTTCTTGTGCCGGTGTTGAGTTCATGGGACAGTTAGGCCCGGATACCCATGTGCTCTGAGCTAGGCTAATCAACCTAATGATTTTTGTTCAAGGAAAATAAAAACATGTATCTCTAAATATTCTGATTTTTCATATTTCATTGACATTTTTTTTTCTTTTTTCAAATTCAGCTTCAGATTCTCTGTCATGTGTAATGCTTTTCTGACGATCAGGCACCATATAGTCACTCCTGAGATAGTAAAGTATCTTTAATAGGAAAACTGAGGAAATAGCCTCTACTGATTCTTTGCAAGAGATTATTTTTACCTCTGCAGTGGTCTCAGTGGTGGCCAACAGCCAGGAAAAAAGCAAGACAATGCTTTCTAATAGAAAGTGTGAATCTTCCTTGCAATGTTAAAATAAAGAGTATTGGATAATTTCCTCCAGAGTCAGGTAAGACTATGCTCTGCCCAGGTGTGCTGCTTTGTCTGTGATCCCTCACCCAGGATTATGCTGAGTTGATATTCTGTTTAATTTGTATAGGCAAGCCCATGTTCTCATGTCTCTTTCTTTTACTCTTGTGCGATGGCTCTTTGTTAGCTGTCGAGGCAAGAGCTGTGCTGGGACCTTATGCCTTGTGTAAGACATACAGGCTGCTTTTCTCCCTGCATGGAGAAGGACTTGTGGGTAAACTCCCAGTATGAGCCCTAATCCCACCAGAACCAGATCCTAACTGGTTATGTGGTACATGTGACACTGGACCTTGCTGAAAGCATCATCTTGTTTGTTTGGCCTTATTTACTAGCTGATGTTTAGTCACACACATCCCTCCCACACCCCCGTGGTAAAATTCAGTTGAAAAGAAAACATTTTCTTGAAGCTTTTGAAGTTAAAATTTTACTTCATTTTGGCTACTCTTCTACTTTGCTTTCTTCTTCTGTGTACCTTATCCTTTTTTATTGCATGAAGCCGTGTGTGTGTGTATATGGAGCCCAGCTGAAAGAGAAATTTCCACATTTGCTTTTCACTTTTGGTTGTTTTTAACTTAAAAATCATAGTAGTCTGTCTTTTCAATGCAAAGATTTTGAAATAGAAATTGTCAGGGATCAACTCATAGTAAAAAGTTAATGTTCCCTCTTTCTGCTTTGATCAATATCACTAAATAAGTCAGCAGCTTCAATTCAGTGGGAAGGGTGAAAGCTTCATACACCAGGACATTTTGTGACTGCACTAACTGAAAACTAAATTAACATAATAGACTTTCTATTTGTGATTATTCTATTAGATTTTTTTGGTGAAGAATTATAAGGGCATAAGATAAATAGTGGAAGTGATGGGAAATTTTGAAACTTTATTTCCTAAAATTAAAATGCTTTACATCAGGACTAATAAGTTTTGAATTTTACTGTAGAGATTGTATTCCATTGCATCTGCTAGTTCTGACTTGGTTCCTTGTAGGAGTTGCAACACAAGTAAATTAAAATATGACTAAATATTAAACTGGGAAAATTCCATCTGTTCCTACCAGCAGCAGTTCAAAACCATGTAATGGATGTGGAAAGATTAAGCAGGGACACCTTAGGAGCACACTTAGGAACACAAAGCTTGTAGCAACACGTACGAGTCCATTATTACTAGGAAGTTAAGGGGGTTTTTGGCCTTAATTAGACCATACACACACCTGTCTAAGGAGTTTGTACTAGTGGCAGGTGAACTCTACAGAAGATTAAATACAACTTTCCCTGAACTGTAATTAAAATGAATCATGTCGTTTTCTTTTTATACGATACCCAGGTAATTTAAAAATGCAAATCTGAAATCTGCAATCTTGTCAATGGAATCCCCTAGGCCTTTTATTTTGCATCTGGATTTCTAGTTCTTACTATGGAGAAATTGGATTTTTCTAGGCTTTGAATTGGGAGCATGTGGTATCTTGCTTCCTCTGGGACAGACCAGCCACTACTAGAGTGAATTAGACCTTGTACCTGCTGCTGTGTACTGGTCTCATGAAGGAAACCTCTTTCCTGTGCTGGCACTGCTATGCTTTGGGTTGTTCTGAACTGAACACTGTGGTTTATATGACTTCTTTTACCTGAGGCTCATAATTATTTTTAAACTCAGGAGCTGGACTTCTAACAAAACACACCATTTTCCTGAAGAATTGCCTTTAGTGCCAATGCACAGTATAAGCATTTTTTCTGCTTTCTGATTTTGTATCTATTGGTGTGTGTGTAGAAAGAGAAGAAATATCATGACAGTTTAACTGAAGAATATGTGCTTCACATATTGATCTTAGGTTGAGTACAAGGGGGAGCTCTTAATGCTCTTCACTTTGTCTGTCATAAGCATTCTGAAAAAGTTGTCATCTCCAGTAATGAAGCTGGCCACACTGATTATGGTGTATTTGAACACTGTATGTTTTGGTTTTAACTTAGATCTGTGAAAGCTGGCTTCCAAATCTTTTTACAAGTGGGTTTTTGAGGTGAGTTTGTCCAAATTTGACAGAGGTTGCAGTTCTAACACTTATCATGTGAATTCAATGTGATGTCTTTGCCCTGGGCAAAATAACAAATTTTGAACAAATTCATCCCAGTGAGAATTTAATACTATTTTCACAAAGAAATGTACCTATTTTTAGTGTGAATCATACTTGGTTTTTTAACTTGTGAAATAACAGTTCTCAGTCTTCACAAATATTTTGCATTTGTAAGCACAATAGTGAAAATTTAGTGTTAAAAATTTCATTTTTCTGTGGAAGTTTCTTATTTTTACCAAGTTGGGTGATTCCTCTCTCTTTTTCTTCCACCCCCCCCCCCCCCCCCCCATGTGTTAGCTCTGGTTTGTTGATGATGTTTCCTCCTTTTGTGCCCTTTTTCTTTTTTCTTAATTGGTTTTTTGTTTCGTTTTTTTTTTTTGTTAATAAGTTAATCCTAAGTGCTGACAGAAGAGTTTTTGATAGGAAGTTTATCCTATCAATTGTTGATAGGGCTCACTGTTAGTTTAAGTCTTGGGTCACGGCATAATCCAAGATCTGAACTGCAAACAGTGTAGGCTGGAGTAAACAGATTTGACTATCTTATACCTGCCAGGGATTTGGCTCAAATATTTTGGCTATGATGAGGAAAAGTAATGTTGATTCTTAATTACCCAAATGTGAAATATTTTTCATTCATCTTTGTGTTAATTCAGAATTCATTATATTTTATATTAAATCCAATCACTGCACTACAATAATGGAACATTTACTAATAGCTTGAAAGAATCTTATTTAAAGATAAATGATCTTTGTACTGGAAATAAAATTTTAAATTGTTTAATTGTATGCTGACATGCTAAAAGAAGGAAGGACTGTATACAAATGGCTTTAGCATCAGTTTTACTAGGAGGCCTACAATGAATATATTTGTAATATATTAGCAGGGACTTTGAAAGTACCCCATGAATAATATAGAGTATCAAAATAAGATGGTGCATCCTAACAAAACAAACATATATTTAATATTGAAATTCATTTGTGAGTGGTGTGTATCTGTCATTTCCATTCACACAATAAGAATTCTCAAGGGCTATCATCTGGTCCAATTTTTTTTTCTCTGGCTCCTGTTCATGATTCCCAGTATTTCTAGCTCTTTTAGCAATCTTCTTGAAATTTTTCTCATCTTTTACAGTGCATTTGCCTCCCACTTCTTCCCTGCAAGGTGTTAATCATTCTTGGTGCTTCTACTTCACATAAGACGTTTACATGCTAATTTTCATTTTCCTTGATTTCTTAAAATGCTTTTTAAAAAATCCATATCTTTATGTAGCAATGGCATCCCGAAATTGTTAATACATTTTTTGGTAAAATGCCTTGTAGGAAGCAAAAAAGGCAATAAAACTCTTAAGTGGCCATGGTTATGGAAATAATGTGTACCTGAATGTATGAGCAACTACTTCAGATTTCTGGGTACAATGGCCAAATCCTCATCCTCCACAAACAATATATTAGTTTTTATCAGAAACTTTCAGTGTGATTAAAATTTTAGGAGTACAGAAGAAAATGACTTTTAGGAAGGGCTGGGGGGAAAGAGTCTTCCTTCTCAACCTGCTTGCTTTCTACCAGACTGATTCCTACTGCATTGTGAATTCATGTCCTTGAAAACAACACCTGTAATGTGGGTTATGTTTGTGTGTTTTTTTTTTTTTAATCTGTTTTACTTTGTCTGGTCCCAGACAATAGTTAGCAATAATTGCAGGCAGAGTACAGGACTCAACTCCTACATCCCTCGAATGCAGCTGGACTTGTGTCAGGTTTCCATCCAATGCAGTTACAGTTCTTGTGAATGAATTCTGAAATACAAGGTGTTGGTTCACTGTTCCTCTGAGCAGTTAGAATAGCTCAAGGTCAGGGTGGTGCACACAGGTAGGGAGGGAAAGGAAAAGCGTGGAGGAATGGGGATAAGGAACTGAGGCTGTTATTATAAATCTTCAAAGCAGCTGCTCCCAAACTTCTCCACCATGGACCACTGTAGATCTTGTATATCCTTACAGTTGTGTACCAAAATAAGGTTGTTTACACTCAAATCTCAGCTCTCAGCATAATCTGATAACGTGTTCCTTGCTTTATGTACTGTGCTGTGCTTTTAAAAATCAAAGGCAGTGGTGTTGGTGCTGTACCAGGGGAAACTGTGGCGCAGTTTGCCTTAGTCCTTCAGGCTGAGGGAGGAGGAGCGAAGGCTGGGGGAGCCTTGCCACTGATGTTAGTGACAGACCTGCTGGACTCTATGCTGGAGCTGTCACAGAGTCACAGAATATGCCCTCTGTGGAGGGGGCTGTTCCGTGTTTAAAGACAACATTTATATGAAATCAGTGTGATAGTTTTGTTATCATGAGTTTTGGTTCCAATTGTGCTCAGCCTGTGAGTGGCTGTGGCCACAGGGGCAGCTCATGGGTCCTGGCCTGAGCCCAGGGAGCCCTCCCTGCAGCACTATCCCAGCCTTGGGCACCCTGTGAAACCCAGCAGAAGCACCAAAAATTATTATTTTTCCCCCTTCTGTTTAACTCTCACAGGGGCCCTGCGAGGCCAATGAATTGTGTATTACTGCCGCAGGCTTATCCACCTTAGCTAAGGTGGTTTTAGAGGAGCCAGCAGCTCCTTGGCAGGCTGTGCCCATGGGAGCTTGCTGAGCAGGTGCTACCCTGCCTTGGGCTGCCCCAGCAGATTTGGGGTGCAGACCTTGGCCTGGGCTCGATGACTCCCAGACCCCCAGTGCTCCTGAAGGATGGGAGCACTGTGCTGACCAAAAGGTGCTCATCCTTCCTCTCAGGTGTGTTTAACAGCCAGTTATACATCCTTTGTTTTATAGGTGGCTGTGTTTCTGTTTTTGTTTCTCTACAGTCAGTTGCCTGCTTAAGAAAAGTAAATATTTTAGGTACAAGGCTTTAGAATGTTTCATGTTGTTGCTCACCAAAAGGTATGTGTTATATTTTTTCAACACTTTTGCTAAATGCATATATAACTTTTATTTTTCTATGAAATGGAATATTTTCCCTAAGGAGTTAACTAATATATCTGAAGCATTCTGAGGTTAAGATTTGAGAAGTCTTCAATATATGTCCCTGATTTTCTGACTCCACTGCTTATTTGTTTAGGCTGATGGGAATAGGCTTTGTCTACTGCACTTGAAGAAGAAAAGAAGATTTTTGTGCTCTCGGGAGGTGAAGGCAGTTCTCACTGGCATTTTAGTGAAATATTAAAGGCAAAGCAGATTTGGAGGGACACACTGCAAAGGCTGTCACAGTGATCAGAGAAGCACTGGAATGAGGAAAGGGACAGCTAAATGTGTAGGTGGAGAGTCAGTCCATTTGTGCAAAGGTATGAGTAACCGAGGTTATGAATTAGTTGCAGATGGGAGCTGGCAAGCAAGAAAAGTGGAACAAAATTATATTGACATCCCTGTGTTGTCTAAAGACCACTACAAGACCATTAGTATTGCTGTGTAACCAGCAGGGAGGCCCTGTCAGGGTGAGATTTTACTTAGGCAACTGGTATTGATTTTTGGTCTGCCGCCAAGATGTAGGAAGGAAAAGATTTTTTCTTTCTTTTTTTTTTTTTCTCCTTTTTTTTTTTTTTTTGTCTTGTGTCCATATTCATGGATACAAAGCAGTGTGTCTGGACTTGGGATGTAGTGTTGAGAGTGGCTGTGCACTGTCATGACTGACTTTATTGAGGGAACAGTCTTTTGAATCATCCTTCAGACTTCTTGCCTCGCTTTTGCTCCTCTCTCCTCTCATGTTTCCTATAAGACCATTCCAAAAGGCAAAATTAAGAATCCAATGCATGATCATGGCTTGAAGCATCACGTATGGCAAACTATTTATTTTTTTTTTCATTCTCTGAATGAATTTCGAGTGACTTTCAAGTATCTCTGAAATACCTAAACTGACAGCCCTGTGCTTGCTCCCAGGGCAGCAGCAGCCAGAGCCATGAGGCTAAAAATGGGCCATGTAGCAGCTCTCAGGCCAGGTAGCAGCTCATGTTCTTGGGTCTCACTTTAAATGGCAACCTAGAAGGGAAGCAGCTTAGTATTTAGTGATACTTCTCTTCTTTATCCTCCTGCATTGGAGGTCTGCCAGTACAAGTTTCTCTTCTGTATTTATGAGTGCTCAATTTAACATGTGTGCAATAAGTTCATTTCCCTACTTTCTCAGAGAAAGCCAGGCAAAGAGAAATTTCTGACAAATTTTTTTCTGTGTGAGAAATGGTGGTCTACAGTCTGCTTGTAATAGGGACTGACCTGGCCTTAAATCACATAGGATCCTTCCTCATGATGTGTGCTAGCTTCTAATATATTGTTATTAACACGCTCCTTTAGCAGAGAAGATTAATCTGATAGAAATATATTTTCCTTCACTCTATTGCATGTGTAATAAACACTTAGTTAAGGGTGCCTTTTCTTTAAAATTTTAATACCTGCACACAGAAAATTGAGACTGCTGAATTGTTAGTGAAACAAGCACTAAAATAGAACAGTGTTGTTTAACTGCACTATATGAATTAAATATCCTGTGCTATTGCATCCCTGTTCATCTATGTCCTTACCTTTCTCTCATGTTGTGTAGCCTACTTAAATGTCATTCTGCTATTTGTTTGACAGGAGATTATTCCTATGAAGGGTAGGTCTGACCACTGCTTGATTCCAAGGGGATAAAATGAAAACATTCCTTTGGGAATTTGGCCCTTTAATTGTGTGTATTTTTAAAACCAATTAGTTTTGATCGCTGAAACACTAAATTAAATCTTGGCATCGATTGTGGTCAGTTCTGTTAAGCCACCAAATTTTGTGTTGTCTTGTGGTATAGGCAGCTGTTTGTCCTGAAATTTTTTTTGCTGCTGCTTTATTTATACTCTTTCCTACTTCAACTTGGGCCACATAACTGGTTGGGAAAAGAATTATAATCAAGAAAACAAAACTCCAATCTGGATAATATAACTTTTAAAGTTGTAAATATTTTTAATTTTGCCTCATTCATAGTGATTAATTAGAACTTTTTGCCAACTCCCCATGTATTTCAGTGTAAAATGGTGATTAAAGAGTAAAAAAGCCACTTAATAACAAGTTCTGTTGCAGTGCTAAAGCACTCCTGTTCTAAATCACAGCAGAAATGAAGTCCTTAGCTCATTGTTTTTCCTTGGCACTGCCTCCAGGACCTACTTAGATTCTCTTTAGCTTGACTTTTACCATGAGGTGGAAAATTATCTGATACCGTATTGGGTTGAATCACCAAGAATTATCCTTGTTTGTCTGTGGAGGGTATTAGCCTCTTATAGAAGAATGACATGAGCAATTCCAAATTAGAGCTTATTTGCTTAGGTCTGTCAAGATCCAGAGTATACAGTATTGTATTTAATTTTACTGTTGAATTCTTAATTCCCTCCCCACCCCATGACAACCCAACCTTTACCTGAGCTCAGTCTAGTTAGGCTATGAAGTAATCAGAAAAAGGCTAGTGGGTTTTAGTTGCTGAGAAAAGCTGATGCAATATAAATAATGGTTTGCAACACTGTGTGTGCAATAATGGTTTTATAAGATGTAAGCTTACTGTCTATTTCCCTAAGAAATCGAGGTGTTTTATGAAGACTTATTAGTGTAATATAGAACATTTTCATCAGTGCATTTTGCTAGAAAATGCTAGTGGAGGCTTGGATGTCACTTAGATGTGTGTTATTTGTGAGCGTGGCTGTTTTTTTTAATCATGCTTTTGCAAAACATCAAGGCACCATTTATTTCAGCAACATTTTCATACAAACAAATAACTTGAAAATTTTTTAAGTCTAGAATTAATTTTGGAATACCTCGTACACCAAAGATCTTTCCTTTTGTCTTAACACACATGCATGCAGTCTAGTCACCCTTCTAAAACCTTGAATTTTGGGCTCAAACCCATAAATTCCTTAAGCTGAGCACAGTTTCTTGACTTTATGCAGAAACATTTGCTAAATATAGAAATATAGACAACAGTTCCAGGAAATGCTACGTGGAATCCTTACTTTACAGCATTAGCTGACAAGTAAGTACCCACTTGCAAGCCAGTAAGATGGGGTTGTTTTCCTCGCTGTTTGATAGCAAATGATTACAGATAAGCTATAGGGGTATCCATTTATTCACAAGGACTTTGTCTTGCAGCTGAAAGAAACATTACCAATTCAGAAAGCTCTCTATGTATGGCAATCAATTTTAACTCTCTGCCTTTCTGCTGATAATGGAAGCTTCTGTCTCACCCCCTGTCTGGCTCGTGCGAACTGCCTCTTCAACACGTTCTGAGCTTGACAAAGTTGTTTAAGTCACTTTATGGTAACAGAAGATATCGTTAAGCTGGGAAACAGAAAGAAATAAATACACAAGTGCCAAGCTGCCTTCAGTTGTATCTATTTACTACCCCACATGAATGCACACAGTGCTTCATAAAACTCCACCAATACTTTAATAAGTTACATGTTTTGGGAGAGGGAGAAGCCGTTGTAGGGACCATGTTAAATAAACCTTCATGCTCAGAAGAGTACAGAACACCAATTAAGGAGACTTTTGATCTAAAACTGCCCTAATTTGCCTTGTGAGCCAGGAGAATCTTTTATAAGATGGCTTATAGACTTTGTATGCTAGCTGGTGCAGGGTGACATAAACACAGGCAAGTGCATCCACTAGAGGGTATTGGCACACTATATAAGGTGGCAGATTATAGATAATATCTAACAGGTCTCATTTGTTTTGCCTTTGTATGAGACCTTTAAAAGTCCCTTCTCTTGTAAAGACCGTATTTCCCAGGACCTCTTCCATTTTCTGGTAGCAAATATGTTCCCAATATGAGCTCAATTGCCATTAGGAGGAAAAAAGGGTGGTAAGCTCATCACCAAATTATCAAATGGCTCATGCCCAGGTGGTGAAAATGTGTAGTGTGTGTGTAAGGTTGAAAATATCAAGTGCCTCATACAGGCCTGATTCAAAGTGCACTGGAGTCAATAGAAAACTCTGGTACTTCCATTAAAAATTAAAAAAAATCTTATTTTGTGGAAAACACTAAGAAAAATGAAATATTATCTGCAGTTAAGGACATAGTCTAGTGGTGGACTAGACAGCGTTAGGTTAATGGCTGGACTTGATCTTAAGTCTTTTCAAACATAATAGAGTCTATGATTCTATGGAATTACTTGCAGTGTTTCAAGTCTGTCATTCTTTTGAACATTTTAAGGTCTTGGGGAAAAGAGCACGATAAATAGTGATTCAACTATGCAAATTTTGCATCAAGATGTGTTTATATTATATTAATACCTGTAAATTCCATGTCCTGTGAGAGGCTGGGCCATATCCGTCACTAAGGGAACTTTCTGACTGGTATCAAAAAAGTCAGGCCTGGAGGTGATAAAATGAGCCACCAAAGTGAAACCAGCAACAAATGTTACATTGTTCGTGTTACAAAAGCCGTTGTCTTTCTTTCCCATGATGACCCACTGGCTTAGGGAATTGATGATAATGCATATGAGAATGTCAGGAAAGCATTTTAGTGAGAAGCCCTTTATGTAATATCTATTTTTATTCAAATTGGAGATTGAGGGATCAAGTAACAGGATGAGATGTTCAAGGATTGATCTGTCAGAAATCATTTTATTGTTGTAGTCATTAATGAAAATGTTCTCCTTAAATATTCAAACATCCACAGCAGTATTAAAAATTAATCTATATACTGCGTACCAATACTTGCTAAACTTTTTCGTGGAAGGTAAATTTAAAAGAACTGGGTGTGTAAAGGGCAGTACTTGTTTAGGTAGCTTTTTTTTTTTTCTTGTAGCATTGATAGTAATGTCTGAAATATTTATTTAAAATTTAGGGAGGGAGAAAGGCTGCTTAAGTTTTCTGATTCTTCTTCCAAATTAGAGGTTTACAATAATGTGTGGATTCTAGCGCTCTGCCTAATCTGACTTAAAATTATCCAAGTTACAAGTGTAAGAATGTAAATATTTCCTTTTTTTTAATGTTTTTCAGATATGCATAATGCAATGATTTTTAAAAAAACCCGCATAATTTTATGTAGAAATTTGTTAGTGTCCTATTTCATTGTGAACATCTATATATTCACTGTTTTCTATCCATTATTTCTTCTTAATGTGCTCCATTAAAGTTACCTATATATTTTTTTCACATAGTAGGCCTTGTTTTCCATTAGATATTTTTCCTTATTGAATACCACTTTTTATTGTTTATCAGCTTTTCTAATTTCTCAGATTTACTTATTTCTATCATCACGGACACATCGTTATTTCTGTAATCACTTTTTAATACAAAATTATTTTCAAATTTCAAACCAATTTGTTTCAATTGCTCCAAAATAATTAATAATATAGAACAAGGCCAGTAGGCTTTACATTCATTAAATAAGTTCTCTAATCCCTTTTTCACGTAATTCTGAGGTGTAGCTAAGATAGGCTGATGAAATGTTGATATCTGATAGTATTCTGAGGAAAGTGTTTTAGCTCTGGATATTTTGCATCTTTCCTAACACTCAGACTAAATATTACTGTTGCACTCTGAGAAAAGTCGTAATTTTTTCTTGATACTAATTTCTGCTGTTAAAAAATGTGTCAGCTTCACTGATATATTAACCCTCATTTCCCACTGTAAAGTAGGATGAACAATCAAATAATAGAAACAAAGCTGCATCTTCCAGCACTCTCTTAACCCAGAGAGTGCAGGGTCCTTACATTTGCATTTCTTTATCCAAAGGTAGGTAGCATCAGTAGTTTAGCTTTTCTGTTCTGCATTACAATAGCCTACCAATAAAAAACCTCCTGAATATCACATTAATGGATTGAAAAAGACTATTGTAGCTGATGAATTTTTTTTTTTTTACTTAAATTTGGTATTATCAATTTGGCATGACTTTAATTTTTTTTCTGCTTTATGACTCTCCTTACGTTGGGTTTGTGGTATGACGATGTGGTGTTTTTATTGAACTTTAGGTAAGTTGTGGGACTAATTATGTTTCCACTGAAAATTTCCTGGTAAAATCACTTCTTTGTTTTAACACTTTGAATTGCTGTAACTCCAACAATTGCCTCACGTTGATACTCAGATATAACATGTTTTACTCATATCAATGTTTAGCTTTACGAATAAACAGCAATACAGAAATTCATCCCGTGTTAGAAAATAACAACTCTGCAGTACCATTTTCCAGAACTTGCCTTAAGAAAACAACCAGAAAAGCACACCCCTAAACCCCCAAACTATGGAATTTGATACTCTTGTTATCACTTGGCATTGGAGAGATGAATTTAATTTGGAAAAAAAGAAATACTTCTGACTTACAGGGACTTTAGGTTTTTAGTTACTTGACTTGGGATTACCAGCCATGTTATGGTGGTACTAAACCAACAACTGCTGTGATTCTGCCAGACTGAAGATACAAAGTAGGGCTGGGCTGTGCTTTTCTCTTTAAGCCTGCATTTCTGTGGGTCTGTCACACTGTACAGAGAGAGGTAAAGTCTTTGAGGAACATAAACAGTAGAGTATAGAAATGCGTATGGTACGTATGACTCTATGATACTCACATGCTCTTAAGGTGTAAAGCAACTGTTTAAATCTAAGTTTTGTAATCCAAATTTCCAATGACAAAAATGGTATGTAATTTTAATATACAGACATTTATGGTAATAACTTCCTCTTCAATTTCAAACAGCCTTTCCTCATTTTCCTTCCTTGTTTTGTGCATGTAGTTTTGTGTTTCCCCATGAAGATCTTTTTCTTCATCTTACTGGTGATAGAACATGTTTTCCGTGTTATTTGTAAGAAATTTTGGGCTGGATACTGTTATACATGAGAGTAAAATTTTACAGATAAGTAAGAAAGTTACTACTACTTCTACTCTAATGGTACATTTCCCATAGCAGGTGAAACACTGCTACACACGTTAAGCTGTACTAGATACATGGGAAAGAAAAAAGAGCAAACATAACTTCCATAACCCAAATTCGAATCAGTTTTCTCAAATGAAGCAATTTGTACTTGTGACACAGCCTAGAAATAAAAAGCAAGCTTTATGTGTATATATCTACAACTTAAAAAAAAGACTGTATTCAACATATTGGTGATACCTCATTTATAAAACGCTTTCAAGGTATGTCAAAAATATATATTTCTTTAAGATCTTACTATTTTTAGAGATGTTTGAGAGGTTTTTTTTGTTATGAGTTTTGTTTTTCCCCTGTCCCCCTTCCCAACTCCAGTGTCAATGCTCACATTTTGTATAGTCAAGGTTACCTTTGTATAAAAGTGATTTTTGACATACAGCCTCATGAAGCTTCTTTAGAAGGTCAAAACAAGTGGAAAACTTTTTGCTCATACTTAAAGAAGCTACTCAAGTATGCATTTAAATCAAAACAAGACAGATGTTGGTGAATACATATTTTAGATGTTCTTTTTTTGGGATATTATGCTGCAAGAGCACCTGTCCTGCCAAATGAAAACATCACATAGGAATGAAGTGGCACTTGTGCTGGTTCAAGCATTTTAAAGCAGATATACTCAGCTATTGCTTAACCAAGCAGCATCTGTGGCACAGGAGAAGTTTGAAGTCATGCTGCTTATTGGGCTTGCTTAAACATGTTTGTGTCTGTTATTCCAGTTTGTCTGCCTGGTGCCACGAAAAGATGTTTCAGGGACTTTGGGAAATGAGGTATAAACAAGAGTTTTGCTTATTGAGCTGAGAGCTGAGACATCTAACACAGCTCCTTCTTAGGACAAAGAATATAGGGATCACAGTGGCAAAATATGTGTTTTATCTACACAGGTGAGAGTGTGTTTGCATTCCTATCTCTGTATGCTTGACTTGGAATTCATAGGAATTACTTCAGTAGCTCTGTCATATTACATTTGCTGATCTGTAGGATTGGAAGGTGAACATTTCCAGGTTAAGGAATTATATTTTATTTATAAGAAAGTTCACTTACCGAAGGCACAGGATTCGTCCAGTTGTTGTGCACTGTTGCACAGCAAGCCAAACTTTCTTATTAAAAACAATGGAAGTGCAAGTGGTAGTTTTGACCTTCTGTGAATATGTTTGATCAGGGACTATAGAGTTGGTGAAACAAATATGCTCTTTGGTTATTAAATATCACTTTGTTCTTCTTTTACCTGAAAAGCATGAGCAAAAGTACGTGTCCCATCACATTTTTTTCCTTTCATCTAACAAATGTTTTTGTATATGCAGTATATTTCTGTAGAGGATGTCAAATCCTCTGAAATCAGCCTTTTTAATTTAGCTGCGTGGTGTGTAATTCAAATATTTAATTTAAAATCAATTTACAGTTGTACTTTGGTGAACTATTGGTTATTTTTCTTCTCTATGGAATTATTAACATTATACATACTTTGTATAAATTATCTTAACTGTAAGTTAATGCAATGGTTTAGGTTTGTTGTTTAATTAAAATTGTTTCCAAAATGATAGTGGTATGTTTACATTTATCAGAGGAAGAGTTATCCAGCTGACTTCTGTATTATCTAGGCTTTTTAGTTAGTTAGTTAGTTAACTGCCAGTAAATAGCTAAGGGTGTAAGTTATCATCAAATGTTGAAGTTTTTGGCTCTGAAGCAGTAGTCAGGATCATAAGTGTTATGAGATGTACTTTGTTGTCGACTCAGGGGACACCTGAAGTTAATTTCTCCCCTAGAAGCACAGGCTGGGATTTGCTTTCTATCAGCACCATAAAATATGAATGAATCTTAAAAGTATTCCTAATACCCCAAGCTTTGCAGTATACAAATACCAATAGGGTTGTTGGTAGTGCACTACTAAGATGCCAGACTTCTAATTCTGTTGTGCCTTGAAAGTAAGCAGCTTTGAGTTGTATAAAGATTAGGAATACCCGATCTGTAGAGGGATGTTAAAAACCTTGTTTTGCCACCCTTTGAGTTGAGCAGCTGACCAGCAGAAAAAGACGTGTAAATGTGTGTACAAAAGAAATAGCCAGTGTGTGGTCCTTGGTAGGAGTAAGTATTTGAGTCAAGAGAAGTTCTGATCTTTGCTTGCTGTTTATCATTGTATTGAAATCAACAAGGCAAATGCAAACATACTTCATTGTGTCATTTTATTTTTTAATGTTTCAGACTTTTTTTTAACTGCGTACTTAACTTTTACTAGTGATAAACTGAACACTGCAATATTGAGAACCTGAATGTAAGCAGTGGAATTAATTTTCTTAATTTTCACTGTCTACTTTAAGAAATAGTCAGAAATGGAAGGCGATAAATAGAAGGAAAAAGTTTGGGTTTTTTCTTTCACTTTGATTTATTGGAAGAAGACTTAGACCAAATAATATGTTACACGAAAAGTTTGGTGTAATAAATAAAAAGGTTACAATTCTGGAACAGCAATTTCCTTATTTAATGCTGTTAATGGGAAAAGTTGGAGATATTAATTTGTCAATTACTTTTGAAATGCATTAATTAGACACAAATAGCTCAGTCAGAATAGACACTGAATAGCTCATTACCCTTGCATATACTGCAGTGCAGCCCTAACCAGTAAGCACATGTTAGTAAAAAGCAACAAGCAGTTTAAAATTTGCACGCAAAACTCTAAAAACTCTCAAGCTTTCTTAGGTTGGTTACACATACACTCCTTTATTTTTGCTCTTTACTTTTTCCCTGATATGAAGCAGGTTAAATGAATAAATGCATCTGAAACTCTGTGAAATGTACTGAGCTGCACTATATCTATAGTATATCTATAGTATACTATAGATATCTATAGTATATCTATAGTTCTAGCTATAATTGGTTTTTAGAAATACTGCAAAACATAATGCAAATAATGAAATTAGTAGGAAATCATAGCAACTCTGAAAGAGATTCTGAGCCAAAAATTCCATCTAATTTCAAATGGAGCCTTGTGAAAGCTATCATCTCTCTCTTCTATTAAAAGCATTGGTCTGTGAGGGAGAAGGCAGAAAGAGGTGAAGAGATCTGGGTAAAAAAAGTGAAAACCTATAGTTTAAACACCAAGTTATGGATTGCTCTTTGTTAAGATTTCATTTCTCCAGTATTCTACTTAGATAAAATCTGCAAATTTTTTCATTTTTCAAAGCTACAGAAGAAAATTATATTAAAAGAAAGTCTTTACTGGTGATTTTGTGGTCTTCAGTTAATTGCAGTAAATGTTTACTCATGCATATTTCTGTTTGGAGTACCTACATTTAAATTTCTGTCAGGAATCCTCTCCATCAAGAAAGTGGTGTTGTTTAATTATTAAGATACCTTGCAATGTGACCTGTTTAATAACATAGTATAAACTCTACCAGTATTTAGTTTTTCCCTACCAGTATTCACACAAAAAGTTAAAGTTTATCCATGTGAAATTTTTGCTTCAAAATCAGTAAGCAGTTAAATTCAGCAAGTCTGCTGCATTGCCACAACTGTTATATGACTTTCTTTTTGAAAAACAGAAATGTATGCAAGAAATCACACATATCTTCTGAAGAAACCAAAACAAACTTCCTTTCACTATTCATTGTGTCATCTGATTTTGAGAGAGAGAAGAAACTTAAGCTTTGAAAGTTTCTAATTATTTTGCTTTGTAAGCTCATTTCATTTTAACCCTGAGCTCAAAATGAAATGTGTTGTAAAAACTCGTAGCTGCATGTTGCAAGAGATTTTTATCAAGAATTTCAAAGTTAAAAACTCCAATCCATTAGAGGATATGTAAATTGTCATAAATATATATTTTTGGATTTTTGGAGCCTTATCTTGAAATAATACTTTCCCTCTACTGTGATTCAGTGCAGGGATGCATTTTGCTTGAGCCTCTGTCATTGTAGCTTTGTCGCTGTGTCATAGAAAGGGTTTTGGCATACTGTGAACTCTTTTTTTATTTTTAGTGTTTACTTGTGCATTACTTCGAGGGTTGACATCAAAGAGCAATATGAGTACACAGACTTTAAACATAACTTTAAGAAGTCAAGCTTTTTTTTATTGTCTTCTGCAATGTTTATAGCTCTCAAAACAAATCCCAAGTTGTCTCATGTTCTGTGTGTGCATGCCTCCGTTTTCCACAATAACTGACATTCAAAACAACATCTCTGAAAGTAGAGAAAACACTGGAATTATAATTTAATTTGCTAGAAAGAGACAAATGCAAATGCTGTTAATAGAGGGAAACCCTTCAGAGAAAGCAGGTGTTTTATGTTCTTGCTTTCTTCAGTCTTCTGGAAGTTCTTCTGCATCCGTGATTTCTGATCATGGCCTGCAGGGAAACACCCTTTTTGCAATTTGTGCAGTAGTACTGTGAAGTGGTGCTGAAGTTTCATCCCTCAGCAAAATGAGATGTTCCAGACAATATCCAATTTGTTCCCAGGGCATTTCTGGGACAATCTGACAACGTCTCAGATATCAGCAGTGTCTGAACCACAGCTAATGGACCTTGCACCTGGAAAAGTGGTGTTGGCCCCTGAGCTTTTCACATTATGGCTGTCATAAGTGCAGTATTGCACTATTTTTTTATTGAGTAGGAAGATAATTTTTGTTTTTTCTTGTGTCATAGCAGGAGGTTTTTCTTATTTATTTATTTAGTGGTAGTTTGACATGACACAGTGCAAAAATAAGCCTTTTGAAATTTTGGACATGTTGTGTTGTGCTATGGAGACATTGATTGCAAGTCCAACTCTTTAATCTCTCATCTTCCCTTCAATCTAATTGCACCAAAGTCTTTGTCCTGTTTGAACAACAGGATGGGCTGTAGACTGGCAATATGTGGGGAGTGGCTGCATATTTTAAATATCACTCTCGGGGCTGTAAAGCTGGGGGGAATGAAGAAACTTCATGTTCAGGTAGTGTGCTCCAGTCAGGTGCACACCACTCTGAGCATCAGACATGCTTGGACAAGATTATGGCAGCACTGGGAGGGGGTCAGATAGATTTACAGCTGCAGATCACTCTTTTCTGTGCATGTAACCACCTGTAAATATTGAATCCTTTGCATTCTAATTCTGTGTTAATGAACAAAGACTGGTTAATGATGGTATGCTGCAATTTGGCCCTCAAAGTCAATACGAGAGAAACAGCTAGAGATTTTCTGTTAAAGTAATGATATTTTATAAATTGATTATTGATTAAGTTGGCATGATAGGGGGTTAGTTATGGTCTTGTGATAAATGTCTGCAATTATGGGTAACTTTGTTGAAGGCATGATCTGAAATTTAATAATAGAGTTTTAGTAGGTTTATGTAAACTTACAACTTGATTTAAATTATCAGGCTGATCACAAAGAGGTCCATAACACATCAGTTCCTAGACTAATGAACCATACATCCTTGTCGACTTTAGTAATGTTTTGATAGTTTTTGCCTCAGTGCCTCTGAATTACAAGTGTGTGGAGATGTATTACTTACTGCTACAATAGGTCTCTCCCTCAGGATATGGTAGGTCACGTTTTCTGAATCTGAATTGGTTAACTAAACAATGACAACTTCTATAATGCTTTAAAAGAAGGCTACAGTTGTTTATTATAGTTGTAATTGCAATTTTTTTCACAAGGAGAAATATCAAAAGAATGACATTTTTCAATTTCATACATTATTTAACTCTTCCAAAATCACACTTTTTGAGTTCTTAAAATACAGAGGATTTATATAGCAGTGTGATTAATTCTAAGATGGTAGAAAACTGCTGTTGATCCTTTCTTCACAAACAGAAATGCAAAATAATTCAGGTTTTGAAATCAGACTGTCTTTACCTTCTAACTAATGAATATATTATGTGCATAAAACACATGCAACAACTGTCTTATACCATTTACTTGTTTGAGTTTGTCCTATCAGCTAACCTTGTTTAGTATGGATATTTTTCATAAATAAGATCTTTTTCGTCCTGCACTATTTAGCTGGTTTTTCTATAGTTGGGAAAAAACTCTGGGTTGCTGTATGTTTGATCTTTTTTATAAATTTCTTACTGTGTTCTGGAGTTCATAGGAAGAAAACCAGACAAATACAGGAAGGCAATTTCAAAAAATGACAGATGATATTGATATGAAATGTCTAGATTTTCTAATATTGTCTATTTTACCCCCTTTAGAGATGAAATAAAGAGGGACTTAAATGCATCCTTAACACTGAGGTCAGTTCTCCAATGAGGGTGGAGTATTATTTAATGTTTTTATTTAATGCAAAAAGTATTGCATTACTTTATTACTATGTTACAGAAGGAAAGGCAAGCCAGGCTTTAGTAAACGTTGTGACCTCCTGAAATGGAGACTCATTAGATTTACCTATGGTGTTTTCAAGTACAGAAGCCATGAGGAATATGTCTTTTGTGGAAACTTGCGAATCTTATGATTCCCAGGATGTTTCTCTAAGTAGGGTTATATTAGAGTGAAACATGTTTTATGATGCATCATCATTTAGTTACTCATGGGAAGGTTTGGGAGCAATGATCTTGGGCACTGCTGCATTTTGTTCATATCTGCTCACATTCATGACCTCTGAAAGGGTTGTTGTGGGTGCTGGAAAAAGGAGGACTGCTGTGTTGATGATGTCATGTATGTTCACTGTGTTGTCTTGCTTCCTTGTGGAAGCTGAATGTAGCACAGGACCTGTTGTGTTCTTTGTTAAAATCTGTTATATCAATTTTAGAATAGGCATAATAGTCCATATCATAGATTATAATTCCCATTACTGCCCATTATGAATGTGTAGTTATCCATTCAATAGTCCTTATTGTACCTCTGAATTAATTTTCAAAATGCAGCAAAATTCAGTCTGACTCATGTCCACACAATGAAGGAGAAGAGTGTTTTCTACAGTTTGTATATGTTTAAAATTACTCTCTTCTTTTTAGAACCAGGTGTTAGTCCTGCTGAAGCCATGCAGGACCTCTTAAAAACCACAGCTTTTCTGTGTTTCCCCTTTGCACTATGTGCCTGATGCAGGTCAGTGTCCGAATGGTACAGAAGAAAAATAATGTGGTTCTCCAGCTCTTATGTGCTTCTCCCACTCAACTTTTCTGCCTTTCATTTTATGCTATAGGGAACTTGAAAAATGTGCGACAGAGAGAGCTTAAAAGGAAAACCCTGATGGGCTGAAGTCTTGTTCTTTGTTCCTCAGCCCTCAGAGATTTCCTGCTTAAGAACATTTGCAGTTAGATTTAAGAGTCCCTGCAGCAGAACAGAAAACTGTGTGGGTTAATCAATTGCAAAGATGATGCAATGTTGGCTTGGTCCCTGTGCAAAGGCATTCGTGTTGTTGCTTAGTCTATAGAGCTTCAAAAGACCATTCAGTTATGGTAAATAATTGACGAATTATTAAACCTAAAGTAAGGCTGCAGATTAAGTCTAATACAGATGAATATGCAGTGTATGGGTCGCTCCACTTGGACAACATGTGCAGTGGTAGCATTTTTTTCCTTTTTTTTTTTTATTTCACACAGTTTCCTAAAGCTTCTTTGCCCATATTATAAACTACATACTTGTAATAAATTAAATGAGAGTGAATGCCTCTCAATTATGGGCATTATTCTTTGAATAGCATCTCTATCTTTTCTGCGCTCAGAGGGGATGGGACGTGGGAGCAATAACTTCTGGTCTTTCCACAAGCATCAGATGACTGCAGTCGTGCCGTGGACAAAAAGCTCTCACTTTCAAAAGTGACTTTTTTATTATGTAGAAATGCAGCTTCACATCAAAGTGAAGTCAAAAGGATGGCAGAGCAAGACTTTGACTTCACTTTGATGAAAAGAAAGGTGAAGTAAACAGCTGAGCTAGTCTTTACAAAGATGGATCTCTTCATAGCAAGCATTAAATCTCAGGCCACTTTAAATATGTTTTGTGCCTTAGGAAGCATAGGTGTGACCATTATTGCTGTAATTTGTAATGGCTGATAACATGTATTAACTAACTCTGGTACAACTTGGCCTGTATTTTCAATACTACTAGGTGCTACTAATTGCATGTAGTTGCTTGGCAGCTCATGTAATGACTGAGAGCTGTGTCTAATGGCACAGTTAGTCCATGCCAGGTGCCCATCCTCCATTGCAAAAGTCTCAGTGGTGCTGTCATTGTCCTGTGTGACTGGGACCTCCCCCTGGTCCTGTCATGCTACTTGGTTTTGGGAGAGTACATTTCTCTCAGATGAAATTACAGAAAATATCAACACTCATGTAGCTTTATCTGTGTTCTTGCTAGAACACTGGGAGGGTGCAGACAGAGTGCGTGAATGACCAAGCTCCGTATGAGAGTGAGTTAAAACACATGGAGGTGCTGAACTGTGGCAGTGGGGTGGATGCTGTCTATGCTGGGAGGGCACAGATTCCTGTTTCAGGCATTTCTCTATATGTGGCACCAGTTCATCATCATGCTGGTATTATATTAAATAGTTCATTTTAATTTAGTATCAAAACAGGAAAAGATAAATCCGAAACATCAAACAAAGAAAAAATATACTTTTTTTGTTGTAGTTTTCTTGTCTTCAAGGGACAATGACCCTGCCTGTTTCAATATTAGCTCTCAGACTGTTTACTGTGTCCCCCCCAACCCCAGTCCACTATTCTTAAACTATGGGTTATTTTAAGCTTTTTGCTTTTAAATTGCAGAGCATTTAAGACGTTGCAGGCATGTAGAATTAGCTTGGACAGTACTGAAGGTCATGCTATAGAGAACTAAATTATAATGACAGCTGGATAGTCTTCCTGATAGTCTTTTTATCTAGCTAATGTATCTGATTCTGATTTTATTAAGCAGTGCTTGTTCCTTCCTACACTGGCAATGATACTCCAATACTTCAGCAGTGACATTTTAAACCTGCATTTTTTGTTAAAATTTTTGTCTTAGCAAACATCAGATTTATTACTCATCTAGTATAGTTTAAATGTATTTTACCATAAATTTTCCTTGAAATTAAACTTTTCTGTTGTTTCGTTTTGCAAATGCTGTAATAATCATTGACGTGGTGATAGATGAACAAAAACACTGGAGGCATAGTCTTTATTTGTTACATGAAGTTTGAGAGAAGATGGAATTGGACAAAGAGATGCAACTCATCCTGGTGTTGCAGCTGTTTTCGATTAATGGTGGCATTAAAGACTTCTCACATTGTAGTAGCTTGTTCAAACAAAGCTGTGCCTTATCGCTGTTCCTCGTGGACTGGGAAGCACACAGGTTGGCAGTGGCTCCCTTTGGGTTTCCTGTTTTCTTGTGAGCATCAGCAGTGGTGTGTTCTTATACAAAAAACACTCCGTCCTCCTGCTATATGTAAATGGAATGATAGATATGAAGCATGAAAGCAGTTGTTGTTCTTCACTCATTGCTGGTGGGGTCTCGGATAGAGTTGTGTTCGCTCCCATACAGTAACCCAAAGTGTGGCTCCAGGTATCATAGGCTTGCCTGTTTGGAGGAGGACTTCTAATGTTTTCCATCATAAAGCTCTTTGAGGATATTTTTATTTGTTAGTAGTTATTAATCATTTAATAGGCTGGTTTCAAAATCTAATTAACATCACAATTTTACAATTGGATACATCTGGAAATGGCACATGCAGTTGTTCAAGAATTATTTGAAGAGTAAGGCAATTGGTATTCAAAACAATTGTTTTGTGAAGGCTGAAATCTAGATCCATTGAGAAAATCTGTAAAGAACAAACTGCAGATAGACTCCCTGCTGCTTCTCTTATGAAAAATCAAAACCAGAACAGAAAATGACAGCACATAATTATAATGAAATAGATCCATTTCTTAACAGTTCTATGGTAAAATTTTGTTATTGGCACTAATAACAATATAAACATTTGCATTCAGCTGAGGGCGTGCAGTGATATTTACAATGGGGTCAAAAATGTCCCTGATGAGTTCTCAGTAAAAGGAGCATTGCTTTAAATAAAACCCATCAGGCTACTGAAGAATCTTATGTTGCTATTGTGTAGCTTATTCCTTTTTTTTCTCTTAAGGCCTATTTCTCTCTACAATGTTTTCCAGTATTAAACACTTCCACAGAACTTAAAGCTATCTTCCAAACATATTTTCTAATCTGTATTTTTAAACTGCCTTTTTAAGAACACAAATGCACGTTACAATTTATTTACTGATTGTTCCTAAAATTCTGAGTAGGCTCTTTGAACTGAAGTAGAATAAATTCACTAAATTGTCTGCAAAATGTACAGTGTTTAGTGAATTGCTGGCTACTAATGAATCCCATGAAAAACATACCAGAATGAAATAGGGTATTGATATGAAAAAGGAGATGTAAACAGCGTCAGTAGAATGCTGTAGCTTGATAAATCTGGTTTGAATTACCAAAAAAAGAAAAGACAATAGGCCTGCTTCTGACAAGCAGAACTGCAGCTGGTCTCTGAGGGCCTGGGTGGTACATGAGCCAGTGTTTTCCCATAGCAGCTCCACCACCCAGCTCTTCAGAAAAAGCTGGTGTGAAGAACTGGGAGATGTGACATCCTGGCTTCAGGAGGTGCTGGTCATAATAAAGAACACCCCATCCATTGCACTGTAAATGCCAAGTGTTGATAATTCTATATGTACACCTATTTTGAGTAGTATGGGATTCCTTCTGCTGAAGATCTTGCTGCACTGAAAACATTATGCAGGCTTTGCAGTAGAAACATTCATATGTCAGAAATTCAGCTGAACACTTTTTGGATTTCTGTGTGTCTGAACTCCATGGAGATGATGTATCCATCACAATTGTACAGCTGCTGCAATTGGTAATTTTCTAATCAGATGAGGCATAAGAAAAAAAATTCCTCATTACATACCTTTAAGCTATTGCATTTAACGTCATTTCATTACTGTGTGATTATCTTTTCATTCCGTAGATCATTTCCAAAGCTGTTTGTGTCTGAAAATGAAGTTGTGGTTGTGACATGCTTGGAACGGTCTTCCTTCAGTGACCTAAACTACTCAGCTCTGGTAAGTATTCACAACAATAAAAACTATTTATGAAGTGGTGACCAGTCTTCACAAGTTATCCAAAACAGCACCATGACGAAAAGGGTCTGTACTTTAAGCCTAATAAGTGTCAATGGCTGTGAATTTCTCTCTTTTTTGTAATAGTGAAACTGGTAGGGTAACCTCTCTCTGTACAGTGGTTGCATTTATGATTCTTGTATCCATTATAGAAAGCAAAAGGTGAAGTTGTGTTCTAGGTCTGTTGTTTTCAATTATCTTTAAGAAGGAGATAGGGAAATAGTAGCATTTTCATGTCAGAAAAGTCTTTGTTCATTTGGAGGAGATCTGAACAACACAGAGGGACCTAGAAAGTAAACAGTAGTAGGAACCAGAGGAGTAGATAAAATGTGGAGAAAACTAAGAAAATTTTTGTAGTGTCTGAGAGGCATTTGAATTCTGTAAAAACTCTACATTAATAATTATACTGCTTGTTAAAAGGATTATAAATTATTAACAGCTATACATATATTACAGCCAGATAAGAGCTTTGTGTGGTAAATAGTGGTGCTCATCAGGGCCAGTAGAAAGTGTTAAAATCATTTAGAACTACTGATTCTGTAAGCAATCTGTTAAACAGACCACTGGTTTGCTTTTTAGTAAGCCAGCTATTAAGAAATCATTTATCTTTTAATAACTGCTTGTGGCGTTAATGTAAAATATATCTGAGTCTTCTCATGCTGATGCAAAAATAAGATTTATTGTAGTTTGTCAGACATTTTCTCCTTTCCCTCTCCCCAGTGTTGAGAAGGATGCTTTAACAGAGAAAAGAGATTGTTAAGTTGTTAAGTCTTGCATATTTGACTCCTTTTGTGGTCATTATTTTATGTAGGTATAATACTTTGTAGGCTCCGTCAATTGTCTTGCCATAATATGAAGAAAATATGTTTCTTGTTTGAGGGGAAAAAGAAAGAAAGTATCAGTGTATGGGTGTGTAAGCTGCAAACAGCTAACAGCCAAAGGGCAGTAACTCAGCCAGAAATGGATATTGTAGCGCTCAGAGAGCAATCACCTTGGCAGTTATTTCCCTAAGGAATGGGATAACAACATTTTCAAAATACAGACACCCTATATGTGCTTCTAACCAGTTTGCATTTTCCCAACCTATCTAATTGCAAATCAAACCAAAGTTAAAAGATTAACCTGCCTTATCTTAACTCTTTTGAGACATATGCATGTCAATATTCCTTTTCCTTTAGAAAGTATTTTCCACTGTCTTGAGTCTGCTTTTTGTTTACTGCCCAACTTCCACAGCCTCCTATGTGGTGGTGTGTCAATGAGAAAGTATCAAGCCTGGGGAAATGTGGCTGGAAATTCAGTGAAAATGAACGGTGTAGTGGGGGGCGGGGGGATGGGGGAGCTTTTTTCCAAATAAGCAGCAACCTCTGAGGGGACTCAGCATGCTCCCTGCTGGGAGTGTGGTGTTGGTACACTCTGCTTTCTGATGTCTTCAACAGAAAAATGACTGAACTCGTAAGGGAATTGGAGATTTAGAAAAGCTCAAATATCTGCTGAACTGCCGGACTTTGTGTCTGCTTTTCCTATTGATTGACCAGTGGAGAAGGCTAGTGTAGAGAAATATGACAGTACAATGACATGAGATGAAATATTTTTTCAGTTAGGAATGACCTCGTAATTCACAAATGGCAATATGAAGTGGTACTACAGATGAATTATATGGGGACATCTTAATGAGTAGGAGTTGTTTTTGATCAAGTTCTAGCCACTTCAGAATTTCTAAGCTTGGAAGAAATGTATTTCCTATTGCAATTCACCATATGAAGACAAAACTGAGAAAGCTTGCATAGGTGGAGCTACAGGCTGCTTTAGTTGTTTATCCTTGAGGTAATAGTGCTGTTTAACAAAAGGGGTTGCATAGCACCATGGCATCCAAATGTTCAGGTAAGTTCAAGACCATGCACACTTTTTCTGTGCTCCAACTTTAGATCATGAGCTGCTCTAAAACATATATTCATTTCTTGCAGAAAAGCTTGGGGATTTAAATACATCTATATTTAATTCCGATGATTTTTTTTTAATTATATTTCCATAGACCTGATTAAGCCAAGCCAATAGGAGCCATATGTGAGTCGCTGTTAAGAAATATGTAAGGTTTTTAGCTAAATCATTGCTTAGTTGAGGTTTCACTTTTAAAGAGACTTAAAGGACTGTTTATGTACAAGTCACATGACCAGTGGACATAAAATATGAAAAATATTAGCGAGAACTTTTCTCAGATTATCTACAATGTTTTCTGCAGAGAGCTCTGTGAAGAATAGAACACTTTTTACAGTTTTGTCAGGACTCAGTAACATGGTTCTTGCAATGAGATGGATGTAAGTACCTTGAAACTGCTTATGTAAGAGAAGTAATTTCATAAAATCTGACCTTTATTACAGTTCTCTTCTTCATGGGTGACATAACGAGGTTTTGTTACCTGTGACTTTTATTAACTCACACAACTAGTCAGTCTGAATGATGCTCAAAATTTCACCCTCAAAAGGCTGTAGGAGTGCAAAGGCTAAACATGACTTTAAATATGTCACTTTCTAGCAAAATACTTCCACTGTGGAAAGGAAACATAAGGTAAGCAAAACCTGCTTAACTTGAAGCTTGTAGTGGACTCTGGTATGGCTACTTCAATTCCCTCTGTGTAGACTGGAAAAACTGCAGTATTTTCACAGCAAAATTTTGCTTTTACCAGACATGTACCAAGCAATGAGGTGTAAAGGCAAACTGTTATATAAATGTAGCTTTCCCTTATATGAAGACAATGAAAGTTTTTTAAATTATGCGATATTTTATTTGGGATTATTTGCTGCCTAGAATAACTTCATGAGGTGCACCCTTTCATGAAAACCTCAATGTAAAGAGTCAGAGAAGCACCAGCAATACTTAGAAAGATAAGAACTTAGAAAGAAAGATCAAACTACTTCCAGGCCTCCAGTCCTAATTCCAGGGATGCCTCGAAAAGATCAGATTTTGATGTCATATTGCTTTCCATTATTGCTTTAACTAAAAAAACCTCTAAAAATAATGTGTTCAGTCAAATTATTTAAATCTGGCACCTGAAATTAATGTTATAGAATCATTATGATTGGCAGAGGTAACATCACCAAGTCCAACCATTGGTAGGTTAGTAAAAGGTTATAGGCATTTTGGCAGTAATGGAGAATCAGGTCTTTTAGCACTTTTAGATTTGGTAATTTAAAACGAGTTGAGAGATCTCAACCTGAATAAAGTCACACAGCATATGTGAGATTCATTGGGTACTGCAAACCAGTCAGCATATGCTGGAGTTCACAGATGTGTTAATGTTGCAAATAATACAACAAAAAGTGATAAGGGGTCTGAATACTAATACTGATCTGGTTTTTCGCCTTTTATATTTATTTAAAACATGTTTTCTTAGGAGTTAAACAGCTCTGAAGATGCACACCAAGTTAGGCCTGGGGAGCTAGGGGCACACTGCCAGCTGCCCTTGGCCCTTGTGGAGCCCCTTCCCTGCTGGCAGCATTGTGCTGCAGTCATGCTGGCTCCTGGCACAGATGCAATGGGGCAGAAAGCAGCACTCTAAAGTGAGATGAGCTGCTGTGTTGGTTTGTGTGCTGGGCTACTGAAATGATCAGGTGCAACTTTTCTAACTGCTGTGAGTGTGACCCTGATTGTCACTGCTTGGGAATGTGCCTTAGATTTGTGCCTTAGGTTGTCCTTTCATGGCCCTGAATAATGTTTCGTTTTACTACCTGAAGCTGATAACTAGGATATACTGACATTTATATGTCATATTTGGTCCAGATAAATGCTGGGGGGGGAGGGGGAATGTAGGTGTGTGGAAATGTACTTTGAATTTATGATATATGTCTACATTCTCTGAAGGGTTGAGATTATCCTGCTATAATTATGTAGCTCATCAACTGGCCACCACTCATGGTGCTTACCTTGTCCATTGCTGAATTTGAAGACCCATACATTAATTTTAGCTCTGATAACAATTGGCTGTAATATTCCCTGTTGTCACTGCAGCCATGGAGATCAGGCCTAATGATATGCCAAAAAATCAGTGACAGTTTGCATACAGACATGGTTTACTCAGGTCTCAGCACTGCCATTCTCAGAAGATGAGGAGGTATTGAACTGTCAAACTGAGACTGAGCAGGTGACAGCTGATGCATTTTAGATCAACTGCCTTCATGACTGATTTAGTAAACCTAACTGAGAGCAAGCAGACTTTTTCTCCTTCAATATTATACTCTTCTAAAGAAAAATAAAAAGAAATTGAAGCTGTGAAAATGTGTATTTTTATTTTTAAACACTACCCTTTATACCTTCTTTTCACTTTGAAACCTTTAAGTGTAAAAATTATAAGGATGCAAGATCTGAGAGGATTTTTTTCCTATGGAATGAGTTGAGGTAGAGAAGTATTCTCATCCTTTCCACAGCTATGTGGCAATTTAACATCTGACTCTTTCAGTCAATCACTCTACCTGCTGTCTTCTATACATCATAAAACTTCTTTAAATAGGTAATGCTCAAAATAACATAGACAAGCAACAACATGGGGAAACATATGTGATGAAGGTAACAATGTATTTCCTTCTCTTCCCTGAGTTTGTTGCTTCCTAATTTGATAACATTGATTAAAAAATAAAGGTATTTCATAGTACAGTCAGGGTTAGCCCAGGATAAAGCCATTCCATAAAACAGAGCAAGCTTCTGGCAGGCCGTGAATACAATGGTGAGACAGAACAAGTGGCATTGCCACTGCAGGTAGGTGCTCATAGAGCTGATTGCTCTACCACGAAAGAATTAAATTTTCTTGTGTGCACAGAGAGATGTTTATGGTAATTTCTGGTTGATAACACTAACATTTGAAAGGTCTAATGGGGTTTTCAAGTGGCAAATTCTTTCTTGTCCATCACTGCTTTACAGAATGTCCTTTTGGCAAAGCAACTGCATACAGAAGAGGTAGAGGAATTTTGTAGATGTCATTTTGTTGGCAGTATCCAGTTGCTCAGAGCACTTTTTGTCTCTTGTGTCTACTGGTAGGCAAAAGGACAGGATGTGGGAAGAGACCTCTTTTCTGCATCTCTTCTTTGCCCTCTTTTTGACTGAAATATTCCCCTCAGAAAAGTTCTGCCATTGCTTTCTGTGGCCATGGGAATGCTCTGTTGTCTGATTTGACTAGCAGGGAATACAGTGGATAATATATACCTTGGGTTCAGAAGAAAAAGATTTTTATGTCAAGAAAATTTCTGCAGTTTTTCTTGGACAGTGAAAAATGTAAAGATGAGATGCTAATATGAAGAGTGTGAAGTGTATTTCTAAGCAAGTTGGTAATACATTGCATATGTTTGTTTTGTGTGTGTTATATTGTTTTTGAGAAATCATGTTTGTGTTTTTTCAATCTGTTAAATACTGGAAAACTGGAACACTGGAGCAGTGAGTAAACTTTGTGAATATAATGGTTAGAGACGTCCAAACCCTTCTGCATTTCTTTTATTCCCCCACAAAGCTGCCAGCTGAAAATAAAAGTATTTATGCAGAAGTCACATAAATAATGCTTTTCCTTCATCACCACTGCAGCTGGGACTGCAATATTTCTAGTGATGACAGACGTATTCTCTCACCTCTTTGTCCTCTCCTCATGAAAATGCTTAGCTGCTCCTGAGAAACGCGAGCGTCGGACAAAACGCAGAGTCCTGGGGTTTGCCTTTGGGAGCTCTGAGGGAGGAAAGAGGCCATCAAGGAGGTGAACAAAGCTGTGTTGGATCAAATATGCCAGTCACTAGAAGAAAGGTGATGACCCAGGAAGGTGGCAGTGCCAAATCACTGTGTGGCTCAATCCTATATAGCACAATTCTCTAGTGGCTGTTGTTAATGTTTTCTTGGAGTATTAAAAGAAAGAGCGAGGGGCATTGGTTGTAAAATGCTTTAGAAATTAGACTTTATATATATGTATATATATGGAGAGAATTAGCACTAAAAACAGCCTTAAAAAGGTAATAACCCCCAAAATACTTCTCTATTTCCAAGTAAGTGTGTGCAGGGGGGAAGGAAAATATCTTTTAAATCTCTGTTATAGCTTCAGGTTAGAGAAATGCCTTACAGTTCTTGCTGCAGGCTCACTTCCTTATATGCTCAAAACTCACTTCAATATTTATTGAAATTTAAGGTTCTGTTATTGAATATAGTGCCACAAAACATCATTCCAGCAGAATGTTTTCTCCACAGACTCCATGCTACACAGTCCTGCATCGTCAGAAAAGAAAAGCCCTGTTTGGATTATAGACAACAATAATGTTATCAGGAGGATACCTGTGAATTACTTTCTATCAATTTCTGTGGTATTATTTTAACTGTGTATGTAATTTTTAGATTTTGATTCTTTGTAGGCTTCTCATGTTTTCTTTAAATTATTCAAAATATTAATTTTTCTATTGATAGGAAGAGTTTCTTTTCCTATCTCTTATGGGTTTATTAAAATCCATACCTGGCACTGCTGTCCCTATAAGCTACATTCTGCTTGATTATTGGTACCATTTATGTGTGAATCAGGGGGCCAGATGCTATGACCCTTCACTTAAATCAAGATGCCAGCCTGGGACTGGGCTTTTAAGCTCTGATGGCTCTTCATGATTCAGCATCCCTGCCATCAGGGGAAGGAGATAAACACAGCAGTGAAATGGGCAGAGGGTGCCCTAATGAGGGTTGTTAATGAGGAAGATAGTTTAATGATGCAATAGAATTCTTTTCCTCGGTTTGCTCTTCCCTTACACCTGTGTATGGTTTAATACACAGAAATATGCACTTAGGATCTAGTCACCTGGAGAAAAATAGTGCACACCTGGGCTATAAGTATTTTGTTTCCTAGAACAGACAGAACGAGAGGTTTATCTGGGTGTGGGGCTTGGGGGGGGGTCATGAATGAGTGAGGGGAGCTTCCCTTCCTCATGAATTAATGAGCATAACAGTTAGAGAGAACAGTCTGCAGGGACTGTGCTTGTGGCATCAAGAGTTCATCCTGAAAGAGAGAAAAATAGTGATTTCAGCTTCTCTCATGTTATTTTGCTTTCTAGACAGAACCAGCAAGACAGTGCAAAATCAAAGGCATGCTGGCGGATTGGGTAACCCCACCAGCACAAACATGTTCCCATGACAGTGCTCCCCAGCCCAAGGCATTACAGACATTGTTAGTGGTATATGGACTGCAGCCACCCCCTTGCTGTAAGGCATCTGTTTGTATAGCTCAACGAGGAAAAAGGAGAGAGAAGTTCATTGCATTTGCAGCTAGAGTGACATATTTAGATCTTGCTCTAAAATTATCAAGTCACTTCAACCTTCTTGTATTTTACTCTATAGACTTGTAGTTTTCAACCTTTTTTTGATCTGTGAACCTCTCAACCTTTTCCACTGAAGATACAGATCTCTGTATAGTGAGTTAAAGCCCCACTGACAATCAGCTTGAATTTTTAATGTTTTCTTTTCAAGTTATCCTTACAGATATCCCTAGATCTTGAGTGTCTGGTGGACTACCTTGTGAAAACCATTGCCCTGAGGTACCAGTCAGGTTGAGCTGAGCCTAAACCTGTTAAAAAGTTGAAGATTTTGGCTGAGAAAAAACCCACTCTGTTGAGGGAAGAGAAAAATAGCAGTTTTGATCTGAAGAGTTAAATATTTTCAAAGATAATAGTATTATGTTTTTCCTTTGCAAATTTTAAGCAAGCTGAGACTTGGATGCTGATGTCTGAGTGCCAAGTAGTAAGGATGGAGCAAAGACAGAGGTAGCCGTGGAGGAGGGGTGTGAGTGATGCTTGCCTCTACAAGGTAGGAGCAGGTCACAGACCCTGAAGGACTGGAAATTTTAGACTAGGTTTTAGTGTATGATCCTTTGGAAAACCAAGAAAATTTTCCATGAGGACTTAGAAGTTCATTGAAAGAAATGCATTTCAGGAATCAGTGTTTCCTGACTGGACATTCTTTTTTCCAGTCAGGTATTCACTCTAGCTGAGGAGTAAGCTCAGATGACCCAGGTATTTTAGCACTGAGCCTGAACTTATTGGTTGAAGGCCATCTAGAGAAGTAATATGGGAAGGCTGGCTGTCAAAGGGAAGTGCAGTCTGATGGGATGATGATGAGCAAATAATTCTAATTATTCAATTAACTGACTTTTAAAATTACTATAGAATTTCATCAGGAAAAAAGGGGCAAATAAAGTCAACACAGGAATCAGCCAACTAAGTGAACATCAGGCTTTTATTTTCAGGTTTCATTTTCCTAGGAGAACTTATCATTGAAGACAGTAACTTTCTTTTTGCCCACAGCCAAAGAATAATTTTTTGTTTGTGTTTATGTCTGGATCTTCCTGTTGGCTGTGAGCCTTCCTTTGATAGCATAGGTAGGGACAAGTTAGAATTACATGGTGCAGAACACCTGCTTGCTCTAAGATGCTAAACTGCTGCTTAATAGAAAACTTGATGTCTTACTCGTGTAGTTCTCAAAATGAATCTACTATTTTTTTGACTGCTGGCTGTGTGTGATGACTTCTGTAATAAGGAGGAATGGCTAAAAATCAATGGAAAGCTGTTTTAAAACTTTCACGCATGAATTGGTATGTGTGCTTGGCATAGATTCTCAAACAGAGTCAGAGGAAATTAATGGAAGGGGAAGGATGTTGGCAAGGAGGAGGTGCATTAAAGAAGCTTGGATTAGATGATGTTAGGTAAAGTGTTTTTAAGCAGCATAGGGAGTCACTAGTATTTTTTATTTATTTATTTGTTTGTTTTAAAGGAGTTGTTTTTTTTTTTTCCTGTCTGTACTTAAACAAATCCTGGGAAAACAGAGTAGTGCCAGGCATGTTTAGACTTTTGGGATCTTGAAGAAGCTGGCAGCAAATCATGTGCGTTTTATCAGTCAGCTTGTTCCAGAACTCTGGGGTCCACATAGGAAAGCAGATTTGCTTTTTGTATTTCTGGCAGACAGAGATGAATTGCATCCTTTACATGGCCAAAGGGGGAAGAGACACTCTCTTTAAGGGGACAATTTATTTGGTTGTCTTTCTTTGACTGGAGCGTTGCTTTTAGGAGGAGGAGGAGGAGGAAGCTATGTTAGCTGGCATAGACTTCTTGGAAAAACATTACCTCAAATGATGTGGAGCCTGCCAAGTTGTTGGGAGAGGGGTGAGACTGAGATACACAGTGTCATATTGCTGTTCCACGCCTTGGAAACTTGAAAGTATTAAAGTGTCTAGCAAGTGCTATTAGACAACAGCTTTTGGAGGTCTGTGTAATGTAAACCCCTCCATTTTAGTAATGTGGAAGTGAAAGTTCCTCTTGCCTCAGAGGAACTACTACTAATGATATTAACATTAATATTTGCACTTCTTAAAGGGAGTGTACTCCCTTCCTTCCCTTGCAACATTGCTGCCTAAGTTTATAGTTGGGTTTTCATATTTTATGATCTCATATACTCTGCTCAGCTTTCTTTCAGTGTTTGAAATGTACCTATGATAGCGCAAAAGCCAAGAAGTATTTGGCAAATTACGAACTGCATTTTGAGTGGTCTATATATGCTCATGCAAATACATGTAGAAAGGGAAGTTTTAGTTCATGTGAATATTTGTATAAACAACATTTTGCACCCATAGTTAAACCTTGTAAATGGAAAAAACTGAAACCAGCTGTCTTTGAATTTCATCTGTGGGTTTGGTGAGGAAACGTACATTTTAACAAAGAATGAAGTGAGGGGGAAATAGAAGAGAGAAAAGATAAAAGAAAACAGTGAAGAGGGAGGAGAAAGAGATAAACAGAACCGGTTTACCTGGTGAAAGAGTTTATGCCTCCCAGCAGCCTTATTGGCATTTCATAAGGATTAGATTATGTTTTAAATATTGCATGATGAAAGGTGCTTCAGCAAGAAGCTTTTGGAAATGAAGTAATATTGGTAGTGTGTTTGAGTAGAGAAATGTATTTGTGTAGATATCTAGCTTCCTAGTTGTTACTATCTTTCTTAAAGCAAGGAGATTTCAGTTGTTGAGAAAAATCTTAGGAAAAAAATCCTTTCTGGGTCCTTTTATTATGGGCCTTATATCAAATTGTGGACAGACTGAGAAGTCTTTCAGGGAAGTGGAAATGCCTCAGGAATAGATCAAAAGGAAATCCCATTCTGTTGCTCCTCTCTCTCATCTACCAGAAGTTGGAGGAGGGCAGTCTGGTCACCACGCTGCCTCCCCAGCATGTGTGTGTGCTCACTGGCTCTCCAAAAAAAGCATAGCTGAGAGACAGTCCAGCTCAGTGCAGGAAGAGCGACAGGAGTATTTGGTAGGATGGCCAGTGACAGATACCTCTTCCAAATTCCAGTGTGCAAAGTAGGCTAATGATGTAGCCTAATGTGTCGTTGGGAACTGGCAGTAGTGACAGGTTCTGGTGGCACATGGAGCAGCTCTGACCAGGTCTTTCCTTTACTGCTCTGTGTGAATGAGCTGTAAGTGCACATGGGGCTGGTGCTCAGTTTCTTCTCCTTGCCCACAGCTGCCTATTCCTCATTGCAAGCTCTGTTTTCGAGGCACAGCTGCAAGATCAAAAAGAATAATCAGACTTGTGACATAGGACCAAAGATTTAGTATTTTGAGAATCTACTCTGAGCAGTACTTGCACAAGGGTATTGTTAATTTATAGTATTTTGGGAAAAGGCATTAGCTGGAGAGCAGCACTACCAGTTAGTGTATTTTTAACTTGTAGTCTTAGTCCTTTATTTTTCAGCTCTAGTATGGGCTTTTCCCCAAATCCCTAGGTACATAGTTCAAAGAGATGAAGCTATTTGATTTTTGTCTCTCTCCTGTCAAGGAGCCTGCAAAATTCTTCCTAGAGCCAGAGTGCAGAGGCTGCTAAATAGAATGATTTGATGACCTACATTACAGCATATGTGTACAGTTAATGTGAATGTAATTATTGAAAACTAAATTTAAGACAGAAGGTCTTGCCATAGTAGAAGAATATCGTAGGTTGTAGGCAACACTCTTTGTATTTAAGTTTCCTGAAGAGAATTTTTCCACTTCTCTTCATACTTTACAAGAAGAATCTCAGCTTCTAAGTTGAATCATTCTACCATCAGAGTTTCTTCTACAGACAAGGAAACAGAAACAATACAAATACCTGTGCATTATTGTCGTCTGAGTCACTGATCAGCACTCCTTTGAACAAGGCAACGTAAAAATGTACAGCGAGAGTAATCTCTCCACAGGTTTAACAAATACATAACAAACAATGCATATAGTTTATAATATACATATATTCACTTTCAAAATCCCAGCATATTCCTATGTTGTGTCTACAGACAAATGAAGTGTGTTGGGCAGCACTTGCAATGAGCAGTACATCCATACTCAGTTCTCAGAGTTCTTTATATCTAATGAGACCTTTTGTTGCTGTGTTTTGGAATTTATTTTTTTTTTTTTTTTCAGAATCCAGTAACCCTTAACTGGGTAAATTCCCTTATAAGTTTGAGTGGTTTATATAAGATGATTCAATACCAATCAAATGTAAAGATGAGACTTGTAAAATGTTTTATTTGATGAATCCGTAGAGAAAACCTGTTACCAGCCTCAACTAATCATGATCTTTGAGTAAGGCCTGAAGGGAGGTTCTGAGGCTAATAATAAATCACTCATATTGTCAAAAATACTTCTAGCTACATAGAATATTAAAGGAAATTATTAAATCTGGAGTCACGGAACATTAGAGCTTTAATATGCCACTGTACTGGCAAATTCCTGGGTTTACTAGGCTTCCAAACTTGCAGTGAGTTTAATTAGAAATGTTATGTTGCAAAGGAAATCGGAAAATGCAGGAGTAACAAAATAGTTTTACTTTTTTTCTCATTTGCTGTACAATTTCTTTTCAATTTCTTCTTCCCCCCGTAAGCATTACAATAACACTTTAGCATTTTCCATGGATAAACCATCAAGAGATGAGACTCGGTATTAGCTCCAGAAAATGTTATCATTGCTGTTATCTCTGAAAAGTGACCCAAAGAAATGTGAAACACGAAATTTTTTCTTATGATAGCTTGTCTTCCATGACAACGTATAAAGAAGATGAGAACAATTTTGTTTTTTCTTTTCAATATGAAATATCTCCCTCTGAGAACACAGAGAAAAGATTGGCTATGTCCCCAGACTTTAAATGAGAAACGAGGATGATTAATCTCTTTATAAAAAAAAAAGACTTGTTCTTTGAATAACATGTTTGATTTTCAGTTAAAGAACCGTCAAATAGAAGTCTAAGCACTTTCAACAATTTCAATACAATTTCAAAATTTTAACTAATCTCACATTATGCTGGCTATTATAATTTGACTGCCTCTCTTGACTTTTCTAGGAAGACCATAAGAGAGAAGAATAATTTTTCTCTTATGATAAAAGATACAACTGCCCTATCACATATCTTCATCCACTTTTGTCTACCAGAATGTCTCTAAATAAAAGCATTTTATTGGCTTTGAACTTTCTCTGGGCTTTTCTTTCAGAACAATATCCATCTTCAGCAAATTCCTCATCCTATGTCGTGTTGGAAAACCATCTACTTATCTGATAAGCCATGATGATTTTGGAATAATGCCACTTATTTCATTGGAATTGTAATTCAAATTGTAAGGCAATCTTTAAGAATCTTCTCTAGAATCACACTTGATTTCTGCGTGTGTGTGTGTTTGGGGCTTCTCTAGACTGACTGCATCTCTAAACTGACTGCGTTTACTGGATACATGCATATGATATTTTTATTAATGTTAAGAATATATTATGAATTCTAGCATTATTTTGCAAACTGCCCATTCCTGTGTTGTAAAGGTGAGAATTAAAGCTCAGAAAATTCAGAAGTAGGTGGAGTGAGAAAGATCAATCTGACAGGAACCACACACCCAGAGCCCTGAGAGTAAGAGATCAACAGTGTGCAAAGAAGTGGTAACACTGGATGTATTGTTTCCAATTGTTTTGTTTTGCTTTGTTTACATAAACTTTTCTAGTTCCACATTCTCCTTTCAGGAAAGTCTGATCCTTAATGCAATTATTTACAGATGATCTTTTATTTTAAACCCTGAGATTACCTCAGTTAGTTAGAGCATGGTGCTAATAATGCCAGTGTTGTTGATTCAATCAGTTTATGGGCCAGTCACTTAGGAGTTGGACTCAGTGATCCTTGCGGGTCCCTTCCAACTCAGAATATTCTGTGATTCTTTCTCGAGGAAGATTTATAATGGAAAGAACTGCTGTATTCCTTTTTGAAATTCTGCTTCTTCAGACTTACTTTCTTCTTTCCATCATTATAGAAGTATTAAGGTATCTCACTGAATGTTACTTAAATAGTAATTGATCTTTATACCTGTAAGTCCCCTTTCTGATAGAAACCATGTTTAGGGCCATTGTGAAACCTTTTTGACCTGATTATGTGATTTCAATCAGTTCTGCACTGAGCTTCCCAGAGTGGCAGCTGATGGAGTAGCCGTGGTTTAGAGGTCAATTCTTGCATCACTGAGATCAGCTACATACAGGCAGGCAGAGGTTGGTTTGGCCTTTCATGGGGAATTTGGGTTATTTCTTATTTTTCTTTTTCAACTTCCATCTTTTTTTTGAGACTGTACATGTTCCCAGTTGCCTTTTATATTCAGTACGAGTTCTTGCTGCGATCATCTCACTCTGAATGTCTCTTGCTGAATGAGACTTCAGTAAAGTTATCTTTTTATACTTTAAATGTGAATTTCAGCCTTGGTTAAGCAAGAAATTAATTCTAACCTGCCTTCTGTACCAAACCTGCCAAATGAATGGCTATTAACTCTGGGCTATTAAACCCCAAAAAGCTTTTCTGCAACTTCTGGGAGCTGACCTGGAACTTCCTTTACAAAAGGGAATGAAAAGCTAATCAGAAGCTGCAGAGGATTTTTGTGGCTTTTTTTGGGCCTGGGAATAAGGGAATGGATAATATAAATATTAGAATATCCTGTTTTCTGGTTAATCTTTTTATTTCCTCAATTTTCTAGCAAAGGACTTGCCATTGTCTCTAGGTCCAAGGCAACCCAAGGTTTTCAAGTTCTTGCTAAAGACAAGTTAGATGAACTGACAAATTGCTGGTTGTGGGCAGTTGTACCCCCAGGCTTGGTTTAGCACAGTGAAGTTTTGTTTTCAGGGTTTGTTTTTGTTTGGTTGTTTTTTCTGCATGTCACTCTCTGCAGCTGGAAAATTTTCCTTGTATAATTATGCTTTTTAATGTTGGATGTCTATTCAAGGAAGCAAACAAGTAAACCCTCTTCCAAAGGTAGGTAAATAGCTCTTGCAAAGACCCAAGACCTGCAGGTGGACATTCTTGCTTGCTGGGCTCAGCACCCCATGTGTGTGTGTGCACCTTCTCCTCCTCCAGCTGGGCCTTCTGGCTGGGCCTGCCTGGCTCCAGCTCTGCAGCTCTTGTTGACTGATGTTCTGTCCTGCAGGTTCTTTCCTTCTACCCCTTCGCTTCTACGATATTGAAAGAATTACTATGGTATTCTGAATGTAACTGGAAATAATATTTATTGTGTAGGCAGAGTAACCTATATCTCTACAGGCAGACTAATAGAACAGTGATATTTAACAGATACCAAGATAATTGATTGATGCTATTAATTATAGACAGAAACGGCTAGAGAAAAATAAAATATATACTTCAAAACTGTCAAGCACATGTAACACTAACATTACTCAGCAAAGCAGAGGAGGGATTGTTTTGGAGTGTTTGAACAGTGACTGTATGATCTAGTTGTTATCTCTATTATCTATTTACTAAGCTTTTTACACAGATATTCACTTTGCTCTGCATATACTAAACATTTGGTTATCCCTACCTAACACTGGTACACTGGAAAACCTTCTGTATACAAGATGAGATGGGCAGGCTGTTTGAAGGCCCAGTGATTGACTGAGCTGTAGCATTCTCAAGGCTTCAAGAAAGGTTTTTACTTGACGCGCTTTCCCGCAGGAGTTCACATTTGCTGTTTTATCTCTGGGAGTGAGCTTACTGACAGACACACACTGAGAGTCACACAGAAATGCCATGGGAGCTGCTTAACAGCATTCAGATGCAGAGATGGCATTTGATTCCCAGGTTTCTTTGCTGCAGCCGCTTTATAAGAAATCTAAATCGGGAAACTCTACAGGGTATCAGGAAAGCCGACCTCTGATCTGCATGCTCTCATCATTAAAAACCCGAGTCCTGCTTCTGAAACAATAAGTAAATCTTATTATTGACTAACTTCTATTCATTTTGGTGGAATCTGTGAAGTGGCAGAATAGCAGGTGTGTAGTCATGCTACTGTGTGAGATAGGACCACAAGAGTTCTCTGACAAGGTGTTAACAGGTTTCCTGACAAACTCACTGTAGCTGTTTTCATTTAATGTAGGAATTGTGTTAGTCTAATTCCTACATGTTGTTCAGGCAAAATGTTCTGGATGTGTTTAAAAGCAAGTGCCAATCTTTTGAAACAGTTCCCAGTACCTGCGTTATAGACATCAAATACTCTGTTAGAGATAGCAGAGCTTGAAATATTTTTTGCGTTTTATTTTTTATGCATTCATTTTAATTTATATTTATAAATATCTGGAGGTGAGTAATTGAAACTCAGCAGCAGTTTTTTTTCCTTTCCCTTTCGATGTATAGAGCCTTAAAAATCTAAAACGCCTCGCGAGTAGACATGCTAATGTTTGTGTTGAAACTTTGCCTTTCATTCAATGGAAAGGTAGGTTTTTTGTGATTCATTTGGTGCAGTGAAATTAAGAAAGTCACCAGAAATAAATGCAAAAGCAAATGGCTAGATGTCAGAAACGATAAAAATGTAAGCACTGCAGCTGTAAGATAAGGTACTTTATGATGTCAGAAATGTGAATTGTTGATGAAGTTTGAAGTAATCCCTTTTTGCATAATATTTTAAAATTCTCATATAAAACAATTGATTTAAATGTGGAACCTTTGAAATACAAAGAATTAACCTCACCTTCCAGACAAGATGCTTAAGGTTAAAAATAATAGAAACATAAATCTTGTGTAAGACTTATTAGAAAAGAAACATCTACACTATCTGAGTTAGATTTCTTTGAACCAAAAACTCCTATTCTGAAATGCTACCCTTCTGACAGTGTGACAAATTGCTGGAACAAATGCTAAATAGTTAAATGGACAAGTGATGGATGGCCTCATAAGCCTTGCAGGGCAGCCTGTGTAAGATACTAATTGGTTCTGTGGAACTGGTTTTGGTCAATAAATTCACTTGAGATTTTTTTTGTGGTATGTGTGTGTTAGATATCTTTCAAGAATGCAGTGTTGTAGGTGACAAACCACTAGCAATGTATTAGGCCACCAACAACTTTATTTTTGTCTGTTATACCATCCACCTTCTTTCAAGGATATAACCTACTAAAAATCTATTATTGATGCACTGCTGTCTCTCAAATGCTTCTGAATTATGAGTTTATTTGGAAGCCTCCAGAATCTTCTGATGCTAAAAAATGCCCTTGTTAAATTTTCCACAGTGTTTGCAATTGCTCTTTTTTTTTTTTTCCCTTCCCCTGGAATAGATTCTGCCCCCATTGCTCACTTTGAGCAATATTTTCTAGTTCAGAGAGTCTAAATATTAGTGAACTCCCCTTGTGAAAAATATTGTCAAGGTGAGTAAAGGCAATTAGACTCTGGACTTTGGGACCTATGTCAGGAAAGATCTGAGCTGCCAGTTCGTGGACTGAACTTGGAGATAAGGGAGTAACTGAAAATGTGTTTGAATTTAAGCCCTGGTTGCCCTCTGTTCTGAAATCCCTGGAGTTCACTGAGCTCTCCTGGTTAAGCTGTGGCATGGGGAGAGGTATTCATAGTGCTGTGTCTGTGCCTAGCCCAGAGCATCCATGTCCTGGGCAGGGGTTTAAGTTTGAGCTACAGGTTACATCTAAGCTTGAGATGACTGAAATCCCAGGAGGTGGCTTTGCACACTGTGTTGGCTGATCCACAGCACAGGGTGATGGCTGGGGTGAACACAGGCAGCTGGACCCACGTCTTCATGGATAAGACTCCAGCTGTTACACTGCACCAAAATCTGGAAGAGGAGCTGGTTGCTTCTGTTCTGGTCCTGGGCAGATCAGCTGAAGGGTTGAAAGTGCTCACCCCTTTGTTTCCCAAGGATTAGTGGCAGGTTTCTGTGAGCTCCCACCCAGCAGTCTCAGCTGCAAACCCTGTGAGAGACACCTGCCCTCTACTGCTCTGAATTGGATTGCACGGCCCATCCTGTGACCTGCTGCCTTCACATCACTGCCAGGCACTGAAAAGAAAAACCCTGAAGCAATTCTTTCAAGTCCTTCAGTCCTTTGTTGAATCTAGCCCAAAGTGATTTCAGTGGAAATACGAGATGTAGAGTTTGTTTTTAGTTGCTTTTGGTTTGGAGTTTTTTGATTGCTTTTTTTTTCCCTCTCAGTGTCGTTATTTTGTTTCTTGGGTTGTTCTTTTCATTTTCATTAGAGCTAAGAAGAAATTTTTTTCATGGATGCTTAAAAAATGCAAACAAAACTGAAACCAACCTTAATAAGTGAGCCTGGGGAAGGGAGAAGGGTAGAGATGGTTTCACAGCTTTTTCCAGATAGCAATTTCCTGTTTTGTAAATTGGAATTGATTAATTCTGAAAGCATCAGGGTTTAGAAGGCTAATCTTTATGAGATAAAGGAAAAAATCTGAAATTAATTTAGAATTTAAATAATGCTAAACATAAAAATATATTACGTCTTTCTGGTTGCTTTGCAGTCTTTCCCATGCTCGCATATATGAAATGTTTCATAATTAAACTCTGTATTTCAACTGCTGTATACTTAAACCAGATTTGACTGGTAACACATACTAGCTACCTTAGTGGCAGTGTTGAAATAGTTAGCATTAAGGGCTGCACTTCTCTCAGTGCTCATACTTAGGTTGTCTAATATGTATGAACTTCAAGAAAATTTTCTGGGAACACAAATTTGTGCAACTGCCTAATCATAGAATCAGCTGGGTTGAAAGGGACCTCTGAGATCATCAAGTCCAACCCTTGATCCGCTACTGCCGTGGTTACCAGACCATGGCAGTGAGTGCCATATCCAGTCTCATCTTAAAAACCTCCAGGGATGGAGAATCCACCACTTCCTTGGCCAGCCCATTCCAGTGCCTGATTACCCTCTCTGTAAAGAATTTCTTCCTAATATCTAACCTAAACCTCCCCTGGCACAGCTTAAGACCATGCCCTCTTGTCTTACTGATAGCTGCCTGGGAGAAGAGACCAACCCCCACCTGGCTACAACCTCCTGTCAGGGAGTTGTAGAGAGTGATGAGGTCTCCCCTGAGCCTTCTCTTCTCCAGGCTAAACAGCCCCAGCTCCCTCAGCCTCTCTTCATAGGACTTGTGCTCCAGTCCCTTCACCAGCCTCGTCGCTCTTCTCTGGACCTGCTCCAGCACCTCAATATCCTTCCTGAACTGAGAGGCCCAGAACTGGACACAGCTCTCCAGGTGTGGCCTCTCCAGTGCTGAGTATAGGGGAAGAATCACTTCCTTGGACCTGCTGGCCACACTGTTCCTGATCCAGGCTGGGGTGCCCTTGGCCTTCTTGGCCACCTGGGCACACTGCTGGCTCATGTTCAGCTTTCTGTCAATCCAAACTCCCAGGTCCCTTTCTGCCTGGCTGCTCTCCAGCCACTCTGTCCCCAGCCTGTAGCGCTACAGGGGGTTGTTGTGGCCAAAGTGCAGGACCCGGCACTTGGCCTTGTTGAACCTCATCTCACTGGAATCAGCCCAACTCTCCAGCCTGTCCAGGTCCCTCTGCAGAGCCCTCCTGCCTTCCAGCTGATCGACACTCCCCCCCAGCTTGGTGTCATCTGCAAATTTACTGATGGTGGACTCAATCTCCTCATCTAAATCATTGATAAAGATATTAAATAGAACTGGGCCCAACACTGATCCCTGGGGGACACCACTAGTAACCAGCTGCCAACTGGATGCAGCAAATTTATAATAAATAATTTAGTTTATTAATAGAAAGGATTGTGACTATACACAGAACAAATAAATGTTATGCAGTCTCTGATATGCTGATCTCTGTTTATGCTTGTGTGAAAGCCCAAGATAGACTCATTTAGGACATTGAGTCATAAAGTTTAACTACTGAATCCACCAAAGATGATAGAGTAGAAATTTTGTGTGTAACCGAGATAATTTTTATAAAAGCATTTTACTGTATTTGTTTCAAGTTAATTTTGAGCTTAAAACTTTGTACATTTTTTTGTGTTCTGTAATACAGCACACTTCGCTAGACATCACATGTAATTAATTGTTTACATCAACCTGAAATACCCACAATGGAACCCTGAAAATGCTGTTAGAGGTAATCTAGAGATCTGCAAGTGATGCTGTGCCAGGCGAAGAGGCCTTGCAGCACAGAGTACTCCAGTCAGTGGTCACAAGGCCATAGATCAATTGTTGTGAAGCAGATTTTCCGGTTTAATTACCAACATTCTTTTGCTTCTAGATCAACTGGAGATGAGAGTCTAATGCCCATCTGGACATTAAAAATCTGGCCTTTTAATTAATAATAAACTTAGATGTTGCAAGTGTGAAGCATACAATTGGGTGTAAAGAACCTGTGAATTCCTGTGGAAACCTATTAGTCACCTCAGAAAGGAAGGGTGAGCTGTACCTTGGATACAGTTGACGAGAAAACTGCTCTAAAAGCATCCCTCATTTTCCAAGTTTCCCAGCTAGACTTGAGTTTTAAAACTTGAACAGTTTTAAAATCAGAATTTACTTTCAAATAGCTTATGAAACTCACAGGTGATGAGCTGCTACTTTGTCATACTTGTATATTTAGGAAGCCATGTGTTTATAAATTGTTATACCACATCTGTGGGAGACACTGCAGCTGCTCATAACTTTGACTCTAAGAACTCTGCTAACTGCTGGATTCCTTAACAGTTTAGAGTCATTGCTTAACCTTTCTAAAAGATATTCTTGAAGAGTTTATGAAAGCATCTCTTTTCAGAAAACCCGAATGTGTGATATTAGAAGAGAAAATGGAGAAATTGAAGGAATAAAACTGCCAAATGTCAAACTTGCAAGGACCTACTGAAATTCAGGACAAAATCCAAATTCAGGTAATTTCTTAAGTTACCATCTGTTCTTTTCACAGGTATCTTTTATATACTATAAATATACCATACTGTAACAGCTTCCCAGCTGTGAAGAACCCATTTGCCTGACTGTTCTTTTAATTCCTCTATAAAACTTTGGTTTTGAAGTTGGCCATCTGCCTAGATGCCAGTGCAATAGGCATTAATAAAATACAATATAAAGAATAAATTAAAACATCTGCAAAAATTAATATGAAAAAGTTCTATTTGGAATAGTGGGAAATACAGTAGCAAAGAGAGACTGAGCAGCCTGAATTGGAAATCCTAATTTTGAGATATGGAGCTAATGAAGGAGGCACTTGGGAGCTGTCCAGCAAGTGCTTGCATGCTTATAGTGTTGGACTATAAGCCTGTGAGTAACCCCATTTTTGGCTTAATTGCACATAAACCCAACAGTAAGTGTCTTATCTGAAAGAAAAAGTTTTTACATTCTGGTACAGCTATATAGTTATGGAAGATTTATTTTACTGTTGAGTATAACCCTTAGCAGGTGCAGTTTTATTGGAAAGGTAAGAAGACTGTATTTCCCTGGGCTACAGTTTAGAATTGTAACTATGCAGCCCCTCAGAGCTAGGTCTGGGCTACATGTGATTCCTCCTTACAGAGAAGCAAAGAGCAGGCTGCTTGTCAGGATTTCCCCATGAAGTATTTTATAAGCACGGATGTGTATATCTTGCCCTTGTAAAGAGGCAGCTGGAAGAACCTGGAGCTGTCTGGGAGTGCCAGGTGTTGGAACCTGGAGTTGTCTGGGGGTGCCAGCCTGCTGCCAGACCCAAGTGATGTATTTCCCGCAGGCTGAGAGTGTACCGTACTTTTAATATAGGCAACATATAGACTATACTGATTATGCTGCTCCAGCAACAGCAGCCTGGCTTGGGCTAAGCGTGGGGACAATTAGGGAGATGATCAATGCAAGTTCATCTTGCAGGTTGCAGCTGGTAAAGAAAACAAGGACCAATCTGGGAAGTTCAAGCTGGACATAAGGAAAAGCTTCCTTGTGAGAAGGGCGTATGGCACTAGGAAGGATATGGTGTATTTCTTCATCCTTAGAAGCACTTGGGACTTGTTTAGTCAACATTGTGGCTGGAAACTTCTGGAAACATGTTCCACTTCAGTTGTTTGAGTCAATGTTTGCTCAGATCAAAGCTCTCTCTCTAGCAGAGATCAGGACCAGGCACTTAGGAAAAAGCAAAAGACAAGACATACATATTTGTTCTCAGTATTCTACTATCACCTGGCAACAACAGGTCAGGTATCTCTCAAATAGAAAATGTTGTCTTTTTATTTATTTAATAAGTATGAAAAATTTTGATTGAGACAATTTTTTTATCCGGTAATTATTTCAGTTCTGAGATATAACAGAATTGACATTGTTTTAGGAAGAGTTTTGGTTTTGATAGTTAATGAATGGGTATTTTTATGAGAAAAATGTTATGTATTTAATTACATTTTTCTCGTGCACTCTGTCAGCTCTGTCTTTTTGCTACTTTTTGGGTAGGCTGGAGAGGATATTCAAATTCCTGTTTGTTGGTCAATCACTTGATTTCTTCTACACTGTTTCTTGGACCTCCCTGCTCAATCCCTTATATTGGCTAGCTTGGGAAAATGACCTTTCACATTCTTGATCAGCCACGTAATCTATGCCTCAGTAACTGAAGTAAAACCAGGTGGTTGTTATATAATTTCTAGCATTAAATATGGGCATCTCTGATTCAGTCTCTTCTGAGGCTTAGCCGGGATTTTAAAGTTTGCAGCATGTTTCCCAATTGCCGAGCACTGTATCCTTTGCGTGCCTCCTCCTGTCCCATGTATTTCTTTAAACTGGACATTGTTTCTAGGCTTGTTTCTGGCATGCCTCAATATCTGTCTGTTTGATTACATCATTTTAGAAATCTGCTGTGATTATTGCCTAATCACTGTGCTCATCTCTTGACCTTCTGGAAACGGGAATTAACCTTGTGTGGCATTTTTAAACTAGCTAGCTATGGAATATGAATAATTTCTGCCACTGCTAAAAGCCTTTGAGCTGTGTGACGTCTGCCTTCAGAGGTGCAAAGCCCTTCCTTTGTCCCTCCTGTTGCACAGCCTGATCTGTGCCATGCCCATTTTGGTGTCATTGTCTCTAGCAGTGATTTCTGTGGGACAAACACTGTACTGTGCAGCACCAGCGGATCAATGCCGCAGACTGCAATGCCTTGGGTGCTCCCAGCAGCCACTTGTTGCACCTGGTCAGGCTGGGCAGTGAACATCAGTCACCTCTGCTGGGCTCTGCTAGCAACTAATTTCATGTAGGGGCTGCTGCCAGGCCACTTCCTGAAGCATCATGCCCAAGTGCAGCACTGTGACACTGGAGGAAGATGCCCTGTTTATGCTTTGCTTTACTCGCTGGTTGCTCATGCTCAAGCCTCTGTCTATTCCTCTTATGCAGCAGTGTATGAAAAGTATCTCAAAGGTTTCTCTGTGTCTAAAAATCTAAATCTAAAAAGATACCTCATGCCTCTAATTATGATCTGAAGGTCTGTCTTTTAATTTGCTTTTGTCTGGGCTTTTTCTTACCAGCTCTTCATCCCTTGAAAAAAAACCAAGGTCCCTTTGAGATGACCAGAATGTTTTATGTAGGAAGCATCAGTTGTGTATATTCAGTTCTAATTCTAAATATTCAGAACCTAATCGGTTCCTTACAAAGGCTTATGGGAACTTGGTGGATATTCTGCTTACACACTTATGACCTGAAGCATACTTTAGGAACTATCAGATGTATATGTATATAAGTACCCAGATACACCACACGCCTTTTTTTTTTTTTTAATCCTTCCCTTTTTAGCAGCCTACCTATATATTTGGTATCATAATGATGAAAGGTTCATAGAAAAGTCTTGATGAAGACCAAGGATGGAGACAAATAATGCAAAAGAAGAAAAGCAAATGAAACAAAATCATAAAAATCTGATCCAGGAAGCTGAAGCCTCATATGTAAAATAGGAAAGACCACCGTGAAAAGTAGCTATTTTCTATAATTTTTTGTGTGTTATGGATAACTTTTAAAGTTATTGGGTGGGAGGTATTCTTGTGTGTGCAGGGAGTCTTTTACTTCAGATAACATAACTTTTACTGTCAGCGTGTGTTGCAGTGGCAGTCAGTACCACTGCGCTGGTTAAGGGTCTGTGAGGAGTATTTCTGTTATAAATCAGAGATTATATCTCTGTCTTCTCATATTGCATCATCCTGAAACTTGACAAGTTGTCAGTGGAGAGTCAATTATTTCTACCAAAACATGGAGAACATAACTTATATTTCTAAGGTATACAGTGCCATTAGAGTGTATAGATTTAGGAGAAAGTGATGAGGTTGTTGGGATTTTTTGCTTTATTTTGCCCCCCTACTATAAAATTTCCATGTTGAAACTATAAAAGTGGTATTTTTCTTGCTGTTAGTTGAAAATGAGGTTTAATTGTATCTGTCGTTTTCAAGGATGAGGGAGAGGGAATGACACAGTTGAAGCCCTAAGAGAGCTGAAAAAAAACAGTGGAGCTGGCCAGAAAATACTGTTCTATCCTATGAGGGAGAGATAATATTATTTCCAGTTTGCAGGTTGTTGTTGATTTTGAGAGCAGCTGGTGTTAGAGGAAGAGGCTGCATTTCCCAGGGATGACTCACTGGATCTCACGAGCAGTGGGGATAACGGGTGTGAGGAGAACCCAGAGCGGCTGTTAGGGCTGGGAGTCCAAGACTATCAGCTTGTTATTTTTACTTTGCAAACTCCCAAGAAAAGGGTACATTTTGGAAGAGTGAGACAAAGACTAGGGAGCTAGGAGAGCAGAAAGCGTGTTTGAAGGGGCAAAAGGGGCCTGTGAAGAAGAGGGAAGGTGCCTTTCAAGTTGTCTGATAACGAGATAAAGGAGTGCTTTACATCAACAGTGAAATGCATTGAAGTGATATGAATAGTTTAACCAATTGAAAGTAAGTGAATTGCAAATTCAAAATTCAGATTACCCTGTATTTCAGGATAGGTTATGTGAAGAAAACCAAGTGGCCTTGAAAAAGTTAGTAATTTTTAGTTCTTTATCGTGAATCACCTTTAGCAATGCTGTTTATTGTAAATGGATGATAACAGTTTTCTTATTAAAAATCTCCAAGGTAAAAAAATTCTTTATTTTCTCCCTTGCTGTGAAATTGAATTTTAACTTTCCTACCTCCTTCCCTAAAAAATGGAGGAAATGAATTTGAATTATTTCCCAGAAGTACACTTCTTGGGAAAGATGTGGGAGTTGGATTCATGTTACCATAGTGAGGCGTCTCATTTGCTGCCTTAGAGTCACAATGCTTTCTTCACAGATCTCTGCCGAGTAAGCAAGGTTAATTCTTAGGACATGGAAGAGCCAAGTTCAGTTCTCTGCTCTACCATTCTTATGTGTCTCATATGGCCTTATACACCTTTCCTTAACATTGGGCTCTGCCTCAATAATCCTGTTGTAATAGTTTTGTTTAATATTGGACAATGAAATAGAAATTTGACTGAGAGTTGGAGAGATCAAGCTAGATTGTTCATACCTCACATCACTACAGAGGGCCACAGGGCTACTGACCAACATGCAAAGTGATTCTCAGTATTTTGAGGAATATTCTGGTTTTAGAAATGTTTTGTGAACTTTCCCAGTAGATATTGAGATATAGATATTTTTCAGAGATACATTTGGGTCCCCACTAGCATTATTAGTATTTTTATTAGAACCCTAAATGGCAATTGCAACTACGTACATACAAGTCTTCAGAGAATTTTCAGAGGACTTAGTAAAATTTGTTTTCATTCTTAAATCAAAGGAAATAAATGAACAGAAGTATTTATTTCTCACAATCAGGTATGACTTACAATTTACATCATTATTCTGCTGAAATGCATGACATACTGAAAACAGACTGACACCATGTGGTCTGTGCTGAGTGGATGGGAAGCAGAAAAGTTTGGGTTTGGCAGGTTGCAGAGCCCAGCTGGTGAGGTCAGGGTTATCCCTGATGCTTTGGCTGTTGTATCTGTACGTATGTCTTGAAATCATGAAACCATTTTCTCTGATTCCTCTACCTTGTTCATTGTTTTCCTGAAGAAGAGTGGTCAGCAGCTTAAAAGAATGAGGTGAGAAGGTCTGAAGATATTAAGTAGCATCTCAGACAAGCTGCTGGAGTTCGTGAGTGCCTGGGGAAGCTGCACTAGTACATTTATCCAAGGAGGTGCAGACACATTCAGGTTTTTGATGAATATGACAGCCAATACTTGTTTGCTTAACAGCTGGGCCCTTCTTTGCCAGCTTCATCACCACTGTAGCAGTGTTTCATACATGTGCCATGTAGTGTAAACACCAGATTGCCTCCCTGCCTGCCAAATTCCCAGGACACTGGTGCCTGTGAAGTCGCTCTGAGTGCACTGAACAATCATGATGGCATTTGCTCTGTCAGCATTTGTTCACAGGACTTGAACGTGTTGAAACAAGAGTAGTGCATTAACAGCTCAGTGTCATAGTGAGGTTGCCACTGTTAGCATGATCTTACACCCTGCAGAAGGTAACACTGATCTCAACAGGGCTTAAAAGAGAGCCCATCACAATTAATGAGGGTGTTAACCTCCTTCTTGGAAGATGGCTGAAATCCACAGAGACTCCTTCTCATGAAATGACAGCAGCTAGTAGGAAAGAAAGAGAAATAATTGCTGAATTTTGAATCTTGTGGCTATTAAGAGCTTCTGTATACTTGGCAGTCAAGCTGCTTGTATAATGGATTTGGTCCATGTTTGCCATTGATCCATTTCCTGAAGTTCCCAAATCAGCAGACTATGGCTATGCTGAGATCATCTGACTGAGTGTTTGATTTGCATTTTTTTTGTAATTAGGTTTTTAACTTCAGTGGGCTTCCAGGAGTACCTTTCACCATTCTTATATTAGTTCCCAAAAGCTTTGCTTTTGGACATCTTTTGTGTCATTTTCTCCAGGGATAATATTTGTCAGCAGTTCCTATTTTTGTAGAGAGTAATAGATGTTATATGCAATTGCACCTGTACGTAGAATTCCCTCCCCTTTCATTTCAACATTGCTTTTTTACTCCTGGGCTACCTGGCAATCCCGAAGAAGTCATTAGCAGGCTTAAGAGCTCTTCCACAAATTCTTAATAATATGAAATTTTCTCATTTGTGAAATGCCTCTTGACAACAAAATTGAATCCACATCCTAATTGGAATTTAAAATAAGTTCAGTTACTGGTAATCTAAATAGAGGTCCCTAAAACTAAAATGACTGTTAAAAAACATAAGCGGACAGGATGTACACAACTGCTCTGGTTAGAAACAGTGTAATGTCATCATGTGCTATTTTTTTTGTATTATCTCCCTATAATTCACAACACTGAAAACTTAAAAGTGAGAAAAAAGAAGTGGGAAAACTGAAACTCTGCAGAAGTAGAAACTCAGGATGCACAGCAGAAGTTCACACTCTTTCCACCTTGGTGTGCTAACACGTCTGATTTGAACCGCTAATTGCTTTTGTGCCTTTAACTCTTTGGCAACCGTTGCTTTTAGGTGTCTATTACAGTGGGGAAAAATCATGACTTATTATAAAAGGACTGAGGGAAATACTTTATTGCCTTTTATTTCTGATGTCTTTTTATACACAAAAAAATAGACACTGTATCTTGCTTAAAAATCTCTCTCATACTGGATTTTCAGCTTAGCTGAACAACAGCTACTTCTAAAAAGTGACTATGTCTCTATGATACCTTCCTTCTAAACAAGGCTCCAGCAGTATAGACTCTGTTATTGACTCTGAGAGGAAACATTTAAGAGGGGAAAATTTGCATTTCTGTTATCCTTGTTTAGCCAGAAAAAACAAGAACATTAGCTGGATATTACTCCAGTCCATACAACATAATCAGAGTTAAGTAAAAAATAAATAGTGCTCTAATTTACACCTAGTGAAATCATACAGTCTTATGTTGAGATGCACAGAGTTTCTCCTCAGATTACTGTAGATCCAGGAACCTTAATATATTTTCAGGCCAGGTTTACAGGTTTTACACTGGAATGGTGATAATGAATGCAAATATGGCCTCAGGTATCAGACCTTAGCTTATATTTACAGGAGGGGAAAAAAAAGAACAGTAAAGATAAATCCACTTACTTTTATAACAAACTTAAAATTAGAAAAAAACAATCAAACTAAAAACCTCATTTTATATCGTCTTTTCCTGGATTTCTTTTTTATTGTAAATCCCTATTTTTAAATAGGCAGTAGTGGCTAATTCAAAAGAAATGTGTTTGCATGACTTAGAATCTAAAAGTGCATATTCAGTCATGCTATATATCAGTTTTCCATAGAGAAATTTTATGTCAGGGACTGTATGTGTGAGTGATCTGTAAGAGAAATCCATGTTTAGCGTTCAGCTGAACTCTTAGATCTTGGTAAGTTGTCTTCAATTTGTGAACTTGTTTTCCATCTGTGTAGCACATAGACACAGGCAGCAGCCTACGGAGCCAAACGGGAATTTCACTGCTGTGAGGAGTCTCTGACATGCTGATTCTTGCATTGCCTCATTGGCAAGACTGTGAAGAAGATACATGACCAATGTAAGAAAAAACAGATTATGACATGCATTAGGCTTCAAGGGACATAGTTTACATTAACCCTGAGAGATTAAAAAAAATATCCAAAAATAGGATAGGAAGGCATAACTGGCTCTTACATTGCTCCTTAGTTTTATCTGTGATTTACATTTAGCTCAGCTGAGGAACGGGGACCTAGCAGTGAAACTCTTCACTGTAGACCTGTTTTTTCATCTCAGACTCTCCACAGAGGACAGCTTGGAAGCAGAGACACGTTTGTGTCTGTGTGTGCAGGTCACAGACTGCTTTCTCCTCAGGTATGTTTTACAGGAATGAAGGCACAATTAACAGAATTGGTATGTTTTCCTTTTTGACATTTTCTGGTCCTAATTAAATGTAGTAATTCTAGAGTAACTCAATTGCTTCTTCAGCATAGTTCTGATGTTTAGGGATAGCCAAGACTTTTAAAGGTTCTCAATGCCAGAAATACCCATTTTGTTGACTTTTTTCTTTCATTAGTGTTATAGGTAGGTTTTGACCTTATGGGACAGAAGAAATTATTCAGTTTTGTCCAAAAGATGATGTCAAATCTGGGTTTCATGGAAGTTCTTCCTTTTTGTGTGTGTTTAGGAATGCAGTGGGGAAGGAGAGAGTGAGGGGGTATCACAAACCTCATTTTTATACCTTTTTTAAGGAAAAAGCCTTCTACTGCCCTGAAAAAGTAAAGTTAATTATTATACTGGGTTTGAACGTGTGAAGTGTATATATAGAGATTACTAGTGAGCAGTGCATGCCAGGTGGTAAAGAAAAGCAAACCTGTGTAAGCTGATGTAAATTCAGTTAACAATGGTTCATATTTTGAATGAAAAAATTTCAGAGGTCTGCAGACTCTCTGGACTAGTCTGTTGCCTGGGAAACTGCACTCTGTAAATTAGGGTAAGGGGAAAACATGGTTATTAGATATGTATTTTTTATAATTATTACCGTAATTTTCCCAATAAACGTCCACACCAGGACTTTGCAATGGACTTGACAAGCCTTTTCATGTTTATACAGCACTGAGAATAAGGTTGGGACATTTTTTTGTAAGCAATACATAGTTGCATAGGAGGTTAAATACTGAGCAAAAAATAGTTCTTTTCCAAGTGTGTCAGAATATGTGTTGTAGATATAAAATCTCTTCCTGTTGGTATTAATGACTTGCTGTGTCTGCCTTATATGCAGAATGGACCACTGGAGGAATGGTTGAATCCCTTCCTCCCAAACCTGGCATAATTGAAAAAGCCAAGAGAGAATAAGGATTGCCTGAACTCTTATAGCTCTAATCATTTCTTATCCTGTAGGTGTCCCCTCTTTTCTTAGCATTCGTACTTTTCAAGAGCATGAGCTTAAATTTTTATAAGGGGTATATAGCAGACAGATTTACTTAATATATGGTAAAGTACAGAGCATCGACTTTTGAAATTGTTAAAATAGAGTACTTAGTCAGACTGGGCACTCTAGACACTGAAACTTGATTTGCATACTATTTGAAATGAGAGTTTTGAAATATGTTAAGAACATAAGATAATAAATGCATCAGTGTGAATCTCCTCTGAACAAGAGAAGAAAGCAAGATCATGTTAAAATCCTAAGCAGTGCCTCCTGCTTTGGCTAATCAACACGACAAAAAGAAATTGTTTTTGCAGACCCTGGTTCCTTGGGAGGCACTAACAGGACATCCTTTGCACTGGGGAGGATGGAGAAAACGAAGGGAAATGTACATTCTAGTTGAAACTAGGTACTCTTATAGAAATGGTGACAGCTCAAGTGAAAAGGGGTTTCAGGGAACTTCTTCCCTCTGAAAGTGTCTCATGAGATACCTATTCCAAAATAAAAACATAAGGATATCTTTTATAAGAGCAACCATGCCACTGTCTGGACAGCAACAGGTAGATCCAGTACCAGAGCACATGCTCCCAGTCACTGTTTCCAGGTCTGGTCCTTCGAGAAGCACAATGCATGGTCAGACCAGCTTTTCATGTTTGTGGTCCCTTTCTTGGCCTTGGCACACAGCTTCTGGCACTCTGGGTTTCCTTGCAGCTGGGATAGATCCCTCAGAGGCCACCTGCCTGCTTGGTTGTGATGTCCTCACTTGTACTGACCACTGGCTTTGCTCTCTGCACTCTTAGGAGAGCTGTAGGTTGCTCAAGAGCTGTTTTTCAGCCTCATCTCTATGTTTCCTCTTGCTGGGCTTTTGCTTTTAGAGGTGAAAGGAATTCTTTGGCTCAAAAGGAATTACCTTTAAAAGTGACTCTAGAGTGTTGCTCTGGAATTGCCAGCAAGAGAAATTGCTGTTTTTGTATTAGTGCCTGTGCAGCAGGAATCTCAGACTCTTACTCTGACAAGTTTCTATGAAGAAACTCACTGAAAAGCTAATGGCTTTTCTGATAGTAAATCCCTTTTTCTGAGGTTAAGCCATTCAGTAACTGTGGGCACTGATCTCTCTGTCAGGGTATTCCAGACATGGCCTCTGCCTAAGTGTCAGGTTGCTGCTGGAAAATGAATGCTTCAGTCCACAGTAAAGATTATTTTCCAAGTCAAATGAAATTGTGGAATTGAGTAGTTGACATGGGCATAGTCTCCAAACTGTCACACCTGTGTACAAAAAGTAATAACACAGGACACAGTGCACTCTTCGGGACTGCCAGAGTTTATTTTTAACTCTGTAATTGGGGTAAGTTAGGAAAATTTGGTATTCATTACCACTCAGCTTCCTCCTCAACTCCCTGGTGGTAAAGATCTACTTCTCTTGGTTGTTATTGTACTATATTTACTTACACTTATAGACTTTTTTTTTCCCCATCAGACTGATTTATTATTTTTCTGCATTCAGGAAAGTTATGTTATGTTAGATAAGTGTTAAACCTGAACTGTTCCATCTAGTTCTACCGGTGGTCCAGAGTGGTCCAGAGTGCTCCCCTTAAGAAAACTTAGCAGACTGTTCCCCCAAAGAACACTTAGCCATGTAACTATATCTTATAGTTTGTTCTGTCATGTTTTTCCTGTGGGAAATTTGCATAAATGTTGCAATGCTTTTCTATGACAAGATGTTGCTTATGTTTGTGCAGGTTTGTTATTTCTGGGTGTGTTAGAAAAGGTGGTGTGGAGAAGAGAGCTGTCTTGCTTCCTTGGCTGTTCTGAAATTTCATGCCAGTACTAGTATTGTTATCCTCTCAGGATTCTCATTTGCTACCCAAGCCATCTTTGTTACTGAGCATAGTTCCTGACATGATAGAATACACTTGTTTGTGCTTTTAGAGGTACTCTTAAATTGTGTTTTAATATCCAAGTCCAAATGGGTGTTTTCGAGATAAAATCTGAAAACTTTTGGATAGCTTGATGTTTCCATAGATCTTTGTTGTAACACCATGTATAATAGCTTGTGGACAATAGCAAATGATAAGTTAAAGAGTGGTCTTGATTTGTAATGTAATTGTCTAAAAGTAGTAAAAAAAGTCAGTTAAGTTACTTAGTAGAAGTGGCTTCAGCAAACTCCAGATAGATCAGTGTAATCCGTTGAATTCATCAAAACCATTAGAAAGAAGTTCCACATCAAATTTGATTTCAGGTGCCTTGTTTAGCTTTGAAATCTGTATTCTAGGTTTTGAAATACTTATGTTACAAATTTTCCTCATCTTTGTTGGTAACATGTAGAACAAAACTGGTTTTTCTTTTACCGAAAAAGGGTGCTTTAGTGATAAATGTTGCTCAAATATTAACAGTTTCACACACTACAAGTTGTATGCAGCTTTCTTGTTCACAGTGTCATTTCTTTTAAACAGAATCTCAATTTATGATGGAGAATTTCAGAACTTTTTTAAAGCTTTATTTTCTAGTGTCATGATGTTTTACTTAAGGCTTTGTTACTATGCATCTCTAGACAGGTATGGACAGGTCTTATTCCAGCTTGTTTAATCTCTTTTTATTGAACTGCTAATTCTATCATATGTTTATGATGTCTTTAGAAATTTTTTCTCTGAAAAAATGCAATATATTGAGTTTCTAAAGAATAAGCTTCAAAGGCATGAGGAAAAAAAAGGCTTGGGAAATATAAATGATTACTTGGAGCACATATAGAGAAGCCATAGTGCTGTGAGTTGGCCATACTTACAGGGAGATGAGAAATTTAACATGAAAATATGCTGAAGAAAAAATACAAGAATATCTTTTTTTCTCTTAAATTATGAAAGAAAAAGGTAAACACCTTATTAAAAATCCAGTATATCTCTCAGCCAACTGAATTGCTTTCTGGAAACACATTCATTCTGGGCTCTATAAGCAGCAGTTATTAGCGTTCATAGTCAGTTTTATCCAAGAGATGTATTCTCCAGCAGGCCTATACCAATAAAACTCTGCTTCAACTAACTTTTACATTCTGCTTATAGACGTCCCATTTGCTTAGAGTGTTTCAGCTCTTGTTCCTAAAATGATTTTCAGAACACCCTGTTTTTCACCTCCATTTTTTTGGCGTATCAAAATTTATTCTTTGAAGAAGCAAGGGTTGAGTCTACCTGAGTCTCAACCAGTGTCAAACATTAGCATGTACTTAACTGAAAACTCATTTCTTATCTTGATTTAATTGTAGAAATGGAACAATGGAATAATCCAATCTATTCATTATTCTAAATAATTCAAATTACTTTATTCAGATTCCTAAGAAGTGGCTGTCAGCAGTGTGGGATTTGAAATAGCAAGTATTGCTTTATGCTTAACAAAACACAGATAACTGACAACCTCTTCAAACAGGGAATGGTTCATTTTGTGATGCAAAACAGATAGCTTGGTTGGGAATAATATTGTGTATCTATATGCAGGATTAAATCCCAGGTAGAAAGCATAGGCAAATGAAAAAGATTGTATTGCTAGTCTCCTTTTTTCCTTTCAGTAAAACTGAATATTTCACAGCCCTCAAGAGAGTAAGGCAAGTGACTGGTTAATGCATTGGCAGTATTTGACGTAGTTTATGACTATTTTTGAACTTTCAGCTCCCTTTTTTTAAACGCGAGCAGATTGTTGCTGTGATGGAATTGCTTTCCCTAGTAAGAATCTTGTGATAGGAGATTTACATGTTAGAGAACAGTGTACCTCCAACGTAGGTAAGCAATATTCCTGACATGGTTGATAATCAAAGTGCTCAAGAGCTAGTCAGTTTTCTTCAGCAAAGATTGCCTTCATCCCTTTTGTCAGTTATAGGAAAAGCTTGATTTCAGTGTTCGGGTTTCTTTTTTTTAAATTTATTTGTTTAAAGTGGTTTGACATGCACATTATGAGAAGCTGAGATTTGCATTCTTAGAACTTGTGGTCCATGGAGATAACTCTGATAGTCAAAGTAATAAGATGGTGCTTAGGAGCTTATTAGTCCAGCTCTTTGTTATTGCACTGTATCACAATGGTGAGTTCATCAGTATCTGTCATTTGTAAACCTGCCAGCATCTTAGTGCATGAAACGTCAGTGAAACATTTCTGGGGATGCTGCCAAAAGGAATGGCTTCATGCATTTGGCCCTTTTCCTCCCCTCTGGATGGTGCTTTCTGAGATGACTGCTGGAGATCAGCCCCGGCGATACACACGTATCTGCCAGGCATGGATGGAGGCACACATGGAGGGCAGGTTTACTTGTTCAAATAATTTCCAGATGGGTCATAGCAGCATCTTGCCCGTCAGCCTTCTGGGCTACCATGCTCATTATCTAACTGATCCAACAGCCACTTAGCACATGAACCCTGCTAAAAGGAACTGTTAAACTGGTGGGTTGAGTGAACTCCCACTGACGTTAGACATAGAAAGTGCCTGACAAACATTTCAGAGCCTCAATGAACTAAAAAACAGTCTATGCATTTTGAAAGTTGCACTGAAGGGGAATATGATATTTTTGTATTCTTGCAATGAAAGCTTATACTTGAAGAGTTGTTTAAATTTGAATCAACAGGCAGGAGAAGAGTGGGTGGCAGCTTTGTGTGCTTGGGCACAACTCCTTTTGGTGGTGGGAGATCTTTTGCTGGCAGGTGAAGGGGTTTTGCCTTGAGTTGTCCAAGAAGGTGCTGCCAGTTCACTGTGGCTGGTCACATTCAGTTTTACTTGGTTTAAAGTATATTTGTCCAAAGCTACAGGCAAATACTAATCCTTCAATCAACTGTTTTATTAGATAGCAAAAAATCCCAAAGTTCATAGAACCACAGAATAATGTACTGTGGAAGGGTTTCTAGAGGTCGTTTCCAGTCAAATTCTGAGTATCTCCAGAGACGGATATTTCACAACTCTTCAGGTCTTTCCCATTGCTTATCTTACTGTGAAAATTTTATTTAAACCACAGTTGCATTACCACAAAAGTACAGCATTCCCACATTTCTTGTTCTAGTGCCCTTCTCTGTCAGCCAAGGGATTAAACTGAAAAGCTAATAGGGAGTAAAGAAGCCTTTAAATGTGACTGTAACCTGGAATCAGAGGATATTAGATCTTATTTCAGTACAGATTATTTCTTATTTCATATAATTCCACAATAGGCTTTTGCATTTTTCTATTTAAACTTCTAATAGGTGCATCATGATTCCTAAATACTCTACTAAAAAATAAAAATCTATTCTGCCTTGGAGGGGGAAAAGAAGGGTATTTTTCAGGGTGGCAAAATAATTTGATTTTGATGTGATTTCTTTTTAGATATCTTAAGTACTAGGGATTTTATGCATTTTTTTTAAATTGATCTTGAAAGCCAATTTTTAGTGGTGAGAATCTGGCAAACACATTAAAAAAATGAAGAGCTTACAAATGTATACATGCAGCAGCATTTGCATAATGTTCTGTTAGAGCAATGTAGTATTAACACTGAATTTAAGTGACCAGGATAACTCCAACCATATTTATTTGCTAAAGGTCTGGAATACCTTTGTTGAGAAGTATAAAATGGCTCTGGAATGGTCAACAGTGTGTGCAGAACAGCTGAGATCATAATGGAAAATATGACCAGGTCTTAAATGATTTATGTAGGTTTAGGTTTTTCCTTTATTTCATCTATTTGATTAACCTCAAGTTAAGTTATAGACTTTTTTTCAGGGTAAGATTGTTGATGCAGCCACATAATAATTCTCTATAGTTACAGGTAAGTGTTGAACACTTTCTGTGATGATTAGGTAAAATAATATTTTTTTAGAATAAATTAACTACGAGAAACAACTATATGATTTTCTTAACAGCTTAATTATGCAAAGTGTTAGTACTTTATGTTAGCCAATTCAAGGTTTCCATTATTGCTGCAGTGGAATCAAAATTGCAGTATTTGAGTCTACAGTGAACACTGAGGTTTTGGGGAGGGGAAGATTTGATTTGAGGAATGAAAACCTAGAATGATGTTGTTGGTCTCACTAGAAAATGTAATTCCTTTGAACTTGTTACATATCACTAACAGGCCTGGGAATTTGACAATATTGCAAAGCAAATGAGAAAATGCTTCTTCTCCAGGATTTTGATTTCTGGTCAGAAATAGAGGCTTTCTGATGACAAGTTTCTCTCTCGGTGAGTGTGTAATAATTTTCAAACCAGTTGTGTGAGCCCAGCTACCATCTCAATCATCAAACTTGAAAAGGAAGCCACCCACATTTACTAAAGTGTGTGATGAGATACGGAGATTATGAGTGAGTCTGAAGTCCCACCTGGAAAAAAAGAAGCATTTTTTTTTTTAAGATAGCCAGAATCTGGAGGAGCAAGTGAAACATCTAACTTTTGCCCCCACAGTCGCCATTCATAGGACTACTTCGAGGCTCTTTGGAAAACTGGAATCAAGTGCACCTGGGATTTTAGAGATTTGGTGGATTAATTTACAGAATGCATTGAAGTAATGATGTTAATTTTCACAACAGACAACTGGAGAGATTTGGAGAGATTTGAATGATTTTTCTGAGAAGTGAAATAACATGAAAGGTTTCCGGAAGAAATATGATCAAAGGAGGCAGGCAGGGGCTTGGGCTGCAGAATGCCTCTCTTGTCTCCAGCAGAGGAGACAGGAACCAGCTGGTTTGGCCACAGGAGCAGTGCCCACCATGTGTTTCCACTGATAGCAAAATGGTTCATCAGGCTGGAGGGCACCTGGTGTTTAGAGGATATATCCTCACCTACTACCTTCTCTGGTGACCTCCTCTGACACAGACTTGGTGTCACTCCCTCCTGGCACTGAAGACAACCTGCAGCCAGGTCTGTGGTCTGCCCTCTGCTGTCAAGCCTGCCTTGGACACCAATCCTGGCCACTCCATGGAGTGGTGGCACAAGGGAAGCAGGCAAGAAAGGTTACTTGGGGCAGGAGGAGAGAGACAGGTTTGCATATTGACAACAGACACTCAGATGTTGCTTTAAATTCAGACTGAAATATGATATTTTCTAATAGAATTTTAAGAAGTTACTAACTTTTTTCAGTATTAGATGATTTTGGGGGCTTTTTGACTGTCATCTTTGTCAAAGCATTGCTCAGTTCTGCTTAATCACAGCCTTTTTGAGGGCGTCATTCCTCCTAGAAAAAGTATACAAAATCCTTCAAGGCTCTTCAACGAAGGTGGATTTTGTCTGTTTTGGTTGGTGGCCTTAACTTACTGTCCTATTTTTCTATCTAGTCCCTGAAGAAACTTCACAGTAACTGTGATCCTGGGCACTCTGTGCTCAATAGCTAGAGTGTAAAAATCTTGTTGACAGTGTAGAGTAAAATCTGTGTAATCTACCTTATACAAAGCTACCTTTTACAAAGCACAATTTTGTATTCTGCATTTCTGTGAGGGTAAAAATTCAAGGGGAAGCTCGAATGCACTTTGTGTTCAGTGGAGGAAAAGCTTCTTGCTAGTATTCAGTCCTGCCCTCTCACTGATTTTGCTCCCCAACTCTTTTATGTTCAAGGAGTCGTCCTGCCTCCACCTTTCCATATTTTCTGATCTCCCTCCTCTGTACCTGGATATCCTATTTGGGCAGCAGCAGGAAGAAGTCCCAACTCATGCTCCTGATGAAGCACCATGTTCCAATGCCGGCATCTGTGCCGCAGGTTTACGATCGCTGCATCGATCGGTGTCTCAATTTAAATGATTTATCTTTGCTCTTGGCTTGCTGCAAGCTTTTCCATGAGCTACAAGGAAAACTGATTTTATATATGTGGCTTTTAACGAGTTACTCAGCTTGTTATTCATGTTATCTGAAGGAAATGGGACCAATACTGAGAAGCAGAGTAGTTGGTACCAAGGTATGTGCAGAGTCCTGGAGCTGCCCTGGTAGACTGCCTTTGTGGGGGTGGCTGAAGATTGTTGTTCCCTCTTCCCTGCAGCAGCTGAGCCACACTTGGGTCCAAGGTATATGAACAGGCTGATGCGAATTAGTCTGCTTGGAAGGATGTGTTGCTACAGGTTTTAGAAAGCATAAGGTTTGAGGTATTTTAAAGTCGACAATTGAATAAAATCCCTAGTGATTAATCCATTTTGGGGATATCAAAATAAGTATCTTTTTCTTATGTAATCAATCCCAGCAGGATAAATACTTTGTCATCCATTCCAGGCAATTTACTTCTGTGATTGGCATCAAAAAGATGCTCTATGGTCAATATAATTTGCGTATCACACATTTATCTGTAGTTGCACATACTTTTTTCATTTATTAAAAACTATGGTTCTGTTTTCCTTTTTATTTGAACTCTGAAACCTCTTTTTTTTTTCTTTCCTAATTAAAAAGTACGTTGTTGAGACTGACCTGGAGTTACATTAATCAATAATGCTACACAGAAAAAGAGAACAAATTATGCCTCTTATTTGCATAGTGGACAAGATCTAAAATGAATTCCTCAGGTTAATGAGTGTCCTTCGGGTTGTTTGTGAGGATATATAGCCAGTGACACCAGTGTGTTGCCGATTGAAAAGTAGTGCTCAGAGTCAAAGAAAAGAGCTGAAAAAATCAGGAGGAAGCTGGTTGGGGGACTCCGGCATGAGCTTTTACCTTTAGTGCATTGATTTTTGGCTGCCTGCATTGAGCTCCAGCACAAGCTGAGGATACAAATTCAGATTTACCCTTGCTTTGAGGTTCAAACTCAGTCTAATCTCAGCTGGGGTTTTGGCTAAAATGCAGCTGAGTCCCCAAATTTCTGTCATGCTGACATGAGGTTATCTTTGTCTTTCTCAGAAAGAGAACAGTGCTCCCCAGAGGGAAGGAAACATGAACACCCTGTGCAAGAGGTTATGCAGCTCTGTTAACTTAGAAGAGCCTGAATCTTAGATGAGACAGTCATGGGGCCAAAAATTGCTAGAAGCAGGCATTTAGAACAACATTAAAATGTCTCATATTTCCTATTCTTTTTCTGCTCCATTACCTTTATCCTCTTATTCCAGGCATTTAGCTTCCTCTTGCTCTTATTAGCTTGCTGTGAAATGGTAACATGGGTGGAGGAGCACAGGTCACTGCCACAGGTGGCCATTCCTGCATGGAGAGGAAAAAGGATAGGAGGAACCTCGATTTGGCTGGAGTGTAAAGTGGTAGCAGCTCTGCAAATAGAATTACTTTTGGAAGCTTGTAGTGTGACTGCAGTTGGATGTGCGTTTATGGAGCTGGTAAGAGGTAAATTCAAGGCAGAAGAGAAGGTCAGTTACCTCCCCACTCAGTGTAAAATTTCCTGTTCCAAACAGCAGGAAGCTGGTGCTACTCAAAGTTCCATTGAGGACAGACAAAACAAATGTTTCGTTCTTAAGCTTTATCCTTGCTAATGAACTACAATAACTAAATGAATTTTACCTAAACTATGCACCATGGAAAGGTCATAAACTACTGAAGAAGAGCTTCTAATACAAAAATTAAATGATCTATTAGTACATTTCACCCAATTTTTACAGATCAAACACAGCACTATGACTCTTGCTTTTTTTCTGTTTAATATGCATCTTCAATATTGCAGCATAAGAGATGAGCTCATTTAGAGGGTTGCTCTGAAGGAGGGAAAGTTCAATGGTCAAGTAGTTTTCCAATTTACAGTACAGTGACTTGTGGAGAAAGGCCACTCTTGCTTCCTTGTCATCCAAGGGTCTAATTGGAAAGGCATCTGTTTATAGTACAGTTGCTGCAACCTGTGAGGTTCCTATCACTGGTGCTCTGATACTCCTCTCTCACCGGTGCAGCCTGTTTCTGGGAGTTCAGAAGCAGACAGGCCTTTTCATCTGCTGGAACATTATTGTGTTTATCAAGGCTTGGCATACCAAGAACTCCATGTTTGAGGACAGATACTGGGAAGTTAGCTGACCGTATGGGATGAAAACAATTGACCTGATTCATGAACAAAATCAGAATTTGGATCTTCTGTGCATCACTGTCTTCTGTATATGCTGTTAGACTGGGCACATAGGGCAAGGCCTGACAAGATGGCACGAGGGAGCAACAGGTTCCTCCAAACTGAGCAAGTGGAGTGGAACTTGGCCCCTCAGGTCCTGATGCAGGAGGCAGAGCTGTAGTGGAGTGGAGAGCATGGACTGTGTGGGTTACCCAGCCAAGCCCTGGGACACAAGAGGAGTCACTTCCATCATTGCCCTGCAGTCTTCTGAGGCCAGCTCTGCTCTCCCAAACTTCCCACGGGAGGCACAGCTCTTCTTACCTGCTGTGACTCTTTCTGAGCCATTCAGCATGGAAAGGTAGCAAATGGCTAATGAAGAGCTTCTGATGGCTATTTGGAGGGTAATGATTAAGGAACACTTTAGGAAATAAATCTGGTCTTCAGCAACTCTTTATTTCAGCTTAGAGAAAGGAAAAGGCTGCACAGGAAGCTGTCTAAAGAAATGACACATTAAAGGAAAACATTTTGTGCTTGAATAAAAACCAGTATAACTTAGTAACATCTACATGATCATATTGGACACTGGTCTTTAGATCTCAGTCTGCAACCCTAATTTATATGAAAACATGCTCTGTTCTCTCCACGGATGTATTATGTCTCAGATGACAAATCCTGAAGTGGGAAAGGTAATGAGATGCTATTCCGGAATTACATATTTTGTATTTACAGAGATCTTCACTTTTTAATTTTTTTTTAACTGAGGTTAACTGACTTTTTCAAACAACTGAATAACTTATGTATTTTTTTTTTATTCTTGATAGATATAGATTAAATATGATACATGCTTTTCAAAACAATAGCTAGTTTGAATTAATTTTGATTGAGGACATTCAATTCTGTAAATAATTACTGTAATTTCATGTCATACTTTGGTGTTTTGTTACCTCAGGAAGTAGAAAAATTATGTCCTCATTTGGCCTTCACAATTATTTCCTGCCTTTTCTTTTGTGCCATCATAATGCTGCAGGATAGTCTCCCTGCTGCCATTTCTTGTAGTCAGTGAAGATGAGAAGCATTGTTATGCTAATGGTCCTTTCACCACAATATCTCTGAAGATTACAGTTGTGAATGATGCCCTCCTTAAAAAAAGTGCTGCTTCCCCTTCTGACCATCTAACTTGCCCTTAGCTATTTCTAAGGGGAACAGTATGATAATTGTTCACTGTATTCATTTTCCTATCAAAAGAAACATGATTGGTACCTTTTCTTTAAATGGCAAAAATTTTCATAAGATGCTATGTAATTGAAATTGCATATAAAAACATGTCAAAACCCCCCTGCTAATTGTGTCAAAAATCATTTCAGAGTGATGAGATGAGGAAATGATGCCTGCCATGGACCTTAAGTCACAGGGGATGTCTACGTAAGTAGGTAACTTGAGGTGTCAAACTGGTTTTAGTCTTTAACTTCCTGTAGAATGGCCTGTTACCAGAGTTTGTGACCTTAGAACCAGAATGACTTGCAAATGCAGGCCTTGCTTTTGCAATGCCTGGGATCCAGCCTATCTGCCATTTATCTCCTAAGGGACTTTGTGCATTGCCCTTGTAGGGTGGCTGGGATCTGGGGAGGATGGACAGGGTGCTTCCACAGGAGGAGCTGGTAGATGTGTTGCTGCACAGGCAGCTTTGGGAATGGGAAGGCTACAGCATGTGAGGATGGGATTTCAGTGGGGAATGTGGTCTTGGAGAAATGTAACATGGGTGTTTGATTCCAAACACCCTGGCCTATGGAGGACTGGGGGCTTCTAGCTTCATGCTTTGTTCAGTCAGTCTGAACACTAAATGTGGCTGAAAGACAATTAGATTCTGAAAACACATTCAAGTAAGGTGTATATGTTATGGGTGGAAATTTCCACCTGTGCTTTTGGTTATTGAGTTTATTATTTGCATCCAGTGAAGTCTTCAAGTGTGTCGGGGGAGGAATTACTAACCTGAAAAAGAAGGGCTGAACAAATCTTCTCTCTGTTTCAGTGGCAAAACTCAAACCAAAACCAAACCACTCCACCTCAAGCCAAAGAAAAAACTGCACAAACAGACCCAAGGAAACACCAAAAAAAGGTATAAACCAATCCTGCTCCCCCTGCCTCATCCTCATCCTGTGTCTGTTATTTCTTGTCCTGATGACAGCATTTCTGCCTGCTGGAAGTACCACTGAATGCTTTGTCATTTAGTGAGTAATCCTGGACCAAATTTTAGGCCGTGTTCAGGAAATGGACCACACAGGTGTCAAGTGAACCGGGGTGCCCTTTTCTGGACATGGGTGTAATTCCTACCTAGCTGGGAAAGAGGACTTGCTATACTGAGAGTCAGCAGTTTTACCCAGCTAGTTTATGAGGTCTAGTCTGTTCTATAGAGGCAGAATATACATTAGTATTAGATAAGCATTTTCTCGTATGCAGAGAATATTTGTTTATTTAATCTACTGTACATGCACACAGTTATATCTCTGGGTTTCTTTTGTAATTTTTTATATGGCCTCTTTTTTGCTGTGTAACAGCCTTCTTCAAACTATATTGCATCTTGCCTATGATCTATAAAGCTAAGAATTATGGAAAAATTCCCAGGGATCTGTAGACTTCTGAAAACTGAATCCTACTGTAGAAACTCAGTGAATTAAATTGCCCCAATGCCTGTGATTTTGAGAGTTTGTAAGCCTTCATTCTACAGAGGGGGAAAAAAATGACACATGAAGTAAGGAGAAATTGCTCAAGCTGAAGCCAGCAGAGCTGCTGTACTTTACCTATTGTTCTTCAAAAGATGTTTGATCCTTAGATAAAACACTTGTTAATACTTTCAAGAATTCAACATAACATCTTTAAAGATTTTCTCTTTTCTACAGTAAAAACCTAATAATATGTCATAATTTTACTTAAGTGTTAAACTTCTTTCAATATCTGGAGCTAACTATTCACCCTAGGCATTCAATAACAACAATGTAACACAGAAATCGGGAATCAGGGAGTAAGAGGAAGAAATAAGGCTGAGGAAAATGAGATGGAGGTTTAGCATCATTTCAGAGATTGGATTTAACTCTCTGACTCTCTGCTAGCAACATGAAAAAGATAATCTTTTTATGTCATTGATAGGCAAATTATGAGGAATGTGGAATGCAGGGCACAGAAAATAATTAGAAAAAGAATTAAAAGATGAAAATGTCCTTTTAGATATAAGGTCATATTATTGGATAAACTAAGGTTCTGAAAGCCTTATTTTCTCTTTTTCTTTCTTTTCATTTCTGTTTTTTTTTTAATCAGTTTGCCAGAAATGGAGCAAAGCAGAGCAAACAGAAAAGAGTGGAAGGGTGTTAATTGAGACCTGATAATTAAAGTGAAGCACAGTCAAAGAACAGATATTCTTCCAGCTTTCAGTATGAAAATGATGATAGGTGGCACCTATGGATGCTCAGCGCTGTTTTGATAACCCTGGGAAGCTGTAGTGAGAGCCTCAGTGACACACAAGTCTGTGCCTGACAAACACTAGCAGGTGGGGAGTTTCATAAAACTGATTTTTTAATTGATCTTTTTTCCATCTTTGCCTTGTTGTCTGGGCTGTTGATGGGTATGAAATGGAAAGGATGTACTCCCTTGGTGACAAAAAGTGTGGGTGAGCAGGCAGCGGTTCAGGGTAATGGCAACAGTGCCTTGTGCCAGTCACAACAGAGTGCTGAGAGATTAAATCAAAATAAATGCAAGCTAATTGAATGCAGTGATATAGGAGGTGAAATCAGAGCAGTATAAATTTAGGCTTAAGATGGGGATTACTATTTTACTTTTTGTCAGCTCTCTCTGGATTGCCAGCGTCAGGAGCTCTTTCAGTCAGAAATGAAAATAAAACAAAGAACCCACACTGAAAGACAACAAGTCACTTTCCTGTTTTGCTTTTATAACAAAACGGTTTTGCAAATGATTTGCAGAATTTTAGAAAAATAATATTTTGGGACAACTTATGCTGAACTGAAGTTGCTTGGATTTTCTCTATTTTTTTTGTTTTAAGTAAATCTGTAGGTATGTGTTGTGTTTTTCTGGACCTTGTATTTAAGAGAAGAACTTGAAGCAAGGGATGAAGGGTTTGATTTGAATATGAATGTCTGTCAGAGTCTTAGGAGCATGAAAGGGATAATTTTAGCAGCAGCTTTTGAATAGACTGGTTGGGTACTAGCTGAGATGTAAGTAGGCTAGACAGGCTATAGCTAAGATCAAGGATGAGGCAGGGGAAAAAACATGAAAGGCAGGTAAAATTCACCTGTGTGCAAAAAAGTATGTATGTATGACTTTCAGAAATATCCACATCCTCTTTTTTAAGTTTTATTGGAATACTAGGTTTTTTGGCAAACAGAAATTTCACTTAGGCAGTCAGGCTATATTTTATGGTATATATTTACATGCATGGTGCATTGAGGGGTCTGGTGAGGATCTGAAACACGGAGAAGGTTATCAGGGTTCTGTTCAGACATGTCACCAGATGAAGGAAGGTGATTTGTAGTAAAGATGAACTTTAGTATGTGGAGTCAGAGGTTATTGCAGGATACCCAAGAAAAGAGGAAAATACACACAACATTGTTTAGATCCAATGACAGATGTAAAGCAAAGATTTTGAAACTCTTTTTCAGATCTTATCCCTTCTTGTACTGTAGAAGTAAAATGTCAAAACAAATACAATGATTAGTGAAAAAGTGAAAACAATGAAAAGTGTGTAGCACTTTTCCCTCTTCTTTTGTAACAAATGCTTTTTAAATTCCACAATGATGACTTATTTTAGAAGAAAATACCATACAATGGAAGTTTAGTAGGCATAGCTTAACAGCGAAAAGGGGAGTGCACTGTAAAAGACTTAAAAAATGTTTCCAGCCAAACCATTTGGCAGATGAAATATTTTTCTCCACTGCTTCAAAATTTTCTGTCAGATGCACTTCACTTTTCTTGCTACACAGAAATTTTTATTATCTTTGATTTGAAAACAAACAAATAAAAACTTTTGTTTATTCACTTCCAGGTCTTACTTTCATTGTATAATGGGTGAAAACTGAAAGTATAAAATACTCTTTTTCTGATGAGTGCAAGTATTGAGATCTCTCAGTCCTCCAGTGAGAAAGTTCTGTGTATTAGGGATTTTTGTCTGTATGTCACTCTTGTTTCTCGGTAAGAAGACAGTCAAAAGTTTTACTGCTCAGAGGCTGAAGGCCTCATCCTTCTTCTGATCACAGTTTAATCCAAAGTGTTTTGGGAGTTGAACGTATGTTAACCATGTTTTTGTTTTGTTTGTTAAAACATTTAGACGATCTATTTACTGTGTTGGAAGTAACCAGTATCACTGCTTTTAGATCTTTTGGTGCAAAAGGAGGAATAAATAAAGACAAGGAAATAGGGGGAGTTTGCAGGCAGAGTAAAGAAGTGGAATTAGAACCATTCACTTTACTGGAATTTATTTGTTCCCATACATCTTCCTTTCAAAAAATGCTTGTGTGCAGATGTCAGGACAGTAAGTCTCAGTCAGATCTAGCAACAATTCCCCATATTTGGCCTTAGAGTCCATCAAGTGCCCTTGACAGCTTTTAGAAACTTTAAATAATTGTGAAGGAAAATTGAATCACCACTCACTAACATGGAATAAGAATGCTTCATTTTTGATGCACATTGCCCTATAGGTTTTGGAGCCATGTCTTTTCAATATGCTTTGTTTGACTTCTGGAGATATTCAACTGACTAAGAAAAATTCATACCACAGCCTAGAAAAAAGTATTCCTATTACACTCTTTGTTTTACAATTAGCCTTCATAGATTTTAGTAGCAGAAAAGTCATTTCTGCAGCTTAGATTAGGTTTCACATACTTGTCATGTTTAGACAGCAAGGTTTAAGTTATTACAGAGATGGGCAGTAGTATAAATCTTCTGGCAGTAACCTATTCTGGTGTATACCGTATATACTATATACATTTGCATTGTAATAACTCCTTTATTAATATCTGAGAAAATGAAAATTAAATCAGCATGATATCTGTTTAAAAAAAAGCGCAAGATTACTTCCTTCAAGGGTCTTTCATCACTTTTTTAGTAGCTTGAGATACAACGCAAGATGTGGATACTGTGTGTGGGGAAACAAAAAATATTTTGTCTCTTACTTGAATCTTCTTGGCTTTGATAACTGCAAAACTGAACAGGAGCTTTGGAGCTATATTGTTTGATGATATTTCCATAGCATTTGTGGCTGTCCAACTTTTTTGTGAAATGAAAGTCAGGAAATCTGACTGAATGCATTGTTAACTTTCAAGAGCCTACATTTTACTTCTGCAAATGCCCTGCGACATTTCAATCTTTAAGTATCCTTGTCATTAAACTTGGGCAGAAAGAGAAGGAACAGGAAAGGAACATAAAGGGTGACTGAGATTTAAAATTTCCCTGGAGAAGATGAGCAAGGTACTCTTTGGCCTGCCAGAAGCTGAAATCAGAAGAATGACTGTTTTTAACACGTTGGGTATGATTTAATTCCATCATCATCATCATCATCCAGATGGAAAACATGCTGACAGGCTTTGAGTTACCACTGACAGGATCAAAGGGCACTGGGATTACAGTGTGGTTAGCTGGCACAACAAGAGCACCTTTAATAACTAGCCATGTTACTAGTTTAGTGCATTAATTTGTGTGAAGAATTAGTATTGGCATTAATAATGGTATTTTAAATTATTTTTTTATGTCTGGCTTTCTGCTAGAGTGCTGTTTTTAGTATTGTATGTTAGGATTGCTCTTTTTATTACTATATTTTAGGGTCACATTCTGTCGTGTAATCATCCAGATGGGTGGAACTACAGGCAGAATTATTTGGCTTTTAATGCATAAATGAAAGACTTCCAGAAAAAATACTGAGCTCATGATATGATTCTCAATTATTAAGTACTGAGGAAAAGAAGGAAATAATATGTTAAAAATCAGTGTAGCCTTAGTGCTTTTGTATTTTTCTTAAGAAGGTTTTTTGTTTTCTCATGGTATTTCATATGTTCTTGTGGTTATATTGTGGTCTTCTTTTTCAGCTGCCCTAATATCCAGCTCCCTTATATTTTCCTCATTCTATAGATGCTCCAGGGAATATTCTGTTTCACAGCAATGCATGTGCCTCCCTGGCTGTACTGTGAAAAAAATGCATTATGATTTCTTTTGAAAAGTCCATGCATTTAAACATGTAATGAGGTCGAGGTGTTCTTTACGGATACTTTTATAGTGTCGTGTCCATGACCTGATATTTCCTAGAAGAGCGAAGCACACAGTTAACCATTTATTAGCTCTGCACGTGTATGCAGCAAGAGATTACAATCAGTCACCACATTATTAAAACAGTCTCAGCTGATCATTCAAGCCTTTTATTTGTACATAAAAATAAGACTGGAACATTTGTAGCTATCCTTCCCTAGACATCCTCCTCAGGTCTTCTGGCAGCCAGCAGTGCTCTGGGTTTTGGCCCTTGGCTTAGGGCTGTAATATTTCTGACCAGTTTATCTCACCTTTTCTTATGGTGCTATTTAAAAGCTGGTTCAACCATTTTGCCACCATTGTTAGTTTGCTGAACTAATCCTTTAATCCTATTCATAGTTTCTGTTAGAGGGTGAGGTCCTCATAATCCCTTTGGGAATTTTTTTTCCCTTTTATGATCTTGGCTGGTGTTCAGCCATTTATGAGTGGTTGCTAGCCATATATACGTAGTGAATTTTTAGCTAAATACAAAGGGAGTAATTGAAGGACTTTTGACTTCGAATTTGACTTTTCCATCAGTATGAGCTCAACAAGTCATGCTGCATGGCTTTTTTGTGACTGGTCCCTCAAACTGCACAGTTACATCTCCAGTAGTGGGAGGGTACGTATAATTTTAACGAGGGCTTGGAAATTTCTTCACAGATAGAAAGCAAAATATCAGAACTAGAGGATTTTAGGAGATACCATTTTTACATGTCGTATTACTACTTTGTTGGCAGCAGATCCAGTTTAAGTAAAAGTTCCCAGCTTCTTAGAACATATATGATTTTCTCTAACAGTGACTGAATTAAGAATCTGAAGCTTTGCCTCCCTGCCAGGCAAGCTAGGAGATCCTGATCAGTGTCGTTTACTGCCAAGAGGGAGGAAGCGGAGCTGACAGGAGCTCTCCCGACAGAACTGCTGGCCACCAGGACATGGACTGATGGTCTCTCTAAATACAGTCTTTTTTTTCTTTCAAGGAAATTCATTCTGAAATTTCAAGCTTCACTCTTTCTCCTTTTTCTAGCATGCAGACCATTGGCAGTGTTATATTTATTTTGAAATTTTGTTGTCTTGGCAGAGAATTCAAAAGTGTTTGCATGCCTCAGTGGACCAATGATAGACTAATGATGTGTAGCAACAGTAAATGTTTTTTTCTGCACTGCAGTCATGTTTCATAGGTGCCATGCTGGAAAATGAGATCGCTGTTTGCATCTACTCCTGTAGTTCAAGTTGTGGATATGCTATTCCCAAGAGAGGCAGCTCATACATAGAGTGGAGAGAGCCCAGGGACAGCCTGGCAGTTTTAGCATCACCATTTTTCCCATTGAAGTTGTTCTTTTACCTGGAAATGTATCTTGAACCATAACTATGATTGTGGATTGCACATACTTTGAGTGCCTGGCTGTGCTACAAGCTGTGGACAGCTCATCTTCAGATGATCTGATAAAATGGTGTTGCAACGGTGCTGCACAAGTCTTGCACTTTTCAACAACTAGGGGTCTAGAGATGCTGTGTTCAGCACAGAAACCTGAAGTCCTTCAACTGAATACACTCTGAAATCTGAGCTTTCTGGGTAGCACTATAGGAGGAAAAGCACCAAAAAAACCCAAACAAACAAACAAACAAAAAAAGGCCAGAAAATTTATTTTGCCAAAAGCTATACACGTGCAGAAAAACTTTGTACATATGCCTGGCACAGTGCATACCCTGCCTGCAAAACTTATTAGAATGAACAGCTGGTTAATGGAGATGTGTTTTTTCAAACTAAGCTTTAATGCCAATTAAAACCAGCACTGGCTTATTAAGAACAAAACTGCTACTTTTTCTAGAAAATTTTTGTCGTTCCATGGCAATCAAGAGAAAAGATAGAAAATATATAAAGCTGGCAGGTTATGAAAATTAAACAATGAAACATAGTTTTCTAAACCTCTGAAGAATTATAGTCTCAAAACTATCTTTAGTACTTGATTTTTGACCTACCTTTTTCTAATAGCTCTCTCAATTTTCTTAGAGCAGTTTTGCTTTTAAAAATATCTGAAAACTTGGTAGATATTAACATGTAAAAAAGTTCCTCCTTAGAACACAAAAATCTTGAATGATACATTATGAATGTATCATCACATTCCACTACATCATTACATTCCACTAATCAATTTTTTTTCCATTTCAGATAATGGCTTATGAGATTTTTAATTTGAAAACTTAGGACAATTTGAGCAAAAGAAACCCCCCCCCGAACTTGGAGCCATCGAGGTACATTGCTTCTGGCATAGAAAAGAGTGTAAAATACTGATACATTACAAATGATTTCACACTAAAGTCTGCACTGACTGTCCAAGAGCAGCAATTGTTTCAATTCCCTTATCTGGGCTGAGATCCCTGGGTACCAGACAAACAATCTGACCAAGGCATTGAGGCTGAATTTTTCACATGTGGGGAAAGGCTTCAACTTTTCCATTCCTATCTCATAGATCAAAAGAACTAGTTGAGCACCTCTCCATGCAAATTTTTTGAGTTGTTGAGTTGTAGTATTGTGAGTGTACCACAATGAAATTTCCCATTTTGTTTTTTTTGGGGTTTTTTTTATGACAGAAAGAATTAATGTTCTTTCAGTCTGAGTGCTTTGTGAGAAAACATGTATGTATGACACAGAGGGAGACCTGAAGGTCTCTGTTGTCTTCAGATAATGCTGGGGGGAGATCAGGTACAGTTGCATGAATTTTGTTGTTAACTGTCTAATCTTGTGGAAATATTAATTCAACCGGATTAAACATCTGATTGACTTTATCAGTCATGTGACATTTCAGGCTAGCCTTATGTTATAACTGCAGAAAGTCTGCCATGGAAGGTGACGCATGGATTAAGGATGGAAATGTGTTCTGTTCATCTCTCAGGCTTAATCCTCAACCTTAAATCTGTACCACATGATAATATTGCATGGCATGTGACATCTCCATTGGAATCCTGCTGAGGATGTAGCAAAGTGAGTATCCCACAATGTTACCCAGGAATAACAGTCACAGGGTCACTTTGGGTTATATTCTTCCATGTTTGTGTTTGAGGTCACAGAAATAATTGGAAAGCTTAGCTGCAGAGTATGGAGCATCCTCTGTAAGCATAGAATACAGATCTAAGCACTGTCTACAGAAACACCTAGATACCAGGGGGGTGTGTGTGTAAGAATAACTGCTTAATTATAGAACAATAACAAACACATCTGCAGGGAAACAGAATTCATTGCAGAGAAGTGTCACTGTGATATAATCTACATACGTTAATTGCTAGATAATATTTTATATTATGCAAATAACTAAACAAAATACAAACATGCTGTAGCCTTTTAACGAGGAGTTAAAGGCCTATGACACCTCATAGGAAATTCTGACAAACACTATTTAGAAGTGATTATGCCTCTATGCTATATTTTTTTAAATAGTTTCTATTATTAGGAAAATTTCAAAGGAACTGCAGTCTTTTTTCTCTGATGTCTAGTTTTCAGAAGCCTGCGTATAGCTTTCTGTGTGGCCAATCCAAAGTGAGCAAGAGTATGATTATTCAGGTAAGCTGTTATATATGTTGATTTTCAAAACTTTTAGTGATAAGCTGTTTGATTTTCTGCATTTCCCTTTTTCTTTTCATTTTTTTCCTCTGGTACATTAATCTTCTCCACTATACTTATGCTATAGCCCAACCACAGCCATTATATGTTCTAACAGACATAGCTCCTCTGGCAGTAGGCAACATTTCCACCAGTTTAATCTTCTGGATGCTTCTCAGATCTCACTAGAACAACATATGGAAATCATTCTACAACTAGCTATATTTTTTTGATACAAATTTCTAAAGAGAATGTGTTCCGTTTGAAACTTGAGACGAGGGGAAATAAGGAAAACAGAATATAATACAATATAGGGAAAGACACTTATCAAAAAACCTTATGATCTGGCTTCTAAGCTTCCCTGTTCTGATTCAGCAACTAGTTTTTTTTACATACAGCAAATCCTTTTACTGGATATTTCTTGTTCTTTAATGACTTCACTACAGGGGTTGATAGGAATGCATTCTCCAAAAATCCATTAACATGGTTCCTGAACATGGTCCAGGCATGTTAATCACCATTATTCTTCAAGAATGTCAGATGATTTAAGTTTACTATATGTGAATTTCATGTCTAAGAATTGATGAGTTCCTTATTTATACACAGGACTGGGTACCTTGCTGGAAATTATGGTACATTGTTAGTTTAAAAATCTGCTATAGAAAATGTGATAAAGATAAAGAAATCTCTTTAATGTTGGCAAAAACTTATATACAGAAATTAAAATTATAGTGTCATCTGTGCCTTTCTTCTCTAGATGATAGTACAATTCAAAGAAACATCCGCTTTTTTCTGTTATATGTCTTCTTTGACTCCAACACATGCATATTAAAGAGAAACTTCACATTTTTTGATGTGATTGCATCAGAAGAAAAGATATAGTATGATTGATGCCAGTGGGGTTTGACAAATAGCAACTGTACAGAAATTATACAAAAATTTCCTTCCATATTTCCTCTCAACTGTTCTGCCACTTTGATGAAATGGTAATCTCTCTAATCCATTTCTCCAGCTAGAAAAGTGTTTCAGAAACATACCCTTCCCTGCAGTTATTACCATGATGGAACATTTATTATCCAGCAAATGAGGCATCACATTCTCTGATAATTCTCCTAAAAAATCTTAGCGATAACTGCCCTTTATTGTGCATATCAATGATCAATTAAAATATAAAAAAAAGTATTGTATATTCTGAACAGGACAAAATGCAAACTGTTTCACTGATCAATACCCAGTGCAGAAATATGTGAAATCTTGTGTGGACAAATTTCTTCCCTGTGCTGGGGGGTGGTTTGACATACCACTCACGCCCTAAACTGTCAAGGCTGTGGGCTGGAGTCATGAAATATTGTTTTCACATACATGAGCCCTGGTAAATTTTACCTTGAAAAACATGTCTGTAAGGATTGTCGCTTTTGGGCCTGTGTGTTCCCAGGCTGTTATAGAAGAGTGAGAAACACAGCTATAAAAAATGTGTTACAAAAAACAATAAACAAACAAACTCAACCAAAAAATAAACAATATAAACAAAAAATCCATGCACAAACATCCCCACCCAAAACCAAAACAAAAACCCAAACAAAAAACATACCCAAACAAGATACTACAAAAATCATCAGTCTCTGTTACTTATTTGCTTTATTTCAAAAAAAGGTAGATCTCAAAGGCTAAATCCACATGGGAACTTCAAACCCCACCACACTGATTTAATAATAATATTTTTTGTTTAGTCGTTTATATTTTTGTTTAGTCAGCTTAAAACTAAAGGTATTAATGATAGTTTTTTTCTATGTATGAACACAGTGTTTTTTATAAAATGGCCTAAGAGTAAGATCAGAAAATATTTGCTGAGTGACATGGGTTGTTTACCTGTCTTTAATCTCATTTTATTTTGTGTATACACACACACATATATATCTATATGTGTACACACACACATATGTGTGTGTGTGTATCAGCTACATGCAAATGCAATCAAGTGTAAAACAGGTAGTGTTTTGATAACTTGGACCAATTTTTTTATTGGTTTCCTGAGAATATTATGTTCTCATATCCATATTGTTTCTGCCCTCTGCAAGTACCTTCAGAAATGTTTTTTGGCACTGTGTAGCTAAAAAAAACCTCACTGTGAATTATTGTTCTTTTCAAGAGAAATTTTCAAACATGGTTGAATATTATCTTGAAAATACAATTTTTGAAAAGTAATGATAAAAGTCTTTGTGGATTCTCTTCCTTCCTAAGTCTGATTTTTTAAAATAAATTTCAACTATACAGACCAATACAAAGCCATAATTACATAATGAGAAAATTTAAGTTATTTATTTTTTTAACGTTTGCTACTTCTCTTTCTTTCTTTAAGCTCCAAACAAAACAGCAATTTCTTTGCTTTTTTCTTAGCTAAGTCAGCAGGTTACATGATGTTATTTGTATTTTGCACACTTGCAGATTAATGTTTGAACACTGTTGCACCTCCTCTTCAACCACTATGTTAGGAACCAGCTTGCATTTCATACTTGCAAATATGTAATGTTTTTACAGAATAAATCATGGATGGAAGCAAGACCTGTTCCTGAAGAAATGTTTTATTCAACAAAACTTGCCCAACTTGAGCATTTTCCAGGTAAAGAATTTTTTTTTTTTTTTTTCAAAATGTTACCTGTTTGTGGAGTAAGTGACCTAAGAAAAGCCTGCTGAGTCAAAAGTGCTTTATCCCAGTGTCATTTGTGAGAAGGGAACAAAACCTAAAATAGTAGTTAGGTTGGAATCAAGCTTACCTGATAATGCCAAAAATTACATTTTACAGGAATATTTTTTATGGCAACCCCCCCACCCCACTCCCCCAATGATCTCAAATCCAAATAGTTACCATAGTAACTCATGTTATGGTATATTATTTATGGACATATTGCAACATAGAGAGTATTCATAATGTGTTGCTTTTTTCAGACCGTATGTTTCTGGTTGTTCACGTAACATTTGCACAGCTGAGTGAAAATGCCAGATCTTTTCATTTGTAGCAAGCTAACATTTCTCTATACTCTCAAAAAAGTGCAGAACGATGTATTTTTGAGATCACTGAACAAAAATAATAGTTTGTTTTTATTGTATTCAGATAATCAGTACAATACAGCAAAATAGTGCTGCTTTCTTTTTTTTCTCACTCCCCCATGTTTTAGGGGGTGAGGGGCAGGGGGGTTACACTGCAGCCACAAGTAGACCTGCTGATAGAAGGGAGTGGTGCTTCATAAGGAAACTCCGATTGAAACAAATGCAAAGAACACAAACAAAAGTATCACATGACTGGCTCTACCATAGTTTTCCATATATGATTTTTAGTAGTGTTACTTATGATGTGAACATGTAGATTAGTCTGTAAAAGGCAGATTAATTTTTTAGCCTGTGTTTATGAATTATCAAACTAATTTTAATCTTCAAGGATTATCTTCAGACATGTATTTATTGAAATAAGTACCTATGCATTTGGTAGAAGTAACTTTCTATGCTTTCTGCTCACATTTTGAGGCACAAAGAGCAGCTGGATACTTTACTGTTAAGGAATATTAATGAAACTGGGTCACCTGGTTTTGCCAATCCCAGCCAGAGGATTGTGGTAGGTGCTCTGTTTCTCTCTGCTCTCTTCTTTTCTATACAAATACTGTCTTAAAAAAATTGATAGATGTTGATATAACTGTATGTGAAAGAGTGCTATTGAATCAAAGGGAACAGTCTGGGAATCTGCACATCCAGGTCATTCTGAAATGTTTTGTCTGTGAAGCTGATCTCATATGTACACCAAATTGAATATTTGCATATAAATATTTAGTCACCTGAGGTGATTAATTTTACTTAACACTAATTTCTGTCATACAAAACAAGTTTTTCAAATGTGGTATTCCTCCCGCAAGTGCACTACTTCACAGACAGGAGCTTAGCTATCAGCTGATAGTCCCTTTTCTGTTTGTCATTGTTGTCGTTTGGCGCCTGTAACTATTTTGAACTCAATTTATGTCACTTACACATGAAGTGTGTGGCACCTAAATGCCATAAATCATGCATATGTATCATTGCTGGTGCAAATTTGCATCTGTAATTGTCTGTACTTAAAAACTGTCGTTGTTATGAGGCCTCGTTGGAGACTGGCTGAAGAACATGACACACTTCACCCATCCTCTACATCCAAATGACATTCTGTCCCATAATTTTTCTATTTGAAAGGTTATTAAAATGCTTTAAAAGAAAAATTAGGTAAAAATTGACATGGATGAAAGATAAATATTGTGTTTGCAAAGAGCATTTGTCAGCTTCCCTCTGCACTGCATTTTACTTCAGTTGTGAATGGACTTTTATGAAAATATATAAATATTTTATTGAAAACAGTCCTGTATCATTTACTACCCTGACCATGCAATTAGCCCACTAATGGACAAAAAATGGGTGTTTCCCCATAGAGATTTTATTTCCACCATCATTTACCTGGATCCTGCTACATTCTGTTGATAAATATTCTTATAATTCCTCAGTTTTTCATTGGGAAAAAAAAAGCAATAATCACTAGCCACTCTAGACATAAAGCTTCAAATACAGTGGTTGTGGCTGTACATATCTGAGATTTTCCTACTATGCTTATTTTTTTATATGAAGACAGTAAGTTCAGTCAGGTAAGGATGTATTTTTGCCCATCCACCGCCTGATTATTGATCCAGCTTCATTGCCAGAAACTCATATTTTCTGAGAGGGAGGGGAAAAAAAATCTTTATGTGTAATCCATGATTCTTTTGTTAAATTGTCTCTATGTGATAATTTAGTTGTAAATAATTCTAGTAAGTACAATCTTCTCACAATGGCAAAATATTTTTTTTCAGTCAAAACTGCTGATGTTTAAACAAATCTGGTTTGGGTACCGTGTATACAGTTGGAACTGTGGTCTGAGTGCTCGTGCACATGTCACAGGCTTTTAGTTCAATTATTTTGAAACACACTTGATTAGAATCCTTGAAGTGAAAATTTTACGTTGTCTCTCAGTTTTTTGTATCATTTTTTCAAAGTTTGCTCTTCCTACTCCAGTTACAGTCTTTGAAATAGTGTGTTTCTATAGCCAGCTGATAGAGTTTATGGTGATTTTGAAGTTGGGAGTACCTGCATTTATTTCTAGTATGTAGCTGGCTGTTGCCAGCTGGTCCTTTTTTCTCATGTGCTGATGAGTATTACTTATTTTTAACACCACTATTTTCTAAATGATAAGAGGAAGAAGAAAGAAATGGTGAGGGTAAACATCACTGGCTTCTTTGAGATTTTCTAATAGTAGAATATTAAAAGTTAAGGAAGGAAAGGTGAAGGGAAGGATTAAAAGAGGAAAAATAGAGCAAGTGAAAAAATTGAGTTGAAAGGAAACCCATCCACCCTCTGCATTATAATATTAGTGCTTCACACACTCCAAAAAGATAAAACAGAAAATTAAGCACTAGGTTTACAGTTCAACAAATGGAAATGAAAGTCATAAAGAAATTAGAAATTAAAATTATACTTTGGCTGTACATGTGTTTCCATTTTCAGTTGACTTCTGACACCTGACATATTTGCTTGTGCATTCACAAATAAACCATCTGCCAAGACCTTTTTTAAAGCCAGTTAACTTGTATGGCATTCAAGCTTTTAAGCCATCTCTAGGGTTCCATTTTGGGGTGCATTTTTTGGGGGGTGTGGGGAGGGCATAATAATTCTGTTTCCTGTAGTGAGCAGTGTTTCAGTCTTCATACAAAATTGCTGAGCTTCACTGACAGGAATGTTTCCAAAGGGATGTCACCACAAGAGGAACTCTTCAATATTCACTTCAATGTAAAATTGGAGAAACCTTAGCAGAGTTCATAGAGACCTTCCAGGTGACTCTTTCAAACTGTTGTTTTGCGTAAGTTAAAAGTACTCGTGCAAAAAAATGCTACAGAAAATGTTTAAGAAAGCACACTAATTCTCAAATGAAACTTGGTAGAAATGTTCAGCAGCTGGTGTACAATCTGAAAAAGGTTCTTTCCTTTATTAGAAACACATATTGTTGGCATTCCCATTACTGCCAGAAAAGGTTATGCTCATATGAAGCAAAGAGAAGGAAAGAAAGAAGATTAACAAGTTTTTCAGCTTTCCATTTCTATGAAATAATGTCTTTTGAAGAAAAACAAAACTAATGTTCATTGTATAAAGGGAAATGCCTTTTTTTTTTTTTTTGATTCATCTAGTCTCAAAATAGATTTTTGAACTTGTGAAGGGGTTTATTGTGGTATTTTGGAAAACTGAACGGTTCATTGAAGACAATTAGCTGAATGCTGGCCTTGTATGTTCGGGAGGGCAGGACACAACAAACAAACCAAAACCCCAAACCTTGAAGGTTCGAGGCTTAGGTTCCATTTTAATTGTTTGTGTAGTTCTGCCATTGTCATCTTGACCAATCTGGCAGGTGAACACCAATAGAGCTTCACTGACCTCAACTTTGTCATCTATAAATTCGTTACCAAATCTAAAGTTTGGAATTGCAAAAAGAAAACATGCCAGTAAAACATATGCCTTTTAAATTCTAAATAAGCAGATATACATTTAATTTCATTTTCTAATTTCTTCTTCCCTTTCCAGGTTGGGTTTTTGGGGTTTTTTTTGTGGTAGAAGTGATGAAAGTCCAAGTATAGTCAATGAAATTAATTACATGGCCTTAATAAGTTGTCTATACTGAACTAATTTTTGTGATACGAGTCCAGTTATGACATTCTAAAAATCATGGTATTTCTATGGTGCTGCTTCCTATGATATACAGAGCAGCTAATTTTTTGAACTTGAGACTAAATGAACCAACTGCAGTACAGATAAAGCCATGTCTCATATAGCCTCATTTTCCACTGAGTTAATCAACCTCATTACCTTTGTCACATATTTTCTGTTTGTCAGTTGATTACTAACCAGCACAAACATAAAGATTAGAATCAGTGCCATTATTCTTAGGGCTAAATTATATTTGCATAGGAAACTCCTTTATTGTCCCTCTGACACACAAAGACATCTGACTTTTCAGCATGGGGATTGTAAACACAAACTATAAACTGGGAGGACTCAGCGAGAGAGACAAGGAGGAGGATGGAGCCACGAGCCTGACCAGCTGTATTCCAGGAATGCTGTGACCACTAGTGGATATTTCGAAAGTTTAAGGAAGAGCATCCTTTCTTTAGGGTTGTCAAGTTCTTTCTGTGCCTCTAATGAGGTGGGATTACTTGCACTCCTGCCTAGTGTTATGCAGTCTCAGGACCCATAATTGAACCCCTCAAGGTTCAGTTTTATCTGAACATATTGTGAAGACAACTTATTTGAAATGCTACCCTTACCTTAATTTTGCTGCAGACCAGTTTTTTTCGTTGCAGCTACCTTCCACTCTGTTGTCAAATAATTTGTAGTTAGATTTGGGCCCAATCAGTTCAAATAGAGATGTCTTCCCTTAGTCACTTAGATCCAATTTAGCTACCTAGAAGAGTGACTCTTAGCATTAATCACTTAACTAATCAACATCTTTTCAGAGTGGCTGAATATGGATGGCAGATGGAATCTTCCTTCCTGAAAGCAGATGAGTTAGAATATTTTGGCCAATCTTATAAAATCCCAAAGTCACATTGTCTTCATTGGTAGCTAAGTTAAGAGAGACAGGAGATGAAGTTCTGTGACCTTTTGAAAACAGGCAATTACAGTTGCTGGGAAATTAGCATATATGAAATTTGTGTAGAGTTGCATAATTGAAGCTGTACGAATGGATTAACATTGATACTACCGTTCCCCTGCACATACCTTTAGCACAGATTAAATTTATTATAGATCTTCTGAAATGTTTTCTCAAATCTGTGTGCTAATCTGAGTGTTTTTTGTATTCTACCTTTAGTAGATAAAATGAAATATCAGGGTAAATAAAGTAATAAAATATTTATTCTAAGCTGTCGATGACAGCATCAACAATGTATTAGAAGCCAACCCCAGGAAGTACTGATTTCTATCTCATCTGCTTAATGTGAATCTAAAATAAGCCATTAAAAGGTAAGGGATATGTTAATAAAGTTAAGTCAGTGTAAAATTGGCATGAAAAGAAGATGAAGATGTAATATTGAACCACTGGTTCAGAGCAAAATACAATTCCGGTTAAATGCAAAAATTCTTATGGCTGATGAATAGCATCTGCTTCTGGATGCAAGTTATTCCTCTGGTCCTGTTCACACCAACTGTTGAGACACCCTTGTATTTTGTGTATCTTGAATATTCATGTCAGGGAGCTGAAAATATCTGGGTGCTAGAAATTTAAAAGAGCAGTTCTTAGGAGTTATGCCAGGAGTTCTGCAAGGTTGTTTAAAGTTATCATGCTATTCCTAGTATGCCTAATCATATTTTTTTAGCCAACTATACATGGCAATTTAATATGACTAGGCTCTATTGTCCTCTGCATGACAGGGCATGGGAAAGGGTTAAATCTCTCAGGTTGTGCTGCATGGATATAGGAAGTCACAAAACTGCAAATATATGTATTCATATAAATATGTATAATATGTATAAATTTAAATATTCATATCGTATGATATGAATTAACAGAATTTTAAGGTAAGAAAGCACAAGCTCCTGCATATCCAGCTGCCTCATCATTCCTTTTCCATCCTGGCTATCTTGAAATGGCTTTAGATATATAGATATACATATATATAGTCACAGAAGTAAAACCTCTATTGCACTGACTTCCTGCAGATTCCTCTTGTATATCATATACGTGCTTCTGTTTGACACTTCTATAACCTGATGCAAAATGTACTAGTTCCTGTAATTGGTTGATAGGTGGAGAAGCCACTGATTGATAGGTGGTCTGTCTTGACTGCTAGGAAGCACTTCATGTTCACGTTGCATAGCTCACATCTTTGTTTCCTGTATCACTGCATCATGATTATGATTCTAATTAGTTTTTTTTAATCACGATCAATACACCAAGGAGAAGCATCAGACAGCTAATATGATTTATTACAGATTCCAAGAGCATTTGTCTCAGATTTGGCATTTCTCCAGAATGGCCGTGCCCGCTTGACAGCAGCCTGTCAGTGCTGTTGTGATTGCTCTATGCAGTGACTTTAACTGCCAGCTTTTCCTGCAGGCTCACTGAGTGATCGATCAGCACTACAACTACAGCAATGTGGAATATTTTAACACTTGCCTATGGCCCTGTCAATTATGAAAGGGTGGGGTATCAATACATATTGCAATCTGGTGCTGTACCATTTAAGGCTCAAACAGAAGATAAAAAGTAAATGTTGGTGACCATCTTTACGTATATCTTTCTCTCTTTTGAAGCTTTTTTCCCTTATAACTGCTGTTTTACACATGGCTCTGGAGGAAGATCAAGAGCTGTCTTTGTAACATTAAGGATTCTTGAAGGTACCGTAAGTACTGAAGTAGTGGTAAAGAAATGCAGTAATGCTAAGGATTTTCATAAACTGTCTTTCAAATGTGGGAAGGCAAAGGTCAGGTGAGGTGATGGTTTATTATTATTAATGAATATAGAAGCAAGAGAGGATATTAAGGTTTTGTTCAAAACATACAATATTCTACAGCTGAGTTTCAAGGCATCTTCTTTTTCAGAACCTCTAATATAGGTGACTTGACCCTGGTTTTATTGATTAAACTTTTATTCTTCCCCAATGAATAATTTAAATTATGAGCTGTAGTCTGGCATGATTAGCAGGAGCCTATGAAAGATTTTAAAGTAATAGACTGTATACTTCTCCTACTGCATTGGATTCCTTCTGCATCATGCCACTCTGGATTGAAAACTTTATATGCAACTTGGTAACTTGTTTAGCAGTTCTCTTTCTTGAGAGACCTAATAAAACACCAAAATCTCTACTTTTCTCTGGAGAGTTGTTATGGAACTGGTTTTAGTTTCCTGCTTGCCATGTCAGTCTCCAGCCTTGCTGGAGTTTCTAAATTGTGCTCATAGTTTAGCTGACCTGACACAGGTCTATCAGCTGTGCTGCAGTAAAGCATTCCAACGACCTTTACATGTCCCTGAATGAGATGTGTGCCAGTCCTGTTGGATGGGCAGAAGGGCAAGGCTCCTGGTTCGCCCCAAAGACTATTGCAATAAGTAGTGTTACATCACAGGGAATTTTTATACAGAAGGAATGGGTAAACTTATATTGTAACCTGCATAGCACAAAAGGCTAATGTTGGTGACCTAATATTCTGACTTAAATCTGACCCTTAAAAGCAGTTCTGAGATTCTGTATTTGTCAAGAGTTAATTTGACATTGCACATAGCAGTCATTATACTCTCACTAAGGTTTCTTATCCTCAGATATTTTTTTTGGTTCACACTGATATACCACAACATTAATTTTTGAGTCCTGAAAACAATTGTAGATCAATGTGGTGACTGCATGACTGTATTACATATAAGAGACAGAAAGATATGTGCAGGTGACACTGAAAAGCAATCTCAAATAGTAAATGATATTTAGAAATATGACTTGGAAATATATTAAAAAACCAAACAGAAAAACAACAACAAAAAAAAAAAAAATTCAAAAAGTTTCCTTTCCACAAATCCATAAACAGGCACTCAGATCACAGAGCAAGGAAAGTAAAGGGCATGGTCTGCTGTCTCAGGCGTGCTTGGTTTCCCAGCCACGTGGAGGAGAAAGAGGAGGAAAAATAATTTCTTGGGACTGAAGTGCTGTTAAGTAGAGGAACCACTCCAATATTTTTTTCCTTCTCTTTATTTCAAATGATGATTGCATTTGGGTTGGTTATTTACATATATATTACAGTCTCTGCCCTATTACAAACTCTATATTTCTTAAATCCTTTGTGGAACACTTCCTTTAGAAAAACTTTTGAAATCTTTTATTGGACTGTTTTTCTAACCAAATAGAAGTATATATTTAATAAGAGTATATATTTAATGAAAATATAGTACATTTTTCCTGCAAGCTGTTTAATGCATGGGCATATTTCAAGCATTAGAACTTGGCAGTTTCCAGATGGATTCAGTTTTAATTCAGTCTTAAACAACATCTTGTTAAATATTTTTAGGCATTTTAGAACTTGCTGGTTTGGGGTAAAATCTGCTGCAGCAGAAAGCCATTTCAAAGAACAGTTATTAGGGTAATCCCAGTCTTAAAATTCTAGAATTGATCTGAAGATGGTATATTGAAGACAATATGCTTCAATAAATGTTTCCTGGGAAGAGAAATATTTTAAAAAGAAATTGTATCACACAAAGGTTAAGACAGGACAATCCTACCTCTACCCACCTAAAATTTAGGAGGCTAAAAAAACAAAAGGAATGGCATGTTCATGTCTGCTAACCTTCATAACACCTATAGTATTGCAGTATTCCATTTGCAAGGTTATCACTTTAGAACAGATTTCAGAGAATAACAAGCATCCATATTTTCATCAAATTGTCAGTCTAATATGAAATCAATTGTGATCTCAGAGGCTTTTATTTTTATTCATTGGAGGATTAGATACACAAGCCAGGTATTCTAGTGTGTGTATATGGGAAAGAGGATTATGCCTTAAGTGGGTCACAGCTGATACGAGGCATTAAAAGTACTGATGAGATCCAAAGATGTGGCTCTCTGGAAGCAGTGTGCTGACCACACTGTTTCTAGTGATGCTTCTCAAAGAATGTTTAGCAGTGCCTATCAGCTCAGCTTTTTTACAAGTTACTGTTTGCAGTGTAAGGCCTTATCTTCAATCTTTTCTGATGGCTCAGGTTTAGTGGTTTAAAACTTTCTGACAACCATTATCCTTCAGCAATTTTTATAGGGGAAGAAAGTCTCTGTCCTAAATTTCAGAGCGGGCCTATCCCATATCTCAGCTGTGATGGATAAGGTTTACACATCTATGAACTTGTGATAATACACATTTTAATTTATCTTCCTAAACCTTGGCAGACCTATAGGACAATTTCTTAATCATCTAGGGAAATAGCAGAAGACCTCCTTTCATTTGGAGCCTGGGGCTGTAAATTGTTCACTTTTCCCCAATGATCTGCAGTCACTGTGAAAATACTTAAAGAATGAAAAATAAAATACCACGCAGAGATAAAAATGTGGTTTATGGATTGAATTTGAACTTGTGATATTGGTTGTTATGTATATATAGATTTTTTTTTTAATCTTTAGTGCTGTAATGGACTATAAGTGCATTTGTACATTGAAGCTGTAAAAAAGAAATTGATCTCTTTTTACAATGATTTGGTGGTATTTTAATACATTTACATCTATTCCAGCTGTAGTAAAGACAAAGAAACAAATTCCGTGCTGCTTTTAGCTAGCGCATTTTTAGTACCTGAAGCTGAAGAGCCAAATGCAGTTCAAATGCAAGACATTGGATGATTTTTACTAGGAACAACATGGAATTGGATCTAAAATTATAACTTTAGCTGTAATGAACTTTATCTTTTCCTATATATTTGGGAATTTGGATGCAAACCAAAAACATGCCTGGATTATAGAAACGAAAGTCAAATTAAGGCAGTTAAATTTGAAGGATGAAGGTTAATAACTAAAATGTGCTTATTTTTAAGGGGGAAATTGTTTCTGGTGCAATGTTTAGATAAGTTTAGGGTAAAGGCACCACTTTCTAATTAAAATACTTGAAGTTAAAAACTTCAGCATTGCCTGTAGGTTCCTTACTGTGCCTGGGGACTTTTTCCACTTTCACTTGAACATGTGAGTTTCTGCTAGTGTCATCTGAGATTAATAAGCATTCTCATTAATTGGCATTAATTTCTCTGTCTTGTTTCTTCATGTTAGTAACTTCCTGCAAGCAACAATGGGTTGCTTTCATGGGTTTCAGGATAAAAATGACAGGTTTACATTGTCCTGCATCTGAAATGTAATGCTATGGTGAATAATTATTGTTTTGGTTTCATGATTTAGGCACGAAATAAAATAAAGTTGTTCAGTTTCTGGAGTAGGGAAGAGTTTTCTCTCATATTTTGAAGTGAAATTACCAAACCTTTGATCTAAAATTGATTTGTAGAATTATATGTTTTAAAAGTAAGTGTTTTAAAAATTTTCTCTTTTTCAGATGAAACTTATTAGTAAATTTGAGTATTTGCTGAATTAGGTAAATAATTTTAATATGTTCATGATTCTGGAGTTTTTTTGCAAACAAACCATTCATTTGAACAATTGTGATTATAGTATCAGATAATTTTGGTAGTCATGTTCGTTTCTGCCTGCAGGCTCATGCAGGATGTCCTCATCATAGTGACATCAACATTTTCCTCTGGACCCATCTTACCACATTAAAAATGTTCCTCACATCCCAGCATTGGCTTTGAAAATTCCATAAACCTAGAGCATTTCCCACATATATTTAGGCACTTGTGCAACCTTTTGGTATAAAAACTAGATTTTTAGATTTTATGTCAGCTTCCTTATATTGTGTGAGCTTAACTGTGTCAAAACTATGAATCTGTTAAACTGAAATGTTTTAGTGATCACCAGTAATAATAGATCTGAAGCATTTTTAAGGACACTGCATGTGACTTCTGTTCCCAGCCTCTTTGCACCAAATGGAATCATGTGGTGAAAGTGTTTCCTGACTGCTACAGCCGGGAGAATGTTTGTAGCCTAATCAGGTGGCAGAGGACATTGGTGAGATGTGATTATAAATACATTGATATCACTTACACAAACATGTTTTTATTGTGTCCAGGAGGAACGCAGTGGCTTATGGATTTTCTGATAGATGGGACTCTTCTCTGCCAGAAGGTGTTGACTAGATAGAATTAAAATATTTCAGGGAAAATGGTAGATTGGTAGAAAATGGCATTTCACCAAAGTTTTACTTTAAAAAAAAAAAATCAGAGTTCCAAATTAGTTCTGATCACTGTGATTATTCATACTAAGACCATGTCCCTTGGTAGCCCCAAAATAAGGTAACATTCACAACTCTTTCTTGGTAATTGCAGAAATCTTTCTAACTATGTGCAGCTTTCAGCTCTTTAGTCCAAAAATTCTCTTTGCCCTTGAGTATTTTGCTTTTGTTGCTGGTGATTCTTTTCATATAGTGAATGGAGGGAAAAACAAAATCCAAGATGTGGGAGTTTTTTTCCTGTTCATTAATAAACGATCTCTTTTGCCCACATTAATTGCTTTATATCTTTGAAAATCCCTGAGAATTAATATATTATTTTCTTCCTGCTTCTATCTCTGAATTTTTTATGTTCGTATCTGACAGAAAGAATCCACCTTGCCCAAACTCAGAACTGAAAATTATGAACTGCTACAGTGAAGTCTTACAGTTAAGACTTACCTTTAGGAGCAAGAAACAATTATACTATCTGTTGACTATTACAGGAAAGAAACAGCAATACGTCAACCATTTGTAGTCTACAGATGTTACTGGTTGAAATGACAGTGAGCTCCATGTAGCAATATACTGTGAAGAACTAGAAATCATAAAGTTTTTTAAATCATGGCTTTTTTTAACGTATTTTTAAAATAGCCTAGCTTTTTTAGTTAAAAAGTTATGATTTACTGTGTTAATAATTCAACCATTCTCACTTTTGAATATAATAGGTAGATATAAAAAGTGTATGAATATTATACCACTTTTTTTGGACCATATGTGTATGAAAGGAATTTTATTAGAAGCTAACCTAATTAAGTTATGTAATACCCATGAAAATGGTGTGAGTGGGGGAAAGGGATTTTGATTTATTGTTTCACTATATCAATTTAATTTCCCAAGCTATTCAGAGGGGGGAGGATGGGTTCTCATGTAGATTTCTAATTTCTGTCTATGATAAATTTGCTCTTAAGTCTGAATATGGGATACATGTTAAAACATTGATGGGGTGTGTTACTTAAACCCTGCTTCACATTTCTGCCTGTTTGTAATGGATCCTACTGGCCTCCAGAAGACTTGCACTAATTAATGAGTGTCAGCTGAGTGTATAGGAGACTGTACTTTTTGACTTCCTTGTTGAGCATAACTCCTTTAGGAAATTACTTTTAGGGAATATTTTTGTGAGAAGTTTTTGGCCAAATCATTTCAGCTGACTACGGGTTTCTACAAAACTGATGATGCCCTTTGGGAACGTAGTTTTCAGAATTGTTTTTATCTAGCCTTGAGAAATAGAGGACAAGCATCAGGAGAGGCAGTGACTTTCATGACCATTAAAACTTCCGTGAACCTTTTAGAAGGATTTGGACCCCAATCACAGAGTATTAACTTCAGGGGCAATTATGCAAATTTGCTTTATCATCTGAGATATTAGTTGCTAGTTCAGGTTCCCATGAGCCATGTAATCCCACTGCATGAACCTCCTTTCTCTTCCTCTCTGCCTTACTTCCCTTCCTGTAAAATCCAAATAGGAGCAGCCAGTTGTTAGATCTGTAAGGAGAACTAACCATAACTCCTTAAATGAAGATGTGCAGTGTTCCAATAAAGGGCAAGCAGCTGTTATGTGCTGATATATAAAGAACTTAAATGTGGAGAATATTGTTAGAAGAAAGCAGTGAATATAGCATTGCAGAGTCAAAGATCAGCATCATCAAAATATGAAACTGTGATGGCATTTGGGATTAGTGCACCCAGAACTCATGATCAGTTTTTGTGGTCCTCTCTATTGTTCTGTCTAAATACTTTCTAAAGGGAAGGAATGATGAACTTAGTATTTTTGAGTGTGTAGCATGAAAAAGTAGAAGGCTCATGGCAGGGATGGTTATCTTAGCCTATTATGTGAGAAATTATTCATAATATGTTCAAGAAATCTCAATATTATAATTCCTTGTTTTCTATGTTGTCTAGATATCCATGGAGTTTTCCAAATATTAGTATATTTCCTGTCACACAGGGCTGAGTATTGTCTTTGGGAAAAAGAAAAGCTCTTGTCATTTCAATAGGATAAACAGATTGACGTTTCTCCAAATTCAGGATATAGATGTTTACTGCAACTTTATTAATGCTCTCCTAGTGAATGATTTTGTTAGCTACAAATACCTCTAGGGTATTTTGGCTGAGTGGTGTAATCTCTAATATCCCTCTTATGGAGCAAGGAAGATGGACTCACAAACATTCCTGAAGCCAGCCATGACTGTGTTCCCATGGTTTTTGAACCATAGCTGGTAGATACTTTTGATAGCTAATAATAATAATGACTTCGGTAGAGTTGGCAGTCCTAAAATCTAATCTGAACAAAGTTTTTCCTTTCCAAAGTTACAAGAGGAAGAAAGATACTGAATGCATTAGTAAGTGCAAATGTTTTATTACTTTAAATTGTACTCTCGCAATGGGTAAATCCAATTTCATTACTATTTAGAAATATCTGTGCAAACTGCATTATGCTATATGAGAAAAGCAGTTAGCAATCATTCATTTTATGGTAAGAAAGGGGCACATAAATAATTTGTATTCATGTTAACTGAAGGACCATTTTCAGGGTTTTTCTTGAAGCAACAGCAACAAGTGTGCCTGTTGCCTGTTGTGTAAATCTCTAATATGCTTTCTTACGGTCACTTGTTTTGATTGAAGAGGAATTGCCAGAGCTGTGAAGGCAAAGTGAATGCTATTATAGAGAACGCTTTAAGCACAGAGAAAAGAATAAAAATTAAAGTCCTTATGTGAGCCCTTCGTACGTGAGGTCTGCCTATTACTTCTACAACAGTTGAGTGAGCATCCATGAGAGCCATTTATAATGTGTGTGGCTGCGTGTCGGCTCCAATGGCACACTCTGATGATGGGTTAATTGAATCGTGTCAGGGAGGGCAGTCCTGGCCATGTAAAGAGACTGACAGGATGATGGTAGCAGTCAGTACTTCATTACTTAGAAACAAAATCAGAAATTCTTCATCTTAAAGGCAGGAACTACTGAGCAGTTCAAGAGCAAACAGTTTAATGTGTGAGGGTATGAGGTAAGGGGCTTTTATGTGTAAAGAGCTTCACTTAACCCTGTGACAACATTTCACTCTAGATCTCTCTGTGGCATCAGAGCAGACAGGCCAGTCCTACCCTTGCATGTCCAAGGATCTTTCTCACTTTCTTTAAAAGCAACCTTTTTACTCTTCCTACATAAATCATTATCTTTATGGCACAATGTTTGTGAAAGCGAACAGCCATGTGTGTTGGGTGCAGGGGCCCAGGTGCTGGCCGTGGGGGCTGAGGGGTGGCTGCTGCCAGGGGAGACAAGGACTGGCTCCAGAACAGCCACACAGCCGGGCACCACTGAGCCCTCAGGCAAAGCTGGTGATGCCTCTCTGAAAGCATATCTAAGAAAGGGAAGAATGCCCCACAAGCAGTGAAGAGTGATGGGGAAAAAAGTGTGAGCTGAGTTTGGGTTTTCTGTCTTTGTTTTCACCTGTGGATTGAGTTCACTAGCTGAGGAATATTTTCTATAGTTAGCACTTCTCAGAGGAGAAAGTAAAAATCACACAGACTACAAGGTTCAAAATTAGGGGTTTTTTTGTTGGTTTTTTTTTCTTCTTTTTCCTGAATTAGAACATATTAGGTATAACTCCATATTTCTCATTTCACTGTTATTTCATTTTTTTGGTGAAAACCATTGGTTCTCTACAGGAAATTCCAGAAGCTGTGAATGCTGGGAAGTGCCCAGGAAGGTGAAGAAGATGCTTGAGTAATCTGGAATGAGTGCTGCCACACTTTATACCTGGATACTTAACCCCTCCATCTCAGATGTAGCCATACCCACCAAAGGAAAAATACCTCCTTTTCTGATCCTCTTAGCCATGGAAGCAGGTTTGGCTGTGAGGTAAGGTCACAACAACAGGCTGGGATTTTAAGTCTTGTCCAACAGGTACTCCTGGATAGTGCTGGTTATTCCATTGATGTCCTTTGCTGTCCCTTTTACTATTTCTTGTCGCATTTTTTTGTCAGCCTTGTACCTCCCTTTCTCTGCCCTGATCTCCTCCCAAAATAAACAACCTACAGCTAGATATTTCTCTGCCATTAGTCTCAGTTTGCTACATCTGAGTAATTTCTCATGGTATGTTCAGTTTTCTCTCACATGTCTCAAATTCAAAGATTTAAATATTCAGAAAAAGGAATAGGAAGAAATTTTCAGAAGCAATGACATAATTCCATTACACAAATGGAAGGTCAGATTTCATGACAGGCTTTGTCCCCTGCCAAGGAGTTATTTTACAAATCTTACTACTTATTTTACTGCTTTCATACATGCTGAGTTCTTCTGAAAATATGGTTTAAATGGTCTTTGGAGCATCCTTTATAATCCGTAGACTGTGGAACAGGAAACTTCTAGACTGAAAGTTTGAAAAGCCTGCTTTTACTATCATTTTCAGTAGTAGTGAATGTCAGTATTCAATCTTGACTTCCTCCAGCTGGCCAATACAAGTTTAGTTTCTTATCAGCTTTTCTATTTTTATAACTTATTGGATTTGGATGAGTATTTAAGATTACATGTGAATTTTTCCATTTTACCTTGCATTCAAGAAGCCATGCAATTTTTGTTACCTGTCCAGTTGTTAAGGGTTGTTCATTGAATCAGACTTTTGGAAATTACAGTTCATGTAAAGACGAAAGGATGGTATAATGCAAATAAGAAGCAGCACGATAGATTTTGAAAAACTTAGTTTTAACTTCCAAATGCCTCTATCTGGTGGTTGTTGGTGGTGATTTTTCCTTGACGGTTTGTTTATTTATTTAAGATTAGATTTAATTTTAGATTTGAGGCCCAGATCCAAATGATTTCTACCATAGCAGCCTCAAAACTTTCATCCTGAAGAGGATGAACTAATAATAGAACAAAATTCTAGTGGTATTTGCTTAGGCTGCTCTTTCCTCATCTGCGACTTACCAGCATTTACCAGGATTTACCACTGTTTAATGAGTGCTTTTGGTGAGGCCTGAAAGACAGAAGTTATCTGTATTCTCTAAGAAACTCATGCACTGACTATTTCTTCTTCTGTTTCTTTTGCTTTCTATAGGAAATAGTTTCAAATACTTTATGTCTTACCATGTGAATTTCTTTTCAATCCTCTGGTTATATTCTGAGCCCCCACATTTTTTCGATAACCTTTCTGTGATAAAGTGACCAGAACAGTGTTTGAATGACTAACAAAATCACTGATGTATTATCAGATATGCATAAGTTTTGATATTGCATTCTGTCCTACTCTTTGGACCACCTAACATATCTTTGCTCTATGATTTCTTTACCTATTGGAGAGAAACTTTCACTGAGCTCGCACAGTGATAATTCGACCCCTTTCTTGTGTTGATTTTTGAGATAAGAGAATTCTAATTGGTGTAAAATAAATTTAAATTTTTCTCTCTCTTATTCTACATTTCTGGACTTGCACCTTTCACTTCCATTGTGTGGCCTTTTCCTGGAAAATGAAGAGTCTATGATATCAAAACATTTCTCAAGATTACAGAGATTACATCAAAACCTTCCATAGGAGTCAGATCTGGCAGGAAATCTGGCCAGATTGCATAGTTTCTAGCCAGCCTTTTCAGCTGCCACAGTGCCAGTCTAGAGAACTGCCACGTAGCTCCTCCCAGACTCTTCAGGCTGTGCTGATCTTAGGAACATTTCCTTTGCAAGACTGGATGTTGCAAGTTCTGCTCTCCCAGGCTACCCCAGCTTTGGCTGTCCCAGCTGCAAGATAAGCTGACATCTCCCTTGTGGACCTGCACCTTACACTGCCATACAGAGGAGACTGACTCACATTGTGCCCACTGACACTCCATCTTACAGCATGTCCAGCAAACAGTATTCCAACACCAGTAATTCATTCCTCCTTTCTCTCCTACCTCCACAGTAAATTACTGACAGGTTTCTAAGGGATATTTTGAAGTAAAAGAAATCAACCACTTCAAATTGCTAAACAATTGGCCCTTTGAAAAAGCAGGTCTTTGGCATCACTGCAGTGCACACGTTCAGTTGGTGGAAGGATGTGCTGGGCTTTCAGTGGTTGTTTTGGGTCTGGAGTAGAAAACTGTTTGCAGGAAGTTTAAATCACTGCTCGTGCTGCTCTGGTAGTTCTGTAAAGAAATATCCTTTTTCTTGGTTAATGAAAACTAGCTTTTTCATGAAACCTATGAACCTTTGACAGGTTTCTTGGATGCCTCAATCTGGAAGATCACCTGGCTCTATTGTTGTGTTTCATGCCCTGAGAAATCTAAGGTTACAGAAACTATTTTACTAGTTGCATCTTACTTGATCATGATATGCCAGGTATTTCATTTCTCTTAATCAGCCTTATAATTGTTTGCTGGGCTCATATGTAAAACTTTCTCATATGTTGTATTGATATGTGTTATATGTCACATATAACTCCATAACTCTATATTTGCACAATTTTTAAAAACTAGAACACAGTATTCATTATTTCCCATTCCTCTGAAACAATGGCAGTTCAGTATAGCTGTTGATTGAATTACTAAGTTACTCTGCCCACGTGGGAGGATAGTGAAGGACCATCTTCCAGTTTTAAAAACGAAAAAGATAACTGTGCAAACACTTTTGGAAGGCAGAGGACTGCTGAGACTCTCGAGACATAATGCACAGGATAGGGCTCTCAAGCAGAATGACAGCGAGGAAAAGGTTTGCATAGGGAGAATGCCGTGAGTTATATTTGTGAGCCTTATGGGAATAGGTGAACAGGACCTTAAATACTTGTGAATAAATGTTCTCATGGGTTTCTTGCCTATTGCAAAGATATTTTATGTATTTCATTGTGCAAAAAGCTATGATATTGCTGGAGAACATCTATTAAGGAGGAGGGGGAGGTGTCATTTACAAAAAATATGAGCAAATGGACCAGCTTCTCATTTCTCTCTTGCTAAGACAGGAAGGTATCATAGAAATGCATCAGTCCACAAGCAGACTTGTGAAAATATCCCAAAGTAGTCAAATATTCTTTAGAGTCATTTGATGTTTATCTTACTTGAATTCTAGAGCTGTAGACTCTATATAGAATTTGTAGTTTTCGAATGACTGGGATAATGTGGGAAGTTTTGTAATTTTTCAGGCAAAATGTTGGAATTTTTGGTGGCATTTTAATCCCGGGAATGGAAACGTGAATTTTATTTAAGAGAATTCTTTTTGGCTTCGCACCATCAGGTTACAAAATTCAGCATGATACATTATGCTAGTAACAATGTTTAATACAACAGAGACAAAATCTATTGAATATATTTAACTGGCAGACATTTCAAGAAAACCACACAAAAAATTGCTACATATCTGGTGTGTGAGTTAGCCAGTTCTAGACTAGTTTTAGATTAATGTAATTAACATCACTGTCATACTTTTCACGATTGATTTTTCTAAGATTTTGAACCAGAAACTAAAACTAAAAATAAAAGAAGCATTCTATTACATTTCATATTAACTTGAAAGTCAGGTCTAATAGTTTACAAGTCAAATAGTCGCATGACTAGGTCTTGTTATCCTCCAACCATCTCATATTTTAATTGATTTGATTTTTTGGTGATAAATGTCTTGTGTCACATATATAGCACAAAGCAAAACAAAACATAATGCAATTTCATCAAGGATCTTTTGTAATTGCTTATCACACATGGCTGTACATGATAGATAGAAACAATAAAAGAATAAATGAAAAATATTGAAGCCAAACCATGTTAGAAAAATAGTATTTTGGCTGCTTCTGAAATGTAGATTTTTTTTTATTTTTTTTTTTTTTGCAGTATGCCCTGACCTGAACACTCAGAAAACATCAATCTCTTCAGGAATGCATTAGGAACTGTGGGATAGAATTGATAAAGAGCTTACTTTCCACAGATTTAAAATCAATAGTGGAGACTTAAAGGAATACAACTGCTGGCTGCTGCATAGGGTGTAAGGCACACTTCTGAGTGCCTGGAGCAAGGTCATCATATTTATCCAGTGAATTCTTGCTTTTCATCTTGTTTGTTTTATTGAGACAGTGTTAGGAGAGCAGGTATAAAGCATCTTTTTAACTTAATGAAAATACATTATCTAAAAAGTGGTATAGTTTAAGAATCAGGAAGTCATAAAAAACTAATTTTAAAAAATAATTATTTACATATAATATAAGAATTTAAGATTTGTGTTTCAGAAACAAACTTCAATTTGTACACCTGGATAGCTGCCCCAGATGTGCTTGGATGTGGTCCACCTGTAATAGGCCTTCATTCCTTCCTAAAACCCAGGTCATACAGATGTAACTTAAAAATGTATCTGCCATCCCTCTGTAGCCTCAGTTTTCTAGTATCAGTAGTTCACAAAATACTGTTACATATAGATGAATGACCAGTCCCTCACTTTCTGTAGTCTGTGATAACCCAGACCCCCCAGTAAACTGAAATGTTGTTGGCTACTATACTGTTGTCTCATCTTGTCCCACCTGGTGCTGGGGAACCATTTCTTTCCCTTTAAAGAGAACCTGAAAAAACCTTATAACAAAATGAGATGTTGAATACTGAAGTAGCTTTTCACAGTCTTGTAAAACTCTGTCCTTACCACTGAGCCATGCAGGCTGGAAGGCACCTTCAGACGTCTCTAGTCCAGCCTAGTCCAGAGTTTGACCATCTTCACTGTGAAAATGCTTTCTTATAAATCAAGGTTTCCTGTGTCCTAACTGATGTCTGCTGTCTCTCCTCCTAGTGATGTGTGCTTTTGTGATGAGTCTGAATCCATCTTTTCTACACTTCTCACTGGCTTGTGGAAGAGGGGTCTCCACACAGGCTCTTTTTAAGACTACATGAACCCATTTGTATCACTCCTTTCTCATGTGTCACGTGTTTCAGCCCCTAATTGTCTCGATGGCAGGGCTTACTGCTGTACATCATCACATTTTGGGTTTTTTTCAGTAGCAATAGAAATATGTTCTTTGTCTGTAAAAAAAGTCCTACTACTTCTAGTGTTTGAAATGTGTTCTTTGCATTGACAATATTTGGTATCACAGGTCAAAATGGAAAAACAGTTGTCAATTCTGACTCCAAGATGCAGGATATCTTTTAACAAATTTTCAGTGTCTGTGATAAACTCCAGACAATACTCCACGTGGCAGCCTAATACACTGATACAGACCCCTCATGAACACTTGTAGCAGCACATTTTTTATAAGGTTTTGTGGGATTTTCTTTGTTTACCTCATTTTTCTGACACTGTAAGATGTCTGGGTTACTATCATGTTAAGGCTTCCTTAATGTTGTCTATTCATGGGACATGTTTTCTGAGCTGGGGACCTGCTTCGCTGTGGCTTACAATTCCTGCAGACATTCTTAGCATTAATATGTGATGTTCCTAAACTACTGACAGAAAGGAAACTTATGTTTACCTGACCCCACTTCTTGTGCCTTAACTCTTATATTTCATTTGACATCTGATTTTGGTCTCAGTTATAAATACTAGTTGTTGTGTTCTCTCAGGTTCAGAAGTTGTCTTTAAGTAAGGGAGAGTGCAGAGTGATGGGTGCTCCACTATGATTGCCAATTGCTGGATCTGAACTGAAAACTATAGCTAAAACCATAACTAATTCTTATTAGCTACAGCTTAATTCAGCTAAAATGAGGACTTGTGCTCATAGACAATGTCTTTTATTGCTCCCTGAATTCCTAAAAGTAGGGAAGAAAAGGGTTTGAATATTGTAACTTTTGTCCAGCTTGAATACACAATAGCTGCTAAGAGAAGCTGTCACACCAGTACACTATTGTGAATCATTGTTTACCGTGGTAAAGTCCCATTTTCTTCCATTTCTGAAGCAATATAGTTTATTCTCTAACCACCAGTCAGTTGCTCTCCTTTATTCTTTCAGAGACTCTGCTTGTTCAAGACTAGTGACTGCTTTTAATGTTTGGAGTTTTGCTGTTTTGGAGGTTTTTATTGTTTATTGGGGGGGTTGTGTGTTTTTGTTTGTTTGGGGAATCATCTGTTTAAAACATGAGACCATTTAAAATGTATAAAGTTAAATAAAATGAACAGTTTAGACCCCTATCACCTAGCTTCACATTTTGATTGAGTTAGTTTGACTATTTGCATTCCATGAGCAGATCTGGTATTTTTTTTTCTCTGCTGTTTCCATTGCTCTTGTTAATTCTACTGCTTTGGGCCATGTTAAATTTGCTTTTGCCAGGAATCATCTTTGAAATCTCTCATTATTAACAGAGCATTCATTCTCTCAGTTTGTCCTCTAGGACATTTCTAAATAGGCAATTTTCTGTTAGACTTTTAGGCTGTCACATACACAGTTATTGTATCATACAGCTACACTATCATATTGCCTCTTCCTATAATGAAATATTTCACAATGATGTTAGGTTTGATATGTATTACTCTTTTACAACTATTTGCACATCTTCAGAGGTTTTATCTCCTATTTTTTGATGCTGCCACAAACTGCTTGAGACAGGATAAGTTTAACACTTTATACTTTATTTAGGAAAATTATTTGTTCTCTGTAATCTCATATGAGGAAAAACACTGGCCCAGGGTTTCTATATATTGCTGCCAGTCCTCATTTTCTGCATTGAACTATTCATTTTTCCTACAAACTACCACTCTTTTGTTTGTTTGTTTTTAGCATTTATATAAAGAAACCTTTAGTTTAAAAAAGCAAACTGTGCTTACATCAATGAAAAGAAATTCCTGCTCTATTTCAGCAGCATGAAAAATACAGTAGAGGAAAAAACTCTGTGTAATTAAACAGTAAACAGAGATGGAAATGGAGAATTACTACCTTATGTCTTGCTTTTTGTTCATTTCCTGAGACACTATTTGTTAGCTTTCTGGAATATTTTGTTCTGGGTGCTACAAGGTGGTTGACCAGTGCGCCTTTGGAGGAGGTATCCTTAAAATAATTTGTTTAATGACCCTTTTCCATCACTAATTGCAATTTGGAGGAGTCAACGTATAAATGATCTGGTTTTGAAATTAGTGCTCTAGTAGATCTTTTGATGATTTATATGTATTTTTTATGTCATTTTTTCAGCACAAACTAGAAAGTTGCTCTGCAGGGCTAGTATGTCTATTTATTTTCTCTTCTGCAAAAGTCTTTGAGGTAGATTTCAGCTTTTTTGAAGTAGTTCATGTTTTCTTTCTGTTCTGAGTGCAACCCATCAATTTGCTTGGAGCTATGAACGTCCATAGTTTTATTTTATAGGACAATACCAAGCATGAGTTGTGGAATATACTGCCTTTAGGTCTACCAACTTGTAGGCTCTAGAGCAGATAAATCATTACCAAAGCCCCCAGTCTGGTAGCTAAATGTAGTCCATGAATGACATCAGCTGAGATCCAGCTACAATTCTTACAGTCTCTAGACAACATCTAAAGAGCAAGAATGCCAACAGGAACTTTGTGCAATAATAACTGTTATTTGCTGCAAAATTTAGCATATGATTTCTCTGTTCATCCCAAATCCATTTGCTGTAAGGGTGTTATTTAGGAGCTGTCCAGATTAAATTATCTTTTCTGAACATGTAAGGGAAGCCTGAGATCTGGACTTTGGCTGGGAAAAGTTTTCTGTGTCACCTTTTCAACAAATTAAATATTTGAACTTGGGATATAACAGGGGCTGGATATACCTCTCAGTTCGCAGTTGCTATCAAGGCCAGTGCCATCTCGACAGGCCTGCTTTCATGCCCTAAACCAATCTGCTTGGTTGCTCAAATCTTATGTGACTTAAGAGAGCTCTTTGGGACTGGACTACAACCTTTGTTGACAATGCACCAGCCTAAATCTCTGTGATGCCTTCTCTGCCCCGCTCCACTGGAGATCTCAACTAACTTGTTTGGCTCCCTACCATAAAACAGAGACAGAGAAAAGTTCTCCTGCAGAAAGGTACTAATCTACTGATGGAAGCAGCTTGTTCTTTCATTTCTTTAAAAGTCATTTATATTAACCCCCTTGAAACTTCCATTTAACCCTTCCATTATCAACCCCTCTTCTGGCTCCCAGTCTCTCTTCTGTCTCATTTTCCTTCAGCTTAGCCTTTGGGGTCTTTTTTTTACTCCTAATTAATATGTAGGAGCATTTTAACTATTGTTAGTTTACCTTATTTTCATGAATTTTTTTCTGAGTTCAGTCTTACTTTGTAGCTTCAACTTAGAGAGAAGGCTCTTCAAATGAAAAGTCAGGATCAAAGGTCCCTAGCCTTTGTAAATTGAATTTCAAACCCTAGCAGTACTTACCTCAGTGTTTTTTTTTACACAAATTGCTTTTTATATTAATTTCTGGTATTTATAGACATCAATAGTTTATTCGTGCAGGGGTTAAGGAGAAGAGAGATCCTGAAAATTATGCAAATTGAGGGGTACTTTCAGATCTGCCAGATATAATCTGGTTGGAACTCCAGAGAAGCACAATAGAGCCACTACATTTGATTTAAGGTAGACACATAGCTGAAGAGGAAAGCTATTTTGTCAAAAGTCTAAGACTTTTTCCGTACAGCCTAATATAGTCGGGCATCAGACTCCTCTTGTATTTCTAAAGAAATCAAGTTCCTATGTCACTTAGACTTCTGTCATAATTCTAATCCGTTTTTTGTGTATCTTTTATCTAGTCATAGGTAATATATATTGCTGAAATATGGTAGGAAACATTCAATTCCTTTATTATTTATTAGAAAGAAATATTTCACTATTTAAATGATAAAATTTAAAAAGATCAAATCTAAACCAAAGCCAGCCTGTAGTTTAGCCACTTGCATGGGGAAAATCATTTAAAGTTATTTATATTTTATATTTCTCTGCTCAGCAGTTTTTGTGGGTTCAATATTTCAGTGATTTACGTGCAATAACCTTGGGCTGTTTTCCAGGATCTCCCAAAGGCCTTTTTAGTGACCTTGGGCAAGTTCATGGCAAATAAATAATAGGATTGAACCTAATATCCTTTACAAAGGAAACCAGTGTGGCTATAAGTATAAATGTTTATGTACTCATTTCAGATACTGCAGTGAAAGAGTTCTGTTGACCACAAAACAGCATTATTTATTGGCGTGGATAAGATTGAATGATGAAGATGCTAACACTATCTACTCAATCTGCATACTTGTTAGTGTGACATAAACACAACACTTCCCATCAAATACACTCTTCCTGATATGAATCAAGCTCTTTTATTACAGTGTTCTACACTATCATCAATCTGCCTCCCTGGCCTTGACTGCCAAATACAAAATGCTTGCTGATTTTCAGGAATGCCACTTGATAGCAATCTGCTCTTGGTTTAGAGTAATGGACTATCAGCAGAACACATACAAAAAAATATTTACAAGCATTTAGAATTGAATTTGGGGTCCTTACTTTGTACCAGAAATGCAATTCAGGTACGTGCTCCTGCAGTGAATGGGCTTGCACTAGGTATACACACAGAATTTGGACCTTCATTCATCATTAGAAATTAAGTAAAGTGTTTATAGAGAATCACTATATGAGGCTTAGTTTCACTATCAGACATGGGAGGATCTGTTGCAATTGAGGATTTTATCTCTCCTTGCACACTGCATGATACTTGTATTTTCTTTTTTTCTCTGTCTAAAATGTTGAACATTTTGGATAGGCAATCCATACCAATACAGGAAAACGTCATTGCTAGCCATAAAGAGATTAACAAGAACTCTAAATAATCAAAGAATTCTAAATAATCAATAAACCCTATTGAAGATAATAATCAATCCAGTTGGCAAATACTTTTGACACTAAAGATCAAGATAGGCAGTTTGGAGGTTTTAGTACCCCCCAAAAATAATCATTCTTCTCTTGCAGAATTCTACCAGAAAGCAAAAATCCTCTGTTTAATTGGCTTTATTACTGTTGTTTTATGTTAATGAATCCATGTGTCAGCCCCATAATCCCTTAAGCGACTATGTCCAGTGCTGTACACCAGGAGCTGAGCAATCAATGATCTTCACCTTGTGAAAAATCACAAAAAGTGTGTTATGTGTGGGAGGTGCAAAAAGTCAAGGTTTGAAATACAGAAGCAGCTGTTAACATCACACTTTCCTAGGTGTTTTGTGATGATAGGAAAGCTGACGCGCTGTGAGGTTGTTGGCTAGAAGGGTACAGTAGCGTGGAAGATCTATTTATGTTTAATGCAGACAGACACATTTAATTGGATACACTGAAAAAATTTAAGACACTGAAAAAATGTGAGAATTGTTGTGCATTTTGTGCTCAAATTGAAGGAAATCGATGCCAATAAGATCATTGCATCCTTTTTAAAGGAATTTCTTTTTTCTTGAATGAACTTAGGATTCTTTTGAAGTCAGAGACATTAAATTCTCCTCCTTTATGTAAAATGAAAAGGGTGGTCTTTCAATCTTGGTAGCAAAGCAGGACCTTAAAAATGCATAAATAACTTTCCCAATGAGTTTCCCAATGACTGACTGTGAGGAAATTACTGATACTCCCTGTGTCTGTTTTATTTGACTAGCAGGAAAATATTAAATTTATATCTAGCGTTACAAACTTCATCTGTTCAAAAAGCTTTGTTTTTATTGTGTGTGTAGTAAGGGATCCTCCCCTGCATTGGAGGGTATGCAGCAGCAAAGAAGGAAGAAAGCAAATCAATGTCTAGGAGAAAATAGGTAAGATTTAATTTAGATGCCTTAAATCCCATGTTGTGACATCTTCTTATTCTTCTTCCCCCGCTTGAACTCATGCATGGGCATTAACTTCTTGATGAAGCATTTTGTTTAAGATTTCAGGGACCACAGAGACCATAAATACTGATTTTTAGAAAAAAAAACTGGTGATAAAGTTGTATATCATCATATTTCCTCTTAGTATGTATGATCTTCTCACACTGGTTTGAAAAAAGTCGAAATAATTCAGTTCCTCTAAAGTATAAATTGCTGACAAAAAAACAAAATCAAGGACATCCATATCAGTACTTCAGTTGTTTTTGTTCTTGCACTGATGCAAACAAAAAGTGTTAAGCCATTTACAGTCTGCCCATGTGTGTCATTCCTAGTACAACAGACACCTGAAGGGTTTGATTTTAAAACACCATTTAGATGGGAATTATCTGTTGGTCTAAGGTTGTAGCTTTTGGTTTTAGTTTTCTCCTTAGGGGAAACAGAACATAAGTGACCAATGAGAAAGATCTGTTCTTCTGTTCAGAGAAGAGCTTCTCTGTTATGCTGCCAGTTCAATAGCTTGACTGTGTTTGTTTTATTATATATATTGCTATTTAATCACTGGATTCAGTTTTAATCTTTCATTGGTTCTTTTCCAGACAGTGCTTTGGAGCTGCTTATTAGCTCTATCCTTATAATCCTAGATTTTTTCTATTAAACTGTTAAATGGAAATTTAGCTTTAAGACTTGTGGGAATTCATGTTGGCTACAACTGTGTTATCTGTACAGCTGACTTTATATGATCCTTGATCCTAGTGGAGAATTGAGAGTTGAGAAAGGTGGATTAGGAGAGATGCTGGACAGCAAGCGTTCACAGCTAGAAAAGTGAGCATTTTATTTTAAATGCAGTTCTAATGGCAACTGGGTTCCTCCAATGTCAGGACAATGTGCAGCAGAGACAGCATACAGCAGACAGTGTAACTGCGTCTGATGGATGGAATTGGGGTCATTTAGGGAATTTCTTAACCTATTGTTAATCTTTCTGAATTGAGATTCTGCCATAAACATTATTAATTCAGTTAGCATTTTAGTTCAGATTGCAAGTGGAAATAATCCCACCACCTTTTAATTTAATGAAAAAGGAACTAACTGTTAGAAATCATAGAGGCACACTGAATAGACAAATTCCACTGGGAAGAAGGAAAAATTTTTCCGTGAGGGTCTTCATCGTGGGAAGACTTTGAAAGGAAAATGCATGTGAGAATAAAGTAGATCTAGGTGACTTCGAAGGTGATTTTGCCAAGTGCTGATGGGAGACTATGATGTGAACCTTTCTAAAGGCTGTGGTCTGGAGAAGTAAAATATTACTTCTTGTGGTGTTAGTCTTTATACTGTGGTGCTAATTAACCAAGTTCATCTGACTAGGATAACCAGGAGCAGTTCTCATGTTGGACATAGAGGGTCTGTCCTTACCAGGACTTTGTGACTCTATATAAATCAGAGTCCCATTTGGCTCAGCACTAAACATAAATGTGCTGGCACCAAACCCAACACCACAACACAGTGGGGCAGCAAGTGTTACTGCTGTTGAGAAATGTGAAGTGAACAAGTGAAGAAATGCCAGAGACACCACTCAATGTACTCACACAGGATTCAGATAGTGTTGTCACTGTTGGCTGTGTTAAAATGTTGGACTGATCTTTGAAGTATTTGAGCTTTTTCAGCTCAAAGAGTTAGTTAAGTAAGTTAGTTAACACGAATTTTCTTACTGAAGCTATTTTTTGCCTACCCCAATAAAAAGGCAACTCTTGAAACAGACACCTAGAATAGGCTAAAAAGATTTTCTGCTAAGGAGATTTAAGTTGTTCTGCAGTGCAGTCATGTATGTGACTACAGAAACTGCTAAGCAAACTGGATACTACCAGTATGATATTAGGCTGTACAGGACAAATTTATCCTTACTGACTTCTGTGTTGTCATGGATACATTGCCATTGGTACCTGAGCTAGATACTTTAAAACTAGCTCAGCTATGTCAGTTATATTGTGATTTCTGCAAAGTTTTGGTCTAGTCTGAAAGGGAGTAGAAAAGGGATCTTGTCTGGTGCTAGTTCCAAAGCAGCAAAAGTTCTACTTTCCTCCTTCTGTTACCTCTGATATTACTGGTTTAATAATGAGAAATGATTTTGTTGTAGAGCATTGTAGGGCACTTTTAGGGTAAGATTTTTCCTGTGGGACATTTATTTGCATTAGATATTGGACAATATTCTTGATGGAAGTGTACTTTTTTGATACTTTATTCCCCACACCTCTCTTATTCCACCAAATCTGAGCATAAATATTCTGGAGAAATATACTTTAAATATTTGTATTTATTACTGTAAATGGAAATCACAGAGCTAAATCCTCATGCACTGGACTAAATATTTACCCTTCTGTGTAGATTTTAAGTATATTCAAGGACAGAACAATAATTTTCAATGTTCAGAAACAGTAGAAAGTGCCATTAAAGAGCTATGGACATTTTCTTATTATTGAGTAGGAGAATTTGAAGCTAATATGAAAAATTGGAGTGGGTTCTAAAACATAAACATAAATATTTTGTGTCTTAAAATATTTCAGTGATCATGTTATAATGCTGTTAATTGCTTGGTTATCTATTAGTCCAGCCGACCTCTAGGAAGCCCTTTGTACATAGTATCACATGTTAAAAACCATTCAGCTTACTGGAACAGCCCCTGATTAAAGACTTAATAGTATAAAGGGTCCAAATGGACAAAAATGTAGGATATTAAATGAAACTAAAATGAAATAAAGTTTCTTGCCAAAGTCATAAATCTAGTCAGGTAAATAAGAAATGTGCTTGTCGCTTTTTACTCCCTGTCCAGCACCTAATACACAGACCCAGACAGCCATAGCTTAAACTGGGAGCCACTCAGGCAGACCAGAAGGAATTGCTTGGGTGCAGAATCACAATGACAGGGTTACATGGCTTCTAGATTTACAATGATCCTACTTCTGGCTTCCCAAACAGTGCAGGAAGGTCTGTGCCTTTCATCATCTCCGCATGTCTGTCCTTTACAAAATGGTGTCAGGAGAAGTCTCTGCACCAGCCCAGGGGCTACAGCCTGAACCCATGAGCACATCAGCAGGGCTTGGACCCACGGGCACCACAGAGCAGAGAGACACCTGACCATTTGCCAGGAAATGGGAGGCCAGGTCACCCCTGCACCCTAAAGGAGGAACTCCAATAGAGATCTAACTCGTACAAGAACTTCTTTCCCTTTGGTGGTATTTTGAAGATGACAGTGGGGAAAACATCAGCAAACTTTCCCCAGAGTGAGACTCCAATTCCCTCTGTTATAGTCTATCCTACCTGCTCTTGACAGGGTAGATCAGTGCTATTGCGTTTAGGGATAAATTACATAACTTTGCATATACCTGTGCTAGCAGATGTGGCTTTTTTTAATAGAAAAATTGACAAAAGGGCAAGTATTGACAAGACTAAAGTAGATTAAATATGGAATACCTTGCTGAGGTTTTAGCTCACTAAAACCAAAACTATGTCTCTGATTTACTAAGCCAGGAAAATAACTTATAGTTTACACTTGTTTTTCTCTTCCTTTTGAGACCCAGGGAGGCTAATACTTTTATAATAACTGTTTATTGAATGTCTCACTTCATGATCCTGACCTAAGCACTGAACAGGAGACCACTACAGGAAATTTATGCCTCAAACCAGCATAGTATCTCCAACTATTATTGAATTGTAGCACTACAATATAGCTCACAATAAAGCTTGTAACAGTGGCGAGTTCATTGCAGCTCTTTCTCTTCAAAGTCTCCTGCTACACTTTTAAATCAATTTCTAACAGGGAAACATTTTTTCCCAGGGCAGTAAGTAAAATGTTTATGGCAAGAAGACTCCTCTCTTGCCCCGCTGTGCCTGAGCAATCCAGGAATTGCAGTAGATCAGGAGTCCCTCGCTTCCCCTTTGAGGGAAAGGATGAGTGGGGATATACTCAATGGTGGCCTTGTCCACCACACAAATCCTCCTCCGGGCTAGATGACCCAGACTTAGAGTCCACACAAATATTTATACCTCTCAGTGGTGCCCTTAAAATCCATCCTACCATGGGCAGTAGAGCTGTATTTTGTGCCATGGGATGAAGTTTTTGTCAGTTACAATATAAAGAGGAAAGATTATATAATTAATAAAGATTTAATTTTATGGTTACAGTGGGATTTTTTTTTTAAAATAACAAACTACTAGCTGTCTTAAATCAAACTAGTAGTTGTAAAACCTGGGAATAGAGAGAAATTCAGATTCATCTTCAATTTCTCTAGTCTGATCCTATCTTAAATAAGCTTTAGTTTAATATCAGATCTGCCTCTGAAGCCAAACATAAAAAAAATCATAACAAAAACCTCATACAACACTTGTACATCTACAGTAACATGGAGCTAGTTTGCTAATAATGAAAATAGCTTGAGGGGTTTGGAGAGGTAAATTGTATTGGTAGCTAAGTGAAAAGTGACAGTATCTATTTTTATGACCAGATTTGCTCTGAATCAGGGAAAAACCTCTGATCTGTTTTAACGAGCTAGACTACAGATGTAATCTAAATAAATTACATTTCTTATTCATGTAAGGTTCTTTCTCTATAAGAAATTTAAAAGCCATATTTCTTCTGTATTATTATGTAGTGGCTGCTTACCAGGATCATAATTTTTTCTAACGCCAAAGAAAAAAATGAAGAAATTAGAGTTAGGCATATTCGTTAAAGGAAAGAGGTTGCTCAGTACAGATTAAATTTTTAGGGGATTTTGATGTTGCCTTTTAAGAGCATGCACAGATAATAATTCAGAACCTTGCAGTTCAGTTAGGTCTGATTGGTAGAAAGCATATTTGACCTTCAATGCAGTATCCTCAAAATCAAGTTGCTGCCAAACTTTGCAAAATCCAATTGCAAATCATGAAATTGTTAAGCTTTCTCATAACCAACTGATTTTTTTTTTTTACATTTGAAAAATGCTCTGTATAAAAAATGGATTATTTTTCTAAAACTATTTTTAAAATTACATTTGGAGGGAGAACTTAATCTCAAATATTTAAAGTGTAGTGTAATGAGAGCAACTGCAAGATAGTTACATTGAGAAGCGCTTTCTTATAATAACTGTGGGTATTTCTATGAGCTCTATCTATATTGCAAATGACATAAATAAAAAAGTAAATGCTATTCTTCCTCCTTTTTTATACTCTTTAAATGTTCCTTCAAATAAGATTAATTTAATTTGTTTCTATAAGAAAACTAGGCTATCAGGCTGGTGATTTAATGGATAAATGTCTGTTCAAATGATTAATTTTACCCTGGGACTTCAGTAAGGGCTCCAGCTCATTGTGCTCTGCAATAGTATAGTACATTTCATAGCTGTGGGCTTTGATGGAGAGCAGCCTGCCCTCTGCTCCAGAGAATGCCTCTCAGGGGAATGTTCACCACAGTACTTTAGATGATAACCACTTCCAGAAATTGTAATGGATGACAAAATAAACGGCAAGATAGTTTGACCCATGCCAGTTTGAAGGCTTTAAAATTACTGACCTTACTCTAAACTTACAGGTTTTTAGTTTTTTTACTTCCCTGTGTAGAAAATGGAATACGGGTGTGCTGTGATTTCTACCAGAAAGGCTTGCAGCAGGATGCCCTGTAGCTTCTGTGCAAGTAGAGTTTCTTACATAATGTGTTTCGGTGAAGGCAGAAATGTAGATCACTGCCGTGGAGTTGTTGCCACATGAGAGAGATCATGTGGTAGAGAGTTGGCTCTGCTTTTGGATGATTATAGAGTTTTGGCTTCTGTTACCATCTGCACAACCAAGAGCGACAAGTGTGAAGTGATGCCCTGTACACATTTTGAAGTTGACTTTAAACTTGCTTGTATAGACCAAGTTGTGTTGTCACAAGAATATACAGTGAAAGTCACCCTGCAATGAGACCATGCTCTGTGCTGCCATGGCTACATTGCTCATGTTATCTCTGTGAGCAGCTCTGACATGTCTGCTAATTTATAGACATAGAAGTGACTGGAGTGTTGAGACGTCTTTTGGGTTTTCCTTGGTGCACAATATGGGGACAGAATTACGTGAGATACACACATTTGCTTTACAGCAGTACTGAGAAATTTTGCTGACCTAGACATGAAATACGCTTTCTTGGTTTTTTTAATAAGATGCCATTAGAAAGCCAGTATTTCACTCATGCATAAAAATGTTACTAAAAAAGATGTCAGACTTTGTGATGTAGACAAATATCAGCCCGTCTCGACTGGATGTACAAAATTTATTGTTATTTTTTGACTTTAAGTGTCAACATCAAGTGCAAAGAGTTATTAAGAAAACAGTATCCATCAAATGTATCCATTCCTACCAAACTTTTCTATAATACCTTTACTGGCATTTACAGATTTTCATAGTGTGGCAGACATAATTCATTTCTGGGTTTAACCACTCCAAGTTAATGAGGTTGTTCTAAATTTGTGCTGATAAAATCTTTATACCACCTCATGCTGCAGTACATGTCTTATATAGTGTGCAGAGAGGTGGATGTATATACATTAGCTCAGCTTATTTATTTGTCTTTAGATTTATGGTGCATAAAGCTTAGGATCTAGTATTTTTAATACTTCAATAGTCTTAAAATGCCCATAACTATAAAGGTAAATGACCTATGAAATTATATACTTAGCATTTGTAAAGGAATAATATGTTTAGAGACCCAATGAAATAAATCTACCAACATAAGACTACTTCAGAGAATCTGATTTCCATGAAGTTATTTTTTCTACAGAATATCAGGAAAGCTAATTTAGTTAGACAAAAAGCCCATTAGAGGGATAAATGGGGGAGGGGGGAAAATATGCATATATTACTTGAATTAAACAAAGGCAGTGAAAAAAATTCCATTTGGCCAACCCAGCCAATATTTGATGTAATACAAATTACCAACAAAATTCACTCAGCAATGAAAATAATTTGGGATTTCTGAGTGTCTATAAATGCTTCTTTGAAAGTGAAAAAAAATTCAAAGTACTTGAAGTTTCCACTATTAAGTTATTTTATTTTCTTGTGTGCTAGCTTTTATTACTAAACTCAGATTTGTTTCGAAGCATTTAAAAATGCCGGAATTGGTGGGGGAGAGTGAAATATTTATACTTATGTCATCTGAGTATTTTTTTAGTAATTGCAAAAGTGGCAGTATCTAAGACATCAGTATGAAAGAAAGCTTTACATTAGTTTGAACAGTAATATAGCAAACAGCAACAAGACTAAAGTATATATGCTATAATAGATACAAAAAGCTCTTACATCTAGAGGTATCACTTCTGCCTAAGGTAGTTTCTGAAATGCAAATTTTGAAACTGGGGAGACACGCTAGGAAACTAACCTATAGGTCTGCTCTGGTTTTAAAATTTCCCTCTGACAACATTAGTTGACCACCTTCCAAGTCAGGTCGGACTAGGCAGGCAAGTCCTTATCCTGAGGGGTCACTCATGTGTCAGCTTCTTGCATTGCTGGGAATACCAAGGTCTGAGTTTACAATAATTTCACCAAAACAATTGAGGACTAGGAAATTCCATCACACTAAATATTATTCTTGTACATAAAGCTGGACATGTGCTTAATGCCTTTGAAAAAAAAACAAACTAAGTAGATGAAGCACAGGATTATATTACTTGACTTAGAGTAATTGACCTCCTGACTGTGTATTTTCAGAATTTATTGATACTTTCTATGTGTAAGCCACCCTAGTGAGACATGTCATCCATTTTGGGCCAACCAGTGCACATGCTTCTCTTTTAAGACTAATATTTCAGAATTAAATATCAGATCCAATTCAATAGTATATTCAATTCCAAATATGAACATACCCTCAGAGAGTGAGAATAGAGGGAAAGGTCAGATGATATCATCAGTTGCTAAGAACAGCTACAGGGTTTGAGAAGTAGGCTGAAGAGAAGGCAATGTTACTTGAACAGGAGCCAAAATTCTGCACTGTGGTGAAAAATTTTTCTTTAAGTTCTGAGTACGTTATTTCCATTTTGTAAGGATCTTTGAGGATTGCACCATCCAGCTTTCAGGGATTAAAAGCAACAGCAGCCTTTTTAATTGTTAGAAATGCTGGTGTTAAGCTTCAAAGGAATAAGACCTATAAAGACGTGATCAAATGGTTAATTAAGATATATGTTTGCTCTCATCCTTCATTTAGAGAAGGAAAATGTTGTAATGAGATGTATTCCTGAATGGTGTAGCTATTATGTTATCTGCAATTATGTAGTAAGATTTGATATTTCAGGCCTATTCAGATATCTTTCAGGGTTTTTCAATACAAAAGCAGTTTAGTCCCTCAATGTATCTAATAAAGTGAATTCATTGAGATGATGTGTTGAAGATTAAAGAACTAAATCTTGCAATTATTGCAGTCATAAAACATGCTATGTAATAAAACTGAGAAGCATTTTATAGAATGATTTAGCACATTTGGTAGTCAGTGGAAAGAAACAAATGAGATTGGTCCTAATGGACTTTACTTGAAAATCAAGGAAGTCAAAGTGAGTTACGAAATCAGGGTGAACAAGGCACGTAACAGCCTTAAATCTCTGAACATGTCTATAATGCAATGCAGATGCTTGCAAGCATTTCTGAGGTAAAATTGGCAAAGTAAGCTCTTGACTGTGCGAGCCGTGTATCAGCACACCCCTGAGCTAAGCGACCCACTGAGCAACATGCTGGGGAGTCAGGTGCCATCTTTTCCTGAAGAAAACAGTTCACCTTAGGACATGTATCTGTATAGGAGTCTGTGCTTGAGCTCTGTGGACAGACCATCTTGGACATCACCACACAGCTCTCCATCCTGCCATGACAGGTATTCCCTTGGTTTCCAAGTTTTATGCAAACTTCCAAAGAATAAAAGATTCTATATATTCTCCACAGTGTTTATTCATTTCACATAGTAGCTTTCACTACTCTCACTGCCATTCCTCTTGGCAGCTCTTTTTAAAAATGTAACCTACTCAATTGCCATCTTTCATTATAATCCCAAATTTATAAATAGAAGAAAATGACTGCTTTAAAAAAAATCAAAGCACTTGGCTGACTATCAGGATGTGTTATTACAAATCTCTTTGTGTGCTGTGAAAGGGCTTGTCTTTTCCTTCCAAATGCTAGTCTAATTTTCATAATAATGATTTTAGCTTTGCCTTCCTTTTTAAAAACAGCGTTAAATTAAAAAATGAGTATGTTCCAGCGGTCAAATCTATTGGTGGCAAAACATACTTATTGTTAATGGGAGTATAACCTTGTTAAAGGCTGAGTGAAAACTAAATGATGTCCTTACAAAGAGAAAAATAATGCAGCTTGTTTCTGGCATAAGTAGGGGGAGGGGAAAAGAGGGGAAGTGTGAGCTATAAACAAATCTGTGCGATGGAGGCAAGCTTGGTGTCTAACAGGATAACTGTCTTATGTACAGAAATGACAGCAGGAGTAGTGACTGATAGAACTGAATGATTGGCAGAAGGGAGGCTGCTGTGGTGACTCTTGAAAAAGCAGTTTTCTTCCATAATCTGTGCTCTTCAGTATCCTTGGCTAAGGAAATAAATCAATGCATGCTTCCTAAACTGTATAACCATGGTTTTTCTAAATGGGAACCTAGCCTTTGAATATCCCTATGCACAGTAAGGGAGAACCTTTCTCTTGGTAGTAAATCACACAGTTAAAAAATTTTTGAATTTGGTATGCAGAAAAATGATTCTTAGGTGTTGGAAGATGAACTTTCATTGGAACTACGCTGATTTACATGAACTGGCAACCAGGACTTTAACTTCAGCAGCAATGGAAAACAATAATAGATGTGTCAAAAAATAAATTATAAACAATCATAGTAATTTCAGATTTCCTATCTGAAGTTAAAGCAAGTATATAAAATAGCAGTGAGCTAAAAATATTTGTTTCCCATAGATTTCAAAATGACCCTGTGGTGAGATTGATTTTTATTTTTAATGGAAAAGAGGTATAATGAGGGAGAATTTTTAAATTAATATTTTTAATTAACATTTCCATCTTTACAGAAAAGAGGGAGTGTGTAAAGAAGTGTTAAAAATTAAGTATGTGGACATCGAAGGAAGTAACCCTAACTTTTAAATATGTAGTCAAATCTGACCGAATCACAGATGAATTCTAGCTGTGGATTTTCTTTTCAATTATTCACTTAATGTATGGGGGTTTAGGTGGTGACCAGTGGTAAAAATTTGTATTGCTTGTGTACATCTGCCCAGTATGAAAGATGGCAGATACCTTGTTTCCATACAGGGGCGATGAATGGTTCACAACCGATTGCACATGAGTGGGCAGAGGGGTGGGAAGGGATGCTGGGCCACCTGCAGGGCTGCCTTTGGCATTCCTCTGACCACAGCTTGAAGTTGTGCTGCTGGAACACCCAACAAGCAGCACCTAATCATGCTTGCCCATGGGAGTGTTTTAAGGTGAGGCTAGAGAGCAAAAACTGTTACACATAAGTAAACCTCCAAAAGAAACATTTCTTGGGCTTTTTGGCAAACTATACACTAGCATGTAGGAGCTCAGTGTTTAAAGGGAGAGTTGTATCAGTATCTAAGGAAATAGTCAGCATAACTGGATATCATCATTGCTATGACAACAATTTTTTCCAGATCAGTGGAGAAAATGCTTCTTCCAAACTTGTGTCTCTAAGTTGTAAGTAGACTTATTTATCCTGTTTTATTTCCTCCTGTATTCTCAATGTAATTAACAATGAAGCCTGTAAAGAGCACTTGTAAAGAACATAGTATAACAATTGGTGAAGTAAGTGGGCTCAGCAGTTCATATATTGACACAGTGAATTCAATAGAAAACTAATTAATAATAATAATAATAATTAAAAAAAATAGTAGTTTACCCTCTATGGCTTCTTTCATCAAAGAAGCTCAAAGAGCTTTGCAAATATTAATTAAGCCTCAGAACACACTGATAAGCGTCTCTCTCTTCTTCTCATTTTCTCCCTGTAACTAATATTAATTTCTGGATTAAAGTGAATCAGACCTACTAATCAAGAAGAACTGAAAGGTAAAAATATCCCACCCTGTTTTAAGATCATCCACAGAGTCAAGGCCTGCACAGGTGAAACCAAGTGCTGCATTTGATGCTATGCAAAATAACCTGTGCACCTGCCTCTGCACTCTAATATTTATGAAATTTTACTTTGGTTCACAGTGTGTACAGACATCTAATCAGATTTTTTAATCAATATATAATCCTTTCCTAATCAGTAAACTGTATTGATTGTTCTTACTACTACATTTACAGTTTAACGCACAGATTTAGTCAAAGTGAATTTTTTTTAATTCTAATTTTAAGAAAGTATTCCCCAAAGCTTAATAAATAGTTCATATATTCTAGTGTGCAGAAGGCTGGTCTAGGATCTTGAGATCTAATCCTATTTGCAAATGCTTGAATTGTAGCTTTGGAAAAATATTTTAATCTTATTACTTCAATTTCCTGCTTTGGAGAAGAGATAAATAGTATTTGTTTATTTTCAGGGTTTCCAGAAGGATTATTTAAATGTTGTTTTAAAGACAGTGTAGCTGAGTGCACTGTCTCAGAACAGGAATAAGGCAATTATCTGTTTATTGAGGCATTTATTTTTTTATTCCCTAATTTTATGAACTTGGCCTGGCTGATCTGGGCCATTCTATAGAAGATAAGATTTTGATGAGAATTTTTTTCTACAACCTTATCAGAAGCTTCTGCTTCCTGGTCTCACTTTAATCACCTAGAAGAATGCAAAAACCTTAATTATTTTTCAGTGTAAAGTCAAACCTTGTCAGGCTTTTATAGCAAGTACACAATGCCATTTCCCAGGTGCTGTTTTCTTTGGTTCTTGGAATACCAGTTCCTGTTTCACATTGCTGTTCCTCACCTCATAATCCCTTTGTATTGTTGGGCCCCACACAGTTCTTCTGTCCAATAACTTACCTGCTGAATCTAATCATTCGTACTAGCTTTTGAAATGCAAGAATGAGTTGGTTTGATCTCTGCAGCCTGGCCTGGTGAAGGGGAGAATGTCTAGATTGAAGTTATTCACAGAAAGCTGTTTGATCTGGTTTGTACAGTTGTTTCAGACAGGCAAATGATTTCTGCTCAAGTAGACAACGGCGTGGTGCCACCGGACGAGCTGCGTGTGCTTGTTCAGAGCTGTGTGAAAGTCACTGGTTTGGCAAACAGTCCCTGGCGTCAGTCACACTCGTTCTCATCTGAGTTTTACGCAGAATTTCATTTTCTGACTGAACTTGAAGGTCTTAAACTAAAACTCCTCTGAACAGGGAAGCAAATGTGAGAGAGGGGAAGAGAGGTGAAGTGATCCTTAGGCAGCCTATTTCTCTGACAAATATTTCTCACAGTCATGGCACAGGTTCTGGCACAGCAGCTCTTGTCAAGAAGTCAGGAATGTAAACATATTTGTCCCTGTTCTCCTGTGGACAATTTTAGAGAAATGCAGTATTGCTTAATTCTAATGAATTATGTACAAATATTTGATTAGTCACTGCAGAGTAATATTGCAGATGGTATCTTTAAATGCAGGAAAACATTTGAAATTCTTTTGCTACCCATTCATAAGCCCAGAAAGGAGAGACTGTTCAAGACAGGTGCCCTTCCAGTGCCTGAGTGTGTACTTTTAGTCTCCTGAAATTTCTATCTTCTAAGGGAAGTTAGGAGTCTGACTTTGAGAAATGCAGTTTAATAAGACCTGTGCTAGTGAATACCCAAGTTACTTGGGTGTTTACCACCTGGGAGTACTCTCAGTGTCTCACCCAGGGCACTCAAAACTGTATCCTGGAGAAATCTCTCTTTCCAGTAATATTTTGAGAAATTAGGCTTCCTGACAATGCTCTGAACTGCACACAAACTGGTTGTTTAAAGCAGGTGGTCTAAATATGACTTTTGGGTCTAATTCTCTGTATTATACTAGAAAGGGGGAAAACACGGTATAGGGAAAATCTGAACTGAAATCCATGCTGGTTGCTATCAAGGACAAAAAAATGGCAAATAAAAGAAGTCAGAATCCATTTTCTGGATGGATTTTCTGAAACTATGAACATTAATAAGGTTGACATTTTCTGTTGCATTAGGTGCCCAAATAAGAATAATTATCTTTTAAGGTGATTGCACTTGTTGAGATTACTCATTTGTGCAAAATTAGGTACCTTAGTGATTCTCTCCAAGTTTGTGACCCAAATCTGTGATATTAGGAATTTTAAGCATATGTTCATGTATTTTAAAGTGTATTTCATAAAAAGTGTATAACAAATAGTTCCAAAAATTATTCACTGTTACATGAGTTCAAAGAGTAAATTTACAGTTATGTTCGCTCAGAACTTCTGTACTTCTTTGTAAAGCTGTAAATCAAAAATAGAAGTTCGCATGAGGACTGCATTCTCTTGAAATGGCTCTTGCAATTTAGAAGTTTTTTTAAAAAATCTTTTGACTTTCAAGGATAAAGTAAAGAAAAATTTCATCAGTTTAATTTACTGTAAAAAAATCTTAGTTAGCTCTTGCAGACTGTTGCATCTTACACAGAGATCAGTGTTGTAACACAAACACCATGCCAAAAGTGGTGCACATTTAGCAGCCACTTATGAATATAGTATCCAGCTAATGATTTTGTCATCCATTTCTCATATTTTTTCTGATCTTATAGGATAACTTATTTATAGCACATATATAAAATTTACTGTTTTGACTGAAGCACCTTCACAGAGCCATCTTTCAGCAGTTCCTTCAGGCTTCAGGTTTCATCACTGTGCTATTACTGTGGGCTAATTAGCCTTTCCCAACAGAATGCTGGTGTTAGAATATGAATGAAGTCCTGCAGCAATCCCTTTCAAGTGTGGGATCACTGGGTTAATCTCTACATGAAACAGTTTGGTTACTGAATGGAAGAGCTGCCATGTGGGCTAAAGCTGGCAGAGTCAATATATTTTAAGAGATTTAGTAAGACACACTCTTCAGAAGTAGCTGTGTGGTCTGCAATAATTTAATAAATTGGAATTACTTTTATATCTAATTGGAGTGCAGCTTTAATTTCCATCCTTTCCATTTGCTTATAACAAAGACCTAAAGAAATTGAGTGTAATCCTGGGCTGTCACCCTGGGAGCTGGCAGAGCAGGGAGGGTGCTACTTCAAGAGTTTTCCTGATATATTCCAGCTACTACAGAAACATTAAAAGAACCCCATTATTAGCCTGTGGTTTCGTTATCTTTTCTCTGACAGAGAACAGCAAACCTAACACAGGAGGCTGTACACAGATCCTGCACAGGGATCTGAGTTCAGCATCAGCAGGGCCCAGTTGTGATCTGGGAGCTGGTTAGGCTGAGGATCCTCTCCCTACCCCTGTTTGAGTTTTCAGTCAAGGGTACACACCTGGCTTCCCTTGTCTGCTCACTGTCATGCTTGTCACGTTTGCGTACTGTTAATGTTTTGGGCATCCTACAAAGTGCTAGTAACTGAATTCCTTCCACAAATGCCGTATGTCAAGTCCTCTAATGCTAAGATTCTCACGTCAGTGATTTTGCTTTGCTGACTGTCCCAGACTGGCAAAGGGGCTTGCATCTCTGTGCAGGGCACCTGGAGAGCGGTAACAAGGGAAAAAGCACATCAGTTGTATGAGCCTTTTCCTCAGGGAGAGCAGTCCTAAACTGGAGCTGGATGTGTGACTTGTGGCTGGAATGAAAGCAGAGAGAATGCGGTCCTTGTGTCAGAAACAACATGGGCATTTCTTACCGGACAAGTATTCTCAGTGGCAGCTTGCTTGATGTTCTTTCTCAGAAAAGTAATTTTTATGTTTATTTTTCCATTAAGTGGTCATTGTCTCACTGAGTTATATGCTCTCCATATTGCCAGAAGGAGAGAACTGTAAAGGGATTATTTCATTTTAAGTAAATATTCTTTGCTCTTATGTTTTTCCACTCTGAAATCATAGTTCAACAGCAGTGACTGAAGTGGGTCAAACTTGTTTTGCCTGATTTCCAAGTAAACTTAACAAAGTGGATTCAAACATCTAACTCAAACATTATTTAGTTTACCTTCCACTTAGAAAGGGCTGTGAAAAAAGCAGAGAGTGAAAAGACTGACCTCTGGAAAATATGAAAAAGAAATGAAGGCGGAGGAGAAGGAGGATTTAATAGTACCTGCATGCAACTTTCTATCAGTTAAGTAACCTAGTGAGTAGTTTTTATCCAGAAAGCAGAGTTCAGCTTGTAGATGATATTTATTATTCACGATATTGTCTTTTTTTTTTTTTTTTTTTTAAAACCTCAATACAGACTAAAAAGAAACATTAGCTGGAAGAGAAAAGCTGCCAATTAGTAACAAATCTTGCTATGGGTCCTAGCACCAAATTTTCATCTGCTCATGTCCTGCTTGTTGTTTCCCATCTCCTTTCTTTACTCTTGCAGTTGTGGAGGGCTTTCATGGGAGCACCTCCTTTCATTTGTATCAGGGGGGAGATAAGGATTTCTGATGGGATACCTTTCTCATACAATGGATACAAATTAGCAGAATTATGAGCTTTCAGTGCCAGAGGCTGCAAGAGGGTGGGTAGGGGGCACATCCTTTTCTGAAGGACCCTCAGATAGTCTTTCAAATCATTCCTTTGTCCTGTGCCCCTCCTGTTTGCTCCCTTCTAATAAAGTAAAGGAAAGTGAGATGGCAGCCTGCTCTTTGGGAAATATGTCTACTAGGGTAGCTGTGGAGGGCTACATTTGACAGGCTGACAGGATATGCATAGCCCAGATATACAATTTCTGCAGTTTTTACTTAAAAAAAAATATTTCTTTGTTACTGTATAACAAAGATACCAAAAATATCCTGAGATTTTTTCCTCGAGAATTGGCTTCTGTTAGAGCTAATTTCACTACACCTGAAGCATTGCCATCAATTTTTCTTTTCTTTTTTTTTTTTTTTTTACTGATTAGTTTCATTAGAATTGTCTGTTACCATTTTTTTTCCCCTTTCTATTTTTCTCTGACGTAGAATGAAAAATTCTTCTTATATGGAACAAGTGTACAGGAAGAATTAGTCTCCCTATTCAGTATGCAACGTAATTTAGTGCTTGTATTACCTGTTCTGTAATTGTGTATGTGTGTACACAGCTAAGTATGTACTTCTCAGTAGGGATTAACCTTCTTATTAACGTATGATACTGTAAGTCTACAGTGTTTGCATAATGTTTAGCCAAATTGCTAAAATTCTAAAATCTGGTGATATAGAAAACTTAATGTGTTTTTTAGCATGGTAAATGTGTGTAGAGGGATCATGAGATCAGCTGGAGTGCTGTTTGTGTTGTCTTGGCTCCCGTGGTGCTTTGAAGTTCAGCTGAGCAGGGGTGACAGTACTGCTTTGTGGTACTATTGCCAGTTCTGCTGCTCTTCCTCCACCATCTCTAAACAGTGTATTTGGAAAATTGACAGATCTCTGTTGAGTTTTAGCCCTACTAGATCTTGTAAAATAGTAGCGGCGTCAGATGATGCTTTTTATATTTTTTTCTTCAGTTTCTTGATTATTGTATTGGAAGCAGTCTGCAGATTTTAAATTTGAGCTGATGGATAAAATTGTGCGGCTGAAAAGACACAAGACAGGTTTGAGGCTTGCAATAGGTTTGTTCAGCTTCCCGTGCTAAATGCAGGAACATCAGCCATGGCAAAATAGCATTACAGATCTAGGCCTAATGGGCTGGCAAATGGATGTTTCCTGAGATACTGAGAGATGGGAGGTTTTTTGGTAGGAAATATTATTGTGCTGTTAATCTGAAGATGTTATGGCAAGAGATTTAGTGTCTGTTCTTTGTGGATTTAAATAGAAAGATTTAATTGTTCCATTTTAATTCATTTCGTTCTCCAGCCTAGCTTATAGAATTTGAAGAGCATAAGAGTGGATGAATCAAGTTTTATTGTCTTCTTCTACATTGGCAGGTTTCCTATGGTGGAAATTTTTTTGAGTTGTCAGCGGTCACAGATCTAAACTTGATTTTTTAACGTTTTCATTGGATGAAAATGCAGTTGACAGAGAGAGAATACTGTCTGAAGGAAAAGAAAAAATTACTTCTAGGGGAAAAAAAGGAATGCTATAAGCAGAAGGAAAAAGCAACAAAACTCTAGTGGGACTACTTGCTAAAGATAATGTTATTATACATCGAAAGGAAAGAAAAATCTTTAAGCATGTAATTTCCATGTAGTGACTCAACCCAAGAAAAGGAGAAAAACTTCAAAAACCCTCCAACTTCATCAGCTGTTTACCATTTTTGATCTTTAGAACTATATTTTTAATTTTTGTCTTGAAGTACCACAAGAACCATAAACAGAGCCATCTTATATATCTCTTTTCTTATAATTTTTGTTACAGGTCACGGTTACAATGAGATTGAACGAGTGGAAAAACACTGTCCACACACCACGCTACACGTTGTCTGTGGCAAGTGATTTACAAATAATGGTGTAGCCTGAAATGAAAATGAGTGAATTCTGGGTGCAAATAGCAGGCATTTACTGTTATACAAAGGAGAGGATATCTCCAAAATCTCTTATCTGAAGCTCTGCAAGTCTGACAGGCTAGTGTGCCAGAAGGGGATTAAACCACAGGCACTGCAGAGGCAATAGTCATGTGTTCAGTTCCTTCCATGGTGTGCTGAGAGAATAATTTGGCTAAATATTGGAAACATATGATATAAGGAATAAACTCTGTTGACTTCAAGGCATCTCTGTCAGCCTTTAAAAGCAGTGCATCCGGTTGTAACCAGGCTTTTCTGAATTCTTTCGGCATACATTCAGTTTCATCCAGGTTTAGAGTCTGTGTTTTGAACCAGATAAATTTAATGCACAGAGAAGTATAAAAAGACCTTTCAGATATATGCTCAAGACTCTACTTAGGTCTTACACTTTGCAGATTTCAGTACCATTTTCTCCAGAGAGATCCAATTCTCATCATGAGGAGTCACTAGAGCCTTGTGTTATAGAAATAGTAAAAGTGAGAAAACTCATGGGTTGAGATAAAGGCAGTTTAATAGGTAAAGCAAAAGCCACACACACAAGCAAAGCAAAACAAGGAATTAATTCACCACTTCCCCTGGGAAGGCAAGTGTTCAGCCATCCCCATTCCCAGTGATGGAAAGCAGGGTTGACTTGAAAAGACAAATGTTCCTGTGCTGAGCATGACTCCCTGTGGTCTGGGATATCCCTTTGGTCAGTTTTGGTCAGCTGGTCTAGCTGTGTCTCCTCCCAGCTGCTTGCGCATCCCCAGTCTCCTCATTGGGGGGTGTTAAAGGAGCAGAAGAGGCCTTGGCTCTGTGTAAGCACTGCTCAGCAATAGCAAAAACATCTCTATATTATCAAACTGTGTACAGCACAAGTCTAAAATGTAGTCCCATACCCATGACTCTTAAGAAAGCTAACTATTGCAGCCAAAACCAGCACACTCAAGGCACCACTGAAAAGAGTATTACTGGGAAAAAAAGGAAGTCCTTGCATACACATATACAATGCAGATGATTCCTTGCTTCATGAAACTGAATAGTCTGGAAAAACACAGTGTGACAGGACATGACAAAGAAACAGGAATGTAATTATATTTGCTATAATGTGGACCATTTATAATTTTTTTTTTTTTTTTTTTTTTAGAATGTCTAATATTGATGCACCCTTTGGCTTTCTGTATGAACAGGGAACTTTCATCTGACTTTTGGTGTATTTTGGTTGATACTTAAATTTTCCAGTTTGTAGCAAGGAAAACTATAGCACAGTGACTTTATGGAGGTGGTAAAATATGTATTTTATTCTTTCTTTTGAAAGACTGATCATCATTAAAGCTCTTCTTAGGGCTTTAAAGCAGATTGCCCAGGACATGAAACATGAGGTTTTAAGATGACATTGCTGTGCTGTAGAAAGTCTTTATAGAAGTGCAGGTGTAAGAAAAATTTGATCTGTGATTACCCTATCAAGTCACATTTGTCTGCTAGCTTTAAAGCTTCTTTTAATCACAGGTCATAGTCTTTGATGTGCATGACGACTTTTCATCCCTTTTCCAAAATTTTTTTCTCTACCTTCCTTGCATGCCAAAATCATAATTCTCAGTACTGCTAAATCCACACGTCAGACATTTTTATTTGGGTACTCAGGAAGAGTTTTACAATTTTAACTATAAATTATTTCATTTAAATTCTAGTCTTAGTATAAAGAGTGACTGGACTTTTGTTTTTAATCTTTGTCTTTAAAATATTTCTCACTATATGCCTAAGGTTTGTTTTTATTGCTTATTGGGTAATTATGTTTTAACTGCTCATTACGCTTCTAAAAGAGCTAGCAAAACTTTTTAATGACTTGTTAATTAAATGGTAACTCCTCCAAAACTTTATAAAGGACCTGTAGGTAGGCTAAATTCTGCCTTTTGGACTAGAGTGCTGTGGACATCTTCCCCATGGTGCTGATGCCTTCTCCACTTCTTGTCAAGTTCCCATCTGTCATACCTGGTGCTCTTAATCTCATGCATGTTGCTCTGATTTCACTGGGATTACTTTCAGTGTGAATTGTGGTCTAGCATCAGGTAGACCAATAGGATCTTACTCCTCCCTCACTCTATAAGGATACATCCAGGCAGCAAATGAAGCACATTCACAATGAATCAGCATTAGGGGACTACAATAACTTGTCACAAACCTTCTGGGTCTCGTGGTCAAAGCAGTGGCTTGATTTGATTTTGGAGCATGCGGCAGAAAGGGCAACAAACTAGATGGCCAGTGTATGTCTAGAAAGGCACAATGCTATGACTTCCCTGCCTATTTAAATTATCTGAATTTGTCCTTTATTGTAAGACATGAACTTGTTGAGGAACTACTAGAATTTTTGAAAAGATTGACTCTCTTAATCCTTCTGTTGTAATCATCCCTAACAACAGGAGCCGTGGAAAGTAGCTGTGCATTAAGTGTTTATTGCAAGAGAGCAGAAGTTATGCATTTCATTACAATTGTTCAAACCTCAGCCTAAATATGGAAAATGTAGTGGCTTTGCAAATCTTGGATTCATTCAGTCAGAAGTCTTTGGCACCAGGGATCAACTGATGAAAATTAGAGAAACAACAGGTGGCTTTGAGCTTTTTCGTTTCCTTTTTCCTACCCAGTTGACAGCAGAATCCTACAATAATAGAGTGAGCTACAATGGCATCTAATGATTTTCTGGGAAGCAGGGAGTACCCTTCGGCAGGGAACCAGAAGCCATGTCATACTGATGTTTAATATGCTGAAGTTTAAAACCCGAAGCCCCAGCAGTTGGTGACTGAGACATGCTGAGGAAGAAACAAGTAGCCCTGCATTTATTCACCAGCTTATATTTTACTAAAATTTATAGCATCCTAATTTCAAAACACTGAATAAGCATACATAAATGGGGAAAGACTTATACTGATTTTAATCCAAATGAAGATTGCAGCCTGCAGAAAGTTATTTCTTGGACACTATGTCAGACGTCTTTGGCTATTCAACTGAAGAAAATTTCCTAGGCTGTTATTTTCAGTAATTTTAAATAAAGGAGACTTGTTTAGTCTTTTTTAAACAAAACTTTAAACAAAATATATTAATAATAATTAATAGAAAATTTAATCATAAAACAAGCTGTGGAGCAACATAGAGGCAGAAATGCCAGCCTTTCCACCCAACTGCACTTCCTGGGACACCTGGAGGCAGGCTCAGGCTGCACTCCCAGCTTCAGCTATCCATTTGGCAGTTACCTACAGGGAATCACACCTGATAGCATGGACTGGTTTCTATAAGGCACCCATCCAGGGTAGAAGTTGCTTAAACCTCAGGGCTAGTACCTTGTTGGATGGCTTTGGTATCCAGGTTGCCTGCACAGGGCTGGCAAATACATCACGATATACAGATGATCCTCTGTCCCCTTGAGGAGGGAGTGTGAGGCAGGAAATCTAATCTACAGTACCCAAAATTGTGCTAGATGCTTGTGTTTTGTGTGCCAGGACCTAGTGTCGGAGACAACCAGATAACACCATGAAAAACAGAAAAAGAAAAGTCTGTTTTGGACAGTACTACTTAGGTCGCCTGTTATAAGCCTGGGATTAATTCTATTACCTTCAATTAGAAAGAGGTCAGGCCCATTACCAACGATCTTCTATATTTACTTCTTCCTTACAGGAAAAAAAAAAATCATCTTTCCTATCTAACTATTTTTTTGCATTTGGAAAATGTCACATTCCCCCCGTGCATTCCTCCATTTATTCACACAAAAGTACTCCATCTATATATCAATATCATTAAGAGGATATACATTTCTCTGAATAGAAGTCAGACATGTTTGAATGATACTGTAAAAGTGGAGTGGGGGTTTTGGACTACTTTTTTCTACCTTCTGGGCTTCAATAATGCACACAATGAATAAAAACATGTGGTCTCTGTGCTGTGCCTGCAAATAATGTTGTATCAGAATGGAATGATATGTTGAATTATTAAAATATATTTATGCATATTCTGATACATAAAGGTGTAAAAAAATCTATTAATACATATTTCCTCTATATGTAAAAGTTTAGAGTGTTTTTATTGTGCGTTGGTGGTTGCCAAATATGAGTTCTAAGTGTTTTATGAGACCAGTCAGCAGCAAGAGCTTGTACTCTTAAAAGAGATGAGGTTTTTCCTGCTGTTATAAACCTTATTACCCTTTGTAATAATTACCTGATTTAGCAGGTTTTGGATGTGGGAATGGCAGTTACAGCTTCATTCTGGAAAAAACCTGTGGATTTTTCATTTATTTGAAAATACTCTGTGAAATGTATCTTAGTTCCTACTTCTTAAGCTTTGAGGAAAAGATCAGGGAGGTCTGTGGAACATTAGGGACATCAGACTGCCACATTGACTATAACTCTTAATGTTTTAATATTTTTATGGGTACTGAATCATTTTGAATTGCAGGCCTTTGCATGCATAACTCCTTATACATGATGTTGATAATATAGTCCTACATTTTAGTGACAGATGGATTGATACAATTTGGATGAAGATGTGCTAATTTGAACAAAATGACAGGTGTACTTTATGCCTGATGCAGAAAGAGTATGATATATTTGTTTCTAGAAAGGAAAGAGTCATATGGTGTGTTAAATACATTTTTTTTATATGGGGGTATACTTTTTGATGTGAAAATCTGTAGGAGTGACTTGTTGGTATGTGAGTTGTGTTAATAACTCTTTCACAACTCTTATTGTATATTCTGGGTAGGTAAACCTTTTGTCTCAGGTTTCTATTTGCAAAAAAAATATCTAATTATCTAGTTAGACTTACTAACAGAGAGGAAATGCAAACCAAATTTCAATACCATGTAATTAAACAAAATACAGTATTTGGGTTTCGATACTGATTGAAAGGATAAATTATGTCATCAACAGTGGAGTACATTCCTAGCTGTATTTCTTTGATTTCTGGATAGATTCTTGAAGCTTTTTGTACCGAGTGAAGTGCACCACTGGTAGGAAGATTTATTGTATTTCTTAACTCTTAAACATCTAGCAACATTATAAAACCTGCAGAGAGGAATGAACCCTTAGGGAGTAGCAGGGGTACTTACTTCTCATGGGGGAGACCTGTGTCTGCAACTTTTGTCTTCCCCTGAATCCCCAAAGAGTACCCTGCCCGTCAGCCACTCGTATCCTTGGAGCTATTCCACTTCCCCGCTTAACCACGATTTCTCAGGTGTGAGATCTCAGCTGTCTCAACCACCACTGCATTTTAAGTAAAAATCTTCTTTGCCTGAACAAGCGGAGAAGATATCCAGACCTTTGCAAAAAAAAAAAAATTGTAATAAAGCTCTACTTCCTTGGATAGGATTAAACCTGACTCCTTTTTATCCATGACTGGTGCTTGTGATCCAGGAACAATAGCTTTTTTGTAGTTAGTCTGTGTTAGATGTTTCTTGGGCCACAGTTTGCAAATATCTGTAGGCCAGGGAGGAAAGCTAACCATGCAATATCTGTGCACACATCAGAAGCACCCATTAGCACCACCTGAAACATTAATGAAGTGTAAAATTGAGAATGTGAATATTTGTTAATTGAGATGTCACTGAAGTTTTTATAGTGTCAGCTTTTATTCTTCTATCTTTTTCTTGTAGGTGACTAGGGAGCAGTAATATGCATTTAAGCAATAAGAATGAAGATAAATATATAGTAAATATGAAGTGAAAATAATTTTATAAAAGTACTGAAATAGAAATACAGTGAAAAATCAGTACATATCTACCCTAGATCACTTAGAAGTGGTGATCTAGAAGGAACAACTTTCTGAAATCTAAAGCATTACACATCCTTGAGTTTCTCCTTTTTAAATTTCTTTAAAAGCTTATGGGGAGATCTAAGGCTTTATCTCAGTTAATCTGAAACGATCTCAACGTGGTGCTTTAATGTTACATCACAGACAGAAAAACTGTAAATTTAACTACTATGCCTTTTCAAATAGGAGTTGTCTTTTGTCATACAATGTTTTCTGTCAGGAAATAGTAGCTTTTAACAAATGAATGAAATGTTTTAAAATGTTTACTTTAAAAAAACCCAGCAGATGTAATAGAAAAATAATATATATATATGTATATATACATATATATATACATGTATGTAAGAAGTCCATTTCAAATTATTGAAATTCAAACAGTAACTGGGGAGGGAGGGGAAGTAGGGGAGAGGCTTAGGAAAAAAAACAGGAAATCTACTTCTCATGTATGCATGAACTCAACTTCTTAAATGGTTAGTACATTGGTTTCCCATTGCAAACGTGAATTACAACCCTGTTTCTGTTGACAAGTAGAAGTTGTATGCTGATGATATCAGTCTTTCTTTTCTTTGCTCATCTATGGAAATGAAATTTGCAATACCTGCTGGTATGGGCAAGTGATTACGACACAAGTGTAGTGTGAAGTGTATTTTCTGAGCTGTGCCTCCGCTTGCAGTCTTGTATTTTCTAACATCTGATCACTGACTCGTACATTTGTTAATGGGAGAAAAAATGAAAAGCCAGTCTTCTTCAACTGAATTGGAAGAGTGAAGCTGGCAGGATCATACATCTTCCTCTCACTGAGGATGATACTTAAGGCTGAATTGCAAAGAGGGGAGGTTAATGATTGGAAACAATAGGAAATGTAGCAGCAGATTTGGTTTGATCTTCATTTGCGTTACATCTTTGTCTGGTTTTCAGAAGTTGTTCTATTCAGGTTGAATGATTTTGTCCTGAAACAGAAAGGCTGTTTCATACATGGGCTTGGTGACTCCAAAAGGTGGAGAAGTGAGTCCTGCTATCTGAGGCTGTGTTTCCCAATGGAAGGGTGCCTATGATCCTTTTTAAATGAATGGCACACTTGACTTGATGTGGCACAAATCATGTTCTCAAGTTGTATGGGCTGCCCAGTGCACATAGTCTGCCTCTCACAAAGTTGGAGAGGAGGCACTCCATTTATTATTAGTACTTGTAGCAGGCAATTGTATGATTTTAATAGTGATTACTCAAAATTAATTAAATCCTTTGATCATCCTTCCAACCTTTGAAAATCTTGGGACTAAATGAAAGATATTCAGCACCTTAACATCTGTTTTCTGGAAGTCAGTTATCACTTACTCAGCAAATTGTTTTGGCCAAGATATGTAATCTATGTAAATAAACACAAAATAAGGAAAATAATTATATTCAAAATGGTGATAGTCTCAGCTTAAATAATTAATGTGTCATTTTTTTTAGTAACTACAGTGGGAAATGTCAGTAAAACTAAGCATCTATATAGAAGTCAGCAGATGTTCATACTAACCACACCATTTTTTCTAGAATTTATCTTTTTCCCTTTTTTTTAAACTATTAGACATATTATTTGATACATTATACAATTGTGATAAGAAGAATATTGCCCTCTATTATAGTGAATAGAGAAATAACTCATTAACTTTATGTTAGTAATACACAAGTCTCCATTATTAGGATCGGTTCTCTAAATAGATTTAAACCAGAAAAATAAGCCTAGCATAACTCCTGAAGTAATTTCACATTATTCTCAAATTATCCATAACCTTATACTCCCTGCTTTATGACTGCTGTGCACAATTACCGTTGTAACTGTGAAGATTATTTTCTTTATTCATTTCAATTTCACAAGAAAAAAAATTAAAATTATATGATTAATCAAGATACATTGGTCAATATCAGCAGCTTTAAAGGTGTTTTAAGCTTTTGATTAAGTTACCCAATCAGAGTGTTGCTGCACTCAGAATTTCAACAACAGTGCTGTGTCAATACATGATCAAGAACTAAGGCTTTGTTGTTCGAACTAGCAACAGAACTGCAACAGAAATTTATCTTCCTGTAATTGGCGAGTTCATGGAGAAGGACTGGAATTATTAACTAAACATCTTAATAGAAGTTAACTCACCTACAGAATTATTTGGGTTTTTTTCAGATCTTTCGGACTTCAATAGAAAAGTATTTTCTATTACGCTTGAAAGAAAGGCTGGCTAGTAGACATGACGGGGTCAGATGCCTGAAGGAACACTAATTATCTCTCTAGTATTGTGTTGCACATGATAGCAGGAGGCAAAATCTGTTCTCATTATGTTTTCATCACTACAATTTGAAAAGCATATCTCTTGTGCTCCTTCATATAAAGCCATCAAGTATTTTAAAATGTTAATGGGTCTTAATGAGGATAGTTTCATACAGCCTTTTTGTAGTTTCTTTGGAAATTAACTATTATTGTGTTCTTTAGATCACTTGTATCATTCATTTTGGTGACTTATGAGAATACTACTAGTAATACTGCTTCATTTCTTCATACTGTTACAAGCAGGTTTTCAGATATTGATATAAATCTACATCCTTTCCAGGTGGTGAAAATTACCCTGTTTGTCTCCCTCACCAGAGATCTTAGAATTTCAGTTTTGTAAATTTGCACATTGCTCTTTTATTCCTTTGATTTTTGATGGCTTGATCACCTTTCAGATAGAGGAGGAATAGGCAATTTCTCTGAATGTGTTTGCTATTCTGTTAGATTAGGCCCTTATGAATATCTGATCTTCTATGCTTTCCACCCTTGGCCGTGATTCTAAGCAAGCATGTCAGATTCCCCATCTGTATTTTCTGGTGCTAAGATAAACTTGTGTTTTCTATCAAGGAAAATACTATACATTGATGCTGTTATGCATGTGAATATCAAACTCTCATCACCTGTCTCTTCTGTTGCAAAATGTTTTTCAAGAAAAATATAAAAGCTACTGCAAATCATGGTGAAAAAGCTTTTGATTTTTTTTTTGCTATAATATCTCTGGCAGTGTGTCTTTGCTATCTACTTTGGATGCATGTTTTTAAGCATCGAATATCACATGAAGTGTTAACATTTGGTAGAATCTTGCAAATTTAATCTGATTTTCATGTGGGTTGTGGAAATCAATAGAAAAATATATATGTTTACGTAAAATGTTTTAACATCAAATAACAAAGGTCTATTGATATGGCAAATGCAGAACAAATTCAATAGGAAATACAAAGGGGATGCAGAGAGATTTGAAAACATTCTCATGTTGCACAGTGTCGTGTTAAATCATATTTCATAATGGGAGGATAATGCAATGATAGCTGCAGATGATGTCACAGAGGTAAGTGATTTGGGAACAAGTATTAGCAGGACTGTCTTGTCAATACTATTTTGTGCTACTGCCAGTTCTGAGAAGAAAATATAAGCCATGTTAAGATGTATGCATGACTGTTATTTGGTAGAAGAATCTTTTTCTGAAATGGGATATAACTTGTTTCATGCTACCAAGCTTACATTTCTGGTCTGATAGAATTGCTGTAGAAAATTACAGATTGTCTGTGTTGTTATACTGGACCAGCTTTGTTTTTTCTGTCAATTAGAATGACCGAAATTGTTGTTTATATGCATCCTAAGGATTTTTAGATATGAAAGGTGAAGATAAGCGGTACCACAGGGTCAAATAAGACCTTAACTCTATCACATGCTATTTTTTCTGATTTAAATAGTAGAAAAATACAAAAAGAATTGCCAGCAATATCTATTTGATTAACTCTTTTTTTCTCTGTGAAATTTCTTTAACCATTTTCTTCTCCCAGCTAGAGCCATTAATTTTACTGAGTATCATATTTGAACTTTGCTAATGCCAAAATCTTCCTTCTTAAGTCTTCAAATGTTTTCTTGAAGATATATGTGTCTATTTGGATACACACTTGGGCAGAGTTATGAAACTGCAACTTCTTCATAGAAGGAAATCAAATTATTTTGTGAAAATTATTGGAATTAACATAGTCCGCTTGGATCCAAGCTAAGAACAAAACTTTATGGCATTTGTGGCATTCTTTTGCTCTTTTTCTTGTTTTGTTTGCTGTAGTCATTTGTTTGATTATACTGAACTGTGCCACTAAAAAAGAAAATGATTGAGCAACTATGTTTCTAACCATCAGTACTCCAGCACCAATAATTAGAATCTCATGTAATGCCATTAATTTCACATGCCCAAAGTGCTTTAGTAACTTTAAATTTGGATTAGTTCAGTTCTTCCTGGATGAAACTTTCACTAAGATCAAATAATCCTTACTTGCTTAAGACAAGAAACAGTAAAGCATGTCTTATTCAGATGGGAACTTACAGGGGACTTTGGGGAAGGGGCACTTATTTTCTTATTTAAAATTCAAGTATGACATAGCTTCTACTGCACATACTCTGAAAATGCAACAGACAATTTTTAATGATCATGTAAGTGCACACTGATGTGATGTCTTTTCTAACAGCAGTCTCTTTCTACCACACTGAATATCTGTCTAAGCTAAGTGCACCCATCCTCTTGGCTCCTGGGAGCAGAGAGGGCTGCAGTCCCCCGGTTGAGATACAATAACTCGTGCTTCTTTTCAGTCTTTTAAGTGAGTAATATAAAAATTTAGATAGAGGTTGAGCATCAACTTTGAAATACAGATGTGCAAGCTGATATGGATTGGGTTGAGAATTATAATAGCAACAAAAAGACAATGTACTACAGAAAGTGCTAATACTTAAGTATATAGAGAAGATGCCAACCTAAAATTAGGCTGAACTATACTTTAAAAAAATCAAGATTTTTCTAAAGCTTTAAATAGATTATTTTTCAGTTTCGAACTCTGTCATAGTTGGAGACTGTACAACAGCCAGATCCACAGCTTGACCTGCTATTATTTCCTCAGGAGCCTTTTATTTGAACACAGCATCCTTCAACCATTCAAGAGAAGACCTTGAACTCTGCTTCTACTCATAGCAGAGGTTATGCTGAGAATACTTTTGATAACACGTCTTTTCTTCTAGGGATGCTTCTAGAATACATATGCTACTGGTTTCCTTGGAGACTGACATACAGTCAGCACAATGGTTCTATAGCACCTGTAAATCAAACTTCAAAAGGAGACACTGTCCTTGTTAGTGGAAATGGTATGCATGATGGTGAATGAAGAGAGTTTTCCTTTCTACTTGTCTTCCAGAGAATGATGGCTGTAGTGCTATAGAGAGACTGAGATTGTGTCAGATGGTGAAGGCTGAGTAGACTGTGTAGCAGACTTCAGGCTGCCTGGAGATTTTATCAAAATAGAGCATAGGACTGTATTTAATTTTTAGAGAATAAGGCCTTTTTTTGCAAGTGATTTTGTGAATGGCAATAATTGTATATGTGTCATTAACTGTTTACATATGAAAAGATACATTAGTAATTCTGATAAGCTTGGGCATCTCTGTAGCAACTTCTTTTATCACAGATCCTGTAATCTTCATGTATTCCTTTTATGTACCCTTCCTGCATGAAGAGATAGGGCCAAAACACTGTGAGGAGGTGAGTTTGGATCTGTTTTCCACAAGTCAAACACTTTATATTTCTCCTCTGTTTTTTGCTGGGTGGTTAAAAAATATGTCCTAATGGTTTCCTACTTCTTTTCCTTATTTCAGTGTTTTAAAATGTTATTAGCTTTGCCAGTTAGAAATTTGGTCAACATTCAGCTTCCCAGCTCTCACACAGAAACAAAATTAAAGGACTCATTTGTTTTTAGATTAACCACTGATTCAAAAAGGTCTAAAAATAAATAATTGGAGACTCAGCTTGGGAACAGGTGATGTACCACAAGTGAGGCAAAGGGCTTCCCGTTGGAACAGATGCATGGGAATTCAGTTGAACAAAACTTGGTCAAATAACAGTGTTATATATAATCCTTTTTATTCCAACTTTATATAATAAGTACTGTTACTGCCAATGTCAACAACAAAATTTCCTGTGACTTCACTTCTAGTGTCAAGTTTCTAGAGTAAACCCACAGCTAAAAATTGCCAGCAGTAGATACAAGCAATTTAAAAAACATATCAAATGTCCTTCACAGTCTGAGCAAATTTTAAGGGCATGATGCTCAAATGTTTGATTTGATAGTGCTGTGGGCTGTTCATGTGCTGAACCTGCTGGCTGAGGAGATCCTTTAGACTGCTTATGCTTTGCTTTGCAAGGGAGGTGGGCAAGGGAACCCCACAGTGAGAGTAAATGGATATTACAGCTTATCATGGCATTTCCGAGTGAAAATAGAGGGGCACAGTCAACTACTCTGTGATTTTTATAATCCATAGCTTCAGAATCTGGTATATTAATGACTACAACAATGAGTAAAGCTACAGTTGAATCGCATTTTATCAAATATGATGTGTAGCCATAGGGCAGTTCTAATTCTTGTGTTGTTTTCTGTGGTCTCCCACTGTTCTTCGATGCTGTTAGGACATGGCCGTATTTTCTTCTCTGCTCTGACCTCCCTCAGCCACTCCTTATAGTCTTCTAGGAGTTATGCAGAATTAATCAGATTCATCTACTAAGAGGTTTTATCATGTTTGCATGATGAAGTTGCATATCTGCATAGTGAGTTAATCCTCACTTTGCGTTTCCTCCCAGACACTGTAAAAAAATGCCTGATTCCAGTTTATGTTACCACTGAGTGGGTAGAGGTATCAGACCTTTTGTTAGCAGGTCAGCTTTGCCTCAATTCCTGGAGTAGCAGCTGTCCAGCCGAATTGTTTTGGACAGCAAAACTATCCAAACAGCAATGTCTCCTGTGAATTATGTGAAGTGCATCATAATTTGTAATGTACTGCTAAAGACCATCCATGGCTCTCTTCTAGAGGAAGAGAGGACTACAGAGCCAGTCTACCAATACACACTCTACAACACTCCTCCGACATGATTTGGGACACCTGAACATAGATCATATGGCAGATGCACATCTGAGTAGGCACTTGGAAAGATCATTTAATGTCCTTTGGATGAAAGTAGAAAGTTAAAATTTGGGACTCCAGAAAACCTCAAACATCTTATAATCTTCTTGCAGCCCAAAAATGAGGCACTAGCAGAAGGTAGGATATAGTCAGATGAATTGTTTCTCAGACTGATTTCAGCATGATTAACAGGAGCCATTCCAGCCTCAAAAGAGCAATGCAGGAAGCACAGCTCAGCTCCAGCTAAATCAGCAAGCTGTCCCTTCTCAATTACCCTCTGGGTGCTGTTCAGCCCTACATACTTTTTTCCACTATAATTTTATTTTTATCATTGTTTGCTTCAACGCTCAGTGCATGTGCACACACTGTTGCTAAGAACTCTGGTATGTGATACTTATCAGGACACAAGAAAAAATTAAAGGTGCTCATCACAAAATATATAGTTGGTAAATCATTGACGTAGGCTGAAAATATAGAGCCCCAAACCCAGCTTGTCTATTAGATTCAAATAAGACATAACTGATGGTTTGGAGAACCTATTATGAGTGTTGCCTGGGTGAAATGCAAAAAGCTCTCTAGAAATTAATTATACCACCCTCTGTGCCCTGATTTTGTAGCTACATGAATCTGAGATATTTGTGAACTTACGTGTACACTCTTATTGTTTTTATTTTCTAGTCAGAATTACACCTTCTATTATTTGCCTTCAAATTTTTAGGTTGTTAAGTATGAAAATCATTAGCACATTATAGCACACATGAAACTCTTTAAAGAACTTTAAATAAATGTTCAGCATAAGAGTGCTTTGTCTTCCCTTGATGTACAGACTAAACTCCCATTAGCATTAATAGAACTTACATGTGTTTGATGAAAAGAAAATGGGACCACAGTTTGTAGGAGGAAAACTTGAAAGAAAATTAGTTTCTTAATTATCAATAAAATCTACATTAATAATGTTACAGATATGCCATGGAAAAAAAAAATCTGAAACTCACAGTTTGCACTAAGTAAAAAAATTATTTTAAATTAAGTACTTAGATAGTAGTAGCTTGTTTCTAATTCTTTTATTTTTCATGTATTCATATATTTTGTAGTATCCACAGATCTTATCTAGGGTGGTGTCTTTGTTATTGGTACTGTATAAATATGTAATGAAATTACTGACCCAAAGATATTGCAGTGTTAATTTATAGCCCAAGTAAACCCTACTGTCTATGACATTGAGTTCCTACATAAGCAAAGCATTTGCTATCAATTACAGATAAACTTCAGTGAAACATTAAATAAACTAATCTTCCTTAGTAGGATTGGTTATATGAGTTAACCACTAATATTTATCCCTGTTTATTAATTAGTATTCCTAATGTGCCCTTGGATAATCATGTATAGTTGGAGCAGTATCTGTCGCTTAGCTCAAGTCAAAGTTGACAGAACAAATCTAGTTATTTCAGTTGTTAGTTAAATAAGCATTTGGATTATTGAAATTTTTCAATTCTATCCTGCCAGAAAAAAAGGCATTTTTTTATTTTCTACCTGACAACTAGATGAGCAGGACTAATTCACAACTGATTCTAAGAGTAAAGAAAATTTGTAGTATGTTTTCCAGGATGTAACAAGATACAATTCTGACCCTGAATCAGGAATTTCTATAATTTGAAAAGATTGTTTCATGATTGGAATAAAAATCTTGTAATGATGGAATATTTCTGAACACTAAAGAAATATTTTCAGTGGGTGATGACAGTTTACTGCTATAGTAAGGAATCCTTTTACTTTTTAACATCTTATATGGCAACAATTCTTTAATTTTTAAAATGCAAAATTTTTTTTTCTATGGTTACTCTTTCATTTGTGTGTATCTGTTAATTTGCACAATCTATGGGAGAACATCAAAACTGGACCCATAATCTATATGAAATAATGTCTCAGTTGGCCACACAATTTACCACAAAGGGAAACAAATATATGATTCCACTTTGATTTTTGTGCCAAAGGATTGTGGGGTGGGTTGATCCCCTTGGTGTGGCTTATTAGTTAAATATCAAGGGTGTGGAATGCAAGTCAGTGTATAGCTTCTATAGGAAGCATTGTCTGCTCGGAGGAGGCACTGATGTTCTTGGGGAAAATTTGCCAGGACAGGACAGGCACAGCCTGTGCCCCTGAGCTCAGTCATGTGGGACAGAAGGAAGGGCTATGGAGCAGTGAGAGACTGGTAGTTGCAGCAGCAAAGAGGAAGCTTTAGAGCTTTTTCTCTAGTGATTATGCCCTATTGCAAGGTTGGAACTCATCTGCCTAACTACTGGACTAGGTCCAAAGAAAGAGGAAGCCTTCAGAGGCCATATGTTCCATTTTTAAAAAATACCAGGCCAACAATTGCCAAGTTCTTCCTGTTTATATCTCAGGGCCTTCTAGGGAGCTTGACATGTCTGAGTGATTCATGCATTACTTCAGCTACCACATTTGATAAACCAAACAGAACCTCATAGTTAAAATCTCCCTTTCTGCACTGCAGCTACTTTGTGCTTTTTGTGGAAACCTGTTGGGACACAGTTTCTATTAAGCTCTCTTGTACCTCCTGCAATTTGCTGGCAAGATAGTTGCGCTAGGGGGATGCTGGTGGCACATAGCAGCTATAGGATTCCTCCAGTTATCCTCTACATCCTTCCCTGTTTCCATTTGCACCTTATAGCAAGAAGTTGTAAAAGTAGCAACAGAGAGTAATTTTAGCAATTCTGCTCTACTGTGCAAGTCCTATTAAGCCAGCAATATGATACACCTTAGACTCTCTTGTTTATGGATTATAGAGCTGGGACAGAACACCAGAACAACAACAAAAAGATTTCTTTGCAGCCAGCCACTGGCTCAGTCAGTAACAGGGATGGGTTTCCCTGGATCACTGAAGCCAGCAATGACTGGGGTCAATTTCTGAGCAACTCTGTCCTTCATAAAAGTAATTTCTGTTTTCCAAAAGCTTTCAATATTAGACACAAAAAAAACTAGCCAATAAGACAGAAAAAGAGTTCTCTTTAAAACTGCTCATAGAACTGAGCTTCTAAATTATTGTATTCATGCACTCCTTGCTGCTGGTTGTTCTCAAGAATCAGGACAAGCTAATTTGCCCACAATTTGCTGAAGACAGAAAGTAATATAAGTAAAGTACGAAATTCCAAAGTACATTGCTGACTTACAACCAGTTTAGATAGTTTTTACAAGTTGTTTACACTATTATTCCCAATGCCAAATAATTGAATTGCAAAATTCTTATTGATGCTGTTGTAACTAATATTTTCCTCTCCAGGTATGTATGTCTCAGTGTTGTGAGCCTCGGCTGTTGCTTTTTTGGGTCTATTTCGTTGGATGACTTGCATATTTATTTAACAACTTTTTGGAATTTTTTTCTCACACTGTGAACAAGTTTGGTTTGAACAGATGTATAGATGGTGATGCGCAACTTAAACCTCTGAGCTTTATTTTAATAAATCTGGCATAAATACTTGGGATTTAAAGATTTCCTTTCAGTACTGTGTGGTTAATGGATCTATATAGCTGTCAGTTTTCAGTATAGCTCTTGAAATCAAAGCTCACTAGCTGACCTGCTCACAAGAACTTGCTTATAAAAGCAAAAACCTAAAAAAATGCATTAGAGGACGAAAAAAAAAGATAAAAATAAATGAAAATAAAAGAAATAAAAAGAGGGGAAAAAAAGGAATTGGAGGCATCAGTGGCAGTGAAGTATTACTTAATCTTCTTGACTTTTTAGGATAGTATGGGCACTGAAGGAGAAAAAAAGGCTGCACACACAGAGTTTGATTTTGGGACTTGCCCACTGACCCTTTTTTGTGTTCCCCTTTTGTTCATATTCTCTCATAAACAGCACCCAGTGTTTTCCTGGTAGTTAACTGGAATTCCCAGGATTGTCCCAGACCAGTGCCCTGACCCCACACATTCACACTTGCATCGTGTGGTGGCTGTCTGCAGCCAGGAGAGAAAACCACATGCTTATCCTGCAGGCTGGGTAAAGGGGTTTTCTGCTTTGAGACATAACATTCTCTCAAAGCGCTTAGCCAGGGTTGGTCCTGCTTTTTGACTCTGATTGACTAAATGCAGGTGCAGAGTAACTCAGCTTGTTCCCACAGACTGCTGCTGGAACAGGTAGTGTGGTTTTTACGCTCATCACTAAGCAGCAATTGCAGAGTTAATTAGTCTTCAGTGTTAGCAAGTGGGTGGCATTTACTTTTATAATTACAGGTCTGTCTCTAAAAAGGAGATAGCACAGATCATGACTGTGTACCTTATCTTTTGAGGCAGGAACAGTAAAGACTCTGTAAATGGGTTTAAGCAGAAAGTTAACTAAAAGCATTTTGCTCTGTCCCAAGAATGTCATTTGTTCTAATTATAGAATGGCAAATATCAAGTAGAAATGATGCTGTGCTGGGGTGGTGATGGTGACTCAGTGTTCGCTACTCACTGTAGAGCAGGCTGTCAGAAAGTGCTGCTTTTCTGACTCACTGCATCTTGTAAATGAAGAAAGAAACATGAACTATATTCATATTATATTCATACATGACATGTTATTTAATTCTAACAGTGTTTGGAGTATTTGCTCAGTTACTGAGCCCTTTGAAGTGTTAGGCCCTTACTTAGTAGCAATGCATAATAAAGTTACTAGTATTTTAGATTTTCCTGTGGGATTAAGTGCCACACTTAAGCAATAATAAGAATAATAGCAAAGATAGTATCTTATTATAATGGAAATGAAATCTCATCTATGACTCTTTTACATGACTTTCAAACAAATACAGAAGCACATACACAACACTAAAAAGAGTTTTAATAGAAGACTTACAATAGAAATAATTTCAATGATTCTATTGTGCTAATTCAACAAAGAAACAAACAACTAATAATCCGGTGAAAAAATATTCTTTTTGAGAAATACTTTTTTCTAAAGAAACTTATCTCATTTCCTTTTACATCAGAAAAAGAGTTGTAATTCTGTGATTGTCATTTGTTATGATGTAATATAAACTATTAACATCTATTTTAGGCTTTATATAAGAAGAGTTTTATTTGTAACTATCATTTCAACATTTGCTCACATTTCAAGGATGTTGAGCAAGACTTATCACCTACATGAAGTAATGGATAATTCCGAGCTTTTTCAAAGGGGGCTTTTTACACTAAATTTCCAAATTTTTTTGCAGTATCATACCTAGAAGTAATAGGGAACTTTTTTCTCCAGTTTCAGAAACTACTGATAATTTTGCTATAAAGTTATCATAGATATTTTGTGGAATTCTACTTAACTCTGCTTTTGAAAACTGGCTGGTTTTTTACATTGGTGCTTTAAACAAGACAGTTTTGTTAACTAATTGTATATTTTGTTGAAGAGACAGTCAATAGCTGAGTGGTATAAAACTTTCCCTCAAGAGCCCTATCAGCTCTTCTCAAAAATCTTCCCCTTCCCCCACACCATCAATGTAACACTTTAGTATTTTTCTCCAAATTTTAGAGTACTGTCCATAATAACCAATATGCGGGAAGACCTCCTTGGAATAGGTCTTGGGAAAAAATGTGTAAGGGATTTATTTCGTTTTGTAAATGGAGTGTATAGGAGGAAACTGCAGAACAGATGGAAGAAATGCTATTACAGATTTGCCAACAGTGCGATCAAAGACACAGCTAGTTAGTGCCTGGCAATATTTTGGCTATGTATTTTTGTTATTTGAGAAATCTCTTGCTAAGGATGGGTGAACTGGTTTTAAAAGTGAGATAAGAACTAACATATTTATGTTACTTTGCTGTTTTATTGCTTATTGTTCATTACATCCTGTTGCAGTTCAGTGTAGTGGTTTGGTAAAGGCAACATGCTAAAACACAGACCAACTCACTGAATGGAGTCATTTAGCAGACTGTTTACTACTACTAAGGGTGCAACTCTGAGGACCTTTAGTCTGTTTTCTGCTTGCTTTTTTATTTCTCTGGTTGTAAACTGGGCTCAACACTGAACAGTTCAGAGGCTGATCTTCAGAGCCTTCCTTTCTGCACTACGGATGCTTGGATTTAAATGTGCATAATGCATATGTGTATATGTATATATCCATAGCTATTTATATTTACAAAAAAAAGTTGGGGAGCTGCATTTTAGCTTAAGACAAGACTAGTATACTGAGAAGAACCTGAAAAATAATATAAACTATTCTTCATTTTACTTTAATCTCATTAAGACTGAATGCACATTTTTGAAAGTGCTTTTGAACTTTCAAAACTGACTCTGCCCAATTCTCAACCATTTAACTTTCATGCAAAATCTACTTACTCTACAACTAAGGCATATTTTTAGTTTCTAGCTTCCAGGTTCTTTAGAGCCACTTTAGAACAACAAATTCACTTGGTATTATTTTATTTGTATTAATTATCAGTAATCATCATGTGCCTGTTTAGCTGCGGAGCTACATTGTCTAATGGTCTGTCATGTCTTATCAGTATTCTCTTTAATGAAAAAGCACAGATGTAATGAACAGTGATTTAAGAAAAATAATTATACAGATCACCTGTGCAGACACACACACAAAGAATCCAGCTCTCAGCAGCATTGGTTCCACAGACATAAAAGCAGGAATATGTAGGAACAATCAGTAACTTCAGGCTTACCAAAAAAATATGACAGAAAAGTAGATCCCAATTTCTAACAAATCCAGGGAAAGGTTAACAATTATTTTGATGGTGGTGGATCAGGGAAGAAAGAAAATATTAGCAGCTCTGTGAATTTTCCTGTAATGTTGGGGTTTAGGTGTTGTAAAAGTGTTCGAATATTGTGGTAACAGGATAAACCCCTAAGGGATGTTAAAATGATGAGAAATTGCTGTAAGAATTTTGTACTACATGCTTCCAAACATGTCCTTCATATCAATTTTTTTTCTTGTGCTTCATTGTAGAATAAACATTTTTCTGGTCTCATCTCTTATATTGACATGTGTTGCTTAGCAAACAGCTGGGGCCCTTAAACATGCTTCACCCAGAGGTTGTCAGCGCTGAGGGGGAAAGCACAGGGCAGAACGTTTGAATGTGCTTCTGAGTTCAGTGAAATGGCCAAGAATAAGAAAAGGGAGATTGAGGGAAAGATGGTAAGGAAATCAAACAGCACATCTTTACAAAAAGGTAAGCATGGAAATCCCAGTGTGCCAGCTTGGCCCTGCAGCTGACTCAACACACCGCTGGGGAGTGCAGTCTGACACCTTGACACTGACAGTGCTGCAGCGTGTGTGTCGATCCCTGCTCCCTGGGATACAGATTTTAACACCTTCACTCCTAAAACAGTTGGGGCAAGGGCTGTGGGTCATATCACCTCTCTTAACTATTGCACATAATGGCTTGTACCAATTTGCACCTGTTAAACCTCAAGCCTCTATTTCCCGGGAAAGCCTGCAAAACAATTTGCCCAGACAGTGACAGAGTTCTCCCCCTTCCCACACTCCCCAACCTAACCCCGCCCTCCATTTTTCATGAAAGAGCAACATTAAAGTGTGCTTTTTATAAACATTACTGGTATAAATCACATGCATATGCTGAATGGTTCTATTGGCTAATTTTTAATACAAATCTCTTAAACAGAATCCCAGAGAATGCATTTCTGCTTTAATCTCTTATCAGTCAAGCAAAAATATGTATTTTACAAGCTTTCATGAACAAATGCTTAGATTGAACTATAATTTGCATGTTAGTACCTGTGTTGTTTCTGACTTTAATGACTTAACAGTTTTATGCTATTATTCAAATTGTGTTTGGAGTCTTTTATCAATATTTTTCCATCAATATTTTTATCAATATTATATTGACATTGATGGGACCTTGCTGATATTGTCTTCTGTTATTTTGGCAATATAGGTGTTCCACTTTATGGCAATAACTGTAGACCTGTAAATTCCTGAGAGGAAAAGGAAAAGAATCCACGCTTTACTAGACGTTTGTCAACAGTTTCTGTAAAGGCTTTGGACTAGATCATCTTCTTTGATCATTATAGGTCCACCAAGTTTAGTTGTGCTGCTCTGACTTGGGTGATTTTTTTTTTTATTTTTATTTTTTTTGGTTGGTTTGTTTTTGTTTGTTTCTTTGTTTTGGGGGTTTGTTTGGTTTTTGTTTTTGTTTTTTTGGTTTGGTTTGGGTTTTTTGGTGTATATTTCCTGAATAAAAACATCCCAGTGATTTCTTAAGCAGGTGGATTTTGATTACCCTTATGGTGATGCTAACAGCCTGCAGGAGGTCTGCTGTCAGAACAGTGGACTGCTCAGTTAGAGGCAGCAGAATTCACTCCCACAGATGTTTGCAGCTAGCATGGAGAAATAAGTTATTTTAGCCAAAGGTATGGAAGACAGAAGACTAATGGAAGACTATTCCTCACCACGAGTACTGAAAGTGTGTATTACTGTGCTGATTGCTCAAAAAAAATTCCCTTGCTCAAGTAAAACAATAGGAATTTTGAATTAACTTTGTTAGAGTTTGGTTTCTTAACCTATGGCTTTGGAAACTTTTTCTACCTTTTCTGTCTTTTTAGAAATTCTCAAAGGAAAAGTCTTTATCTGCAACAGATATAATATAAATTTTAAATAACTATTACAACACAATTCTCTATAACTTCTGACATGAATTTCAATGCTAATCTCTGAATAGAATGAACTTCTGTCTGTTATTTTGCTCTCAGATTGATGCTTAGTTCCAGGTATCCAGTAGGGCAGAAAAATAACTTATCAGCATTCATTAGATACATGAAACTCTCTGGAATATTTCCTGTTGCCTATGAAAGTTGCTTTCTAAACTAGGAAAGGATGTATGAAAGGAGAGAAGGCAAAACAGAATTGGAATTGGACAGGGAGCTTTTCACATAGGGGTTATCAGTTATCAAGAGCTATTCTTACATGATGGCTCACTGGTATTCTATATTTAATACCATATGTGGCTGATCTCATCATTGCTTCTTGCTTAAAAATTTAACATCTCTCACATCTCTTATTTTTTTAAAAAGCTACCACTGTTGGGACCTTGGTTTCTTGGTTGTTTTGGTTTGGGGGTTTTCTTGTCAAATGTTTCACCAAACAAAAGTAACGTTGTTTTTCCACAACTATATTTTCAGATTTAGACCCCTTTTCTTCACAAAGTTTGTGAGAAGAGCTGGTCTGGAGAGGATAGACCACATCTCAAGGAGAAGGGTGAACAGAGTCTCTCCTATGCCCTTTGCCTCCTGGACCCAATGGGAGTGCCACATCAATTTCTGGTTTGCTTCAGAGATGTCCATAAGTATAGGTGAGTTGCTAACCCTCCTCTTGTTCTATAACTGCACTTTGGAATAATTTGTTTTCACTTAGGGTGATTTGGTTGATCTGAGTCAGAATGGATTTTTTTGGTTTCAGTAGCAGGAGCTCTATGCTTTTTTTCCTAGATTTCCTCATAACAATACCAAGGCAAAATTAGATGAAACAATTCCAGCAATATAAAACTCAAGAACAACTGAAAAACTGAAAATCAGGTGCCAGAACTGTGTCAGACTTATGATTCCATTTTCAGACCTTCACCCATGATCCACATTTTCTTAAATGTTGAAAACAAGAATTTTGTGTGAAAGGATTATTTCTAAAGGTAGGATGTTGTTTCAAACCAGTAATATCTTGCAGATATCCAGCGAGTAACATCTATGTTTTCTATAACAAATCTAAGTTCTTTTCCTTAACAACTAAACAGTAACATCCTCACCTCGAAGCATCCTTCACCCCCCATGCCTATCTTTGAAAAGCACGAGACTGACAGATTTAAAGAAGAAAGCATGTTATTATTTTTCAGGATACTACTCCAGTAATAGTTAAATAAGATTCCCCGTATTGATCTGGACATGAAAACAAACACCGAGATGGCTCTGTTAACTTAATGTATAAATTTAGTGTGTGAATTCAATTAACAGGGTCATAAAGAAACAGGGAAAGATTAGCTCACCCTCATTTCTGGGTTACAGATGTAAAGAATGAAGACAGAAGACTTAAAAGGAATCTAATTTTTGCCCTTACCATATTTAAGTCAGGGTAGAGGACTTGTAAATATGCCATGAACTTTAGACATTTCACTGTGTCTGGACTTCTGAAATACAAGTATTCGTAAGGGATTTTAGAATTCTGAATGTTTTAGAGGCCCTGAACCTCAGAAATTAAGTATGAAAGTGTTCACATTCCTCCTTACTGCTAGAGTGACTTTCTAAACTGCTTTGTTTAAAATTTCTTATATTGAAAAAATATACATGTGATAAACCTGATCCATCAGGCATGTTAAACTGATGTTGGTTCCTAAAGTAAATTCTGTAATTTAAACCAATTATCTTCATTAGATTTTAAGTGGCAGAAATTAATTAAAAGCTGCTTAATTTTAGGGGCTTTTTATGTGATAAACGCTGTGAAATTATAACTATGACTTCAAAAATATAGTAAAAGAATTTTAGAATTATTTTGACTCCCTGGACTCGAATTGAGCTTACAGAATGCATTGTGCTGTTTCAGACAATTTTAGCAAGGAACATGGAACTCTCTCCTCCTGATATTTCACGTATATGAGGGTAAGTGTAGTCAATGAATATTGTGTTTAAAGGGCAGTTTCAGTTTAAAGGAGTCCAGGTCTAGCACTGTTCTACAGACCTGATTGTAGATTCATTCCTACTTGCTATTCTTGCAAAATACATATTTGTAAAGATATGCTTGACTAGAACATACAAAAAAGTACCTATTTTATTATAGAAGTTTTCTTTGTTTTAAAAAAAGTTTTTGTTTTATGTAAACTTTTAATGCAACTGAGCAGAACAAAATGAAACATCAGAATATTTTTGCTTTAAGGGTAAACAAATTTGATATTCCTATATGAATTCTCTATAAAAGCATTTGAAATGAACGATCACGCAACTTTCACAGAAAGAAGGGTTTTTAGTACATATAAACCTCTGTAGAGCACATTAGTTATGTTTCTATGGCTCCAGTGCCTTGTATTTAGAGGGATTATTTCAGGGACAAAAAACCATTTTAATTGTTTTGTGATGTAAGGGATCATTGCCTAGTTAACTTGCTATTGAAAGAAGCTTGTAGCATACCCAGGAATTCCATTCTAATTCAAGCAGAAGAATTAAAATTTTAGCCTAATGATTCACAAAATAAGAATTTTTTGGGGGTTATTATTATGAACTGATATGTTTGTGGGTGATTTTAGTTGAACAAAATTTGGTCTAATGCATAATTCTAAATAATAAAGATTCACATACTAACTACTAGGATGTACATTTAGGACAGAATTAATACAGAGAAAATTAACATAACTCCAAATATGAAAGAAAACATAATTGAGTTTACATTATTTATGATTTTGAAGTGCAAATGATGAGGCTGAAGAATCCGTATCAGTAAATCTGGGTCTAACCAGGTATCAAAATGGAGAAAAAAATCTGAAAAAGGGTTACAAGAAAAAAGGATCCACAGGTAACCAAGAGCTGTCTGAAAAACCATTAAATATCTTTCACATTATAACCTCTCTGCTTAGGAAAATTTAAACCTCATTATCAAGGTACATGGTTTATCTCTATGACACATTCATGTTAGTGAGGTCTTCCCAGTTTATAGTAGCAACAGCAAAACTGTGGTGTTTTAGGACACTGAAAGAGCTGTTGCCATGGGTGAGACACAGATTTACTCAACAGAAAATCAAATGCTGTAGAAGTTCTTTGGGGTTTGGTTTCTTTGTCCTTTTTTACTTTTGGAGGCTCATTCTTGTATTTTATTGCTCTTTGGAGAGTTGTTTATACTGTAAATTCACTTTTCCTAAATCATTGGTCAAGTAGTGGTCCTTCTTTGAGCTGCGTAATCCAAATTAAATGATTCCTGTGTACCTATTTGCCTACCCTCTAATCTGCAGTAGGAAAACCTCCATTCACTTAATGGGGCTACTTCAAAATCATACCTGAGATTTTGATGACTGACAAAAATAAATAAGAGATTGTGAGCAAAGGAAAGTATGCACCACTTGCCCTTCTAAAGGCACCTTGAAGATATGGATTTGATTGACTAAATGTCATCCGCTAGAAGTATTCCCATGTCTTTGTTTCCAATGTTGATATCTTTCTACTTTATTGGTTCTTACTGTTCTTACCTGCATTCATAGTATAGGTGCAACCTAGAAAAATATGCACATTTTTTTTGCCTGGTACCCTTCTTTTTTAATTTTTGTTGCACATTGAATTGAGCTGTTCAATAATCCATCTATAACAACATTCAACTTTCCTGTCTAAGTGGTTACAGCACAGTTTGTTTGGGACATAGAAATGTGTAAAAGTAAATGACATTATTGCTTCCCAGATGCAATTATTGCTTTGCAGATGGATTATCTGACTTCTACAAACTTCAACCAGACCAATTCTAGTTTTCTGACTCTTGGCCAACATTTATTTAATGACAAAATATTAGCTTTTATCAGAAGTAGAATCACAATTGTTTATAAAGAGGAGAGGAATCCCATACCACAGTGCAAGAGGAAGTCAAACTACTTTTGTTGAGGCACAGTCTGTGCTGATCCACTCTTCTGCATTCAGAATTAGCAGTGCAGCAATGAGAACGGTCAACCACCTCTTCAAAGTAAGTGATGGAGCCTGTGAATGTCTGTTCTAGTCAGTGGACTGAAAATGTATCTGAGTAGAATCTCCGCTCTAATCTTGTGTCTGGTTTTTTTCTGCAGGCATCTAATCACTGTTAGCTCAGAGATCCACCTAAATCTAGCTGTCTATTATACTCCTGTGATTAAACCCTGCAGTTTTCTGTGACAAATGCACAGAGAGGTACAATCAGTAAACATCTTCACTCCAGCTGACTGAATAGCTATTTGCTCTTAGGTTGATAGGTTTTTGGCACAAACCTAAAGTCAGGATCCATAGCAAGATGCTTTCAAGTATCCTTTCCTCCTTCCTTGTCCTGGATTTTCTGGTGCTTTCTTGTACTTGATGTACTTGAAAACATGTATCTGCATATTTCACACTGCTTAACTAGTTATTCTAGAAGATCTTTCATTCCATGACGAAATACAGTGATTCTTAATTTCCTCCACCTTTAAATCATTTTCATATTGGCAGCTAAAAATATTCCCCTAACAATACATATACTATTTATTACTCCAGTGGAGTAGTTCTAAATTTTCTCTAACTCTGATCCAGTTCCTTTATCAAATACTGTGTTGCTTCAAAAGGTTATTTTATGAAGTTGCGCTTTTGGTTATATGTTTTCTATCAAATGATGTAGGAAATACTGCAAATAGGGGCAGACTGTTCATGTCCATAACTGGGGAAAAAAATTTTCACAGTTCTGACATCCCACTGTTCCGTTTATGATCAGGCAATCTTGATAGTCCATCGCTGAATACACTTGCATCTTCTAACATTTTGGGCATTACTGTGTATGAGAATCCTACTCTGCTTCCTGTTTTCCGTAAATGTCAGACCACAACTGTGGAAGAAAGTTGAGGATTCTTTGCTCCTGCTCAGAGATTTCTCAGGTCTTGACTTTCTAAAGATTTGTGGTTAATTGACACTCTCTGAAACTGAAGTTCTGCAAAGTACAAACGAGAAGCTTGTGTTTAAAAAGTGTGAGATAGAACTCAAAAAGCTTTAGCAGAGAAAAAAGCTAGGGGTTGTACCACCAATGTGTCCAGGAATCTGTACAAATATGACCTGTTGGTAAACAGGAGTCTGACTTAATTAGACATTAATGATTCTTGAACTGGAATTCATTTAAGAATCAAGGAGCTGCAGTGAGCAGACTGATGCTATTTCCACATTACCACCTGAAATTTTGTATGAGTAACCTTTCAAAAATTAGACTTTCCAGTTGTACAGATTTAGACTCTGAAAACCCCAGAGTACTTTTGTAAAAGTATATCTGGATGTTTTACATTATTTTAAAATAGTTGTTAAAATAAACTAACCACTGCAAAGTACAGAATGCAAACACAAATGGTACATGTGTGAGCACAGTTCTGCCTATTTGTTAGTGCTGTATCTGTTGTCAACCACAGGCTGACAGAGCAAGACTTAATCTAAAACTTGCTTATTTAGTTGCATTGAATTTCTCTTCTGACCTGCAGCTGAATAGCCCAGTCATACAGCATAGATATTTTATGTGGTGCCTTCATCCTATCCCATTAGGCTGAAGATTTGTGCTTAATGCCAACCTGAGATGGTTGAATGGATTTTAAAAAATATAATTCTGTAGTTCTTATTTTGTTCTTTATATTTTACTTTGGTTTCTGGTAATCATTCTTAGGTTTGCACACTGTTTGCACTTTACTCTGGCTGCTGAAGAGCAGCATTCATTCTCCCAGAATATACAGGACCTGCAGGTACAAAGACAGCTACTTTGCAGCTCTTCTGCAAAAATGGAGATGGAAATACTGTGCTCTTTCCTAGCAAAAAAATACATGGAATTAAACAAAAGAAGATATGAAGGGGTTACAACAGAGAGAGCGATGCAACCATAAAATTTCCAGAAATGGAGAACTAAAAACCTTGACTAAAGCAGGCTTTTCCAGGGAATATGAGAATACATTTGCATGTGGGGGGGTATTTCTTATCATTTTATACTATTCATAAAATCTTCCAGGCCACGACGGAACCTCAGATCTGGTCTTCCCTACCCCAATTTGTTCAAACAAATGGAAGGGTAAGCAACACAGACCATAAACATGCTGCTGCTGCCCATCTTGCATCATGTTTGCAATCAAAAATCTTCACAGTAAACGTGTGAAACTATCACCTGTTTCCTGGACCTGATCCACGTTGAATGTAACAATTCTGTTCATGTTCCTAGGGTAATTTATTTAGTGTGAACTATGTCTTGCAACTGTGATAGTCTTTGCCTCAATTCCTGCTTCAGAGAAGCTCCTATGGCTACTTAATGATGGGCTGGGAGAGAAAATCTCAACTAGAAAGTACCAAAAAAATTGATTTAATTTGTTCTATTTTGTCTTCCCCTAAACAACCCCTTTCTCCAACAAACCATTGTGTAGGGGTGAAATTTAATATCTGATATGAGAACAAGCATTGGTAATCTTATGACAGCACATGAGATTAGGAACAATGAAGAGATTAATTTGATGAGGTTTGTTCATATCTTCTCTCTAAAACCTTTTCTGGGAAATTCTAAAGGATTTTTTTAATCTGTGATTAAATTCCAATATATCTCCCACAGGGTTCCTATTTTCTGTTTACTTAAATAACATGTGTTTTATATAAGAGCTGTATTTTCATTTTTCTTTAACCTAAAATGTTTCAGTTGGGTTATCAGTGTAGAGAGAAAACTTATTTTAATAACATCAATGCTACCTTCTCCAACATATACTGCTCTATATTTTGATTTTCTAAATGTTTTACTTTATTATGAAGAAATTGAGAATACTGTGACACTGAGGCCCAACAACCTTGCCATGTCATCACTGTAAATTGTGAGCAAGAGCTCAGCAGCCCTGTGTGTGTCAGTGGTACTGGATTGTATTGCCCACAGCTGGATGATACACTGGGACTGTGTATCCACAGCATGCACTCCTCTCGGTGTGCCAAGATCTTAGGTCTTCCAAAGGATCTCATATATCAATAAGGCATCTCTCTCCCTGTAATGTGCCCATATAGCTGTATTTCCATGAGCACATGAGCTGTCCTACACTTGAGCTGCATGTAATCTTTGGGTATGCAACTGTGGAAATGTTTCCCCACAAGATAACTGCTCTGGAATCTCTCCACTTCTCATTCACCTTCTAAAATCTTGCTCTTTGCTCAACTGTTTTGAGAGGTTGGGAGGCAACCACAACTGCTAAAATAAATGTAAAAGAAGAAAATGAGGATAAGATGACAAAAAAGGGCAGTGAAAAAGGAGAAAACAAACTGATTTTTTTTTCTGAGACGTTAGGTCTCAGAAAGATATTTAGGTAATCAATTTAAAAACAAAAAAGATAATTTTGTGAAATTCCATGATCTTGTAATAGAACAAATTTATGTAGAAAATACTTAATAATGAGACCTGCCTTATACCTTAAGACAATTGATTAGATACCTATCTTGAAAAACCATATTCTAAAGTAATTCTAAAATATGCATCTGGGTGAGACTTTAAATTTGATTTTTTCATTTATTTCTTTGATGTGAAATAAGAAAAAGAAAATAAACAAAAGAACAAAAAACCCCACAGTTTGTTTTTGACTGCTGCTATCAACGGGGAAAAAGCCATGGCCGGTAACACTAAGTGAATGTTCCAGGTCCAGTGAAACAGGGAACAGGATGTGACATTAATTAAATTCATGAATTTTTAAAGAATGAGTTGATTCAAACATCAATTTGCAGAATGACGTAGCAAAAGAGTCCAAAAACTCTTTCCTGAAGGGCTGCATAAACACTCAATGGAGACTGCCACTGTGCCTACTGGAGACAGAAAGTAAGGTGGAGGATGGGGAGGGGGGAGTAGGACTGGTGTAATAGATGTTAAATGAAGTGTGACTTTCATGTGGTTGTGGCCTCTGGTCCTTTAGTGTTTGAATGCAATACGTTTTTTTTAGATGACAAATGTTAGAGAGCTGTTTATTGCCCAGGGTGATTTAGGTGCCAAAAGACTTGCAAATGAAGGATGGCAAAGAAAACATCAGAGCGAACATGAAACTATTAAAGGAGTGGCAGTCCACATATACAAGTACAGAAATAAAAACAAAATTATGTTAATATCTTCCTCATTATTTTTCTCTGGAAATAAACCTTTACTCATGTGTCCTTTCTTTTATATCCTTTAATTAAATGTGCTTAAATAAATAAAAAGCCCTAAGCATATGTTATGACTAATGATATTACTCTAACGTCAGTTCCCCAATAGCAATCGTAGCTGAATTGTTAGTACATTTTCAATGAGGCCATGGTTCTCATTCACCAGTTCTTGTGAAAAAGGGTAGCACTGATTCACCATATAGATTAAATTATTATTACAGCAAGTTCTAGGTTATAACAGTGTGTATGTCTATGCATGTCAGGAGGGTGAATACTATTTTTTTAATTAAAACAAAAGGAAGGAAACAAGTATTTTGGAAAGTAATATTTTGTGTCACATTTTGTAATATATAAATAGATATAAATAAATATATATAATGAAATGTGTGGCAGAGTTTTCATGTATATCAAGGCCAACATTAATACTAATATTTTAAGTTATTTGCTCTATCTCTGCTAAAATGTGTCTTCCCTTGTTTATGATTCTATAAAATAGGATTGTCTAGCTCTGAGAAAAAAAAATAGTGGAGTAGTCTGCCCATTGGTACAAAATAGACCCAATTTTACCTTTCTGTACCCAGCCTCATAATTCTGAAAAAAATAGAATAAATTTTTAGTTAAATGTTATATTTAACATATTAGAAGTGCAACATATATAAAATTTTATAAAATCTCCACTTCTCGCACTCAGATTCTCCATAATACTCAAGGCTAAAAGCTTTTGTATAAAGGTATAACAAGTTATGCCTTATATTTGTATTATATGGGGATTGGGGGAAGGAGAAGGAGCCGTTTGAACTACTGGTGAACTACTTATTGTAACTCTAACAACTTTCCTGGGAGTCTATTAGCACTGGCATTGTCTGCAACAGGACATTTTATGACTTTATTATAGATTCTCATTTACTTTAATGCAGAGACAGAATGCAGCTGGTTTGTTCCATATTTAGCAGTTTAACTATTAATTGTCTTGGCTCTCACCATGTCCAAGTATGTAACACTGAGTGCATTCAATTATACACTAAGAAATCTCTATTAGCCAGCATCAGGGTCATTAACACAGCACAATGAGTTTAACTAATAAAGTTGAAAACAACTAATAAATCTACCTGTTTTTCTTGTCAATTAAAATCTGCGTACATACTATGACATTCATTAAAAATTAAGTAGATAGATGCAATCAGAGATAATCATGCATGCCACTTATTACTGGGAACATGACGCATTGTTAATTCACAGGAACTGAAAACCTAATTACTTCTATCACTGTAATTGATGGGCTTTGTATGTACTGCTTCATCATATAAATTAATGTGAAACAAAATTTCCTCTGATTTATTGACACTTCTGAAATAAAAGAATTGTAGTTAAATATGCAGATTCTGCATATGTATGCTGTTGGAAATTTCCATATTAATGTTTACAATCTTCCATAAGTTTTTTCAGCATAGTATTTAAGTATATGGTAATTAGTTCATTACCTAATTGCCTAATATGTTATTGACCATGTAGTAAAATTAATTTTTCATTGGTGAATATGTTCACTGACCATATGACCAAACATCACTATGTTTGAGATATGAAGTAGCTTAAGGTATTAAATCATCCTAGAGTAACCTAATACTTCAAAAATATATAGCCAAGAATATATTCATATTCAAACATTAATTTTTCTACATCTATGATGTTATTGGCATTTCTTTCCTTACTCCCTTTTAAGTACATTGAAGGTAGGAATGCTACCTTCCATGTCTAACTTATTTTCTAATATTACTGTAAATTCAGCAACATTGGTCAGGTTAATCTGATGGTAGCATGACTGATAAAATTCTGCTCGCTTGATGCTATGGACATGAAATACAATTCAGATTAACTTGCTGGAGTGAATGTGCTCCAAAATTATGTTGTGGTTTGGTTGTTTTTGTGGTTTTGTTTTTACTTTCAGCTCACTGCTGTGGATTTTTAAAATATATTTTTAATATATTGAGCCAAATATTTGCTCTGTTATTTGAGGTACTGTTTCTAGAATAAATGAACCATTTGCTAGAGAGGTGACTGTCTTCCCTAGTAACTGTAAGGCGGAAAAATTGTAGTGTGGGGACTGTGAGGGTATTTTGACTTCTGTTGTAACCAAAACCTTAAATTAATGGTGGTGTTTAAGCCTTTAGGCAACACTGATTAGGCTTCTCTTCTGAATAACTTGGGAGTTGCCTCTTGTCCTTTCTCCTGCTCTTTCTGGCCTCCAATGAAGTAATTCAGCAAATGAGTATCTCTGTATTCAGGTTTTAGAGCACGCTTGGAGAGTCTATACTTTACAGCTCACAAAACTGACAACTGGAAAGAAAACACCTTGTTCAAGTGAAAAATGAATCAATCTTATTATGTGTAGAGTTTGAGGGCAAAATTATTTCCCATATTCAAGCTAGACCAGATGTCTTTGTGCTAGGATATGTAAGGTGGATTGAATTAAGGCATGTTGTTTAGGATTGGTTTTGTTGTTGTAATGCGTATTTTTAGACCTATAAAGATGTGCTTTTGATGAGATTGAGTTGCTTTCCTTACCCTTCTAGGTGCACTATTTAATCTGCTTTCTATGTTCACTTACTATTCCTGTATTCCAGGAAACACAAAAATCAGTTACTTCTATAGTTTTATGAGTTCTTCAGATGGAAAGAGTTGAAGGATAGTGTAACTAATTGTTTAATGGCAGCTAAAGATGGGTTGACTGGTTTTTGCAAATAAAGGACCCTGGCAATCGATGGAGACCTGTCCCATACATTCTGTAGGTGGTTGATGAGTCCCTGTAATTGTGTATTACAGGATAATGATGCCCCATGTTTGATCCCATGACCCCTTTTAGAGCAATGGAAGCAGCTTAGAGTAGTGTTTACAGAAGAAATTACTTACTCTATCTACACCTTAAGTCACTTTTCTTTACCCAGAAGCTGCAGAGCTGCAGAAGAGAAAGAGCTCATTCTCAGATGCTGTGAGAAAAAAAAAAGTATTAAAAGTGGAAAAAACAGATGTCTCTTGGCTCAAGGGAGGGGGCAGAGTTTGATTTTTTTTTTGTTTGTTTGTTTCTGCATTTTTTATGATTGTAAACAAAAAAATCAGTTTGTATTACCAGAATAATTCACTAAAAAGGAAATGCAGAAATGTAATCCCTTCCCTGGTTTTATTCATGTTGTAAAAATAAGTTGTTTTTATACACCTAGGTAAGCCTGGAAACTTGTCTAAGAATATGCTCTAATTCAGCTGAAAGTTTCACAGATAACTGAGAAGACAATAATAAGGAAAGGAGATATTTTTCTCTCAGTAATATTTAAAAACTGTCTTTGATCTGTGGGATTTTATCATTTGAACAAATAAGCAAGAAGATATTGCTGTGAGTAGGTATTTATTCAGCTTTAACAAATACTGATTTAAAATGTAAAAGATCTGACATTACCCTCTCGAGAAATCATCAAAAAGATTTACACTAAAAGCTCATAAACATTTACCATGGAAACATCTTTAAGAGGCAATGATGTAATTATAGGAAGAACATGGATGACATACCTGTGTGGAGACCCACTGATGTCTTGCCTTTCTAAAACGTGATATTACTTTAGAATTTGAGCAAAGATTTTATTCAATTTTGAGAGGGGGAAAAAAAAGAAACAAAATTGACTGTTCTGGAAAGATTTTTCCCGTATTTCATTTGTCAAAGATTTGTAATAGCCTAGGTTATGATCTCAAGAGAAAATTTTGAGGAAAAAGAAATAGAAAAAAAGAGTTTTGTAAATATATTAGTAATTTACCCATAGTTTGTTGTTTTTATTCAGATTGCTTTATCTAAATGCATATGAATCTAAATACATATGAAAATACTTTCAAATTAAGAATTTGCAATAAACTAGGCTTATTGTTAGGCACTAATAACAAAGTATAGAAATATCTTAGAACAAGGAATAGAACAAGGAGAACCCATAGGCTGTGATAGTTGACAATGACTTTTTTCCATCAAAGTCATTTAAACAAACATAGATGGCAAGATATTTGAATGGGAAGGATTGGTGCTCAGTAATGGCAATAAAAAACTGGGATTTATTTGATGGATTTCCTATTGACTCCTCCCCTAACCATGAGCAGATAATTTAATTTTGGTGTCCCAATTTCCCTTTGTTTTTGTCCCATTTCCATGTTACCAAACCACAATAATTTCATCTGCCTCTTCTGTTTGGTTGCATTTTCCAGCTTACAAATTTCTGTCGGGAGGGCATATGCTATATGAATATGCTTGTTTAATGGAACTTTGGAGTTTCTAAAGACTATTCTGATACAAACAAATAATTATAGTTTCAATAACATTTGAAAAAATTTAGTGCTTTAAATTTCACTATGATTAGTTTTACTCCAGTGTTTCTGTGAAAAGAACCACATAATAAGCAATTAACTAAGACATTTAGCACTGAATTGCTTTTCCATGGCTCCCTGCTTTCATCAGAGAAAAATATGTGATTTTTTTTTTTTTTGGCTTCTCTTCTCTCCATTCATAATGGATAAACTATATTGATAATTCTTCATAGTTTGTACTGGTTGGCTCTCAGCAATTGCACAGTCATTAGCCGCTGTAACTACACTGGTAATACTAAACTTAAGATCCCTCTATTTTGTTCCTAGAATGTCTTTATTACACAGTCTGGTTAGAATAGGTTTATTTCATCCAAACTGTGAATATTTTAGCTAGAGTGCAGAATGTTTTTTGAAATTATTATATCACTCCTTCATACTGCTTGAATGCTTCAGTAAGTCAGATTCAGACTTCATCTATTGGCACTACATTCAGTTTGCTGTTATCTATGAAAAATAATGTTATTTATTAATAGAATTTCTTGGTGAAAGAAGACTCAGCACTTTTTACTAAGCCCACAATCTCACCAGAGAACACTTTAATTCCACTGTAGCTCAAACTAATTCAAGACAGCGCAGTGTTGGAAACGAGCATATCTCTAAAAATGAACGTCTCTAAAAGTACCATACGTTTGTGGGAAAATTCTTTTAAATGGGATTTTCTAATCTTGCAGCCTCAATCAGAGATTTGACAGATAGCAAAAAAACTCTTCCAGCTACTCCTAAAGATGCTAAATTTCTGGTAGATCCTACAGCTATTGTTGGATAGAAGAAAGTAACAACAATATAAATAAGCATTTCAACATAGAAAGTGAAAAACTTTCCTGGACCCAAAACAAAAGCAAAACTTCTAATGCTTTTATGACTGAAAATCTGAAAAAAAAAATTAGTTGCTTTGAAGGGGAGAATATATTCACAAGAAATTCTCCACTTCCTGCGTTAAAACCCTGGAATGTTAGTCTTTCTTGCTATACGTTCCAGCCTGGCTGGACTCAGAAGTTAAAAGCATGAAGATCTATCTCAGCAGCATCTCTGTCTCCCATTATAGTAATATATCTAGCTTTTTTTTTTAAAAAAAAAACAAAACAAAACAAAACATAAAAAAGCAGCATATTATATCTATATGCAAACTGCTGGGTTCTCTCTTCTGCTGTCAAAGTCTTCCCCAGCCCGTCTGAGTGTGTCCTCTGATAAAATTTATTCAAACTTCACAGCCTCTCATGTAATACAGCAGAGTGCCAAACATTTCTTCCTGTTTTCACAACTCTCTTCTAACAGTTTCCTGTCTCAGAGCTCTGCTTTGGACTTAGCTGAAGAGATCTGTAAGTCTGTATATAGTTGTGTGACAAAGGCCTGTGGGTCTTGTGTGTCTTCAGACCTGTGGGTCTTCAAAGTATTATTTGAGTAATTTATTTACATTTACTTACAATGTCACTCTCCCTTGACAAGAATACTAAGCAGGCTAAATGACTGTGGTTTTATGTACAAAACCAGTGATTATTTGCTAATTTCTGTCCCTTTACTGAAAGTTAGTATCTTCAAAGTTGAGACTGAAGAGTAGAAGATTCCTGAGAATCCTCTACCTCTTCCTGCAGTGCTCCTATTGTTCCACATGATTATTTATCTTCATTTTCATTCTAGAATATTAATCTATTAATCTAACTAAAAATTTTGTCTGCTGTATGTTTCTGAAAATATTAAGAATTAACAGTAGGGTTCAAAGTGTAACTTGGAGGATTTTATTTTCTCTTTGATAATTGCATATGTATGGACCAGTATCAGGTGTAGCCACATCTGTAGTTGTACAAAGAAGTGTAATTTAAAGGGAGTTATATGGTTAGGAGCCATTTAAGTGAGGATACAGTTTCAGAAATATTTGCAGGTTGAGACTTATTTATGTATTGGCATATTGTCATATAATTGTTCTAATAATCATGAATTCAGTAATATCTTGAAGTCTGCCACAAAATGATCATGAAAAGGGAACAGACCTTGATCAAAATGAGACATAAAGAGCAATGGAGGAGCAGAATCAAAAACAGATTTTTCACCTTGAAGGAATGATAGAATAAGCTTGAATGTGTATTACGAGGCAGTGCATGCACTTTGCTGATTACCAGAAACTGCATGGCTCTATCATATGCAAATGCAGGAGATTTTGCTTGATAAGGGTTTGACCTGATTAGGATGCAGAAAACCCAGCAGCAACACAGGAGTCATCAGCAGGAATTACAGCTGGAATGAAAAATCAGGCTGGCATTGGAGAGGGCATAATACAGGGTTGTTCATCTCTGCCATGTGCCTTTGCACTCCAGATTGGTCATAGAGCAGTGCAAATTGTGGCACATGCTATGCATAGAGCTAGGCATGAGATAAACTCCATACTGAGGGCAAATTTTACAGCTTATTATTGTATCATTCTCAGTGGCATTGATATTTGCCATCTGTTAGCTGAGGGCTGATAAAAATAAGGTTCAATCTATGGAATGATTATCCAACAGAGCAAGGTAAAAATGTAGATTAAGATTAAAGAGGTTTTCAAGGAAAATATTCTAATACTGAGATATTTACTGAGATGAAGTATTTATAATGATTTGCATATTGGACCCTATCCTAAATTTCATTTCCATACCTTGTAACACCTAAAAAGCCACAAAATCCAACTAGGAAAAGCTGTGAGGCTAAAAACAAAGATTTTAAACTATGTTGACTTACTAAAACAACAACAACAACAAAAAGGAAAAGTAATCACTTCAGAAACACAGTATTGGTCTGACCTGAAACATCAGTGTTGAGGTACTTTGGTTAAGAGAACACAAAGGAAGAATCCAGCAAAGGGATTCCAGAAGAAAGGTGTTGCGTGTGGAATAGCAATATGTAATTTGCAGGTAAGAACCTCAAATAAGTTAAAATATGTTTTTATGTTCAACAGAAAAGCAGAAATGAGAAAGGAATTTGCCCCATTGGGTAATATTGATGAGTTAGAAGGTCATGAAAAAGGTTAGAGCATTGATTCAAGTCAGGTCCTGGAGACAGAATTTATAATGTGTCATATCTTAATTCCTTTTATTTAAAGTGTTTTTACTTCAGTCTGCAATGTCTGATTTAAAATGCAAAAAAGAATCAAATATAAAGGGGCAAGTCTCCTGAATGCCTGGTAGTGCCCAGGCACAACAGGCATGCCTGTTTTCTGGTGGCCATCATTTAAGCTTTGCAAAGATGTAGAGTGAAAATAATAAAAAAAGAACCCATCTAAAAAGCCCCAATGTACTATCATTTACTTCAGGCTTTTGTGCCTGGTGTGGTCACATGAACATTGAGGGCCATGTACTTGCCTGAGTGCAGGTGACTAACTATGAAAACTGATATTTTTTAAAAAGAAGGGAAAAGAAATAATTTGCAGACAATAAGAACTCCATGATAAAAATAACTCCAGGGAAGCAGCACTAATGTGGCATTTGAGAAGTACCAAGCTCTACAGACTTCACTCTCACAGTGCTTGGTTTCCAAAGCTTATACACTGAATTTTGGTAAAACTTTGTCTCCTTGATCTGACTGCTACTGCTTCATTTCAATTAAAAAAAGGTGGGGATGGGGGGCAGAAAGTGAAGAAAACCCCACCTTTCTGAATTCCAGTGCCAGATTGGACTTGTTAGGGTAAAACATAATATTTCAGGAAATGTTGATTTTGTTATTTTGTTTCATATCATTATGAGATTTATCCTCATTTAAGGACAGAATAATCTGTTAATAGCCCCTAATAAACCTGTTATTTTCCATCACAAATTAACATAGAGCTTGAATTTAAAGGAAATGTTTCTGCAACAACTCAGCAGGAAACTGTAACAGCCTACCTTAGAATTCCAGGCTTACAGAGAGTAAAGCACAGTCTGTTCATGTTTAAAATGTGTTCTTTGGGAATTAATTGGAACATATATTCAATGTCCAATAATGAAAAAAATTGCAACTTAGCAACTCCTTTCATATGTTGAAGCCATGTTAAATGCTTGTTTTTTGTTCTCTTTCCCAAAGTACTCTTGTATTTTGCCCTTAAAACCAGTGAAACAGAGGTTCTTTACCATTTTTGGAAATCGTAACCAGTACAAACAATTATTCTGTGATATTGTATGAGTTCTACTGATGTTAAGCCTGATATCATGATTCATCAGTGGGAATGATGTATAGTTACATCAGTACAACTGAGACCAGATTAAAGCCCTGACAGCATCTTTGAATATAGCAAAACAACACCATGAAACAAATATACACCTAAAGAGCCTCAGAAACGTTTCTGGAGTTCCTTTGATATGGGTGGGTCTTTTCAGTATTAATATTTGCAAACCTGGGATTAAGGCACAAGGGATCATCTCACTGTTTTGGTCAAATCACATTCTAATATTCAGAAGCGTGTGCATAATCTGCACCCTGGAAAAGCTACAGGCAGACAAGTTTTGATAGCAGACTGCATTGGAAATATCCTCCTTCTTTTTGACCTTCTTACATTGTTGAATGTAGTGACAGCTTTTCCTTATTTCAAATAATCAAGCAGTGGTATCTGTCTGCTAAATAAAATAATATTTTTTTTTTTTTAAATGATATTACTTCTAACTTAATTTTAAATTGAATTCATTTTAGGTTTTGTTCACCAACACTTAGATATTGTAAAAACTCAGCCTGTTAATACTCTAGAAGTATTTTGTAGAAGAAAACCACAAAGGGCTTTTTATTGTGCTGGTTTCTGCCTTTCCAAGCAGTCTGCCTTTTGCATGAAAATGGCTGCAGTTTCCTTGGCAATATTCTTAGGAAAGCTGTTTCCCTCAGGAATAGGAGAGCATTTAAACACATTTTTAGCCAACTCGCATTTTACAGATTGGAAATTTATCTGTGATAAATGAAGGTCACTATTTGGCCTACAGGAGAGTAGAGCAAAGGGATTTTGTAGCTGAATGGCTGTCTTTAATGGGGTTGTTTTGTTTCTGGAAACACTTTGTTTGCATATTTCTAGGCTTTCCAAAGTCTTCCAGTGCTGTCAGGTGTCTCGCAGGGAAGCAGAAGTCACTTCTTCCATCCTTCTGACGGGAATGAAGAGGGAGGCCCATGGTCAGCTGTTCCCACTCCCACGTCTGTCTTGGTAGGGGCTCATGTGAAAGTGCCTTGTTGAGAAAAGATGAAGAGCCTGCTTCTTGCCACTGATCCCAAATGGACACAGCAGGGAAATTGTGGCTCAATCCGTACAGTTTCTGGCCTGTTCAAAGGGAAAAATGTCAGTGCTGCAGTTTAAAGCATGTCATAAAGTCAAAATCTGCTTCAAAATAAGAGGAAGGGACTGTACAGCTGATTTCTCACACTCCCTTCCCATGTGGCCTTTAGTGGGCAAAATGTACTTTAATTTTAGGTATGACGTGCAGCCTTAATACAGAATCAGAGGTCTGTGAAGTATTTCTGGCAAGTGCTGCACTGGATCAGCCTCACACATGCACATGCTTTGTTGCAGTGTTGGCAGAATAGATACAGACCTTGCATAGGATAAATTTATCTCTTTAACTCTCTAACTTCATCAGCTGTGGATGTCAAACTATGGGTTATTGGTTATTTTAAATGCCTGTTATCTCCTAGTACAAATTGGACACCAACGTGTGGTGGATGCCACACTAATGAGACTATGGAAAATATAGCTTGTACTTTGCCTTTCTCTTAAACTTTGTAGTCCCTTTTGCTTTAAGGCATTGAAAGAATTTAATGTAACAGCCATTTTTGGCTTTGAACAAGAAATTAATATCTAGAATTGTGCATTAAACATAAGTCATGGTGCTATTCCTTCTTAAAACCCAGACACATGACCTCCTCTTTCCTCAAATCTGCACTAATTGCGTGTTAGCTATACTTAAAAATTAGTAATAAAGAGTTTGGCTAGCTAATTCTGTTCAATAAAATAAAGATAGGTCCACTTTTTATTTTCTGTCATTTATGCAGAAAAGTAAAATCCATATGGCAGTAGAATGAATCCCAGGATATAAAACCAAATAAAATATGTTTACTATATTTAACTATCCAGTGATTCAGCAATGGTTTGCATTGACTTTGGTCTGGGCCTGATAGGGAAAAATGTGATATGTTGAAATAATAGAAAGTGTAATTATTGTTATCATCATAATTGATACTAATCTATCTCCAGGTCTTGTAGATAGTGAATCATATTTCTTTTTTTTTTTTAGTGTAGATAATGTTACTATTCATATGTTAATATAATTTTTCTTACATTATTTTAATAGAGATTTAGTCCATGACAATACATAGGAAATTTTGAATATCAAAACATTAATTAGGGGAAAAAAAACCTTCAGAAAATATAAGATTTTTTTGTTGTTGTTGCTTAGACTGAGACAGTTGTTATTCTGTTGTTTATTAGTTCAAACTGGGACAGTTGGGGTTTGGCCTTTGGGCAGTTAGCTATAGGAGTCCTGTATCTTTTGAATTATGATTACATGATTATAACAATTGGAAGTATACATTAGTCATGGGGACTGTAAGCATTTAGAAAAAGAAGGAAACAAAAGTAACTTTACAAGATGCAGAAGAGAGGAGTTTTCTAAATTGCCTACAATGGATTTTTTCCCATTTCCTCTAACAGTGTAGGAAAAATAAATAAATAAGTTGTAGTAGAGAACAATTGAAGTGTAATTATTAGCTGGAGCATATTTCAGGAAACATACCAATATATTTCCCAGTTTTTGCTTGAATCTCTTTTTTCTACCACTTAAGCCAAAATGAGTGTTCCCATTTTCTTCAGTGGAAACTAAATCAAACCAGGTATTTTAGGTTTATTAAACACTTTCAGAAAAAAGAAAGCATTGAGGATGAGGCATCAGGTACCATCTGTGCTATTCATCACTGAGAAGTAATATAAGATAAAGATTCAGGGGTGACAACCATTTTAATCTATGAAGTTAGTATAAACACCATTGGAAGCATGCAGTCAAGTACTTCACAGCTTGGAAATGTCAAAACAAATCTGCAACCTTAAAATTTCCCCATTTTTCTACATGCTTTGTGTGTCTACGTAACAATGATGTCCCTATTTACATGATTACTTACAATTTCCCCCAACAAAACGTCTGATGTGATCAGTATTTTATTATATGACTAAGATCTGAAAAGACACATTTTAGAATTCTAGTTGAAAGATCTGATGTACCAGGAACACAGAGATCCTCATCAACTTACATTTTAATTGGAAAGATGGATTTTTTAATCTCCAAACCCTAATTCTGAAAGCATATTGTATATTAATAACTACCTTTTTGTTCAAAAGCACATATGAACAAAGGCGTTTTGAAGTTAAAAATGCAATTATTTTCAGTGGAGTTCACAAATTTGTAAACTGTCACTCTGATGTTGCAGAATTTTCTTTGATGGATTGGATTATTTTTTACAATATTTCTCTATATTGGTCTATTTGTTGGTCAGCTCAAAAAACCAATAACAACAAATGTTTTTTATTTTTATTGACTGTTTTATGACAGTAACATGGAAATATCCAAAGAAGATTGTGAAATAATAAAGATAGGAACAGCTTTGCCATGGATTTACATTGTAGAGTAGTTAAGTAGCATAAAGCCTGATTCTGTTTTGTAGCTTGATTTCATAGTTTATTTCTGATCTTATTTAAGAATTTTTTTTTCTTTTTGTAATCCATTTTCTTTAGGACAGTCCTCAAGAAGAGAAAATTGGACTCTGCCAAACTTCAGCTGAAAAGTTCACTGGATTATCCTTATTTTGAATACTTTCTCAGTATAAAAGGTAATCCTTGGAAACTAACAGATCAGTTCTAGAACTTTAACAAGATAACTCAGAACATTGTCTGACCCTAAACCTATAGTAAATTCTTCTTCCTTCCTCTCTCACTCTAAGTTTTTACATTTAAATTATGCCTACAAGATCTATTTAAAGAGACAAGTTACCATGAAACCCTGTCCTACCATGTCAGTAGGGAAATATGCACGTGTGAAGGGCTTTAGAGAGATTCATTCTGCAGATTCTTCTTGGCTGGCTCAACGAAATGCAAGTTCTAGGCTGCTACTGTGGCATAGGCTATAAGGAGGCTTTTTATGATGAAATTACTTTGATATATAGTAAGCTTTAGCAGTGTGGAATTTTTAGGACAAAGAGATAAGGAAGGGATAATAATAATAAATTGGAGACGGATTTCATTGAATGCTCACAATTGCATTATAGAGAATAAAAACATTTCATCTTATTTAGTTTTCTTGGAAGATTAAGAAGCTAGAGTCACTTGGAAAGTTCACAGGTCCTCATATCTTTTGTACAAGGACACCTGGGAAGGTGAGGCAGCTCGTGAGGGAATTCACCTGCCAACCAGAGCAGAAACCCATTTCCACTTCCCTCCATCTCTAAGGTCCCCTCCTCCTGGCTGGTAGTGAGTGGGCAGGGGATCCATTGCTCCTTGTGAAGTGAATGGTGGGCCTATTTGTCTATGGTATTACAACCATTAGTTTTTCTTCCCAATATAAAACCATTTTGAAAGCAAATGGAAAAATTAAGTTTTCCTTGCAAAGAACGACACAGTTTTTTATTTTGTTAGCAAGTTGTCCACTAGTCAGCTTAGACAGCATAACACTGTAATAATTTAAAACTATATTCTACAGCTTATTCACAGTGGGTTGTTTTGCTATGCCACATTAAGATTTAATTTATGGAAGTATGTTTAGGTATTATAGGCTTGCTTTTTTCAGTTCGTGGCTGGAAAAAAAGATAACAAAAGATGGTTAGAAGAAGGAAAAAACCAATATTCACATGTGCTGGATTTTTATTCTTATCTACCTTTGCACCCCAAATTCAGTAATATGGTAATCCTGAATTCTTTATACAAGCCTACTGAAATGTCCCTTTCCTCTCTTTTTTGTTTATAGGTATGCACATACTTATACATGAAAAATAATATAATCACAGAAAAACATGGACCAATTTACCAAACTTTTGGCTTTTTTTTAGCAATGCAGAGAAGTATTCATTTATTTTAATGGTTACTTTTTTTCCATTGCTTTTAAGTATCTTTTGCTGCACTTTATTTTTCTTTTAGTTGCATACTTCATCCTTCTAAGTTGTTTTTTTTTTCACACCCTCTTCATCCAGTTAGTAAATGCCTTTAAAAATGCCTTACTCTTTAAAAGCAGAACGACAAAATAGAACAGTTTTATTCCCATCTATTTTTTCACAACTCTGTTTGAAGACACTCTGGCCCTGATTTACTACAGTGTGTAGGCTCTTGTGCCTATTCAGCAGAAAACTTGGAACTTACCGTAGGCATTAAATAATGTCTGTGTGTTTTGTATCTGGTTGAGTGTGGGCAGCAGAAAGGTGAGCACTTCCTGCTTGTGTAGGGCTTCTTGTATTTGCATAATAGTAATATAAAAAAATGACAGTAACAGCAAAACCTGTTGGTTTATGAAATAAACCTAAATATTCTAAAAATACAGTATGACAAGACATAACCTACCATCTGCAGGCTTTTTCAGTCTAGCTGCTTATGTCTGAACACTACATGACTGGGTTGTATTGACATCTATGATGGAAACAGCTTCGTCGTTCGTTATGACTTTCAGAGTTATGATGACTATCAACTGATTTCATCCCACTTGTTCAATACTGAGTATTGTGCTCTGGAATAAATAATTCATGCAAATAGTACAATCGGAAGGAACTAATACTGTAATTTTATTTTTTTTTACCTGCAGGAATGATTTCTTTTGCAAGTTGCCTAATAGTATGTATTTGTACACAAAAGTTTACACATCACAAGGCACAGTGAGAAACATCTTTCTGTATAAGCTACTACCAAAATGAATGAAATTCAGACTTGATATTTCTGACAGTCAATTCTTTCACAACATTTTAATCCCATAATGACCTGCCATCATTGTTTTTCCAAGACTGACAAAAAATTACCTCCTTTGAAAAAATGACTTGATTATGTGAAGTCCCTATTTAGACATCCCATGCACCTCCGAGGCATTTGAAATGTTTGATTTCTTGTCATAGACATTTTAAATGCAACAAACCCTCCAGTGCAGTAAGTTGCCTCTGCCAACAGCACCATGGCAAGGAAAATATTAATGTTCTTAATGATATTTAAGGTTTAATTATATAGTTGGCATGTAGAATGTATGGTGATGGGTGAAACAGAGAGGGAGTGTGTTTTTCTGTTGATATCCATGCTATGATATACTGCTGCTGCAGAATTTCAGTAAAATTATTTGACAATAAGCAAGGCTAATGTATGTTCTAGAATCCAGAATTCTAGAATAGATAAAACTAGTATTGTGTCAGGTACTTCCTAGGATTTGGATTAATAATAACCTTCTAAGGGAAAATAGGTTTCTAAAAAACTTTTTGTTCTCAAGGTCATTCCAAACTTATTTTTATCATAATTTTTTTTTAATATGAACTGAAATTTAGTTAATGATCTCTAAGCTAAGAGATGAAGAAATTTCATAAATGTCTTTGTCTCAAATGCCAACTTTTTCCAACATAACATGGTAATTATTTGATTTGACCCTTTTCTGGAAACATTATTCTTTTCCTCCAGCTGTTTCTGAGAGTGCTTTAAGCCAATATAGATGTAAATCTACACTCCCCTCCTCCTAAATATGTTCTATTCCATTTAGTAACAGGACAATTTGAAATTAGTTTATTGCAAGTTGATCATACAAATCCTGTTAAAGGTAACTATTTTTAACCTCATAAGCTAGAAAATCAAATCCCTGGAGCCATTTAAGAGGCGATCCAGTAATGCAGAATGTACTAACAGGTTCTTCTTCCATGCATCCTCCCTGGGTTCTGATACATTTCACATGTGTCAAATATGGTGCAGACCAATTTTTTGTTCTTTAGTAAATATGTAATAATAATTTTAAAACTACGTTTTGTTCACTTGTGATGATTTTTTGAGTTTGAAAGAATCGCATCCCTGAAGCTGTCTGTTCAAGTTGTGGTTTGTGACAACTGAACTATTATTTGACCTTATCAATTTTCTCTTTGCTCTGAAATATTTGTTTGAGGCCATTGCTTCTGATGGGATATTAAAGTAAATGTTCATGGATCTTGTTTGCTGTAAAAATTTCTTTGCACCTTCATATCTATTCCATGAAAACTGGTAACTTTAATTTCTTTGAGAATCTGATCCCTCAAGGTGCAGATATCAGAGTCATTTGTAAAGTGGACCAGACAAATTAATATATTTCAGTCTTGACAGATGTTGAGTTTGTACTGACATGCTGTTGTTGGCACATGTCCACACTGACCAATCCATTTCCAGGAACTATTCTTTGATTCAAAACTAAAATCTATTTTCAGTACATTACTACATGTACTGAAGCTCTCTTATGAGAGATGCACCAGCACCTGCATTTTCAAATAGAAAATAAAAATTGAATAAAATAAAGTGAGAAATATTCCATAGGTCTCACTGAAATGTAAAGTTATCTGAAAAACAATATGATTTTTGTGTTGTGTCTTCTACCGTTGGGACAGGAAATCTCAATGAGATATGACTGAAAAAAAAGGGATTCTTTGACATGTAAACTCTGCTAATATATTGAAAGGTCCTTTATATAATATTAGTTTTAGAGAATATATAACATTAAATGTCATGGTATAACTAGAAAGTAACAAACCATGACATGTAGACTGAGAATAAATGTTGCTCTTAGCTTAGCATGTAACAGGTTCTGACGAACCCTCTCAATGTCCTGGAAGGGTAGACCATTTTCTAGCTGGACTACTCTATATTAAAAACTGCTTTAGTGCAACTTAGTATGTATCTGTTTTCCCATGTATTCACTCATCCTGTCTTATTCTGTATCATTGAAGTACTAAAAAATTACTTCAACAGACATTAGCTATACTTTTTCGTATTGTGCATTTTAGTTAAGGATGCTTTCTTGTAGGCTTCCTTGGGAAAGGGCATAAAGAGTTATTTTACTGTAGGTTAATTCATAGCTTTTGTCTGATGGCATTCCTGACTCTAGTCTAAAAGTGATGCAGCGTTATTTATAATTTCACTAATACAATATTTTAAATTGTTTCCTGTTTAAGGATTAGACATCCTTTATTATACCATTCTAGGGAATTATCTACCCATCTATCACAGGGAACACTGTATGTTGATGTAGATGATGTATACTTCTTTTGTATGAGGGACTTATTCATAACACAAGTAATTTTAGCCATCTGAAAAGTGTACTAACCTCCAAAAAATGTGTTGTCACTAATGTCCTATGACCATTAGCAAACAGATTTTATGAATCTCTTGATCCATGCATTATGGATGCATATGGGTGAGCTACTATGTGAAGGGTATCACATCAGTAGAGCTGAAAAGAAATCTTTATTTATACCATAGAAGGATGAAGCCATTTCATGACTTAAGGAATTCTACCACTAAATGATTTTTCTAAAATATGGGGGTTTTAAACAAAGATTGTTTGTTGTTTCTTCTGCATGTCTTTTGTATTCCTAAGATTTTATACTTCAGTATTTACTTGTATACTTTTAATTGCACTTCTCCCTGTTTTTCACATTTTTAACAATGGGTTACTTCCACTGTAGCTCAAAGAGGAATGTGTTCTCCCTTTTACCTACAACTCAGTGTATTTGTAATGTATTTTGTTGCTATCTGACTGGTTTAGATGCAGAAATTTGTAAATAAATGTTTGTCCTTAGTATATTAACACATGAACAGCAATGTTTGTGGTATTTGAGTGTGATTAGCTCTTGAAAAATTCATCAAATGTCCTGAGAACTGCATTGCTTTTTAAAAATTCATACGAAGTTTTGAAGAGTGAAAATGGTTTGACAAGTAGGCAGGCCACAAAGAATCTGACACATCAAGGGAGGAAGATCAAACAGGAATATAGCAGGCATATTCATACTGTAGGCTGTAGAGCCTGGCTGCACTCCAAGGAGGTTGAAAGAACAAGTAGACATGAAATATGGAGAAAGAATAGAGACAGGAATCTCAAGGTGGGGAAATGAAAGACCATTTGACATTCAAAAAGGATTTTTTAAACATCTTTGACATGCAGTCAATAAATTCACCTCTGCTTTGCTTATTTAACTAGATCCAAAAGTTTTCTTACAATGGAAATGTATGAAATATATGAACACTGTATGAAATTTTCAGGAAAATATCTCCCATTTAGGAAGGAAATACTCAAGGGGTTTGGGAAGGGGCTCAAAATAATCATTGTGGCTTTGATGTGGGGTTGTGAGTTGAATAGGCTCTACAATGAAGCCATCCCTGTTACCTGATAACTGTGATGTAATCTTAAACCTGTAATGATTTATTTCTACTACACTAAACATGAACTGTATCTTTTAAGTACTGGTTATTAAAAGATCCCATTATTTTTATTTTTTTTATTAAAGATGCTGTCATATTTATGCAGAGAAAGTCTATTAGTTATATCTGTATGAGTATTCCTAATTTTGAAATTAATAGGAAACCAGAAAGAAAATGTTTCATTAGTAACATTTAATTTATTTCTTTTGTATTAAGCAAGCATTTAGAAACATGTCATAAAAGAGATATCTATGTAAGTGTCAGCGTAAAATATGCTTAATGATGTTTAACAGTGCTTTAATCAATGGCTATACCTGCCAAGCTACAGGGATACTCATCCATTCATAACATTTACCCATATATGGTATGTGAATTGGACAGAAAATTGTTCTTTTGCCTTCCACACTTGTTTGCCACATATCTGTTATGCCATTGATGCCATCCATCAAGGAATTTCAAAGGGCGATTGGTAAAAGAAAACATAAGGCATTCATCTCAAGAGGCCTGATTCTGTTTTATTAGATTCTCCCTAGGTTTTTCCCATGCTTTGAAGCAGAGGTAGCAGCAAGGGATCAAGCAGTAAAAGCCTTTTAAAACTTCAACCTCCTCTCCAGCTGGGTTTCAAATCAATTCTTTTCTCACAGGGCCAGCAGTAGTGCTGTATGAGTGTAGGGTGCATTGCAGTATTAAAAACTCGAAAAAACTTAGCTCACCCTTTCTTATTTGAGGGGAACTTCACTGGGCCAACACAGCAGACAAAGCATCTGTGAAATTACAAATGTCAGAATATATGGTTTGGTTTCGTTTCCAGAATTTTATGTGTGAATCTGGAAGAATAACCAGAATATTTTATTCTTGAAGGTGAATCTCCCACATGTTCTTGGAGATGCTTATGCAGCAGTGACTGCAGAAAACTGGGCTGGGCAATTCTCAATGCATGCTCTAGGATGGAAATAAATAATTTTATCCACTTGATAATTTTGAGAATCCTGTTATGAAATGTTTTTGAATTTCATTTTTATAGAAGATCTAAATGAGTCAGAAAATTTACAAGACCCTCACAAATTTGGAATGAGGCATGGTAATTTTGTCTTCTTTCTCTTGTAAATCTCTGTGGTACTCCTACAGAAAACAAGCCAGCCTATAGTCCCATAAGCTATTTACATAAGAAATGTACTCTGTGATTCTGACAATAACAAAACAATTAAGTGACATAGCTCAAAATATTTGAGCTATGTTTCGGTGTATTGTTTAAAGTAAAAGGTATCAGAATAGAGAATCCTTCTATTTTGCTTTGTAATTGTTTGAGTTTATTTCTTTCCTCTCGTCAGTGGCTGCCTGGCCTCTGGAGGTGCGGGTGAACGGTTTGTGCCTTCGCTGAAGGGCAGCTGGGACAAAACTTCAGCGGGCCAGAATTTGTGCCGCAGGTGCGCGGCGGGGGCCGGGACTGCCACAGCTTCAGGTGCGCTCAACCCCAGCCGCACCCAGGCGCAATTAACGGCCTGATTAATTAATTGCCTGCAGCTGGGGTGGGAGGTGGGGAAATGCCTGGGCCTTCCTTACAAAGGGAGGTCGCAGGAACAAGAGCTCTTGTGCCTAAGAGTTGGTGCTGCTCCTCGGGCTGTGCATTTCTTGATACACTCAGGTAATTTTTTGTTGTCCGTAGGAGAGTTGCTTAGTTTTAGTCTTAGTGAAGGAAAATTCTCCATAGCTGTCGGATCTCATCACCCGAGCTGTCGGCTTTGCCTCCGACTTCGGGTCCTCAGCTCCGCGGGGGCACTGGGACCGAGTTCCGCGGGGAGCGCCCTCCGCCCGCTACTTGCTCCGCTCAGCTCTCTGGAGTCCTGGGCTTTTTTCAGAGTGTATGTGGTGGCTTGTGTATTGTGTATATATACATATATATATATATACATATATATAGTCAGGGTTTTTAAATACAGGAGCAGTTTTCCTGTTAGATCTCTGCAGACAGACGGTAACCTCTCGGCTCCTATGGGATACGTTCGTACCATAGCTCTATGCATGGTACCGGCGCTTCTGCCGCCAGCACCGCCCTGCGAGAGCTCCCGGGACACGGGGCTCCTGGTCCCGGCCCAGGCGGGAGCGGCAGTGCCGCCTGTCCCGCGGCCTGGGAGCCCCGAGCCCGAGCGGGAAAGCGATGGGCAGAGACTGACTTCCTTGTCGTGCCGTTAATGGCTCTTCGTATCCTTATTCTGGGAGGACAATGACTGTTGTTCCTGGTCATTATCTTCGTGATCGTTACGATTCCCGTCTCTTCTGAGCTTTTATCCTAAATAGGTTTTTCCCGCAAATCACCTCTTCTGCTAATGTGTCATTGGTAGCCACTCGGGAGAGCCGAGTCACGGTAGGTTAGCCGAACCCTTGGGAGCCCTTTCTTTGCAATTAACTCAGCTGTGTGCCAGGTTTTCATTAGAACACGATAATTGGTAAGCTGAGGTATTGCAGGACGCTGCACTATTTTCATTGCTTATGATTTATTTTCCTCTGAAGGAGTGGTCATGTTGTGTAGGTCATTTCTGGCTGGAATGACAGAGAAGCTGTGCTACAGTCAAGTGATTTACCACAGTCATAACCACGTGTGTAATATACTTCTAGTCTCTTTGTCATGTATGCTACATGTCATGAAATATTACTGTCGAGTGTTTAATATACCAGAGCACAGCAGGAGATGATATCAGATTAATTACACTCGTGGAGTATATAAATCATGGCTTTGAAGCTGCAGTTGTTCAAGTGCATGTGCTACTTTCTTTGTATGCTACTTCTAAGGGTGTCAGGTGAGCTGCCGCCTGCACTGCTTGGGTTTGTTGCTTTCCATAGAGGTCAAGTACTCACATTTCTCAGCTTTACTGAGGTTTCCCATCTTTACCGTCTTTGAGATAAAAGCAGCACGAGCTTGTTCTAGAAAAATATATTGTTAGGCCACAGCAAAGCTGAAAGCAAGACTAATATTGTAATGCCATTGTGGAAGTTCATGCATTGGGGTGACTGTGAAGTGTGTGTGGTGTTGTCTTCTCTTCCATTGAGTTACAGCTCTCACTATTACAGCCCTCCACTGCATGCATTTTAGAAGACTTTTTGTTCTGGTTGCTTCTTCCATATTCTGTATCTGACCTGCACATTCAGAGTCTTGAAGGACACTTTGTACTTTTCCACCAGCACTTGCTGATCGTTAGAATCTGTCCTTCCTACCAAGGGCTTTAAGGTAACCATCTCCTACTGCACTTTGGTTCCTCTTCTGTTTTCCATTCCTTAAGACTTTGAACAAAGCTAGGTCCTGTAAGGTGGGAGCTTCAAAGTACCTCTATATCCTTCTCTCCCTTTTTGTTTTATCCCTTCAAGAATAACATTAATATTCCAAACTTTATAGTACCCCTTTGATACTGAATTTAGACCACACAAAGGGCCAGATAATGGGATTTAGGTCTAGCTAGTGTCTGCTGAAAAATCAGTAGTGAATTTTTCACTGGAGAAGAAGGAATGTTTTGGAAGTGAGAAGGGAGTTAAGCCCTTTCCTTCATGCTTTGTTGCATTTGTTAGCTGGTCTCAGGGTTGTGTCAGAAATTGTTACACATGTCAGTTTGCTTCCTAACAGCAATTCTGTTTTGTTACCAACTACGTAAAATTGTCATATTTAGAAGAATTTGCATGTATAATATGTATTTCACATTTAATTCAGGGAGTATGTGCTGCTTTATTCATAGCTTCCTCTTGCTAACAAGTTTTAACCTGTTTTTACATGAACTGTTACACTGGTCCCTTTATTAGCAAAACAGAAAAATTCAGGTATACATACCTAACCCATGTGCTTAGCCTTGCAAGTAGCAAACTTGCAAGTCAGTGCTTGGTTAAATCTGGTCACAACATGTATTTTACAGTACATGTGTACAGAGACCTTCTGGAACACCTTTGTGTGAAAACAAGGGGTGAAAGCTTCACACTTTGCAGCAGGCAAGATTTTGGCCATTCTGTGATGTGTATGTTCCTGCTAAACTACTTCTCTGCATCTTTTTGCAACTCTTTTTCTTCTTCATAATTTTTCTTCCCTCCCCCCAAGACATCTATTTATGACACTTTTTACATTTTTATGACCAAATCATCATCTGGTGTTATAACCACTAGTTACCTTTAGATGAAGACTAAAAAATAATAACAGCCTGTACGTACTATGAGAAATTTCTCATGTGCCAATCTGTTGAAGTCCTTATGGCCTAGGCCATTAATACCAGAATTCTTTTTCTTGGACTTGGTAGCATCATAGCCAAATTTTACTAAATCAAAATTGATTCTTTCAAAAACCATTGTGCAATACTTCCCTAGAATTCAGCTGGTCTGAACCGTCAGACTCAATGCAGCTGTTTTCTGTTGAGTTCGGAAAACAAAACTTTCACAAATGTGTCAAGATATTCAGAACAAAATTAAGCCATTCATGCAGTCAGTATCAATGGCACTAGTATGTTCAGGAGAGTCTTGAAAGTCTGTGGATAATCACCTGTCAAGGAGAAGAGTAGGATGGGAGCTGACTGTCCACTATATGTAGCCAGAACTCCTCCTTAAAAGTGTTTATTATTAACCTCTACTCACTTTTATGAACTTAAACTTTAAATGCTATGAAATAGAAGCTTCATAAATGTCAAAACTGAGCATCTCTGTAGGGGATATTCCTTTGTTCTTGAACAAATAAAGGAGAACAACAAAAGCTTATAACAATTGCTCAGTATGATTTGATTCAGGCTTAGGTCTGTGATTGTAAAATTCCATACAAAAAAAAGAGTATGCACAGCTACCTTATTAGGAGGATAATAATTTTTGCAGGGTTTTTTTGGGCATCTTATATGTGCAGAAGGAGCAGAACAGCTTGTTCTCCTCTTTTTTCAATGAATAATTAAGTGTTGAATTTTTATAGTTTTTATAATTCAGGAAAAAATGACATTAGAGGTTTTGAAAGTTAGAACTGTTTGTGTGATGTTTCAGATATGCGTAAGATACATTCTAATGTTTGTTCCTAGCTGTGGTGAGCTGATCCTGCCTCTTGAGTATGAGGATGCACTGGTCTTTTGTGCCTGGGATACTTCATGTTGTAAATGCTTACCTTTGGCCTTTAGTTCTGTAACCCTACGTATTAACATGTCAATATGACAGTCCTTTACAAATTGGGACATACCTTGCTGCTTTTATATTATTTTTATTTATTTAAAATTATTCTGACTTTGCTGTGAAATGTGATTTTAATTCCTCCACCCCATACATAGGAAAAAAACCTTAATAAGAATAGAAAACTATTGTTTAATGAAGGAGGATTGTCTTATTAATTATGAAATAAACGGTATTCCTCGATGGTATAAACTACCTGTTTTTCCATTTCCAAATCTGAAAAAACTGAATATCTTGCAGCCTTTTGGCCCAAAATTACATTTTAGCTTATATATTTTGGTCTCAAATTAGTTTTTTCCACAGGATGGGGTTTGGTACTTTTGTGCAAGATTGTGTTCAACTACTTTGTTTTGGATTTTTCCAGGTAAAACTCCTTTCTTGTTTGTTGTGACCTTTTCTGTTTCATCCAGTATGCTTGCTTTCCAATTTCCACACTTCTTGTGGAAATGTCTGTTTTCCACTGCTATTGCTTCATTCCAGTATCTCTGATTACTGAAGTTCTTTCATCTGTCAATATACACCACATCTATTATATCCCTCTGACTGTGACTTTCACCTCCTACTTTTTTTTCTATTGCTGATGACTTTGTCCTTGTAATGATGTTGCTTGATTTACTATTGTTAGCTGTTACTCAGCCCTCAAACTCTACTTCAATTCTGTCTTCTTTTCTTCAAACTCAAGAACTGACAGTTTTTCATGTCTTTTTAAAGGATAGGCTATAAAAATTAGTATGCTTAATCTACAATTACTTTAAATTATAACAACAAAAATGGCTACATACCTGTTTTCCTTTAAAACAAAATTGTTCTAAAATAAACCCTATATATATATATATATTTACAAACACTGATCATTCAGTGTGATTTTACCCTAATCCACCCCAAAGGATTTTTTAACAAGAACCTGGGTTACACTTTCCTTCTGTGTTGAGTGTTGAGTCTTTTGAGTTTGCTGCTTTTAAACTTTTTAAAAATGTCTTATTTCTGAACTTAAGTGTTGCTGTAGTATGCTAACACTTTACACTTGTGTAAAAAGAGTCAATACAGGATTGCCTTGTGTGTCTAATTATAAATTTTCATACATGGAGGCAAAGATCAACTGTTCTTTTCTCATCAAAATACAGTAGCTGATATTGCACTGTTAGTAAGTAGGTGCCACTAAACTCTGCTAGTAATAAGAAGAGGCTGAATAACAATTTCTTTTGTAGAGGAAGCACAGTAATTTGGCTGTTGCTAGACTACATTATATATGTCTTATTAGCAGAATGCAAGTGCTTCCTGCAGATAGCTGATGATAATTGCAGATGGTGGAACTGCTCAGGAATTAGCTTTCTTCAAGGATAGAAGAGCAAAACTAAAATTCCTGGATAAGAAATATTCCTCAGCAGACAGTCTGTCCAATGTGTTCATAACACATTATTTACTCTTTAAAGTTCCTTTAGCTTAGCATTGGAGGCTGCTTTATCACCTTAATACTACTCCTGAGATTAAATAAATACTTCTTTTAGGGAGTGCTTTTTTATACCTGAGTAGTGCAGGATCAAAAGTATTGCTTATACACTGAAGTCAGGCAAAAGCAAAGTTATGCTTATGCTTTACTTCTCCCTAAATCCTTCTCTGCTTACTTGAGTTTCTGTTAAAAATATATGCAAATGAAGCACGTCTGGGATTTTTTAATGAGAATCTCACAGGTGCAAATCTCTTACTTACCTGATACAAATTATGATTTAATCATAATTTAAATAATAGTATTTTAAAGAAAACCCTTTCTGCTAGTGTGGAATTTGGGCAAAAATCTGCTCTCTCAGTCTGAGAACTGATGTCTTTTTTTGTGAAGATTGTGGTTTAAAGTATCCATCTAGTGCTTAAAGAATTTTAGCTTTCTTGGCCTATAAACTACATGCCATTGCCCTGAGTTCACCAGTGTTTCATAGAATCATAGAATAGTTTGGGTTGAAAGGCACCTTAAAGATCATCTAATTCCAACCCCCTTCCATACCCCCCGCCAGGGGCAGGAACACCTTCCACTACATCAGGCTGCTTTGGGGCCCCATCCAACCTGGCCTACCAGGGATGGGGCATCCACAGCTTCTCTGAGCAACCTGTTTCTGTGCCTCAGCACCTCACAGTAAAGACTTTCTTCCTAATGAGTAATCTAAACCTTCCTAGTGAGTAATCTAAACCACTTTCAATTTGAGTCCTATCACTGCATGTCCTTGTAAAAAGTCCTTCTCCAGCTCTCTTGGTTCCATTAAGGTACTGGAAAGTGCTATAAAGGTCCCCCTGGAGACCTTTACAGACCTTCTTCTCTCCAGGCTGATCAACCCCATCTCTCTCAGCCTCTCTTCACAGCAGAGGTGCTTCAGCCCTCTGAGCATCTTCATGGCCTCTTCTGGACTTGTTCCAACAGTATTCCAAAGTCTTTCTTGTGTTAGGGGCTCCAGAGCTGGTCACAGAGGTCCGGGTGGGGTCACATGATGACCCAGTCTTTTCCAACCTTAGTGATTCTATGGTTCTGTTGTTCAATGTGATGAAGAGTAGAAACATCATTGCTGAGAAGACAATGGCATTGGAAAGGGTGATCATGTTTGAAATGAATACAAATATGCATTTATTGGAAATGAGGACTGTTAGCTGTTCTGTGTTTGGTAGGCATCTCTAAAACATCATAATGAAATATCTTTGTCACAGGTTCATTGTTGGACTTAAGATGCGAAGGTTGAAAATAATTTTGAGATCTAAAGTCACTTAATACAGTAATTTTGGTATTTTCAGCATTCATATTTGGCATAGCTACAAGGAGTTAGACTGAGTAAGAAATTAAAATCTGTGAATAATAAGAAAGAACTTCCAAAATGCAGGAGCAGGGCTGAGACATGCAAGAAGCTTAGAGAGAAGCATGTACTAGGACATGCTGATGGCAGCTCTGTACTCTCTGGGATGGAAATGGAGCTAAAAATGGTTGGCTAGGGACCAGTGACAGAACTAAACAAGGACAGAAAGAGAGGTCAGACAGAAATATTCAGGAATGTAAAAATTCTAATAGCCAGGGGAAGCAACACTGTTTCTCTGAGTAACTACTCGTTGGTCACTGAGCAGTATTACCAATTATCCTGCACCAGGGGTATGCCGATTACTTTTTTGTTTGTCTTTGGAATTAGTTGGAGGTACTAACAGCAAAAAACTTCTTTGTGTTGGAAACAATAATACTCTTTCCTCATGATCTCCCTTCATCAGTGCTCCGTATGTCCCATATATAACACAAATTATTATCATCATCACTACTACTACTTTTTGGTCAGCTTTTTGTAATTTGTGCTACAGTGGGCACTGAACAGCTCCAATTGCCATCCATAAGGCAAAGTTAGATCAGCTCAAGATCAGAAGTTGCTTATTCACCATTTCAGTGGCACCAAGAGAGTATGAAGATACTTGGAAAACTCGAACTTTTCTTATATTGTTCTTTTTTTCTTATCCCTCAAAGTGTTAAAATTTTTAGAGGGACAAATCTGTAAAAGATCCCTGCTTGTCTACTGGCTGAAAACATATGCCTTGTGCTTTAAGTGTGATGTGCAAAAAGGATGACTGGCAAAATATATTTACTACTTAAGCTGAGTACTAGTTTGGGAATGAAACATGTTTTTCACTGTCAATATTTACTGGTTTTTAAATGCATTAGGGGTGATTATTCTACTCTCAGTGGATATTGAGTGAGAACTGGTGGCAAGTAAGACAAAGTAAAATGTTTGTGTAGAACCAAGCCAAAAGTGAGTGACTGTATATATATATGTCTCTTAAGCCTTCTGCTCTGTAAGACCAACTGTTCTTGTCTTTTCTGCAAAGTAAACTTGTGTCACTTTAGGGGTCTGAGGCTATTGCAGGAGAATTCTAGTGGATTAATTTTTTTTTCATTTTTTCTTTTGTTTTCTGAGTAATTGCTGTAGTTTTTATATTCTGCAGTTACAAAAGAAATACCATATTTTATACTGGGAAAGCATACTATTTTTATAAAAGTATAATGTTATAACTTGAAAGCTATCTTTTAGAGTCTTTGGAATTTTTTTATGATATTTTCTTACTCCTTGTGCTGGAAAATCTATAGTGTATCTTCAAAGACACTTATATCAAAGTTCTCTTCTGTTAAGAGAGATGGCCTTGGTACCATTTGTGATTAGGTGACAACCAGCAGCCAGTGAACTAGCATTATTAACCCAATGTCACTCTGCAGAGATAATCCTCATAGACTGTTAGTAGGACAGGTTGGGTTTTTAGATGTGTTTTTACAAAGAATGCTTTAGTCATATGGTGTGAATAAATGATATAAAGACATCACTAAAATTTGTGAGTAACAACAGTTGAGATGGTAATAAATAATGAGAAAATGTTGCAGAATTTGGTATAATTTGATAATATTTTGTTGCAGTCATGTACATGGTACTGTGTTCATTTTTTGTACTATGTCAGTGCATTCATGGGGATACTTAGAAACCAGTATTTGTGTCAAGGTTTATGAATATACCCTCATTCTTCTTAATAAGTGTGCATTCCTTTCAGATGTCTGTTTTAAGATGCAGTACAAAACAATATTATGCTGAGATTTTTAAGACCTCCTGTGTTGTATTATCAGTATTTTTTCAGTTTTGAGCATTCCTTATTTTAGGTTAAAGATCTTGTTACTCTGTCTCAATCAGTAGTGCTAGTCAATTTTGTACAGCAAAAATGATTATTCAGACTAGAGGTCAATAGTACAGAAGTATTATAGATCACATTGCCCTGTCCTAATCAATTGAACTATATTAAACAGTTCAAGATTGTAATAATACTTAAGCATGTCTAGGATGTAAAGAAAGTAGACTTTGGGACTTATACTACGTAACTGTGATGGGATTGATTATTCTGTGTTTTATTCAGGAGTATCAAGAATGTATAAGTAGATTGTGCAATTACAGTCAACAGGACACAGTGGCAAAGGTGTTGCCCAAAGACAGATAATCCTGCCAATATGTCAGTTTGTTACTACTGACTGCAGTGATATTCCTACTGATTTGCACTGGCCTGAGTAAAGGGGAATTTAACCCACGTTTCTTGGTTACTGAATCAGTTTGTTCCTTAAATGCAGTTAGTGACCCTGTTGCTGCTGCACAGCAATAAGAACTCATGTTTTGTTATAATGTTCCTTGAAATATTGTAAGAATATTGATTGTTTCCACTGTTCTGATTTTTAAGAAGCATGTTTCAAAAAGCTCCCTAAACTTTCTAATCTCTTTACATTGACAGACTTTATAACACTTTATTACCTGACTTTTATGCACAAAAGTCCTTTGAAGAGTGGAAAAATAGAGAGGCTTCATTTTTAAGATTAGTCACTTTTTTCAGCATCCTTTGTTTCACCAGTTTTAATACAGTCTATCAACCCTGTTTATCTCTTACAGCTGACTCTTACAGATAGCTTGCTGCAAACATATGTAGATTGTCTAAGCTTTTCTCTGCTAGCATTTTCATACAGCTTTCTATGTTTACTGCAGAGTCTGACTTAGATTCAAATCTACTAATTACCAGAGTCAAGAAAGTCATCAGCTAACTGTCAGTTTTACATATGTGTTTGCTGAGGCTCACTTTCAAAATGAAACCCACATTCTTTTCCAGATATCTTGCTTGACAGTAATTTGCAAAGAATTTAAAATAGATGCCCTGCTTAGAAATGAAATAGCTCCAGTGTCTGGTCTGGCTTTACAGACCAATATGCACATGAAGATTCTTGAGGTAAACAGAACAATTTAAGTATTTGTGACTTCTTTTGAACGGGTAAATTTTATAAAATCTAATTAATTGTAACCAGAATGTGATTTTCTTTTTTTTTTGTTAAGTACATGTTATTCACATCTTAAACAGATACTGACACTGATCTCTTGCCTTGTTTGCTGTTACCGAGGGACCCACTTAATTGTGTTGCTTCATCAGGTGTTTTCTCCTAGTTTGTACTTTCAATCAAAACCACAGTCTGTACTCTTGCTTATATCTGTAGATTTGTTGCCAATATGTGAGACATGGTTTATATTATACTCTTCTTTCTTCTGAAAGATGAGACCTATGAAAATTAAAGCTGATGCCAACTTTGCCCTTTCATGGGTTAGCTGAGGTGTTTGAAGTGTGCAAAGAGAGGTAATAAACCAAATGGCCAAGCTGCCAGTTCCCCTGTTCTTTATTGGCAGCTGTGTCTCTCAGTTAAAATATCCATCAGAAAAATCAGAGATGTCTTAATAATACCGACTTGATGTGCAAGAAATGGGTAATGTTTGCTGACATGATTTCATATGTGAAGCATGTATCTTAAAATATCATTTTGAATTGTATGGGAAATACATTAAAGGGGAATAAATTACTTGTGAAATCAGCAAACGTGTTATACCTAAGTCCACCATAATTCAGAGGAGCCCAGTTTTCTTGTTTACTTCAATACGGACTGGAGGAGAAATGTGAACTCATCTATTAATGGGGAGAGTAATATAATTTTCCTTTGAAACTATGTAACTTTCTTCTATAACTGAAATTATAAGCAGATATTATTTCTGTAATTTGCTTTGGGTTCACCATGTGAAGACTCTGAATCTCCCTGAAAAATACCAATATAGATCAGACTTTTGCTCTTTGTTACCTTTTACATAGACTTGTGTAATATTCAGCCATTGTTCTTTATTGTGTTGGTACAGGTTATGTTTTTTTGGTACTATGAAAGATTCTAGCACACTTTCTGGCCAGCAATGAGACTGGGTAACTTAATTAGCCATGAGTATTTTTGGGTACTTGGATTATTCAGATATTCTACTTACTGTACAAGTGAAAGCATAAAAGCTTTTAAACCTGACATTCCTGTAATAAAAAGTCTGATTTAAGTAATATTTTCAAGAATTGCAGAAAATGCCTTTTTTTTTTTTTTTTTTTTTTTTTTTTTTTTTGAAAGAGTTAAGATGTAATCATGCAGGCAAATGCAGAGTATGCTGGTGTGTACGTAAGGAACCCATTTACTGAATCACTGTCATTTTAACAGCAGGGAACTTAACTCCCTGAGGTGGTTCTAAAGCATTTCAGGTTCACTGAGTCAGGACTAAATAACACCCAGCTGGGTAAGAACAAACACCTGTCAGATAATCCAGCTAATAGTTGGTTTAGTTATCAGTGCCCTTCTCTACCTGCTTCTTCTTCCCAGCCTTTCTGAATGTATGATGCATTTCCTACAATATCATGTTTAAAAGCTTCAATAATCGTGTAATGGCAGCAGATGGAGGCCTTTTATATGTTGATTCCTTTTTTTCCTTGGTTTTGGAAAGATGGCAAAAGTTTGCATGATGAAATCCTGTTTAGAATGTTTCTTTTTGTGTGTAGATGTATTTCAGATGGGTTTTCCTCTCTTTGGAGGAGCATAATTCTGTCAGTGTTAGTAATTGCTTCTGGAATACATGTCATCTTTTTCCTCAGTGAGACTATAAGTATGCAAACTGAATTCTTCAGTGAGTGTGCTGGTTTCATAAAGATGGCTTTACACTGTACATTTAAGGTCAGTGATACAAAGACGAGCACATGAAAGTTGTAGATCATGAGTATAACGAGACTTCTAAGTCTGCCTTTGTAATTGAGATAACTGCATCCTTGCCAGGAAACTGGCCAAACAGCTTATGGTCAGCTTTTTTTTAAAGTTGTTTCAAGTATGTTTCCTGTTTTCTAGGTATACAGGCAGCCCTAATTCTGGTACTTGCTAAGTCTTTAGCTAGTTTGCAATCTTCCTGCTGTCCTAGCATAGTTCTGTGTAATGTATATTTTACATTCTGCTGTATCTGGGTGCAGTACGGTATTGTCAGCTTTGTCAGTTTGATCTTCAGTGTTGCTGTAAAGCATGTCACTGTTAGCTAATCTGATTGCTTAATTAGCTGAATATTATTAACCTTGTAAATTCAAATAGAGGTTTTTCTATTACAAACTGTCCAGCATAACTGTACTTCAGAAAACTGGTTTAACTATTTTTAGTCTTTTTTATCGAAACTTTAACCAAGCTGAAAATCTGTCAAAGTTCAGTCTGAATCAAATCAACATAGTTAATGCCTAGACTATGCTATTTCTCTGCTCTATTGTGCTAAAACATGGCATGCAGTCCTTGAATTTGGTGTCTGATTTGCAGTGTAGGAAGTGGCTTTGAGAAGACTATGGGCAAATGCACATAGCCATAAAGGGAAGGAATACCTTGCTGTCACCCTGAAGAAATGAGAAAGTGGTACTAATGGGTTCGAGAAACATTATCAAACCATATTGTTGTGCTGGCAGAAAGGGGATGGCAGTAGGCAAGATCTGACGGTGGGTGTAAGTTAAAAGGTATCACGTGACACTTGGCAGAGTGGCAGACATATGTTGTAGGCTGATGGAAGCAAAGAGAGGAATCCATTGTGTGTATATCATATGCTACCAGCCTCTGATGCTCCCACTGAAATGCCTCATACACCTTCTGTGTAAGTTTTCTCTTGTAGCTTCTCCCTAGTTCTCCATCGGAATGGAGGCTTTTCCTTCCTTGGCACCTTTCAGTCCTTCAGTCCCAACAAGTGTTCTACTACCTGGCCTCTTCATAGCTGAGTTCAAGGCTACTCCTGTTCTCTAATGCTTGTTAATTATGTTTCAGCTCCTCAGAGGTATTTAGGTGGGTTCTGCAGCTGGCTTCTCTTCCATATCCCTTCTTTCAAACACATGTCAGTAAGTGGTTTCATACAGTTGTGTTTTGCTTACTGAAATCTCTCTTAAAATTTAAATCTTCCTCAGAGCATTATTCTGTAACAGCAATAATGCAGGAGAGAATAAATGTGTCTCTGGAAAACTCTGAAATCTGATAGGCAATCCCCTGGGAAAGTGTCTTATTAGTGCTTTTGGAATATAATTTTGCCTTTACTGTGACAGGACTGTGAACTTAGAATTGTAAGCAGAAAGAAACTGAATTTGTAGGATCTAGAAATTTCATTTTTTAAATCATGCTGACAAAGGAAGCAGGACTGGGTTTTCTGGCAGACAGTGTGTCGTGAGCAGCTATAAGCCATTATTAACAAAAGGGCCTAAAGGAGGCAGCTTGCTGGAAATAAAGCTGATAGGGCAAGTGACTTTAATTTCCAGGATCATGGGGAGTCTGATTGGGGAAATCAGGTCAATGCCTGTGATCATCTGTATTTAATCTGCAGACACTGTGTTGCTTTAGAGTTGGAATATTTTGCTCTGCTGGTATTAAAGAAAAAAGATGCATCTTGTTAGGGGGCACTTCAGGATGGTTGATTAGCTGATATAGGATGTTGTACCTTGCTCTGGCTCTGCCAAGTCATATTATAATGGTGTTGGTATATTAGGAGCTGTGAGCTTCAGTATCATGGAATTTGGATGAAATGTCTCTGACAAGCTGACAGACAAGGCAAAAGCTAATAAACAGCTAATCCCAAGACAAGTTACCTGGCATCTGCTGAGGCTGGCTGGGTGTGCATGTGAACAATTGACTCCCATGTTACAACTTCTTATTCATGCAAACATACTTGTATTGCTGTTGATATGCCAATAAAAGAGATTATGCTGCAGAAATCACTTTGTATTCAGCATGTAATTACCTTGAACTCTTCTGATGGTACAAACTGAAGATATCTTCCCTTATGGAAAGCTACTAGTTAAAGCTGAAGATATTATGCACAAAGTTAATCAGGATGAAGGCTCTAGGCTCATGTATTCACCGTGGTTGGTGAGATGCATTTTTTTTTTTTACCATTTTTTGATATATTCTCTGTGACATATCATTGATTTGTCATTTGCTATCTTCAGGATTTAAAGGTACATAATGAATCTTAGGAAAAAAATGTTGGAAGATGCTACTTATATCAAACTTGATATTTCCCCAGTTAGAAATGCTCTACCTGAATTTCACTTTCAAGTAAGAGGCAGGTGTACTGGCTACAGGGCACAGTTCATTCTGGGCTGTGACTGAGCTTTGGGAATAGTCACATTTAAGGTGTGACACTGTTACCTTGCTCCAGAAACAGATTAAGAGCAGGATATGGAGAGGCGCACAGCTCTTACATTAATACACCTACAGGAAAAACTAGAGGCAGGCTCTGAAAACCTTTGTGCAATAGGGAGGGGTTTGTTTCCCAAATGCAGTGCCAGGAGGTATCTTGCAGTAAAACAGTAATTGTGTTGTCCTGTGCCTGAGTGATGTTCAGAAGAAGGAGAGGCATTTCCCTGCTGATACAGTTGCTTTGCACGGCAGTTCAATATAGTGGAGGTGTCCTATCAGTTGCAGTGTAATGTTGCATTATCATCTCTTCTTTTACTATGTAGTAGCATCATTTCTCTTTTGTTTGATCTTCCAGAAAGGTTGGATTTTCTTGTTTTGCCACAAAGGGTTGTATGGCTTTATAATATGCTGGAAAAACTGAGGTCAAGAAGTTAAATCTGTGATTCCTCTAACATTGAGAACATAGGTTTGTATTGGTTTAGTTAAGTGTGACTTTTCAAGGAGATGAATCAGTAGTGCCTGGTTTGCACTGGGGTAGAAACCCATTTTACCCCCTGTTCCTACTAACCACAAAATAACTTTGAAAGCTTGAACCTCTCATTGCACTTTTTGTAATCTTACATCAAAGCCTATTTCCAGCTGTGCTAAATAATACTTTGTTTTATCCAGATATGAATTAACTTTAATCATTGCCCTTATTCTCTGTTCTTTCTTGACCTGTTGGAATTTTAGTCAGTAGCAGAATTGCTGCATGCTGATAACTCCATTGCCATTTTGCCATTGACTTTTTATTCTTTTTTACTAAAAAAACCCCAAACACAATCTTTTGTGCTAATTTTCATTTTGAAGCCTTGAAGTATTCCCACAGACTCTTTGCAGATAACTTGTACAATGTTTATCTTGCAGACTGTCTTCTTACAAAACCAAAACTAAGACCTGGGTTTTGGGGTGTGCTGCTGCATGCCTACGGAAATGGGCTCACATGAATTCTCCACAGCACTGTTAGAGCTGTTCCCTGAGCACAGAGATCAGGATGCTGTAGTTTTCAGTATTATACAGGGTCTTTCAGATTCACAAAAGAAATTTAAAGTGCCCGGGTACCACTAGTGAACTGACTGTGCCCCATATGCCTTTGATGAAGCTGGTTAAGCTGTTGGCAGGTGTCTTGGAAACTTGTTCCTCTGTAATTGAGCATAAGCCTTCCTAGACACTCCCTTTCTTTACTCAGCAGTGTCCATTCAGGAGCTGAAATTAACTCTATTTTTTGGCTTAGATATCCTGCTGATCTTTATAATTTTTGGGCTTTCACATTTCAAAGCAATGATAAATTAGACTTTTGATACCAGAGCACTTTCTTTATGTACAGTAGACGCTGTACTTTGATAATTGTTTTTCTAATTTTTTTTCCCATCTTTGCAATTTGAGGCTGCTTGGCATTGCTGCTGATGGGCTCTAAGAAGCAGCCAAGGATAACAAGTTCAGAGAAACTGATTGCTAGCTCTGTACATGAGACTGAAAACACGCTGCCATGGTAGTGTGCCATATGGTCTGCAAAGTATTTGGAGATTTTGGTGAATTTTCCCAGCTACCAGCAGAAGGCCACACACAGTGGTCCTGTACCACAAGGCCCCAAGAGTTGACTGGGCTTGTGTTGGCCTGAGCTGGCTGGGGCTTATTTTCCTGTGCCCAGTGGCCGTGTGCCTGTGGCCTTCTTAGGGTTGGTGTGGCACAACCCTGGGGGGTTGGGTGTGTGGCAATGTGCAACCTGGCCTTGGCATGTGGGCATCTGCCTGGCTGTGGTCACAGCAGAATGTGATAAGAAAACATGTGGAAACAAGTGCCACGTGACCGAGACTGAGCAGGAAGAGATGTTTCCCACCGGTTCCTCCTTAGGCCGTTGGACACGGCCAGCTGTAGACCCAGGAATGCACCGGGGTAGTGAATGCACCAGGTTTTCTTTGCATAACATTTCTCTCTGTAAAAGGCCTTGTCTTTCTAAATAGTATGAATTTTTTAGCTCCATTTAAATGTTGTCCACTTTTACCCATAATAAGCTTTTGATTAACTCTAGAAACTCCTCTGTAATTGCACAATGCTGAAGAAATAAAACTACTCAGTGTTTGCTCTTTGCACATATCTAGTCTTTTGGCACAACAACCAGTAGTTTAACTGCATTATTTATTATTTCCCCTGATTAATTACCTAATTATTTTCTAATTTCTAAAAAGAGGTGATTCTTTCATGTTTCTATTTTTTTTTATTTTCTGAAATAAGCTTGGTATACTTTAATTGTTTTTTTCAATTAGATTCTATTGAAATCTTAATAGTTATCAGAGGAGTAACATAAGATAAATTAATTGTCTCTTCAGACTTTATTGTGAAATATGTTTACACAATACGTAACCCTTCATCATTCATTAAAACTTTTTATAATTATATACATGTATTTTAAAGTATTTTTCATTTAGTGTATAATCATGAAGGTATAGATTTGAGGTAGGAACGTTAGCATTTTGAATTAAATCTTTCTTAACCTCAAACCTCAAATGAGTTCTTGAAGGATTTAAAGATTTGGATTATCAGAATACAAAAGGATGAAAGACAGGGTGACAAATACTAAGGATAATAACAAAGAACTGCCACTTTAGCTTTTTAATTCATGTCTCTTTTTAAGTACTTTATACATCCTGCTGTGAAACAGATACTGCTACTGTATAATAATAAGCGTATTTAAAGAAAGACCCATGAACTATTCTTGTCCTGTTTATTGAAACATTTAAAGGTGTCTACATTTTAAACTATTGGCATAAGAATTTTGAGCGAGTTGCTGTGACAGAAAGTTACAAAATAAACAGCTGCTTTGAAATGCAGTTTTGCATTGGATGGATGGATCCTGTCAACAAAGGTCCAATTGCTTTTCAGAACAGGATCCTTCCTCTAGCTTTGAGCAGGAAGTCCAACTGGGCTGGTAGATATCATGGCATCTTGGATGTCCTTTACACATTTGTACATGTGAAGAGAAAGTCTACACACAGGACAAGACAGAGGAAAAAGTGGTTTTTTGGAAAGCAGTCTTTACTGGGAGTGCTGTTCTACTGATCTGCTCATGCAGTATGTTACTTGCATTCAAGAAATGTTGGTCTACCATTTTTGTGCAAAGCACATTGCAAACAAGTACACTTTCAGGAAGTATTGACCTGAAAAAAATATCTGTGAAACTGATTTATCTGTACATGCATAAATCTGACAACTGAGATTTGTTCCATGTTCATATTTAATCTGTGCAGCCCATGTATGAGTTTCTATATGTCAAACTGTGGATAGAAGTAAAATGGGGAGCAACAGCAATTCTCAAAGCTCTTGTAAGAAAAGTACAAGTTAGGGAGTTATGTTGTTAGCAAGAATTATGTATAGACTGAAAGAGTGTCCATCACACATTTTTGTGAATAGTCATTGTGTAACAACCCTCTGGTTGCTGCTTTGCTCTAAAATCACAATACAGGGTAGGTCCTGGCTAGTGCTTTACATTATTGATCTTTCTTGTACCTTCCTATAAAATACAAAGATATTTGGGGAGTCTGTGTGTAGTACTGCACATGTGGTAAAGTAACCAAGTCACTGACGTGTTTGAGGCTTTTTTTGGTTGCTGTTATTACTTCAAATCACCGCTTCTGAAGTGAAATCTAGCTTCACTTATAAGCGATCTCCAGTGATGTTTTTATTCTGTCTCAATGATTATGAATCCTTTAACTATATTTTAGTGGATAACAGCAGCACAACCCATGCTGTGTGCTCCTACTCCCTACACCATCTTAGTATATTCACTCAGTACCTTTATATTAAAAGAAAATTACTGTAGGGGGGTGCCACTAATGCTGTGAGAGTATTGTGTGGTAATTGCACAGTGTTCTAGAAAGTCCCTTGTGAGGCCTGCAAATGAAGAGGGCAGAGCTCTGTCTCGGTGGCAAAATGTGGTCCCAAGTAGGGCTTTCTGCAGTGGAAAACTCTTATTCAGTTCATGTATGAGTAAATTATACAATTCATTTTGTGAAACCAAGATTTCTGTTAGGCTTGTCATCTAAAAATAAATGAGCAGAAAACAAATAAGTGTATGCTGGTTAACTGTGTGCACTTCAGTATGTGCTCTATATTCCTTTGATTTGAAAAGCTCTGCAGTGACTGTGTTCCTACTCCCAAGTGAGTGGCAGACCTCCTGGTGTTTGTTACGTTACTGTTTATATTTTCTTTCTAATTTTAGTTTGGACAGTGCATGTCAGTCTTTCATCATTAGTTCTATATTTTTCTCTAAGTATGAGTATAAAAACAATGCTTATTTTCAGCATCTAAGGAAAAGAGTGAATGAGGTTTAGTACCTCTCACGTATGGGTATATGCAGGCTGAGTAAATGGGCTGACAGGAACCTTGTGAAGTTCAAAAAGAAGTGCAAAGTCCTGCACCTGGGAAGGAACCATCCTATGCACCAATACAGCACTGAGGGCCAAGGCACTGGAAAGCAGCTTGGCAGAAAAAGACCTGGGGGTGCCAGTAGGCACCAAACTGAACATGAGGCAGCAATATGCACTTGCTGCAAAGGTGGATGATATCCTGGGCTACATTATGCAAAGCATTGCCAGCAGGTCAGGAGAGGAGATCCTTTTCTTCTCTGCAGCACTGGTGAGGTCACACCTGGAGCTCTGTGTCCAGTTCTGGGCTTTTCAGTGCAAGAGGGAGATGGATGTACTGGAGAGTCCAGTGAAGGGTCTCAAAGGTGATGGAGTGGAGCATCTCACATGTAAGGAAGGGCTAGGAAAAGTTGGAACTATTGAGCCTAAAGAAAAGACTCAGGAGGGATCTAATTACTGTATATAAATACCTGAAAGAAGAGTACAAATGCAAAGTCCTGGTAACAGGACTGGAGGCAATGGGCACAAAATGAAACATAGTAGGTTCTATCTGAATGTTAGGAAACACTTTTTTCGCTGGTGAGGGTGACTGAGCACTGGAGCAGGCTGCCCAAGGGAGTGTGCAGAGTCTCTATCCATGGAGACACTCAAAATACACCTGGAAAGACGTATGGATAACCTGCTCTAGATGACGCTGTGCAGGGTGATTGGACCAGATGACCTCCAGAGCTTCTCTTTCAGCCTTGTGGTGCCATGAGGTCATGATGTGTAATTCTGTGATATTAAGACAGTTGAATTATAAATGGAAATTTCTGGAAATAGGTAACTGTTTTGCTAAGTGTTCTAATCAATTGTTATTTGACATTCAAATTGAAAGTTTATGATAAATTTCTGTAATGATTATTAATGTTCAGCATATATATCTTGTTAAGCTTGTGACTGTCTAAAATATTTTAGCTTTTAAATTGCTATATGTGCTTTGGATACATGACTTTCTTGGATATGTTTGCCGGTGCCTGAGCCTCCAGATGATAGCAATGATTCCAAGTCCCTCAGGGGCAGTTATGCAAGTCTTATTAGCCATGAGCAGTAATAAATGCTCTTAATGCATGCAACCAGCTGGAATCCTGAAAAAATCATTCAGGGTGTTCCTGCCTTAAGCTGATAAGAGTGATTGCAGTTCCTTTATATATATAAGTCAGATTTAGTTTAAATAAATTGATAATATGTTAGTCATAGCACTTGGGGTTCTCTACAGAATGAAAGACCCTTAAAAAATATTTGGGTGCTTACTCTGTGGTTCAGGCTGCTGTGATTAAACTGCTATCAGGAGTGCAACTGGCAGAAGCAGTTAACATGACCTCCAATAGAGTATAAATGCTGCAGCAGCACCTTCTTCTCTAGACTATGCATGTTGTGTTTCCTGTCACCTTGAACTCCAGAGTGGGCTGTCTGAGACTTTAACTTGAAACAGCTCAAGATAGTCTAGAGGAGCTTAAAAATGCAAGAGACAACATTTTTAAACAAATTGCAAAAAAGAGCTTTAGGAACCAACCTCTGAAATGAGCTTGAACCGATGAGAGAATCCTTGTTATTTCTTGTTCCAGTTGTCCTCTGCTTGTCAAGAACTACAGCCAAGTCTTTCTTGATTTACATGTATTTCTTAGATAGAAAGATAAAAAGGAGAAAATATGGTAGTAGCTTCAAGGCTTATCAGCTTTCCAGGTGTTTTGAAAAATCATGGAAGTGGTTTGCAAAAACATTGTGTGTAGGAAGCAGTAGGTGTCAAGTTAGCTGTGTCTTTACTTCTGATAATATAAAGCAAACTTGAAAGCCCCCTATAGTTGCTATTTTTGGTTCAATATATTAGCCCTTATGATGCATGCAATCAAGGCAAGATTTTACAACCATGAGCAAAATTATACCACTGGGATATTTATTTTCTAAAAAGAATTTCTGTTGGGTTTAACTTAAATTTTGGGGGTAAAAAGTGCATTATTAGATTTTCATGTTGTGCCTAATTAAATATTTATGTTAAAGTTACAGTTTATGTACCTGCACAAAAGTAACAATTGAGAACAGCTTTCTTCTGGTTTAATCAGTAAACACTTATCTACCAAGTGAGCATCTATGGGGGCGAAGGCAAGTTGTGGTTTCATTCATTAAATAGCACTTTTGCCATTATCACTCGATGATAGAACTTAAAGGGGTAAAAATGACAGGACTTTTGCCATTCATGTAGGCTTGTATTGCCCTGAGCAGAGTCCCAGGAAGAAGAGTGGAATAAGATGATGTGTAAAACAAACTCACATGCAGGAGATATTCCCCCACTTCTACTTAAGGACAGCTGAGTCTGTCAAACCTTTAACTCTGGATGATGTGGGAAAGGAGGAGCATAGCTCCAGAGGATTACCTAGATGCTAAGAAGCTTTTTTTGAATAAGTTATCTGTATTAGTAATAAGACTTTTTAATATGCATATTGGCAATGATGTTGCTTAGGTTCCTCTAATGAGACTGTAGCCTGGACTTTTGGACTCATAAAACACTGTTGAAGTACCAGCATGTTCTTGGATCTATTTAAACAATGCGTTTTCTGTTGCATGGTTCTGAGTAATGAAGTGCAAGAGATATGACAACATACCAAGGGAATTTATTCCTGACTTGTTCTCAGTGAAGCTTAACAGTTATGACTAATTCTTACATTGTTTCCAAAGGTATGTGGAATAGCTTGTCCATACTTAAAAGGCCAACTTGCCCTGTCTTCATATGTATTTTTAAACTGAAAAAGTAACTTAGTTACTTTCCATTTAGATTGGAAACAAAACCCAACCCTGATATACCATTTGTTTTTAATTATTGTAAAAAGGAAAAAAAAAGGAAAATTACTGTGAGCAATACATTTTCTAAGTGAAGTAATTTACAGCAGTGGATATATTTTGTGTCAGTGAGTATTTCTATTGTTATTAGAAATTGTTAGTTTATCTTGACAGTTGTAACATAGTAGGAATATGTAACACTGCCAAGTAACAAATGTATTGTTTAGCCATGTTGTCAACTTTTAGCTTTTCAAGCTTTCAGTAAGAATTAATCCCCTCTTTCCCAGTAGCGTGACCAAAGAAAAGTTATGAACATCTGTGTGAGAAATGAAATGCAAGAATATCTAGGTCTTGATGCAGTATGACACCAAAATATATGCCTGTTTGTAAGACTGCACAGCAACAATCACTTTGTGAAATTATGATAATGTGACGTATTAAACTTGCATGAATTGGTGTTTAACTAAACATAGAGCACTCTCAAAAAAAGAGTTAGAAAGTAGGTAGTCAAGTGCTGCATTAACATTGGCTGGACTACTTGTAAGCTACCACTCTATTAATAGATTGCTGAGAGAGACTTGAAAAGTTTATAAAGCTCATTATTACAAAAGTGAATTGAAGTTCTTATTATTTCCACTTATAAGTTCCACTTATTTCCACTTGCTGCTCTCGTTTGAGCAGCACCTTCCAGTCCTGGCTGCCGGTACGTTTGCAAATGACAGCAGAACAGCAGCGTCAAGCTTTTACACTACTTTAACCTTTACATTGTGTTTGTTTGGAGAAGGCAACCATTCCATTTCTCTGTTGCTCACAGAATATTAAGGTTGCAGACAGGAAACAAAAAGAATGCCCAACAACTAAAATATGAAAACTCTGAAAAGGTCAAAATAGCATGGTTTAGGACTGTTTGTATGCTTTCTTTCCAGCAGATGACAACTGACCAAGTACTAATAAATTACAAGCTATATATATTTTTAAATATCCATATGAAAAGTGTCTCAGCAGTCAGTTTAAATGGCACTCTTTCTGTTCTGTTAGCTTTTCAGTTGTCGATACCCAGAAGTTATCAGATTTAATAAAGGCATTTTACTGCTGTAGGGTTTACTACTTCTCCATTTTATTGGCACATGCATGTTTTTATATGGCAAATGTGGTATTGTAGCAAAGACTTCTGGGGATTGCTCTTAACAGTATGTATGGAGTTTCATGTAGTATAAAGCAGCATAGATTAACACCTTTTGTTTTACAAAGCATTGATTCTCTGAACAGCAAATCACCAGCAGGCTACTTGCCCATTCAAATACTGTACTTCAGTTAGGCATGTTAACCCATATGAAAAAAGCACTTGGTGTACCTATTCAAATGAGAAATGTTTCAGAGGGGACAAAGATAAAGAGCAGAGTTTCATAAAATTGATGAAAGCTGAAACCTCCCTGAAGATATCCCTCTGCAGCAAGCTTGTGTCGTGGATACCTCAAAACCTCCAAGGCTGTGGAGGCTTTAGTCTCAGTAGGCAATGCTCCTGGCTACTGCCTTGTTGATTAACGTCACAGTGGTTTTGCCTTGTTATTCAATCTAAGTCTCTTGCAACACTGAAATATTTCCTGTTCTGTGCATGGTGGTTAGTGAAAACAATTTACTTCCTTCATCCTGGCGATTTTCTTTTGTCTTGTTTTCCTACGGTGTTCTCTCCTGCAAGTGAAAACCGCCCTGGATCTATATGTATTTGTTTCCTAATGATTAGAGTGTGATCCCACCCAAGCTTAGCATTTGAAACTTTGAAGTCTAGTGTTAAAGTTTGTCTTCCAGCCTTCTCTTTTTAACAGACAGAAATAGATGACTTCAGGAGGTAATTTGTTGCATTTCCCCGAGGTTGCCAGGCTGTGGCTGTGGAGGTGGACTAGAACAGGAGCAATGTACCTTTTGGACCTTTTGGGATGATTATACATGTGTGAGACTAATAACATAGTTGGTTTGGATGTGTATGAAGGTGGTGTTATAGACACCTTAAAGCTAGTGGGCATAGAAGGTGTTTGTAGACCCTTAATTTTTATTGCTCTAGATTCTTTTAAGCCTAGTAGACTGAAACAATTGCTAATTAGTGAGTGTTACTTCTTTAAATGTCTCTTTTTTTGAAAGACCCAGGAAGTATTATATGCTATAATTAGTTCCATATCACTTAATCAGTGTACAGCACAGCATATCTTGGAAAAGGGTTTATTGCTCCCTTCCATTTAGCAAAGCAGTCCTCTGACAATGTGAAGGTCTCTGATGCATAAAGAATTAATACATTCTTCCCAATGAACTGTATCCTGCTAAACTGCTGACTTTATTTTGGATGCGTGACCTTTTACCTTCTTCAGTGTTAGCTCACTTCTGTGTTGAGATGAAATGAGAACAAAGCCTTAAAAAGAGAAGGTCATTAAATGCAGATGGTCTTCTATTTTAATGCAAACATCTGAGACAATAACCCAGCTCTTACCAGGAAGGTCGTGTTGTCAGGGAAGAGGTTACCTTGGCAACAAGGTCACCCTGCAGGGCCTTCCGCGTGGAGTGATGGGGCAGCACGTGATGGCAGAGCCTCAAAGATGATGAAAGAGCAGGAGGTCAATCCCTCTCACTTCTCAGTGACTTCGCTCAGCTCAAGGTGAGTTACTCCAGGAGTTTCATAAACCTGGCTTTCTGAATACAAATGGTCTGTGTGAATTGCCAAGGGCATGGAGAAGTAGAAGAAAGGACTCTAGAAATTGTCATCAAAGACTTTTTTTTTTTTTTTAAAGAGGAAAGAATTATTTGTGAAGCTTGTTTGTGGCTACATGCTCATAGCACTGAACTATGTATGCTCCTGGAGAAAGATCACAGGCCTTAGATGTTGAGAAGGGAGACTCGGGATGCAGCAAGCACAGGGACGGGTGAACTGACAGTGGGTTCCAGTTCATAGCTGTTGGTGCCAGGGCAGTGTCCTTTAGGATTGTGTCTAGCAACCCTAAGATGAGCTGGAGCACAGGCATTTGACAGTGAGCTCATGACAAGCCAACAGTGTGCTTAAAAAACAGACACAAAAAAAGGGATAGTTTCTATCTAAGGAACAAAGGAGAAAAGCAAAACAGAAAAAATGAAGATAAAGCATGTGTTTTGGAAATGATAGTTTGTATTCTTCTGACTTACTCCTTTTTTTTCCATACTATGAGAAAAATTAAATAGGGAAACTAATAGGCAACCTACTTAAAGCAGATAAATCAATACAGAACTGTAATTAACAGGTGGATCTTAATCACTCCTTATGGTTATCTTTTATGTTTTTATTTTCTTTACCAAGCCATTAGTTTTGTCAGTTACTGTTGGATTGCTGGGTCCGGAAGAAATTCACTGCCATCCTTAAGGCACTTTTGGTTCAGGATTTTCAGTGAGGTAAAGTCGTTTTGTTGTTTCTTTGTAATTAGTATGCCTGCTAACCATGTCTGCAGTCTAAACTAAATTGCTCAGTTGGAAGCTAATGAGACAATGTAGTGATCTTATTCTGTATTCAGTGCTCAACTCTGGGTCTGTTTTTCAGTCAAAGAATTGCCAGCTTTTTCCATTTTGAAGGCAGCATTCTGCAAAAGTGTAAACGACACCACCTCCTCTCTTGCGTTGTGCAAGACTGCATGTCTAACTGCAGCAAAGAGAGAATTGAACTTGTGACTTTGTTAGTGAGGAAATGATGTTCTTGATACTTTCCTCGGTCCTCCTCACCCATCACCTCAGGCAAAACTAACCTACTCCTCCACAATTCAGTTAAATTGTTAAATGAAGATATTGCAGAAAGACACAGTCAGTGCTGATAACAGAAAAAGCAAACAGTTTAGGAACTGCTAAGTTATTCTCTGCTGCTCTTAATTTTCAAGGTCTATTTCCTTTTTTGTGCTGGAATTAGTGATGTAGCTAAAAAATCATCTCTCAGGATTTACTTATTTTTAACTAGTGCCATGAATATTTCTTTTTTCGAAGTTGTTGGAGGGTAATGGTCATATATGCAATGACAATTGCAGTGACTCCAGATGTGTTTGAAACTGTTTTCATGGCCATGTTTATACTTCTGCTGCATTTTAAAGGCACAAAGAAATTATGATATTACCAAATTGATGTTAGTTGATGTTCAGTGAGGACTGTTCATGTCCAAAGATGTGCATATTTTCATATATTTCCTCCAGGTTTGCTTCCTGAAAAAGTTAGCTCAAGATTTAATTGTACTTGCTGTGTGCGCAAATTGGATAAAAGCTCAAGTTACTATATGTGCACCACTGGTTTTTTTTGAATAACTAGAAAACATTGAGGAATGCTGTGAAATTCACAAAGGAAAAGTGAATACTGGAAGCTCCAGAAGGAAAATTATTACTAAAGAAGTAGGAAGGAGTTTAGGCTCAAGTTCTCAGAGCTTTCCTTCTGAGTTTTCATCTCACCTTTCCATGTAGTATGTTTGTACATTTTAGTCTAGGCATCGGGCATAATCCAATCTCTCAGACACACCTGTCATTTGTTCACCATGAGAATTCAAGGAACATTAGTCACCAAAGAAGCAGCAAGTACTTGTGCTTGATTTTTGTCTAAATAGTGTCTTCTGCCTCAGCTTGTGTGAAGAGCAAGGGTCCACGAATTGAAGAATTAATTCTGGAAAAAGGTGAGTTGTGACTGCAGTTGCAGCAGCAGTTGTACTACAATTAAAGAAAATACTGGCTCTTAAATGTGAGTCTAGAAATAGTGTGCTCTTTCTCCAAATGAGCTGCCACTGTTGTTCTGATTATAAAGATGGCAATTTCTTAAATGGCATTTAACAAAACTACTAAAGCAAGATAACAAGATAACAATTTATTGCTAAAATACTAATTGATATTTTGAAAAGCTGTAACTTCCTTGCATAAGCACTTTTGTCAAATTCTAATTAAATACATAGACATTCTCTTTCAAATTTAATTTAATAACTTAACAACATCTATTGTGTCTCCAGTAATTGCTTGACTGTGTTCTCCTACATATTATTCACCTAGAGTACATAACTTTCTAATAATTGATTGCTGTGCTCCTATGTAGTCAGGCTAAACAAAACCTTGCATCAGAGGTTTTGTGTAAGAGCCCAAACTGTAGGACTCACAGCAAGGCTGATGGGCAAATCTGATTGTCAAGTTACCGCTCCAGCCACAGTCATCAATAGCATGCTCAGCTATGCACCACCTACTGCAGCTGTGACCACCTAATGAAGGCTGCTTGGTGACAAATCTAAAATTGCAACAACTAGTTTTCTGTTTGGGCAAGGTACAGTAATAACATTTCAAAGTTACAGGTATTTGAAAAGGTCCAGCATCTCTCACCTGTAACTCGCTTTTCTTCGAAGCCATAAATGGACATATAGGACCCATAAATGAGTAGTAACGAGAATGACTAATGATCTTCCACCCACATTGCTGGCTGTAACTTGGGCTCGAAGCATCCACGCCGCACTCTTGAGCTCAGTATATCTCACAGCCAGCTCGTGGCTTGTGCTTGGTGTGTCTGTGTTGAACTCGGGTCTGTGCAGATGTGGGGTGTGTGCTGGAGCACTGCTGTTCTGAGTAGCTCTGATGCAGATGCCTTCTTAACATTTGCTTTGGGGCTTGAACAGGCATGTGGGCTGGCACGTTGGGGAGCAGGGTCAGACATCTGGCTGCCTGATGGCAGTGGCATGCTTTTAAAGAATGTTTTCAAGAAGTGGATCAAAAACTTGTATTAATAATGATTGTGTAATAGCTGAGAAGGGAACTTAATATTTAGCCCACCTGAATGTTGTCAGCCTGTGTCTTAGGTGGTTTTTCTTGCTATTTATAGAATATTTAAGGAACATAGGAAAGCAAAATATGATACTTGGAAATATTATGTTTCTTACCTTGGTGTTTAATATTTTTTTTTATTCTGTGGGAGTTTAAGTTGATTGCAATAAAATAGCTCTAAAACGTTGACAAATGTACTTTTGAAGTTCTGTATTTGTATTTTTACAATACTGTTAGACTCTCATCTTTAGCAAAGGTGACTTTTGATGTTATACAAGACTGCTAATAATTTATTTTTAAGGTTGCATGCTAAATACAACTGTACAACTTGATTTGGTAAACATATTTGCAATTAAAAGAGGCTTCAATTGTTCTTATTGCATAATTACTGAAAGCATTAGGAAGCTTCAAATATGAATTGGGCAATTTCATATGGATTAAGACAGGCTAGATGGATTTGGCCCTTGGAGGAGAAAATGTTGCTTGTAGGCAACTTTCTAATATTTCTTTCAACGGCTGTTAGCTGTGTTTTCATTCTTTTTTTTAACCTTGTTAACATTCCCCATTTTCATAACTGTAGCTGTGGCTGCTGCTTCAGGAACAGAGCAAACTTGCTTCCCAGGCTCAGAGGAATATCTTACCTGTTGACAACAAATTACTGTTCTGTCACTTGTGGGTGCACTTTTCCCTGTTGTGAGATAGTGCAGCATCTTCATTCTTTGTGTTCACCATTAATCTTTTCCTGTTGGGAAGCAGGTCTGTGGCTGTTAAGGATCTCCTGCATCTTTCCAGCCTCCCAAGGGTTCTGGGACACCCTGAATCCCTGGGATGGGGCTGCATTGGCCCTGTGAAAGTCAGCCACATGAATGACAGGCTCCCTGTTTAGGATAATGGGCTTAGTGGAAGAACTTTTCAAGATTGTTTTTATTCTTCCTTTTACCTGAAAATGAGACTTTTTTTTTTTCTTCCCCTCATTCAGTGTCTTCTGGAGCCATATTTATGGGTTAAAGTGTCCTTTTGTCTTATTGGAAGCAGCATTTGGTAAAGGTTTGGCATTCAGATGATTAAAAACATGTGAATGCAAAATTATCTACAACCAGTCTACTATATTTAAGTTTGGATGCAGAAACAATTGCAAATATTTATTTTAATCAGAAGATTTTTTTTTCTGTCCTCTCCTAGTTATGGTCCCAGGAGGTTCCTGATCCTAATTTAATTGTACAGTATGGAGCTATACTTTTCATTATGAATGAGCTAATCAAAAGATTTAAGTACTTATACTACTTAGACTGTATTGAAGTTTTCGGGAAGAAAAAGATACTAATTTTGAAAATGAATAAATGTGCATGCAGACAGACTATGCAGAAAGTCCAGTTAAATCAATACTACCATGATTTATGTACATCAAGCTTTTTTCCTCCAGTTCACCATTGGGAAAAATCTCCAAATTAACAAAAATGAACACAGATTTACTTCTAGAGCACTGTATGTTGCAGACCTGTGCTTTAGGTGAATTCTCAAGTAAGATCTGTAGAATTCAAATTATAATTTGAAAAAGAAAACTACTTGATCAATTCAGTATAAATAAGGTAGGATTTTATCATCCCTAGCATGATGAATGTTTTATGTATTTTCAGAAATTAACACTGCATAACTTTGTGTTAAAACTTTAAACATTTAAATCAGTATCTGTAGGTAGAGGTAGTAAAAAAATTGCACAAGTTAAAATTATATCTTTGACCCCAGTTTTGAGGGAGAAATTATAATTCAATAACGCTGTGAAGTGCAGTGCAACCCATTTTCAACAAAGGATAGAAGTCCCATCTAATTTGCAAAACTTTATTCAATCTGTGTGGGTAAAGGCAGAAGCTCCTGCAGGACCAGTCCATAAAACACCTTGCAAGAGAACAGGGAAAAACCAGTTCTCTTCCTTTTGATCTATTTCATAAATATAAAGGTCATTTTTTAAAAAATAATATTTTGAAGTTATAGTAAAAAAAGTCATATTTATGTAGTCTTTAAAAAGTTCTGTTTTGATATGCAACTGAACAAAATACATCAGTGTTGTGACACTATTAATACTGAGTGATGTTAGAAATGTATGGTAGCTTCTTTCTTTTCTTTTTTCTTTTTTGTACGTTTTATTTCCTCCTTGCTTCTTAGGGCTTGCAGACAGGAGAAGTTGCCTACCTGATTAATTGGTTTAGAAGTGTATTCAGTACTGTCTACTTAAACTGTGCACAGCATTGGAAGTATACACAGAATAATGTAAATTAAACAAGCTACCATTTATGAGTTTTTCAGACATATCATACCTGTAAATCAAGGTTTTATGTGCTACAACTACGAGGCCTCTGTATTTGCTTTTGAATCCTTTTTTTTTTGTGAAGCAATCTGAAATTCTTTCTGCGAGTACTGTCTCTGGCTAACAAAGCTGCAGGTGACTGAGCTGCAGTTCACTGAGACCCTTTGGGGCACGTGTAGCTGTTCCATGGCACACCCAAATGGTGTCCAAAAAGGCACCACATCCAATGGAAGTTTCTTTGGGGAAAAAACTGTCCATATTGGATCTAGATTAATCTATGTCATGAATAAGCACAAACAGGACTGTCACGACAAGCAGTAGTATGTGCAGGGAAGGAAGGCGACTACTGAATGTGCATGTCTGGCAGTGAAGGCTATGGGGACTATCAGGTACCAGATTCAGTGCACATCACTTTTTACTAGTTTTGCTGATGCACAGAAATGCTATTTGCAAAGGCTGAACTTTCTTCTAGATTTTGTTTTGAATTTTATGGGACCTATTGAGGTGGTGTGCAACTCAACAGGCTAGTCATCTGCAGCCGAAAGCATGCTTGGCATATGTTCCTGAATTTTTACTCTTGGAGGTGTTTTCTGATGGCAGCACTGTAGGCCCTGCAGGTTTCTGTTTGGCTTCAATAAGTCCATCTGCAAAGCTGTATATTTTGGAGCATGTTACTCTTATCTTTAACATTAAGTAATCTTCCTGCTTTCCCTTTTGCCTTCTGTTCTAATTAAGTTCTGAGTACTTCCATTTTTGAGGCCACAAGTGCAATAAACTTTTTATTCTTTGTGGAAGGTGTAGTAAGTTTACATGTTGTTGGGCTTGCACTGGGCCAGCTAAAGTCAAAAGTAGCTAATTTGTAGGAAAAGTGATATTTAGAATAAAGTCAAATTACTATATATTCAGTGTCTATGCATGGATGCATACATGCAAAGAACTAGATATTCCCTCCTAATTTTGAGTGATGATCTAGGGTGTGGTTTTTGGAGCTGCATCTACCTTAAATTATAACTTCAGCTGGTGATAGTAAATGAAGCAGCAGCAGCCACTGAGGGAAGTGGTTCAGTCAGCCTGTGTTTTCTCTTCCTCTGGGGATTGCTTGTCTTCCTTCATTTGTTGTGTATCCAGCCTAGGGTAACTTCCTGCTTAGACACCTGACACAACAAACATTATTATGTCTTTTGGGCTAAACCAATTTCCTTATACCAAGTCTGAAGCAAAAGTTGCCTTAAAATATCTATCCTTTGTGAACAGCCATGATTATTTTGTTTTGATTCAGCTAATTACATTTCCAGCTCAAATAACTAAAGATCACTGCACTGGATTCTCTCTGATTGAATGTTAACTGCCTTATGAATTTTTAATTTTTGTGATATTAATTGATTGCTGCTTCATCCTGTAATTTACTGATAGGGAAATTTTAAATAATTACTTTTCAGGCCAAATTTCAGAATGTATTTGAGTACTTTGCAGCAAGTTATAGTTGTTTCAGAAGCAGCAAGTTGTTGTGACCAAGTTCAAATGGCTTATCACTAAAAATTTTCAGAGAATCAGTTTACATTTCCTAAAGTAAGATCATTTGAAAGCCTTTAGAAGCATCGATGTAGTCCATTTGAGGATTTCTGCAATTGGAAAACTAGTAGGAAAAAAGACATGTAAAACTTCACATTGTCTTCTCTGCTGGAATGCAGCAGTTTGGGAGCAGTGGAAGATTCATCATCCCTTAATAAAAAACTCATCACCCAAATTGGTTTTCTTTTAATTGTTCTGGATTTCTAGAATTGTCTTTGAAACGTTTTTAAGAACAGACACAGTGCCAATGTCCTGACTTCGTGTAAATCAGTTGCAAGATTTGTAGGAGAGAGAACTGCAAACTGTTCAAGACGTTAGAGAAAATCTGCAAAGTGTTTAAAAATGAGGATAAATGGTCAAAGTACTGCACTTTGACTGCATCTTAAATGTGGAATTTATGGCTGTTGACCTTGGAGCTGACAGTTCTGAAAGCAACCTGTGCTTCTGTAGGTGTTTCTTTTAATGACATGTTACCACAGAAGTTGTGTTGGGCTTGAGTGGGAAAACCCAATGGCTGTGCTGTTAAAGGACCAGTTTCAATACACTTTCTGGCGCACTGATATTCAGGGTACACAAAACCCCTCTCACAGCTGCCACTCTGTAAAGCTGGAAGGCTAGGTCTTGGTGGTTAAAGCAGTATGAGCACTGAAGTTATAAATCTAAACTAAAGTATCTACAAAATTCTGTCTCTAACCCAGCAAGGATTAAATACAGAGCAACCTTCTCTTATTTCTCTGGTATGTTTTTAGAATGCTTTTAACAAAACTCTTGTTGCTTATGTCATTCCGTATCCGTTTTGTGAAAAAATTATACTGTGTTCACAAGTTTGTCTTCTACAGTTTGGAAATATTGAAGAAAGAAAAAGATAATAGCTGTTTACACTAAATTAAGGCTTGAAGGAGCCTTTTTTTTTTTAATTTCAGACACTAAAACTTGTGATTTCAAGCAAAGCTGAGAGATTAAATCCCCTGTCAGTTGAAGAATAATTCATGCTTTATTTATGAGAAAATGCAAATATGCTAACTAGAAGATTATTCATCTTGGGATGAATATTTGATCTCTGATGTACCTTAGGACAGGCAAAGCTTTTCATCTAGAAGAATCACACTGAAGTGATGGCCAGAAGTTCGAAGTTTGGTTATCCTCAAGTGTATAAATGAAGTATTTATAAATTTGCATAAGTAGTATTTTTGTTAGTTCTGCATTAGACAGTTTTTGAACAACTCTAGAAAGCAACAGGGCTTCTTGTTATGTTAGACATCTGTGCTTCAAAATACAACTATTATGTGAAGGGCAAGTGGTTGTCTTAGCCCAGAACTAAAATAAAAGAGCCTTCATTAGGTGAAAACACAACATGCAAAACGCAGTTCTGTGACAGATGCTCGTTTCCAAAGGCTGACCAACCAAGTGCTAGTGTCCACATAGCACTGAAAATATACCTTGTACAACTTCTCTTACACTTATTGGTACATTTGGTTTGGGTTTTTTTTGGTCAGAAGAGATGGATTTTGGCTGTGATCATGTTCTTGCTGCTGGATTCCTGACTGCCTGCATGCTGTTTTTCATGGTTGGCAGTGCTGGAAACAAGATTTAAAACACATCTGTTAGTTCAAGGGCTGCTTCTACAGTACTTTTGAAAGAATAGGGTTTTGGTTCTTAAAACATGTCATAGGACTTCTCTACATGAAGCATGTTTTACAGCACATTGTATATTTTCTCATGGTTTGAAGAGAATATCTTTTTTAATCACATAGACTCTAGAATAGAAAATTTTGGGTTTCTATGCTTGGTTTTACATTTCTGTGGGATTGTGTTTGTTCGTGAACTGCTATTCAAAGGATTTAGGTCTCATTTCTCCCCAGTCTCCCCCTATGGTCTCCTGTATGGATATCAAACAGGCTTCACATAGATAGTGTGGATTGCATGTGCTGTGTATGAATGGCAGCTGTTCAATACCCTTTCGTTATCCAAGAGTATTATGTGTGAAAGGTCAGAAGCTCATGTATCTTAAAGAAATAGAAGAATGATACGTTCAAGATAAATGTATGTTCATATGTATTAATAAACTGTAACTGGCTGAGGTTTGAATCCAAGCTGTTTTGCTTCTGAGAAATTTGGTCAAGTCATTTATAGTGGATAATCTGTATGATGAATTTCTTCTCTTTTCCTATTAACAAATCTTCTATGAGAACATAATATATCTTCTCAGATGTACTTTTTGTTTTAATTGATCATTTTCATTCATTCTGGTGGTTGCTTTGCAGCCATGAATTGCTTGAAGATTATTAGTGTTTGAAATGCATTGATGGATCTCAATTGAACTTTGACTTTGTTATTTAGGAGGGTAATTTTTTTAACATCCAGGTGGAGATGAAATTAGTTTTTGGTGTGATCCTGCAATCTATAAAATCAGTTTTGGTGTGTGTTTTGTTTTCAGTGTGGGAGATGCAGAAATTTCCATTAAACCTTTGGAACCACTGTAATTGATGGCCAAAAAAATAATTATGCAGCACCTTTCTCCTTCACCTATGTGTTGTCAATTGTTTCTAATCCTTTTTTAAAAATAAATGTTTAAGGTTAGTGGAGCAAAAGATTACTTCACCTTTCTGTATAGCTTTCTATTTTTGGGGATTTCTTTTAACAAAAAAATGCATTACTTGGTCCAGGAATTAATACAGTACCTGAGAGCTACAAGATAAGCAGAAAAAGAAATCTACTCTTTAGAAAGTTTTATCATGGGACTCCTGAGAATTTCCTTTTGCTTTTTGTAACACTCTATATATTTTGCTATTAGGGAGCAAAATTTTACATTTCATTTTAAAGCCCTTTATGGATTCAGAAGTTTATTCAGTTCTAATGTTATCAAGTATCCATTAGAGTTAGGAAAATCACTGTGGAGGGCAGGAAGGGGAAGGAAATGAGAATAGGAATGTATTGATTGCATCTATGTAAAAAAAACCCCAAAAAACTCCAGCCAATAAACAGCAACAACAGCCCGCCATCCTCACAAAAATAACAAAAAGAACATTAGTTAAGAAAGATACATTAAATATAGGACCAACCCTTTCATGTTGCTCTTGGAATGCTCAGGTGAAAGATGAAGTAAGTATATAGTGCCTGAGTAAAATAATTTATATGAAGTTAGTTTTGTGGGTTGTTCCCTACCATATTTCCCTCTGCCTCCCTTGCTCACATGCAAAGGTGCACAGTCTGCAGATCTTCAGAGCCCACAAAGTTCATCTCTTCCCCTTTATGCTGAAAATGCTGACCAGAAATCAAAGGGGAATAGTGAGTTCAGGCGGGGGAGCTCCATCTGTGACTCATTGTTTTTCATCATGTACAGCAGGAAATATCATCTCAAATTTGAAGCCTGCATCTATACTGAGGAGTAACAGATGCCATGTGCAGAGACCTGCATCCAAATATATGAATTTGCTTGCTGTCAGATACTTTTGTTTGTTGAAAAAAACGTTTGTGATGCAGTTGCTTAGTTTTTAGGAAAAAAATTAATTATGTCAACACAGAATAAAGTTATACTAGTTGGTTTTGCAATTTGTTAAGCTAATAGGATTTCTTCTGGTGATATTCTTCATATGCATTCTCAGCATATCCCATTATAAAGTCCCATGAAAGCATTATAGTGTGTGCTGCAAATGTTTATTGCCAGTATGATAAATTGTTTAACAATGCTCAGACAATCATAACAGATTTACTGAACAAGTTTAAATCTCATATTTTAACAGAAGCCCTCCTGGAACCCTCAGAAGAAGTAAACAAACCTTCAAACCATTCCAGGCACATTAAAAAAAAAAAAAAAAAAAAAAAAGACAGCAGTTGGTATGTCTGATATCTTTATATTTTTCCTATGATACAACTAGGAAATCATCCAAGCGATCTATTTAAGATATTCTGGTTTTTCCTAGTATTTGCATAACACAAAGTGATATTGTAACGATTCTATAACAAGGCATAATAAAGCAAGGTCAATTATGCACAAGGATTTTTTTTTTTCAATGTGGTCTGTGAAAGCTCACAGCTTTTAATTTATGCTTGTTTATATTGTTTCTTGTGATAGCATTGGCACCTTTGTGGTGGCAGGAGCTTTGTGCTAATTCATCTGTCGGGACTTGTAAGTAATCAGAAGAACTTTCTAACTTCAGAATAAGACAATGAGACTCTCCTTGTGAGTATTTATGCATTGGAGGAATAAACTTATATGAGCATTAACTTATATCAGCTTCACATCCCTTGTATTTTATAGAGAGTTGAATCTTTCTCTAAGCCTATTCCAAAGCATGGTGTTACAACGCAGGTTCACTTTGGAAGGTAATGTGCCTTCACTTCCCTTTTGTGCTCAAATTCATGGACCAGATGGGATTCACTCAGTGGTGGTGTAAGAGATTGCCTGTGTGATTCCAAGGCTGAAAGGTCACAGTTAAGGGAGGTCCTTGACAACTCGAGAAATGGTTACATTATAGCCATCTTAATAAACAGTAAAAGGAAGACTTGGGGAACTTAGTTCATTCACTGGAAAGGTCATGGTAAACATCTTTGGAGTGCCAATTGCAAACATAAAGAACAAGTACATAATTAGTAGTCAGCATTGATTTACTGATGGAAAGCTGGGTTTTGCCAACCTTATCTGTTTTCTATTTCAAAGGGCCATCAATATGGATGAAAGGAGATCAGCAAAGGTATAATATGGTTTGACCTTGTTATGACTGGTTTGTTTTGCTGTGTTCTCATGTAGAAACTTGAGAAGTATGGACTGGATAATGGTAGGCTGAAAACTGACTTGTATGGTCAGGCTGAAAGGGCTGGTGGATAGCAATGAGCAGAGTGCCCCAGGACTTGATGTAGAGGCCAAATTTTTTCTGTAAGAGTTGTAACATCAAAGAAATACTGGTTGCAAGAGACCTCTGGAGCTTGATATTGTCTGGAAGAGTTTGAGCTCCATCTTTGATGCTGCCATCAAAGCTTGGAGGCACTTTTGAATTGCTCCTTACCCTCTTCTCAAACAGACTAAGTAAGCTCAAGTCCCTCAGCCTTTCCTTCTAGATCATGTGCCTGAGGCTCCTGTCCACAGTGGTAGTGCCCCAGTGCACCTTCTCAAGCTTCTGACCGTTCTTTTTGAATTAGGCTATCCAAAACCAGGCACTGTACTCCAGATGCAATCTCACCAGGGTTGAATAATGGCCATAACCTGTGTTTTGAGAGGTTTAGGTAGAGCTTTAGGGAGACAAAATAAAAATTGCTACAAGAGTAGTGCAGCATAGAGAGAGATTGCCAGACATTCTGGAATCTGTGTGCTTGGAGGTTCTCAAGACTGCTACTTTTACCTGTGACTGATCTGATTTAGTGATGATTATACTCTAGTTTACAGTGGGAGATTGGACTAGATTACTCTTTGGGGTCCCTTCTGAGAAGCATTTCTATGACAGTATCATTCATTCAGTATATGAGCTGATTTTGATATTTAAATTCCTGTTTTCTACTTTGAATTTCTTTCTTCTATATTGTTAAGTGGTACTCCAAAGAATTGAATGATAGAACTAAATATCTGTTTCAAAGTCATATTTCAAACTAGTACTGTTCAGTTAACTCTTGACAGAACAAAATTTCTAGTTTAAATGAACTTGTATGAGATTTTTTTAAAATAACTCAGGATGATGTCAGCTGATCAGTTCATATAATTCAAAGGCACATGTCTTTTCTCAGGAAAAATTCCATTAAAAAATCCCTATTTTTCTAGAGCCCTAATCCAATTTTGGAAAAAGGAGGGTGCCAGTTCACAGAGTGTATAGATTTCTTGCTTTTGTATACTGGGGATGTGTTGAATTTTTTTATAGTTTAATTTCTTTTCATAATACTACTTGAAGTTTCAGGTTTTTTTTTTCAAAGGAAGTACTAATTTCATTACAGCTGCAGGAAATTCCACATTGAAATCATTAGGCTTGCAGGGAATGGAAATTAAAGAAGAATTTGATCTGGAATACTTTCAAATACTCCCCATCCTCATAAATAAATGAATAAAAGAAAACCTCAGAACTGTGTAGAAGTTCATATGTGTCTGCTTCTGTGGGAGCCAATATGGCTGGGGTTTTCCAGTTTCAGGGCATAGATTTCAGTCATTGGGAAGACTGTACTTTGTCAGGCTTTGAGCAGCAGGCTGGGTTGAGGTCCCTGCCAGCCTTGGTTATTCTGTTGTGATCCTATGCAGTGAGCCAGGGGACCTTCTGTATTTGTACCCTTGGGTGCTGCTCCTTGGAGGTGTCTTTGTGCTGCTGGATACCTTGATGGCAACAAACTGTTCCCCAGACGTTATATGGGGAAGTGTGAAGGTGGGCATTTAACTGTCAAGCACCTTTTCCTGTGTCCTTTCAGGGTATCTGCTGTTTGCACATTCTTACCATGTAACGTGAAGGGATGCTTGACACTTTGCAAAGCAGAGGAAGCAGCAGCTTTCCCTGGGTTGTTTACTGTGTAGGACTTGAAATATAATACTGAGTGGGAAAGAGCAAAGTGAAGTGAGACTAAAGCAGGACTACAGATAACATCTCAGGAGCAATTTAGATTGGGTGTGTACTTGATTCGCTTTAAGAAAAATAAGTCTTCCATACACATTTCTGTAAGCAATGATACTGGGGGTCTATTGTATGGGGAGTGCTAAGCAAAATATTAGCAGGATTTTGGATGGAAAATGAGCAAAGATGTACCAGGACTGTCAGGTTTTGGAGGAGGGAGTTTGTGGAGGCCAGATGAATGGTGTCTCTTAAGTGCCTTGTTCCAAGCCTCCTCCAGCTGTGCAGTGTGAGTGTGGGTTGCTGGGACAGCTGTAGGTGTAGAGAGAACCTCAAATAAAGAGCAAGACCTCTTTAATTTATACTTTCTGTTCTCTAGCTACGCTTCATGTATACTCTTATACATAATTTTTGGTTATAGTGTATGAGTTCTTATATGCTGCAGTTCCTTACCATCTGTGACCATTTTCTGACTAATTTACACCCACCTATATTGTTCCTTAGCCCAACAAATCAGCTTACTTAAATATCTGCTTTTGGGGCCTTCCTCTCTTTAGAAAGAAAGCAAGCTGTATTCTGATTTTTCTACATAGCAGTCACATATTGTAAATGGAATGTGAATAATTTGTTTTTCCTCTGCTGAACAAATGATACTGTGTTTGTTCAGGAACTTATTAAAAAAAAAAAGCATATGCCAAGGAATATGTAGCAGTGAGATAACACATGCCTCAAGGAACTCTGTGAGGCACATACCTTTGAAAATATTTTATTTCTATATTTCTCTTAGAAAAGAAGTGTCAAAATATGGAAAGCCAATAGAGAGCTCTCACTAATGCACCAAACAGACTTTATTTACAACATATTTGCACATAGGTCCTTCCAGTAAAAAAAAAACATAATTAATGCCCTGGAATACTGGTATATAAGTTTTAGTGCTTTTGAAGGTGAAAAAAACACAGGCTAGAGATAAGAATAGAAAATAAAGAGTCCCAATGTGCAAACACTTGCACACAAAATTTGTTTCCATATGTATGCTCTCATATATTGGATTGCATGACTGTGACTCAAGTATGTCTTTATTAATCTGGGGACAAATGGCTTCAGAATTTTAGAAAAATTCTGGCACCTTTAACTAAAGGGAAAAAAACATCTGCTTGTTTTAAGTATGCTATATCTTTATTCACTATCTAGCTATTTGGAGTTGTTTCATCTCATCCTTCGATGGACACAGACAATAAGTCCTGTCCTGTCCTTGATCACACAAAATTAGCACTCAACTGTTTCTTTGACTAATCCTGAAATAATATTTTATACGGACCTTGGCTTTTTTTTTTCCTTTTCTTCCTCCCTGATCTCCAACATAAATTTAGTAAAAGGGGAATTTAGCCACGTTTCTGAAGAGATCCTTTGGAATATCTTTGTTCCAAAGTACTGACTACGAATCACTCCCATGTATCATACATATATTAGCTGCTTTGTAAAATATTTCTGTGTATAGAGATATAGTAATTGATCACTGGTATTCTTAGCTACTGCTTGACTCAGTTTGTGGCACTCTGATGGCTCCTTGTCCTTTCCTCTGTTTTGTGGGCAGTGACAGTTCACCAGGAGCCCTCAAACCAGTCTGTATGTGGGATGCTCTCAGCTGAGCCATCAGCCCAGTATCTGTCACTGTCTTTTTACCTGTCCAGCCTTACCTGTCTGTGCTGCCTTGTAAGCCCTTTGGGTAGCTGCTGATGACTGAAGAACTAGGAACTGCCATTGAATCTTTGTGACTGCCTGGAAGGAAGTTATCAAAGATATGCAGAAAGGAAAGCAAGGTGTACAGATGATGGTAGCTTTCTTTCCTTCTTCAGGTCTTTTCCAAGACTTCTTCACAGCAAAGGAATACATCTTCTTAAATATTTCAGTGTCTAACATACTTGTGCCTTCACTGGAACATCTGAATTATTTTGTAATGTAGATGTTTTGCAACAACATAAGTATGATGTTGTCTTCTGCATATCTCATTTTTTTGGATGTAACAGATTTCTAGTTGTACTGATCTCAGATATAACACAGATAGGAGAGATGATATTGTAAAATAATTCTTGGAGAAGAAGTTTTCCTAACAAATCGTGGAAGGCAATGGACACAGGCTTTGTTATTCCTTGAGGCCGTGGAGGAATGTGCTGCAGCTGCTTATGGGAAGGGTAGCATAATACCATATGTAGCATTGATAAGTTGCCTTTCCTCGGTTGTGATCTTATTTACATTAACAAAAAAAAACAACCAAACCCTCAGCCAATTCTTAAACTGGATCATTTTAATAATTGAGGCAATTAAAGTGCAAAATACAGTTGAGGGGGAAGTGTTTCAAGACTGCAGGTAGAATCTCTGCATGTAGGAGAAACTATCTTACTAGTGTTGAATATAGTAGATAGAGTTGTGTGGTGAAATCTTCCCCATGATTCCTAGATTTGTAAGGCTTTTCTGAAGGTTTGATGTAGCCTTTGCTTTATGGTAAAGATTCTTGAGTACTTAGAAAGATAAATAATCCTTTTGTATTATCTATTCACAAGTTTAAATGCAGATGTGCTCAAATACAATAGTGATTTCTTGACTATGTAAAACTGATGACTGCACACAGCATTCACACTGCTAATATGTTATGTAATATTTAACAATCTTGCCCTTACTTTTGTATCTTTGTTTAAATCTTCTACCTCTTCAGCACTTCAAAGTATCTTTTAATAGTGATTAAAATGAAGATTTGTAAAACACAGACTTAGGAAGAAAGCTTGAAAGAAGAGGTAAATGTAACTTTTTTTGAGATTTTTATCACCTTTTTTTTTTCTTCTGTCATTTTCATTTGCCTCATTTTCTGATTTCAAACTAGTTGGACCTGGTTCAAATACTCATGCTATTTTGACGATATTTATGGATCAAAAGAATTTGATTTCCATGGTAACTGCTCCAGGTTTTGAGCAAATATCAGCTTTGAAGGTGCTTTTTCTTTTTTTGGTTTGTATTTTGTGCTTATTTGATTAACCCCAGGAGGAGTTTAGATCTTGTTTACAAACAGAGAACTTAATTTAAAGAAGAAAAGCAAATTTCAAAATAGAATGGAGTGTTCAAGATATTAGATCCAGCTGCAGAGTTCTGTCAGGTTCTTGCTTTGTCCTTGAGTGTTTAAACTACTACAATTCTATAAAGCGATCTTTAGCATAAAAATATGATGTTGCTCATAATTACAGTATTTCATAGTTTCTAAATAAGAGTTCTGAACGAGTTTTTGTGTTTATAGTTCTGTGGGCCACTGGCTCTCCATTTGATAGTGATGCAAGTGGTGTGGGTAGATTGACAGTGAAAATGTAGCTGCTAAGGTGAATTGAGAGATAAGTGTTCTGAATGGGAAACTCTGTAAGCACTGATGATAATAACTGAACCTGATTGTTGCTTGCTTGTAACAAAATGCTTTGGGACAAAGTTTTCCCATTTTGAATGCCTGGTCTTGCCTGCATGTTAGCTGCTACCTCTTGCAGATCTTATATTGAAATGGCTGTAATATCCCTGCATTCAGTGTACACAGCACTGGATTATTTTAGAGGAGTATTTATTGCTCACCATTATGAAAAAGAAAAAGTATTAAACTCAGGGATTCATGAAGTACATATCAAATTTTGATAAGCATTTCATGAATTGTCAAGAAGTCGGTGATATTAAGAAATATTGAATCTGTGACTTTAAAGATGAAATAATTCTTCCTAACTCTCAACTTTTATGACCATAGTTCAGAACTGCTGTTGTGTGCATATGTGTGTATATTGTTGCACTTATATTCGTGCATGTGAGCAGTTTTGGGAATACCTGTTTGTCAATGTAACGCTTGTTCTTTGTTATACCTTGGTGCTAGTATGTCAAAGAATGAGGCAGGGCACTTCTGGGGTACAACACAGTGGGATTATCTCATGTGTAAGTTTTAACTACGTGTCATACATGATCATGAGAAGGCAAAACTGAGGCTGCACAGGCATTTCCTACTTCTCTTGTATGCAGATAATGTATTTTAGAGAAAATTAAAGTAATGGTTATGAGCAGCAACACCTCCCTTTGTGTTATTGGCAAGGTCAGTAATCTTACTTTTGGGCATTGCACTGTCAGTTGCTAATTCCTGGGTTGTTGAAGTAGCTACAACTGGTGGAGGCATAAAGATTCTAGAGGTGGGTTAAGAGTTGAAATCTGTGTAGAAGAAAGAGAAACTAGAAGGGGACTTCCACTGTGGACCAGTCCAGTGCCAGCACTGAAGACTTAAGCCCATATCCCCTATGTTTTCCTGTCTATATAAGTGCACATGGTGTACCACTGTGCCACTGGGCAGCAGAGCTCAGTGACAACCTCCAGAGTCACAGCACTCTCCTTGCTTCACTGTTGTACCTGTTCTGTCTCTTCATTCCTTTTCCATTACGGGTTGCTCATGCATCCATCAAGGCACTGGGCAGTGTAAGCAGTACCAGCCTAGTTGGTTTTAGTTAAATCCCGCTCAGAATTTTCTGGTCCAACAATGAAGCAAAGTCACAAGGACAGGTTTTTTGGTCTCTGCAAGGAACCACTCCCTAAATATCCTGGTTAGGGTGTAGGGAGCTACAATATTGACTAATTTTGATCACCAGCCTTTAAATACATGTGGCATATGCATGTGGTTTATGGGATACTGGGGGGGGGGAAGGCTTAGAATATTTTTCTTCGTATTTTTCTATATCACCACCCACGTTGTCAGCTGCTGTCATGTTTTTCTGGCTTTGATACTGTTATTCATTAAAGAAGATAACAGATTAAGGTAGCTTCAGCTACTCAGCTTCTTGTAGTCTTCCAGTTTGTGTGCCATTTTGTGGTATCACGTGACTGGGAAGTCCTGGATGATAACACTAATCTTCTTTAAAAAGCCAGACAGAACAGGCCTTTCCAGTTTTGTTTTCTAATTTTATTTATTCCTTTGCTACTCAGAGAGCTAGAACATGACTGTATTTACAATGTATTTATTTATTTTCTCATACTTACACAGAAATGGAAACGCTTGACAAAGTGCTATGAATTTTTCCCTACTCTTTTTTGTTTTTGTGAGGAAATCAAGCTGATGCCCTCCTGTGAGGGGCCTCCTGTACTTACACAGAGCATTTAGACCTCGCTAGATGGAGACACTGCTTTTATTATAGATACCACTTAGTAGGAATTAATGCAGATTGTAGCTAAGAACTGCAAAAACTGACCAAACTGTTTTAGTTATGATTGTTTCACTAAATTTCACGTTTGAATTATGATATTAGAATGAAAGATAATCAGAGAAAATTTTCCAAGATTTTAAAAGGAAGTGTGAATTCAAGATGAATAACATTTCAAGAGTCTGTGCAATCAAGCCCCGTGTTGCACTGAGTATCTTATGATTTCAATTTGTCCATGCAAATATACTCTAGTTGGATGTATTCTCACAAAAAGTTTTGTAAACTCCGGTCAATCTATTACAGATCAAGATTTGCAAGCTTGTACTGTAATGAAAAATAGGAAATTTCTTTTTTGCAAATTGTCCACTGTTTTAACACTCTGAACAGGTTAAAAAAAAATTGCTGCTGCTTCAAGATTTTATGTGAATATTTCTCATAGTTCTAGCTGTCAAGTATTTCTGGCCTTTTTGAGTGGCTCACTTTCACATACTTTGTAAAACCAAGAGCAAAGGTTTCATAAAGCTTTCTTAGGTTGGCTTCTTTAGCAATGTCTTTTTAATATTTGAGAATTGTAAGTGAAATTATGCATAGACATACCTGGTTGATTCAGTCTGTATATTTTGAATACTAATTTTATCCTGCTAGGGCTATTTAATTCAACTGAGTTGATGTTTGTAGGAGTGCTGAAGTAAAACTGCTCTTTTCTAGCTTGGGAGCTGAATAACTTCTAGAGGGACGTTCCATGGGGTGCTGTGCCTTTCAACTCCTTTTATGGTAAGGGGGAACTGCAGATACATAGCACTGTGGTCATGTCAAGGATAGCTTGGTACTCTGTTCTTTTCAGAGTTTATTTGTTTATTTCCTTGCTACAGGGTAACATTTTTGAGTCTTGGCTAGAGCATCCTTTTTTCCAAATACATATAGATGTCCCAATTTCAGTAATGGATAAACTAGTGAAAAAAGTGTTTGCAAATTCCACTTAAGAAGTGTTTTACTATTTCAGTTGAATAGATGTTTCAGTATTCCAGGTCTACCTACAACTGAACTCCTAATAAGTGGGATGCTTTGACTTCAGGAGAGATAATAGCATACAGAGGTTTAACCTTGAGGTCGTTTAACTGAGTGCTGCATGATTTGCCACAGATTAAGAGTCATTTGTATGTCATGGCTTCAGTGGCCTGTATGAAATGAGTTAATGGCTTCAGTTTGCTTCACAGAGGAGAATTCTCCATCTTACAAGTGTCAAAAGTTATTGATGGCTCTTCCAGCAGACATATTAATGTTTGTGAATGGAAGCAGATGCCATCCTTCTGTGCAGGAAGGACACAGAAAAGGGAGAATAGAGGCGCTGCTGCTGCTGTCCCTACAGACGTACAGTGGGTGCTGGTGCTGCCACACTGTTGAGACAAAAAAATGCTTCTCCTATTTAAATTTGACAGAAAGAAAAACAGCAACTAAAATGCCTAAATAAGGAGTAAATGATGACTAAGGAGTGAGAGCTAAGTTCTATGCTGTGCTGAACCTCTGTTTGTGCTACTCTGGGGGTCCCTGGCACTGTGAAACCAAATGTGGTTTCCCTGGGCTTAGAGGTCTGTAAGCCCTTACCAGCACTCTGGTTCTCCATGACATAGTCTGTTCCTGATTCTGCTTTGTTTCCCACTCCTTGGTTATCAGCAGTGGCTAGCTCTGAGCAGTGTCCTGCAGCCTGGCTGGGCTTGCTGGGCTGGGCTAGCTAGTGGTGTAACGCCGCTGACTGCAGCTTGTTTGCTGCTGTTTGGTCACAAATACTACATTACAACTAGTAGCCTTTATCTAGAAAGGTGTTCCACTTCTTTCTAGTTTCCTGTTGAGAACTACCATTTGCTCATGCAGAATCACAATTGAAAATGTCAAGTCATTTTGAATTTGCCAGATCAGGAGAGGAGGGGAGAAAGCCCCATAACAGAAATAACTTTTAAGAGGGTGAGCCAAGACAGGCATTTAACTCCTCTTCATCGTATGGTTTTGTTATGTAATGCTTTAAATAGAGAAAAGAAAGACAGGTGGCAGTCAAAGAGCAGGAGAGGACACCAGTCACCGGAGAACAGGATCATGTGGTCCCCATTTAGTGGAGATGACTAAGAGGGAAGGAATACAGCCACAGATGTCATAAGATTAATGGACAGGAGTATGTATTTTGGGTTGACCCAAATTTGAGATTGTTAAGAACAGATAGAGGGTTCACACCATATGATATCTTCTTTCCCCTGCTCTCTCCATGTTGTTTTGAATTTATTTTGCTCTGTGACTTGGGCACTGTTGTGATTTCTTTCTCTCAGAGTTTGACTGTCTATTACTTTCAGAGACTATACACCTTTCATTTTTGTTTTAGGTTTAATGTCATCTAGGTGTTAATGTAAAATAGTCTGAGATGGTCGTGTTTCTCATGAGTCATAAAGCGTTAGTTGTCTTGTTTATGGCTGTGATACTGCTATGAGACTGGGGGTATTAGATAATTACAGACAAAACTATTTGGATCCTTATTGATTCTGTAAATGTACAGATTTAAGTAGCTATCAGTAGGTCACATGAACTAATTGTTCAGCATTTCAAAAGTAAATAAATAAAAGAACAGTGCTTTGACTTCTCCAGTTACTTGGAAAATCTAACTGTGGAGATGCTGTTTCACATTAACAAAAAATTCTTGTTTACAGCCCTACAAGCCTCAAAGTTACCATGTTTTTTAAAAGGCAATATTTCACTGGCTTTAGACATTACTTTGTGTTAGACCAGAGTAGCTTCCTGTGAGAGTCCCAGATAGCCATTTTCTTGTGTTCTTGCAACAAGGAGTTAAAGTAGCAGCAGTGACACAAGAAAAATCAGCTGATATAAACCAGTGTCAGATTTGTGCCATTTCAATCCATCCCCTTGAATCTCTTGCTAGTTATCTTTGCATTTATACTCTGTTCTTGCTATGGGAAGTCTGTTTACATCACTATGTTGTTTTGCTTGAAAGGTTATAATGAGACTAATGGGTTTGATTCTTCAGACTGTTAAGGATTTCTTGTGTTGTGCTGTACACCCTCAAATTCTAATGCGTGAGGTACTCAATAGGTTGTAAAATCCTACCGTTCTAGAAAAAGAAATGCATTCAAAGTGTTTTGCAATTCTCTGATGAAAGTCACTGTAGCCTATAGAAGTGCCAGGTACAGTTATTATTATTCAGGCAGAGTACCGGTAACATCTATAATTGCATTTCACTTGTTCCTCAAAAATTTAGAGAAATGGTTCTCTGTCACCAGAGATGAGAAGAGTTTTTGTATCTCTATCATCCCACACTTTTTGCCTGTTAATTATTTGTCTCTTTGTAAAAAATTATTCTCCCAGGTTCCTTTTAAAATATTGATAGGTGGAAGTTTATTTAAGAATTAAAACCAGAAGCAAGTATTTTACTAAGATTACATATCTATTTTATTTACTTTTTCTTCTCCTAAAGCACAAAGTCTACATGAATAATTATCCTATTAGTAGTTTTTAAGTCTTGATGTAGCTGGAGTTTGAAATTTATTTGAACTTTTCTCAAGAAGTAGCCATGTTTGAATATTTTAAATTAACTTTCTCAAAATTATCTAAGTGTGGAAATTCTTTCGTGCTGTCCTTTGTAATACATTTGCAGAAATGTAGTTACCCTTTTTAGGTCCAGCTGTAAAAGTCAGTTTTATTACAGACTGAATGCTCTGATACAGAGGACTTGGCATCTCAATCATTGCACTCAGTGAGAAATAGAGCCAATGCCTTAGACTCTTTCTCTAGTCAGTGAAGAGGGCAAGCAGCTTCACAGGGCAGTTTATCCCCTACAAAAAGACCATTTTTAGGATGGAGTGAGTTTTTCTCTGGAGGCACTTAGCTTTCATGACTAAGGAGATAACATAGATAATAAACCTAGGCTAGACACCCATGTGTCAATGCTAAAAATAATCTGAGTTGATTCTCACCCTAGAATCATGTTTTAGCACAACTGAATAATGTGCTTCTGGCATCTGAGTTGAACAGGACTGTAATTAGTCTTTATCTCTGAATTGTTACTCAAGCAAAGCTTTAAGGGAATTGTTTCTGATTAATGGTTGTGGGACCAGGATCTGTAAGAATCTTGGTAGGAGAGACTGTGATCTCTGCTGCTTTAATGAGTTTTAGTTCTGAGATTCATTACAGCTGAGCTGGCCTTGCGAGTTGCCCTGAAAAATGATTTCTCTCTGAGTATGCCACCAGCACTGAGCTGGATAAGTATTTGCAACTATACTTTTTTTTTTTTTCCTAAAAGTGAAGTCCACTTTTGTTTCTTTTAGCATATCTCTTGGTCTCCCCTTTGCAGAATGTGTGAGAAACAGAGCTAGAAACATGCAACTATATTCTTGGCTATGTAAATCAGAGTAACTTCATTGGGTGACAACACTGTCCTACTGTCTCATTAAAAGATGAAGGCCATGATTGAGGTCTTTCTTTACACTTGCGTGTATGGTTCTCCTGCTCAGGAGATTTGTTCTTGTAATCTAATACTGAAAATGGGGAATCCTTTGTGTGTCTGCTTTCTACTGTTGATATAGATGAAGTAGGCATGCCAAGAGGATGTATAAATAATTTTTAGAAACATTTTGTGTTTGAATTGAAGGCAACTGAGAATTTAATCTAAATTTAAAATTTATCTGTACTGTAAATATAGTGAAATTAATAGATGTATGAAGATTGGAAAAGAGAAAAGGACAGTTTTCTTAGAAAACGATGGGGAATTTTGTTCTGTAAGGTGCTGACCTTTGACAAGATAATAAGAAACCTTAATGGCATGTTCATATATCCTTTGAGTTTTATTCTCCTTTAGTGTTTTTCTTCTGATAGGTGTTTCAGATCTTAGCAATAGGGTCTCAAATGTTAGTTTTTATTTCAGAAGGAGTTGGTCTGCAATGAGATAAGCCAGAAAGACCACTCCTATTCCTTTCTCTTTTTCTCTCTGTGTTTTGGTGTTTTTTTTTCCCCTTCCCATCTAATTGCTTCCCTCCTCCCCCACTAGAATTGCTGCCCTCTCTGAAAGGACATCATCAAGGAACGTACTGATCATCTTCTACAGTACACAGCTTGACTGATGTCTGATTCAGGCTTTATATCATAAAGTACAGTGAGAGTTTTTTTAATTTGCGCTTGTTTTTCCTGAAATCAAACAATATGTTTATACACACTTTTTTTTTTTTTTTTTAAACCACTGTGTGCTTTTTAGCACAATGTGTTAGTGTTATTTTTAAACCTCCTGTAATGGAAGAACTTTATCCTACATCATTTAGTCACAAAAGGATGTTTTGGGTTTGGTTTGGGTTTTTCAGCCTCATTTAACATTAGCTTAACACTTAATTTTTACAAGATCTGTACTCTTGTATCAGACAACAATGGATCTCTTCTGCGTTAATAATGTGCTGCTGAGATTTGAAGTTTAGATCTAGAGTCAAGTGAGAATGCTAACAGCCAAAGGCTGGGAGACATTTGAGTTCTAAAGGTTTCTAGATTGACCTTTACAGAGTTTTCTACTGCAATAATCACATTAACGTGGTACTTTAAATAGAAGTTAGAGATTTACTGTTACTTCCATCTTTGTTTTCTTTTGTGTCCAGGAAGGCTGTCTGGCCAAACTCACTTTGAAAAGTAGTACATTTAATTTCCCTTAAATAATGAATGGGAAAAAAAGAAACATTTTTCCCCCTTGACAGTTGTCTATAGCAATGGCTTTCACAAAGTTCCCTGTTTTTATTTTTCACAAAAGGAAAGCAAAGATTCGATGCTCAGAACATCTCAGTACAAGATGCAGAACATTGCAGTTTTCCAAATGGGATTTTAGCACTGTCTAGGCCTATTTACTGCAGTGGTTTCTGTCTGCTTCCCTCAAAACTATGCTAGATGAGAGGAATGTCATTAGGAAGGAGTTGCCCATGTAAAACTAGAATTTGTAGTGCTGTTTACATTTTCTTGCCCAAGAGAATTGTAGTAGTATCTTTGAGTGTGTGTACACACAACTATAAATACTCACATATGCATATGTAATCTTCTGCTCTCTTAAACTCGGGTTCTTTTAATTTTCCTTGCTGCTGTTTTAGAATTGTCTCTTCATCAATAAACTGCTAGGAGTGACATTTTATAAGCTAATTGGAGACTACAGAAAGGAAAAAAAAAATCTTTAAGCATTGATGGAGCCTGCTGGTCAAACAGCAAATTTTTCTACCTCTATTAGTTGAACAGGCAACTTCCTTTTTCTGGGCCGACAATTAAATGCTTCTCCACCCACGTGAATAACTAGATTGACAGAAAGACACCAGGGAGAATGTGTGCATTACATAGTTAATAGGTACTGAACAGAAAGAATTAACCTGAAGAGTCTTTAAAAAAAGAAATATCATACCAGCAAATCTCAAAATATTCATGGCAAGGAATCACTTGGATACCTTTAATTTTATATTTATTTTTTAAATCATGTAACCTCTATGGTATCAGTGCTATATATAAGGCAGGAACTCTGAGCTCATGTTTAAATAGGCTGTCATAAGTATTGTTTTTTATTCAGATTGTTTTATGTTCTAATCTTACACTTTTCAAATACAAAATTTGATAAAAATGTGAACAAACCCTGAGCATTTATTTTTAATTTGTTTTCTGATTTTAAAATGCAAGATATTCATAGAAGTACTTACAAAGGACTGTTATTTCTCTCTTTTCACCTCACCTGTAGTAATAGTATATAATTTAGTGATAATCCAGGGAAATCTTGAAGCTGTCTGATTTTTCAGAGGGCGGATGTCCTTTGACAAAAGTCTGATTCCTATGCATTACCATCAGGCAATCTTGAAAAATCCTAATGTTTATTTAGAACAGCAAGCAATTTGCAGTGTGCATGCAGTTGTAGCCATAAAGCCTTGTAAAAACAGGTATGGTTCACAAGATGTGAAGTGTGAAAATGAACAGTATGATATGAAAGAATAAAAATGCTTGTATTTCGCAGTTCAGCTGTCTTCTAATGAGCAATTCAATTAAGTCTGGCCTTGTTAAGTACGTGCTTCAAAAATAAGTCAAGTGATGCGGTAATTACGAACACAGAAAAACAAATCCCTCCCTCTTTTAAAGAGCAATCAAAATATTTATGTGGAGAAGTTACTATTGTGGAGCTTTTTACACGTAATCTAAAATCCTTAAGCAGCTACCTTGAGGAAAAACCCGGTGAGCAAAAACACAGGGTTGGAAGTTGTGAGGTGACATTCAATGCACGTCCATCAGTCTCTCAGTTTCAAGACTCCACAGGGGAACAATTTAAAGAATATGTAAGTTTGTAATAGGAACAAATTATACTTCTACCAAATTGTAAGCAAATTGAGCATAAAAAGTGAATAATGACATTTCACAGTGGGTATTTGTTTGCAATTAATGCAGAAAACTTAGCCAGCTCTAAAGTAATAGATGATACCGAAGTTGGACATTAATAATGAAAACTGATTTCTGGACAGTGCGTTGTACATCTGATCATGAGAACATTGGCTTTATTTAGTTGGCAACTTACTGGGTTGCCCCACATACTTTTGTTTTGCCCATGGTCAACAATTTTTTCTCTAGGATAGCAACATCAAGTTAAAGAGCAAGAGCAAAACATAGGAGGCACTGTCTACAGCGTTCAACAGAGCAGTATTTGGTTTAACATCAGCAATGTCACAGGGGTTGAGAGCTCATTTACCCATTGCCATGTGGAATTTGTAAAGCAATCTGTAAACAACAGCTTCTGTTCAAGTAACTTGTCTGTTTGGTAAAATTCCACTTGCTTCAGTGATGAGAAAGAGTTGGTCTTAGGTTTATCTCCCTTTGTCTTTCTCCCTGTCACTAGTGGTCACTGGAACACTTCACTCTGCTTCAGTCAAACATACCTGATGAGTAAGGTGGTACCCAGTTTTTTTGTTGGGCTCAGTGGAGCCTGTCCCTGTCAGAGCTTTACTGAGCATCACCTTTGAAAAAATCTGAAAGTCTGGCCTGTGCTTCAGCGAAGAGTGACATGGTGGAACAAGAAAAATTAGCAGGTCTTCACATGGCATCCTCATGCCCCTCCCTAGGAAAAGCAGGGTACTATACCTTTTAATGCTGGTTTACCTCATGGAGGAAAAGGTAAGCCCAAAAATGTTGGAAGAGGTAGTAATGCTAGATTGCAGCAGCAGAGTCTACATATTTCAGTAATAAAAAAATTGTAATTGTGCCACTAAAGGTTTTTGCCCTTCTGTTTTAGATAAAGAAGCATCTCTATATTATGACCATTGTAAACTAACATCCATAGTTTAGGAATCAATTTAGTTAGTGTAGCTGTGGTGCTGCTAACAACAATTTTCTTAGAGATTAATTCAATAGAAAGAAAAATATATTGTTACTACCATAAAAAAAACCAAACCAAGTACTGATGTTTCTGAGATACACTGTATGCTCTAGTGCCTCTATCACACTGTTTATCTGCTTTTTGGCCATGTCCAGCACTTTCAGATTTGCAGAAGCACATTTGGAGAAACCCTGCAGTAGGTTCTAGTGCTGTTATGCTTGAAAGTCCCAGATGAGAGTTGAAAATCTTTGACTTATGGATATAACTTCTCTTTCTCCTGAGTAAGAAATGGTGTGAAATGCTTAGGAAAACTCTGTTGAACAGTAGTTCAAGGCTACGTTCGCTGACTTAATATCTAAATTTTGACTGCTTTTGTCTTTTAAGATACGTGTGTGCACAGCATACTACAGCCATGTAATTGTACTGTTAATGGAACGTATTCAAGAACCTCCAAGAGATAGGCAATAACAGCTGAATTTTACGAAGGAATCACAGAGTCAGATTTGACAAAATCTGTTATTTGACCTTAGGTAAGCAAGAATTTTAAATTTGCTCTATAGCTGTGATTGTCATGTAGGTGAGTATCGTGACTCTGTACATGTGCACTTAATTGTTTCCATGGATCTCTGCGTAGACAGGACCGTGGACCAACTAGAAGGGGTTCACAACTTCCAGCCAGCTTCAAAACAAAGTCTTTGACTAACATATGTGGGAGTTTTCCAGGTAAAAATGTTGGACTGTCCCAGAGACTCCCTCTAGCAGCTCCTGCTGTGCATTGCCCAATTTGTAAGAACAGATTATGTGTTTAAATGTATTGATTAACATCCTGGGTGGACAATCTGGCAATTCCAGTGATTTCTCTGCAACAGAAACTGCCTAGAATTGACCGAAGTGAACATAAATAATCTAAAGTAGTCAGTAGAAACTGTGCTGTGTAGATATGGGGAACCAAAAAGAAACAAATGCAAAACTCCACCAAAATACAACAGCTCTGAGATACAAAGAGTAAAGTTTCATTGTCAAAGCCTTTTGGGAGTCACCGTGACAGTAATTTCAATGAGACAAAAGCTTGGTTCGTGTAGATGACAGAAACAACTCAAATGGCTTGACTTGACTTTTTTATCTGTGTGAAGTGTTTCAGATTACTTGAATTTTATGGGTGTTCTCTTCTCCAAATGTACCTTGCATTACCACTGTGACTGTTGATTTCTGCTCCTTTGGGAAGAAAATTGCATAAAGTGTCTTATTACCAACATTTAATTGACATTTTATTCATATCATTTATTTCAATTGCAGGACTTAAATGTCATTTAAACAGCAATTATTTTCCCTATATTATATGTTACCAACTACACAGCAAAACATCCTGCATTACAATGAGTTCATTTAAAGGAAGATGATTCTGATCAGGGAAAGAATGTTCGCAGAATAATTTGGTAGAGTGGGACTACCAAATGGATCGTGAGGTGGTTTGGGTGTTCCTGATCCTGTGAAGTCAATGTAAGGCTATTAAAATACTTAAGATAGGATAACCTGTACTAGAGACTTAATAGGGAAATCATGTATGGTGTGGGACTTATAAGAGTCCCTGACTGCTGAGCTAAAGTGTTTTGACAGTACACTGAAGCATCAAATCCATTTGATTCTTGCTCTTTCTTCTGAAATTATTACAAAATACTAGTAGTGATTATTGTATCCTAAGCACTTTGTTGCTAGGCACTACCTTGAGCCTGGTGGTAAGTTCCACATACATCATCAGGTAGCTGAGATTTTTTTTTTTTTAAATGTAGTTCAATTTGTAAGGGAAAATTACTCTGTAGACAGTGATCAGGAATTGGAAGTCACACTGTTATTGGTTGTGCTTTGCTTTTTTTAACTGTGGACAGATCTTCAGAGTTTTCTTTTCCACTGGGGAAAAAACCCCATGGTTAAAAGATAAGAACTTAGTTGTAACATTCAAACATGATTGCAAGGATACTTGAAATAGTGACACAATGGTAGTGACAGAAATGCAGCAACAATGTTAGAATAGCTGAGGAAAAGTGAATAAATAGTTTCTTCTGTTTCTTTATGGGATGGAATTAATGACAGAATCATCATGCTCCTCAGGAACAGAAGGTGGAGGTATTGGGTTTTGCTGTGATACATTTGGATAGTTAATAATCCAAAAAAACAGAGGGAATGGATTGTCCCAGAGTTGCTTGTGGTTCAAACTGCGTGGGTCTTATGGAGCAGCCTGCACCTGTGCAGGTAAATAGCATTCTACTGTCCTTGACAAACTTGTCTGGTCACATGCAAGTGGTTTATGTGTTTGTGGGTTAGTTATCCTTGGGTACAGTAATTATCTCTAGGCTTTGCACTAATGACATAGTCGTTATAACTCTCTCAAAGAGGGTGGTACTGAAATGACATCATATTTTCAGATTTTAACAGATGCAATTTAGGTGCATCACACATGAGGTTAGTTTTCTGTCTGGCAGTTCGTGAGGTATCTGACCAGGCTGCCTTTTGCTGTCAGTCCATCCTTTTATTTTTTAACTTCCTTGAGCAAAATATTCTGAACTTTCTAAAATGATCAATTTTTCTCGTGAGTTATTCCTGGAAGGTGATAATTGTTTTATCGATACAAGATGCAGTCAGTTGCATTTCAAGTACTTTCAGAGCTGGTTTTCTGATCACAGTCTCAGGCAGCTTTGGTTATTGTATGTGTTTGATTTTGGCACTTAGTGAGTTATTAGCAGTAGATGTGTAATAATGAGTAACTTCTGCTGCTGCTCAGGAGTGTAACTCCCTGTGTAAGCCAGGCCACATTATAGACAGAAGTGCAGGAAGATTGCTGGAGAGGAGGATGACTGTCCTGTGGTCCACAGCTGGCATTGCAGCCAGCTCAGGGGGTTGTCTCACACAACAGCTGTCCTCAAAGAAGAAAATATAAAGGTTGTCAAATAGCTGAAGATCCATGGACATCTCTGTCACTCACCACCCCCCTCTCGTTGCAGCAGATTTGTGTACTTGGCAGAACCGGGGTTTTTTTCTTTTCCTAGTAAAATCTTGATACTGCTCCTTAATTTTTCCTGAAGACTTGTTCCAGCAAGCGCAATGGATCCTTTTCTAAAGTATTCTCACTAGCTGGTGTTTGGGCTTCTGAGGGCTGCCAAAACTTTAGTCTCGAGTCAGTCGTTGTTATGGTAGAAAGTATGCTGGTGAAAGCAAAGCCTTCTATCCTTTGACCCAAAATCATGCTTTGAGGGCATAACCAGTGTGTTACCCTGCTAACTGTCCATATGTGTATACAAAAGAGAAAGCACCTTGTAAACTCTGAGAATGAATATGTCATGTAGTAGAATAAAAATATTTGTATTCTCATATAGACAGATACTCTTCTGTGGTAATTCCAAAAGCAGTAATGTAAAGTAACCTGTTCAAAGTAATTGAAAATTTTAAAACCACTTAGGAAGCTTAAGACATAAGTTTTTAATAGAATTAAGTACCAGAGCTTGGTTAAAAGACCCACCTGTTCCCCTAGCACAAAATAACAGTGTCAGATAAGGTGACTGGAGGTATTGGAAGACAGTACCCAAAATAATACTAGATTTTGCATTGTAACTTAATTGTAAATTGATGATTTGGTGTTGCAGTGGTTGTGTCACTGATTTGATGGAAAGCACTGCTTAGCATGCTCAGAATGACAGAATCTCAAAAGCAGCACACAGTAGTGCTGGTTAGGCAGTGATGGGACTGCGTGGTGTAGGCATGGCGGACTACCCTTCTCCTCTGTACTTTATTACTGTAAAGTCTTTCTCTGGATGGTCAAAGTACAGATGTTAAGGCTTAAAAGAAAATTATTTTTTTTGTTCTATTAATAAAAGTGGGTTTTATTAATTACAAAAATTAAGATACGTGATATTTCCAGTGCTGTGTTTCAGCAACCACATAGTAATGAATATGTGTGAGGAACCATAAATTGGATGGCCTGTACTTGTCTCTGGGTGACTGTACATAGAACTCTGTTACGCCCTTACCTGATTCTTTGCCTGCTCAATGCTTACTGCACTGCTGAGGGATGTTTATTTTCTTTTAGACCATTTTATAAACCTAATTAAATGCTTGTAAACTGTAATTATTTAAACTTCAGCCAGAAGGGTTACGCATTAATGGAATTTGATCTTTTTGGACATACTAAATTTGATTCAAGAGTTTTGTTTTCATCTTCTATATTTCCTGAACTTAAGAGTGGAACAATGTCTCTGAAAAAAAGAAATAATCTAAATTGCAGTCTGGTAAAACTTAGGCTGTCTGAAACTAAGGACAGAGCTTGGCAAAAACATTTCTTTTCTTTGCTTAGTTATTCCAGACTTAGCTAAAATCAGAAAGTAACACAATGATGAATTTTCAACAGATATTTTAGGCTTTTCTTACTGTTCATGGAAAAAAAAAAAGAAAAGAGAAAGCAACCAACCATCTCAAATAAAAGCATGGGATAGATAGATAAAGTTTGACCTGATTAGATTATATTTCCTAGTGTATGCTTCAAGAATATCAGCAGCTATCAGCCTCTCACTTTCAAAGCTTCAGCTCTCTCCATTTAAAAAATTACGAGCCACCCAGGAAAACATAAGTTTCATTTTAGCTGTTCATATCAGTCAGAGCTCATAGCAAACCACTTACAACCCAGGGTCACTTCCAAACAACTTACTGTATGAAATATGAAATTCTTTCTTTTTGAAGGAATTCAGATTTGCTTTAGAAAGATAAGGAATATGTACCGTCTAAGATGATTTTACATAGGGACTTTGGGGATTTTCCCCTGGGAAATGTCACAGTAGGTTCATATCAGAGTTCCATGCATAGTACCAGTTTTTAATGCATATATCTGTTTATTTTATAGACTTCTAGCTATTATTTTCAGCAATATACATTAAAATGTGACCATCTTGCCATTTAGAGTGGATCAATGGGTTATATTTCTGCTTATCACATTGGAATAACTTTTTTAACATTAAGGATAGGCACATCTTTAATGCTTTATTTATTTATCACGTCTACACAATTTCAATAAAATTCTATGTTAATTTAACTGCAGTCTGTATACATGCACTGAAAGATGTGCTTTGTTTCACTAAGGGATGAAGCTTTAACTGAATGGAAATGTTATCTCATTATTTTCAAATATTTCAAATAACTGAATGGACCAGCATTCCAATGACAGGAAAACATTTGCCTGTCCTTGTACTGAAGTGTAGCCAAGTCCTTCATGCTAGAAACATTTAATACATTTGGATGGATACAGAGAGCTGTAATGCCATATGATGAGATAGAAATGGGAAGAATGGCACAAAACATTGAAAATTAAGAGTATTAAATATGGGGCAAATCTCTTTTTAAGAGCTGCCTGTTCTTAAGCAGATGGGAGAAAAATTGGACAACTTAGCTACTTCCAAAGTATTAACTCACATCCTCCTTTACATCATGAATAAGGAATATTTTATTCATTTTTCTAGGAAAGATTCCTACAGATATATACCATTCAGGCTTGAATATACAGTTATGAAGTACTGTGCTATGGACCCTTTTATTGACGGGGTGGTCTTGATAGTAATGGATCGATGCTGTGCAGATGGGCTGAGAGGGCTGTGCAGGCTGCACTGTTTGTGTGGCTGAAGGCCTGCAAACAGTTTGGTGGGGTTTTTTGTAGCTGTGCAGTGGGAGTACGGGAAGCTCAAGAATGTGACTGATAAGCAGCCAGATAATAGACTCATGAGCAGAATGTCAGAAATCCATCAAAAAGAAAGCAGAGGTTTACACTAGGCATGTGTGGTCTTGAATGAGAAGCAGCACAGGAAATATCGAAACACGACAGGAATATAAGCATGAATTGATCATGTTGTGGTTTAATGACTGGTGTGCATCTGTATGCTCAGCTTCTAAGAAATTAACTATTTCAAAGGTGTGTTTCAGTTGAGTTGTCGAAAATACAGTAGAAGTTTTGGTTGATGCAAAAGTTTTTGGTTAAAAATTGATTACAGTATATAAAGGTGAGGTGTGGGCTGGATTCTTTACATCTATATACTCTGTAGTTCATTTCCCTTGAGAGCTACTGAATGACTTGTACAAAGTGTGCAGGCTGCTTCTGCCACCATTAGCATTTGGTTTAAGCATGCTGAAGTCATATCTGGCTTTCAGAAGTTTCAAGGTGGACATACATTCTGATGTTTTGATTTCTACATTCATAACAATCTGTTTCTGTAACTCTGCCTCTCCCATGGATTGCTGTTTTGATGTTTGGGGACTGGGAAAGAGAAGGAGGAAACTGAATACTAGCATGTACCCATTTTTGTTAGGCTACAGTTCCTCAGGTCCCAGCCCTCATCCTGAAGTGTGACCAAGTTTGAATTTGGGTCAGGTTGTTCAAGGACAGTTGAGGTACAAATATCTCCAAGGGTGGCTATTCCTCCATCTCCCTTGGCACCTGTTTTACTGTTCATCAGAGATAAGTCTTTTAGTTGGTAAGCAGCCTGAGGAGGACACATCACTATGAGTTCTCACTGGGTATGCCAGTAGTTTTCATTTTGTGAATCTCGCAACAATCTCCAGGGTAATTAGAATCATTTAAATGTTTGGAGTGTTTTATGTTGTTTACCCTTTTTTTACTAAAGGTCTTCCCTAAACAGGTGTATCCCTATTGTGTTTATCTTAAGCAATTAAAAACAAGCTTATGCCTAAGCTTTTTTTTCCACTGGCTTAGTTGGAGGGTAATTGGAACAACCAACCTCCATTAAAATGGGATTTTGAGACTATTGATAGAACCTTGTAGTTATGCAAGCGAAGAGAAGGATTGTCAGATTTCATACTTCATGCCAGTATGCTGATCATCACAAGAGTTGAGGAGAGTTTTCTTCAGATTTAAGCACTAAAGAACTTGCTGTTTTCCAGTTTCTCTACAGACTTTGCATGTTAGGTTGCTAATAGATGAAAGCTGCTGGAATTGAAGGGTGTCATTAACCAAATCCTGGACCCTCTTTCTCATGTCCTCTGCTTGTTCAGAGTAATAGGATGGAATTTTCAGGCCTTCGTCAAGTTTACTTTTACAACGTTTAGGAGTGAAAGAAGTTCAGAATGTGCTTTACTGCAAGAACCTGCAGTAAGAAAGAGGAAGAAAGGAAAACTGTATATATGTGCAAATTTGGGACTCCTGTTGGTGGCTTTTTGAATTTTATTGTAAACCTGCACAAAGTTGCATGAGTAAAATCTGCAAGAAACAGCCTTATACTGTATTTTTATTGAGTTTAGTCGGAGTGCTCTGTTTGTGTGGTAACAAAGAAAGGAATGCCAGCCTTCCAAACGCTTCTATAAGCACACCTTTTTGCACTGGCTATGCACAGGCAAGTGCCTTTTGTGCAGACATTTGAGGGTTCTCCATGACCCCAGTCATTCCTGTATCCAGTGAGACGACAGCACTGCTGCTTCAGTGGACTACTGGCACATGCTACTCTGTCTTCTGAACACACATCTCAAGCAGAGGAGAAAGAGACGGTAAAGGCACTTTTCCACCTCTGCAGCAGGCAATGAATTTGTTCCATTCTGAATGTGAAAAGTAGACCTTGCAAAAAAGGTTTCCCATAACACCTCACATCACTGCATATCATGAACTGTCTGTTTGAATTTAAATTACAGTCTTGAAACTTGTTACGTTCTCCAAAAGTGGAAGTGGCAAATTAATATTGATTGGGAGTTCAAAATTCCATCACAGATAGTGATGTCATCTCACTAGGTGGTGCTACAGAATCATTTTGCCCAGAGAGAGCAAAACTGTGCTTTGTGTGGTGATTAATGGTTACTATATTTCTGAGAAAAAGCTGAATTAGATGCTAGAGTTCTTGTCTGAGAAAGTTACAGGTTTTATACTTAAAACTTTTTAATGAATAATTGAATCTGAACTGTAATAAATAATTTTAGCTGAGGAAGAATTGAAGTAAGAACTAGGAGTAAATTATCATTATATATATATATATATGTGTTAGACGCAAATAAAGCCCATTTTCAATGCTGAAGTTAAGGAATTAGGTAAAGACAGAAAATAAGAAAAACAAAGAAAAGACAGAAAAGGGTGAAACTAGGCTTCCTATGAGCAAATATTTTCAAGATTTTGATGGGACTCATGGTCCTGTATCACCATGATGGAGATTGACTTTTTGAAATATCTTGTTTTGGAATACTCTTCATTTGAATTGCATCTTGCAGCTTTGCTGTTTTCTGAATATTAACGGTCAAATTTAAAGGGTGATGTTCTTTACAGACATTTAATTATCAAACAATTTATTTATATTTCTATAAAATTGGGGGCGCAGAGAGGTAGGTTACAAACTGATAGCAGTGGATTATAACATAATCAGTAGATTATAACATAATGATTCATTGTCCAAATGTGAAGTAGTCTCAGTACATGCTAAGCATAGAAGCAGTATTGTTTGTGCATTACTATTACAAATATTTCATATTTCTACCCTTATAGTTCCCCTAGGTGAGGTACAACTAGTCAGCTCTTTGCCCTAGAATGAAAAAGAGGAAGTTTGCTGCTGAAAACACAAGGATTAAATGACAGGACTTTAGCTTAAACCAGGTCCCTGCAAAACCGAGGAACCTAGTGCAACACATTAACTAAAAAGTCAATCAAGCATAGAGACGGGAAAAGCGCTTAGCAGAATTATTGAACTCACTGAGCATGAGCCTATCAGTAATATCACCATGCCAGATGGATCAAATAGCAAATCAGAATATTTTGAACATAGGGCATAAATACTCATCAGTATCTGCAGAACATCAAAGTTCATGGGCAGAATTAGGCAAAATGTGCCAAAGAGGCTGAATACCAAGAACACCCACAAGTTTCACTGAAAGTCCTTGATGATCTGGTATACTTTACACTACATTCTGAATATAACCACAACCATAATTGGACATACTTTATATCTCTGAGAAGGATTGCTACTATGAACGCTTAGCATACAGCACAGTCCTGGCTGTGGGTTGACTGTAAGTGACTTGTATGAACGTGGAAACCATCTGAGGTGGGACTGATTTAAACATGCAGTGTATTGCAAGCAGTGATTGGTATGCTGTCCTGGATCCAGTTCCTGGGAGCACCATAAACACATTAAGTATAGCAGAGCAGAACTGGGCAAATAATGGATTTTTTGCTTGACTGCGGAAACAAAAGGAAAGTAAAAAGAAATTAAGAAAAATAAATCCATCTGAAATGGGTTTGTGTTTTTTTTAGAGGCATTTTGACTAGTACCACTTGGGGGAAAAAATTTATAAATACTTGACAAAAAAGAATTCTTTTTAACTCAATTTTTGTAAAGTTAAATTTGACATAATGCTATTTGAAAGTGAAGAGTTCTGAAGTTTTATCTTGGAAGTATATAAAATTGTTGGTATTTCCACAATTTTTCATTTGAAAATGGTTTACTTGCTTCATATAAACAAGTGACATTTTTATAGATAATTCTTGTCCTTGCAAGTAGTTGCAGCTCTGCCTTGTAGTGAATATGATATTCATGAATGGAAATAGAGCAGAATACAGAATGTGAAATGGGCCATTTGAGATAAAATTGCCAAGGGATGGCTAACAAGTTTGTCTTCTCTGCTGTTATTAGGAGTGCTTCATCATCCTGCTCTTATGACTTACGCACTTTGATGCATGACATGATTTCTATGATGACAGAAATGCAGAAGTTATTTGTGTAAATGGTGTAATCGTATTGTTTAGTATATAGCTTTCTTCTCTCAAATACTCCTCTCTAAAACCAGAACAATTTTTATTGAATAGTTTAAAGCTGCACTTAGTGTTATTGATGTTGTAAGAAATCATAACAATTTTGAGTTAAATATGAGGTTTCTGTTTATTTCAGTGAATATGATGATCCTTTTTAATCATCCTTTAACAAATAATCTTTCTCTTCTTTTCCCTGAGTGAATGAAGAAGAGCTATTCTCAGGGGAAATTGTTTTGATCTCTAAGATGTTTTGCATATAATGCTGAAAATATTTGTTTATGGACAGAATTTATCAAAACTATTGGAATCTAGCTAAAAGTTAAGACAAAGCTGCCTAACTTTCAATTCCAATGTAGGACAGAAAATCAGTAGAATTGGATGGCAGCCTTAATCTGGTTTAATCACAAAGCTGAACTCAGGGTGGTACTCAGTGGTCCCATTATAAGGCTCTTTTAGAAATCCTTGTCCAGCCTATACAGCTGCTCTGACAGAATATATCCTCTGCTGGAGGGGAAAAAAAGATCCTAGCAGGATAATAACCCTGACTAGTGACAGCTCATGTTGTTAGAGATCTTTCTAGATTTGGTCTGCTCTCTGCCCTTTGCCAACTGTCCAGCCTCAGGGAACCCAAGCCCTGTGATCCAACCCCTGCTCCTGCGCTGGGATCTCTGCTTCCAGCATCGTCACCCCGGCCAGGTATGGGAGACCGTTCCTCTGTGCACCAGGTGTGCTAGCCAGGGCAGAAGGACCAGATTACTCCTTTATTTCTCATATAGGCAAACTGCTGATTGCAGAAGTGCAGGGAGCCTAGCAGGGCACTGAAACTGGGAGTTTGGAGCCAGGCCAGACCGGACCAGATTTGGTGCCTGAAAGGAGTACGCCCGCTGCATGCCAGGGACGGTTCTACTGACCCTGAGCTACGGATTTCACTACAGATTCCAGTCTGAAGGTGAATCACATGCCTTCAAAACCCTCTGAAATCACAATTTCTGTTCTCCACAGCCAAACCATCAAGCTAATGATGCCAAGAGAGGAAGATTTAGCTTAGTTGCTATGGCAAAACTAGAGAGGACACAAAGCTTATACAAAAAGTGTGTCATCTTCAGTGTCTACTCCAGCTTTCTTTTCTTTTTTTTCCCTCTTTCTTTTGTTCCTGACCCAGGAAAGATTTGAGAGAGAATGAAGAAGGGGTTATGTATATGCTATTACGTGTACGTTTTTGCAGTAGATGCAAGATACACAAAATGGCATTTAATACAAATTAATAGACTTCTAGAGAATTAATTTTCATTATGAGATTACTCATAATGATTGCCAATTTGGCAGCTTCCTGCAGTGCTTAATACTACATCTGCTTAACCATCCAGATGATAGTACTGCAAACCATACCCAGATTATTTGCTGAACCTTGGAGCAAGTGGCCGTGAAAATAAATATATTACCAAAAAGGAACACTGCATTACAATGTCTGTATTTTCTGTTGCAGTTTGTTTGACTTGGCTTATTGTCTTGCTTTAAGGAAAAAACAAACAAAAACAACAAAACAACCAAACCCAAAATAACTCAAACTTTTCCTTATTTTCTCTTTTTGCAGCAATAACAGTAGTATTTACCTTAAAAAAAAAAAATCCAAAATGCACTAGATGATTGTCTAAAGTACTCATTGCAACATTGTAGGAATTTGTCCTGGGTGAAGCATTATCCTGGTGTCACAGACTTCATTCCACTGATTAAGCTGTAAGTAAGAAATCCTGTAAGGTTACCTGACTGAGAGAGAAATCTGAATGGTTTATAAACTAAAAAACCCTGAAGTATCTTAAATTTCTTGATGAAGTTATTGAGAATGTGATCACCGATTCCTGGCTTTAAGCTGCAGATTGCATCAATCAGAGAATCTGAGTGTCATATGAATAGGTCCTTTCAGCTATGAAAAATAAAACTTCTAGCAATTAAGTTTTGTACTTTGGTTTAAGAAGACTGTATTTTCCTAATGTAAGCAAAATCTTAAATCTTTGTTGCTTTAATGAACCTTTGGAAGTTTTCTATTTCAGTTTCTTAGTTATAGGTCTTTCTTAGACATGAACAAAACATGAGGCATGACTTACTCTTTCTGCTACGTGTCACTGACATCTTTATTTTTTAACCTAAAGGAAGTTTTTTCTTTCTCTGTTTGTTTGTTTTGTGGTTTGTTGTTTTTTTAGTGGTGGTGGTGGTTTGGTTTTTTGCTTTGGTTGTGGTTTTTTTTTTTGGGAGAGGGGTTTTGTTTGTAATGCAAAATATCGTGTGCAAAACAGAATACTGCAATCTGATGTCTGCTGTGGTTTTCCATAATAGCATTATTTATAGGAGTGCTACCTGAATTCGACGATGACTCATTATGAACATTTCATTTTTGTGTGTAAATTGCCAAGTAGGGTTACAGATTTTGAAAGATCAGATGATCGCTCAAAACTTATTCCAAGATTGATGTTCTCCTACAATTAAATCCTGAATATTGCAGGACACACAGATTTTTACAGAGTGGTTTGATCTGTATGGTAGTGTACAAACCATAAATGTGGAGAAGTATTTTATATATGAAATTAGTGTAAAGAGAAAAGAAAATGGGTGGATTTAAATCCATAGTCACCATCCACGGTTCATAGACCTGCCTATTCTTCATAACCTAAACAAGTTGTCAACTTAGTCACTTACCTAACCATAATATTTCTTTGTCTCTTTTTTTCTGAGGTGTTCTAGCATCAGTTGTTATGATATGCTGGCTATTTATTTCACTTAATTTTGTATAATTATATTCAGCCTTTCTAAAGCTAAAATTCCAAAAAAAAATTTGGGATACCCCTCCTCCCCTCCTCTAATAAATTTGCCATAGGGGAGGCTTTATAAATATGTTATAATTCTACAAATATTCAAATTCTTCTGTATAATTCATCTACTTCTTTCTACTTGGCCACATGGAACTTGATCCTGTGATATATATATACATATATCCTTGTGTAACCTTCTAATGAATAGTCTTCATGTCAATCCCATTCCATGAGTGGGGCTGGTAAAGAGCACGGTTATGAAACATTCCAACTTGTTTATTTGATCAACTCAACAGTTAAAGTCAAGAAAAGTTTGATTTGAAGCATACTAAAATTTTTTATCGGAATGTCATTGCTGTCGTTGTACAACATCTACTGTGGAAGCAGTACAAAAGATAAATCAATCTTGGAAGGAAACAGTAATATCTATATTGATATGAAAACTAGTGATCTTTATTGGGAAAAATATACAATTCTCTATTTTGCAATAAAACACATTAATATTTCCTTCCTTACATTTAGCAAACATCAGATTGATATTTTAACGTAGCTATTTTTGAACAGTTTTCTGTATAACTTGAAGGCACACTCAGATTTTTTTCCTGGTTTTAAAGAATGACAGCAAAAGCACCTTTATCTGACATTTAGGATGATTAAATTTTGAAAAATCACTTGGCATATTCAGCATGACTCCACAGGGTACTTTTGCTTTATAAGGCGATGGATCATGTTAGCTTAACTTATATTTAAGATTTGCTGGCCTGATATTATTGTGTTAGGCAGTATTGCTGAAATGGAAACATAAAATTTTGCTGCCAGGAGATCAAGTCTGTTCCTGCCCTACACTATAAATTAGTTCCATAAAGTTTTAAAAGGCAGTATTTGCTGTAACCCAACTAGTGTTGTAAGCCAACAAATTGTGCTTAAATATATAAAATTAAATACCAGACCAAAAATGTATGCATTTCTTTTTTGCCATCTTACAAGCTATACAAGGCATGCTACTATTCTAAAAAAGAAATTACCTTCAATTGAATATATCTACAAATATGAATAACTTTCATTCTTTCTAAATCCATGCCACTGATATGAGAACAGATTTGGGAGTATCAAAACTTTCTCTTCTGGGTGTTGGGTTCATTGTGTCTTAATGAGTTGAGTCCAAAGCAACACTGTGCTAGAAAAAAAAGTCTATTCAATATTTTTAAGAAGTCATGGATCTGAAATTTCATTTGAGATGTTATGATGGTATTATTAATCTGAAAAAAATTATTAATTCTTCTATCTTTAAACATTTGAGCAATGCTAGTTACTACCATTGGGCTTGGATTGAGGTGAGGATGCTCTGCATAACATGTGAGTACAGACTCCTTTCTGACTTCGCCTTGTGAGTAGTGCAGGCATAAAGCCAGTATGGAGATTCCCGCAGATCCCCTTTGCGTGCCTGCTTGAGCCATTTGAACTTCCTTAGTTTTCTTTTCTCCACAGTGGGGACCTGTTGTGCCACTTGATTGAGCAAAAATAGCTTCTGTTGACATGCAACTGCTGAGGGTCATGGAAAAACCTTTTTTCTTCAAAAGAGAGAAGTAAGTTTGTCTCAAAGCTGGGAAACAGGCATTTGTCTTTGTCCTGAGTAACAGACTTGCTGGGTTAAGAGAATGCTAGGTTTGCAGCTTTTCTAATCACAATATGTACCCTTCACAATAGATTTGTGGGAGAGAGAAGCTAGCAAGTCCTTTGATTGCAGTAGTGTAGCAAAAAGGACAAGAAGAGCAGGAGTTAAAGTGAAGAAGATGATCTTGCCATCTTCGGATCAGGAAAATTCTTTTAGCAGCCTGTCCGTTTTCTGTTGCCTTTTCCCTCCATGCCTGTACAGGTTTTGAGACAATTGACTGTCGTATGTAGTCCTTAGGCTTTATAAATAGTATCCTATTAAGAATTTTGGTGCTTAAGTGAAATATTAATCAAGAGGACACCTCCAACCTTAGTGTGTAGTCTCAGAGTGGGGCGACATGGCTCTCGCTGCTTACTGCACAGGAGCCTGAGGAGCACACGGAATGGGCTCTCCTACCTGTCACAGTGGCTGTGTTGGGAGGTTAACTTAAATTTTGGGGTTTTTTCCCAGTCCTTTCAAAGCTGAAGGACTCTCAACAAATTGTACTGAAGCTTCACAGGCTCTCAGGTGAGGTACAGCAAGAAATTTTGCACCATGCCTGCAAAACTGACACAAAGCGTTGGGTGCCTGTAAACGTTCCCAACAAAGGCGCCAACACAGATTTGAATGAGTGGGTTTTTTCCTGCCTGACAACAGCAACAGGACTGCAGATGGAGCAGAAACCTATTTGCAATCTAATCAAATACTATGAATTAGTTGAACTAATAGAATGGTTATAAGGCTTTTCAAATCCATATTAATGCCTGTTGTTTGTCACATTTGGCTGGGAAAGACAGGCACAGGGAATGCTTTTCAGAGTGTCTGATGGGCATTGGTTAGAGCCAGGGGCTGTGCAGGGCCACAGTGGAAATGAGCTGCAGCTCAGGCAGTGACCTCTCTCTGACTCTTTCCTTCCCAGTGCTTTCTGCACAGCACAATGCCAGGGTTGGTAAATTAGCCGGAAACTTGCAGTGCACCAATAAATTAATGCCTGCCTTGCCTTATGGTTGTTTATGAATGAATTTGAAAATTGCAGTTTCACTGCTCGTCTCTTCACTTGTTTTTTTCCTTTGCAAGTTTGTTATGGGAAAGATGAAAAATTTTAAGCTGAAGCTGAAATATCAAATTTCAGAAAGAATGCAACTTGGTACAGCATTTGAGTAAAAGAAGCCTGGAGGGTCATGCAAATATTTCAAAGAAGCTGAGCATTAATACAAGTGATAAATTGTTGAAGAAATGTATCTGATTGCTTGTAACATCACTTATTATTACTTAATTAAATATCCTAAAGGATCAACACACTTTCCGAAAGCTTATTCACTGAAATAATTGAAAATAAATTACAGTTACACAAAATGACAACTAGTAAGACGGGCACTATCCAGAACTACAATCCTCTTTTCCCAGCTTCACATTTAGTGCCTGTACAAACTGAGACACATCAATGCTGCCGATACTGCCCATTGTGAGAGTTTGGGTTTTAGTTCCTTTGTCTTTTTGGTTTCAAAGTCTATATGAAAACTGGATGATATTTTAAAGCTTATTTCATCTAAGGACAGATACCTGGTGTAATTCCATGCCTCTGGAGGCCGTGAATCTGAAGTGAATACTGAGTACCACAAAGTTCTTGTGATAAAATCCAGAAAAATGATTACAAATGCTGAACATGTCTTGTATGTTGCAGCCAGCGTAAACATACTGTTTGACTTCTCTGAGTTAAGTTGGCAACTGTTCAACCTGGGTATCCTGGTGTTGTCCGTGGTAAGAAATGTGTTTTGGTGTTGTTTCAGCACCAGCTAGAAAGCCGTTCCATGCTATAGACTTCATATTGTACAAGCCAAGAATTCTCCCAATAGAGAAGAAAGGAATTTTATCTTGATCTGCAAAGCAGCTGCTTTGGGCCGGCCGCGCAGATTGTTTGGTGTTGCTCTGTGTTACTCGGCCTCTGAACTGTTGCTTTGCCAATGTTTTTGTACATTTTCAGTCAGCTCTCTGAAGGAGGCTGACATTAGTGGCCACTTAATAATTGGCAAGTGCTAACATAATTCTAAAATGGAATTTCTGTAGTCTGATTAAATTGTGTGAAACAGTACAGATAAAGAGAGTACAAGTGAATTAGGACATCACTCAATCTGAATGAAGTTATCAACAGTCTGGCTCTGAATGATCTGTATTAGAATTATTTCTCTTCCTTGTTTTCTCTTTTATGTTTTTGTTTGTTTGTTTGTTTTTAACCTTATAAGTGTATATCTGTATTGCCAAAATTCATTTAGCAAATAGTGATATACTTTTGGAATTGAGTCTGATACAGGGGAAAGGCTGAATGACCAAACTGAAAACCTAGCTAACAATTTTCAATTATAACTGTATTATATCTACCCAGAAATAAAGCATATCCTGTGCTTCATTAACAAAAAAAAAAAGAAATCTGTTTTCTGTACCCATGATTTGGAGAATCTAAAGAATACCTTGGCTTATTAAGTACCAATGTTAGATCAAATGCCAAAATCTTGATGTCCTTCTACCTCTCCATGAAGCTTGTGTAGCTTATACCAGCTTGAGACTTGTTTCTTGGACACCTGTGTGTCTGCCTGTTCTGGATCCAGGTGACATGGACTGAATTTTGCATGATTTAAAGTATGAAAGTGATTTTACAATGATTATCTCTTCCAAAGGAAAAGAGAGACAAGTGGCTGAACCAGTTGGACGAAGCTATCTGTTCCTCTTTTTTGAGAAGTACATTCAGTGCAGGTAGCTTGGTGCAGCTGCAGTAAGAGCTGCACATTGAGCTCTGGGTGGCACAGCCAGAGTCCCAGGCAATGGACCATGAACTGCTGACCCTTTTCATGGCAAAGGGCACAGGGACTTGTGGCCCAGGCAGGTGACAGGATACTCAGAGACCCAGCAGGAGCCAAAAACCTCCAGACTTTCCCGTGCTCAGATTGTGAGGATATAAAAGCCCACGAGCTCCTTTGTTCAGGGTCCCTCCTCAGAGGCACCAGCCAGAGCTGTTATTTTGTTATTTAGTTATTGCATCAAGACTAAATTATTTGAAGGATCTGGATATATGAGACTCTACTATGAGAAACTTGGAGTTGAGCTGGTGAGGAAACCTGGACTGTGTAAGTATGGGGTGTGTAGGGAGTCAAGTGGGGCATCCATCGGCTCACTGGGGCCTCGGTCCCAGTGCAGGTGCTGCAAGTGTGACTGTCAGAGTGGCTCCTGGATGGTTGGACAGGGAAGTGTCCTTAACATCTTAACCTGATCTATAAATAGCAAGGAATGATATTTAAAACCTCAGTTACATAGACTAAAATATATAATAACAAACTAGAGGAAGCACTGCATAGCCCTGTAAAACTGCTGCTTTCCCAGCCACCTTTTGTCTTCCCTATTCAACTTGTCAACCATCTCTTTTTAGTAGTGCAGAACAGAAAGTACTGCAAGGTATCTTATCAGACATATACTTTTCCGATGAAAAGCCTTCAGTAGCATGTTTAAAATCCCTTGGATTTGGAATGCCAGAGAGCAAAAAATTGTGTGAGAAAAATCCTTTATTTATACCATGTTTCTGGAAAGGTAAAATTGTATATAGAGGGAGCCTTACTGAAAAATGCTGGTGACTTGAGAAATCAGTAGCTTCCTGTGCTTTCATGTCAGATGTTTTTTGCTTATGTGTATGATCAGCTGCTGTCTGCTTTGCAATGAATTCAGTGTTATGTACAATAGCACTAGAAATGTCAGTATAGTTATTTGCCATGAGAATTTGAATTATAAGGAAACAATTTTGCAGTCTTTCAGTGTGAACGGTAAATGACAGGCACACGTGTTTTTTCTTCACTCTTCCATTTTATCAGCTTTAAAGTGTCTATTTCTATTTAAGAATTGAATATATATTTGTGGAATAAATTAATAAAGTTTGGGGAGCTAGAGTTCCATGTGCTATACAACCATATTGGTTGTATAGTAAATAATTTGAAGTATTCAATTCCTCTTTAGGAAAGAAAGTTCTCTGACTTGTCTGACAACTATTTAAAGCAGCCCAGAAGCCTATGCTGTGGTGACCTCTTTGTAGAAAAAAACCCAAACAAAGCTAATATCCTTTTTGTTATTGTTATTGTTTTTCAGTTAAAATCAACACAACTCTGCCAAAGATATAGATTACCAATAAAGGTTTATCCTTTTATAATTACTTCAAAGCTCGTACCAGACAAACAAAAGTCATTATTATTCAGCCCAAGCAAAATGGCAGCGGATTTTCTCATGCTGAATATTCAACATACCCAAGTGTAATTTTCATCTTGGGTTAAGCATGGATTATCCATGTGATAGTGCCAAGCCCTGCAGTGAAATGTGCTGCAGCAAGAAGTGTACTGTGTCTGCACAGTAGTCCTCCATGGCAATTTTTATGGCTGTCCCTGAGCTTGCAGAGAATTGAAATGCCCACAGCTTTCAAGCAAACCCTGTATAGAAACTTGAATTGTAACTTTAAGCTAATGTATCAGTTTTCCTTGTTTCTTATGTTATTCGCTGTAATTCTATTATGTTTGGGTTGCTTGTGTTAATACAGAAAAACTCCAGTAAACCCTTTTTTTTTTTTTAGTTAACCTTATTAAGTAACTGACAAACCAAGTAAGCTCAACTGAAATAGTTGTGTATAAATAAATCTAATAGCTGCTGTAACGTCAGTTCTGATTTGATAAAAGAAATAACCGTAGAATAAAGGCAGGCTGATTTTTTTTTTAAGATAAATTTTTAAATTGTATCCTGTTACAGTGAGTCAGGACTAAAAATCAGTTATATTACAGATAGATATTGAGGAATAGCAGCTGATTAACAGGAAACAAAATATGACTGATAATCCATATTGACGAGAGGTTTCAAGGGAACTATCACAGTGATCCGAATAAAGCAGATAGTATTTAAATATCACTATGAGAATAGATTACAGTATTACATCAACGATTTCTAAAGGTCTGAGTGACAATGAAATTGAGATGTAAGGCAAAACAAAATGTCAGGTTCAACTTACAAAGTAACAAGGAGCAACTATGACACCCTTGAGAAGCAGGTGGTTCAGTGTCAAATGAAGAACATAACTAATGAAAAACAAACTGGGGGAAAACTATCTAGGAAGTAACAAATTTTATCATGTATTAGAGGATTTTTCTATGTATTACTGTGTGTCGTTCCAATGACCCCCCACACCTTGATCACTCCGTATAGAGAATTTATTTTCCACTGACTATGCCATCTTTATAGGGGAATAAGAAATCTTGGAATTGTTCAGGTGGTTGTAATCTGTAGCTTACTGTTGGCAAGATGCAATATGATCTCTGTTTTCCTGGACTTGTCTGCCCAAGTCACATCACCTATGAGAAGCAATTTAAATGGCTTTGATTTATATCAAATATGACCCAGTGGTTATGGAAGTGGGATCCTCTTCAAGTTGAAGCTCTTTCCAGTTGTTTTTCACATCTGAATGGGATAGTCTGTTCATCTTCTTTTTTTGTATAATACTCTTTGTACATATATTAAAGATTGCAACAGGATATTTTTTTTAGCACTGGCTCCTCTCTTTTTTATTTATTTCACAAAATCCTTTTGATTTTATTTCTCTCTCCCCTCCCATAATAGCGTGGTTTTTATCACACAAAGTATAAGAGTAAATTATCACTTTTTCATCTGTGTGCTGGTATTTCTGAAGAAAAGGGAGCAGAGAGTTGAGGTAACATATGATCCTGAAAATAAGTTTTTGTGGCTGTGTTGAGTTTTGAGGATAGACTGGGTGAATGGGCATAACTGCAGTTTCCAGTCTATGTTTTACTAGGCCAAGCACTCTTTACGCACTTTACAGCAGGATATGAAATGAGATTAACAAAGCAGATCACTGAGTAATACTTACTCTTGAGTATTGTTGCTAACCTGTTGCTATTTCCTCAGTAGCATTTAGAAAACAAGCATCTCAGCCAGCAAGTATGTTCTTATCTCTGTGCAAGTTGTGCTACTTGCTGAGTGTTCAATAATGGTATCTGTAGGTATGGAAAGTAAGGTCCTGAGGTTTCTGTACAGCATTCAATCCATAGTAACCCCAGGAAACTTAAAAAAAAAAATCTTTGTCATAGAAATTAACTACTGTAATTCAGGAGAACAGCAATAACCTAAGGGAAAAATGGTATCCCTAATATTTTCTTTCCACTGTAAACATACTTCAGCAGTAGCTTGAAGTTAATAATAATTTCATTATCTTATGCGTATTAACATATATTTCATTTTCATGCTGACAATACATGAGACTATATAATAAATATATAGGTTATAAATACAATCCTTTTCCCCCTTGTTTTCATTTAAAAACTAAATAGACTAGAGTTATATGGTTAGAGCTATAACATTTTCAAGCAAATTATCTACAGGAGATTAATTTTGCTACTAGACCAATCTCTTATTCCCTTTGGAGTTTACCAAACGGAGGCAGCTTTTAAAATGGCTTAGTTGACCAGTTGAGTTAATTCTGTGGTTTTACATATTCAGAGTATCACAAATCAGATTAAAAAATGAAAGTATTAAATATTATATCTGTAAAACCATTACACATTTATTAAGATCGTAAATAGAAATTCAAAAGAAGTTATAGGTTAAGAAGTTAAAATTTTAATTCTGACTTAGTTTCTTTGAAAACAGTGGCTTTTGACAAAATGTATTGAGCCATAAGGTTTTCAAAAGCTGTTCGTATTTGCACTTGAGCAATATTCTGAACACCAGTAACATCTAAATGCTGCTCCAAAATGCCTTAAATTTATAAAGTCTTGAAATGTGTTTATGAAGACAGCTCACCTGCATTGATTTGTTGAATATTCAGCATGAGAAAATCCTTTGCCATTTTGTTTAGCCTGCATAATAATGACTTTTTTTTGTCTGGTATGAGCTTTGAAGTAATTATAAAAGGATAAACCTTTATTGGTAATCTATATCTTTGGCAGAGTTGTGTTGATTTTAACTGAAAAACAATGACAAAAAGGATATTATCTTCTGTGAACCAAACATTTGCAATTAATTCGGAGGATTGGGGAAAGGATTAACACTAATGAGGTGAATAGTATGGATTACAGGATCTACATTTTGTCCAATTAACTCCAGAATCTTTGTATTTAGATAAAACAATGGTTAGGGTAAATAATGGCTAATAATTGTCAATCATATGTGAAATACACAGAATATGTTAGCGGAATGTTCATGCAAGTTGTCAGGTAAATTAGGATTTGACTGTCCTGTACCCTAGACCTGTCAGCAGCCTTTTTACTGACATGTGGAAAGGTGAGCTGTGTGCTCTCCCCCTTCTGGGACATGGCTACAGTTCATTTTGGATAACGTGAATGAGAAAATTCTGCAAGAGCTCAGTCCAGATCATACACAGGTAATTTTTAACTCTGGCAGTACAAAGTATGCAAGAAATACGGACACTTTTCTTTGTTCCTTTATTTGTTGGACGTTAATTTGCTACATGAAAGGACTGATCCCTTAATTTTTTTCTAACAGTAACAGCTATATGAGAAAACTATTTGTGACAAAATCTTATCTCCTTGGTAGGTTACTCCTTGGAGTAGCTCCCTTCACCTTTTGTACAAAATAATGTTGTGGAGTTTGTTTTGGGTTTTTTTGTTCTTTTTTTTTCTAAAGGAAGTAAATTCTTGTGAGGTCCAATGTTCTTTTTAATAACTTAATCTTCTTAAAGCATTTATTTTTATTGTACACAATAAAACATGTGCGAAAGGAAACTTTTCCAATAGCTAAACCTTGTGAAGGAAAAATCTGTTGTTGAAACCATATGTATTTTGTTTTCCATCTGAAAGCCCCGAAATTTTGCGTATATGATCTCTTGAAATGCCGTATGACTGAAATCCTGTGAAAAACATCCAACAAACATTCTTACAAGGAAATTAGGGAGCAGTTACAAAGAACTTGAAGAAATGTGGGTAGCTTGAATCTTAACCATGGAAAACATACTTTCCAGACCTCCTGATGCTCACTGTAGACTTAAATGATTTGCCAATTTTTGTCCTTACTTGAGATGTTTTTAGACATCCTTTACGAATAGTCTTAATTGAATTTGCATATATACTTACTATAGTATAACTGCAAAACCAATAGGCAGAAAATTATTGTTTAAGCAAACCTTAAAAAAAATAGGAAAAACTCCTCCCACAGTACTCTATATCTGGACAATGTGTAAATGTTCTAAAATAATACTAAAAAATTATAGATAACCTTAATTTAGGCAGTATCATAGCAATACAGAGGCAACTTCATCTAGTACTACTTTCTTTGGAGAAGCTGGCCTGATCTGCCCAAGAGATGAAAAGAAATTTCAGCTACTGTTCTATCCAGTGGAAATCCTTAATTGTTTTCTGTTGTTAATTATAACGGAATAACAACTAACAATGAAATAGACTAAAATTTATGTTACTTTAGGGGGTTTGGATTGTGGATTTTTAGTTTTTTAGGGGAGGGTGCGTGTTAAAATTTCATGCACAAGATTGATTATGTTTATAGAAATTGACTTTCTTATATTGCAAATATTTGCCTGGAGGAAGCTGGATTTGTTTTCAGCTACATGCAGAATATAATAATGAAAATATAATCAAGAGTTAATGAATGCTCAATGTATTAAAGAGATCAAAGAATAGTGTGGTGAAATGAATTTTTCGGATAATGTTTTTTTTCTGTTTTCTTGGCTGATTACTTGTGAAGGGAGTTAACACATAAAGGATGAACCATTGCATAATTAATTTATAACTGTAATACTGCATATACTCTAAACAAAACTGTAAAATTAGAATATTAATATATGCAGCGGTGATTATGTCAAATTCTTTTTTGCCCAAACCATGTTATTATTTAATGCAGTATTTAGCTGTGACTAATGCTATGAAAGGGAAATAGAATATCTGAGTGAATTAAACTGTTTATAAATACTTGTCTGTGATTTTTTTTTAATTGTTTTAACTTGAGATGATTTTAGGAACCCTATTTACATCTTGGTAAATTCTTTATTATTCCTTTTATATCTTCTCAGAGATAGCATGCCATGAGACTAAAAAAAAAGGTGATTTTTTTTCTGTTGAAAAAAAAAGAAAATGAGAAATAGTGGAATTTTCTACTTTTAAGGTTTTCATAGATTTCCATTAATGCAATTTAAATTCACTCGTTAATTATTGCTGATTATTTCTACAAAGATGAATTCAGTGAAAACAAGAAGAGAATCCATGATTTTTTATACTCGGTGAAGCTCTGGATAGAAAGCAAGGTGAGAGTAGGGAGGAGTGTCTGCCTCACTTGAGTCAGAGGAAGCTTCAATTCTTGCAGATTAAGACAAATCACTTATAATTGTAGGAACTTTAAAAAATTGTAAATTCTTCGAAGGTGTCTAAGTAACTTAGACATTTCATGTTGAAAAAGAAGTGGACCAATATCCAAATTTGTGAGGACATTGCTGTAATTTTCCAGTACAGAGCTAATTTAAATGATCATTCCAATAAATCTGAAGGCATTTATATTAAAAATTGGCAGCAGCCTAACAAGAAAGATTGATAATGGTCACAATTTCCCAATAATTAATTTAAACTTTTCTAGATTTGTGTTCACAGATCTTAGGCAAGCTGCAGCAGTACTGGGCTGGTATATTTTAGAGGTGCTTTTAACAGTTGTCTTGAAACATAGGCCAAAACCACCAAATAGTTGCAATATTGTTACACAAACAAATTTGAATCTATACAAATATTAAGCCAAACCAGAGCTTTGTGTTTAGGCAAAATGTTTTGAACTGCTCCATCTCTGCAGAGTACACTTTAGTGACCACTTAGCTCACCAGACCTATAACCAGACTCAACTTTTAAATTTTCAACAATTTTTTGCCAAGGGGTTTTGGTTGTGGCAAGGGGTTTCTGTCATGTTCTTCAGAATTCAATGAACCTGATCAAGGTATCTTGAAAGAGGACACCCAGACTGCTAAGAAAGTTTTGAATTAGTTGTAGGACCTGTCTAATTAGATAGTATCAGTTCTGTTTTGACTTTTCAAATATTTGCAATGTAAATGTTTGAAATCGCTCTCTATACATCACACAATAAATATTCAGATCATCATTTGACACCTATTGCTAGTTTATAGTCTACAAAATGATTGCAAAGTGCTGAAACATTTTCTTAAGCCCAGTGGAAGACAAAACAAAAAATAGCAGAACTTTTTTCAAGAAGGTGTGAAGCAAAAGGCTCTGAGGATTTTAAACACCATTTAATTAATTCTAGTGCCTGTCATGCTGCAAAATGCACTGTATAAGATTTCCTTTAGCAAATTCAGTTTTATTTTTGATGTGTAAATATGATGATGCATGCAAATTATATCAAATAGTAATTAATTACTCTGGGATGTTCTTTAAATATTAAATTATTAAATAGCTCAGAGAATAAGGGAAAATTGCCTTGCTTTTGCCTATAGCTCTGGTCTTGCAAGCTTCACTAAAGCTGTTGTTCCAGCTCTACAACAATCATAAAATGTGAATGCCGATGCAAATTCTATGCTTTAATTGTTTAAAGGAGACATTCCTGTCATTGTTTTTGTCAATAGCTTGAAAGCTGGTTAATCTACACCTTCCCACCCATGGGAGAAGGATGAGATCATCCTCCAGCTGAGGCTTATTACGCTGATGAGCTGAAGAAAGTAATCAGAGGACCATCTAAAGATCAAGAGCTTTGCAGTGAAGACAGAGGAAGTCCAACAAAAATCATACTTGGAGACAAATGCATTTAACTCAGTGAAATTTTTTTTTGTTGTTTTTAATCAATTCCCATTCACTGCTGACCTCTGCTGTGAGGTATGTCTCTGGTTCTTGGTCTTTTCATGATTAAGCAGCATTTCCATTTGGTCAAAACTTTTGAGGAGCATCAAGCTGCTGTTGTGTATTTGCACATAAGAAAATATGCACCCCATAGGTGTATATTACTGTCAGGGAACTGGAGATTGTGACAGGAGTCTGAGAAAACTGACAAATCGGGCCGGTTTTAAATTTGTTCACTAATAGCACGTCTTGCTAACAGTCAATTCTCCGTATTAATCGTCATGACGAGGTACATAAAACTTCTAACAGTGATATTTGAAGTTAGCTGTAAGTGCACTGTACAATGGAGCTGGCTCTGGGGAGCTCCTGTATCGCTGTTGCTCTGGTTTATGGTCAGTAGTGGTTTGTACCCGCGGTGCACACCGTGCTCCAGTGCTCCCAGTGGGGCCGCAGCAGTACAAGTGGAGTACTGATATTTGAAGTTGTTAAAGTGGAAAACAGTTACCTGTAGCTCTCCTCAGGTGAGGTATTCGATTATTATTTTTTACCTCTTAAGCTTAAAGAAGAAATAATTTGTGCGAATCAGGCGTGGAGAGCCAGTTCAGTGGATCTAGCTCCATGCAGGAGTAGGGTCTCAGTACAGAACATTTGACTGGGATTTCAAAAACATTTCAGGACTGTAATGCTCAAAGGGATAAACACTGTTTATTTCTGTCACTGACTGAGATAATGACTGTTTTTCTGTTAGTTAAGAAAAATGCAGGGCAACAACTGACTATTATTATTTCTGATAAACTGACTGGAAGAGTTTGTAAAGATTTCATATTACTTTATTTTTCTTTTTGGACCAATCAGTGATCATTTAAATACTATGAAAAGAATTGCCTGAAATTATTGAAGTGAGCAAATAATTACACCTGCTTTTAAATAATGCTGCTGCAGAAAAGCATCCAACAAGGTTCTAGGGAAGCACCAGAGTAGACTTTGTCCTATTATCGTGCTTTTCTTCAGACATTTGCTGTTTGCCATTTATGGAGATGAAGTCCTAGGTTAAAATAGGCCTTTTCTCTAATCTGGTATGGCTGGCTGCTCTCACATAAGCTATGTAAAAAAAAATTATTTACTGACAGAGGTATTAATATTTTTTCCTGATAAAGAAACTTTATTTTTTTTTTTTTAAATTAAAATTCTCAAAGTGGCCTCATAATAATTTGTAAATTTTTACTTTGATTTAAAACTACCACTAGACTCTTACAAATTTTAAATTAGTAAAAAGAAAGATCCAAATGAAAAAAGGAGAACATGAAAAACCCCCAAACTTTTCTTATAGGGCGAGTGGATTGCCTAAAAAGTAAAGAGATTAATTTCTTCCTTTCAACTTTAAATGCTGATATGTACAACAGGACATAAACCAAAAGGGTTCAGACAATAAAATGAAGTGATTCCAGGGAGAAAAATTAAACAAATGAGGAACGTTGCTCTTGGGGATGATCAAACTGAAAGTTTCATCATGGGACAATATAATTGAGAAGCATGGCATATTCCTAATGTATCCCAAGTGTTACAGTGAACCTAATTCAGTGTTAAAAGGATTCACACCCACATTTGTAGGAATTTTTGAAGACTAAAGTTTGTAAGAGCAGGATGTGTCAGAGGCAGAGATACCCTATCTGATTTTCTTTCTCTGAATGGGAAATTGCTTCCTCAAATACCTTTAGCAAAGTGAGGTAAATTCATAGACCACCTTTTAAAGAAAGGGCGTTTTATAATAGAAACAGCAATAGTTCTAATATTCAAATTAGTATTCTATCATATTATAAATATAAATGCATAGTTATGGAATTTGATTATGTATGGAAGCTCAAAAATTTTCTTATTCTTTCATGAAGTCAAGGATAAAGATTTTGGTATTAGTCTTTTTAAAACATGAAAATATACTTATTCAAGGTGTTGCTCTGTTTCTTACATTTATACTCAGTTGCTTCCCCTCCCTGGAAAGACACAGAATGGCTCCTTTAAATTTTAAGCATTTGTTTACTGAACAGTTGCATCATGATATATGAACCAATTATTACATTTTACTGAATCCTATCCTAAATGGCTGATATTTGTAATATATTAAGCAGAAGAGGTGCTTCATTCTACCTGAGATTTTGCAATACAGCCCTTTTATTATTTTGAGTGCAAGAAAACTTTGATTTCTGATTTGTTAACTTTAGACATCTGATTTCGTCCTTATTCACTGTTTGTACCTCAGGTTTTTTTATTTGGTGTTTGAAGTGCTGGTTCAGTTTTCATAAAAGTCAAGTGGAAATATGACTTGAACTTCAAAAGAGCTGAGAGTCAACTCTTAAACAAATAAAGCATTAAGTAAATATGCATTTAAAATGTCATACAAATTCCATCTGTTTTCTCTCACTATTGTGAAGACTTTTTCTCTGTGGGTTTATATATTATTAATTTAAGTCAATTAAAAACAGTTTGAGTGTTCTATCAGACTTGAAGCAAGAATTTACATTTCCTTATGAAGCTAAAGAGGTCACCTAGATACTCAGGATTTTTTTTTGTCTTTTTTTTTTAAACTGCAGTTTTATTTAGGCATGTGTGCACATGTACTTAAAATTTTGTAATAAGGCCTATCTGTTCTTTCAAGGTTAATTTTTATTTTGCTGCCTCAGCCTTTCAGGTCTGAACAAAACGTTCTTCAGACCAGCTGAACGTTCTTCAGAACAGCTCTTCAGACCCTCACAATCTTTAAAAACTCTCTTCATTTTATAACAGATTCTGGAAATATTTGAGGGGTTTCTTGGTATTTAAAAAAAAACCAAACATTACTCATGTATGGTTCTTCACTGTACATGTGTCTCAGCTAAGCCAGAGAGATCAGGGAAATCTATTTGGAGTGACATTATGGTGCAGCTATTTGCCCCATCATTTCTGTAGGGCTTCCACATCAAGTTCTGATGGAGTATGAATGTTAGCAGGTGAATGATTTTCAGATAGGTAGTTTACTTAGACTTGGGGAAAAAACATGTGGCAGAAATTCCCCTGGACCCTTCCCTGATGAATCATTGTGGTTCTCACTATTTTTAGGACTGGTTTCACAGAGTTTGATTGACACATTGATGTCAGGTCCTGTATAGTTTACAACTATTGGGGAGGGAATAAAAATGAGAAAATACTTGCAGACTTTGAGAACTCTCACTGTGATCTTGAGCTAATTTTGCAGTTCTAAATACCAGGAGGCAGAGTGGTAGGCCTGGGAGGAAGGGTGGATTGGTTGCCCTCTGTGTTTTCAGAACAGCAAATCTAAATGAGAGACTTCAGTATCTCCTTCTGAAAGGGGCATGTTACAGTGCCCCTGAACCCACTCCACAGACCCAGGAATATCTGAAGATTCTCACTTATGGGCGCATAAATGCGTGGGGGTTTGTCCTTGAGTCCTACTTCCATGTCCATGTTATACTCCACCTCTATGATCAAAGCAATCAGAAATTGTTTGTGTTCTAGGTAAAATTCCTGTGTTCGTGGCCAGGAGCGAGCAGATCTAGGAGCTGGATGGCTAAAGCTTGATTCTTACTGTCTTTATAATACTGCTGCTGGAGCGTTTGAAATACCAAGTGGGTGGCTGTAGAAGTGATCTTCAATGACCATGTTTCCCTCTGTTATTTTTATTATCAGCTTAGTGCTTAGACTCTTTCTAATTTTTTCCTCCCCACTGCACTTTTCATGCCTATCACACTGTTGTTTATTAAATGAGTTGCTCTAACTACCACTGGTCACTAATAAGCACAGGTTTAGCTATAAACAAATCATGGATTTTTTTTTTTTTTGAAGTATCTCTAAAAGTGATAAAACCCGTGATGAAACTAAAATCTTTCTAATACCTATGTTACTATCAGGAGAAATCATTGTAATGACCAATAATTCTCCTTTACTCATTAATAAAGTGTCTTTCATCACGTACTATTGAATCAACAGCAGATATAATCACACTGTAGAAAGGGGAGGTTTGCAGCATTAGCTGACACTGAAAGTAAAACATGTATTTTCTCTGGGATTAGTTGGCCTTTATGTGCCCCAGTAGGACATGCTCCATGTGATTTCTTGCAGGCAACATCTGAAACAGCTGAGACTGTAGGAAAACTCTATTGCTCTCTATGGAAGAGAAGTGATCAGATCATTTTTGTGGTTGGGGGTTGCCTTTTCTGGGTGGGTCTGTGTTAGCATTTCAGCTGACACCGGTACTCCTCTTCTGCTGTGGATTTCTTGACTATTCCTCACTACCTTCATTTGGTTCCTGTTGTGGGGCAGCCCTGGAGCGTTCTGAAAGGAATTTCTTCCCAATGACACTAGCCCAGAAGGTGAAAGCATGGATGTACAAGCAGTGGCAGTTCATGTCAGCAGCAGAGGTGTGTGCTGTGTGGGCACTGGACACTGAGCAGCCCTGCTTGGCAATGCAGACATGACTGTTCCATGAAGTTCTATTTTTTTTTTTTAATTACTGTCAGCTGCAATTGAAAATAGACTAAAAGTCGGTTCTGCTATAAGGTCAGTGAAGTTAGATATGAAATAAAAGGCTTCTTGTGGAAGTGGAAAGCCCTAACTGTTACTAGGACAGACCTTCATCTTTTCATTTGCGTTAAGCATTTTCTTTTTTGGAAGTTTCATGCAAGGATTTTTATATGCATCACAGGATGCATTCTACATGTACTTATGTGATTTCTTCATTTGCAGACTCTTCCATCTCATCAATGGTATGTACACACCACGTGAAATGGGAAATGCTAGTAACTAATGGGCATTTTTATAGAATAGCAGAATAAATAGGCACATAAAGCTTTGCAGTGGTTACTGCTGCCTTTTAGCTGTAGTGACTCACTGGGGTACACTTCCAAAGAGAAATGTGGGGTCCAGAAGTAAGCACACAAAATCTTTGTATGTTTGTAGAATTACCAAGGCATTGTTGTGTTGGTGTTGTTTTGTTTTGGTTTTGTTTTGTTTGTTTCTTTAGGGTTTGTTTGGGGTGGGAGGGGTGGTTTGTTTGTTTGTGGGGTTTTTTGTTTGGTTTTGTTCAGTTTTTATCTGGAATGCTATTTAACTTGTTTCATTGTGAAAGTTCCTTTTCCTTCCCAAATTAAAAAAATATTCATAATTTGCGCTCTCTGATTTTCCACCTAATTTTGAGATCTTTGATTTTCATCTTCTTTCTAAATCTCATACTTAACTGGTTGCTATAGCTAAAGAGAAAAAAAAAAAGTCCAATTCCAGTGTTTAGGGGAATTTTTTTAGGTAACCCAAGGTAGAAAAGAGGAAAAAGATGCATTTTCTCTTTTTGCAGATTAAATACTCAATACATACATTACCTAAATTGGCAAAGAAAGGGATATTGCTAAGCACATTTTCCTTTGATTTTAGTCCAAAATTGATAGAGAAGGACAAGTTGTCAAGAAATGGATTGCAAAATGGTTAAAAATATTTACTTAAGAAATTCAATATCCCAAAATGTCATTCTTGTCTCTACAAGTGAACATGACTCTTTGGGTAAAACCTGCTGCTGTGCTCTGGTATCGTGTCCTGCATGCTGTGTCTACAGAACAACCTGAAGGCATTTATACAGTTACCATGGTCAGAGAATGGATTGGGATGGAAAAAATAATTATAAAAATAACTGTTGAAATCAGCCAGTGTGAAACTGCTAACTACTTCTGGGTGCAACATGAGAAAGACATTTTCCTGTGCCTTTAAGTGCATGACAGCAAAAATGTCATTTTAAGGCAGTTCTGCTCTTTATCATGGCTGGCATATAATCCAGTTAAATAATTGAGCTTTGAAGGTCTGTCTTTGTGCTGTCTCCTTTCATATAAATGTATTTCCCCTGTTAATTTTTTTTTAATTATTTTTGCTTTGCTATTTTCTTTCAGGATTGTTCTCTGGGTGGTCATGTTACAGCTCCTAGAACAAGATTCCCTGTATCATTTTAAGGAGATTTTGTTTCAGTAGAAGTAAATGAGAAGTGCTAGTCTGTACCTGAGTTCTTCACGCAAAAGCTCCACTCAAATCAGGAATGGAGTACCACAGAAAAACAGTAAATACAGGCTGTATTTAAAAAAAACCCACCACCATTTCTAGGTGTAAGACAGACCCTGGTCCCTTTTTGACAGCTGTGGCTTATTCTTTTAATGAAGAGACGGTCTGTATTAGGAACTTGCATGTCAAATACCTCTTTCTGCTGATGATTTGACAGAGGCAATGTTTCATGGATGAAGCTCTGCACAGGTGTGTATTTCTTGTTGGACATTGCTGTCAATAGTTCTTTCAAAGTTTTAATGCAAATTATCACTTTCTATGGGAAACTGGAGTAGGACTGGTTGATGTGGGGTGTGTGAACAATGTATGTGGATGCATATCTATGTCTTTATAGATAAAACATTCTGGATGAAGTTTACTTTTTGAAATTCATTAGTGCTGCGGATATATCACAGAACCACATTTTTAGATTTACTCCTTTAGGTACTGAACTGGTACTTCTAAAGCTGCTTAAAAGAGTTTGTTATTAACTCTTTATTTTCCTGATTGTTTTATTGACATCTTCATGCCTAATTCCATCAGTTACAGCTCTCTTTGAAACAGCAGCAGTTTTCTAGAAGTTGAAAGATGGTGTGTTTTAGAGCAATACTCAAATACATGTTTTAAAATGATAATTAGAAAACAGCCATGAAGGACATATTCCTTTAAACACCACTGGTGTCCCAAGAAAAATAGCCACTGTTTCTAACAGCAGGATTCTGAAGGATCTGGGCCTGTGCAGAAGATTTTCTGGGAATTTTTTCAGTGTTTCATTTTTTTAAATTATTTGGGACCTTCAAATGTTGGTCTTTGGGATCCATTTGTCTCGAATGATGTGGACTAGAAAAAAAAGTATTCCTTACTTGGTACTGGTGTAGCTCACGATGTTTCATCTCTAGTTTACTTACTTTCTCAAGCCTAATATGAGATTCTGGAGTTTGATTTTGACTTTTATGTTCCTTTGAAAGTGTTTAGCAATATTAAAAAAGAACCCAGCTATCCATAGCTCATTAATTTAATTTTAAGGATTGCTTTTGGGGTTTTGCGGTCTATGTGCTTTTTTTTCTTAGAATTGTGCATCGTAATGAAGCATAGTAGTTACCATTACATTAAGACGAACTGAAGTAAGGATTCATTTCTGCCGGTGCTAAAAGGTCAGCTTCACAAAAGTTTTTGTTAATGAGTGCTTTTTGTTTAGAGTTTTTTAATTAATAACTACTTGAATATCAGGAGTTTTGCTTAGGTGAGTTGCTGACAGACAATAGAAAGTTGCAGAGTTCTAGTGAAGTGCCAATTATAAACATTATTTGACTTCTTAACAGTGACACTATCAAATTGTTTCAGAGTTTCTCTTCCGTTCAGTCATTATTTCTCAACAGTGTTTTGAATTGAGGCAAACAAATGTACTCAGAATTCTTCATTCAAACCCCACTAAACACTTAATGGGACCAAGCTACTGCCCAGAGGAGGCTTTTAAATCTATTGAGGATGAGGCATGATGAGACCAATTTGCATCAGTGTGACTTTAGTTACAAAGGAAGCCAGCTAGGAAATAGTCCTGCGCTGTGAATGTAGCGGTGTGTGATAAGTGCGTGGTTGCTTCACACACGTTTTATTATGGTGTCTACAGTCAGGAGGAAGCTCTGTTAGCTGATGATGAAGCCTTTCATCATTTAGCATGAGCCAGTATGGACTCCTACCAAGTTGTTATCTCGGCATAGAGGTGTCTGGCCTGACGAGGCACATTGTTGCCTCTGCCATGAGAGCTGTGGAATACGAGAGCCCCAAGTGCACAGGAGGTCTCTGTGGACCTGCTTTTCTTTGAACAACCTCACCAATGTCCCCCACTCCAAACCCACCCCTTTAAACTCAGGTCCAGGCCTCATGCATTGGCCAGGAGAGTCTGTAAGTACCTGTCTTCAAGAGAACTCATGGCTGGTTTCCTGCCTTCCCCTGGAGAGGGCTGATGGGAACCCCTGGCATTTGCTGTGCCCAGGCGAGTGTCTCTGCAGAGAGCAGTGGGAAGCAAGCTTGGGAGCCTGAGGGAAGCAGGGCTGGGCATTCACCCCCTCTGTGCAAGGTGCTTTCTTGGGGCAACTGTCTACTTGGCACAGAGTCTGCTCTCCTATAAAACAATTATATAACTCTCCACTCAGCTCCCATACACGTTTCACTAGGTTGGTTGGGGTTTTTTTGTGTATGTGTGCTTTCTGGTTTTGTTTTGTTTTTCTAAGCTATCATTTGCACCCCTGGATAATTATAGGACCTGGGTAGCTACCACCAAAGGGTACAATTCAATTTAAAGAAAAAAATATGTTCAGGCTCCTACGTTGCAGATGGTCATGCTGGGCTGCTGAAGGCCCCTGTGGCATTATGTGGGCTATTGTAGACTGTGAGCCAAACATTGTTACTGATTTGAGACCTAAATGATTATTTAAATTTAGACTGAAGAAGAGATTAATTTTTCTTTTAAGTATGCTGTCAGAATTAGTGCAGGTTCATTCTTCTCTCTGGTGTGTCTTCTAGTTGGGAAAGACCATCTGTTTGTCTAGAGAAGTCATAAAATAATATTCAACGTGAGATTTGCACTGAAATCCTGACATCTAGTAACTGCAGTTATGAAAATTATCTGAATGTGCCTAATTCATTTATATTTTAATTCCAATCCATCAGTGTCAGATAAAATAAGTTATTTTTCCTTCTATTCCTGTGTGGCACCTATAATAGCTTAATACTGTGTGGATAGTAAAATGGTAAGTTTTGAAGTCTTGCTGCTATCCAGGGGCTTATTTTGTTGGCAAGGGCTGTCCAGATGAGAGGTGTTTTTAGAAATAATTAAACTTCATATTTCTGTAGCTAATGATTATATTTCATTTCTTTAAAATCGTTTGCCTATCACAGTTGTTGGAAGCTGTATATGAAAAGAATATGAATTAGGGACAAAGCAAAAGCAGATAAAAAGTTCTGGATATGAGGACAGTGATGAGACTTGAGAAGAAACAGATTCTGTTGGCTAATCCAATTGAGGCACTTTCCTTTTTGTGTTGCAAAATTGGTAAAATACCTGGAAAATTAATAAAGCAATTGCATGTTTCTAATTCACTCATCCTATTAAATCAGTGATTGCACTGTTCTTTCAAATAGTCATTTCTTTCTTTGCAAAGATTGACTACCAACTTTTAAAAATATATGGCTCAGACACATAGCTTTATAAGACACTCCTAGACTTTATCTTAAGCACTTCTTAAAGAGTTTGTATAAAGCAGGCTTTGTGTGACTTTCAGAAAAGATGTCTCTTTGTTAGTGTCAGGGAGGTACTTTTAGGATAATCCAAGTTGTCTCCTTTTAGGAAGAGTCAAACATCAGAAAAGTGTGTCCTTCAACTGCTCTTAGGATTAATATCTAGACAAGTCATGGTATCATACTGTTTTCCAAGGGGGTTGTATGATGATTTCTTTTAAATAAACTTCATTTTGGTCTGCTATTTCACCAACCTTTGTGCTTTTATACTTTTAACTCCTTTGTTATGTATGGCATTCCTAAATCCATTAGGTGTCTGAGTCTGTTGTCCCTCCCAAATAGCAACAGAGACATGTACTCCTGCACTTTTACCAGTAAGGAAACATCAGGGTCTGAAGTCAGATTTCTAAGAACAATAGTCTGCAGAGTTTATCTACTTCTTCAAGTAGTATCTTCATGTCTTGAAACTAATTTTGCCTTGAATACACCACAGGGTGTATCCTGTATGTTTCTTCATAACCTCCCACTAATAAGTGACAAAAATACACAAAGTTCATAGCCTGTTAATTGTAAAAGTCTGTCTTTTAAATGTTTTCTCATGTAGCAAAGTGAAAATTGACCCTTTTATTGGCACATAAATGGCAGCTACAATTAACCGTTTCTGGAACATAACCCTTCTTAAAACTCCCATTTGAACTCCAATTATTTTTACTATTCAAGACTTGCCTCCTCGAAAGGGCATTGATTTCATTATCAGCCTAAGCACCTTTGAAGATGTGGGCTAAAGTGATTTTATCATTTGCAAAACTGCTCAAGCATATTTGAAACAACCTAGCCATACAAGCTGGGTTTGATTTAGGCCTTCAGCAGTTTGCAAGGAGTCATGAATAAATAGATGTGAAGTGATAAACAGGGAAACAAAAGAATTCTGCCTTGTTTCATGTCTGCCTTTGATCTGCTATTGACAGATCAAAGGAATATATTGTATATATATCCTCTTTTAGACAAAAAATGGAAATATGACCGCTACATCACAAAGATTAATTCAAGAACTTTTAATGGGTGAAATATTTTTGTTTTTATTGCTTCATACTCAGGTGTTTTCTTCATAATGCCAAAGGCTTTACACAATGTTATTTTTATAAAATATTCAGTGACAAATCCTTTACTCTGAAAGCTTGATTTTTAGAGGACTTTTTATTCCATTTCATTAATTTTCACTCTGCAAACCCAGAGGTTCTAACTTTTGTTTTACAAGAGAAAAGTGAAGTATATTTTATCGGTTGGTATGCTAAGCTTCTTTTCTTCACTTGTCTCTTTACTGAAAGTAATACAGCTATTCTTCCAATAAAATATCCTTGCGTTAGTGGAAAGCAAGTGTGGCAAGAAGCTTTGTTCTGAAGTTCTGAAAATGGGATTGATTTTCAGTAACTGGCTAATTTGCATTGAGCATACTAAAGCTCTTCAAATAGATACGGTTAACCTGGAAAAAAAAAAAGATAAATTCACAGTTTTTTAATTTTTGTGTCCTGGCTTTCATGTGGATAAACAAAGGCTTGTTTTCCATGAATGTAAACACAGCTGATAGCAGAGAAACAGACTTGTAGCACTGTTATACTGTGGTCTGCTGGTCATCCTGGTCAGTGCAGTTGCCTCTTTCCTATGAAAGAGAGATCTGGGTCTCCAGCTGAGATGGATTTGAGACTATGTCAGGCTGCACGTCTAGTCTGGGTTTAGAAGGACTAAAAGTTGGCTTTGATTTTGTTTTCTATTCCACCAAGGAACAGTAAAGTTGGTAGTTTCTTGAATATTCTGACAACCACCTCTCAAATGTTTTTCTACACTATTGTTTTCATGAATCAAAGAAGGTTATTGTAGAAACCTGCAAGACAACTACTACCCTCCTTTAAGGCTGTGAAGAAGTTTTACAATGTCATGATAGTCTGAAAGAAACACCAACAGAAACAGAGCTTAGTTATTGAGAGTGAGTTGACAGTGGGGTACTGTTTCTCATCACAGTCATCAGGACTTTATCCTCTTTCCCTTTTATGCTCCACAGAGCGAAGCCCCCGCACTACTTAAATTCCATTATTCAATAACATATTCATTCTAGTGCAAAATACCAAATTTTCCAGAATTTTCCTCTAAAGAAGTACCTCTAATTCTGTCATCAAATTGGAGAATACCCGCTGTGTAATTGAACCTATGACTATGACAGAAATAAAGATATTTTGGAAAACGGACACAGACTGACTGTCCACTGTACATTGCCAGCTATTGCCCTCCAAATAATAATAATAATAAAAATTATTTTCAGATTCAGTCAGCTGTCCATTTATGGTGGCCATTTTTGTAAGTGAAGAACTGAATGACAGTTTGTTGGTTAGAAAATTGATTGGTTTTATTCTTTTAGATCAGAAAGAAAATATAATCATCCCTTCCAAAAGGTAAAATAAGTGTCCGATCTACTTCTTGGCCTGCTTTTTATGTACTATTGGTAAAACAAAAGCATATGAAATAATAATTTCTTCTGCCAAACATCAAAACATCAGCCTTAGTTATATCATGCATATAAATTTGATAATAGCTAATTAATCAATCTCATGTTTGCATTCCCTGAAAAGAAATACTATTTTCCATTCCATTACCTGCTGCTTTGTTTCTACAGTTTCAAGAGCCAAACCTCAGGATATGATGGTTCAATTTAAATAGACCTAGGTTTGAGTCTGGGACATTTCTGATTTTTTTGTATTAGTTTTCCTCTATTTCAGTGTACTTTTCTTCTGCCTTTGCTCCATATTATCAAAATAAGTTAAGCAATCCAAACTGCAGTGAATTATTCTCTTTTAAAAAACTCAGTAACCTAAGTGGCTTTATTTATACCCACTGTAAGCTTCTTTTCTTTGTCTAGTTTTGCTGAGAAAAATACCTACGCTGTGTCTAGAAAAGATTTTCAAATACTGTGCTATTCACTAGATACTTAGGGACAGTACATTTAGAACTAGAGTAGATAATGTGTATATTTTTCTATGTGCTTCTGGCACTATCCGTTCCGCCAGTGGTCATGACAGGAAATAGCTTTGATAGTGAAAACCAGGGTTTTATAAAATACTTATAGATGAAGAAAGAAGAATGACTCTTTCCTTGCCATTTCAGAATCCATTTTCTCTTGTATATACAGCAAGGGAGTGAGTTTATTAAACTGAGAAATGTTTTACTCTAAAAGTGAGGTAGCACAAGAATCTTAATTGGTGTTGTATTATTTAGCTTGTATTATGTACTCACGCCTCCTTATGACAAAATACGTATTCTTTAACCTACATAACAAAAGAATAAATAAAAAAATAACAAAAGAATAAGTTCTAGAACTGTAGATAGCTTAGATTCATGTGCTAAATGGCCTTGTCTACCTTTCTTTCCAATATTAAAAACAGTTTTAATTTAGAGTCCTACAGGGCTAAGATTTGCAGACATTTCTCTATTGGAACATCCTTTAAATGTGATGTTGACACTCAGTCCTTTGATAGCCTCTCCAAATAAAAAGAAACTCTAATTTATATAATTTTTACATATAATCGTCAAGATCAAGTGAGAAGATTTCAACAGATGGTTTCTTATGTGCTGTATATTGTGGCTTCAGGAGAGCTCCTTTAGCTGTTTATGTTCTAGTCTTCCTACCGTTTTCTACTTAGACTATAAAAACTTTAAGGCCAGACCAATCCTGATATGTGTTTGTTCAGTTTCCAGCATGGTGAAAGAGTTTTGATTACCATCTCTAAATTTGACTGCAATCAACTAATTAAAATACACAATGTCCCCTCTCCCCAGTTCAATCTATTAAATAAAAAGTAGCTATTTAATCTCAAGAATCTTGCCTAGTTATGGTTATGGTGTGACTGCTGAAGGTAACTCAATAATTTCCTTCTTTTAATTCAAAGAAGCCAACTTACCTAACATTTTTTGTACAGATTCTGTCCTCATGCTTTTACCATTCGTAGAAATATGTTTTACCAGCCAGTGTCTTTGTTTCTGTTCAGGTGTCAGGTGTCCCCAAAACACTAAAACATATTTTGACATGCTAGTGATGTGACCTCCTGTCACCTTTTTCCAAACCACTGGTTCATTACTGTCTCTGATTTGTGGCAAGGGGTCTTATGGGAAGGGTCCTGCTGTTGCCCAGGGGTTGCTGTGTTCTAGTTTTGGTGGTGACTCTTCTCATTTTTTCTGCATTTGGAGGTAAAATACTAGACCACCCATTAAAAAGTTATTCATAGATGTCTTAAGGGAAGGGGATTCTAACATACATCTGCCAACAACTAAATAAAGCTTGTTTGGCTCTGTATCTGACTCTTTAGCTTTCAATTAGTTTACAGTTTTTGTATCACCCTTTTCTGAATTTCAGAAAAAATTTTGGTAGCAGACCATCATGTTTCATTAATCTTCCTTTCACTCTACTTTCCTCCCAATATGTGATTGTTCTGCTACATATTATTTAAAGAGAAACTTAAATCTAATATTTACAACAGTGTGTGAGATTTGTTATACCATCTTTGTCACAGTATCACAAAGGGTGCTGGTGTGGCTCACGCTGAACAATGTAGGAAAGTGTCTGCAGAAGTGGCTATCACTTACATAGATAAAAGGTGAGGATAATGAATTGTTAAGTACTATATTTTTTTGAGATAAAATAAATAAGCCAAGGTTCCATTGAAAAATTTGGGCAAAATTTCATTAATAACCATTCATAGCACAATCCAGTTTGTTGTCTGTACTACTAAGCCTATATATATATATTTAACTGGAGCTCTGAATCTTGTACTTTCTGCCTCTATCTCAAGTCTAGTAGAATATTCTGCAATGGGATGTGAACTTCGTTTTCCATAGATGATGATTTAGGAAAAAAAAGTACATGTTGACTCTTTCAACTTTGCCTTGGTATCTCACTCCCACTGGAAGCATAAATACCACCACTTGTTTCTTACTCTATAGAACCAATGTGTTGCTATAGAAGTTTTGTGTAAAATGTGAATTTTTAAAACTTCCATAATGTCAGATTATTTTTTTTTCAGTACAAGCCAGAGCTCAGAAAATATTCTTTTCTCTTTCCAGTCTTGTTTCAGTATCCAGTGAGAATAATAGTAGAATCTTCTTACTGGTGAGTTTTTTTCTGGGTTTGGTTTCAAGGTTTTTTTTTCTTCTATCTGAATTAGCCAATAACTGCCAGGTACACAAGCAGAACCTGCTGCTAAGCAACAAAGCTGCATTACCTGGAGAATAATATTACTCTGCACTGAATGCTGACAGAATTGGCAAATGGTCTCAGAGGAAGGGGATCTGTCACCATTCTGTTAGAAACCTGCAAATGCAGGTGGTAACAGGGATTAGCAGTCTAGGGGTTTTCTGGCTTAATAACTTACAGACTTGTGTCTTTTCAAAACATACATTTCAATTGAAGTCTGGCTTATCATAGCCTTTAATATATTAAGTGTTATGAAATCTACAGACTAGCAATTTTGAGGAATACAAGTACAGTCTATCAAGGTAAGAACATTTAGTTTAGTTTTTATAGTATTAAGAAAATTCTTTAGAAAAGCCAAACTTATAAATGTTGCAATTACCTAAAAGGTGAATTTAAAATCTTTTTAGTTTAGTACCCAGAGATATGCCGGTCAAAAATAAAGACCATTTCCAGCTATGGTTAGCAGGATATTATTCCACAGTAGATGGAATATCACTTAAGAGGAAAACTGAAAATGTATTTTTCTGACGTCCATTCTAGTAATAGGCCGTTTTATGTATTTCAATATATACTACTTTGTAACATGTCATATGCATTTTTCTCTTTATATATGAGATTTCTTTAGGTTTGATGTTGCACTGGATAAACATCAAATCCATATCTTCACTGTCATGAGTGCCTGTATATTTTTAGGAACAAGTTAAAATGATGGAGATTCCACTTCCCCTTTCTTAAGCCTGGTGTGTTATGCTGGTTAATTGTCCATAATGCCCTCAAAATAATAAGAACCAAAATCTCTCACTTAAATGTTTGCTGCAGTCTAAATCTTTTTTTGGCCTTTTCACCAAAGACATAGGGAACAACTTATTTATTTCCTCCTGGAAGTACCATTTAATATGTTGGTTCAGTCATGATGTGAAGACACAATGTTGAAGTAGAATTGAGCATCACAGCATGACTGTGCTAAATATTAAATAAATTAGTAAATACTTATAGTTATTTCCTTATGTTATTTCATGCATAGTCAATGCTCAGTGAATGATGCCTCTTTCCAGTGGTGCTGTGTAAAACACAGAAACAAGCAGTTCTATACCTGCTTGAAAATACATACCCTCTTTTCCTGAAAGAATAGGCTTAGTATCTTCCTACTTAGTGCATTTCACTGCTGCAGAATTAGCTGTTGAGCCAGCAGGTCCTTTAGTCTGTCCTGCCTTCGGACAGCCCTTCACATTCGGCTACCACAGCCAACATGTGGGAGTGGGCTTCCTAGATTTGGAGGGCCTGTGGCTACACCACAAACCACTCCAGATGCTCTCTAATCCAATGTTCAAAGGGATTAAAACAATTATGACCTTCTTCATATAAATGAGTGCTAGGAAAGCAGAAAAGCTCACCCATGTGTGTTGTGTTTTCACACGTTTGTCGCTGTTTTTGAAAGATTGTAATGGAGTTTTTGTGTAGAGGGTGTCCTGCAAACATCAGGCATCAGTTTGTGCCTCAGCAGTGGCAGCCAAGTTGTAATTTATCTGACAAGCCTTTGTGACTTTCCTCTCAATTCTTAAGTAAATGACTTTCTCACATCATTCATTCAAATGTACAACCAGGTTATCAGTAGCTGCCACTTTTCTGCCTAGCAGCACAAAAAGGACATAAAATGCCACTTGCCTTTAACACTGATCTTTAGGTGTTTCTCTCAGCATGTCCGGTGAGTCTCCTGGCTTCCCCTTAGCCCACCTGTGAATCAAACTCACAGTCCTTATCACTCGCTGAAGAGGACATGGGGGGGAATAATATTCATTATGAGCAGGTCATATGGGAGTTAGACCCCCTCTGAGCATGTAGCCAAATCTGTCCTATTCTCCAGTAGGAGTTGATGCAAATTCTCCTGGTTTAAATGTACCAGCCTTGAAAGCATTAGTTTCAAAGAATTTTAATATGAAGTGCTGCCAAACAGAACTGGTTTGTGAGACTCTGTTTTCATAAATAAAGTGGGGAATTATTAGTCTGGTCCTAAGTTTTAAAAATACTCTGTAACATTGGGCTCAGCAGTTCACAGGTCATTGGTGACATTTACAGGTCAACTGAACAAAGAATCCCTTTTTTGTATGGTTAGCTTTCCTCAACTGCACTTGCTTGCTGTCACAACAACTCCATTTAGTTTGGTTAAGGTAGAGTTAGCTCACTCCCCAGAGATATGCCAATGAAGTATATTTAAAAAAGGTGATGTGAAGTAAAGCCTCAGCCTGTCTGGTTGCAGCCATCGTAGTTTTATTTACTTGATGTCTTGACCATTTTGAGTTTAGTCCACTCTTTAGGCAGGGGGTCAGGTCCAACTCAGTTAACTGTTTTTCCTGTTGGCAATTAAGTAGGAGTCATTGCCCCTCAAAACTTCACTGTTACCATCTTCATCATGAAAGCACTCCCAAGATTTGTTTTTCAGCCATTATTGCATGTTCTTGGTGTAGAGCACTAGGTATTTGAACTAATTTGGTTTCCTTTGTAAGAATTATTTTGCATTTCATTTTGATTTCTGACCTTTTTCACAGACACTGGTTTGTGTTATGATTGTGATTCTGATAGACGGAGACATTTTCTAAGTTGGTGGGGTCATTGAAGGGACATTTTCTTTAAAAAAAGTTTTTTTTTTTTGCTGCTATTGGCCCCACAGTGCACTCTTCAGATAGGCATTATAGGCAGTGGCTTCCAAGCATGAAGAAACATTCTAAAGATATCAGAGTCATTCTACTTTCAGCCAGATTAACATCATATCTTTCCAGTGTCAAGTTTCTAATGATCACGTGAACAGTACTGCGTCCAGTAATTTATTCTGGCCAGTGTCTGCTGACAATCCAAGAATGATTGCCACCAAGACTACTTCATCCTTCTTTTTCTTTTAAAAAGTATTCAATATATACAGCATGGACAGGTCTATGCAATAGAACATTACCATGTTAGTACCATTGTTCTGAATTACGAGGGCAAAATTTTCAGTATTTTAAAATGAACACAAAACCTGTTCGGGACTGCAGACTTCTGTAACCTTGAAAACTCTGATATATGTTCATTTGAGAGACAATCAATTTATTACAGCAGTGTCAAATTGTTTTGGAGAGAAAGTGAATGATGCTGTTTGATTTGTTAAAATGTATTTATATGATTCATCTGCTGATGTTATCACTCTTAAACTATTATTAATAATGGTAGTACATTTAATGAACATTTTCTTGTTTTGTAGCACTTGAGAACTTCGTCGAGGAGTGAAGCATGAAGTCTTGGATTCTGTTTAGACAGTCTTTGGTTTGGAGAGATCATACTCAAAGGCCTAATGGAGACAGATAAAGTTGTTACCTGCTAAATACATTTCAGAGGGCTTTATAAGAGGGTTCCTATTTATAGTCAGTGCATTGAAGGATTAAGAAAGTTTTGAGAAGGCTCTAGCAAGTAACTGAAGGTAAAGATGATTTGGGAATTTATTTTCCTTTTTTGTTTGAAATGACAAGTATTAATATTGAACAACATTGATTACACTATTCTAGAGAGCATGCTCTCAACATTAATTATGGGCGTTAAGCTTTAACATTTGTTTAAAAGAGATACAGGTGAAAAAACATTCATCTTTTGGAGGATTGCCCTCGTCTTTCAGTGCTGCTGGTTGTTACATATATTTAGCAAGATGTGATTTTTCCATGATTCTGTTATTCAAATAACAATGATTGAAAAAATCCAATTGGTGCTCTTTCTCTCTGATTTGAAACATGAGTAAAATACTTTTGTAGCTTTCCATGGCTGTAATAAAGCATGTGCCTCAGAGACAGAATGTCATCATACTGCTCATTAGGACGTGGGGCCACACTCATCTTAAATCCCAACATTGGTTTTTCACTGTGCTATCTGACTTAACCTCTATTTCACAGCTACATATGGCTGCTGGCAAGAGACTGAACTTTAGAAGGAGTAGTAAAAGCAGCTATGTGGGAAGACTGGCGTCTTTTAAAATATTCTAGGGGTTATTTTGTAGATATTTTGCAGAGCAAGTGTGAATTTGATGAATGCTAGAAGAATACAGTTGTCACTAGATGTATCTTTGAAACTGTGCAGTGGGCTTTGCTGTTTGCTCTCTTAGCACCATGCTTCGAAAGTGGTATTTTGCTGTTGTCTTCAGCAGAGTTGCACAATAAATGTGTATACAAATGCTTTTGACAAATAACTCATGTTTAATTCCTCTGGCACTTTTATTGCAAAGCGTCCCTGACGCTATTAGCAAACCTTTTTCAGCTTTTTGGGGTATGTCGGTTCTTCCACACAACAGCTTTGGTTTGGTTTGGTTGTTTGTTTGTTTTTTTTCACAGTGGACTGAAAATAAAGCATTTTGAATGTTTTCTTGCAATAGAGTTGTGTCAGAACAGATGCTCTCGATTCAGAAGTCTTGATTTTTCATCAAAAACTTTCAAAAGATTTCTGAAGTTCTGTACTGAAAAGCATTGTAGGAAAACAAAATGTTTCCATTACAGTTTTGGTTTCAATGAAAGGCCATAGCACCCTCTTCTATAAACTCTGCAAACCATTGAAAATCTTTTCGTGGAACCAGAGCTTATTTCTCATAAAGACTTAAATCATTATGGCAAAAATAATCCATTAAAGATAACGAAAGTTCATATGGAAAAGGGAAAAAGCCCTATGTCAACAAATAATGGTAAAATGAAAATAACTCATTACAAAGTGAATAAGTACGGCTTCGTGGTGGGATGTTTTGTTTTGTAGAACAATGTTACATCAAATGTTATCTGAGTCTAGCTGAGCACATTGTCCCTCTAAGTTTGTGGCTATCAAAAGAGTTTTTAGCACTGGAGGTAGTATGTGACTCAATATAAATTGGGAAGGCTGCTTCTGTAGTGAAGTGGAGCCATTCATTTTGGACACACATCTTTAAATAATTGTACTATGCATTCCTATTGCCTGTCATGGCAAATGAATGTATGAAATCCATGTGCTGTGTAGAAGAGACAGCAGGAGAAATATTTGAAACCTGCTTTTCTGTTTTAGTGTCACATGCAATCACAAAAAAAGGCAACACCCATGAACAACTTAAGTACTTAATGGTCTCCCCTTAAAATTGTAGCCTGATGTTAATATGTCCTGAAATATCTTTAATTTTTCATTATATTTTTAATTACGCAAATTTCTATAATACTACTTTTATGTATAAATATTCCTTTCTTTATATGAATGTATTAAGGTATGTAGAGGTCAGATCAGTGTCCTGCAGTGAATCACAGCTGAGAAAAACAAGTGTAGCTCAATGTGTTAACTGGAAATGGGCAGTGAGAGCTGCCATGGACTGAAAGGACAGCTGGCATGGCAGCATTTGACATCCTGTGGGTAATTGATTTTGAATGCTTGACAGATTTTTATAATGGTGCAGAGGCACTTAGACCAGCAGGTAACTGCTGGGAATAGATTGAGTGGTGGTGAGCCCATTTTCATATAACTTTTACTTGAGAATCCTTTAGACACACTTGACATCAAAGATATGTTCTCTTTTAAGTTCAAGTGCTTGTCAACTGCTACACCCCTTTCATCAAATTCCAGAAAGGCAGAACAACATAAAACACCTGTAAGTTATTTAATTAAGTGATCATTGTTAAAGATGAAATTTCAAGTGCAGTTTATATACAGTAGCGGTGGGAAATATAGTATTGGCTGGGCAACCAGCCTTTAGTTTTTATGTTCAAATTATTTTTGTATGAAGCCCTGAGAAGAGGAACACTTGTGAAATTGATATCAGAATTAGATCGAGACCAGCAGTTATGACTAAAAGACAAGCTGTTTCTCTATGTTTGAAGTTTTATTTTTTAATATGTGTTGAGTGGGCTGATCAAAACAATGCAACAATTCTTAGAGAGATACTGGTTTTGTTTTCCTTTTGCATTGCGTGGCTGCAAATTGTCAAATTAAAGAAAACAATTACATCTGTAAATAGCTTTGATTTTAAACTAGGGTTCTCCACCAGACCAGGGTTTTAGAGAGGGATCAGTGGAATCGCTTCATTCTGGAATTCTGAATTTACTACATGGTAAAAGAGTTTGCATTCCATCATGAAACATAACGTAGTCTCTGAAAATCAGGCTTCCTCAATTCAAAAATGACCCCTCGCTGTAAAAATCTAGGTCATACATTTCTAGACTTTAGGTCTTCAAACTGGTGGAAAAGTATTTTGTTTTTCAAGGATGTTTTTTTAACTCATTATTTACTACTAAAGGCTTAGTGTTTTTTATCAAGTCCATTAATGTTGGAATCTGGCTGGGTATTTTAATTTGAGACTATAAAATATCTCACATAATACACTGTAAATATCCAAAGTAACTACTATGTTAAATTAAATATACTGTGCCAAGCAATGTTCATAATATTTTATTAATGGCTGTGGATTGGATCTAGAAATTTTTACAGTGGTTGGACTGACCATTCATCCAAAAGATACAGCCACTTAATTGTGTCTAAGCAGCTGTCAATTTTGTATGCCCTTAAGATGTCCCTTTCTCACTTGGCTGATCACATCATGTTCAGAGCCTTTGAAATGTTCAGACTTGAACCAGAAGGGAAAATTTTGCTTGTGACAAAACTGCAGTGGCTTAACCATTATGGTGTATGTCTACAACTTTATATTTCTCTGAAAAAAAATTGAGTTACAGGAAAGGACAAAGGCAGTTGAAGTAAACTTTCATAAAAGCTGTGTATTTGCAAAGTAATTTTTTCAGTAATGAAATGAGGTATTTTAATACCTCAGATGTGAGGTAAAAGATGTGAATTATTTCCAAACTGAAAGAACCAGCATTGCTGTGCTCCTTAAAACTTAATTTCACCAGAGATTATATTTTTGAACAAAACCATGAGATAATAGCCCCCTGGAGACCACAATTTTCAAAGAAATAGAGGTTAATAGCCTTGGTATTTTATTTTACAAAGTAATTCAGACAATTTCAAGTCTGGCTACCCAGACCCCCTTAGTTGTACAAACTGTTCTTGACTTCCTGTTGTAAAAATGTGTGATGTTTTATGTCAGAGTAAAGATACAATGTCCTCTTTTAGTGCCATTTGCAATTACTGGAGTAAAAGAGCTAAAAAAAGATAAATCAAGAGATAAAATGTTACACTAGAGGAATATCTTGAGTGATCCTGCAACAATAATTTATTATGGAAAGCTGAAAGGTGGTGTGGCTCAGATAATAACTGTAGCAGCTATTACAAAGAGCTTGAGTGATTATACATTTAACCTGTTCATTAGTTTAGAGCTCATAAACAGCCACTTAAGTATTGCAGTTAATCTCATCAAATCCAGTAGCATCATCTTCTAAAGATTATTTGAATACTAGAGATTTCTTGGCTCATTGGCAGGAGATATTTCACTGCCATTAGTATTTATTAAAACTATCTCACCAAAAAATTAGTTTAATATTTCTTTTTAATAAAATAATAATAATAACAACGATAATAATAATAACAACAATAATAATGATGATGATTTTTAATATATTTTTCCCAGTTATTTAGAAATTAATTTCTTGGTAATTTATGTTCCCTAAAATGGACCCTGAAATCTCAACTAAGACACTGTTGTAAAATCCAAAAATCTGCATGATTTGAAGGACATTTATTAAAGAAAAGACACAAGTGAGTCACCCACTAATCTCCTTTTGGTTTAATAGTTCTATTGTGCACACATAAGAAAGCTGCAGGCAGCCCTGTGATTTTAGATGAATAAGGTTAGGTCTTGGAGACAGTCCATAGAAAATTAGGAATATTCCACAGCAAATTAGCCTCAATTAGCTTAAAATAATATAAGATAATATTTGCCACTGAAAAAAATCATTAATAAGACTAAAGAATGCATTTCCAACAAATATGTTAAAGTAAATGTACATAAAATGCAAAATGTCCTCTGAACTGTGTGATGCTGTCCTCATTCTTGGTTGTGTTATGCTCTATTAAAATATACAAGATGCATGAACTATTTTTTCCTTTCTTTTAAAGCAGAAGTATATATGTATTTTCCTCTGCATTTTTTTCTTTTACTGCTTAAATAGTTGGTGTTTTTTTCCTTAAAATAAGGGAAATCTTACTGTTAGCCATAAACCCCAAAAAACTAGGACCTACTTGTCCTCTGCAGTTAAAAACTGGGGAAATCCTGTGACTGGAGACACTGTTTCTTGCATTAAAATATGACAGAGTGGTAATATAAATTATAAAGGAGGGCCAGCTCCCACTGAACCCTGTCTAAGCAGAATTTAGCATACCTGTCATAGTCCATTTCATTTTCAGGAGCATTATACATCTGCTGCCTCCCAAAAGATAATCTTGGGAAACCAATTTGTATCAATATTTGACTTACATATTAAAAACTTCTATCCTGTCCTAACTACTCCAGATACTGATTTAAATATACTGGGATGTACTAATATTGCAACTGTGTGTTTTGGCTGGTAAAAGTAAAGATTGTCTAAATTCATGACTGCAAAATTTCTCAGAAGCCAAATGTGGTGTGCTATATCCTTCATAAGTTATTTTTGTTATCAAAAAAATAATATCAAGATTATTTAGATCTGATTTCCATATTAAATTAGAGTAGATGGATTTGAATATCACAGTGTTGATCGGAAGCTCTTATTTATAGTCCTCCTTCTGTATGTAAATACATATGGTTGTAGTTTGTACAGTTATAGGAAATAATTATTCTTTAAAGGCACATTTTGAGTGCTGGCTTGTGGGAATCACTTCAGACCTACTATAAGTTTTTCTCTGTGGGATGTTGTGACAGATTTCTGATTTTGCTCTTCTAGACATGCAGTCAGCTTTCTTGTTTCCCTCATATGGTTTACAATCATCATTTGTGGTAAAAGGTGGAGCTGAATCCATTTGGAGGAGTTTAGAATAGGCTAGATAAATCTTTTAAAATCACTTTTAGAAGGTACATCCAATATAGATCCTCTCATGTGTTTGTAGGTCCTGCAGCCTCAGTACTGATGAAAGTGATTTCTTAAGACTCAAGGTGAGTTTTGAAGAGCTGTAGTTTCCTTCCAAGCCATCACGGTTTCTGTGCTGCAGGACCGTGCCTGTTCCATAGGGATTTTGCTGTTAGCCATCTGCTGGATGTCCAGCTTCTGCTGGACACCATAGAAATAATAGATAAGTTCATCCATTCTTTTCCCAGAATCTTTTCAGTAATTAGAAACCAAACTTTTTCTTCTTCCATTTCCACCTCTCTGACATGAGTTATCAGGCAAGGAAAAACCCAGTGTTAAACCTTCTAACCCAAATTTTCTCCTCTCATTTATGTCAAGCTAAGCAAATTTTCCAAACGCAGATCAGCAACATTTGTTAATTTTTCTCCTTCTTACCCTGAACAGGTGATTTAAATTATTTTTATATATAAAAGGCAGTTCTCAGCACTACACAGACTTCAGTATTCATACAGTGTGTATGTAAATAACATTTGTAACTGTATCTATGAATACAGTTATTTTTAATTTATGTAAATGTTCTTCTGTCTAACCCTTGATATTAGTTGGAAAACTTTTGTAGTTGTTAAATGGAATTTATTGCAGTTTTATCATTTATTATATCAAGGCAATGGTTGCTTTCCCTATCCAGAATGGCCTTACACCACTCAGGTTTCAGAATTATTTACTTCACATGATCACAACACAGTCATTAAAGTTGGAGGAAATATGAATTTCTGCCTTGCCAGGTGGTAATGGGTATTGCTGGCTTTTTCAGTGAAAAAGGATAGGAAGCTTCTAAGCTCTTTCTCTTCCAAAAGTCGTGCAGTCCCACTCAACTTTATTCCCACCTGCCAGCTAAGACAGATTTTTCAGAAGTTACACCCTGTATTGCACAGAGATAAGTGGCCCCATTTTAGCAAAAGTTTAGTGTAATAGAAAGTTCACCTCCATTCTGTGTCTAAAGATTTAAAAATCTCTCTGAATATTTTTGGGCAAAAGCTGTTGCCTGGGAATTTTGTTGTTTTTATTGTGACCCAAGGAGTTAGCATCGGGCTGGATTGGGATTTCAGCTGTCAGTGGGCAGCTCACAGGAGTGATTGTAACTCACACGGCAGCAAGGCAAAGCTACTGCAGCCTGAGACTCGGGTAACGTGATTTTCCATAGGGGAAATCACAGGCTGCACAAGATCAGCCAGTCTGAAGGAAGATTTTACAGTTTACACCAGTGCTTGCTGCTGCTGGCTGTAGTTAGGGCAGCTCCTCAGTGCAGGGCAAGCCCTGGCTTTGCACTGAACAGGCCTCAGATGCTCCACGTTAACCTCAGAGCAATTTTTTCCTATTCAGTCTTCAATTTGCAGTTTTGACAGTAAGATCTATTGCTCAGTAAGAAGTATTTCTCTTAAAAGAATCATAGGCTTATTTTAAAGGAGGATGATGCTGTTGGTGCTGTTTATTAGACTAGGATACACCTCTGGTTGTAGGTCAATTAATGTAACTTACTACTACAAATGTGTTTAACCTTGAACATTTGACTTATTAGCATGAGTAATTTCTTAGCATAAACATCTGTAGGGGCTAAGTTGTTTTTTTTTTTAAATGAGCTGTACTATTGTTTTAAGCAAACTTCAAGTGTAAAGCAGCAGTAGGAGAGTTTCTACAATGTAGTTTTCAGTCAGAGGGAATAAATATATTTGTGTCACTTCCCAGAACTTACCTGGTAGGGAAAAGGATGCCTATTTGGGTGATAAATTAGGTGCTATATACTATGACAAGTGCTCAAAATTCCAGATGTATTTGGAAAAATAGCTCTAATGATAAAATAGGACTTTTAGGGGCTGACTAGAGTCTTCAAGCAACCATGAGTTTGGTGATATGCATTGCCTACTTGACTTTCTTTAGTGCCACAATTTAGTCATGCTTCAGATCTTACCGAATGTGCCAAAATCTCTTTGTTAAAAGAAACTGTAGAATGGGCAGCAGAAAAGAATAAGCATACTAGGTTTTTCTGGAATAACCTGATGCCTGAGTTAGAAAAGAGATATTTTCTTGATTGAAATTTGATTGCAAAAAAAAAAAATCACAGAAGACAATTTTTGATCAGATCTTAAAATATATGTTGAAGTTTGTTGCGTTATGCAAAGTAATATGAAGAAATAGTCACATGGTGAGAGGGGACTTGAGTTAACAAAAGACAAAACCATTTCTACTAGACTGATGATCATCAGAACATAAAATAATGATAGTGATACTCAATTCAAAATCAATTAGCTTTCCAAAATAAGCTTTATCATCCCCTGCTTTCTCAAATATACCCAGAAACTGATTTCTCATTCTGTTATTTATAACATTTTTGTAACAGTGTAACTCTCCCAATCAGATTGATGAGGTTTCTCACAGTTTTCTCCCTGTTCTTATGATCTGTGGTAACTCTGACGAAATCAAATGATTTTGTTTCATTTGTGTACATGTAGTGCTGTTAAGAAAGATACAGCTCTGGAAATTTTCCAATTAAAACAAACAAGCAAAAACCCAACCCAAAGAATGAACAAAAGGGATGGCAGTTTATGAATTTATGAGTTTATGAATCAATGCCTTTGACCTATTCAACACAGTCCTCTCATGGGCAGTCTTGTGTTTATTCTTGTGTATTCTGGTCTACAAATAAAACACAGGTTTAACATATATATACTCTACACTGCAAGAGTTGAGTGTGTAATAATGCTTTAGATAAAATAGCTGTTCTCAGTAGCCAGCTTGCTTTGATCAGTGATCAATTATACTTGCTTTTTTAAGTTAAGATTATTCCATTTATGTTAGTCAATTAATTGTTCATAAGTATTTTATTTAAATAATGTTGTTAGTACAAGAAAGCTAGAATGGTAATGTGAATTTTCTTATAATTGTATGCTCTGTCAGGGTTATTGTTGCTGTTATGTGGGACAAACTCCTTCTGAACAGTAATGACCCTTTCTCATGTAAAAAGTAGATCCTGACAAGCAGAAAATCTGTGTTTGTCATCTACTCTAGGTGTTAGACGATATTGCTAATGAGATTTATCAGGTGTTGTTTGTCTTGGAAAGCAGAGTGAGACCCCAGTGTGGAGTGATGCTGTCAGGACAGTTCCCTATTTGGTTTACACGTACTGACCTAACCAGAAGCCCCAAGATGAGTTAGTACTTTTATGTTCATTTCTTCTCCCCAAGCCTGTGTTTGGCAAATGCTGCTAGTGTGGTCACAGTGGTAGGGTTGGTGGGATAATTGTGCTGCCTTTGAACATCACAACAATGTTTATTTTGTGCTAATCTTCCCACAGTCAAGTTAATTACAAGTCCTGATTAAGAGCTCATAGGCCATGCAATCAGTCAGTTCAAGGCTGTATTTAATTCCTTGGGATGGGGAATTCACCCTGGATGGATGGGAGACTGAGTAGGTGGCTAGGGCTGACTCTACACATCTACCACCTGAGTAATCTAAGTGCCTGGAAATTTTTTTGTGGAGCAGATGACAGACTGACAGTCTCTGCAGTGAGCTACTAAATGGACTTTTTGTAATCATGTGTGACCAGGCTACAGTTATAAAAACCAGTGATCTTAATGTGGTTGAGACCTGACTGAGTTTTGAAGCAATTTTAAGTCCAACTTACTGTAATGTTGAGAGTGATGATTTCATTTTAGTGCTGAATACAAAGAGAGAGATGCAGGTGGATTTTCAAAATTTACGCTGGTTTTGTGTGTTATTTTACTCAGCTGTGAAGGTGCTACATAGTCTGCCTAGAACAGTCTGATAATATACAATTCTATTTCTCATAGGAACTGAATTTTAATCAGAAAGGAAAAAAATTCTCTAGGGAATGAAAACTGCCAACATTCTTTAGTCCTTGAATTAGGAAGTTACATAAGCTTTGCAACTCAGTGGGCGTATGTCAGCGTGGGTGGATCCCTGAACTTACAAAGGAGCGTTACTGAAATCAGGTGTCAGATCAGAACAACTTTATGAATGCAGTCATTCCCACTCTTAACAGCAACCTCTTCAAATTATGTGGGATTTCCTTCCCATATCTTTTAAGTGGTGTTTAAGAAGTAATGAATTCTCTCTTAAAAAAAAAAAAAGGCAGTAAAAGTAGTTGGAATCAATTCTTTTTGTGTAAAGAGGTTTAAGTCAAATGATACAGTTATAAACTGCATCATAGACCCATCAGAAATTGCTTCTGTATATATTCCTTCCCATTGCTAAGAGATGTCCAACAATTTAGAATTTCCTTTTAATGAATCCTTAGCCAGATCATCCATACTGATGAATTTGCTATCAAAAGTAATGCCTACTATGTTTGAGTGTTTTCTGAGTACACTGAGCTTTTATCTATTTCAGATCCTAAGAACTGAATTAAATGATCCATTGAATTCAGCCAGCTGTTAGACAGCCTTGTTCGAAGCCTAAATGTCACAAACTAATTTTTCTCTTAATTGTTGAAATTTATGAGACCAAAAATCTCTCAACTGAACTTGATTCCCAGTGGCCAATATTTGAAAAAGTTACCATCATGAATATCAGCTCTATCTCTTTTTATGTAATAGGAACCAGCACTGCTGCATTTAGCATGATGACAGAGAATCCACAAAAATGGTCAAGTCTTCAGGAACATTTGCAGCTTTACATATATAATTAAATTCATCAGTTTCTCCTAAAAAGAAGTCCCTAATTAATTCATTACCATATATCTGGGTAGACTTCCCATTACAGTCTCTAAGAGAATCACATCCCATCGTAGTTCATTAAATACTTCTGTAATAAAAGTCTTCAAAGGACTTGAAGAGATGCTTGACCCTCATTTAAACTGGAAGATCTTGGATTTTTATGTGTTATTTGTGTACAGGATTGACTGTGTTTGGAATAAGAGGCTCAGCGGTGTTCGAATTTGAGGATTTCCCCTCCCCTTCTTGGGGAGGAACCACCTGTGGGATATTAGCAAGAAGCTTTTCAAGCATGCTTTGCCCTTGCTTTTTCTCTCTGACTGTAGTAGGATAATTTTACTTCCACTGCCATTTTGACCAAATGGTTCTCTGCTTGCCAGTAAATTCCTGACATGTACTACACTGTATCATCTCACTTCCTTGTTTTCTCTTGTTCTGCCTGTGCAACACCTTTAGCTTTAATTTCCCTCTAGTTTTGCTAAATCTAATGTAGCTAAGTACTTGTTTTATTTTCCTATTATTCATCTCCATGATATTTGGGCAATTTGAAGCTTTTTATCTTGGTTGCAATGAAAATATGTTTCATCTAGCTCAGGTTTCTCCCTGTTGCTCCTATTTCCTGTCTAGCACCATTTCCATTGAGGTAGGAAAGGTAAGTTTAAAGAAAAAAAAAAAGGAAATCAAGTTTAGTGAAGAAAATTATGATTACCATGCTTTCTCTCAGCGTCTGCCCAGTTGTTTCTATAAGGCTTTCGGCAGAGGTGATGCCTTGTTCATACAGCACTCTTGTGTTGGTGCAGAATTCTTCTCTGTAGAGGTCCTATTTTTTTCTCATAACAGAATTCATAGTTGCATTAATTCTTTGGAACAATCTTCCATTTCTGTATATCCATTTCTCTTCCATCTTCAAATATAGTAAGATTTATTTCTTCCATTATAATCCTTTGTTGTATCTTTCTTGGTTGTTAAAATGACCAAGTCCTCCAGCTATAAGGACTCTATTGAGTCAGTGATCAAATCAGTGGTGTTATACCACCAGTGACAGGGATTTCTTGCCTTCAGAACCTGAAATCTGTACATCAGTAAAGGCTGTCATGGAATAATAAAGTTTCTTTGGGTTATGCTTCTAATCATTATGCTGGAGGTGAAGGTTTCTCAGTACTTGATGAGCCTCAGACACCTGGAGAGCTTTGAAGACCCCCAGCGCTGAAGAAGATCTAGCATCCAATATTATTACTAATATCAATGTATTAATCTCTGATAATGAAAAAAAATCTGTAATCTTCTACATTAAAATCAGTTTCAAGGGAAATTCAGAAAAATGAAGCATATTTTTTAAAAAATGAAATTACTTTGTCCTAAGAATTTCTACTTTCAGGCATGTAATAAAAGCAGGATAGGTTTTTTTGTGAAAAATGTTGTAAAAATATGGAGATCTCTCACGTCTAGATCATAGTATTATTTCATAAGAAATGATTACAAGCCTCTAGAATTAATATCCTATTCAGCCATTGAAGGCAAATTAAATGCAAATGAAACTCCTCAAATAAACGCATAATGCTTACTACATTGAGGTTTCAAAATACATTTGTGATGCTGAGTAGGAAAAGAATCAAACTTACACTGAATGTACTGTGCAAATGCAAATGTCATCATCCATTTCTTTTCATGCTTTTCTGCTTTGTGCTCTTTGTTTTGCAAATATGGTAATTCTAATGCAGTTGTATTAAAATTGGAAAAAGTCATTGAAATTCGCCCAGCAAACACACTCTTCTTCCGAAGTCATTTGACTCAAAAGTGTAAAATGGATTTTGAATTTTAAGTCAGCAGTTTTAAAGCTTATCATGTTACATTTATATATTGTACTATGTCATGAATGAGATCAGATATACTGATGTGCTAGTATGGAACTACAAAAAAAAAGACAAGTTTTAATCTCCAATTTATTTTTTCTTTTTTTATAAATGGATGGCCATCTGATGACGTTTCTTTTGGCAAGGCAAATGTTGGCTTTCAAGGCTGATGGCTTTCAAGAATTCAAGTAAGGCCCCTGGCTGACTGCTTTTGATAATCTCTTTGCCTCTTGACTCTGTGTTCCTTAGACTTCTGTTTATGTACATGTCTCTTTCTTAATGAGGCTTTGCATGCGAGGCCTATACATTCCACATATATTAAGTACATGAATTAAGGAAAGTAAATACAGCTGGCCTTTCTGTGTGTATGGGATAGAATCACTAAAATGTATGATTGCTGCAGGTAGCCGTTTTTCGGTAGGCGAACTTTTCCTTTGAGTCACTGTAGGTAAACCAGTTTTCCAGTGTGGTGGATCATAATCTATCAATGATTCTGCTGTCTTTCGAGGTGTTCTCATTTCATTGAGATGTCAACGTGAGGGGAGTTCAGTGAAAGGTTTACTATGTAGCTTTCCTTTCAATTTTTTTTTTTTTTTTTAGTGCATATGTGAAGGGACCAGATCTGTTTGCAAATAAGTTATAGAGAAAAATAATGTTTGTTTTTTTTAATCCAGTATCAACAGGAAAAGTTAAGAGCTTTCAGTTTAGTATACTCTTAATGGTATATTCTTTTGTGCCAAAATCTGTTTTTTAAGGGCTAAATTATATAAAATGTGTTAGATTAGGTATGTAGATGCAGTTAGTTTCAACAATATTCTTTCTAAGGTCTACCTGAACCTGTAATTTTTCCTTGTGTTTTTTTTCAGGCTAATCAATCCTTTATTAATTTTTGCCAGACTAAACCTGAAGTTCAAACAACATTTAAGATCCCTAAGTAGAAAAAGGTGTGCACCTGGCTTTATTTAGAGATTTCAAGTCCCATTCTGCAGATATAGTGATGTTTATGATACCATCAAGCTTTGATTGTATTGGTTAATCGAATTTAAAGATGTTTAGGATTTTTTTGTTTAACCTTCAGCTTGAGATAGCTGGTGGTGGTGATTTCAGAGAGAGGGAGTTGATAGCATATTCAGGAGAAATACCATATGCGAACATTTGCAACTATTACCATTTAAATAGCCTGTGTCAACCTAAACAATACACAGGGGTTTGGATGACATTTTTCGTGGGAATTTGATTCCAAGGATCTTTACGGTATGATGAGTACATCATCCGAAATGACACATTATGGAAGTATTCTGAGCTAGGGTGAACACAGATCTCAAGCAAAGCATGATAGGCAAAACTGCATCCCACCACGGAAAGAGCAAGAAATTACAAATAGATAGAAAGCACTTTAAACAATTTCCTCCACTATGTACAGCATTGTATTGTGACATTCATCAGAGGAATCTCATCTTCCCAAGATGCTCCCAATTTTCTGCAGCCTATTAGAATAGGTCTACTTCTATTAGGGGCAAATTTAATGGACAGGTAGGGTTTTCATTCTAGCTGCATCAGTACTGCCGCAAGAATATCTCTATAAATTCGGAACTCCTGAGTTCCTTGATCTGTAAATATCAAACGGTTGCTTACAGGTACATGCCTGAGTACCTCCTTAAGGTTAGTGTTCAAATACAGCTAAGGAAGAATTTTCAGGATTGAGAATTAGGGAAAGTTGTAATTTTTGGCTTTTTCTGCTTTTATTACATAAAAATCCTCAGTAGTTTTTTTGAGAACCTCCAGAAAAATAAACCAAAGTCTGAAAAAAATAAGGGCTGTGGACTTTCAGAGTTATAATCTTGCACTTGCAATGCAGGAGTGAACAATGCTTGTGACCTGCTCCTTCAGTGTTGGGTTGCAGAGAGCTGCGAGCACAGGGCTGGAGGAGTGTTGATGCCCACCAGAGCCAAGCACAGGCCAATTGAAAGGGAGAAGACAACTTTTGGTATCGGAACCTGCTGTCTAGGTTGATTTTTAGAATACCAAGTGCATGATAAATTATAGCTTAACTCTTAATTGTGTAAGTGTGACACTTTCATAATAAACACAGGCTGCTTGGGTTTATCTGAAAACAATCTTACATGTTTGATTCATTTTATTCATGGGGACAGTTTTTATGTCATCTGCTGAGTGGGTTTGCTGCTTTTCCCCCTTTTTTTCCAAATCTAGCTCTGAGTGCTTGCAAGTAAAGAAGAAAACAGACACCATTGTGGGAAGTGTGCCTCCAAAATGTTTCTTAAAGCTTTGAATATTTTATTTTTGTAACAAGAAAGATCTCAGAGACTGAGAAACAGATTTTTCTGTCTGTGTTCTTTATCTGCAAAGTTTTTTAATTCTTTGCCTAAAAAGATTTGTTCTCTTTTAAGAAATGGGCAAGAGTACACTGGTCAATACTAACATTTCAGACACAATTTCTGTTTGCAGAAAGTTGTAGTGCTCCAGTTGTATGACAGATGATGTGTGGCACAAAGCAGTATGGACATTGTAACTTGGACCTTGCCTTTGGGATACCATAGGAGAAATGGTGTGAGTGACAGTGATGTTGCATTGTTATTATTAATGCCTATGGATGTACCGTTAAGTGTCCTATCCTTGGGAATGTCCCTGGTTTGGTATTTTGCCAGTGATTTTTTTAACAGGGCTGTATACCATTGAATTACTTTGTTTTCTATATTCTTGGTGTAGCTGTCAGCCATTATCTTCCTCTAAAGGACTCTGAAAAAAAAAACCCCTTACTTTTACTTTTTTCTTTTATCGTTTGGTCACTTATCTATTGAGAGAGACACATGTGTGTGTATACACATATGTAGGAATACACACCATGTATCTGGCCATTAAGAGCTGTGGAGATGGTTGTTCATACTTTGGCTACTTCTTATGAACTGATTACAGTTTTAAAAGCTCATTACAATATCAGGCATGCTTATGATGATCTTCCAATTGAAAGCTATTCTGATGTACACCCATATCTTGCTAACAGATGTTGTATGACACATGTTCAAACAAAAAAAAGGGTAATGTTTAAAAATGGCACTCAGCATTACTGACAATGTTAAATGATGCAACCCCATCAGTTTTGAATCAATTTGGACTTTATCATCATTTATAATTCATTTGAATTCCTCTTAAACTTCAATGCTTCAAGCATCTTCTAGGTGTTTAAACTGCAGAAAGATAAAATGCATACGTATATATTGCTGCCTAATAAATCTCTTTCATGTTTTTTACTTGCAGAGACAGCGTAGTCTGACCTTGGAAAAGGGCTATAGTCTACTGTCTTTATAGAGATGAGGAAGCAGCTTTGACAAGTAGAAGTTAAACCCTAGATGGTCCAGAACTATCTAGCCATTGCTTAATCTTCTTAATATGGTAAGACAAATCCCATTCTTCATTTTTATATTAACATATTTCAATTTTATTACACTTTTTAACTCTTAAGCAGAGCTGTAGAAGCTTGGATAGAAATGCCAGACAAGCACACATATTCAGAAGAAAAAGAATTCCTCAGCTCAGCAAGCTCACAGGTTTCAAAAAGCTTATTTTAAATGGCTGTGAGTGAGGAAAAATTAGGGCATTGAGCAAGCCTACGTAACTACTGCAGAGACAATATAATGGGAGTGTAAGATGAGAATTAATTACTATTAACAATAAAGTACATTTGTTCTGAGTAGGACTTGCTGTCAAGACAGGATTCTTAAGTAGGCACAGACTTAGAAATGGCCACTTCTGATTGTTACTTGCATCATCAGAAAGTTTCATATTTTTGGGAGCAGCATATGATTATCCCCAGTTGTTTCTGAAAAGGAAAATATTATCTCAAGTTTAACGTTTATGAGGTGACTGCCGGTTATTATAGTCTGTTACAGTGCATAGAGACTGACCAGAAGGATACCACTTTGAAAACTGTGTCTGGAAATGCAGATCTCTTCTTTTAAACATCTCTTTTTCATTATTCTCTCCCAAACTAGTATATTTATAACAGTTACAGTTCTGTATTTGAAGAAATTTTGTTCCACTTAGTGGGTTACACAAGCAGCCAAAGAACTGAGTGGTGATTGAAGTTGGTCAGATTGATTACAGACACAGATAATATAGTCAACAATGCATCCCTTTAATTTGAAGAATAGTTAAATATTTTATGATGAACTTTAAAAAAAATCAGCTCCTTTTCCAAACATAGGGACAGAGAATTTGTGGCATCTACTCGGTGCATGTTTTGGATATTCAAAATCTATAATTTGAGCTACAGAGTTGTTGTGATATGTCAGCGGTTTAATTGCTATAATTAGGCTAAATGATTTTTCTAGGAAACTTTTTCACTTCTGGGCTAATTTCTTCAATAAATTGCTTTTCTTTGGTTAAAAAAAAAGAAAGAAATTACTAATAACTAGTAAAAATTCAGTATTTACTGAGATATATAAAAATTCCCAGAGTTAGTAATATATCATAAACAGTTAAAATCAAAACTAATTCTGCTCAAGTGAGTTGTTCTGAAACCATTTCCCATGTTTTACTAGCTCTAACATTTAAAATCCTATGTGGAATAAAATCTCTGGAAAACGTGAAAGATTTGCCATCCAAGTCAAAACACATCAAATCAAGCTTTGTACCTTCACTGAATTTCAGAGGGAGGATTTTAAATCTAGCTTCTCACATATTGGTCCTATTCAGCGTGCTTGTAAATAATCTTGGAAAGGGCTGATTAGTTATGAGGTACAGGCTGTTTGTTGCTTGATTAAATTTTTTTTAATGCTCCAATCTAAAGCTGACTCTAAAGAAGGAAAACATGTTTTTTATGAAGCTCAATGGCAGCTGAAATTCAATTGTGGTAAATGCAAAGGAACTAATGTATTTAAATATGCATTTTGATTTAGTAGTTACTATTCAGGAGGGAGATATTGGCATTGTTGTGATTAGTTCAATAAAGTTGTCACCTCTGCAACATTTAAAGAGGAAAATACAGTTCTACAAAACACCCAGGGAAAAAATAAGATAATACAATGAGTGTAATCCTTTTGAAATCTAGGTTGCATTTTTATCTTGAATATTAAAACAAGAGGGGTAAAAGTTCTCAAAGGAACTAGAAGAGCTACAAATAACAAGAACAGTAAAGATGGGGAAGGGTTTCTTGTCGAGGAACAATTAAATCATTATATACTTCCTCTTTGTAAAAGAGAGGACTAGGGTTGTGGTAAAGGTCTAATAAGTGACAGATGGTGTAGGAAAGGTAGTATATTTTATTAGTTCTTATAATGTAAGGATGAAGGTGTATTGAATAAAATAATAATTCAACAGTTTTAAAACCAACCAAAGGAAATATTTATTTCATAAATGGTTAATTAAATTATGGAATTCCCTGTCAGAGGGTGTGGTGGAGATATGAAATGTGAATAGGCTCGAATGGGATTTGATTACTTTGTGCTGTAATGAATAAGTTTGATTTTGTGAATTTTAAAGAAAATGCAGTTTTCAGATGTAATTCCTGCCTCTGCTTTCAGATATAATATCCTTCTGGAAATACATGCTATTCTGTACTCTCCTGGTTTCTTAATAGTATTTTTGAACCATGGACCTTTCTGAAACAAAATATGGCTGTTCTCCTGATCGTCAGACATTTGCAAACAGGATTAATTTTATCAGTATAAACAGTTTCTTTATGAAGTGTGATATTAAATGCTTGCATATGTTTACACTTTAATCTTGTGAAGTGCACCTGCAAGACATCCATGCTAAAATGTGCTGTGCTTGAAAAGAACTCTTTGACAGTCCATGTGCTTTCTCAGTATGTTCATGCATATGAGCTCTGCTGCACACTGCCAGTATTTTTGGCAGTCATGGGTGATCATAAGGACAAAAGTGCAGGTGCAAGTTTAGGGACTCAGGTTTTCTGCAGTGTGGTTTCCTGTTGCTTTTGGTCAGAAAGTTTGATTCTGATAATGCAGCTGTATCAGCTGTCATCTTGAACTTAGGGCTAATAATTTTGATTTGAAAGTAAATTAAAGACACAATAATATGGAGCTTCTCTTTTACTGTTTGGGATCTTGTTGCTGCATTCTGTTACTAAGTTGCAGATCCATCCCCAAACAGAAGCTGTACCCTGATACGTGCACCTGCATTTTTTCCTTACCTTTGAAGAAGCAATTTAACTGAGGTTGCAATGCAATGTGCTTTTGCAGTTTTTAGGTGGTGTCTATAGCCTGTTTCATATTTTTGCTTATCAATTTCAGGACCAAGTAATTGTTAAAAGGTTTTTATTTTTTGTTCTTTGCTTTTGTGATCCATTATAGGTGATCTGTTGATTTATGGTAAGTGATACAAGTTTGTGGATGGCTGTCAGGTTTCTCAGTTTACAAGACTTCTTTTCTTGTCAAAAAGAGCCCCAGGGCATGCAGGAAAATGGGCTGAGGAAGAGATAAGGTAACAAAAAAAACAGAAGGAGGAAAAAATAAACTGACTAGAATTTTGAAACAGCCCATGTGAGAAAAGCCATTGTCAGCAAATTCTACAAAGTTTTTTTTTTGGTACAGAATGAGCAAGAAATATATTTCAGAAACGCAGGATGCACTCCAATTCCCTAAAGCCTCTCTTTTCTACTTTGGCAAAATTTTACACGTCTGGCATGTCTTCCTCACAGCAAAGATCATGGAAAACCAACAGTGGCGCAGCTGGTCCCTGGCTGGTTTGTCGCGAAGGTGGAAATCTTAATTAAAGTCCTTCTTCATTATGTATGACCATGTCCTTGGAAGGGGTGAGATGTTGCATAGAATATTCCATGTCAAGGACAGCTTCAGAGAACACTGGTCAGGGAGTACAAGTTCTTTGGAGAAGGAGGTGTTTTTAAAATAGATAATGATATGCACAGTTAGAGTTTGGAAAATTTGGCCTTTGCTTTGGATTTGCAATACTTTGGGCATTGTGCCTGTAACTGTACACATATATACTGGAATTTCTGCCAGTCACCTGCCACTTGGTGTGATAACATCCAGACATTCATCTTGCCAAGTCCCACAGGACTCCTCGTTGCTCTATGCTTAAAGATTTAAACCAGATTAAAAAGCAACCATGAGAACCAGAGCACGAAAAGAACCCTTAAATATCTGTGAAGCATGTGCTGGTCTCTCGCAAGTGGCAGCACTCTTTGGCATCATACAAATGGTCTAAGTGCCAACAGACATCAGCTGAGAGTGAGAACAAGCTGGTGATGCACACTTCAGAGAGCTTCTGTGGGACACTAGCTCTATTGGTAGCTTAAACAAAATGTTCCATTGACTCAAAAGGAGTATTTTGCAATATTGTATTGGAGTATTTCAAGCTGGGATAATTCTGCTCGAATGGTATATATAATTTTATTTTCCTCGTGGGAAAATTGAAAAAAATGTTGATCCAAACCATTCCCTCTCATAGAATCATGAAACTGCACTTTTTAATGGTTTGTTTAACAGAAAAATGCTCAGCTTAGTATCTGGGAATTTGAGATTAATATCCTTGGCTAAAAATTTTCTCTTGATCCAAGTAAAAAAATCTTTTACTCTTTAAACATTGGCTTAGGCGTGTTGATATATATGAAGAAACAGTGCTTTTAGGCTTCTGAATTTAGAGATGATTGATTCATATGGGTAAGAAAACACCACTTTTCATAACCAAATTATAGAGGTGAAGAGCTTTCAGTAAAATATTCCATATTTTCCTAGAGAAGCTTTAAAAAGTCTTCTCTCTCAAATAGATTTATCTTAGAGGATTTGTATAAGCACAGATGTTTTGCTCATCCATTTCCTTTAGTGAATATGAAGCAAAGTCTAGAAAGTCCAGTTATTTCTTTTAAAATGTATTTTGCCCTTCCTTGGGCTTTTTTTTAGTCCCACATATTTCTTAAATCTTGCATTTGGAATGTATTTGGGAAACTTGTCTCATGATAGAAGACATGGCCAACTCAGTCACACAATGGCTGTGTTAGGACAACTGGGTGAAGAGATAATTTTATTGTGTACTTATATTTCTCTAGATACCATTGTCTTATGCTGAGAAACAGCATAAGTGGGTCTAGCCAAATACATAAACCAATGATGCTTTTTGTTTGGTGTTTGTTAATGGGATCTGCTGGAATACTTTACTTCTATTGTACAAATAAGGAATGTGCAGTAATTCTCAGAAATATTTCACTAGCTTTTCTGTAGCTTAATGAAATGAAACCTGCAGTGTTTTAATCTGGTTTTTAATTAATATGTCTCCATAAGAACAAATCCAGTGGGATCTTACTGACAGTATTGACTCTGGTGAGACTATGCTACATATCAGCAAACTCAAACAGATTTGAAAGAAGATAGTAGTTAATTTTTTCATTTATTCTGATAATTTTGAATTCTCAAAATTATTTTATCAGTTTGACAATGCATTAAAATATCTTTCCTTTTTATTCTTGCAAATCTTTGCACATTACAAAATGTGTGTCTGCTCAGATATAAGTACTTTTGGCTATATTTAGCTTATTCTCAGTATTTCCAAGGTCAGACCAACAGCAAAATTCAAGGATTGAAGAATCAGATTCTGATTTGAGCCTCGGCAGTGTAAAACCTATGCAAAGATATTTCATTTCAGTGACTTTACTTTGACCGTATTTTCGAGACCAGAATATGGCTTTTATTATTACAAAGAATACAATTTTGTATATAAAAAAACAATAAATTGACAAGCTCAACCTACTAGAACCATCATTTAATCCAAAATTCATTAAAATGAAATTCCACAGTAGAAATCTTATTGGCATTTCAGGCACAGACAGTAACTGAAAAGTGCTTTTATATACAGATTCATACCAACAGCTTTCTGTCCAGCAGGTGACTTTGTGCATTAAAAGGTTTGTAGAAGTGGAGATTGTAATAGGATGAACAACCTTGATAAAACACTTTGATTCTTGTCTTTGAAATTTTTCCCCATTACATTTGCCTTAGCTGGGGCTGCTGCAGTTAAGGGGATGTCAGTGCTTCTATTGTAAACTCCTTTCATGGGGTTTTATGACTTCATGATAAAAAAATAGCTTTTGTCTGAAATACAGCAGATTTTTTTAATAATTCTTTGTTCTGTTAAATAGTGAATGTTAACTTGAGAAAACACATTTGTTGTAAATGAAAGGGCAATCTTCAGCTCAGTAGTATCACCTCAGATTAATAAAAATGACAGTATTTTAAAAATCCAATTTTGTTTTCACAGTTAAGGTTGTTTGTTTGATTACCTTTTTTGCATTGCACTTTGTTTAGACAGGGAAAATAAATGACATTAGTTGCAGTGGGCTGGTAATCATTCTCACTCGTAGGTCGTTAGTACCACAATATTTAAGATGCAATAGCTGCAAGGCAAGTTTGATGAAAACAACTGCATGTATTGGAATTTTCTGAAAAGTTTTATATCGACCCATTTTTTGGTCTTGTCTGTGTTACAACCCAGCAGGGTTCATCTGCTTGGCTCTGATTTCTGCCCTCTTGCCTGTGAGTCTGATTGCAAAGAGCCCCGCTGTCAAAGATGCTATCTGCGGTACTTCCTTTCTCCTGATTCTGAGAGCATGTTTTCACAACCAGGAGCTGGAAGATGAATGAGCCAGGAATTCAGGGGCCTGAGCTCCCTTCCCTGCCCTCCCTGTCTTGTTTCCTTGCAAGAACCCAGGCTTTACCCTTTCTTGTTTCTTGACTTGTGACCATGCACCTGACTTGTTTGTTGAGTTGTCCTGGCTTTTGGGTGTATGTTCTAAGCAGTGTCTTTGCTGTCGTGTAGCTTAGCAAAAACACACTGTAATGGAAAGGTCAGTCACTTCTGACACAGCGGCCTCAGTGCTGTAACAAATAACCTTCTATGCAGAGGTACGAGTCTAGAGTTAATAGGTTTGGTTGGGATAGCTATCAGAGAATGATGAATCTTCCTTTTCAGTCTTGGCTTGTTGAAAATCATTTTGTTATTGGATGCAGAGCAAACTGAGGCATCAGCTTTTGAAGGCTTTTTCTTTCGAACCTGCTATAAGAATTCAGGACTCAGGAACAGACAAGTCTGGGGAGCAGAAGCAGCTTGGAGCTCACTGGGCAGTCGAATGCAGGTTCCCTATGGGACAGGTTAGCATATGGAGGTATTTACTCTTCCAGTGAATGCTGGGAAATTGGTGCATTTTTCTCTCCTTGATGAAAACACAGCAGAACAAATGTCTGCATTTGCTCTTGCTTTAGTACTCTTCAGCTCAGATCTTCAGTGTCCTCATTTTTGTCTTTATAAGCCACTTTGTATGAGGTCTGTACTGTGAGATACAGGAATGAGCACCTAAATACTTAGTTACTAAATATCTGAATCTTGATTATGCTGTTTCCCCCACATTTACTATGCAGAATTAACTACTATTGTTAATTTAGAATGATTATACTGGAGCTCTCTGTTGGAGAAGGCCCAATCAAAGGGTAGCAATGATAGTATTAGGAATAGCCTTCAGGCACATAAAAAAACCAACATCTCATACAGCATGGATTGTGTCACTGTTACTGTTGCCAAACAGGAGCCACTAGATTTGACTGTGAAGTATTTTTAAATCTGCAAATCCTTTAAAAGATTTTCAAAATGCCTATTTCATTGAAAACTACCCTCATTTCAGGTTCGTAGACTGAATATATTGTTTTTGTAATCCAGAACACTAGGCAAATTTGTTTTCTTTTGTGTTGGGAAATATTAGAGCCAATCAAAAGTGATATGAGAGATTTAACAAGGAAAGGTTTAGATTTGTGATGCAAATGAATTCATTAAAATTATCCACTTGTATTGGAAAGTAAAAATAATAGCATATCTGGGATCTCATTGTTCAAGAACTGCCTATAAATACAGTGCATTATTGCTCAAGCATTGCCAGGTTATCTCCACATTGCTCAAATTATGTGAAAGACTTTTCAGTATCTTTGGAAAAGTGGTATGAGAAGACCTGGCTATTTTGACTTTTGTTGTTCACTTTTGCCACATAAGATGCAGACAGAAAGAAATCAGAGTTGCATTGCTAGAGACAAGTAACATCTAAAAACGAGCTTGAGAAGGCATTTCGTTTGTCATTCCCTTCAAATATATTGTAATTAATCACAAAATTTAATTCAATTGTGAAATAAGTGAAGAGGGAAATCTCCTTTGTACACAGCCTTGTCAATCCCTGACACCTCGCTGACCCCTTGATATTGCTTGAGCTATCGTGTCATTTACAAACCGTGCTCCTTACACCGGCACTTTGAAGGAAAGGTTGAACAGTGTGGTGGGCCCTACCTGCCAAATACAGTCAGGAGGGACTGTGACAGTAGCCAGGAGTGAGAGTCTCAAAGCATAAAAGAGAAACATCCTCTAACAGCTGTGGCACTATCCCTCTTCCAGTGGTTGCTTTATGAAAATTAATTTATAGTAGAGACTGAGATGTTCATACCATGACCACTTTCCCTTCCTGTGGTATATCTGTTTTAAATTTCTCTGTTGGGCAGTGGGATGACTTCAGTACAATTTTCTCCAATCAGTGACAGCCTATAACTGAGTAGCTGTACTTTCTTTTTCTGAGAACAGATGCAGTAGTTAATCCTTCAGCAGAGAAAGTACATTTTAATTTTCTATACTCATCTGTATGATCATTTTAACTATAGCAGTATTGACCAGAAGTGTGCTCGATAAACTTTTTTTCTCATCTGGCTGTCTTTTTGTTTTGTCTCAGTTTTGTTTGTTTTGCTTTTAAAGAAAGGGGTAAGTTTTGCTTAGTTTTTTGGAGAGAGGCTGTTTTCAGGATGAAACTTCAGACTGTTCTGCAAATGGAGCCTCTCCTCAGCCATCAGTGAAGGAGGGTTGAGCAGCCATGATTTCAGACTTTTCCTTTTGCCAGGTTTCTCATGTCAACTGCACTGCATGCTTTTGTGCTTGGCATGGGTCATTGTGACAAACTAGGTTTGGATTTAATGATGGGAGATGTCGCTTATCAGTTAAGAGTCACAGAATTTATTTTTATGATGTTTTGTTCCTTTTCAGTATAGCACTATATGGCAAGGGCATTTGTTCTTTCCAGATATATTAGGTGACTTCTCCATCTTTTGTGAGGCTGAAACTGCAGATATTTTGGGCTGTATATGTAAGCCTGTATTCTTTAGGGAATAAAGTATAAGAGTCTGTAAAAACTCCAGCTAATGAGCAGTAAATTCATCTGGCAAGTTATTGTCCTTTTCACTTGGTTTATTCTTAGTCTGCAAAACTTAGTTTAGAATACATATAGAGAAGAACACATTCCCTTGACTCTCTTGCCCCCTCTTCATGCGTTTCTGTGGTACAGAAGGGTTACCATTGCATATAGTTGTCTCTGTTTCAAAACAAAATATCATCTAGTCTGTCAGCAGGGAAAGCATCATAGATCATGTGAGAGTTTCTTTTGATGATTTTGCTGTAGTACGTGTCTACATGAGAAGAGAGGTTTCTGGGCAAGCTGGGATTCCCCAGTTCCTGAAGGCTTACTGGTGTCATAAAGTCAACACTTATTGCATCTCTGGTAATGTTCCACATACTAGTCTTGTTCTGGTTTTCAGTGTCTTAATCATCCTGAAATAGTTTGAAAAGGATGAAGTTTTTTCTTCAACCCTCAAGAAAATAAACAATATAGCCAAACTACTAGAGTGAGAGAATGCCTTGACTCATCCGGTGAAAGTGTTACAACAATATGGATTATATGCAATAGGACGTGAATATATCATGATCTTACAGTTCAATTACCTCCTACTGACCTGCAACTGACTCCATTTTAATTATCACCTCCTGACCTCTTTAACGTAAAATTTCCATTTCTTCAATTATTTACAAATATTTTAGTCTTCCTGCAGTGTATCAATTTGATTGTACTGGAAGTTATTTTATCTGTACAAGCAGTGTAACAGAGAGAGTTGAGCAACTCATTGTAATATGAAAAGATACTGGTTTCTCAATCCATTTTAGCTTTAGCTTTCCTCTTCATGCCATTTACTGGCATGCTATTGTAATGCTGGAGCATTTGGTTTTGGTTTTCTATTTGGTTTGGGGTTTTTTTGGAGGGGGTTGCTGTTATTATTGTGGTGGTGTTGTTTTTGTTTTGGGTTTTTATACATATCTATCCCTGTGCTGTCCTACATGCTGAATAACATGACTCACAAGCCTTTACCCTGTGAAGTACCTGGTTGGGTACTGGAACAGGCTCCCCAGGGAAGCCGTCACAGCAGCCTGGCAGAGTTCAAGAAGTATTTGGATGATACTCTCAGGCACAGGATGTGACTCCTGGGGATGGTCCTGTGCAGGGCCAGGAGTTGAACTTTGGTGATCCTTATGGGTTCCTTCCAACTCAGCAAATTCTGTGATTCTGTGATAATGATGTGTGACTTACATCAACTTAAACACACTTTCAAGTGGGCGTTCCCATAAACCAACCATCAGCTCCCAAATGTTTATAGTTAGTCTTTTTTTTTTCTCTCACAAAAAATCATAAGATTACACTAAGTAGTTTTTTTAAGTGTATTTTTATTAGGAGGGGACAAAGTACTTTGTTTTTACATGGAAATCTCTTTCTGGCTATGTTTCTTCAATGAGCACATCTATTCTCTCTTTTTGCAGTTTATTTTCCTGTCTCTAAAACTGATCCTGGGTGAGTTGTATGGCTCAGGTAAACCAGGAGAAAACTGTAGAAGTCAATTCAAGAAGAAGCCAGAATGCTACTGGCCCAGAACACACTTCATGTATTGAACATCTTCACTTAACTGTTTAGCTCTCCCTCTCTCTCTTCATCTAAGGCTTACTGTAAAATGCTTTCATGACCTGAGCATTTTAAGAGGAGTTAAGATATGTCAAAGCTGGAATACAACAGGGTATGCTCTGTGATGAAATGGCTTTCTTACAGTTTTGGAGATTTGGCTGAGGTTCTGTGAATATCTATTCCTTATTCCTATGCCTCAACTTCATTTTTGTCTTAACATTATAGAATATAAAATGTCCAGAACGAATGAGCCATATTATGAACTGGGTTGTTCACTGTGTGCCTTAATATGTAAATGTTTTATATTTCATTTCACATTTTTAATATGTAGCCATAAAAAGTTAAATCATTTCAAGTGCTGCAAATAATCATATTCTTAACTGTTATTAAAATATAGTTTAAAAAATATAAACACATCAAAAAAATCAATGCAGCATTAATGTACCAGCTCTTTAGAATAATTTCCTTTATTTTCATGCTTACCTTTTGTTAAGTCTTCTTCTATATCTGATGCAGTTGGAGGCTGTGTATAGCCCAGCTTTTTATTTTAATGAGACTGTTAATATATAACACATACTTGCTTAAATCTTAGCCTCTATTTCTCTCTGTGTATTTTAATGACTTGTTGGTTTACTGGATGATTAAATGCTGATATGTCTGTCCCACAGATCTGTTTAAGAATGTAGTTTTATTAAAATATTTAATGTAGATTAAAGCATCATCGTATATTAAACTGCAGTTACCATCTCCTTGGAATATTAAGTAAATGCAGATAAATGACACAGTATCTGAATGTATGTGTAAAGAAAAATAATTTCAGTCATTTTCATCATGAGTTGTGAAAGGAGAAAAATACCTTATGGTACTTTAGATAATGCAGTTCTGAAACAGACCCTGTTGCCCCACTTCAAGCATAATCCATATAATGGCTATATTGCAGTGAGGATAAGATCATCCTATAAATGCACAATCTGCCATGTTTACCCAGTTTTTTCCTTTTCCAGTTCCTTTTTTAAATCAGACTTAAGTAGATTCCCAGCAGTAGTTTATCTGTGCTATATCAGAAGACAGATATTTTGGGTTAGTGAGAACAAAAAACCCTATAGGTAGTAATTGCTGCTCTCGCATGAACCATTAGCAAAGAGCATCTTATTCCTCCAAATGCAAAAGAAGAAAAAAAGAAGAGGTTATTTTCAAGCACCCCTGCAAATAGAAATCATCCTAAACTATGCATTTTAAGAGGGAAAATACTAGCATGTGTAATTAGAAAGGCATTTACCTCGATGATAAAAGAGGTTTTTTATAATGTTAAAATCCACTACTGTTGACAAGGATAGCTATAGAAAGCAAGTAATGTTCCATTTAAATATCAATTGTGACATTTATTAATATTTTAGAAACGAGGGAGCATGTCTGTAACAATCAAATGCTATGGGAAAGCAGTACTTTACCAAGTGCTTCTTAAAAGAGAAATATCGTCGAGCTCTGTATGGTCTGACCGTGTCATTTATTTTAAACATGTACACAATGTATTTGTTATCAGCATGTCTGGATGCACTTAAATAAATAGTAACGTAGGAAAAATGCTTCTCAAAGCACTGAGAGGAAGCCATCTGAAGATCTATTTTGTATGTGCTTCTTAAGAGAATGATTCTGATGAAGGCATCTAGAACTTCCACAAGCATGCATCACCCTGATAAGTAAGGGTATGCATCCAACATTTCCTAGATAACATTTCTCCTCTTCTTTGAACTTCTGCAGAAACTTGTGGGCTAGTGATATGTGTTGTGTTGTGTTTTTCTTGTAAGGATCAGCCTGTTTTCTCCAGTTCAGGCAAACAGGGAAGCCTGTTACAGAAAGTTATTTGCTGTTGTTGTTGCCTTTAATAAGCAGTAGTGAGAAGGTAAGTAGGGAGGGAGGCTTTAAGACAGGTGTGGGAACATGATTTACTCCCACTGCTCTCTGCTAATCCAGCCAAATAGTTTTATTCTTATAGTGTTTTTCTCCAGCCATTCATCCAAGTCCATATGAACAGTACTTGTTGTAATAGTGCTTATTCCATCTTTAAAGAGTTAAGATTTCACAAATGTATTTTTTTTTTTGCAAGCAGTAAAAAATATAAAAAATAATTGCTGAAACTGTTTTCACCTATAACATCATCTACAGACCTGACTTGCTCAAGCAATCTTATTTCAAACTGTAGACAGGAGACACAGAACCAGAAGAGAACAGGAAGTCTTTCCAAAAGGAAAATATTAGATTGTAAGCTTTGAAGTAGGGTTGAAATTCATTTAGTTTGAATGAAAGAAGTGCATCAAACAAGTGTTACCTTGTTAAACATTACAAGGTAATGTTGTATTCTGAATATCTGACAGAAAAAGACCAATTTCTGGGACAAGTCAAGGAGCATGCATTGTACTGATTCTCCAAGTAAGAATACCATTTCTCTTCTCATTATATATGATTTTTTTTGGGGGGGTAATTGTTAATTTGTGTCATGGAAATGTGACTTTCACAGTAGATGGATGTGTGCTGTCTGAAGGCAGTTTTAGAGGGATACAAGTGCATGGAGAGTTCTGCACAAAATCCAAATGGAGCAAGACATGCTAGGTGTTTAATTTGTGTAGTCCCAGAGAACCATTGGCATACCTGTCCAGCAATATGTGGAAAAGCTGTCTTTCAAAGTAAAAGCAGCTTCTCAACTTTCTTCACCATTTAACTGTGGCTGAAGCTCAGAGGAAGGTTGCGCTGAATCTTACTCTTTCCAGGGAGTTTTTACTGACCTTGAAGCAGTGCTGGCACTGGTGTGTGTGTCTCAGGATTATATTTTGACCAGAATGATGTGAGACATTTGCAGGTAGATAGATCAGTTTTTGAGGAGTTCCTTCCAAACACTGACAATGTGATTTTGAAGTTCATTCATGATCCCAAAGCTTTCCCTGAAAGAATGCTGTTTCCACAGTATGACAGCATGCATGGATGATTGATTGCATCTTGAAGGCAATTAAAAGTACTATCTGCAGTTCAGGTTTGAGCTTGACTGCTCAGCTCTACCTTAGGATTAAGTTTTCTGTGTCAACTGGTAAGACATTAGTCTAACCAGGACTGTGTGTGAGTCTCTTCCGCTTTGTATTGAACTCTTCTGATTCTTTTTTTTTTTTTTTGATTGTTTTAATTTTTACAGAAGGAATAGTTTGTCACAGTTTTCTGTCATTATTTGTGACTAAGTTCCAGCTTATTTCACTGATAACTTATCTGTACATTAGGGTCAAACAGTGTTTGAACATTCCCCATCCATTGTCCTAATTTTCACAGATTTTTCAGTTCTACTAGATATTTAACTTCTCCCTTATTCCATTCGGGATTTTATTAGGTCATGTTATTTCTACTACTGCATCATTTTCCGGCAATCGGTAAGAGATGGGATTGTTGGATACGCATGATATGCTCAGGATCTGAATTCTGGCCAGAGCCTCAACATAACAAAATAATTGACTCCAAATCAACTTGGACCAATGACTCTGAAAGATACAGTTCCCCATCTGTGATTCTGCTTCTATTTTTGGTCTTTTCCAGCTAAAATGTCTTCTGAGAAGATGAATTGCAAGGGAGCTACTACCCCTCATAGATCATCTCCACAGCGTATTTCTTTTCTTGGTTTGTAAACCCAAACAATTGGGCTTTATTTGGCATGTTCATGAGGTATTCATGAGCCTTGTTGCTTTAACTGTTTTAAATTTCCAATCTTTCTAATAGGATCCTTCTCTTTAGAGGATCCTTTCTTGAAATGACGATCAAACAGTGAGTGAATTTTTGTCCCTTTGCAGTGAAAACAAAAGCTCTGTTTATTTCAGAGGGTCACACACCATACTGTCCTTTTTCTTGAGCTGGCAACCAACCATCAGAAGTCAGTGACATTCCATAATGCACATTTCTTAGCTTCCTGTGACTGTCCCTGGTTTGGCTTGAGAAGTAAAGAATCAACGCTGCAGAAATTTTCTTGTAGTGGCCTGCTGGGGAAATAACCCAGGCACTGGACCAGAAGTTCTTTATATTGGGGATGTTTCTTGATACTGGGGATGGAAAGACTTATGTTGAAGAAAGGTAACTCATGGGGATCTGAAGTACTTGCCCTGTGTTTTCTTTTAATAGGAATAATATCATTCCTTCTAGTGAATTTTAGGTTTCTGAGCTGACATGAATCACCCCATGTCCTTTTATCAGCCTGCAGCATTATGTGCATTTTGGAATCAAACAGAATCTCCCAAATTTTTTTGGCTGTAAGAATCTTTTAATACCTTTTGAACTGTAACCTCTTTAGTTATGTAGGGAAAGTAATTAAGAAAGAAGTAAAAACAGGCTGCTAACATTGTGAATTCTCACTGCTTAAGTGACTTGAAACTCTTGGTCTTATAGCCAGTTTCCAGATATTCTCTCTTTATTGATACTGATCAGCTGAATTACAGTGTGCTCTATCAAGCCCATTTAGGACTGCCATACTAAGAACTGTACAGACACATAGGGGACAGCTTCTGCTTCAAGGAACTTGCAATAAACTATTTTGCTTATTGATAAATACACAAATGGTATTACTTGCTCAAGGGTATTCATCTGGTCAATGAAGAAGTTGTGTAACCATTCTGCCCAATCATTAACCATTTTGTTCCCTCACAAAATGGAATATAATAAAAATAAAAAATTTATTTTACCTTTCCAGGGAAAAGATACCATTCACTGCCAGTTTACAGCTTAGTGAGGAAGAGAGAACCTGGCCTCTCCCAGAAACTTCGCCTTCCACCATATATCTTTAACTTATTCTCTTGTCACAGGCTATAAATTGTGGGTAGTAATAAACTTGGTGCTTACTTGCTGCTGTTATTTGGTTTTGTAGTATTACTGTGTCCGAGAAATCTTTCTTCTGGTCCCAAAGAAAGTGTTTGCCATATTGTTTGCGTAATTCTGTTTTAATCTTTTCTCTTGGTTAGTATTCTGTTCCTTGGTAAAGCTCTGTACCATCTAATGGATTTCTGTCTGCAAAGGTGAATCAAACCTGTAGGTGAATATAGATTTTCCCTCCCTTGCTAGCCTGGATTTTCACACCAATTTAATCATTGTGAAAGACCAATTTTACTCTGTATATTAAAAAAAAAACAAAAACAAACCCACGAAAACCCTGACATTTTCTGCATTAAACAAAGTTACTTTGCAAGAGCAGCTTGATTTTTGTTTCTTGAAGGGCATCATGAGCTTTTCATGATATTGAGAAATCCCAACTTTAGCCATGCAAAGGATAAACCTATTGGTGCCTGAGGCAATGCAAGTAAAGAACTTACCAAACTCAAATGTTTACACTCTTGGGAATATATCCTAACCATCGTAATTTCATGAGCACATTCCATTGCCCCATGGCTTATTTATATAACGTTAAGATGTTAAACACAATTAGTATAAGCATCCTAATCTCTCTAGAGACTCTTTGCTCATAGTATTGCTTGGAGCTTGTGTAAAATAGTCTGGAGTATTTTATCTTTTTTTGTTCTTGTTTTTGTTTGCTTTTATTTTCTTAGACTGAATGAAAAAGGAAATCTCAAAGATAAAGTATTTTCTTTCTTCTTGCAGGCTACTACTCTCTACTGGTGAAGCTGAGGTAGACTGGTTCTGTCCTGGAGCAATATGATACAATTTGGGCAGCTGTGGTTGTATGCAGTAATTTTTTTTTTTTTATCATCATATGATGAGAACATTTTAATGTGCCTGTGTGGGACTCTTTGTTGTCATCAGGTGTAATTATGCTGGGAGAATGTAAAACCAGTGTTCTGTTTCTTGCGGTAGTGGTCTGTGTCTACCTAGGAAGACTCAGAAAATAGTTGAGGTGTTTTTATGCTTTTTTAAGACTTAAAATATTTCGATACCTGATCCTTTGAGAATTTTTTTTGTCTGTGATACTGTGTCGTTTTTAGTCAGGCAAGGAACAAATGCTGCAGCTTCACCCCAGAATGCATGGCAGCTGGCTAAGAATACAGCTCCTTCAGTGAACCTGCTGGCATTCTTTAACTGCCCCGTAGTTTCCCAAGTTTTGATTGTGAAGTTGGTCTTGAGTGATCACAATAACTGGGTGAAAGCAGGAGTGGCAGTAGTGGGGTTTGCCATATTAGCAAACACGACGTGAAGTAATGATGAATTTGGATTGTAGCTTTTGTTATGTGTGCTTTGTTAAAACATCTGGGCTGTGTTTGATACTTACTAGTCTTTCAAATAATTTCACTTTTCTCATGATACACTCATTACTAATGGCTAGCAGAAGAGGCTCAACTTTCTAATTGAGCCCTTTTAGGCTACTGTGATAGGAATTCACACACTGACTCTTACATGCTTAATTGTGTGAAAAGTGATTTTAATGGATAGACACTAAAAAACTCATAGCCTCTCATCATTGTAAAGGACTGTCAACTTATGGGTTGAGTGTAAATTAATTTGCTTATTTTCATCCCTTAAGATAGTTTAAAAGTGGGGATGGGGCATTGGAATATGCTGTCAAAATTTCAAAGTAAATAATAAGCATAACAAACTGGGAAACAAAGATGTTAACTCCATGAAATCTCACAAGTGAGAGCTTAATGTCTATTGGTACATGGTAGAGATTTCACATGGTAAACATGGTAAAGATTTAAGTCAGTTTAGACATTGTATAGGAGGAAGGCCAGGTTAAAGAGGGTTTGGTGTAAAGGTGATTTAACAACAATAGAAATTTCTCCTTAGTCTTCAGTGAGTTTTGGACTCACCTTTTTCTGAAATTACTGTGTTCAACAGCAAAAGCAATCAAACTTTGAATAACCTAAAAAATTCACAGAAATATTTCTCCATGTTTTTATTAAATAAAAAGTGAATTTGACTGTTTAGATCACGTATGAAGAGAAAAGCACACAAATACAACAAAAAACTCCCATAGACAATAGACCTAAAGGAAACCTTTATCTCAGTAATTCTCACTACTATTGTTTATGGATGGTAACAATGTTTGCTGAAAAGGTTTTCTGTTTCTGAACTGCATGGAAGAAACCTTTAAATAAGGACTGTATGAAAAGTTGAACAAGAGGCAGTGAATTGTGGTGGATGTTAGAAACCAAGAAGAAAGAAGATATTGGGAAAATGGGGACAGGGGAAGTGAAATAGGAGATGAGACAAGCTTGATCTTCCGATGCTTCTCAATATAGTTTTTAGTACTGATCTTTTCAGTCTAAGAAAATCTAGTAAAGGGAAGAAATGCATTAAGACCTCTGCTGCTCACATTGATGTGGAGATAACATCTGTTTAGTGGCGATGCAGGACATAATTGCAATATATTGCCACAGAGAATATAAAGTATAGTTTGATCTTTGTGTTATCACATTCCCAGAAAATGATGATTTCCTTCTGCTGCCACTGACTTCAATAGCAATGATTATCCATTTAATTTGTGACTGATACTATGAACAGAGCTGATAACATTTAAAATCCCTTTCATTTGTTTATCTTAGGATTCTGCTGCTGTGATTTATCTGTTGGCTTTTATTCTCCCATCCACAACAAAAATATGTGTCTCAAACAAAGATTTATATGAAATGACTTTGCCTATGACAACAACCAGATTGTAAATGAGATGTGACAAGGCAGAGGGTGGATATTCTGGTTTAATAACTACAATTAATCAATCAATCAATCACTCTATGTCCCTAGGGAAAATGATACATTATATGGATACAGATGTCTTATTTTATGATCTGTTGCATCGCCCTTGGGAAAGTTCAGGTTCTTCTATGTGATAATCATCTGCTCAGAAGTGACAGTGAATTTAAAATACCGCCTTTACAGTCTCCCTAGATTGGTGGATCATCAGATTGGATGACATAATCAAGAGTCAGTATAGGTGATCTATAACTTGGTTCTATCCAAAGAGAGTAAGAGAAGTTTTGTTGAGGTTTTCTGCACATTGACTGTAATAGAGCAAGATAAAATTTAGTCATTTTAAGATATCCTTTATGATTACACACAGTTACATGAACTGGTGAATACAGACAGAGAAATAAACTAGATGGACAATTTAATAGAAAAACTATCCAGGTGTATCTTTTGCAGAAATCCTGGCTTAATCTGAATTACAGGTATGGTTACATTTTGTTCTCAGCATTAAACATGGCCCTAAATCTAATTAGTTTTTCTTTGAACTTGAAATGTGATTTCTTGCCGTGAAATCTTGAAACCCAGCAGCATGAACTGAAAGGTAAGAGTTTTTTTCCTGACAGTGAATGTTTTGACCCGTTGTCACTAACTCTAAAACCCCAGATGTTTTAACATAATGCAGATACTTTTTTGTTTGAATGAGCCTTGTAGAAAACAGTGTGATTAAACAATTCTGTATGTATCACCTGCAGCCTATTTTTTTCTTATTTTTTTCTACAGATTTTTCACAAATAACAGGATTTTTAGCCTTATTACAGCTTATCTATTCCTGCAGTTTTTTTCCCCTCACCTGGAGTAATAATCCTCTATTTGCAGCACTGTCAGCATCCTCACAGTAACCAGCTGTGATCTCACAGACAGTAGTGGATTATGATTTCTATTAAAGAATATATAAAATTTTAAAACCAGCACATTTTCATGACCCAATGTACATAATAATGAGAATTAGTTTTGTTGTTCATCTAGATAACAGAAGTAAAATCCAGTTGCTTTGAATGTCATGGTACCTAAATGGAAGAATACTTCCCATGGTGTGAGCAATGTGTTGTTGACAAGATTGTATTCTCAATTTTTCTAATGAGGAATAACTATTTTCTTGCTCTTACTAAGCTCTGATTTTATTGGATATATAGGATAGATAACAAAGATGAAAAATAAGCAACTGTATTGCTTCAAAGAAGCAAAGATAACCTAGAGTGTGGAGGAACTTACTGTGAACCATTCCAATTTAGCAGTAGTTTGTTTTCAGTAACATTAGTGAGTCTTGTCAAGACAACTTGCTGTTATTTAGTAGCACAGTTGTAAATTTTTAAGAATTTATTTTCTAATATCTTTTCATAAAGAGTATAGTGTGATTTGAAACATTAACCCATCCTGAATGTGTGAATGGGAAAACCTTCAGAAATCAGTGTTTCAGAGGACGGTGTTTGATTAGGATAAAGTAAGAAAAGTATATTAACACTACTTAGAAAAGTATATGAAGATATTTCATTTTGTTCTTTCATGCTGTCGCAGAAATTAGTCCCAACCAACATTTTAAACTCTAATGTTTAAACCAATAAGGCATTACTGTCCTTTGTCAGTGACTAGTTAAGAAATTTAAGATATTGTTCAGCTATTTTCCTCAAAAAGATCTTATGTTGTCACTGAAAAGGAGGTCTAGGAGGCACTTAATTTGTTCAGTCTTCAGTGTATTTGGTCTGAGCAAGAATCAACTGATAATTTGTAGCCTGGCTTTCCAAAGATTGAAAGAGAACAGTAGTAATTGAGGGGCAAATAGAAGTAAAAACAATCCAAAATGGTGTTTAATTTTCAGGAACCTTCTTAAACTTGCATATTTACTGCTTAAGAAGTGATCTTCATTGTCAGTCATACTTCATGTGAGATGGCCTGGCAGATTTGGTGTTAGATACTGTTTCTGTGGAATATGCACAACTGCTTCAACTGGTGAGCAATCAGATGTGTCAGGCAGATGCTGGTAGGACCATCTTTAGCTGTGTTTTTCTTTATGTTGTAAGCCTCCAAAGGTAGAGGAACTATTAGATTTAATGGAGAACTGTTAAAATGCAGTACATATGATGTGCTAGTTAAAAAATTTATTGAGCGAATCAGGTAATCCCAATAATATTACTTCAATAATTTGAAGTGTAAACAGTGTTTTTGAAACATTTACAATACCTACAGTAATTTGTGTTGGAATTTTAACACAGGTTATTTTGATTTGCGTCAAGAATATGGTTTGGTTCAACAGATCAGGGAATAAACTAAAATAAATTGCAAACTACTTTTATTAGTTGAGGAGACATTCTCAGAGAAATGACAGTAAGCACTATCAATATACCTGTTGTGTGGAAAATAAGCCAGTGGAAATGTGACGGGTGGATTCATCATTTCTGTGCATGGAAGACACCAACTCATGGCATATTAGAAAGACTTAGTGCTGCCTCAAGAACAAAACTGCACTATTTGGAGCAGCAATTAATTTCTCTTACTCGTTAAACAATCTACTTGTGTTACCATGGTACTTCTAGACACAAGAAAAATACCTGGACTGAGGGGGTAATTTGCAGAAAAGAAGTTAGTTGATTATTTTAGCCCTTTGCTTTATTTGCTTTGTCAGTTGAATAGGTCAGCTCAATGGAATGAAATTTTAATTCTGGAATTTTATTCCCAGATATTCAGAGATAATTCATAGTTGTTGTCCATATCCTGTTAGTTAGGTACAGTTGCTTGGATACACTGCGGGATCCTGTTTCTACTCCTTCTTGAGTATGCAAATGCTATAGGCTATAAAAGTATTTTTGATTATGAGCCTTTGTACATATAAGACTGAAATATCTCCTTCTGTAGACATTAATGAAGAAAAGCTTAATTGTATGAGTGTCTTCAGAAAGTACCAACAAAGCTGTTTAAAAATAATAATAATAAGTGCAATGGGTATTGACACCCTTTTGTGAGTGAAAGGATTCATTATTTTTCAGAGGGAACCACTGACCTGATTTTTGACTGGAAAATTTTTTGGGGCATAGAGTTCCCCTCCTTTAAAAGTACAGGCTTCCTCTTCTTTCTGAAATAAAGTTAAAATGTGCAGTTTCTTCTACCTGAAAGGATTTAGGAAAAAATGCATTAGGAATCCCAATTTTTTTTCCCCTCTACCCCAAAATATATGCTTTCCACTAAGAAGTCTCCCCAAGTCCATAATGATAATTTTGAAACCTTGACTGCCTAAAGCCTACTACTAAAATCTGTTCTTTTGTGTAGGTAGGAAACGTCTTTTTCCCACACTGTTTGTTCAGGAGAATCAAAGCATAAAGTACCTTCAGTAAGATATTTGCACATTTAGAAGACAAGAAGACCTCTGAATTTGAGACTTTTTTGTGGTCTTGAGTATATTTTAGAAGCCTATTAATTTTTCTGTCTTTACTCTCTCTAATGCTGTCTAAATGCTAAATACTTGCTTTAGTTGCAAAGTAAAAGCTTCGTGTTTGTACAGGGTTTTTTCCTAGACGAGTCACTGTAGTTTTGTTGTTTTTATTCTTATGACCTAAAATAATATTTTTTGAATGCGTATATTGAAATGAAAACTCACTTCAACATAATATTTCCTAAGAGAATTTTTGTTGCCTCCAATCCTTTACCTGGATTATGGTGCCTGTGCTGTAATAGCATTCTTTTGTACTCTGTATATGTGTGTTACACTACAAGCAGTATAGTTGTTGTAAACAGTTCACTTCTTTGGTACAAAACTAACCATTATCTCTGACCAACCAGAATGTACTGTGTATATATAAGAAAATCCTGGATTTACTTAATATGAGAATGGGTTCATCTACTGGTCATACCAAAATTTTCATTATTTTAAACTGCCTGTCATTTATGTTAACTAGGATGTGCATAAGAACCATTCTTAACGACTTTGTGTTGTTTCAATTAAGTTGTTCTTAGATCAAATCAAATAATGGCAGGATTTGTTGATCTGCAAAACTGCCTTCCCCATATGGATTGGTATGAGATTATCCCACCAGGGGTTTAGTATCCAGGAAATTAAAAAAATATCTGAATGACTAAATGTTTTCAGAAGTAGGAAACATCAACGATAATGAAACTGAGTCTATTTTAAAATGCAAGGCATCCTCTTGAAAGCCAGTACTAAGCACGCTCAAAGAAAACATTGTGCACTAAACACTGTGCATTATGATTATGAAACTAGGTCTCATTTAATCCATCAATATTTTGGTATGTTTAATATTTAAAGAGTCTTTTAAAACCATTATTCAGAAAACGCTGGGATAAAAATTATTTTAGAAAAAACAAAGCATACAAGAATGGAAGTTAATTTGACCTTTACCGCTGTATTGTATTAGTAAGAGAAATTCAATTGCAGCAGTAGTCTACATATATATGTAATCTGCATCTTTTCAAAACAGGAGAATACATCAGAGCATTTCCCATAATTTTGAGACTTACACAAATCAATTCCATAGTAAAATATGAAACTGTAATAAATGCAGTTATGCATCCCAAATATATGCCAGCTCTGTTTCCTTACTCAATACAAGGAAATTAAGATGGTTGAAGGAAATTTGTTTTCTCTGTAGTGAGTGGAACCGGTTTTAAAGAGTACTTGCAGAAGCTGACACTGAGTCATCACCTTTGTTTTTTCATGATATGGGAAACATTCCTTTGTCACCTTGATTGATTTGAATATATGTTTTCATATATAAGATTTAGTGTGTAAAAATTATTAGAGGAAAAATATATATTTAAAAAAAGGTAATATGATTTGAAACGATATCTTTCTGTCAGAGTCTCTGGGACTGTGTTTCATGTGGATCGTCCTTAGCACGTGTGATTTTTTCACAGGGTGCCACTATTCCAGAAAGGCATTCAGGGGCCTCTGATTTGTGTAAAGAAGCACGGGTTGGATTTGCACTTCTTTTACCCCTTCCATGTTCTGTCCTGCGTTATTTCAGTGCTGTGTATCTCACAGTCCTAACGGCTTTCCAATGCCTGCTACATATCTTACACAGATGTTAAACAATCTTGTGAAGTCATGTGTGTATGCGTACCCAAACAAGTCCCCATGTATATGCCAAATAATAGCACAGTCAAATTAATGTGAAGAGTTTGAATAATCCTTTATTTGTTTATTGAAATTTGTGGTATGGACTTTAATGAAGACCATTATATAATCCCTACCCCTTAAATATGTGTTGCTTTATTTGTTATGAGGATACAGGATGGAGATATCAGAATGATGTTGAGTGTAGGGTGCTATCTCTATCTGTTGGAGAATGTAACAGTGAAAAGGCAAGCCACTACAGTTAAAGGTCACCTTGGAAAACCTCTGCTTTGTCACATGAAGCCACAGGAATAATTTAACCTACTAATAGAGATCTCCTTAAAGTAATTCATATAATTATACATCCAAGTTCCTGTGAATTAGATTACTTGCTATTAGTTCACGGTTATCTCACAGTAACCTGTTTTTTGCGCCCCGACTCACAGCATTTCTTCTAGAGCAGGGTAGGACATTAAACTTGTCCTTTTTGAATCCAGAGGCTACCTAGAACAAGCTTAACTTTAATGAACTCCCCCTCTGGGGTAGTACTTTACCTTCAATTTCTTTTCTAGACCCTGAAAACTATTTCATGCATTTTGCAAGCTTAAGGTTGTGGTGTGTCTCCCAGGCCTCTTAATGTTTATGATGGTGCATATTTGCTTTTCGTTAACAGCAACATAAGGGGAAATAATAAGAATTAAGCCTGCATGCAAGTTGTCTAGTACATGAGTTGTCCCTTCTGTTCACCCCGACACCCTTCCAATGAAGGCAGTCCCTCCTGCCTCACAGTGGGCTGCTGGGATGAAAGACAAATGTTTTAGTATGGCAAGGGTAGAGAAGTCAGAATTTTTACAGTGGAATTTTTTTTTTTGGACTTGTAGTGTCCAAATAAGACCTGAAGATAAGAGAGCATTGCTTGGCCACCTGGGTCTCTTTGGGCCTTATTACATGAAAAGTCATTACATGGCTAAGGCCTCGGGCTTTCCCCTTTGGCAGTGGCACAGTACTGTGAAGAGCTGTACCTAGAGTTTCTGAGTGAGCTGCAGAGGGGTCTTGGAGTACTGAATGTGGCGCTAGATGAATGCACACAAGTTAGTTACACAGTGTGAGATACAAAAAGCTTAAATGATCATGGATATCTAGCAGAAATTTAATGGAAACCAGGCCAATAATCTGTACACTACATAAAGAAAACAAGTAGTAAATGGGTTTAAACATGTTCAGATTCTAAGTTGCCATGCATGCGCATTTTTACAAATAATAACATGGATATTGTGAATTCATGTAAAGGTCACTTAGTATTTCCTTAATAAAAAGGAGAGGAAAAAAGTGACATTGCAACTCTTTGTATATTATGAAAGACTTTTTGTGTTTGACTGTTTTCAGGTTCTCATATATATTCTGCTTAACATTTGGAGCTGACTATTTATAGAGTAAAAGCTTTGTATTTTAGAATCACTATTTATTTTCAATGTTAATAAATAATTAAATGCAGGAAGCAAGAAAGGAAGATTTGTTTACAGAATGTGGATATTGTTTTAAATAGTTTTTAAAGTGAAAATCAGCTGAGTGTAAAACCAAAACTTTTTTACCTTTTTTTACTTTAAATTATCTGTTCCATAGCATACTCATAAGGAATAATATAACTCCTGGATTTTAATAATCTGATCTGGTAAGTAAGACAGTTTATGGGTATATGATATTTATCAGTACCTCCGTAATCTACTATAGTTTGGTAATCGTGTGTTTGTTGCAAAATACTCAAGAGATTATGTAAGAGGCTAATACTTCTCTCTGACATTTGGAGCTGTGCTCTGCATGTTTATATAACACTTATTAATGACTTAGGTTTTTCTGACAAGTGCCAATTTGATTGCAGCCACTTTGCAAAAATTTGTAAAAGCTGCAAACTATGAATGAAATGTTTATACTGGAAGGTTGGGTTACCTGGCAAATCTTTCAAGTCTGCTTCCATCAATGGGAATGTGGCAGGGTCTTAGCAGCTCTTATGGCTCTGTAAGCTACAGTATACCACTAACAAACCCCAATCAGGACTTTTCTGTCAGACTGCTAGTTGCTGGGATCCTGTTTCTTTTAGTGCCTGCTTGGAGGCAAGTGGATCCATCGGCCTGAAGCATGTACAAATGCTTTTCAAATTTCATTAAGATTCTGTATGAACAACCAAGGAAGAGTAGAAAATGCATTTCATTTTCACGCTAGGTCACTGGAGATGATGACCATTTGAGGCAGCACAATGCAGCCAAATGATTGCCAAGGAATACTATTTCATTGACAGCAGGTGCTCCAATGTAATACTCAGCACAAGTAGTAGTTAACACACTGAGAGGGAGAGTGAGTTGCATAGGAGTGAGTTGCATTATTATCTGGCATTGTGGAACCAAGTCGGTTGTGTCTGGAGGACTGTACGCTTTGTTTATCAGATAACGATGAAAACTCATGTTTCTGAGTCTTGCTGCCACAGGTTTTGACACAGTATTTTGTGTAATTTTGTCTCTTTGTAAAGGGAGGTGACACAGAAAAAAAGGCTGACCTTCTGAAGCAGTCTCCTGGTGTGTGTGAATGTGTGTGCAAGGCTATGTGTGAGATCTCTCCAGAATCACCAAGCTGAGAGCAGTGTCGGTGCCTGGGATGACTCATTCTAAAGTGTGTTCAGGTCTGCACTTTCAGACAGGCTGAGAATTGGGGTCTCTACGGTGTGGAAAACTCATTGCTCAGGCTTTGTTTAGTTTCTCCACATTGTAGAGAAGAGAGAGTATCTTTGTGCCATTAAACGATGTGGATGCCTGGATTTTTTAAAATATCTGGCCACAACTAGGCTGAAATTGGCAGGTGACACACAGCTCATCAGAAAATGCAGCTGTGTGTAATGTTTAGTGGATTTTGGTCACTAACTGAACCCACATTTCTCCCAATGTTTGGTAATATAATAAAAATATGTTCTTTTGCCTATTGAGAGGTTTGATTATTATTGATAATCCTGTGTAAATCATCTGCTGGTCTTTTTCTTCTGCAATGTGGATATCTATAAACTAGGTCATACCAACCCCTACTAGCTATTTCACTAGCTGACAGTCTTGCAGTAGAGAACAAGGTTAGGATGAACACAGAAAATGAATTTGTCTTTTATCCTTGCAGGAAGGCTGCCCCTGCCAGGTCTGGGTTTATCTACGTAGCTGGTCAGTGGTAGGAGTTTGTGCTCTCTCAAACTGATTATACTAAGCTTGTTCTGGGAACAAAAGGGTTTGGTTTCTGCTGATGTCAATCTGACTCCTTTTTAGAAACACTAAATTCAATAAAAAAAAAAGTCTTTATGGCACGCTTTACCTTAATCTTTACCTTTGTGATGTGGTGATTTTTTTCCTTTTTTTTAAAATATGATTATTCATTTTTTCCCTTGATTGAATCTGACTTGATCACCTCTATGTCTCATCAAAAAGTGTTTCAGACCTGAGGACAGCTTGACTTCTCCAAGCTCTTCCTTTGAACTTTCAACTCTAGATTTTAATGAGCATCCATCTGATTCTCTCAAGCTGCAGCAAGTTATTACATCTGCTGTGATATGGATTTAATTGTGTGCTTTCATTTCTGTGCTGAGATTCCTGGAATCTCTGTAACCACTTTGATTTAATGTATGTTTAAAAACTGTGAGAATTATATTTTTCCCTCAGAGGTAAGGAAAATGTTTCCTAATTCCGGCTGAAATTATGAAGGACAAAGGAACATGAGGGGGCAGTGAACATTTGTAGTCTTTCTGATCCATTAGTGTTAAAAATTTCAGCTACAGTATTACAGAGACATGCTTTGGTAACATGTCAGTGGATTTATCATCACTGGCATCTTTGGGTTTAAATTTCATTAGGTGTCTGTAACCTCTTCCCCTTGATTTACTTTAACTGGTATCGTGTCTTTTGATAAATAACATTATTACAGCGTTTATGCTGCTGGAAGTGTCGTGATTTGCATAGCTGAAAAACACATACTTTGATAAAGACGAATTGCTCTTAAGGCTCTTTTATTGGCAAGAAATCTACAAATGTCATTAAGATTCTTTGATACAAATCTCTGTAGTTGATTTTAGCTGTGTGGAGGAAGAGTTCCTGTTATTGCCAAATTCACTGGTGCTGTTCTATTACAATAAAGTCTTACTTTGAGTGTCGTTTATATTATTTTCCTTCTACATATTAGTAGAATGTATTTTGGTTTTGAGTTTTGTTCCCCATGAAATTATTAGTGGTTCAAATAAAAAAAATTATTGTATCACAAAGAAATAATTTATGAAAAGAAATGTTCATAGGCATAGCACTGATAAAGCAACAGTATATTAGGGAGTTTTTTCATAGCCAGTTAAAATTATTTTCTATAGTTCTTTGGAAATAATGGAAGGAAGCTGCTGTGTAGCACAAATTAAAATACCCTTCAATATAGAAAAAACCTCAACTTTTTATTTGCCTTCTAGTAAACGTTTGACTTCAGAAAAGGGGATCATAATTTATAAAATCAAAATATTATTATGAAAAATGTTTAAATTTCTCACAAAAGAAATCTGGAAAATGCAGGGACATCCATTTGAAACAAGAATACTGCTGAATAGAAGAGATTGGTCGAAAGAGATTTTTTTTTTAATTGGGGAAATTCAGTTGCTTCAATGAAGTGATGAAATTGCTTTTCTAATTGAAGCATCTTTGTCACTTTCTATGTAGCCAGCCTACTATGTTAACTCTTTCTTTGATACATTTTTTCAGTTGAGAAATCCCTTTGAATCTGATAGTAACTAATTTTTTATTATGCAGTGATTTAAACACAGCACTCTTTCAGAAATATGTGGTTCCCTTCATTTAATATTTATATCTAAGAATCATAATTTGTTTTTTCTTTTCATGGAGATGATGTACAATTTCATTTGACATTTATCTTGATTCAAGGACAGTATTAATTTGTTTCTACTTGGCTTTGTAATATCTGTCATTCAGTGGAAAGAATTGTCTGCATCTCTGTAGGAAAGAAACTAATTTATTGACTTGTATAATTCTACTTTACATGGAAAGATTTTTAATTTCCCTTTACGTGGCACTATGTTGTTGATGATTTTATTTCAGATTCTGGATTATGCACTGCTGGTTTATTAGCTGACATGTTCAAATGTTGTCTTTGTTTACGAAACGTTGCTGAGGTATGTTTTCTCCTTTTACTTTCTGATGATCTAAAGTTGAAATTTTCTATTTCAGCTAAGTTTAGATTTTAGTATGTAGAAGTGTGAGCATACCTTTCGTCATGGAAATATAGTTTTCTGGATTTGTTCTGTGTCTGTCGATTATGATAATTTTTAAGCATTTCAAGTCCTTTGCTGGAAGGACACAGCATTACTAATGGTTTCTTTTCTTTCCAATTTAGATAATCAATTGAAGTTACTTTCCTACAATCACTAGCACAGCAATTTCCTTGCTCTTTCTCCCTTGGTCTGCAGTCCCTTATTATATCTGACTTTATGAGAAGATGTGTGTTTTGCATGTGTTGGATATTTTTGTTTTATCTAGAATTGGTTTTGCCAAGACTTCATTCTTTGACTGGAAGCTGACCACTACTATTTGTATCCATGAGACATCCTATGTCTTTGCCTTCAAGACCTCACATCTCATCCCATGCTTCTTCTCCTGGATTTTTATTCTAAGGTCATACAGATAATTCTGTGCAAACTAAAGGTTTGTTCTTATCTATTAGTTAAAATAGGTGTCTGACAATAGATGGTACACTATACAGTTGTACAAAGCAAAGAAAAGCAAAGACAAAGAAGGGTTCATTAGGTCCTTACACAGTGTTTTGCAGATAAACAAGCTAAAGCAAAGCTCCAGGCAGCCCCAGCAAGGTCTGACAAGCCCTGAAGCTTGCATTGTTAGCTTAGTGCAAAGCCTGTTGCTGGCAACAGCAGCACCACATGTACTTGGTTGCAGGCCTATACAGAAAATATAAATTGATTCTTCATTTCCATATAGAACCAGAAAGATTTCTGGTGTTGTAATGAGTTTTGGGGAGAATCACAGGTGATGTCAGACTAGAAGACAAAGCATACTTGTTTCTCAGATGGCACATTCTTGAGGGGTTTCTCAGCCTGTTTTCAAGCTCTCCCTCTGCCTGTCCCAGTCACTCTTTAGCAGCCTCAGTTCAGACTCTCAGGTGGGAGACAAAGCACAGGAAGCTGCTCACAGGACACCAGCTGACCTGATGGATCTGAGAAGCACACACAGGGAGGGACAAATGGGCTTGTCCAGATGAGTAAGGCAGCTCAGCTCTGCTGCTTGAAGCAGAAGCCATAGTTATGCTTGTACATCTCCTCAGCCCCAGATTCAGGCTGTTTGTATGCTCTGCTCAGGGTGTAACCATGTCCTGTGTGAAGACAGAAAGGATTCTCTTGCCTTGTATACCACCATATGTCAGTTGTATGGAATCCAGATGAATTTGATCATTCTTGCTCTATTATTTTGGAGCATTCAGTTACAAAGGATAACAATTGGATGAAGGATTGGTGTATGTTAGTTAAAAATCTTTATTCTTCCTGTATAACAGGAGTCTCTATTGTTTCTCTTATCTAGAGAAAAATCTTGTCTAGAAATAATTGTGAGTTATAACTTAAGGAAACTCTGCTGTCACTTCTCAAAAAAAAAAAAAAGAATTTGGGTTTCTTCAGGAATAAACAGGGAAGCCTGAACTTTTTTATTTGTCAGCTACAGGGAGAAATATTCAATTCTTTCCCTTTTGAAATAAGCAAATCTATTGGTCCCAGGATGTTTCAGGTTGCACAGTAGAAAAAGGGAAGAAAATTAATTGGGTTATGTGCAAAGTAACAGGGTAATCTGAACTTTTCTTAATAGGAAGGTTGCTGTGTTGCCAGGAAATTACTCCAGCCTAGTAACAAAGATGAATTGCAGCACTTAAAGTTCAAGATAATGCTTAACTATATATGTTATCACATTATAAAGTCAGTACTGATGTGGCCCCTCAGTATGCCTTACATGCAAAAGGCCTGCAGGAAACAGAGGCTTCACTGGGTTCTGGGGACTGCCTAAAATATTTTCATTGTTTACACTTACGTGTGGTCTCTTCTTAACCTTTTCCACAAGTGCAACAGTTTGGTGTTAATCTCCAGCATTGTGCAGTCCTTAACAATGGGGCACCTGCTTATGTTAAATACCTCTTTCTTTCAAAAGTCAAAGCTGGAGATTCATTCTTCATTAGCTTTTAAAGGTAGAAATTAGTTTGGAACTACCTTTTAAAATCTTCCAGTTGCTAACATGTATCAGTATACATCTTGCACTCAAGTGCAGAGAGTAAGTGCTCTGCTTTTAGCTCAAAATATTTCATGTTGCTTCTTTTCTAAAGCTTTTTTTTGAATTATAGTTTGCATTACCATTGATTTCATGGTTTCTCCACTTTATTTTCAACTTCCATGTGTTAATTTTAGATTATTTCAATTGGAGGGCCTTAAAAAGCTCTGGAATTGTGTTTCTTACCTATTATTTATACATTTGGACATGCTGTATTACAGAGATAAGTAGGGATTTTATTTTAGTCACTTTTTAAATTATGGTCAGAAAATACAACAACTTGTTGTGATTTCTTTCAGTTCTTTCTAATTAATTGTGTAGACTTGCTGAATGATATGCCTGTTGTTGATGCTTATAATTACATATCGATCTATTTATTTTTTCAATGTGACTTTAAAACAGAAGTTGCTGTGGAATACTGTGATGATGGTCAGTAACTTCATGTTGACAACTCCAAGGAAATTCTATAAATTGGTAGACATGACTAGTAAGTAACAGAAAATACAATATTCTCAATTTGTGTTTAAATGGGGAAGATAAGAGAATTTTTGATACTAAATTTATCAGAAGTGGTTGTAGTTGCAGTTCTTTATCCTGAATCCTCTTTAAAACCTTTGTTGCCATGTAACAAGTTATGAATTATGGCTATCAAGCCTGGGAACAAAGGAAGAATTTATACAACTCATTGTAGAAACCACATAAATGAAGTACTCAACTCCTATTTATCGTGGCTCCTATGGGAAGAGAGTTGTTATATTTTATATATCATCAGAGATGTTGTATGATGCATACAGTATAAAGATGTGTGTTTGTTTATTATAGTTGGAATACTTTTTATTTCAGGTATTTTTACAAGGTCTCAAAATGTTGCAAACCTCAAGAGTGTGGATATTCTTGCAAATTTAAGCATTCCTTCCTTAGTTTAAAACAAACAAACAAAACCACAAAAGGTCCAAAGCCACAAAAAAACCCCTGTTTGTCCCAGGCTGGTGTACTGTACCAATAAAATATGATCTCCATTATAATAACCTACTTTATGAAGATTAAATGGTTTTGCAATTCAAACAAGGTAAAATTGGTTTAAAGCAAAATCAAACACTAGTTTGCTAGTTTAGGATTTGAATAGTGGAATGAGAAATCTTTTTTTATATTGCTATTGTGCACTGGTCAGCTAAGAAGTAATTGCTTTTTATAAGGCAAATTTGCTTTTACTTTTCCAAGGTAATGAAATGAACCTGAAACATTTCCTTTGAAATCAAAGTCACTATCACTCAAATGTCACCACCAGAATTCCATCATATGGTTTCAGCAAATACATAATGAGAAAGTAGTGCTTGGAAATGATTGACAGGATTCTATTAAAAGGCTTTACTACACATTCATCCATAATTATCTGTGTTGTAAATCAATAGTGATTTGATTTTTTCATATTTACATGTTACTAACATGTACAGAGAGAGACAGCTGGATGCTGTTTAGAGAAGAATAGCTTCGAGATGTAAGTTGGAACCTGCAAATCCATTAAAGGAAGCAGCTCTAAATTTTATTTTTTTTTTAATACCTAATGAAATTCTGTGCAAAAAATAGTATGCTCATTGGCACAAGAAAGTCTTAAAATATAATATGCAAAATTATTCAAGGAAAAAAATAATCTAAGATTGAATCAAATCCTTAAACAGATATGTGTAAAGGTCTACAAAAGAAATTGTTCCAAAGAGTAAAGATATTCCGTTGCATAAAATCAAAGCTTCTTAAGGGGAAAATTATGTCAAATATAGTTTAGCTCCTCTGCAGCCTAACCATCAGTTTGGAAGAGAAGACTTCATTTGTGATCTGGAAAATGCTTTCTAAGGGCAGAGACAAGGGATATAAATTCAGTCTCAGTGAGAGGGCAGGATACTTTAAGCAAAATAGACAGATACTGGAAGGAATGTTGCAGTGGGCCCGTAGAGCAGAACAATTTTCAAGCCCATTCCAATGATTTTGACATATTTCATCGTGTAAACAAGAGTAGAGTGAGGGCTGTAAGTTAAAATGTGAATTAAACAAACATGGTTCCATGCTCAGTGACTGAGAAGAAAAACTAACAGATACAATAAATACCACTATGGCAACACAAGCCCAGTGGCACAAACCACATGACTCAATATTTTGTATATTGGGGAAGACTTAAATGGCAGAAGGGGAGGAAAACGCTTTGTGCCAAATGCTCTTTTAGCCATTCGAATTATCAATGACTTGCAAAGCTTTCAGTGACAATGGACAAATCTTGCAAAAACTGAAGTGCAAAATGGTAACAGTGGGTGTTTGCTTTGTAATGATCAGTCCCAAGAACAGAATGACAGTTCTGTAAAGGCTTATTTATATGTAGCAAGAAAAGAATATACTCCACTGTGGAGGTCTTGGAAATTTTTACATGAAGTTTACATGCTAGACTCTGTGTTTAACTAAATATAAATAATTTCCAAATGTCTCTGTATCCCAGAAGACAATTCCTGACTCAGTTGAAGCCTGAATACTACCAATCAAAAAATATTAATTTGGACTTCATCCAGACTGAAAATGAAAACTCTGTCACACCTCAGTGCAAAGAATTTGACAGTACTCTGCTCACTTACGAATTGTGATTGAATGAATTAGAGGACAAAATAAAAATGGCATAATAGAATAAAAATTGAGAAGTTTACAGAATATTCAGTGAATTATATAGAAAAACCTAATGCCACATATTATAAACCCCCTTTTACTTTTGAAAACAACAAATAATGCTAGTTTTATTTCAGAGGAAAGTTAGATACAACTCTATAATGTTAGGTAACAAGGTTTAACCAAAGGAAAAATACAGAAATAGAGAAAACACAACGTAAGAGTGAGTAATTGCAGAAAGTAAGTTAATGGGAAAGAAAGGAACATCGGAAATATCTAAGATTTGGAGGTTTTGGTTAAATTATAAATTAAAATATAAATTATTTTCAGATTATAGACTGATAATGATATTGAATTGAATTAATGTACTTGAAATAATTAACCTGATATGTTACATTGAAATGGAATAGATGTGTGCAATTACCACAACCCAGATGAGGATGAATTAAATTTAGACATCTGTATCACACTTATGATGGATGATCCAGTTAACAATATATGGGATATAAATACATTATAAAAGTATATATAAAATTTTTTATGGCAAATAACTGAATTAATATAACAAAGAAAGACATTCAAAAAACCCACTTAATTTTCAAAGATTTCTTTCTAAAGGGTGCCTTAAGAAGAGCTTCAAAATTGATATTTTGGTGGTTCTTTTTCAGAAAAATAAAAAAGGTTTCTTTCAAGAGATTAAAAGAGAATTAACACTTTTCCTAACTGTTATGACTCAGAGTCTTCATCTTTCCTTCAGTCAATGCAAAATAATAGAATGATTGAGAAAAGGCTTGAATAATAAAGATCTGAAAGTGGGAAGTATAATTAATGACTGCTGAACAGGACTGATGGAAGATAAATCTTTCCAAGTTGGCTTGACATAATTTTTAATGTGATTTTGATTGGCTGATACAGGCAACGGTGTTTTATGGGATAGATTAATGTAAGCACTTGTTTCAGATTTTGGGTCAGAAAATGTAAGGATGCTAAGTCAAGGTGTAGACCTCGAATAAAGTGATGTACTAAGTTAGCAGTTTCAGCAATATTTGGGCTATTTCAGAGTATTATTTGGAGTAGTTTTTCTCATTGATCAGGGAGAAAATATGAAGTTATTAAAAGTGATAGTGCTGTGACAGGGGTATGTGGAGGAATGATGAATAACTATTACAAAATTATACTGGTGCTGATCCATAGTCAGTTGAATGTATACTGCTAGGGTGATGTTGTGACTGAAGGATAATATAGTTTTTGTGTCAAAACAGAAAGAACTAAATTAGAGATGCCATTTTCATTTCATTTGTCACCTTTATAATCAAAATAGAATAGTGTATTCAGCTTTGGATTCACCAGCTCAAAAAGATGCCAGTAAATTGGGACAGGCTCATAAAGCCATGAGAGTGATGGAAAACATGCCAATATTTCATGGGGAAAGATAAAACATATTCCATGCTTGTAGTCCTATATTGAAACAACTTGTAAAGAATACTCTACTAATACTACTTGAGGAAACTGCCAAAATACAGTAATGTTGTTCCACTGTTCAGTTCATAAAGTACAACGAACTTTTTTCTGTGACTCTGTACCTGGCACAGTAGAAGAAGAGTGAGGCTTGATTCTGCCAAGCAGTGCTCCTTTAGTTAAAAAGTAGTGCACAGCCTTGTTCTACTTGGTTTTGGCTCCTAGTTGGAAGTTGGTAGTTGCCCAGGCGGAATGGGTGATGGTGGTCGTGGTATCTTCACTTTCTCTGGACGGACTGTGCCAGTGTGGAGAAAGGAGCACCCACCCAAGCAGTTCTGAGCTAATGCAGATCTGTGTGTACAGTGGTGTGTGCAACCGAGTGCTCAGCCTTCAGAGCAACCTGTGCTTTCAGAAATAAAACAAATAGGTTTCCGTGGGTGTTAACACACATGTAGCTGGATCAGGTTCAGTGTGGTGGGACCTCTCATGTAGATAAGTCTTCAGCTGATTTTGAAGTTTGTTGGCAGTACACATGGTCTTTCTGAAGATTAAAGAAATTTCTGGAATATTTCTGTAAATGTGCTCATGCTTCCCCCACGCTGCTGAGTGTGGCCATATCTCCTGGGACAGATTTCCTTTTGGTCCTTATCTGAGGCCCTTTAATAGTATAATGATTCACTCATCTTATAGGAATTTACAAAGCTGTTTACTTACTGGAATATTCTAGTTCAGTCCCTCTCGCTTATTTTTTGCAGGAAAAGGAAGACACAAATCTGGATCCTTTGAATAAATTTGCATTTTTTTCAGTAACTCAATGAAATAATGCAGATTTACACCATCTGTCTTCGCTGTCTGTAAGGATGGAAACTGTCTGAAATCTGCCTCTAAGACAGTTTAAAAAGTGTCTTCTGCAACAATCAAACCTCCTAGGTTTGTTGTTGGAGGACATTTTTCTGCTAGTATAGGTAAAGGTTTTTTTCTTCTTTCTATCCTGTAGTTGCAGTTGGACTGTTACAATTAGCCACGATAACATGTGGAGTCTTCTATGAGGGTAGTTCTTGTGAAGTTTTTCACTTGGAATCATAAAAGTGAAGAAATCAGACCTTCCTTTGTGCTGTAAGCTAATTTTTTTGTGTAGGAGAATATGGCAATAGAAGTGGTAAAGCGTGTTCTATATTAGAAAGCTCTTGATTTCCACAATAGAAATTTTAATTGAGTTTTTGGTAGATTGCATGTCCTCAACCCTTGATAAAATTCCATGTGTATTTATATACAAGAAACCTGAAGAAAACTTACAGGAGTGTTTTTTCTTTGTTCTTCAACAGTTTGTTAACATATTCACATTTTTGGTCAACTGTCTTGGGAATCAGTGAGCTGACATAATATTAAAACACTGGAGTGCTGAGTCACGCTTGCAGGATTCATGGTGATGTTTCTGAAACTATCAACTTTTAGAAACTTTGCATAACTTAAACATCAAAACTGCACGTTTTTGTTTGAAAAAATGTATTTACAAAACCATTTTATAAAGATTTAATTCAATGAGACAGGCATTTATAGTATATTAATGTTATTTACATTGAATAAATTGAAGAAAATAGAGGACACTACAGCTTCTGTTAGGATTTATCACAGCTGATTTTTGAAATTAGGGGCTACATGACAAACTGATACCAGATATAAATTGGATTGAATCATAAGTAGCTAATATTTTCAATTGTTTACTAGTAAGGAAACGCTTCTGTTGGAATAAAAAAAAATATCAAACCATCCTTGTTTACTAGTAAGGAAACGCTTCTGTTGGAATAAAAAAAAATATCAAACCATCCTTAAACTGAAGATACAGCTCTTGTAACCTAGAAGTGTTTGTAATTCATGACGCTGAAAGCTTGAGTATTCCTCTGTTGATTCCAGTGTTTACTCTAATGTGGTTTCATGATTAAAAGTATTGGCTGCTTTCACTAATATGTATTTTCTGTAGCTGTTCTTAGTCTGGCAGGAAGTTTCATGCTCTTTAAAGGTGAAAAGGTTTTCCTTTTCATCCTTTTAAATCTGATGATCAGCAAATCTTTAATAGATGAATAAAATCCCAAAAAATTAACCAACCAACCAAAATCCACTTGCTGGAATTAGTTCTCTTGTGGTTGAGAACTGTCAGGGATATTTTTGTGAATCACATGATGTTTCCACAAAAGTTTTTCCTTGTTAGTTAATTGATGGGCTGTGCCATAGGACTTGAGCCACAGCACTGTGCACTTTGTAATGGTGCTTGTTTGGGGCTGAATGTAATGCTTCTGGTTCAGTAATATGCTGTCAATGCACTTGTTTTATGAGTAAATGTGGTGGAAGGCATGAGGCAGTGAAGTGGAGAAAATAGATGCAGATATAAAAGCACGTGGCTCACTTTTGAGGTTTGTTTACTGAAGTCAGTTGTTGAAACTGCTCAAAAAAGGCCTTTAACCCAGCAGTTATGAAACACTTTCTGAAGCGAAAGAATTGTGCAGGATGGATTCTTCACACTGCTATACTTCATCAAGGGATTCACTTATGGTTTAATCAGTCAGGCTGGATAGTCTAGAAGCCATTCATGCCATGCTCAGTGTGAGGCTGCATCTGTATATAAATGAGTCTGATTTAAATGATGCTTTATATTTTTTGATATTACAGTAAACTGCAATGCCGGTAATAATATAAGGACACCTAAAGATACAGTGAAGGTGATTGGATCCATTTTTTCTCTTAAAACAAGAGCATTAATCACAAAATAGGTCAGGATTTTAGTACAGTATAATGCTTCCTCAGAAGAAACAGAGGAATCTGTTTGGCATTTGGTTTGTTTCTCTGTGGGTAAGTAGTAATGCAGCACAGATTGGCATTAGCACCTTTCCTTTGATTCTGTAGCCTTTCAGTTACAAAGGAAAGAAACAACCAGTGGGATAAGGCAGGTTGTTGGCATTAGGAAGTTTAACCTACTCTGTGCAGTTTGATTCCTCCATAGTACGGTGGGAGTTGTGCATAACATATAGTTATGTGTGACTTAGAGTTTTCTAGCTCGTGGAATACTATGATACTGGCATGGTATTGGAAGAACAGCTAGAATGCTATTTTACAGGTAACACTTGTATGGTCCTTTTACGGTTAGTGAAAGACTTTGCTTTTTAAAGCTATATAAGTTTGTTTTGTATCTCATAAGTATTCCGACCACATTAATTTTGGTATATATTTTAAACTGAAGTACTGTATTTTTTTGCCCTCATAAGCAGAAATGGTTGGTGGTATTTCTTATCTATGGTATGCTGTCTTATCCTGATGTTGTGTTGGGATAGCTATTGATTTCAGAGTATAGTATATTATGAGGCTTAGCTTTCTTTTTAGTCCCAAAAAGAGCAGAACAAGAAACAAAGGTTCTCTGAAAAAAAGAAAGAGTAATTGCTGTGGAAACAGCTGCACAACCCTGCCATTATCAGAAGAAAGATCTGTATCACAGTCCTCCTTTTGGCAAAGACAGGGTCGTATGCTGCCTGTGTAGCTTTTAGATTCTCACTGTCATCCTTGAATCTCTCTTCACAGAGTGAATTGTCTAAAATTGGCATGAATCAGATCACAAAATTTCTAGGATAAAAAAAGTAGATGATGAATTCTTTACTGTGGCTTACCATTCTTTCTTGTTCTGGTTCAGTCGAAGTGTTCTCATGTGAAAATAGAGGAAACTCTGGTCTTTTTTCCTTTGGTTGGCTTCTTCATTTGAGAAGCTCATCGAAAATCCACTGACTTTTTTAGAGGTCTTTTACCACCTTTCTTAGGCTGAGAGAGCTGGGGTTGTTTAGCCTGGATAAGAGAAGGCTCTGGGGTGACCTAATTACTGCCTTCCAGTGTCTGAAGGAAGCCCACAAGAAAGATGGAGAGAGACTTTTTGCAAGGGAATGAACGTAGTGATAGCACAAGTGGAATGGCTTCAAATTGAAAAGGAGTAGGTTTAGATTAGATATTAAAAAAACTATTTACTGTGAGGGTGGTGAGGCACTGGAACAGCAAGTCCAGAGATGTGGTTGATGTCCCATCCCTGGCAGTGTCCAAGGTGGGGTTGGATGGGCCTTTGAGCAACCTGGTCTAGAGAATGGTGTCCCTGTCCACAACAGGGGAGTTGGAACTTTATGATCCCTTCCAACTCAAACCATTCTATGATTCTATGAAATTATCTGACTCATTAATATGTTTTCCAAATATGTAATACTCAAATATATACATATACTACTTTTTCAAAGGAAGAATTAAAAGATCAGTGATATGCTACCATAAGCAGAGGAGAGTCTTCCCTTTTCTGTGTTCCCTAATGCTGCAATCAGAACTGTCTTGTTTCCTGAAGCAATCCATCATGTTGATTTACAAGTGCTTCTACCATCTGTATTGTGCTAATAGGAAGCTCATGGCATCTGTCCTTGCGCTGAAAGCAAGCCAGCAGCAAAAAGCCCCATGATTACTAGGTGATGTACAATCAGTGGATAAGGGAGGGGAAGGTTGGGGAAGATTCTGAACAACTTCTGGATCTTAGTCAGTGAATTAGAATTATTTTATTATCTTTTCATAAGAAGTCTCTCATCTCCAGGTTAAGATTGTGCAATACCTTAGTATTTAGATTGATCACAGTGTATTGCATGTTCTTGGCTGTATCACAAATGAGCAGGAAAAATTTAATTGGTGTGTTGTTTCTTTCCTACTGCTATGTATGTGTGTCTGCTTTCCTTATGGGCCCAGCTAAAACTGCTGGAGTTAGCTCTACCCTCTTCACTAATCACTGTGAAGATGGATGACAGATGTGTGGACTTCTCCTTTGGATCCTCTTGTATTCTACTTCCTACTGCTTTAGTGAATGAAGAATATGATTTCTGAAATGAAGAATTTGATTTTTCCATTCCAAAGGCAAATCTTTTTTGAATTCTTCCTTTTTTGCATCCTTTGTGGATTTTTCCCCCTCGTAGATTCAAGATCTTGGGATCTTCTATGTGAATATGATGCTGCATTCTACTCCTGTTTGTCTCCTGTTATTTCTCCACCTTTATCTCCATAAAAGCCTCTAATTTTTAAGTTCAAACATGTTGGGTTTTTTTTCAGTTGAAGTTCTGTTCAGAAACTGTTATTTTGTGAATAACACTGCAAAATGCACCATAGCACTTGAGAGGACTTTATTTTGTGTCCTTTGAATGATTCACTTCTGGGTTCTAGCTGATACAATGAGCACAGAGGCTGCTAAGAACAGTAGGCACTGAAGTGAAGGCATAGTTTGAAGTTCTGTTTCTTCAGAACTGGTTATGGTTCAGTATGTCCCTCTACTAAATAAATGTCAGGATTAAAATATGCTTAATTCTTCGTTACATAATCCTCATTTACAGAAAGAAACCAGCATATCTCTGGATGAGTACAAGGCATTTAATAATTGTTCAGTATGCTACTAACCACTTGACCAAGAAAGTATCACTGCTTCTGTGGACAGGCACACTTTGGGCCTCAATTTTTGAATGATTGCCAGTGTCAGTGTCTGATTTCTGTAGTTTGAGCTTAAGTGATGTATTTTGAGTGGTCTTTGATTTTTTTGATGTAAATCAACAATTTTAAACATCTGTTTCTCCTAGTAAGTTGTGAAAGGAAGGGTCTTAAGGAGATGTAATGCTTTAGTAGAATTTATGATCTTTTACTGTTCCTAGGGGCAGTAGTGAACCATTGAGCATTACAACCCATGGGTTTGCCTTTCCCAAGTAGCATTGTTTGGTGGTTAGGGTTTGAAGTATCCTTCCCCCGCTAGTGCTTGTGATCAGCAAGAAATGATGCAGATAGGGTAACATCTGGCAGTACCAGTGGCAAAAAACCTGGGATAAATATGACTGACTGTGACACAGAGTTTTCTTAATAATGTATGCCATGGCTGTGCTGTGTTCTGTTAAAAGATAAGCAATTTCATATAGCTGACAGCTTGTTTAATCTAGATTGCCTCTTTCTGTGAATTAATTTGTATGGTCCCATGATGAGGAAGTGGCTTGTTTTGCAGAGACTAGTCTACTCCAAATGTCTGCTACTTCTATAATAACAGGACAGAAACCCGAGGAGATGAGTTCTTTTTAATTTCAACTAAAAATTGGATTTACTCATTGAAGTTACAGGTGTTGCGTTCTGGAACAAAATCTTCTTTGGATTTCTGTCCAACAGCCAGGGAGGACATAATTCTTTGCAATGTAAACAAGTAATCCTACAGACAGCAAAATTTCTTTGGAAAGTAGATATTTGTCTACCCTCTATTTAGTCATCTGTCTTGTTATTCAATTTTATTGAGAAGCATAGGTGTATTTCTTATGTAGTATTTTAAAACTGTAGCTACTATAATTAAAAACAAATGCAGGAGCTCAGCAAGTAGTTAATTATATTTTGAGAGCTGCTTTTCGTAAACTGCTAAAGGCAAGGATGTTTTTCAAGATCACTCTATTCTCTGTTGAAGCTAAGAAATATCAGCCTTCAACCAAAGACTGAAGTTAAAGCACAGGAGCATTTTTATTTCCTTTTGTTTGTTTGTTTGATTGTTTGTTGGTTGGTTGGTTGGGGTTTTTTGGGGTTTTTTTTGTTTGTTGTTTTTTGTTTTGTTTTGTTTTGTTTTTTGTTTTGATTTTTCTTGTTTGGTTTTTTTTATTATTTTTATTTTTAGTTCATATTAAAATCCTTTGCATGTTTTTGAAGGAAACCATGTTGACCCTTTTAATTAAAAAAACCCACAATTATTTTGGTTTTCTTTTACATGACAAGTTTCAGAACTAAAACACATTTTTTCTCATGAATGAAATAATACTTTCTAACCTTCTTTGTATTTCAGCCTTCCATATTTGAATAAAACCATGGAGAGATGAGTGAGTGTCATCTATCAGATGCTATTCACTAATTTTGGCAGGACAATCTATTGAAGTGCTTTAGGTAACATTAAAACACGTTGCATATCTAAAGGAAAAATAAAGGACGTGATACTTGACTCCAACTGAATTAAATGGCATAAACAAATTAATCGTTTTACCTCTGAACTTGCTCTGCCAATGCTGCAAATAAGAGGAGGCTGGAATTGTTTTGGGATTTTGAAACTATTCCCAAGTTTTCAGACAGCTCAAGCTGTCTGAACATTATGAAAAGATTTTTGCAGGTAACAGTCTTAAGTAAAAAAGGGTACTGCAGTAAGATATCATCAACAGACATTGGTATCTGACACATTAGAATCATTATTGTCTTCCTAATTCATTTGTCCTCATTTCATGATTTAACAAGAAGCCTGAAAACAAACTTGAGCATCTCCTACATTTCATTTAGTTTAGGAGGAAGTGTGCTATTGGGTGCAAAACATACTGGTTAGCTGTGTGTATTTCTGGTTACCTGAGACCTAAAGGTGAATGTGACTTGTACTCTATTTTTAGGAATAACTACTAATCTGATGAAAAAGAAAAAAGTTTTTTTTTTCATAAATCTTGTAGTTTTGTATTTCAGTATCATGTTTAAATAATTAGAGACAGAAAGTATAATAATTTAGGTCCCTCTATAATATTTGTTTGGATTACAGTAAATAAAGTAATTATTATTTATCATTGACAATTTTCACCTTATTAGACAATATCTACAATTTGCAAAGTGTCCAAAATATATAAAAATACATATGAGTAAATCAGCCTGCTTACTTCATCACTCTTAGATTTTGATTCAAGAGGCTGATATTACTGCAGTTTTTTGGGAACTATAATAGTCAAAAAACTCTACACTGGCTGTGGATCTACCTTCTCTCAATGCCTGTGCTCTGCTACTTTACACTTCAAACAAACAACACCACCTATCTTATATCTTTTTTACAAACCATATTCTGTTGCTAAATTATAACTTTTGAAAGAGAGTAAGACTTGACCAAAGAAATTATTGTGTGTTTAGTGTTTAATGATCTTGAAAATTCTACTTGCCTAAAGCTTCTTTGACAAAAAGTGTCTTTCGAAAATCTCTAAAGGTTTGGTGGGTTTGGGGTTTTTGTCTGATTTAAATAAAAAGCATATTTAGAAGAAAATTATACCTCAAATTGTTTTATGTAGGAGTTCTCAAAGATGTCTTACATGTATTGGGTATTTAAGACTATATTTTAAAAATTGTGAGGGAACAGGCTGATACATTTCCATTGGCACCCAAACAAAAGTGCAGATTCCTGACTTATGTCAAGTATAATGCAAATGACAAAAGTAGCATTACATGTGTCATCACTCAGTACAGAGTTTGGACTTTTGCTGAGAGAGAATGTGGGAAATATTTTGCTGGAGCTGCAAATGTTTTTCACGATAGGTATTCACAGAATAACTTAAGATGATAATACAAATCTTGTATTCTGAAGGAAGAGCTGTTATTTCAAGAGCATGGAGTTGAAACTTCTGGGATTTTTTAATTTGGCACACAAAAGGGCATGTGAAGACAGGAGAATCCGTAAATAATGCTAAGGTTCTAGGCAGCCTGCCATTCTGACAGCATATTTTATAAACAACCATAAATAAGACTCACTGCAGCATATCAGAGACAATTATCCCATGGCATCAGCACCATTGCTCTGATTTACTGGGGTCTTTGAAGAAAAGAAATACTCACCTGTCATGCCAAACTGCAGAGCTCTAATATGGTTGATATTTTTCCTTCAGAGCTCATTATGTTTGGCTCTTGTTTTCTGTGATTTTCTGCTTGTTTTGTGTTTCAAAATACAGTCAAGACTGAATTTAGATAATTGTTTTGGATCAAAATGCCTGAATGGCTGCAAGAGAGTATAGATGCAAATCCTGTTGTACTGCTAAATAAGACTAATGCTCTTATGAAAAGTGCTTTTCTTCTGCCTCTTCTGAGCAAAACTCTTTTGTTTGGAAGTAACTCAAGGAGCAGAAGCAAAATAACACAGGATTAGAAGGTTAATGGGAAAGTGGTGGTGCCTTAGGGCAGGATTCCCAAGAATGGGTTATGAGGTGTGTTTGTATGCTGCACTACAATGATGTTCATGTGTCTCTAGAGCAGAAGTGATGTGCTACGAGGAACAGCACAGTAGATTGACTGGTAGGTTTTACAGGTGATAAACAGCTTCATTGGCAAAGGGGTGACACTAGGAAAGCTTTCTAATAAGGGTTGCATTATATAGGGCACAAATTCTTATTGGAAATTAGTAGGAATGACAGCAAACAACAGACTTGGGAACCTTAACATTATAAACCATAAGTGGAAATGTCTAGCACACTGCCTTGGATATCTAGTACTCTGAGACCCACTGATCCTGTGTAATCTTTTAGAGGAAAAAAAAGGTTTGATATTCTGAGGCATTTTCTGGGGTGAAGAGGTCAAACAAAAGTTTAGAAGTTATGTATGGTACCGTGCTCCAACAGGTGATGTTTATGCTCCCATTTTTTCCAGCATCAGGGACATGTAGACTGGATTCTATTGGGTATGTCTGCTTTGCTGTCTGTGTGAAGCTTGTGCAGATGTACTTCCACCATGCAGCGGAGTGGTGCAGATGCTAGAACAGCATATCCTTGATAGCCTAGGCCTGAGTCTGTAACTGCCTGCATGGGGTTTTAGCTCGGTGTATGCTGAAGGCCTTAAAGCCATTCTCTCTGGTGGTGTGTTGGTTATTTCATTTGTTTAGGTAGGGGGGGTTGTGTGGGATTTTTTTATCGTTATTGTTGTTGCTGTTTGGTTTTGGTGGCTTTTTTCTGCAGCTTTTGCGTTTTTTTTGTTAAAACTGCATATCAAATCTAGATAAGTTACAACGACAAAATAAGTATAGCCTTGAAAATTTAAGAGATCAGAGTTCTTAACATGCTTGCTTATGAGGCATTCTGCAGCACTTCTTAACAAGAGAAATCTTGACCTAATAGCTTGGCCAGAATGCAAGTTGAGCTGTTTCTTTTGTCTACTTCCAGTTCTGCAGACCAATGAGTCTTTGGCCAATGTTTTGAAACGCCCTTTAATATCATACATAACTTGAAAGATGTATTTCTCAGGTGGATCAATTGTATTCCATAGTTCATGAATATTTTGAAGAAGGGTTTTGGAAAATAGAAGTGTTCTGTCTAATGTCACTGTATTTCAAAGGTGGTGCTGTTCAAAAGAAACAGCATTATTTAGCCAGCCCACAGCATGCAAAATTCAGACAGCAGAGTTTCATGATGTATGGACACTTGGCTAAACAAGATCTTCTGTCTTGCAGGAAGTATGTGTCAGTAAGAAGTACATTCGGCAAATTAATAAAATAGATGGTTTTTAAATGGTAGCCATCTGCAGTAGAAGCAATATTGTAATCAAAGTGTCATGAGATTAATTTTGTGTGTAACAGATAAAAGGTCACTCAGAACTGTCTGATTTGTACAAAAGTGACTGTATTTTCTGAAATTTGAGCATTCTTGTAAATATAAAACAGTCACTTCACTTTGTAAATCAATAATCACAAAACATTTCCTTGTAAATACAGTTTCCTTTATCACTTGTTGATTTCTTCTTAATTCTTTATTTTACACACATCTCAGATTTCCCTAGTCCCAGTGATATATTTGGGGTATAGGCTGATTAGAATAAAAGGCCACTAAAAATAGTATTTGAGGCATGATGCTGCTGAAAGTTAGTTTGACCAGTGAAATGGGCAGATTAACATACCTTGAGAAGGAGGAATCCTAGATAATTACCAATGTGCACTTTGAACTTGTTCTTTTAGATTTGTTTCTGATTACAGAACTAACTCAGGAATTTTTCTGGTAAATAAAAGGCTGGGCTGTTTCTTGGCTTCACAGGTTGTTTGTTTATGAAACAGATTAAATTTACAATACACAGGACTTTTATTGAAAACTCACAGGATTTATGATTAAAAGCTCTTGCCATGTTTTTTTTCATCCTGCATGCTGCTGTGGGCACTGGAACGCTAACTTCCAATTGTGCAAGATATTCCCATAGGATTTTTCTAGTATACTCAGTGTTTAATCTTTCATAAGACTCTTCTAGCAGATGGTTTCTGCATTGTGCATACTCATTGTAATTTCTATGAACACAAACATTTAATGACTTATCTCTGAAACAAATCCAGAGTTCCATACTGGTTTCTATTGAAGCTTCTAATTTAAGGAGGCATTTGACAAGTTCTTACTTCCCAAATGGCTCTTTGTCTGTGAAGTCCAGGAGCTGACTTTTTCTTGAAACAAAATCACAACCAGATGTGAGTCAGATGAAAACTAGTTGTCAGAAGTAACTGAATAGAATCCAGCACCCCCTGGATTCACTGTTTCACTGGACTACACCTAGGTAAACTAGTTCACACTGGAGAGATACAGATCCACCAGGTCAAAAATAATTGAAATTCTACAGAATGCCAGTTGTCTGCCTAATTTTTTTTAAAGTCCATATCTGGACTTTAAACTGCTAAAAAAATACTTTATATATGGCTTTGTACTGCTAAAAATAATTAATGATTATTAAAATTATCAGTAGAAAATATTCAGAGAAATATGTGATTTTTGAATAGACACAGAAAAGAAACTCTTTTTTTATGTCCTCTAATGTCTTTTTTTTCCCCATTTCCCTGATTATGGCATGTGATTCAGGGAAAAATGATTCTAGAAACAATCTCTTTTTGTTATACTGGTGTGAATGATGTTCTAGTGAAAATTATGTGTTAAGGTATGGTGTTGCCTAGCAAAAATGTCAGAACTGCCTGTGGGAAGTGCAAATCATTGAAGAAATTTATTGTAATTTTTTTGACAGATGAATTCCAGAGAAGAGAAGAAATATTAGAGAGGGAAAAGGAGAATCTAGCTACTATCTTTGTATAGCAGTGTATTCTGGCTCAGCCATTTTCTCAGAACAAGAGTTACTTGGCTGATGTTTAATTGAGAGTTAAAAAAACTAGGTTGCAATTTCAAAGCAATACCTGGAAGCTAGTAATTGCCTCCATTCCATAACTGGAAATGTACAGAGAGCTCTTTGACTTTTGTTATGTTCCACAACTGCACCACACCTCTGCCATGGCAGCGAAACAGGGCACAAAACACCACACAAGCACTGGGCAGTGCATCGGGCAGCACAGATGTATCCGGATGTATCCAGAGGCAGAAACTTAGATCCCAGAGCAGGGAAGCTGTGTTTGAATGGCCATTTTGGTATGTGGCTTTAGCTGGGTTGGTTTGGGGCTGGCAGCAGCTCAGTATTTTCATCATGTGGTATAGCCGTGCATTGGAGTTAGGCTTTTAGTCATAGTTCATTTTGTAATAATTTAGACTTTTTTCATTGACATTGAATCATAGGAGCATTCACACACCCAGAACAACCTAGACTCTGAACCATGAACTCTATATTAGCTGTTGCCAGTACAGAAATTTACATTTATTTCATTCAGCCACTTGCTGTTTGACTCTTGTGTTCAGTAGTTTTGCACCATTTTAACTGGTAATCTGGAATATTTGAACGACTCCAATGCAGAAGTGTAGTTCAGTGGATTTTGAATTTGAGGGAAAAAGCCCCACTATCCTGAAAGTTGTTCAGGGAAAATTGTTGGCTGCTAGTTATTATTTATTTGCAATGGGGAAGTTCAGGACTGAAAATATTTCAGATTCTAGATAGCCAGTGAATCATCTGTAGTTAAAGACAGATAAAACATACAGACAACATCTAGGATTCTCGGATTCATAGATACCTGTGAAGGTTGGGGATAATATACAGGTAAGTGAAAGTTCTGTGATTTTTTTTTTTTTTTTTTTTTGTTCCTCTCATGTTTCAGCCTTAATGTCTTAAGTCTAACAGAATTGTCTTTTATAGCACAATCTCAGGATGACTTCTGTGTGATTTTGAGTGCAAATGAGGTTAGCTAAATAAATAAACTTGTACTTAGAAATGCTTATGTGTAGTATTTTTAATATTCATATGCTGATGATTAAGCAGAAGATAGAGTTCTAGCTATTGCAAGCATGTGCATAACTGGCAATATTATTAGAACCATTAAACTCTATTGGTAAAGTGGAATAAATTAAATTAAAGTGTTTGTTCAGTTTTCCTTATGTGCTCAGACTCCAAATTTAGCATGTTTTTAAATTTTTTTGCTGTAATATTACTGAAGTGAAAGAAGTATAAATGTCAAACTATTCTCATTTACCTTTGCTAATACAACATAAATGTATAGACATTATGGTAGGGATGCAATAACTGTGTATGTCAGTAACAGTTTTTCCATACTATTTCTTTTTTGTTTTTCTGTTACAAAGATTCAAGAGGGTCTTCCCCCAGATGTCTTTGTTCAGCATATTTTGCTTATGATGGATCTTTTGTGTATTCAAAACTAGATGCTGACTTCTTAAAAATATTGTACTGTTATTTCGTTCAAAGAAATAGGATAAGAAAAGGTTGTGAAAAAATTGAACTGTATTTTTGAAGGTCAAAATGCTTAGTATGCTAATAGAATTACAGTACTTACAGAATAATACTTAATGTCAGTCTTTTTGAAGTTTATTTCTGCTTTTCAGCTACTCTTCTTTTGCTGACTAATAGCATGAACAGAGTTTGATACTTTGGTAATTTTCCACAAGTCAAATACACAAGATAAGTGTATCAAGTGTTTTTAGTGGGTTGAGCAGGATCATGAAGTAGAGGGTAGAAAAGGAACTGTGTAATTTTATCCAGAGCATCCTGGGTCATTTTCTTTATTTTTAACACAACATGTCACTAGATCCTATTTTTCAGGAAAATATTTGAAAAGAGCAAGACTGCCAAGCTGTGGCAGGAGAAAACAGAAGTGAGTGGCTAAAATATACATGAAATAAAAGAATTTTGATTCTCTGTGTATTGGGTAACTGCATTGCACAGCAAACAAATTCTGTGTTACTTTTGCTTATGGAGAAGTCCTTCCAGATAATCAGGAGACACTTGTAGAAAGTTAGGATGTGATTTCTTGCTGCCCCCATCCTCTAATTTCTTTCAGATGTTCTTATCCCGGTTTTTGGAATTTGTGGATGGGATGTGACATCACTATTAGCTGCAATGATGTAGTGTGATTTTTCCCTCTACTGCTAAACTCCACTGAATCTTGGAAGAAGTGCTTTTCCAATGGAAGCCCACATTCATGCAACACTTTCTACCATTTAGAAACTTTCGCTGGTGTCTGTCATCGCATGATCAGACTGTTGTTGCTCTGTTATGCCTGTCCCCTCTAACTTCTTACAAGTTTTTATTTATAGAGAGGCCAAGAAGGGTTTTAAAGGTTTAAGAAACCCATACTGCTCTGTAGAGGAGAGAAAACTTGCACTGGACTGGCCTCTCTTAATCTCTCTTCTCTGAGTAAATTTTTTTAAAAAATTCTAAGCGGGTTTTTACGTAAAGTAATGAGGATTGAAATATTGGTGCAGGAAATACCTTGAAAGAGAAGGATCTGACTGGAGTTGGGGGGTTAAAAGGAGCATGAGGAACAGAGCAAGGTGTGACCCTGGCCCATCCTAAAGCACCCTCCTGTCAAGGGCACAAGCCTCACATAGGATGCTTTGACCCAAGTGACAACCCCTTCTCAGAGGAGTAAAATGTTACAAGACCTTATGATCCTGGTAATGGAAGACAGGGAATTTGTTATAAAAATACTCAGATGTTCGCTGATACTCAGCTCGCTGTAAAAATGAAAGGTGCGGGAATGAAAGAAGGGGAAAGCTGATGAAATGTGCAACCAAAGGTGCTGTGACAGCCAACATGCAATGTCCTGCTGCAGTGTCTGAATGCACAGAATGTGAGAAATAGTGGCATTAACTGCCTGGTTAAACTAAAACAGACTCAGCAGTGATACCAATCATAGGTAGAACTGGCAGAACAGGTCCAATAAGAGGGATAACTTTGAGACATGAGCAGAAAGCAAAAAGGCAAAAGGTGGAAAAAAGCAGGTTTTTAAATAGAGCAATATGTACTGCTCTCACAATGTAAGTAGTTTTCACTGGACTAGGATAGAGTTAGCTTTGAAAGTCAGAAGTTAACCCTATAATAAATGCTTTTAATTCATTTGTTAAAAACTGTATTTGAAGTGCAAATGAGAAGGAAAAAAGGAATGATTAACCCTATGTACAAGTATCATGACTACTGTCACTGTTGAAATGAGGTTTGTCGTAAAGTAAAGATGGAGCTAAGGTTAACTAACAAGAATAGAAGATTAATAAAGTGTTTTTGAATGCTATTGAGAAAAAAAGTATTAAATAGCAATAGTGCCTTTAATAATACACATTTCTGAAACAAACACGCTAAATAGCCTTAATACAACCAGAAGATCTTATGGTGAGAGATCCTTTATATCTGTTAACTTAGGTAAGTGTCAACTGAAAGTCTTAACTATTTTTCTCTTCTACTGATATCACAGCAAAGTACTGCATTCTATCTCCATTCAAACTCTATTCAGCTCTCATTCATTAATTATTATTGATTGCTCTTTGATAGCTGTTTTTAATTTTGTTTTATTAGTTACATGCACATTTGAATAAAGAAACCTATAAGGGTTTTTCTGTCTCAATTGTCATGGCTGAAGTTGTGCATAAGTAATAAGGAAAAATATATCTAGTTTCAGGTGTTTCTCTATTCAAACAACAGCAGCCTTGTTTCCTTGGGTGAGGATAGATGTTCTGTGTATTATTAATAATGGTAATAATTACTAGAATCCCCATATACAAAGCTTATTTTTGTAGCATTATTAAATAGAATCTATACAAGGATAAAATTTATTGTGTTCATAAGAGCAAGTGTAGATCTGTAATACCAGGACTTCACTTTGTGCTGTCCTGGGATATTTTAAAACCAATGGTATGGAAATTCTCAGTTATGGAAATATCAAAACACTTCATATGCATATAGTATTTAATAGTTTTTGAATTTGATAGGAACAGTTCTTTTTAATTACTAAGGGTATGAGTTGGTAAATTTGGAACTGTGTTACGATGTTTCAGAGATATCTATGAAGAAGAGCTACTCACCAAATGAAATATTCCAAACTGTCTAGAGAATTTGCCAGCAAACAGCAGTTTAATGTAAGCGTGATATGTATGAAGGTACTAGTTTTCAAACTTCAGTTATGGAATTGGTGTTTTCTGATCAAACTATAATCATATATGTGGAAACCAGTTATGTTTCTATATTTACTCAGTGCTTAAAAATTTTTATAAATTACCTTGTTGATTGTGACCTGCCATAATTGCACCCTGAAATGTAATATTGTGGTCTGCAACAACTGCAAGAATTTTGAGCTTAACTTTACAACCTTTAGTTGTAAGTTCTATAATCATAGTGTTGTTGCTGATTGTAAAAATTGCATTGGCTATAAAAATCAATCACTTATCAGGTGAAGTAATGGCTGTGCATGATGGAAAAGAAATGTGAGCCTCACTTGAATCTATGCTGTTTGTCATGAGAAAAAACTAGACAGGAAAAAGTAAAGACACCAGTAAGATATCTTTCTCACTTTTGATCCAGAATCCTTAGGGGTTGTGGAGTTTGCAATGTCTTTGCTGTGCTCCTGAGGGACTGCCTGTGGTTCAGTGACTAAGCAGAGGGGATTTGAGCTCAGTATTTTTGTGGTTTCCAGTATCAGGCCATAGATTTGTCTTGTCCTGGCAGATTAAGGCCCCAAGAGCTGTCAGGAGTTGTGTTGGCTAGAGCTGGTCGGGACTTCTCTTCCTGTGGCCTTGTGCCAGTGGCCTCCCCGGCTGTAGCTTTGGCTTTGCGAGTGCCAGGGCTGGCAGCCCTGGGATGTTGGTGCATCACAGCTCCAGGGGTCAGCGAGTGGCAACCCATATCCTGGCTTTGGCTGAGACTGGGGGAGTGGCTGGCATCCAGTGGGAAATAAGCAGAAAGTGGTAAAAACATGTGAAGACTAACCTAAGTGTAGACAAGACTTTCTCTCACAGTGAGGAGATCTTAATTCCTTCCCTCCCTGCCCCTTTCCTCATCTTGTAAACATCATATTCATCCTGGCAAAGACATTGGCATCCTGGTGACTGATCTGGTTGAACACTGGGGTGGTTACCTTGTATGACACTCCACCATTCTTCCAGCAGAATTTGAAGCAACTTGATTTGTGTGGTTTAGGCAGTTGATCAAAAGCTCTGGTTGTAACGTAGTGGTTGTAGACATGATGCAATTAATTAATTATTTTTTTTATTCTTCTTTAAATATTGCCTTAAACTTACAGGAGATACTTGCAGCATAGACTAGCAGGGTAAACATACTACCTTGTATGTCTGGAAGGGGAAAAGTTCTGTTAGGATGACAGATTGTACCCTATGTCATTCTTTATCCCATGTATAAATTGACAATTTTTCTCAACTCTTGAAATTTAATTTTTTGCCATTCTGCTTATGGGTAATTAACTAACTACTTGTATGTACAATTCCCCAGTGAGTCAAATGTGCACATAGGAGTGCTTATGGTTTACAGAATGCTTTCAACAGAAGTGCCCAAGCCTTTAATGGCATGCAAGGTACACATCACACTCTTAATTACTATTCTCTGTTGCTGTGGATAGATGTTTCTCTATAGTTTCTGACTGAGGAAAATTAATCTTGGTAAGAAACAGTCAGGTTTATCACTTGGTGGTGTTCTTCAGGTGACAGTTCTCTCTCTTCCCTGCATATACATTCCTTAGAACAAATATCTTGTGGATATTACTAAGTTCTAGGATGATTGTGAAAGAAGACAGTGAAAACACATACTTTTTGTCTAACAAAAAATTAAAAATAAAGCAAAACTTGAAGTATTTCACAAGGTCAGTGCAAAAATTGACTATCTGTTTGAAGAATCCATTAAAACGTTTGAGTCTGTGCTATTCGAAGGATCAGGTCTCATAACTGCTGTTTTATTTTGTGGACTTGTGTTCAAATGTGACAGAGGTCTCAAGTGAAATTTCTGGATTTTTTTTTAAGCACATTCTTAAGATGAATCTTTCCTAAATATGCATGCTTTTCTAAATAAACTTGTGTGGTGTTTAGGTAGAAAGTAGAAAGAAAGGAATAACTTTAAAATCTTCATGCTTAATTTCTGTTTTTAGAGACTCAGATTTTTGGGAGGCTTCCTCACTGAGAGCTCAGGTCTGCAAGAAAATGCAGGATACCTCTTTCCTTTGTGTTGCTCTGATTCAGAGACACCAGTGTACATGTGGCTTTGTATTTATTTTACCAGAAATCTTAAGGTGGTTTTTTTGTCCTGAGCCATCATGCCACAGTCAGACAAGTCCTCTCTTGCCTGGGACTCTCTGACTGACAGCTGTTCTGGGAAGCACCATGAGCTCTGCTCCCCATATAGCAGGGCTAGAGCCAGGAGATGAAGCTGAGATTTACATTTCCGTCTCCCCTCACAAATTTCATTGTTATGTCAAACTTTCCTCCCAATTTTTCCCTCTCCTCCCTATTTTTTCGCAAAATTAAAGAAAGTAGGTGGTTAAGATGGTTGTGTCATAGCCTTGAGGCAATGATAAGCCTAAATGGCCCTGAGGAGCCACCCTGAGGCCCTCCAGCACCTGCTGGCTGGGCCCTGGGCCACCAGCGCCCACCTTGTCCCTGCCCACGGCTCCAGGGTCAGCAGTGCAGCCAGATCCAGGGCCCCCAGCCCTGGGATGTCTGCCCAACCTGATCCTGGCTCCAGCACAATTGATACTGGTGTTAGTCTAGCCAGAAAATGTGATATGGGGCAGAGTTTGGCATGCCACTAGATTCGCTCAGTTGCCATTTGAATATCAGCAGCTGTGTTAAACACATGTGTTACCAGCTAGCTGTAAATTTAGTGAAACTTGGGAATATTTTCACTCACAGGTTTGCAATTGTACAACAAATATGCTAACTGGGTCCCTGGCATGCTGGGAGCGTGTTTTAGAGGGATTAATTAATGTGAGGATAGCATCCTTCCCGGCAGAGGGAAGGATGGCTTCAGGAATCAGCGTCAGCTGAAGAATACATTATCTGTTTGCAGATCAGCAAAGCACGTTATGCCGTCAGGTCAGGAGCGGCCAACTTTATTTCCACACACCCCCCCACTACCAAACACCTTAATTAGAGGAACCTTCCAGAATATTTTGGCATTCTGAAGTTGGCTGTAGCGTGGTATGCATTTGCAGCATCTTAAATGAAGTAAGTTCCAGGGTTCTGGTTTCCTGGATGAAAAGTCGGTTTCTCAAAGCAGTGACTCACAATTAATGAACAACTATGCGTCAGTTATTGACATTCCCTTCAGAATATGCTGCACAGCAGCAAGATACTTTCTTCTTCTAATAAGGCCTAACGTGACATAAGGTTCTATCTGAAGGACCTTCTTGCTTTATTAATCTCATTATGACCACTTGAATTGCTACATCCTCTGTAATGATTAAAACATTTGACTCCCAAGTGTGACATTATAATGAGGATGGAGTTCACAGAATAAGGCATTGTATAATTCTCAAAGGCTGTCAGCAAATGGAAATATAAGTCAAACTCCTCAGTGTAATTTCCCTACTGTTTCCATGGAAGAACAAACTCAAAAATTTTTCATACTTATGTATGCAGGTTTCCAAACACAACTAAGTATCCTCTCATGGAAGATATGTTTTTGCATATTTAAGTCTTAAAAAATATAGATGCCTCGAGGACCAGTTTTAAAAGGAATATGGTTTACCTATGTGAATTGCCAAGCTAAAATTTACTACTTGTAATGTAGTATACCCTCCTCTTCTCTCTGTGTGTATATTTTTGGGAAGGATTGGGGCTGAGTCACTAGCCAAATTCCAGTCTGACAAATTATATATTTTCTCTTATTCTTTGCACTTCTCCTGTATTGGAAAATTTATAAATTGTTCTGCATTTTCTTGAACATACCATTGCTCAGTGGGAGCATATGATTAAGTAGATATTCAGTATCGTGTATTCATTAAAAAAAAATCTTCATCTCTTATTAAAAAAACTAAGATGTCCTGTATAAAATTTGGAATAAATCTTGTTTCTAAGTAGTAAGTCTAAACAAAAGAAAGATAGGAAACAAAATTTAAGTCTGTGACTTTTTCTTCTGCAAGAATCTTGAGGGAGAAAAACTCAGATATTCTTCAGCATGATGGTCTAGAATAAAAACACATGACACATTGGTGAAGCAATCCTGAGCTATGAAATGAGTTAGTAACAGCAACTGAGAATAAGACTTTATTTCTGAAAGTAATAAATCTTTCTTGTTTGATTTTTCAGCTGTGTGGAGAGAGTTGTGTTTTTTCCTATAGAATGAGTTAATCCAACATTTTCCTGGTTTAAGAGAAATTTCTGTGGGTGCAATTGCTGCCTTAAAAGCCTTCAGCCTTGACTACTCACTGTGATTTTCTGCCAGCAGTTTGTCTGTCCCAGCACCAAAAAACCAGTGACTTCAATTAACTGCACATTCAGTTTCTTTTTTACGCTGTCTTTTTTTGGTCTAATTCCCTACCTAATGGATACATCCAATTCCCCAAGCTATGTATTGTTTCCTAATCTTAGTGAAAGCAGGAAGGATAACAGAATACCATTTAATTAGAAAAAAGGTTAAGATTTGAATGCAACTTGAAAAAATGTGGAGTACTCCTGCCTTTGAAACCTCCTGGGAAATATTTCCCAGGTAGTCAGGGAACCTGGGGTATATTTGCTTCAGGTAAAATTGATCTATGAGGGACTATGTCTAGGGCTAGAAACCTGCTGACATTTCAGATAGACTTCTCTCCGTGTTAGATTTTTACTGCTATTTTGACTTTGAATGAGTCAAATTTTGCTCAGACTTTTGCCTTTGTCTTGCTTTTTAGCAAAATTTCTGCTGTTCAAAACCATTAAGGGAAGGAACAAATAGGATAGATAAGTGGAACCTAATTACCAGTGAGATAGAGAAAGTGCCATCCATCATCTCAGGTTTAGTCTTGTGAGAGACGGTGTGTAAGGATGTTAAAAACCCATTAGGACATCATTCTCTGCATTCCTGATCATTTCATATTGTATGTATTAGAAAAGAATGTAAAAGACACTTCTTTTTCCCTTGCCCCTGATTACTGAGGTAAAAACACAGGACCAAGAGGGTAGACTGTGATAAACTATTACAAGAAAACTAGAAAAACCTGCTGTGATATACTGAGAGATTTTTTCTGAGGGACATTTTTATTATTAGTTACTTGTTTTCTAAGGTCACTTTCCTATTATGCTGTGTGAGATCATCTGATGCACTGAACTAAAAATAATTTCCTTTATTTATTACATGGAAGGGATTGTGAGTTTTGAAAGCTCTGTGGTTTGCTAATTATATCATTGTCATTCAGTTGTCAAGTTAACTGAATTTTCCACTTGGTCTGGGATTGGGTAGAATTTGTTCTCGTTAGTCTTAATAAGAGAGAGACAACAATTGCACCAGAAGAGGTCATATTCCTCTTAATGTTCTTTGAAAACATAACTGCTTCAGGTCATTACAGCACATGTGTGTGATAAATATTTTATCACTGTAAATTGGGCTAAGGCTGGCTGTTTTGGTTTCGGACATTGACTCAAATGGCAACAGTGAGCCTTACTTTCATATTTCTGCATAGTTTTCCCATTTCATATTAAAAGTTTTGCTTTATCTTGTGTCACGGAAATTCATACGTGATATGTAAGGCAGTCACAGTGTTTCCAAGAAGATAAGAAAGCTGTTATTTGGGTCCTAGGGGAAAGGTTTTGGAAGGAAAATCATGGATGGAATAAGGAGGTCTAAGCTTCATTTTCCTATTCTCATTTCTTAGTAGGTTCAACCTGAAGTTGTAAAAGCACTGTAGCAAAACTAGGGTGATACCTTCTCCTATACGTTATGGATTTTTAATCAAAAGGAGGGACTCTAGGCTCAAAATTCTTTGTTGCTATAGAGGACTAATTTCTTTTTATCAAGAGTCCAAAAGTTGATGGCTATTTGACATATGTTCTAGAAGTTGATGATATATCTATTCAGCCACCAAAATCAGGTAAATCTGAGCAATCCAAGGTGTGCTGATTCGGTTGTATGGAAGTGGATATATTGTAAAGTTATGAGGGTAATATTTTCTCACTTTATTGTGATTTTTGTATTTTATCTGAAATGGTCAACCATGGTAGTCAACAGAGAATTTAAATTTATAATCTCAAGAAAACAAATATATAAAATGTGGAAAGGAAAATATTCCATGCATTAGTTGTGAGTGGTGGACATGATCTTACATAGCGCTATTTATATTCTATCTATACAGTAAGAACTTCCTTTGAGGTGTTTCATTGCCAGTAGTTGGTCCTGAATTGTGCCAAAGGTTGCTACAAGCCATCATCTGCTATAAACTCTTTTCTATATAATAATACTTTATTTAGCTATTTTTTTCCACATAACACAGGCTGTTTCTTTATCAATAGAGTTCTCTTTTAGTTTATTGCTGTCTTTACTATTTAATAATTATTTATTCCTTACCAAAATACTGGCATTATTAGAAGGATAAACATGCTTGTAAGTGAACAGAGTACCTTGGAAGTATTCAAAGAGTATAATGTATGTACATAGTGTAGTTTTTTGTGCCTGTAATGAATGAAATGTATTAGAAGTGTTGGGACAGTGCCATTGCAAGGCAGTGCCAGATACCAGAGGCAAACAGAATGATTTGCTACTTAGCTAATCCTATAAGATAGGTAGTTGTGGGCTTGCGGCAAATGTTCCATTGGCAGTGGAATATTTCCAACTCCTTCAAGGTTGGAAACCAGAACTACTGCCCCTTAATTAATTTGCATTACAAAACTCCCACTTGAAAATCTTCTCCAAAAGGTGCTTAAGGTGCTTCGGAGGGGTTTTTTTTTGTTGTTTTTTTGAGGAGTGTAGGGCCCATAATTTATTTAACTCCTATTCCTCAATATCACTGTTTTAAAGACAATTTAGGAGTCTAAAAAGACAAGAATAGTAAAGTTCATGCTGAGAAAGGAATGAAGTTCGTGGAATGAAGGGTTTTTTATATATACACGATACTGGTATTCAGATGGAGTATTTGCCAAACTGTAATACCTTAAAAATGGACCTCAAAAGACTTCTTCAAATAAAGATTAAAAATCTCAAACAAAAAAAAAATCCAAACAATAAAACTTCCCAAAACCCAAAACTTCCCAACCAAACCAAAAAACCCCACCAGATCCTTTGTGACAACACAGCAAACATTTACAATTGTGTAGATTATAAGACATTAATTGTCCAGGAATACCATATTTAACATTCCAGGTATATTTCTGCTGGTTTAGGGCTGAGTTTTTGCAAGTGCTGTCAGTGGTGGGAGGAGCACATGAGTGGAATGGCTTGCTTTCTGTTACCTGGCTAAAGATTGTTTTAGTTTGCTGCAATACTCTGCTGTTTATAATGTTGTGGAAATAGATGTACTTTTAGCAAGAAAAAAGAATGTGATGGTTCAACCTGTGGAGTTGTTAGTAATTGTCTCTAAGGAAATAAAGTTCTTAGAGAGAGAAACTTTACATCACTATTGTCACAACAACATGCTGTTCTTTGTAAGGCAGGAATAAAGTAATGACCACCAAGAGAAAATTAGTATATGGTCTGAGAGAACAAGATGGTTTTGTTGGTATTTTTATACTTATTTGAAAAACTTTGTTAACAGTAAAATTAATAGCTCTAGTACTTTTAGCTGAGACTGATCAGACCACACAATGTTTTGTCCTTATAAGTTTAAAGTTCTGTGTATTGAAACATATGGGTACTCACTGTTTGCAAATGGTTTACTTACACTTGGGAGACTTTGCTCTGTGCATACATACTATATTATATATTTTATATGCAACATCTTACAATGTTTTGTTAAGACAGCAAATAGTCTACTTTAATGTGCAATTTGCATTCTAAAATTGCTTGGAGAGAAATGTAGGGGTTTTATATCCATCTATATCTATATGTATGCAGGAGGACTGTCAACGTGGTAGTTTGCATTTGCCAAATAATGATGCTTTCCTATTAACTAATGGAGTTGGGACCTAAATAACTTTACTTTTCAGTTAAGTCAATCAGAAATTAGCAAAATATTAAAAAAGTTGCCCACACTATTTTGCTTTTCCTATTTGTAAGTAGGCATTACAACACAGTCTCAAGTCACAAAATCATAGGACTGTGGGAGATCTTGATCTCCCCCAGTTTCTGCTGTGGTCCCAAAATGAAATTAACTTTACTGTGTATTCCTAAAATATATTTATCTAGCATTTTTACAAATGTTTGCAATTACAAAGAGTCAAAAGCCTCAGCTATGAGGCTATGATCTCAGACTCTAATTTCATTAGGATAGCTGTTTTACTTATTCCAGTGTTGCTCCCTTATAATACAACACTGATTACCTTCCATTTTATTGATCTTTATGTGTATCTGAGTTTATTTACTATGTGCTATTTCAAACTTGGCTGTCAAGGCAGAATTAATAATACCTGAGGTGTTTATCAAAAGGTTATTTTTTTGGCTAATTTTGATGCATTTCTTCAGTCCCTCTGTAATTCAAGAAGCTGATATCTGTATCTTATAAATTAAGTAGTTATAAATTCAAAAATATCCAAAATTGCTGACTCTTAAATTTAAGACATTTAGGATCCTTTTAGAGTTTGTTCTCCACCTCCAAAGCAGTTCTTCCGCTGACCTCACTGAGCTGTGAGTGCTCATTCTGCAGATCTCTCTAATCTCCCAAGTCTACATATTTAGAAAATGAATGGTCAATTAATGCCTAAATTTTAAGAAGTGATCCCCACCTTGTGATTTGGAAGGTAGTATTGGTGCCAGAGCTGTACATCTGGCTTGTACTCTGCTACCTGCATTGAAAGAGTACAGCCAGGAGGTGATTATGGTCTGCATACATCATCCTGGGCTTGGGAACCGATTCTGCCTCTCTCTCTGTTATGGTCCCCTTGGGTATAGGCAAGGTGCAGTCATTTTTCAAACTTGTGTTGTAAATGTCCATCTACTCCAGTTCATGGAACAGCAGTTTTCTGAGAGTGCCCAGGCTGATTTTGCAGTACGATCCAAAACTCTCTGCCACAGCAGAAAAGTAGATTTTATTGTGTCCCTCTGATTAAACTCCTGGGTCAACAGTGTGGAAAACTGAACCCTTTACACAAGTTTCTATGGAGCTTCTCTGACAGAAGAAAGGTTAATCTATGGCTCTGGAAAGAACTATGCTAAATGTGAGGACAGGTACTCTGGCTTAGATCCTGACCATGGGGCCCTCAACATAGTAAGTCTATATCTTCTGCTCATTCATTTCTTATGATTTCTCTTATATCCTGCTTCCCTGCAGCATCTTTCTTCATTCATTCATCTCAATATCCTCTAGAGACATGGTCTGTTTACTTCATGTCAGTGGTTCTCTGTGACAGCCTCCAACAAGACCTTTGCTCTCACAGGCTGGTTTACTCTGTTTCTGAGGCTGACTGGAAGTCAGCTCTTTGCACACTGCAGGTCTCAGCAGACCTCTCCTTGGATCCCCTGTATTACAGAACTACCTCTATCCCTTCTAGTTCATTCTTTTACTGTCCTGATGTATTTTTGTCCAGGATTTAAGGTGAATTAGATTGCATGGCACCTGAAAGAGTTACAGTCACATCATGACAAAAGTTCATCTCTCCTGTGGTAATTGTTCCTCAGCATCTGCCTAGCTAGTTCTCACTAAATTTAAGGATTTGCATTCTCACTTTGTGAATATATCTGTCAGGTAGGGTTGACTTCTGCTTTACTTGAAAGTACCTCTGAGTTCCATGGGACTAAGCAGGACAGGATCTAACTGTGAATGTGATTTGTAGTCCCTTTGGGGCAATGAACAGGCTTTTTTAGTTAACTCCACCTGTTTTCACTTCTGTATCCTTGTGATTATTCTGAAGGAGAGGAGAGTGAGATGTGGTAAAAGCCATCAAAATTTTAGTGCCTGACTGGCTTTTTCTGTGCTTTGTTCCCCACTTCTTACCTTCTCATGTAAATAGCCAATAAGAGCTCTATTAAAAAGTTCTTTGATCAGGGTCAAAGAATTATTAAAGCCAGCAAACTAAAAGTTGAATTGGCAACCAGATGCTTGGAAGAAATGAGCACCATTTGGCTCTGAACTACCTTTAACCAAGATTTAATTACAATATTCATTACTTCAGAGACTAGGAAAACTCAATATGACAATCTTAAGGGACCAATAGTAATAAAATAATGAATGAAAAACTCTAAAATATAAGCCAAAGTAGAGAATATATCTGTATCAGTAAAAAAAATCATAATTAAAACAGTCATTTAATTTTGAACATGATTGTTTTGCATAGCCTTTAGAGAAAAAGGATAAAGAAAGAACCCACTGAAAAAATACTGAAATACGTCTGCCTGTGCTCCTGCTGGATGCTAAAGATGGTTATAATGTCAGTTATGAGTGCTTTCTGTTAATTTGTGTCAATCATACATATATCTTGCTATAACCACTGTAACTTTTTATTCCTTATTGGCCCAGTTCCTTTGCTATCACACCAATGTTAAATCCCAACCCATCTGGTAAGTTACAGAACATCCCAAAGGTCAAGGGGCTTCTTTTGCAAAATATACCCAAATCCTAGTCCTAATGAACCTCCTTCCAAATTGCAGATAGTTATTACTTGATTTTGTTTCAAAGCAGGTAATTTACATGAGAACCACTCGGATTCTGCAGCAGAAGAATATTTTGAGTTTTAATTCAATTATAATTTCTGCAGAATTTGTTTTAATCTTTGTTTCATGATAGCAAATACATTTTAATAAATTGTGCACCAGCTCTGGACAACTCATACAAATTTTAAAACTCATCCAGGAGTTCAGGTGTCAAGTAGTTATTCTCCAAATGTCAGCAATTTCTGAAACCACGTTTATCCTGGCATTAATACTTTTACTTGCACTGTGCTGTAGATACTGACATTAATCTATTAAAGCCACACTTTTTGTAGATAGTATCAGATTGGTGCTGAGTGGTTGCAGGTGTTGTTTCCTACTGTTATGTGTATCAAACTGCTGAAATTGTCATCACCTGTAAACAGCTTAGGCCTTTTTGAAGTACTTTCACTGATCTCAGTGAGGTTTATGCTAGCCTGTGGAGGAGAACAAAGGATACTACTTTTTTAAGACAATATTTTTGGTATTGTTTGTATAGTTTGCAATTCCATCTACTTTTCTATTGTACAGATTTTACTTCTTTTTTATTACATCACAATAATGTAAGTATATTTTGAAGGCTGAAGTATGTGTTTAACAACATGTTTTCTTCCCATCTAAAAGATTTTTTTGTCATTTTCTGAAATGAAAACATTTCATCTGACATTGTTTTGTTACTTTATCTTTTAAGGATGTAATTTACTATGCATACTGCATAAGGCATTTTCTTTTCTGTATGTTATATACATATATGTCTAGGAATAATGTAGTCTTGTGACTGCTATTATCTCTTGCATTCATTGTTAAGTATTTCATTTACTGCCATGCATCCCTTAGGGCAGAGACTGTTTTATTTGACTGGATTTTAGAATCTATTTGATGAATTAGGTCCACCGAGGCACACCTCTGATGTTACAGGAGTTCCACAGAAAGTATTGGGGATGCAAAGAAATGTACACACATAACTGTGGTTTGAATATCTGCTCCTAAAAATGCAGTAGATTTAACCTAACCCAATGAAGAAACACAGAAACTGTATATTATTCCTAGCAACAATTGTATATATATTCTTTAAAGTCAAACCCATGCTTTTATGCTTCTCCATAAATCTGCTTTAGTCAAAGAAGGAAGGGATGTGGGCAGAATATAAAGAGGTGGTAAACCTAAGTAATTTTTAATGAACAGCCATCAGATTGTTGTGCTTTGAAGAAAATATATGCAATGAAAATTCCTCTAGTCATGTGCTCTGGGCTGTATATGGTCAATACCACTTCACTGATGAAAGACTATAAAGGGTCTATATTTTCCCCACAGCTAAATATCAAACTAGTTTATAAATAACACAAAATCAGAACTTGGACCCAAGTATGGATTCTGCACTCTCTCTGAAGAGGAGTTCTCTGTAAAAAGTAGATCTTGGATTTGACAGCTGGACTAAAGATTTTTTTGGGCTCTATGTAGAGAACCTAAATGATATGAACGGTTTTCCAAACATGTACATTAATCTGTTTACACTTGGTAAAATGTAGTAGTTTAGTTGTTTTGATTCACATTATTTGACTTCAATCATTTATTCTATTAAAAATAAAAATCATTTCACTCATTCTCAGGAAAGGAGCATTTTTGTGAATAAATTCCATCAAGATCATTAACAGAAGAAATTAGATTATTTTTCAAATAATATATTTTTCAAATAATGCGTCAATGAAAAGGGACAAGGGTGGAATATAGGATGTCTGTTTAAGACTGATGTTCCATTAGCAATATTATGATTCCAGTGTAACTGATGGCTTTACTTCCATATCATCAATATGTAAAACAGTAGTACCTTTCAAGGTATTAATAATAGTGTTTCTTATTACAAATTATTTCAGCAATTCCGAAGAAAGCAAAAAGAGAATCTATTTCTAAAAGCAAAAAAATTTCTCTGGCATGTTCAAAGAGGGCAGGAAACTGAAACCTAACTGAAGAAGTTTTGAAGGATGTACATTTGACAAGAGGACAGATGATGGGCATGTTTTATTTTATAAATTGGCACTTTCTCTACTATGTTTATCTTTATTTATATCACGTTCCTGGAATATTTTAATTTAAATATTAATGCTTAATATTTTCTTTTCATTTACTATTGAAGAAGAATAAATGTTTTGTAGTAGTTTTAGATCTTCTAAAGTGAGGTTTTAGGTTCATTGCAATCTAGTTGGCTCAAACTGGAAAAAGAGATGACTTCTATGATACAAAGACCTTCATTATGGATCTATACCATGAATGCGTATGAGTAATAATCTTTTAAATAGTTTTTTGCATTAGAAAATGAATTTGCTCAAAAACTGAAACTTCTGCAGGAATTTAATGTTTTCAGTTATTTTCATGTGGAAACCACAGGTCTGTGAGAAACACTGGGTTTTAGGAGCTCGCAACTATGAAAGGAAATATTTAAAATATATACACATGATTGGAGGACTTTAACAAGTTGAACTACATCACAAAATTTATGTACTCTCTCTATTGACAAATGAGCCACCAAAATTTCTGTGGATTTTGAAATTTGAGATGGACATGTCTGCCTGATGGGAACAGCCTCAACCTTATAACCCAGTAAATCCCTCTGTGTCTGTGCCAGATACTACCTACTTATTTCAGTTTGTATTGTATACTAGTGTGTAGAATTTAAAGTCCTTCTTCTGTCTGAGCATTTCTTGTTCCCTGTGTTTGCATTATTCATCTCCTTTCCTTATATGCTCCCAGATCAAATATTCTTTGTAACGATCATCCTACAAGCCAGAATCTACAGTGGTAATAGTACAGCCTTTGCTCTGTCTAAAGAGTAAAGAACACTTCAAACTTTACAACTCTAACACAATAGAACTATAATAAAACAGACTGTATGGAAAAAAATAATTGATGAACTAGAATAAATCATATCATTGATATGATAAAATTATCATAGGAGCAACTAGTTTATTACTCAAAATTAATTAATTTAGAAATATTTTCAATATATTTCAGTAGAACTCTGTACACTGTGGTTTCCTCTACCTCTTTTGAAAATTATTTCTCTTCCCTGTCACTGAGAGTATAAATTCTGTGTAATACCAACAGTTAAGTTTCTTTCAGCCACATGTGATGCACGTCACATGGTTTATTACCAGGCCAGCTTCGTTTTCAAAAGTGTGATAGTATTATCATTCCACAGTATTATCATTTTTTGTGGAGCATCCTCAGCTGCATGGGTTAGGACACCTCATAAGTTAACCAGCTGGAATTACTACATACTGATCTGTCTTTATTAATCTCTGGTCTGTCATTGGCTTAGCTTGGGTATTTTACAATTTTTTGTTTTAGTAGGAAACTATATACTTTTCCAAATATAGAGATGTTCATGGTCATAATTTAAAATTAATTGTGTCTGCTAGAAGTCCTGAAGAATTTGACCTGAGATAGATGAGGCATTTTCACCAAAGCAGTTTAGGACTTTATGTTAAAATATTTTGAATGGTTCCCACAAACTTCATAACATCTAGATGTTGCTGCTTACACCCACATTTGTAGACATCTGTTCTTATCCCTGTTATGCTTTCCATTTATACTTTGCAGTTGACAATATTAGTGATACGTGTTTGATTCGGTCCAGATAACCATCTGTGAGCTATGGCCTGAATATTCCCTGACTGTGTTGCCTTCCCTGCCACAGTAGTACTGCATAGCCCTATCCACTGGCAAAGGAGAATGGTTGTGCTGCAAGTGCTTTCAAGGAAGGGGAGAGCTGATTCTACGAAAGCAGATGAAAGCCTGTCTTGTTTAGGCTGGAAGAAGTGTTTGCATGCTAATATGATTGCATTCTATAAATAGATTGGCATTAGGAGGGAGGAAGAAGGAAAGGGATTTTTGTGTGTGTGCATGTTTAGGCAAAAGCCTAGTTTGCAGTATAAGGATGAAGTAATTTATTTTCAAACATTCATATCTAGGTTGGAAATGACAAGTATGTATTTGCTACCATGCTAACATAGAGATATGCTCAATACTCCCCTGAGAGGTGGAAGAAGGATTACATTGCAAGACTGTTAGTGATAGTAAGTGTTCATGGCCTCCAGAATAGATTTATGAAATATTAAATTTTTTTGGGGGGTGTGGGGTGGGTTGTGGAGGTGGTGAATTTTTCTTATTGGTACCACTGTTGTCTGCAAGAAATAAGAGTGCTCCTTCCAATTATGTATAATGGGTTTCCAGTGCTGCTGATCATCGCTTAGGGAGTGTTTTTTAGTTTGTTTGTTTGGACCCATTAAATTTTTTTGTTGCATTTTGGTAATGTAAAATGTAAATTACTGACCTGTCCTTGATTTTCTATCCTGAAATCTTTCAAATAATCTCATATTAAGAAATTTTAAAGAATTTTTTTTTTTTTAAATTCATTGTCCTTAAATTGCTGTCACTCACCTTCTGGAGGTGTTTTCGTATTGTTTTCATTTCTCCAAAGAGTATAAGCTATGTCTTTACCTTTAGAATATTTGTGGTGATTACATTCCTGAGAACATGTCAGAAAATTCTTGACTGTTTTAAAAAAGCAGAGTAAACAGTGCTTCTCCAGCACTGCCAATTCTTCATCTGACAATGAAGCTGTTCCATAGGGTAAATTATAATGGTTTGAGAGTTTTACAGAGTAGTTGCATGCTATTCACTCTATCACTACTGGAGAATACAAATTACATCATTTGAAGTGACTGTTTCCATTTTCTTGCTTTCAAGGTCAATGGGTATTTGGGCCCACTTGATACCACTTACTGAAAATTCTTTCTGAGAGGCTCACTTGCCATTGAGATAGAAGGTTTGAAAAGCTGCACAAAAATGAGCACTTTTCAGAGGTTCTATATTAAATTTGGAAAGTGGATTCTCATTAAATAAAACAGTATATTTAAGTACAAGATTGGGAACTGGGAATTTACAACTCTTAATTTACTACGTAGTCATACTTGAGATCACCACCTTACATTGAAGTCTGTGTGCATGGACATGTACCTTTATAAATAACTGGAGAAACCAAGGGAAATCTTACTTATTTTTTCTGGATATGCAGTGTTTAGTTTTAGCATGCAATGATATGCTAAATAATCTTTATCATAAATAGAGATAAAATATTCATTATGACATTGTTTTCCTTCCAATATGTTTTGAATGTACTGTATTTACAAGTAGAAAGCCTTTTATGTTAATGTACATAATTACATGTGTATTGCCACTGATCGTATTTTGGGTTTTTTTCTCAGATTGAAAATAATTTTGGTCCCTTGTAGGATCATATATCTGAGAATGCTCCAGAAAGACGAGATTCAAAAATTAAGGAGATTTTTTTCTTTTTTTTTTTTGTTCCTCGTTTTTATAAATCATACAATAAGAATGGTTTAGGCTCGAAGGGACCTTAAATATCACTTGTTTCCCACCCCCCTGCCATGGGCAGGGTTGCCGCCCACTAGATCAGGTTGCTCAGGTCCCCATCCAACCTGGCCTAATGTTTTAAGATCATTTCTGCAAGTCTGCAAACACAGATCACTCACTTTCATACTAAATGTTGAAGTGATGTAACTTAGTAACGATAGCGACTGTGCTGTTTATGTGAGGGTTTGCCAAATAATAGTGCAATTCCAGTGTAGTAGCAACTAATTTCTTGTGATTCCCCCTGCAAACAGAATAAACCTACTGCTACACTGCTGATGATGTGTATCCATGTGTATCAGTTTAATAAAATGCGTGTAATAAAACCTGAGTTGATTTCTAAACTGAACTAAAATCCTCAATCCAGGGATTGAACTAGATACAACCAGCAGCACAGACACTTTAAAAAGAGGTAAATAGGGAAGGTGTTACTGTGAGATGATATGAATTTTCATCAGGGCCTTCTTTGAATAGCTCTACTGAGAACAACTTTGCGTTTCAGTAGATGCAAGTGGAGATGGGGCCATCCAACTGCGGTCTAATGTCAGAGCACTAATGCTAAATGCAGATTCTTCCTTTGGTTACTTCCTTCTCCTTGAAGATGAGTTGAGTTGCAACTGTACAGGAGCTTGTTTAAACATACAAATTAGTATGAAATTTGTAGGATGAACATACAAAGCATACTAGTTCTTTATTCATGCCATCATACTATGTTAAATTTAAGCTACTTTGAAAGTTTATTATATTAATCAGTAAAAAGGCTCTCTTTTCTGGAACAAAAGTAATTTCATATGTGAATAATTTGTAATAGCATATGCATAAGGAAATATGTAAATAAGTTCACTTTTTAAATCCGAGTATTGGTGTAGGCATTTTATCTGATTTTCTTTGAAGATTATCTTTCAAGCTGTCTTTGGATTTACCAGAAGTCTAACACCACATTCTTTTATTTGATCATTTTTTCTATTAGAAGTTACACCAAAAATTGCCTTTGTCTTTTTTTTAATGTTAATATAATGGATAGCTTCACTAACTTGCACATAAAAAATGCCCCAATTTGATCCAAGATGGGGATATGACTGGTTCTGGCTGGGATTTGGTGTGGGGTTGTACTAATCAGATATATGGCAATTCCTTCCTCATCCTACTGAGGACCCCAGACAAAACTGGCAAATGGGGCAAACAGAAGAGTATAGAAAACAAGACTACCAATGATTTAGCAAATCTTTAACCCCAAACTCTTCAAGAATATGAATGGTCCTTTATCCATTCCTCTGCTTTGGGATTCTCATGCCAGAACAGTGACTGTGGTGCCGTGCTGCCCCACCCCACTTAAGCAATAACCACTAGTGGCAGCAGTGATGTATGCATCCAGCTGAAGCTGGACTTTGGGGAGACAGATGGCAACACAGTAGCCGAGGGCTGTCTTGCACCTCGAAGGTATGCAGATATAGTTATAAATCAGTCATCTTACTCCATAAATAGTGGACAGCCCACGACCAATTGAGCGCCCCTGCCCAGAAGTGTGCTGCACACTGGGATCTCCCCTTGAGTAGGGATGCCTCTCAAGATTACTGCTCCTTGAATCTGAGACAATCCTTATTGCATCAGATACTCAGTAAATGAACTGGGAATAAGAGCACTGTAACTTTGAAATCTTAGCTGAGTCATAGAAAGGATTGATTGTGCATATATAATCCTTTAGACATAAACCATTGACCAACCAGACTAAGTCTGCCTCCAACTACTCATGGACTTCTTTTTGAGTAGGTGTTTAGAACCCTACAGGGTCCTTTCTGAATCTCATGACTTAGTAGGAGGGTCTCCCTGACTATTTTGTCTGACCCTGTCCTCTTTACAGTAAGTGCTCAGGTACCTTGTCATTGAATCTTGTTAAACCAATGTTGCACTTACCAGTGAACATTGTTCAATGTTAACAACTCATTTTCTTATATCAATCAAATACATTGATGCTTCTGTCTGGTGTGTGAAGTGCATCACTCCTTGTGTGACTCTTCCCTGCAAAAAGACACATATGGGCTAGGAAACCTAAGGAGTTGTTTTCAGTAGCCCAAAGATGACTGTGGATGAATGAGAAAAAGGAAAGGAGATGCCCAGATTTCTATGTATATCTTTAATGATTTCATGTACTCCTAAAATGTGGATAGATATTGCTCTGGAGAAAAGCCAAAACTGGCAGAATTTTGACTAAAAAATTAATTATGGAGCTTAAGAACTGCATGATATATGCCTGTATATAAAGGTCATTCAGGCACAATACAGAAATGGGAGTAGAAATTCAATGAGGGCACAAATTTATGGCAGAAAGTCATGACCCTTTCATGCCTAGCAGAGTAGAGGATAATGAATTTCTTGTGGTGAAAGCCACTGTGCCCAGTGGAATAGGCAGTGGCGTGCTGCCCTGTAGTACCATTTGTAATGTGTGTTGCAATTTCAAGGGAGGCAGCTATTTTTAAATTCTCTGCAAGTGTGAGAACTGTTTCAAAGGGTAAGTGTGCAAGTATTTGTCCTCCTGGTGCAATACCAGAGGTGCAAATTCCTCTGGTGGAATACCAGAGTCTAGGAACCAGTCAGTGGATTGGTAAACATAAAAAATGTATGCACATTGCAAATCTATATAATGAATGAAATGTAGTCTTAATATGCATCTCTTGTCAAAAGTCTGTGCTGTTCTTCTTATCCATTTGACTCAGTGGGCTGCTTTATTTTTCAGTATTTTATCTCATTTTTTGGTCAGATTTTTACTAGATTTATGGGTGCAAACTTCTTCAGTCCTTGGGCTGAAAACAGGTGAAAAGGCAATTTTTTCACTTATTTGGACACAACATATTGAAGGATGTTCAGTTAAATTTTGTTGCATTTGCCAGTAAACTCAAATATTATCTTGATCTGAGAAGTATTACACAACTGTAGAACAGTAGAAGTATATAGGTAAGTTAAGTAAAATTGCTATGTTCAGGACTTCAAAATTTCCAAAACTGGTTCAGGCAGACTTTAAATTAAAAATTAAAATAAATAAAAATGAGGCACACGTGTGCAGAATAATTTCTCTCACTATCCCAAATCTATGTGGTATATGCTTATTACAGTTAAAAATAATTTCCTTGCATAAGAATTCCTTCAATAAGAATTGTAGCTGTGCTTTAATAATGTTTAGAGTCTTACTTTGCTTATATCTGTGGATTTTTCAGAAAAGGATTCTAATATTTGACCAAAGTTTAATTTCATATTCCCAGATCAGCTGAGTAACTGATTTTCAGCCTTCTCCTGGGTGAGTTTTGCGGAAGTTTTAACCTGCATGCATTTTTGATACATGTGGAAATTGACTTTCATTTCCTGCATGCCTAAAATAATTCCATGTCTTGCTAGATTAATGCCATACATCATATTTACCTTAATAAGTTAAGAAAATGTCTTCAGAGACGTCTCCCTTAGAGCTAAAACAGGAATTGGGTCTTAAAGATTAATCAGTTACTGGGTAGCTTGCATTACATAAGGTGGAAATAGAGGCTGGAAATAATCATGTTTAAAACAGCACATTTATCCCTTGATATGATGTATTTTCATATGTTAATAATTTTTTATTTTAAACTTGGATAATTGCCATTGGGGCCAGCACATGATGTCTATTTTTGATTTCTTCAGAAAATATTATTGAATTTAAACCCAATTAAAAAACTTGGTCTGTCACCTTCTATGATTTCCTGATCTGCCCTGCAGTTGTGTCAAATAACACACATGCCAGTGGCACAGACCAGCTGACTGATTTTCCCCAAATACCTTATACAATAATTTTTCATTGCTTAGTTCTTTTGCTTTCTCCAGTTGCAGATATGGGTATATAACCAAATGGTACCCTCTCAGCCTATTTCGTCATTCTTATGGAGAACAGTAAAGGAAAATACCTATTTTTTCAGTGAAAGGCACTCTGCAGAATGGAGACATGGAGCTGAATGTAAGTTAAAATTTTGACAATGGATTTATGTTATTTCATCAAAATCAACAGTCTTGAAAGGTATGAGATCATATGAAATACATGATATGAATTGTGCAGAAGACAGCGGTGTTGGTGAGTTTCATTCTGCAATGGATAGAGAGGTTAAGACCATAATCCTCTCCCTGTACACTTAAGTTTAAGCACTCCTGGTGGAAATGAAAAGTTAGTAATTTATGGTTTAAATTTACACCAACATAAGGCTTACAGAGTTGAAGTATTTTGTTGAAACTTTGCTTTAGTTCCAGTTCAGATCTGTAGTAAACTGCAGAAAGGAGTTCTGTGTGATTATTGGGTACAGGATGTAGTAAACTCTATGCTTTCCTTAATGGTTAGGTGCTCACCTGAATTTAGCTTGTGAGACCAATACTGTGAGGCAGTATTGAAGAAAAATTAGCAGAAGGAAGACAAATGAGTAAAAGCTTTCAGCACTTCTTGTAATGCTGTACTGTCAAAGACCATACTCAGGATTTTGCAATTTGGCATGTGGAAGATGTTGTTCAACATTCTTAGCTGCAAGTATTGCTGAAGTGCTTGCATGTATTTAGATGTGAGATATTTGTTGCTATATCTTCACATCCACGAAGTTTTCACTGGCACAAATAGAAGTATTCAGGGAAACTGAGGTCACAACTTTTCATTGTGACCTTATCAAGGAAACTCCTTGATTTTTTGGGGGATTGTAGATTAAGTTCTGGTAACTTGGACACTAACTGAAGAAAATATCTTTGCTGAGTATGTTTATTAGACGTTAAATCCCACCCTTGTAATCATCTGCATGTCTTTTTTCATATGGAAGGAGCTTGCATGATTACTGTGCTGTTGTACTATTGAACTAGTTTGTGTTAATAATCTTGCCCAAAATGTATTTGTCTAATGCTGTCCTCATATCTGCAGACTTGATAATATTCATTTTATTGTGGTGATGTTGTGACATATGTTTTCTTGTCCATTGCATGCTTATGACACTATCAGCTAGATAAATTTATCTTGATGCTGAGATAAATTTATCTTAACTTCCCCTGCAAAACCTGTGCGTGCGGGGGATGTTCTCCATCAGACCTGGATTTTATCTACAAGTTGAAAAGAATAAGAATATAGCACTTAAAAGCACTGTTTGCCTTCTCAAAGGGCTGCAGGAAGCCTCTTTGTAGAAATTGTAAAGCTTTTCAAACAGCTTTTTAAAGGTTTTGTGTGTGTGAGAGAGGACTTTGTCCTCCTGGTTCTTTTATGTAAAAAGCAGGCTGCGTAAAACAGGGGCAAATGCTTTAAAAGTTTTACTGCCATATATTTCTTTGCCTAGGAGGATGGAGGACTTTATTATATACTTTTTGTTTTCCTCCTTTATCTCTCACAATATGTTCTCTGGTCCTTGGGCTCTGTCAGAGGGAGCGGTGACGTTCTTGAGATGCATCCTGCCAATACTGGGTCAGATGGTTAATAGTGTTAGATTGGGGAAACCATGCTGCCTGTTTCTCACACCTGTTTTGCATTTATATGAGCCATTGTTCTGTGTGGTTGAAAGAAGAGCCCCAGCTGAAAAATATCTCACTTGCTATGCATTCAAACCGTTTTAAACAAGCATTTGGCTCGTTTTCAGACTGTATCCTGCTGTAATTTCTCCCCTTCAGGGAAAGGGGGAAAGTACTCCTGTATAATTACAGCTGTCATTTGGCAGCAATAAAAGGATAACTATGGGGGAAAAATCTTTTCTACAGAATACATATAAAACCAAAATATATTTTGAAGCAGATATGTGTAGGTGATTTTTTTTCCAAATTTTTTCTATAGAAATACCCACATAATTTGGAAAATATTATATGAAATTAAAATAGTGCAATGTGTACTCATACAGTGTTTCCTAATTGATACCTGCCAAATTATATTGTGCAATTACAGGTTTATATATCATATTTAGAATTATTAATCCACATGTCTCTGTTAAAAACTGGTAGTGTATTTATTTTATGATTACGTATTTCACATTACATATGACAAATATTTTACGAGAACTGCACGACTTCCAATTATTCACAACCCTGAACCGATGGAGTTGTAGACTGTTAAAAACTATGCAATGAAGAGCTTCTGGCAGGGAAAGAGACATTTTCCTTACTATAAAATTTATCAGTGACAAAAATAATTCTGTGCACTTTATCTAGAGGTTGAGAGAAGTTTACAGTGGGATATACTTTTACCAGTTGAGGAACTGACTTAGGTCTAAAGTAAGAAGCTTTCTGTCTGTCTTAGAATACCGTGTTTGTTAACTAGAAATTATGATATCAAAAAGAAAGTCCCACCTCCTCCACCCTCTGCCCCGGGATATAAGAAAGCAACCTTAGATTTAGCTTGGGTTGTTTTTCTATGGTCATCAGTTCAAAGGTGGTTTTTTTCTGATTAGCTACTATTTCTTAAACATCTGTGGACTGCTGTTGATTAATCTTGTCATGAGGCCTTACCCCACTTACCTTGTTGTTGTGAAAAAATTTTGTAGGAAATATCTTTCAGTAGTAGCAGTGAATGGCATTAAGATCTTCTGTTTTGAGTACTTGTAATATCTGCCATAGTAGTCAAGGAGGGGGAAGTAGGCCTTCCTTCAAAGGATGGTTTGGAGTACTTAGATTTCTGTTGGATATATACATTGGAAAGATGATCTTTGGCAGAATTAATTAGGGCTACTAGTCTCTTAACCAAGCAGCATCAGTACCCTCTAAGAGCTTGCAGAAATCACTTCAAAACCAGAGCAAGTTTAACAGGGAGAAAAGGTTTTAGACACAAGTTAGGCTTGTGGATTAATTGACAGGAGCATGTCAGTCTTTGTGTCAAAACTCTAATTGAATTTTTTTTTTTTTTCTATTCATCTTCATGTCACTAGGGATATATGTGCTTTATTCTGCACAGTAAGCACCTCTTTACTTCTTTTCAGCATACAATGTATATATGAATTGTCCTGGAGTTGTCTTCAAAGAGAATCATTGGGTATGATTGTGGGGAGTGAAGCTGAATATCATGGAAGGAGGGGGATTGTGGATATAGTAGATATAAGAATGACAAATCAGTAGGACCATCTTATATTTCCATAAAGTTTTTTTAAGAAGTAAAAAAGTCAGTATAAGGGTAAGTATGGAAAGATAATCATGTCTGTTCTCCTTTTAATTTTTTAATTCTTTCCTTCAAGTACATGTTTATGTTGTCCTGGGAATTCAGGTAAGCCCTTTTAAGCAATCACCACCACACAGGTGGAAATGTTTATCTCTCAGCTGGGACACCATGCGTTCCATCACGTCAGTCTGTTGCAAATGGCAGGCAGCTTTGTCTTCAGAGCAGCAAATTCTGAAGAGAAGCAAGTTCGTTCGCTTGGTATGATGTGAGTAGTTCACTACCTTTTGAAACATCTCTGAGGGAAGCAAAGGGAATGGCAGTAGAACTGTGAATATAATGCTGTTATAATCACTAATCACCTGAGGATATTTATATAAGGGAAAAGAGAGGATACGTATAGAGAACAATACTTGGAGAATACAGTTTGTCCCAACCTATCTTTTTTATTCATACTAATGTGTATAGTCACCACCAAAGCTACAGTTTTCACATACAGATCCATTGGCTCACAAAACAACTGAAAACAGAGCAAAAATAAGTTTCCTTCCTGTATGTTTCCAGATTCACCTACCAAATGGCTCACATCAAGATGCAGCTTTGTGGTCAGTTTGTACCTATGTTTTTTTGGTCTACGGAAATTAGAATCACTCTCATGCCAACTACTGTCTGCCCCTAAGGGTACAGTGGAAGAACAGATAACTGATTTTAGGTAATGGTATCAGGGTTGTGTCGATGCAGTTCACTACAACAACATAGTCTGACACTAAAATACTCCCTGAAAAGCTGTTTTGCATTATGAGAATACCAGTGTGCTTACATAATACAAATTTTAAAAAAAAATGTCTTAGTTCCATGCAGGCTTTCATAAAAGAGTATGGCTCTGAGTTATTTGTAGGAGCTTCAACTTATCTTTGCTTATTTGCAAAATATGTGTCTTTAAGTATTATAAGCTTTATTTGGTCCTTTACTACATGATCTTGTCCATTTGTGACCCTCTTCCCCTTCTTTCTATAAAAGCCCAGTCCAGCTTTCATATAGAAGACTCTTCCACATACTTCCTTGAAGTGTGTGGAGCTTCTCCTGTGAAGCAGAGACTCCTTTTCATGGTTACTCCCAGGGGTTAAGAGAGGGATCTGCCTGTTATCTTCTATGGTGAGTTATATCAATCTCTACTTAATGATTGTTTGTTCTGTTAGCTTTGATGCAATCGCTTTAATATAATTGCTTTGTTTCAGTGCACTTATACTCCTTTATGTTATCTACCAGTAGACTTTTAGCTTTTACACTGTGTAGTAAATAATTGCAATTCAGATCTTCTGTCTGTTCATTTGTCATAATAAATAATTATTTTCATATAAATATATCTGTTTTGCAACTATAAAAAGCTGTGGGACAAAGTGATTTGATCACACTTCTGTAATTCCTTTAATTTAAACTGTTGACACAGTCCAAGGCTAAGATAGGATTCAACTGCACCTAAACTCTTCTCTGAGAAGGAGTTTAGAAAGCAAGGGACTCCTTTCTGCACCTTGTGACTCAATGGCAGAGCTTCTTTAATAACTTTGTCTAATCTTTCCACTCACTCCCCAACAGGCACCAAAAAAAAGATAGAGCTTATATTCTAATGACATTAATGTAGTTGGTCTTGAAAGGAATCACACAATATTTTCAGACTATAGGAGGTCAGGATTTCTTCTCTTAACTCTTAACAAATACTAAGAATGTTAAGAATCTGATACTAATCCGAATATACTTTAATATTTATCAAACACATATTTTTCGTATCTGTTTTGACCTATCAGGAAATCATTTATTTTAGACTTCATCATAGAACTTTAGGGAAGCAAAGAATTGGATATGATATTTCATTGAGAGAATGTTTGTGTAGAGCACTTAAAAGGAATGTAAAGTGCTGGCTAGGTACTCTCTTTGGGAGAGGAAACTGTTGACAAGTAGTTTTCCTCAGGGATCCATTTTGTGATCAGTGTTCTAGAGAAGCACTTCATAACTTTGCCTGAAGTACCACCTAGCAAAGAGCCATGTCATGTATTTGTTCTCAATTTTTAAACTGCATGGTGTGTTGATCTTATCTGCTTAGAGTAAGCAGTCCTTCATTTCCAGCTGGCAGCTTTTTTTGTTTTGTTTTTTTTGGTAGAGCAGCAGTTAATATATAACAGGTACCTTTTCATTGTATTTTATGTGGTGCTGTATCACAGTGGGATTCTCTATCAATTGGTCTTCTTTCCACCTCATTTCTCTTTCACTTTTGTATTATGTCTTTCTGTATCTTTCATATAATTTTTTTTCTCTTTCCCAGTGCTCCTAATCCTTCTAGAATTCAGCAGTCTTTGTTTCCTCTGTTCTATAAGAGCTTGGACTGCTGAAGGTGATGGAGGTGTTTTCATTGAAATCAGTGAGCACAATTCAAAATTGAAGCCGTGACTATACAAAGGGATATGTAATGGGACAATACCTTTGGATCTTGGTGATACTTAATTCATGATGTCTACTGCATGAAATTTAGATCTCTTGAGGTACTGTTTTGTAGGCAGTTATAAATAGTGCCACTACTGACAGGCAAACTGGTATGGCCAAACACAAGCAACTGTGAGAGAATGAAAACTAAGTACGAACAGATTATGTGCACCTTTTAAGCGCCCTCAGGCTCCTACCATAACTTAATCTCTTATGCCCCCATGAAGACAGGTAGTTGACAGAGAGGAATGCTGTAGCTATAAAAAAAATTCAAACAAAGCACTGAAGTTGATGTCAAAGGTTATTTTCCTCATAATATTTCCATGTGGTAAGAGATGAAGCGATACTGAAAAATGTTGTGGATTTCGGAATGCAACCATCTTGGATTTTTAACTAGTGAAAATCAATGAAGTTTCACTAATTTCAAAAGGTTTTCACCATTTGATGTTTTGTGATAATGTCAGCATTTATATAACAGCTTCTGAATGTTTAGTTTGCACAGAAGAAAAACAATCAGCTTCATTCAGTGTTCATAAAGAGTTTCCATACTATAAATCAGTTTGAAAATCCAGTAATTATTTTATACAGAAGAGTAATTTAAAGCTTTAAATTAGTAACTTTGTAAATAGTTAAGCGTAGGTCCTGAGATATCCTGAAACAAATGGCCTTTTTAAAAACAAAAAAACCCAAACTACCTCTCTATCATAAATGTAGGTTAGAATGGCTGTTAGAATCATGTGATTCCTCAGACTGGTTGACTATGACTATGCTGGTGTTTTTGTTAAGGAACTCCTCTGTTGTCACTTGCATTCTTTTTTTCCTCTGTTTTTTTTTCCCCTTCTGTGAGGAAGGGAAGTAAAAGAACCATAATATTTAAGGCAATTAAGTAAACCACCTACAGCTAATATAGACAATGTTCAGAAGTTAGTCACAAAATGATGGGGAACTTGCTCAAAAAATGGAGGTTAAATCTCTCTATGTATCAGAAAAGAGCTGGCTAAGGTCACAAATCACAGATACATAGGACAAAACAGTGTGTTTCATTCGAAAAAAAAAAAAAAGGTTGGTTGAAATCTCTTTGAGTCCAAATCTGGAAAACTATTTTTACCATTTATCTTTCAGCACATTTCTCCTCCCTTCCCCTTGTACCATGCTAGTCTGGCAGCCCAGAATGTACTTGAAACGCCTTCCCTTACTGTCTAAAATGATAGCTTTTATTTCAGGACTTGGCTTATTATTATTTGATCCTATAACCCCTTGAGGCCAGTATTAGCAGTTGGTGTCAGGAAATCCCAATTCCCAGTGCCAAGGGGTTAATTGCTTTTTCCCGTTTGATCTTTTTATACCCATTTTGTATGCTACCTGACCCTTTTACCATCTATAGAAGGTACACATACTTTTCTTTACTGGCCTATATCTTGAATCTCCCTATAGCTTTCCCCACTGCTACCTTGCCAATTTTTCATTACATATTTTTCAACGAAAAAAGTTGCAATTGACCTGAATTTTTCCTTCTTAGGCTGTCCAATTTTCTTGGCAGGAAATGTGAAACATACCATCATTGTACTTCCAGGAACTGAAATAGATTGATAGAATGCACAGGCAATATATTATAAAGAAAAGAAAGTTGAATATGTATAGACCTATGAAACTGGACTGCTGATGTATTAAATTTGGAGACCTTTGTTGCTTAGAAAATAATTTTTGTGTCTTTTTAAACAATAGAACTAAAGTGGGGGAAATGGGGGTGGAGGGAAGAAACCCCCAAGACTAAATTAGGAAGTAGGCTTATCTTCAAGCAAAACATGATTAGATTTGTCAGAAATATTTGCCTTGTCAAGGCTTACGCTACATTAATTGAAAATGTTGTTTTGTTACCAGGTTACAAGCATAATACATTCATTTCTTTAGGGCTGCTTGGTTTAAAATAGGAATTATATTTATGTTTTCTTCATATTTCATAAAGCTAGCAATCAAGCTGATATTATGCCATAGTACTTTTTGAAATCTTTGCAGTTATTTGTCAGCAATTGACATTTTTTGACATACTTTAATTTCCTTAAGAAAGTGAGAAAATATTCAAAGGAACTGAAAAAATTTAAAAAAATATCACCATATACTTTCATGGTTATAACTCTGAATAATACTTATATTCTGAACTGTCTCTGAAACTATAATGTACCACTCCAACTTCCAGATTTTTTTAAAATAACTATATCCTTAGTAAAGTAAACCATCATAAATAGGAAGGAAACTTGAATAGTGTATCTGCATGGAAAGGTCAATATCAGGTCTTTAGTATTAAAAAAAAAAAAGTAGTTCAGATAAGGAAAAGCAGTTCTACCAGCACTAAAAGTTGCACACATTCTCATGTATCTGTATCTTGTGAAATTGGTCTCAATTTTCAATTTTTCCTGCAGTTTGTGATTTTGTTAAATGTTTTCCATGATTTTTATCTGGTCTGACAGAATGGGAACTCACACATCAAGATATTTCCTATAGCAGGGTGCTTAGATCTTGTCACTACTCTTTTAGGCTACCTATTTTTCACAACAGCAGTAGATATTTGATTTTCTTGAAAACCCTAGTGATATTCAGGTTTGATAAAAATGTATTGCCAAGTTAGTAAGGGATTTTTTAAAATGGAAGTGAGAGAAAGAAGCATGCAAAACCCTAGTACATTCATGTGAGATTTATTGATTTCAGAAAATAGATTAAAAATAAGAGTGAAGTTTTAGCTTTATGGATCATGATGTGTTTAAAAGCTTAGCTAAATTGTCCTAGTTCTTTGAAATGTATTCAGTAAGAGTGTGCAGGTGTTTAAAAAATGTAACTTGAAGCAAAATTTACATGCTCTTGAATTTTAGTATGAAGATTAAAACCTGCAAAGTTCACTTGAAATCCCACATGGAAGTTATGAACTTCACAGACTTTTTTACTGGTGAATTTTGTCTATTTTGAGTTCATTTATCTCCTCCTCAGCTACAATTTTCTTCATCTACAGGAAAGGAACTAGTGCTTTATCACCTTAGAAGAGGCCTTGTTTTCATCCTGGCATTTGCCTTTAAGAGGCCACAAGGAAGGAGCCTCTTTTCAAAGATGAAATTACCTGTGCTCTTTTCACTGCTGAGCTTTCTTCCAGCTCTTGTTCCGTGAGTAGAGTACATGAACTCTAATTCTTCTATTCAAGTGCTGCTGTGCTAGGTCCTTCTAACTCTAGGACTGATTGTTGTCTTAAAGAGCATGTGGACCTTAAAGGGAGTTTGCATGAAGCCTAAAAGACTTTCTCTCTTTCAAAGATGAAAGACTACAGAGTAGGATCCTTTCTATTTTGCCTGCTTTGCAGTATGAGTCTGCAGGAAGAAGAGGGATCTTAGATGGGATGGCCTGTTCCTGCCAATCATTGTTTTTACTGTTTCTCAGGATGTTGCATGAGTCAGGTCAGACCAGGTTCCCCACTAGCCAAAAAGGAATCATGAAAATAAAGTAGTGATTTTTTGGAAGCAGGTACACTGTGACATTAGTAGACATGTTTACTATTTTCCATAGATGCTAATAGTGTCTGTAAATAGACTCCTTCCATATGAAAATGAAAAAACACAAGCCCCATCTTACAGCCATTTCTGACAGCCAGCAGAAAATAGTATCCCATGAATTTGTCTGTATTTCCAACAGTATAATCCCCATCTTAAAAAATTTTTCAGCTTAGCTGCCTTAGCAATAGGTCCAGAATCAGGCTTCTAATACTTTTCTCATTCATTATCCAGGCTTTTATCTTGATACACAATAATAACTAGCCTAATTTCCCTTAGGCGCCTCTAAGTTTTGCTGTTACAGAAGTGCAATTGCTGTATCTTCAGATCTTTTGTGGATGTCAGTATATTTTTCCCTCAAAATGCAAACTGAGAAATACAATTGGTAGGAAAAATATGAGGAAAATAGAAATATTTCATATCTTTAATGTTCACTTAGCTCAGCAGAATTGTTTATTGAATTTCTTTTCCAATGGGCAAACTTAAAACTGCATTTTCTAGAAATTATTGTAAACTGGTCTGAAATGTTGCAACAAAAGTTATAGTGGAGAGTTCTTTTGGACTGACAAAACCAAAAAATAGAAAGTATAATAGTGAGTTGGTTTGTCAGAAATGTCTTGCTGAGTGCCCAGGTTGTTTTTTCAGTGGCATGGAGCTGTACATAAGTGTTATGAGATGTGGATACCCATCCCACTGGGCTTCTAACTCATAACTAAACCACAGCCGCAAACTGATTTATGGTAAACTATCATCTAAATAACTGACAATTCTGAGCCACTGAATTACCTAGTTTGCTCATCTTTTTAGCCTTCATATGAATAAACAATACAGAAATCACTGCTGGATTGAGTAAAAGGGTAGGTGAGATGCAGTGCTCCTGCTCTGCGTGTTTAATCTGCTCTTCTGACTATTTCCTTGAACGTTGCTAAAGAGGGGTTTGATTAATTATTTATTTTTGCCATAGTAGCAGATTGCAAGTTACAAGATCAAGGTACTTATCAAAATCTCTGAGCTTCTGTGTGCCTGAAAGCCAAGGACAAACCTACATGATTCCCATGGACTACAAATCTCTCTATTGTGTGGCACATTCACACTGCCAAGTTATTACCTGAAGTGTCTTGTAGATATTCCACATCTAAACTTGACTTTGACCTTCTGTTATTTTCATTCCCATGACCTCTTTTACCCTCTTGTCCAATTTGAAGGACGTCATATCTGTCTGGCACCAAGTGGTGCCAGTACTCAGGAGCCTGAGTAAATGTTACAAAATAAGAGCAGCTAATTAAAAATCTGTAGTGTTGACATCTGTTTAATATATGTAATATTTCCAGAACTTGATAGCAGATCACCTTACAGTAGCAAGGGTCTAAGTCAGACTGTTTAAATAAAGTAATAATGAAGTATAGTAATATGGTTGCAAACTTGGAACTGTTCCAAATGGAGTCATAAAGTGTGCTAATTGGTTCTGAGAATTGGAATGCAGTAAAAGTCAAGTTGTACAACAGTGACTATTATACACTGGAATTAACTTGGCTACTCTAGAGGTTTAAAATATACCTTACCATTAAGAGACAAAGTCACAAGATTATAGGGATTTTACTCGACTAACAGAGAGATTGACAAGTTCATTTTCATTGTTGAAGATTAAGATAACAAGAACAACTTCATTAACATATTTAGTTAAATGAGGGGAATGTACAATGCTATTTGTTTGAGCAAATTAGTAGTACCTACAGGCTTGATTAGGTAAGATGTTGGAACACTACCAAAAATTTAAAAATTGACTTGAGGCACTTAAAATATACTTAATTATTTGTTCTACCATTGTTTAATCAAAGTTACAGAGCAACTTAAATTCATTAAAGTCATTAAGTTAATAAGAAGTACAGAGATTACTGCTTTGACAGTTGAAACATCTGTAATTTTTAAGATTATAAAACACAAGTAAAATCATTTTGTACCAAAGTAGTAATCTCAATGAAATGCATCACAAATGTCATATCTATTTAAGATATTTCTGTAAATTTTATACAAAAAGGAGCTGGTAAAGGATTTCAGTGTCTACTTTTACTTGAGGCACTCTCTGTAGCAGGAACTTCTCAATCCATTCAAACCTTTTTTCTACTGAAGTTTGGGTGGGTTTTTTTGGTTTTAATATTTCTGGGGTTTGATATGACATCTTATTACAACTTAATGAAAATGTCACTATTTTGCAATATTTTCTGTACCTGCAAGATAATGATTATTGGCATGTGAAAACGAACCGACAAGTTGATAAGTCATGGTTATGGCAATCCACTATAGTAGTCTTAGCAGCTCAGATCACTGCCTGCCCAGTCCTGTATCTTTTCTGATGATGGGAAATTCAGACTTAGAAGGTGAATGCAAAACACATTTTACTGGACAGCTCTACTGAAAGTGGTAGCCAAGGAGCAGTAGGCAGGGAGTATTTGGTTCATCCCCTGTTATTTATTCTCTGAGTCCGTTCTACTCTGAACTAATTTTCTAACATGGAATCCAGTGTTAGTAGTTTAAATAAAGCCAGTCTCTCCTGGTGGGTAGCTCAGCAGTATGTGTTGGAACAGAACTTTGGACTTCATAGATCTGGTTTCTGTAGAGGCAGCTGCTATTAATAACCTATTTCTTGATGTGGAGAAGCTTTCAGATATGGAGAAACACTGGAGAAGAACAGCAAGGAGTAGATGCAAGCAAGAAGATCTTTTGCTTTAAGTCTCTGAATTCTCCATAACTGAAGTAAAACAATTTAGAAGAATACAATTTAAAGTATGAATCATGAAAGTTGAAAAGAGACAAACATTGTTTGCAGTTGTCTTCTTAAGGTGCTCTGAAGCACATGAGAAGATAACTGTAATAGGCAATTTCCATTAATAATTCAATTGGAAACAGGTGCAACAGTTGAAGTATTTAAACTACACAAAGATTATGTTAGTTTAGTATCAATCAACAGCTGTGGAGTAATTGCTCTTTTAAAATCTAGTTATAAAATTGTTGGCAACAATAACAATGAACCAAATCTATAAAAATGTTGCTAATTTGATACTTGTATCACCACCAGATGCTCAGAAAAGCAAGTTTTCCATTGATAACTGGATTTGGGGGTAGCTTTGCTGCAAACAAGTTATTGTTGAAATGATTAAGTAATAAAATGCATTGATTTAGTCTGCTAAATTTAGATAAAAGTTTAGCTTCTTAATGTACTCAACTGTCAGTGTAATATGTGAAAGGAAAAATTATGTGTGAGCTGTTTGTTTTTAAAGAAAATCTTTGCATTTAAATATTGCGCAACTTGTAGAAGTAATCTGATTCATATCAGATTTACTATAAGGAAAAGTTATATGATGATTATATGATTCTTAAGGTGTGCCGAGGCTGCAGATGCAAACTCGTTAACACTGTCATGTTACATGTACTGCCAGAAAAGATAATGTAAAGCTAGACAACATCAGTTGTCTCCATGTGTGAATTAAAAAAAAAAAAAAAGAAAAAGAAAAAAAAGCACGTTTATTGAGCTGTTTGTTCAGAAGTCTGTATGGAAAGCAAAAGTTTTAGAGTGTGAATTACTTGAAATTATGTAGTTTAAAAAGGTTTCTGGAGGAATTTTGCAGCATGTCAGGAGAAAAAGCACATTTTCAAGACCTCAAATCTTTTTCAGCAATGGGATGACTAGAAACTGAGCACAGGAGCTTATGTTTTGCACGGGAGTGGAACAGTTGCAAACATTTTACAGAACAGATGCATCGTAATGAACTAGTCCTTGCTCTCTTACTATGAACTAAAACCTATACTTTAATATGTATTAGATATTAGGATAAAATTATTTACTGTGAGAGTGCTGAGGCACTGGAACAGCTTGCCCAGAGAAGTGGTGGATGCCCCATCCCTGAAAGTATTCAAGGCCAGGTTAAATGGGGCTTTGAGCAACCTGGTCTAGTGGAAGGTGTCCCTGCCCATGGCAGGGGGGTGGAACTAGATGTTCTCTTAGGTCTTTTCCAACCCAATCATTCTATGAATCTAGGATTTACTTCTCTGGCACTTAAAAGGAAGAGGAGAACATTGCTTAATTCAAAAGTCCATGTTTTTATCACTGGTTTCTTACTGTATCATAGAGATAAGTATCGCAATAAGGTGATTGGAAGAGCCATACTTTAGTTTTTTGAGAAAGTCAAAGACTTTCTCAAAGTTTTTGAACAAATCTTTATTGAAGCTAGTGTTACCTTTGATCGGATATAAGTTGACTTACTGTTAAGAGCATGTAGAACAACGTGACTCTTGATATTCTGTAGTATCACAGGCCAGAAAGTACCATTGCATTTCCAACTTGAAACTGTCTGCATGGACTTGTAAACTAGTAGAAAGTAGAGAAGTCATGATTACAGGAAATAATGCTTCATTTTACCTTAAATGATGCTGGGTTTTGCACTGTCCTAATAATCAAGAAGAAAGCTTAGTGATGAGATCCTGTTTCACTTGATTTGAAAAATAACCTCTCTAGAACAGCAAGTGATAGCATTTCAAACCAGCAGGTTCCCCAGGATTGCTGCCTTGGTCTGACTGGCACTCTTCTGGAAAGCTGAGAAACCAATTGCTACCATATTTTCACCTCAGTCATAAGAAATATTGAGAAAGGTGTTTAGGAACTCTCTTCTGTAACCTTCATTTGTTTCTCACTAAGAGAACTCTGCCTGGTCTAAACACCCCTTTGTCCTGAGGCTCTGCAAATAGCGTTCTGTGTCTTGGCTGTGAGGTCTGAGATCTACCACAACTGGAACAGGAACAAATCATCTTTTGGTAATGACTAGAATTTTCTTTTGGAAGAGGGAGTGGAAAAAGATTTTTTTCGTAGAGTTTGCAGGAAGCCTTCTTGGTTTCCTCTCATCTTGCCATCTCTAGAGCAAAATGGCAATGATTGCTGAAATTAATTTCTTATTACCCTTTTTTTTTTGAGTTTCATGGCAATGAAACTCATATGCACAAACAGAACAACTTTGAATATATATGAAATATTTGAGTATATTCTTTGTCAGGTTTCTCTCCCCCCCCTCAATTTCAGGTGATAGTAATTTTTTTTCTGATTTATAGTTAAATTGCATTATTTGGGGAACTTACTGAAATTAGTACTAGTTTTCCTATACAATGTAGATAAATCACTTTACCTTTTTGAGAAAACAGACTTCAACTGTCTTATTAATTTGTCTTTCCCAACCTATAGTTTTTTTACATCTCTTAAAAGACATATGGTAGATTGATGGCACATATTGATTTTTTTTCATTTTGCTTGTTTAAAAAGATGTTTTGCTATTATAAGTCGACCTAATTTAACAAATTAATCTGAATACAGGAATCATGGGGTATTATACGATACTTTAAGTATTATGAATTTTGACTGTTTAATATAAAATGTCATTGTGCATTACTCCAAATTCTTACTTTTTTAGTAAAAGGCATCAATGGATTCTATGATTCTAAATCATAGAATCCATGAACTTAATCCTTGTAGATACATTCGCAGCTTCTCCCAGTTACTCTTTTTGGATCATCAGGTGAATGCAACTGTAGGAAGAAAAAGGTCAGGTTCTATTTGAATTAATATCAGTGAAGAAGAGATACAGAAATAATTAAATCTGAATTTCTGATCTGAATGTGAAGTTGCTTTGAAGCTGGTCTTACAAGGAGGTAGATCCAAATGGGAAGACATTACTAGTCATCAAGAAGATGTTGCCAGTGCCGCTGATGCCAGGCTGGTTGTGTATAAACAGACCAGAAATTGATTCTGGGTTTTTAGGGGATATAATTTGAACAGGAGTTTGGCTTTATTTCCTTTCTGCCTAAATGAAAATGTATGCAAGGTCTAAAATCAATTGTTATCACAGAGGATGTTCAAGCTTTTAACTAAATAACCGCTCTCTGGACTGTTATATTTCAGCAGCTTTATTTCCACTAATTCTTCTGCAAAATAAACTCCATAGTTTTCAAGAAAAGGTTGGAGAAATACATCTCTATATTGCAAAGAAGTGACACTATTTCTTCTTTATCATCTTATTTTATCTTCAATCCTCAACTTTTGTTTTAGTTTTCCTCTCAGGCTACAAATACAGTGCAGAATAGCAATGAGGCAAAATTCAACATAAATCAAGACAGTCATTTGCAGATAACTGCTTTGGTCTCTAATCAGCCAAAGTGTGTCTATTTTCAGTAGATGAAGCTACTCTCTTCCACTTCTCTTCCATCATGAGAAAGTATAACATCTCTTGTTTCTAGCTTTCTCTCTTTTCTGTTTAAGATATTTAAGGAAGTTTAAGGATTCAGGGCAGCTACTAAAAATATACCTTGCATTTGCCTTCAATCAATATTTCACAAATATAAAATAGTTCAGATTATGAAGAGGTAGAGGTTGTGGATCTCTGCTCTTATCTGCTATAGACTACAAGCCGTCTTGGAAAAGTTTGGTTATAGAAACAAGCTGCTTGAATCACTAGAACTCCAGAAACCATTCTTGATTTTGATGAGATTCTTTGTTTAAACAGTGTCATCTGATGAATTATAAATGCCAGTTATTTTCTGAAATAGATCTTACTTTTGTGCTGCAGAGCCTCTGATGCTGAATTACAGTGTATTAATCACTTCATTTCACCTTTAAATCAATTTTCCTTCTGAAATACTGTTTTTTATACCCTTATGGAGAATAGCTGCCAAACACCTCTAAAAGAATTTGACCAGAACCACACTAAAAATTCATTAGTAGCCATGTGTGTTGAAATAAGTAAGAAAGCCCACTCAATTAGTTTTGCTGGTCTGTGATGAAGAATTTCATTATCTGTATGTATCACAATGGGCTTCTACCAGTATTAAGCCTCATATTGACCCAGTTTTACTGGGTCAATTTACACTGGCACTGCTATACAAATACACATTGGTTGCATGTTTTGTGTGATATGTTGGTTTTGCTGTACAAAAATAAGAGATCTGATGACAATGTTGGACTTATCATCAGACTTGCTAGTGTGGACAGGTCTATGTTTTTTAAGTACAATGAATTTCTTGGACATAAGAACACAAACAAGATTAAAAAAAAAAAAAAGCTTCTGAAATATAATTTCTGGTAAGGGGGACTATAACTTCCACTATGGACACTGCAGCTGGAAAGCTCAAGTTTTGTCACAGTTACCAAGACAGTCTCTGGCTGCAGACAGTGCAGAATCAGTACCATTTATTTTCCTGCTATTAATGAGTTCTCTTCCTTTTTGATTAGAGCATTTTAACAGTTGAAAATGCAGCCAGACTCATTACTGACCTAAGACTGATCTCATAGTCGCTTGTTAGGAACTCAGCTGAGGTAATCTGGGAGTTAAATCTTTTAGGCCATGAAAATATATTTAGACAGGACCAAATAGCTTCACTCCTCTTTTCAGGCTTACAGCCACTACATAGCAAGTAGGGTTCTAGTACTTGTAAGCAACTGGAGAAGTCAAGGGGGAATTAGAAGAAGAAACAAAAAACCCACTTTTTTATTTTATTTCATTTCATTTCTCAGACCCTCTGAGTCTTGCTTTACTGTAGGGAAAATACCCTGGCTGGTCTAGTTCTCTACCTGCCTAGAAGCCTTTGCTGCCCCCTGATGTTACCTTTATTTTTTTATATATACAAAATGGAGGTGGAGATGATTTCCCCTTAATCCTACTGGTCTTTTCTGTGTTTTTCCACAGTGTCAAGCACAGCAGAACTCTTGTCTGAGTGAAGGTCTGTGTGCGTTAATGTCATTTGTTAGTTTTAAACCAGCTTCTGAAAACCCAATTCCCAGAAAAGCTTCCCTGTTGTCTAGTGCAGACAAAAATAGGGATAATATTTTTATATATTTGCATAATACTTTTCCTCTTCAGGATGGATGTTTTCATGTGAAGACTGTGAGAAGGTACAAGCCTACAAATTTCTGCCTAAATCTTGAGTTACATTCAAAAAACTCACCATACAAGTAGACCCTCTTTCATGAGATAATTAAGTCTGTCGCAACCAAAAAAAAAAACCAAAAAAAAGTTACAACCTAGTGCCTAAAATCTTTCCATAATAAACAGCAGGGCAGACACAGTAACTACAGTTGACAGATACTGAGTTATTAAAGTAGGTTGAATAGGGTTTTTTGGTGTACACTAACAGATTTACACTTATTTCATGAAGGAAATAAAAATAACAATTTTAGCAGTCAAGATTTCATTCTACGGGCTTTAGGTGCTCTGCAGGTAATTACTACCTGCAGCAATAGTGTGATGTGATGAAAAGCTTAATTTACAGAAGGGATTTTGAGAATTTCTCCAGAAGCTTTCAAGAATGAAGATGCAGGAAGAAAAAGCTGTCTTTGCACATAAATGAACTTTGAATCTTCATTTCTATTTCTCTTGTAGGACAGCTGCTAAAGATCACTACTGTTTTTGCAACTGGTATGATTGTGAAGTAGGTACATTTCTGAATGAGAGGTCAGAAACAGCTGGAAGTTTGTGTTCATTTTCACATGCAGAGGACTGTGTTGATGTAAAAAAATATGCCCAATAAGCATCTATGCCGAATAAGAGGCTCTATAGGTACCTTAAAATTTGAATGTGGAAAAACCCTGCATACTTGCAGTTCTGATTTTTGAAGACTTTGTTTTTTGAGCAAATACATATGTGGTGTTCCTGTGAAGGAAGCATAGCTACAAGTGGCAATGTTTGTAATCTCTTATTCTGAGAAAACACTCAAAGGAAAAAAATCAGTATGAAATCACATTTTTATTAGTGAATCACAATCCAATGTCGTTAATATATGTTATAATAATTCATATACAAGGTCATTAATTTTCAATTTTTCTTATGTTTAGCTAAATCTGTGTAATGAAAGAGGGAAAGGTAATAATTTGGACAAGAAGGAAATTTATATTTTCCTGCCCTGCTATGAAATTCTGCTTCTCCTCTTACTCTGTGAGCTTGCTTGAGTAGCACAGAATGAAAAGAGAAATTGGATTTGTTATTTTGTTATGAAGTATCATTATACACTGCTTTTATTTACCAAGACATACCTTACAGTTTTATATGTAGCTTTTACTAGGTAATTAACTGTAGTAACTGAAGTGACTGTAGTAACTGTTTCAGGAATTAAGCGTTATAATTTTGTGTTCAACTTGAAGTTCTCCATTTTGTTCTGTACTACTCCTGTGAAAAGGGATGCAGATGACTTTGAATAGGCAAGCTGGAGAAATGAGGTTTAGTTAAGCTCACGTGGCTGAGGCTTATGATCATTATGGCTTGATGGATACTATATGGGATCCTCTAGCTGTGAGGACGACTTTAAAACGTGTGTAGGAATTTGTAGAGACACTATGGCAGACATGCAAAACTGACAGGCTGCTTCTAAGCTTTCCTTTTGTGCCAAAAGGTATTAAAGTCTGCTGAACTCTTACCCCAGACATGCTGAAGCTCTCATCAGAGAATCATAGGACATCTCAGTTCTGAAGGCACCCCGAAAGATCACTTAGTCCAATGTTTTGTGGAAAAGGGAGCCTTGGTGACATTATCTAATGCCTTGTCCAGTTCTGTCTTGAAAATCCCCAGTGATGGGAACTCTACCATGTAGCTGGGAAGGTTGTTCCACTGACTGATTGTTCTCACTGTAAAAAAAATATTTATTTTTTCAAAACAAAACCTCTCCTGGTGCAACTTGTTGTACACATTGCCCTTTGTTCTCTCCATGTGGTTCCCTGTCAGGAGACACCTTACTTTCATGTTGTAGCTGCCCTTTAAGCACTGGAAAACTGTGGTGTGTTCCCACCTAACCCTTCTATTCTCCAGTGTGATAAGATCTAACTCCTCAGTCTTTCCTCAAAAAGGCAGGTTCTTCAGCCTTTGGTAAGCTTCGTGGCCCTCCTTTGGACCCTATCCTGTCTTTTTTTAATTGGAGGGACCAGAAAAGCACATAGTACTCTAGACAGACAAAGCCTGACTTGTGCTGAGTAGAGGGGTCAACTGGTTCTACTCTTGTTTGTTGATTTGATGATGTAGATTGTATTGTTGTAATATTTCTACAGTGAGATATAAGTGATAAATATGCTTATAATTACCTGTTATGAGAAAAAAACTTCATAACCTCGATTCCCAATCTAAGTCTGTCTAACTTGGTTTCCAAAATCAGGGCTATTTTCAGCTAAGAAATACATATTCTGCATCATAACTAGGTCATATATGACTGTGAGAAGGAAATAATGTGGTAAGTATAAAAATAAATTTATAGCACCTAGATTGTGTGGTGACTGCTGCTCCATAAATATCCTCAACAAAAATTAACATATTTCAGGTATAAGTGGAAATATACCAAAAAATGAAGGGAGATGACCAAAAATAAAGCAGAGGAGCCTGTCTAATAAGAAAATATCTAACAAGAAAATACTGGAGAGGATAGGAACTGCATGGCTTCACAAAACCCACTTCCCAGCACAGTTACAAAAGTAAATAAAACTAGAGAGGAGTTATCACAGTGGTCAACATTAATCTTTGTTAAAAGATCTATTTCTAGTGGCATGGAAGAGTTTTGTATTCCAGCAGCACTGGGATAATCATCAGCATTCTTGATAAATCAGATCAGGCTACAGGGTCAATCTCCATTGTGATGAAGTCTATTTCTACCTAAAGAAGCAAATGATCAAAACCTTATTTCTTTTATAAAGTCATACTTTATTGCTAAATCAAGAATTTGACTTTGGAGTTATTAGCTTAGTGGGATTGTCTGAATTCTTTTCAGATTTCCCTCAGAAAGAACGTGAAACAAGACACAAACAATGGTTTTCTGATACTTAAGGATGTTTTTATAAAACAGTTGAACTAAATTGCCCTAAAAATAATTGCTTGGGCTTGTACCAGTTACAACTTTGTTAATGTTTGGCACCAAGCATAGGAAAGGAACTCAGACAGGAAAAGAGAGAAAATGAGAGCTCTGAGAGACAAAATGATGCTTCTTTTTTTAGTTGAGAAAAAGAGAAGATAAAATCCCTTTGAGAACTAAGTGCAGGAATAAAATTTGGTGATGCATTACACTATCATTTTAAGAATCTAAACTTTGCCATCATACATAATTTACTAGCAAGATGCGGGATGAATTTTGTTGTGCTATTCCTATGTGCTCTGAGTAGTATCAGGTCAGATTTTATTTCAACATGCATGCAAAAAGAATCCTAAAGTGAATTCAGAGCATTTTATTTTTTAGTTATTTTTTTCGGTGTTATAAGTAGTAAATTACAGATCCAAGAGGAGACATGGTTCTTTATGAGGATTGGTGCTTTTCTGTTTCACTGGGGTTTTTCTTTCCTTTTTTCCCCTCAAAGGGGAGAGCTTAAGATTGTGACTGACTCATATGATATTGATGTTATTATTAACGCTGCTACATGCTTGGACACCACATTTAATAAGTATGTGGCCTATTTAATAAGTATGTGTAGGTACATGTGGGTTACTTTTCTAGTAGATTTTGCTTTTGTATTATATAGGCCAAAACCTTTTTTCTCAATGTATTTTACCTTTGTTTTCAGATATACCATATATAATGGTAGCATATATATAATAGGTAGCATACATAGCTCATTTACTGTTTTATAAATTTGCCTGATTCATATATTCAATCCTATTTAGCTAGCCAGCAAGCAGATCTCTTTTTATTTATTCCTCATCAAAAAAAAACCCCTGCCCTGTCAGAAGCTTAGTAATTGATCTGAAATTGGATGGACAGAATCATCCATACCCAAATAGCAGCCCTTTATTTCGTGTCAGCTTTTGGTCTTCCTTTAATCGATATATTCAGCAGCAATAGACGATGAAGTGGTCAGGTCTGCACTGGCCAGTCTACAAAAATTCAGTATATGGAATTTGTAAAATTGATTCTGTCCTGGTGTGTAATGTTTAAAATAAATTAATTGAAAGCTTGATCTGCTCTGTGGAAAATTCTGATTTAGTTACTATTACGCAGATTCAGACCTGGTTTTCTTTGCAGTTTGTGTTGAGAAAGTTAAAGGGAACAAGGAGAGCTTTGGCTTCAGAGAACACTCAAAATGGTGATGGGGAGGGTTATTTTTGTAACTTTATTTTGGAGTCAATTTCATATGACTGAAAATATCCTGCCTGGATCTGACAATGATTTTTAATTTTTGGCACCAGGAGTAGTAATACATATTTGAAAAGTGTATAGCTTTACACTGTATTAGTCCAGACATAGAAGTGAGAAGAGAGTTACAGAATGTCAGGAATATTCTGTGGCTGCTCCCTTTGTGAAAATCTAATTTTTTTATTTTTGAGGTTTTACATTTGCATATAGACTGCCCAAATAACAAAAGTTTCTGAAATATTTTTTAATTATAAATTGCCTACAATAAACTTCTGTTTAGTACCCTTTTTTTCTATTGTTTCATGCATATTTTCCCCTCAAATACTTGGTAAAATATTTAAATGTAAGTGAGAAGAATAAGTTTCCCCATTAACTCATATACAATTCTGCTTTTCACCTATGAAATTTCAAGTATTTATTCAGTAAGTTTGTGTCCTTCAACAAATGGGAAAAAAAAAAACAAGCTAAATTGTTCCAAAGTACCTTGCAGCACAGTGCCCTCAATCTGAGAACATTAGAAATATTTTTTCAGAGTGCAAGGCTCAGTTAAGCTGTATTATTTCCTAGGGTCTAGGATTTGTCCTCAGGACTTAAAATACATAATTTCAGTTAACCTTTATGAAGAAGGTGTTAAGATACATGCTGTTTTTGTTCAGGAGAACGTGTGCTGCTTTGTTTCCAGTCTAATGGAGAGACTATTCCTGAAGTGTATTTTCTACTTAAAATAGTTATTTAAGGAATGAAAATTCATTCTTACTTTGAAAGTATGAATAATGAACCTATTACATAAAAGAATAGTATTAATGTATTAAATTGAAAATTATAAAAATGTCAGTTTAGCCTTCCCCCCCAAACATCAAATAATATTCAAACTGCATGCTACTAATGCTGCCCCTTAACATAGAGATATTAAAAAGCATGACCTAGAAGTGTGGAGTTTGGGTGTTGGGTTTGTATTTTTGCTTTTGTGTTTTGTGGGTTGTGGTGGTGTTGTTCTTCAGTGTGTGGTGGTGTATTTTTTTCCTTTTTTTTTTTCTTTATTTTTAAGTGAACAACTAAAGGTCACTGTGGCAATAAATTAGTTTGTTCCTGTGGAACAATTTAAACAGCTAACTCCTTGCCTCCCTCTTTTCATTCTGTACATTCCAGTTATTCATACAGTATTTCAGCACAGCCAGAAGTCAAACAAAAAGGTCACTACCCAGGTTACTTGTGCTTTGGTCCACCATCCAATCAGTCTGCCTGCTGCATTACATTGTCAAAGTTAGCCTTTCTATTGACAAGCATATTGATTTCCTGATTAATGTACCTCTGTTTTATTGGCATTTACTACAGGAGGCATAATTTTAATGTTTGTATGATCAATAGCTCCATCAACACCAAGAATTCCTACTGTTAGCTTGCACAGCTCTAACTATGGGGAGTTGTATATTTCTTGATAAATACTACATGGAAGTTGTAAACATTAGAAAAGCAAAGAAAATTGATGTTTTCTGTATATTCTTGTTGTATTTCAGCCCTAGGAGAGAATGCAAAAACTTTCAAGTAATTCTCTGTAGGAAAGGCAACCAACAGGTACTAGCTCTCTGGCCTGGAATATAAATGTATGGGAAGTAATTACTTTTAGAATTGCCATTGTTTAGTCACTTTTTCTCAAATGTGTAAATACCTATAAGGGAAATTCCAGATTTTATTCAATTTTAGATTAAAAAATGACATTTTAAATACCCTTAGTTAACTTCATTATAGAAAGGGAATTCTGCAGCTTTCATACATGCTTCTAGACTTTCATCTGTCCATAAATTACACAAGGTACCTAAAGGCATCTACTCAAATTGTAGCAGTTTTTGCCTTGGAACTTTAACAGACTTTACAATCTCCTGCTTGTTGCCAAATAATTTCTTTTCTTCCTTCTGCCTGCCCACCTGCCCTGCTTCTGACTTTTAAAACCAGCAAATGAAGAGGCTGAGTTTTTTTTTCCACGCAGATGAAGTAATAAATGTAAATCGTCACTTTTTTTAAGCTTTGCAATTAGGTAATGGTAGAATGACAATAAATTGTGCAATTTACTAGAAGCTTTACCTAAATATTTTTCAGATTAGATTCCTTCATTTCATTAAAATTTAGATTCCCCTGTGGTAAGCTAGTTTCTTGTGTGATGTAAAGGAGGTATTTCAATGGCTTTTCCCAGTATCTGAGAAAATGTTCTCCTGAAGAGCACAATCTTGTATGAATGCCCTGGTTAAATCAGTGCTGGGTTATCCTTACAGAGAAAGAAAAATGATGGTTGTTTTTTAGGTAATTTATGCAGCATATAGCTTACAGCTTGTTCTTTCAATCAGGGATCAGAACAAAGGCTATGTATCTTGAGAGACCGAGTTCCCACCATTAATTAAGAAAACTAAAGGATGAAGTGAAAGCTGTTGCAAATTTCCCATCTGCCAAAAAGCAGGTATTCTTCCCTAAATTTTTTGTCAATAATGACTAAAATAGTACCAATAATATCCAAGAGTTTCCAAGCACACAATATAAGTGTTTTGATCTTTTGGTAGAAATTTCAGAGGCTGGAGTGTTTATCACCTACTTCCAACATTGACAAATCCCAGTAGATGAAACTCTAAAGCAAAAAGAATCATGGTGGGATGATGAAATCCACTAAAATTAGAGTTATGAGGATCACTGAAGAAAGTGCTTGTGATGTGCAGCTAAATCCTGTGGTAAATGGAACTAGAAAGAAATTAGGTCAGTAACGAAAGTTTAGTTAGACATTAGTGTCCCCGATTTGTCCATGAAACTATCTTCAAATATGCCTGTGTTCTGAAAAAATTCACCAACCTGATGTCATACAAATCTAGAGATATCTATGCCTTTAGAAGTTCATGGAACAGTAGTGGATGTTTGGCTAAAACAATAATAGAATATTATAAGTAGGTTCTACTCCTGATATCTACCTCTGTGTTGATTTTAATAGAATATTAATTATTCCACTTGCAACAGGCCAGCTAGTTTGAGTCATAGCTTTCAAGTGATTGTTTAAACTACTGCAAACTCTTTAAAGCCACAAGGATCCCTGAGGAGATGCTGATGCTGCCTTTTATGTCAGTGGCTTTGGGTCCCAACTTCTGATTCTTTCCCCTCTTTTGTTGAGTAGAGACTTACTGTTCTGAGGTTTCACAGATTTATTCTGAATGCTCTGGGACTCCTAGTTCTTCCCAAGAGTCTGTTAGAGAATGGTAGTTGCCTCCCTTGTGGGCCACAGCAGGGCAAAGGGGCACAGCAGTTGATAAGGGACTGTGTACCTGATGTATGGACTCAGGCTTCAGTGCAGGTTGGGCTCTTAGGGTTCACTGAGGGAAACTGTGACAATTTAAGCTTTAAACTAAAGGATTGTAAGGCCTTAAATGCTTTCTTTGATTAGATATTTGGTTCTAATTTTGTTTTCCTCTATAAACTGTATGAGTGTATAAACATAAACTGCCTAACGAACTGAAATGTGTGTCTCTGTGTGCATCCATGTTTTTGTTAAGTAAAGGGTTTTAATGTATAAAACTTTACCTGAAACAGTAATGTAGAGTGATGGAGTTCAGGTTTCAGGAAGTAATGACTCTTTTTGGCCTTAAGCATCTTATTTAACTTCCTTGTGATTTATATAATTTTGTGTCACATAAAGATAATTTTATCTCCATTTGATCCTGAAACAAAACTCTTGGGTAAACACAAAATTAGCATACAGAATTTTTTTCCAATGTTTCACTTTACCCCTTTTTTATATTACTTCAACACAGGTACCAGTCAAAAAGATTTAACTGAAGAAGCAAATTCCCTTTATTTCATAAAGCAGTATATATTTCCTTGCAAACAGTTCCAGTAGAATTCAGGAAAAATGGTACTTAGATTTCATTTTAAGGACTGGTAATTTAACCATCTTCTAGCCTCAGGGTTCTCCACTATTCAGCTTTTGCTTTTTTCACTTTTTTAAGCAATCACTATAGCAACCCAGTGTTATCTGATGAGCAGTGCACACAGAGGGCAGATACCCATACATGCAGCATAAGATTAAGAACAAAAACAGAGAGCTAGGTAGACCAGTGAGGTACTATATTAGCCTGTCACACAGAAGATCTAAGCCCAAGCTGCAGTTCTGAAGTTCATTAGCAGGGACAAATTTTTTGAGATGTCATCCTCCTTAGTAGAAATTTCAACTGGATTGGTGGTTTCTCCTATAAAGTCTTCTCTGGTTGAAATAGCAGTGTAGCTGATGGATTCTATGATTGCATAAGAGTTGTATGAAAAATTGATAAGGTTTTAAACACTGTTTACTTACTTTTATTTGTAAGCACTCCAGTGGCACAGGTATTGTAGGGGTAAAATCATGTATTCCTCTTGACAACTGAATTTAGCCAAGAAAAGATATGTGGGGACAATCTGAGATGAGGAAAGATAAGCTTTAGATAAAGCTTAGATAAAGGCCTGGATTTGAACTTAACTAATACTCCACAGGCTCTGACAGACTGTGTCAACTTGTGAAACCAGCAGTATCATAATACATTAATTCCAATGACTCAGATCTTCAATCTTTATTCTTGTTGATTAGTCCTTAACTAAATATTAATTGTGACAAAAGACTGCATTGGAATGGAGTAGCATCCAAAGGGCAAAGCAGTGCTGTACATTGCAACCCCAGATTTGTGGAGTTAATGAAGCAGTAATAGGCTTTGTATGAATGGATCACTTGAAGAAAAGGTGCACCTAATTCACCTGCTGGGTACTCCTGTGGTTTTATCTCTGTTCAGAAGGAATGTAGTATTTTAATTGCATGCTTTTTTTCTCCCTCTTTCTTCACCTGCTGGACAATAGAGGACTTTCTATCCCTGTACATCCCAGGTTTGTTCTTACAGCTCTGTACTGATCAGATATTCTTTCTGTATGGTTTATGCCAGGGAGAGCAGCACTGAGAGCAGGGAGAGGTCAGTGCTTGGCTACTCTACACTTTCACTTCAATGCACAGCTCGTTCTAGTCAGGGATTTTGGTTTCAGACATCATATTAGTTGCAAAAGAAATACCTGAAAACTTCTATATAATATGTGAAAAGAAAGAGGAATTTTAAGTGTTTCATATGCTGTTCTAGACCAATATGGACCCCCTCGTCTCTGTGGTGCTAATTCTCTGTGCAACTGGAAAAGTGCAAAGAGCCCATTTTTTACTTGTTACTGTGAAAAAGGGGATATGTTTTAAGGAATGCTTTTCAAAAAATGCTTTTTACTTGCTTTAATTATGAGTGACAGAGCTGTGCCTGTATGCATGCCTTGATTGCAAAGTGAGGTTAATTACACCTCATCCTTCACCTCCTGAATAGACATTATTTTACATCAATTTATACTGCTATTTTTCCCAAGGGAGGTCATTGTATTCTTCAGCTCAGCAGTTGTCAATTTACCTTTTATATCCTCACTCCAGGCTCTACAAGAGCTAGGGGATTCAGGGAAATTCTCTCGTGGTTTCCTGGAGGGGCAATGCATGCACTTACCTGTATTGGGTCCCACTGTCAGGGGAATGTCCAGGTTGGGTATTTCCTTTGTGGTTCACGAGATGGGGGTGTGCGCCCAAGTTAGGCCAACCAGAGGATTTGGAGGAGAAGCTCTACTTCTTTGCAGTGTGTGTGAGGCCCTGCTAGGCACTTTCTGTACAGTACACAAACGTGGTAACTCCCACTCCAGATGTCCATGGCATGTGGATCAGGAGGAGAAGACAGTAGGCAGTTCACTATGAATGCTTTAGCAGGTGGCAGTGTGGAAGAGGCGATGACAAGGAAACAAGTAAGTGAGACGTGAAAGGTCTGTTATTGACAACTTTAGCTGCTGTTTTTCTTATTACCTTGAGCCTTAGCTATGTCTTCTCCTGCCACATATCTGAGCTCTCAAGGCTTGTGACTTGCTCAAACACTGAGCTTTGTTTCCCAGTTTTGTCCTGCAGACCTGTAAGGAGAGAGGCGATGTTAATCGAGTGGAATTTCTCATCCCTGAGCTCCTGTGACAAAAGCTGTAGAACAAGAAGCAACTATGTAAAACTACTTGCAGGAGTAGGGGTGTTAGGAGTGCCTTAGCCGCAGGAGGAAAAAAAAATAGTTATTTAGCCAAAAAAGGCTACTTTGTCCTTGTATTTCAGAGAAGGAAGCAAATTGCATGGTGGGAAGTGGTATGACTGTATCAGGTCATATTTTGTGGGGATGTAAATAATTGATTGAATAAGGTCATCAGTTTACCATAGTATAAAGAACCTTTGTTCAGAACTGTAAGCTACTAGGTGTTTTATACTATACAGAGTTCAAGAGGGAAATCTCAGACCAGTTCTGGAGCAAGTAAAAAATTAATCTACAAATTTGGCAATTGCAGAATAAGTAAGATCTTTACCTTTAAAACCTTTTAAACATAAGGTAGAAAAGAATGGGTTATCAAAATATACCCAAGCATTTATGAACAGTTTACAACCCTCCACCTCTCACCCTGCAGCAAAATCTGTATACCAAAAAGCTCATCTTTCTAGTAAAATGAAATTTCTTTTTCAAATCTAAGCAATATTGTAAGACAATGCTCTTTTAACACTTCTTGATCCTAAGTTATAGGGGGAATTTGGGCTGCTGGGAATGGTCTGATGTATATAAAAGAAGCTTTATTCTTCTCCATTTAAAAACAACAAAACAAGCTCCTCAGGCTCTGCTCTCAGCCCAGTTACCTTATGCTTTTAATTGAACATATGAAATCAATATCAATTTAGCAGAGATGTAAGAATCTTTGACTTGAACAGTAGGTATCTGATGTGAACAGTAGGCATTTGATGAACAGCCTTTTAAGGGTAGATGCTCAAAGATCAAATGTTTTTAACACAGAATGCAACAAAATATAAATGCCTTTATGAAAGGTGGAGGGAGAAAGGGGTGCTCATTCAGTGGTGGGGTCAGTTTAGATTGCTTTTTCTGCTGAACTTTGGTCCTCAATCTTTTACCCTTGCAACTGAAAATGCTGTGGAAACCTATAAGGATAAACAATATTGAAACTTTCAAGCATGATTTAGTGTTACTAAGGTAACCAATTGTAATTAATTTTAAGCACCAGCTGGCTTATGATGAGCATGAAACCTGACAAAGGCTCTCAGAAGGTCTGTTTCTAATTTTCTTAGCTGCAGTAATAAGAATATGAGAACTTTCTTTAAATAACACATCTACAGGAACAAATCAAGGCACAGATTTGATAATGGTCAGTTAAAAAGATACCTGTTACCTGGGAGAAGAGACCAACCTCCACCTCACTACAGCCTCCCTTCAGGTTGTTGTAGAGGGTGATAAGGTCCCCCACGACCCTGCTTTTCTCAGGGCTAAACACCCCCATCTCTCTCAGCCACTCCTCATAAGGCCTGTGCTCCAGACACTTCCCCAGCTTCATTGCCATCCTCTGGACCTGCTCCAGCACCTCAGTGTCTTTCTTGTAGTGAGGGGCCTAAAACTGAGTGCAGTACTTGCTGCAACCTCACTAGCATTGACTATGAGGAACTCGATGGGCCATGCTAACTGGTTAAAAAAATATGATCATTTAGGATCGTATTTTAATTTTTTTTTTCTTTCATCCCATAGCACTGGAATTGTTTACTTTCACCACTAGTTTGTCTTGAATCAATGTTACGCTTATTGCATAATTCCTGGACTCTGCCATCTAATGGTTTGGACAATCATAATGAATTAGAAATATAAAAAAGTTCTCTTCAAAATAGCCAAGGGGAAGAAGAAGATAGGTTTAGTAGACTTAGTGTCCAATTAAAAACACAGAAGAAATCAGAGTGCCCACATATTTAGAAACTGAGCTAAGTTACTGACATGGCTTGATCATTTTGCTTTCTGAATGTCAGCTTCAGTCTGGAGAGCTTGAGTTATTCTATGTGATGGGGTAATACAACATCAAAGCAATCACAACTGTAGTGCTTTTTCCTTCATTTTTAAAAGAGAAGGTATTCAAAGCCAAAAAATTGCCAATACTTTATGTGAAAATAAATATCCTACCTTAAATTAAGAAGTTATTAAATTCAAGTAAGTAAAATTGCTCTGTTTTTCATTTGGTTTTGATGGTGATCTCCTTAATCACAACTGAAAGCTTAAGATTAGTGAAAGCTAAAACATTAGTTATGCTCAAAAGGAATGTCTTTGAAAAAGAATTTAATTTCCCAATCTTACAAATGCAAGCAATGCTGTACTGAGTGTATATATATCCAAGTCAAAATTTAGAGTTTCAAATAACTGGGAAAGAATCAGCATGGTTACTGCTACAGCCTTCTGCAAGACCTGTTATAATCTGTTTGGATGACCCTGATTCTAACCTTGTTTATGCTGGAGTACATCTACAGCAAACTAATGAATGATACTAAGACTATGGAAGATAGTGAAATTAGAGCCGAATCATTCCATAGTAACGGAGATAAAAATCTGTCCTAATTATTGTTTCACTTGCACAATATGTCCCTAATGAGCCACATTTCTCATGTCTTTAATTTGCCAGTAGGATTTTAGTATTGGAAAGTTAATTTACACAAAATGGTGATTTATTTTTTTTTTTTTTTAGGCAAGAGGCAATTGCAAATAGTCATTCTGTAGGCAAGGTCACAGCCTGAATATATAGGACTAGAGGTAGCTGGCTGTTTACTGGCTGATGCAGAGCACCCTCTCAGGCGAGTGCTGTGCTCATCCTGTGGCTCTCCTTCAGGGCCAAACTTGGATGTCCTGGGCAGAGTCTGGATGGTGTCAGGCGGTTCTGCACAAGCCTGTCCTTTAACTGATATCTCTGGTGACTTACCTGTCTGACTGCATTCAAACTTAAAGGGAGGAATTTTGCTGAGATATTTTCTTCCTTCTTTAGTGTGTTTCTTTTCACTATTGTGAGAAGGGGATGCACTCTACTTAAAACACTTTATCCACATTGCCTTGAAGGGGGGAAAATACATAATATTTTTTATCTATATCTCAGTTGTCCTTTGTTCCCGGTAGCTTTTCAGAGCAGCAGCCTGGAACTGATATAATTCTTAAGGGTTTTACTGTTGGCAGATTTCTGAATGGCAGTGGTAAAACAGATCCATCTTACTAGTTTCATTCTGCTCTTATATTGAAATGTAGAAGCAATATCAGAAGCTCTTGTCATTAACTGCAGTAATACAGATCCTTCTCCAAACCTATGTCATAAATAGTATTCTGGGTTTAAAATCTTTGAAGTTGGGGATTTTATATTGGTGCAGGTTGGCAGAATGAGTCCATCCCTGTGCCACAACAACTCAGAAACAGAATGTTTAGGAGAAAGAAGTGCAGCTTTTTGGTTTGCTTGCTTAATTTTGCATGTAAGGTTTATGTTTAGTTGGGAATTTTTGTTTGGTTTTGGGGGGGTTTTTTGTATGTGTATTAGGTTTCTTATTGTCCAGCTAAAAATCAAACTTGCTTTCAAAGTGTGTTTCTGAATCTAAGTATGAACTCAATCAGGTGGAACCCTACTAAATGGATTTTGATTGGTTTGTCCACAATTATGAACTGACGTGGGATAAATCAGTAAATCAGTGTTAATGTCTTCTCGTTTTAAGTGAAGTGATGTTTATGCATTCATTGAGAAACTGGCCTTCAAATCCCACTAGCAAAATGCTCACCTATGATGTAACAGTGAAATATAGTCAACATATGATACACGTATTTTCTGTAATGAATTATTTATAAGGGCAGATGGATTTTTAATTATTTTTAGTGCAAGGTTGTGTGAAACTTGTGTGTGAGACTCCATGTGATGGCTAAACAAAGAACTGAGAAACTTCTAAAAACTTTGAAGGATAACATTTGAGGGCTGAGAGCATTTGTAGCCTGGGGCTATGCCATGAAACAGCCACTGCATTAGTCTGCCTCAAAATCCACAGCAGAGTTTTAAAGAATTGTTATGGGAGTATTCAGAGGAGTAGGGGGAAAGGCTTAGAAGTGTTTGACTTCTGGTATTTCTGCATACATACAGGATAAAAGGCATTAGATCATTACCATATCTAAACCAGTTTCATTTTTGTGTTACAAAATCTCTTTGGATTTTTATAAAAGGAATAGGGATGAAAAGATCGAGACTGGGATGGCGAGTGGAAAGAATCCTTCTATTTTCATACTAGAACATTCTAAGAGTAGGACTTAAAACTGTTTAGGAATGATTTTCAAGTTCAGGATATGTCCACATGTTGAAATAAAGAATCTTTAATAGGTTGCTCACAAGTATAATGACACGTACTTGATAAAATCACACACATAAATCAGAATATTAAATTTTGTTATCTAGATTTTATTTCTGTCTCATTAATCCATGCCACTGAATTGCATTTTCTCCATGTTTGTGTCTATTCAGTTTTAAAATGAATCCTGGCAGCACTGTCTCTGTCACCCATGAGGCTTACTCTCAGTGATTGTTTCTTAATAGCCCTCACATTGAAGTTGTTTACTGCCAGGAGTTGAAATTAAGGGTAGTGCCTCAGCCCAAGAGAAACAAAATTTCCAAATTAGAGGCACAGCACATTTCATTTCTCAGGCAACTTTTACATCAGATGTTCTCAGAAAGCCAACAGAAGACATTTTAGCAATTTAGGTCTTGGTAAATAATTTTAAGTTATTTGTTTATTAATTCAGGTTTAGTAGTAAAATGCTGCTTAGAATCAGTTAGGATTTCGATGTGTATCTGTAACAGGAGCATGAATGCAAGAAGATGCTGTGCAAACCTGCCTAGGTGGTTTTTCTGCTTCTTTACTCTACCCTACAGTGTCACTGGTATTTCTGTCCACTGCTGTTTCTGGAACAGGAGATCTCTGTGTTTGTGTACTAGAAGAGGCTGGGGAAAAACAATCTTACCAGGGACTGTTGAAGTATAGTGAAACCTGGTCTTAATATGAAACTGCTGTTATACTGGTGGTGTTGACTGGGATTGAAATGTGTAGTCCTGTAGCACAGTAACAGTGTATTGCCATTGCTACCTACAGGCCCAAGCATTGTACTAAATTTCCAAGGCCCTTGGGCTGAGGCTTCTCAGATTTTGTCTGTCTGAACTCATCATGACTTTCTTGGAGCTTTGTTTTTTCTTGCACTTGCTATGACAATTTGTTTTCTGACCAGGTGTTTGTACCTAATTTGTTTTACCTATGCATGTCTGAATACATATTAAGCAGAATAACTGCCTTTGAAGAATACACTGGCTATAGTCCTACCGGAGTAGCTGCTGAGGTAGCCAGTCACCTTCTTCCTTCTTGCTGCTTTTTGGTTCCTTGTATTTAGAGTGGGTCTCATTGTTCAGCTTATAAGGTCTGTATCCCTTTTCCTGCTTAGAGCAGATGTTTTACTCAGGGAAGTCTTAACAATGTTTTGCTAGAGGTTGCACTTCCTGTCACCAGTTACTCCAGCTGCATCACCACATCTTATGCTCACTGGTCCATTCTAGTCAGCTCTACAAAGAATGCTGAGAAAAAATATGCTGCTGCTCCTTCCTCAAAATCTGGTCCTCTTCCTGTGGCTGAGATCCGGTAATTCTTGCTCACTAAATCAAAAAACAGATTTCTGTGAGTTTTAGAGTTTTAGAAGCCCTTTGCCAGCATCCACATTAATTTCCTTAGACAGTGGTTTCATGATCTTTTCCTCCACATGACAGTGGTTCATGTGGGTAACCCACACATATCTGACTCCAGAAGGCTCATTCTGCTCTTGTAGCCCTTTCTCTTGTGTCACATCAAAAGGCACTATGACTGTCTGTGGAACTGGATTCAGGCAGACTGAAGTTTTTTATATTTACTTTTTGATGGGGTAACCTTTCTGTTGAATAAGTTGGATGGTCCAGGTCCCAGTGTTCATAATCCTAGGGGTGGTTGGTGATCTGCGTATGAGATCAGCCATCCATAGAACAACTTCTAGTCAGATTATGTAAGTCCTTTTTAGGAAGCAGAGTCCACTCTCCTCATAAAAGAAGGCAGTGACACTTTGATTTCTAGGGGAAAAGATGAGTAGGTGAAATCTGTAGTATGTGAGAGATGTTAGATAATTTGGGAATCCGAGAATCAAGTACTAAAGAAAAGGGTGTGCAAACATTTTGCTGCCTCCCTTTCACTCCTCTGAAATGCATATTTTTTGTTGTTGTTAGGATTAGTTTGCTGTTATTGTTTTGTTTACATATCCTAGCAGGATGTTACACAGATTTGATGAACTCCTAAAATCCTAATCCTCTGAGTCACCTGATGCTGCACTGCATGTAGTGATCATCCCAGAGAAAAAGACTCAGACCCTTCCCAGCACAAAACTGAAGTTTCTTGCACTGCTGACTCAAAAGCAGAGCAATCCAACAATGTGAAGCTGCTTTAGAAATGAGAGACTAACTGGACTTTAGGAGGAGATGATTTTTCTCTCCATGCTTAACAAAGTAATGCACTTTGAGATTTATTTCTCATCTCTAATGCAGTTTTGACAGAATAAAAGTACAGGATGTACCTGCTTTTTTTGCTTTTATCAGTGCTTTTGGAGCATAGCATAAGCACAGACTGAAACAAACACATGTGGAAGAGCAGCCCTCAGAAATTTAATTCCAGCCTTAATTCCTTACCAGCTGCACATACTTCAGGAGAAGTATTCATTGTAGAGAGAAATTCTTCAAACTACCTTAGAAGAGTTGGAAAGTAAAGATCTGTGGTAACACTTTAGAATAGGTGACCTGTGGAAATGAAGGAGCTTTGTGATTTGATCCAGAACAGAGTGGGAGAGGAGAAACCCCTGCCTTTTTTCAGTCTCATATTCTGTCTCTCTCCCCGTCCTGTCTTGTTCAGTGCATGGGATGAATGGCTGTGCTCATCATTAAGGGGTTGGTAACTGTCTCCACCTCTGTCTTTGTAAAGAAAAATTTTTACAGGCATAAGCATTGCAGTGTCCATGTGCTTCTAATGTCCTTCGGTCAGCAGATAAGGCCAAATGCCCATGCAGACAGAACCTTGGTATCAGTAGTGAAATAAGCTCAAGAGAGAGAGAGGGAGAAATCACTGCTGATTTATAAACATGAGAGACTTTTCCTTTTCTCCCTGCTCGTTTAAGAGGAATAAAATGTGTACTTTTTCAGATGGGCCTAATAGGTTTAGAAAGATTTCCATAATTCAAAGCAATGGTGTACACTTAATAAATTTTTTCTTAGGTTGTATCTATAACATTGGGGGTTTCTTTCCAGATGAAAGCTAAGGTGCAAATGAGGCAGTATTTCTTCCAAATGGAGAACAATGCTGTTCACAAGGTTTGCTTGCATGGACTGAAAGAGAAACCGTTGCAGAAGACCAATGAGTTGCCCCATATTTCTGTGCTCTGAACAGCATGCCCTAAGGTGTTTGCAAAGGAAACCTGGGGGTTGGCAGGGGAAGTGCTGGTGTGGGAAACAAGAGCACAGAAAGCCAAGCTGATTCCTGGGCTTGGGGTCTGGTGTAGCATATGGCACATTTTCTTGAGCAGAGCCCTCCTGTTGGAAATCTGGGAAATTTTCATGGTAACCTTATTTCTCTGTGACTTGGAGCTCCATTATAGTGAGGGAGGATGGGCCTGCCTGTAATGCTTTTTACAAATTCTGATGGAAACTCTTTTATTGGGGAGAGGTCTGCAAGGTCTGCATTCATTACAGAATCGAGGGAGGACAACTCAATAGTGAGAGATATATGAGACAGGAGTTGAAGCGATGCTGCACTTGGTCTAGATAAATACTTGTTGAGGGGGATGAGCTTTCAGAGTAGGTGGATGCAGTGTGTGTGTGCAATATTTAAAATGTTTAATACTACAGGCATAAAAGCAGAGTGGAATGGGCTGGGAGAAGGAGAGTTGTGAGCACTGAGGAACTGTAAGTAGCAGTAGAAGAGGAGACTGAGAGTTAAATAAAGAAATAGTGGTAGAAAACAGGGATGGGAGAAGAGAAAATTTCTTTTTGTTATCCGTTTTCCCCTGAAGTAAATAGGTGATGTATCCATTAAAAAAGCTTTAATTTATACTCCAGGGATTACTGCTAAGTGTTAATATCTATGATGTTGCTAATCTAGCTCCAACATCTTCCTTTTTGCAGAGCAAGAACTGTAATTCATTGTTTTACTGTATTTACTTGGAATTTAGGAATATATTATAGGTAATGGATTGTGAAAAAGGAGTGCTCAGTGTGTTAAAGACTGTGAAGTTTTAGATCAGCAACTCATAAGTATTTGCTATGACTGTTTCTTGCCATAGATAGATGCGAAAATATGTTTACAAATAGTCTCAAAATAATGAGGAACTGATAATGCTGAAAATATGCAGCCAATTCAAAAGGTTTGTTTCTGAACAGTGTGTTTTCCATATGTGTCATGGCAAGCTTTTTCCCCAAGGTCACTGTTTTGGACAGAATGATTCACCTCTACTGCAGAAGATTACTTTAAATGTAAATCAGTTACATATGCTGCTTTCTGGTTTCTAGGTGTAAAAAATAAAGCTACTCATTTTTCCTAACATGATATAACGTGATGGATATAGGGTTCCATCCAAACACTAAAGAACTTTTAATGTCAAGTTTTTACTGTCAAGTTTTGTCCCCTAATACTGCAAATTCCATGTAATATAATTCCTTTCATTAATATAGTGAGCTTCGTATTTAAAGCAGCCAGGAAAATTGTGAAAGACATCCCTTATCTAATGGTTAGGATTTTTCTCATTTCTAGCCTACATTTAGGCAACAAGCTAATACCTGTTTTATTTTGTTTTGGTTTTTTTTGTTTTGTTAGCATTATCCTTTAGCATCAAAGTAGTTCTTCAGAGCTGTGTATGCCTTGGCTCTACTTGTAACAATTCTTTTGTTTAGATGTTTATATTTTACACCCCTCCCCAAAACCAACCAACCAACCCCAAAACCCCTTTATTTTCAGGTCATTATGTTCCTGTTTAATCTCTGGGTTTTGTTCTGCACCAATTCTAATTTAGATAACTCTTTCTTGAAGGCATTTGATGGGTGCGTTACGCATTGATCCAGAGCATGTCTTGTACAATTATTTTTATCGTTTGGGGTATCCTAAGATCATATTAGATTCTCTTGTGTCTGTATCACAGTTTTATGATCAACTTTCTTTTCCTCCACATCCTTTCTTCAGATGCTTTCTGTGCATGAATTCCAAGTTAGCCAAGAAAATTACTTTCTTTTTATACTATTGAATGTTTGTGCTTCTACTGCAGTCCTCAAGATTTTCATCTCTGAAAACTTCATCTTCCTCTTTATTAGAGATAGTGTTGCTTTCCCACTTGTGTCCACACCATTGATAAGAGTACTAAATGAAATACTTCATGAGAGTAATCCTTGAGGAATTTGAAATAACCTGCATCTTACCAGATGTGTTCCCTTTATCTGCTGTCATTTTACTTCTGCCTTCAACTCTTAATTCCTTTGCATGTTTTAAGTTTGGCTACTAATCCTTGTTTTCTGACTTTAATACCACCTCTAATGTGACACCATCTGTAATGCGTTCCTGCAATCCTGTTAGATAAGATTTTCTTTGTACCTCACTTATGTTGTATTGAAAATCTATTGAAGAAAAGCTGTCAGGTTAGCCTAGTGTGATCCATAGCTGGGAAAATCACACTGAGCTACATCGTGTTTTCAGATTGAACTAAGTTTTTAATTTGAGCTGTTGCATGGTCTTGAAGTCAATTTGTTGCACGGTGGATGTTTTGGTATTTTGTTATTTCTTTGTTTTGTGTTTTCTTTTTTGTTTTGTTTTGTTTTTTTTTAAGGGGGTGGTGTTTTTTATCTCTCAGTGTGTACTTTCAAAGGGGCAGTAGCATTAATGAAAATTACCTCCAGGAATAAAGGCATTGCAGACTGCAAGGCTCCTGAGTGGCAAAATTAATTTGTGCTGGAAATTAGATATTAGACTACTAATAACAATGCTAAGCCACTTAAGTATATCTAAATAAACATGAGATTTACTCATATTAAATAATACTGGAGTAGGATTTTGTTTTCCTGTGTGTAGTACTAGTGACGCAAATGAAATTCAACAAATGTAACTGAAAAGGCAGAATTTCATCTGTTTAAGTTTCACCTGAGCCTTAGGATACTACAGGGAGAGCAATTCTGGAGAATTTAAAATTTTGCCAAAGGTCAGGAGATTTTTTACACCCCTAGAATGCTTCCACTTGATGTAGTGAAAGTTGTCATAGTAGTGTTAAGAAAACCTAGAAGTCCCACTTGTTTTAAAATCCTTGCTGTTGAAAGATAATGTCAAAATTATTGCTGTAAATTTACTTCTTCCCTCCCTCACCCCCACCATTTCAGTTTTCTTTACACACTGTGCATTTGTGGCTCAATGCAAATATTCCTACCTTAAATTAGAACACACTATGCCAAGGGTATTTAATTGCAGGAGATTTTGCTTCTATGTAAACATTAATTTAGTGATGCAAGGCAGCTGTGTATGATATTAAGTAACTTGCTGAGTAGGAATAATTGATGGGAAATGGATTTTAATCATGTTCTTTAACTTTCTGGAAAAATGCTACTTCTTATGCAATGAACTAATGTCAATCCCATGATCATGGGATACCCCAGAAGGGTTTGTACTGAGTACTCTATTATACTACACATTATATATTCTATGAGATAGAATTTAGGAAGGGAAGCAACTGTGAGTACATCATTTGCATCTCCTACACTATTTGATCAAATAACTGTCATTGACCAGGCGCTCACTTCCATAGGGAATGTGCACATACAATGAAAAAACAACGCAATCTGCTGTAGGTCAAAAAATCAACAGGCTTCACTGTGGCCCATTCTACTTACTATTCTATTTGGCATCCCTTTCATGGACTTTAGAAAAATTTTACAGACTTATGAATGCTATGAGGTTTTTAATTCATTTAGAGAGGCTTGAACTTAAACCAGTAAATTTGTCCTTTTTTTTTCCCAGTTAGAAGTAAGAAGTGGTATCTTTAAAACTGTAGTTGTAGTGACTGCTGTATAAGCCTTTTAACAACTTTCATATAGCTGACTTGCTTTTGGTTTGGTATTCTAAGAGGAAGATTAAGAAATAGTATTTCAATTTGTGCTTGTTATACTGTCATTGTGTTTACTGCAACTTGCTCTGCCACCCGATATGCTGTGAATTGATCCCATTGAAAAGGTGGGATACCTGCAAAGTTAATTGGTATCGCTCGAAGATTCTGTCAACTGAAGTACTTATTTCCTGACCTAAATCAACTCGTTAGGATTTAATTAAAATTATGGCATTTCCTGGTTTTTCTTATTATCTTGAACCAAATCAAAGTTTAATGGAACAGAAAGAGGCACAGTATTGAGACAAAAATAAAACAAACAAACCAACAGTGCAATGTGATGTTATAAATATAGGCTGGCTCTTACTTAAGGATATGCATTTCTGGTATGATGAATGAATGTCAGTGTTTGTCACATGGATAATAGAGACAACATTTATACGTAAATGTTTAAAAAAGAGTAAGTTTCCAATTCATTGTTTATATAAAAGAATTTTAAATCCTCAGTCCTCAAATTTGTTGAAATGGAAGGTTTGTTTGGGTTTTTTTTTAATTAAACATAAAACTTAATTCAGTCATTTTTGAATAGCTTTCTAAAGCATAAGAAAAATAATGCCTTTTTAAAAGAAGCACAGCAATTGCTTTTGCGTTTAATACCTTGTGCTGCCCTTTGCTTTGAGTTTCTATATTTCTTTCTTTCACTATTCATAGAGATATGTATTAAGTTTTACAATAAATAGAAAGTTGGCATGATTTACAGTCTTACTCCAGTTGATCTCTGCATTAATCTATCTCAGTTTGGTCCTAATAGTTGCTATTCCCAAGAATGATGTGAAAAGATGATAATGGTCCTTAGTGATAGAGACACTGTGGTATAAGAATAGTTGTTACTAGAGTTGGTTGGTACTTCTGTGCTTAGAGGTAGTTTGAATATTATTTTTTAAGTAATGACATAATGCTGGTCATATGAGTACTTAGGTACAAAAGTTTTGCAGGAACAGACCTAAAAGGGCCTGGAAAAAACCCAAACAATAGAATTAGGGTGATTATAGTCTAAGAATCTCTGTGTTTTCAGCCAGTTTCTAAAATGGGCCCATTGATTTCTGGAGCCCAGTCAACTATAAAGTGAGTCTATACTGGAGGAGTGCTACTCAAAGGCGGGTAACCTTATGGAGAAACCAACTTGCTGGAGTGACTCAGAGGCACATTTTGAGTGGCTTATTGGTGTAATCTTTATCCCTACTGTTGTGCTAATAGTCTGTGTAATGCTTTGCTTTGTGCTAGATGTGTTCCTGTTTCCTGCTGGCTTCAGAATTCAGCAGGGATCAAACCTTGCGCCAGTGGTTCCCAGGGAATTGCGATTGGCACATTAAATCACCAACTGCAGCATTTACCAAGTTTCTTAGTTTCCTGCTGCATTAATTTTCAGTATTTTTTGACAGGTAGTTTATTTAGTGTGGAGTGACAATATTAAGATAATAACTCAGTTCACTAACTTTAGCTCCCCAGGTGAGGGCCAAGAATGGCCAGAATATGATCTAGCACCTCTAAAAGCACACTTTTTCTAAGAAAGTATATTTTTGTTATTTAATTTTGGGAAAGAGGAAAGGGAAGATCCAAGAATCAGACACACCAGTATTAGTAGTCTTGCTAAAACACAGTAAGCAAAACCAGGAAGAAAAACCTATTTTCTTGTCTCGTCTCTGTTCTCAGTGTTATTCATTACAGTATGTTTTCATTGCAGATAAAGTTATACAAACTTATTGCAGAAGACAATACTTTGAGCATGAGTGGTACTTATTGATTTTTCTCCTCAGACCTGTCTGAAATCAGGATTAACACCTCAGAATATCAAGAGACTGAATGGTGTCACCTGTTGCAAGGAGATTTACAAGTTACCCTATGACTAGTGGGTTGGGATGCTTTCCGAGGTAGGTACAATTCAATCGCAGCTGGTTTTCTTGGTTGACAGTCTTGTTACATTGATCAATGTCATTGACAGATGTACTGGCTAAAGGCATGTGGAAATTGCATCATGACAATATTGGCTGAAACCACTGTAAAAATCAGCATTGATGGTTTGCAATCACATGGTTGAGAAGGTACTAGTCTTCTTAATTCTTGTGTGCAAATGTTTATGCCGTAATTATGAGAATACTGATAGGAACACAAAATTTGTTATGTGACTGTATCATCAGAAAAAACAAGATGATATTTTCCTGTGCCTTGCCAGAGTTCCTATAAATGTTGACTATGTTAGCTTTACATGTAAATTCCAAGTACCCAAGGGAATTAAGTAATCATAACTGTGAAAAATTTCTTGGCTATACACCATTCACCCAGCTCCAAGAAGGAGAAAGAGTGAGAAGTCTCAGTGAGCAGAGACTGGAACAACCCTAAAGTGAATTGCAATGAAACCTGCACAAAACCTCTGCCTGCTGGGATTTGCATAACTTGAGCTTGAGCCATGGCACATTGGGCCTCTTGTTAATACAGCACAGATCTGGACTTCAGACTGTAAAACTACTAAACCATGTTGATGACTTATATTATTTTTCTGACAGTTATTAGAAGTTTCTAGGCTGAACAAGTACAAGGTAAAGTCTGTGCTGCTTTGTGCTCTCCTGTGCACTGTAGCACAGTGTGCAGCTGAGCAGCTTCTCAGTGAGGTCTCTAAACAGACCCCTCCCTGGGACCAGCAATTTGGTGATAATTTTTGCATTTGGGCAATCTTTTGCCTTTTTTTTTCTCAGGCTTCGGGAAGATCATGCTTGTTGTCTTCTATTCTTACTGAAATGTGTCTCTAAAGTTGTGAAGTATAGGGTTGTGCATGGGGTTTAATCATTCCCTCAATGTGTCCACCTAATTGTTATTGCGTGTAATGAGCATTTACCATTTGGTTGGATTAACCAGTAATAAAAAATAGTCTTCTCAACATCTACTGAGATTTCGTGCAAGATTTTTTTATCTTTCAAACTTTATTTCCAAAATAAGCAACTCACATCCATGTTTTTCCCAGTCTTTTCAAACACTTATGTTTAGAGAGATTAAATTGAGTTAAATGGAATTTGTACTGAAATGTTGCACTAGTTACCATCTGTATGCAGCTATAATTACAACTCAGTAGTTACTTGTTGATTTAGAATGTGGCAGACTATGGTCCTCTTTCCAATAATTTATCTTCTCTGATGCCAAGAAGAGACCTAAAGGCAGTTAGAAACTGGTTTTGTAGATAGTATTAGTAGTGATATTTTCAGATCTGATTATTTGCTGAGTGGCAAGTCAAAGATGAAATAACCCCTTCAAAAAGTCTTTAAAATGTTGCTCTCTAATGTTTTTATTGTTTACAGTTGCACATATGCTTAGTTTAGTTGTTAGTGTCAAAGAGGAGTTGCAAGCTGGCACAGAAGTGTGTGATTCTTTCTTTTATTGGAATGACAATATAGTGTTTTGTTTCCTGTGAGGACAAAGGGGGATGGTGAACCTGCAGCACATAATCCAGCTACTGCTGTAACAGGCTTAATAGTGGATATACAGATTACTGAGACCTGAAAAAATCAATATCTGAAAAGGAAATTATGTTAAACTCTCTATTTTCTCATTTATTTTGCATTCCAAATGATAATAATAATTAAAAAAAGCCTTTATATCAAGGCTAGTTACGTAAAGTTCAAACAGACAAGCAAGCTTTAATGGGAAATTGTAGTGGCTTGGGAACATGGTCAGTTGGTACCTTTTGTAACCAATATAAGAAGTCTATACAGAGTCTACTTTAAAAGTTAAAATAGGAGCATTTATAACCATCTCTGAACATCCTGGTATTACAAACCACCCAGCTTATTTGTAGTATGTGGTTCACAATTCTCAGTTACATAAAAAGAAATTAATATACCAGTATACAATAGATTTTATTAGTTCAGATTTCTGATTTAATTAGATTTTTTTAAGAGGTCATATTGGAGGGTGGGGATGAAATTCAAACACTGAAACTGGTGAAGTGTCACATTCAGTATAGTTTGCTTTTGATTATTCTGTGTTTACTGAACAACAGCTTGATCTTTCCATCTGACCCTCTCTTGCAGAATTCTTCTCTCCTGTCTTCTTTATGACCTGTTCCTGTCATTTAATTTCACTGTACACTTTACCTGGCAGATACTGAGAAGTATTTGCTGAGTATTTTCAACACACAGCTCTACTCCTGTTTTACATGTACTATGTATTTTACATCTGATGGCTGCAACTGTATTGTGAATTCTCTTTTATATTAAAATTTGATTTGTATCAGAGGTTTTGCACCAATGTTGCAGTTACCTCAGTGTGGAGAGGTTATTCTCAACAATCCCTACATATTTTGATCATGTAATAGTAGTCATGCATTGTGTGTTTTAGTTGCACTAAAATGACATGCAGGTCACTAAATACTTCATCCAAACCCCCAAGAAGTAAGAGAAAGACTGTTGGCTCTGTAGAAATCTGGAAAAAACTGCTGGGGATAACTGGTTTGGAAAAAAACTTCAAACAACAACAACAAAAAAAGTACCTTTTTCTCAAATTAGTGTTAGTGACAGATTTAAGTTTGACATTACAAAAAATTTACTTATACAGCACGCTTGAAGAAAATTCTAGTTTCCATTTACCAAGTTTACTTTTTCCATGTAAACCTTGCACAGTAGAATTGCATGGATTTGCTGAAATTAGAACTTCTCAGTTAGTATGGAAAGGAGGGAATTCCTGCAACTTTCTTCATGAAGTTTTAATAACAGTTTAGGTAGGACTGGCCATTCAGCTTGTTTGGTTTTGTTTTCTTTTCTTTCTCTGCTACACGGATCAGATAAATGATCAGTCTAACCCAGCTTCTGCCTGCAGCAACAGATGATGCTATTTTGGGAAAGCACTCCAGCTGGGCCACTTTCTGCTGTCCAGTCTACTTCTACTCTACTCCTCACCTCCCTCCAGCTGTAACAATCATGTCAGAAATGTTGCAGGTTATACAGTGGAGACAAAACAGTGAAAATGACACATGCAGCTATCTGGAGTTTATTTGAAAATTTTCCTTTTTTGTAGTAGAAAAACTCTTAGTTTTTTAAAACAAAGTGATGCAAAACTATCTTTCAGTTCACCCTCATAATCTCTATTACCTTTCACTTACACACTTTTCTTTTTAACTAAATATGTTCCTCTGACTTTATGGCAAAAAAAAAAATCCCTTTTGGTTAATTCTTGCAGAAAACATTCCTTTAAAATAACTTGGGCAAAAGCAGTGCAAGAAGAGAAGTACAACACAGGTAGTTCAGATTCCTGATGGGGGAAAAAAAAAAAAGAAAAAAGTCTGTGCCATACTTTCAGGGTTCCCAAATTTGTGCCAGAAAAGTTTTGGCAACCTAGATTTCTGCCTTTGACCATGACTCTAATTCTCCTTGACAGGCTGAGCAATCAGCTCTGAATTGCACTGGGGCCCTGTCCAAATTCACTGATGGTGGCAAGAAGGCTTCCCTTGAGATAGGCTCTGGTGACAGAGCTAGGGAAGCTGTCTGCCCCTCGTCAGAAGACTGCTCTGAGTGAAGTACTAGGGCAGTCTTTGGCCAAGAGGGAGAGAGCGGGGCCCTACAGCCACCTCATTAGAGCACTGCATCTGCTTTGGCTTCAAAAGATGTTTGGAGATTTTGTCCCTACTGGGAATCAGTGGCTGGTTCCCAGGACTTCACAAATTCGTGCCCTAACTATTGCCAATAAAAAAAAAGACAAACGCAAACCAGTCCCAAACAAAAAAACACACTAGAATATTCAATTTTGTTCTAGTAACTTAAGATTAAATTTTATCTGCTATTTCCAATGCTCCTGTAACATTTAATAAACATATTTCCTTTGTGATGCGACTGAAGAGTGACCCAATGCTATTACTAAGGTGTTACCGAATTTAGGAGATACTACTATCTCTTGATAAGCAAGCAAGGATAATTTCTCCAGAGAGTGTGCTTTCAGAGAACACATCTGGATGCTTATGCAGAAATAAGTATTAGCTCAGGCCTAAATGGAGTATAACAGTTACTCTTGGTGAAGTAATAATGAGTTTTTGGTAGCAGTTTTTAATGCTTCAGTTAACCTGCTTCAATTACTTCTTTTTTTGATGCTGAGTATGTGCTAAACAGAGATCTAGGATTTGTCCTCTCATTTTCTCAGTGCTAAGTAGAAATCAACTATATTCCTCTCTCAAGACATGTGAGGAGATGATGAAAAAATTGGCAATAGAATGACACCCTTTCATCTGGTCTGTGTATTTCTACATTTTTATAAAAGACTATTCTACCAAGTGTACAAAAAAATAAAGCCCTAAATATGTTTCTTAAGATGCAGTAACATGGGTGTCATCTCTCCAGTGCTTATCTTGTAAATGCTTAATAATATGACAGTTGAAATGTGAAACTCATAGGTGGTATTTGTTTATCTCATTTGATAATATTTTTAGAAAACTCTGCCTTCTGGCAGTTACTCCACGGAAGTGTTTTGAGGGGAAAAAAATGCAGCAAATAAATTTCAACTTCAGGTCCTGCTCTAGCATCTTTGACAGGTCTGTAAAAACAAATTGATGGATAATATCATGAACACCCAGAAGGTGTTGCACAGTAATGACCACGATCATCAGGCAGAATACTTTCTCATCAGTCTCAACCAGGAGAGAAAGGACTGTTATTTTAACACTATAGAAACATTTTTAATGGGATGGGGTTCTATACTATATGTTTATTTACCCGTAATACATTGATATATATTAGGGAAACAATTTCCCTTAATAATGTGCCTAAAGACTCGAGTCTAGAGCTTGTTTGTTTAGATGTGCATCTTTTCAACTACTTTGAAATTTTTCATCCTCCAGGTTTTCTCTTAAATGGGACCCATAACTGATAGCTAGTTTTCCTCTCACACAAAGTTCAGATTGGACAAATTCTATAGAAACAATCTCATGTCTTTGAAATTTGTTGGCAAACTTCCTGAGAGGTGATACATTATCTGATTTGCAAACATGGCAAAAATGGTGTGGCAATTTCAGAGAATGTTTCTTATACAGAATAAAGAAACAAACAATTTTAGAAGTTGAGGCCCTTTTTCATCACCGTTGTCTGTTTTGTTCTTATATAGCCTAATAATAATTTACTTTTTAAATTACTTCAACTAGTTCTTTATGTACTGCATGGAAATAATGGGAAAGATTTGTTGTAGTGAAAATCATCTGCCTGGCTTTTCAAGCAGAGCTATTTATCTGTGTCTTACTGCACATCCCCACCAGAGCTGAATGAGATGCTGATTAGCCTTGTGCTCCTCTGTGCAAGATAGTTGGATCTGTAGTTCCATGTGTGTGCACTGTACCCTCATGGTGTCTGTGATTGTACTTGGCATATATTGTTGAATCTTTTCTGGAAGGCTGAGTAATTTCTGAATGCTCAAGTAGCAACAGAAGAAAGATAATTTTCCTCCTAAAATAAATGTTTATTTCTCATTCCAAATGAACATTCCTGTATAGTGCCTTCCAAACGAAAGGGAAACATAGCTCTGCTGTCAGCTGCTGTAAACCTGCATTTGGTCACACAGAGCTTTAAGATCCAGCACTCCCAGTGCACCTGTAACATGAACATACAGGGAACCTCTGTATGTTCCCTTTAGGCAGCCTGGATAAAGATCAGCATAAGGCAGCCCATGCTATGAGAGAGTCAGTAACATCTCTAGAATATCTTAGACTCAAAAAAGCCAAAGGAAGAAAACTCTTCTCTTTCCAAATGAAAATGCTGGTGTGCCTCTTACAGTGTCTGCTTTGGAATCTGTCATAGGCATACCTGGGTTTCTCTCTCTCCTTTTTTTTTTATTTTTTTCTTTTTTTTTTTTTTTTAAAGGAATGCATTTAAAGCAGCCTGTTTTGGTTTTTGCAAGAGTTTGGTAATATGTAGTCTTGCTTCTTGAAAAGTGGACTTGGAGGAATGAATACACTGTATCTTCTTGTAATTTGGAGCTTCTGTAATACATTCTGCGATGCCCAGCCGCTAAAAAGTTTAATCTTCTTGATAAACTGTTTTTTTAGGGAGGTGGGTCTTTGTATCCTGACTGAGGCTCTAGTCAGTGGCTGGAGGTTTCCAAAAAGGGTTTATTCATTTGTTTCTGTTATCTGGAATTTGCCTGTTCTTACAATCAAACAGGTGGGTAAAATAGAGATATGGATAATAATAGATTACATAGATTAATAGATATTTTGTTCTGAGCAATAATCTAATGGCACACTGTCATGCATCATTTTGCTAAGCCTCTAGCGGACTCTTTTTACAATTCCCTGCAATTGAGACAGAAAATATAGCTCAATTAGATAAAAAATTAACTTTGAATTAATTATTAATTATTCAGTGCTGTCTTGCAGGATTGGAATCTGTCCAGTGGGTACCTGGAAGTGCCCCTTACTTACACATATGACACCATTGCATCTTGTTGACTGAATTCAGCACAGTTGCATTCAAGGAAGATGTGGTATATATCCATTCTCCTCTAAAGAATGTATTGTTGACAGCCTGCTGTTCTCTGTATTCTTCCTGTGCATCGGACTGAGATTTTTTCATTTCATGCATCATCATTCACAGCTTGCTGGAGTAATTCCATGAAGTCAGTACATATCCTTCATACACACAAACAGAAGAGGAAACAATATATTTTTATGTTGTTTTTGAAAGTTGGGCACATTTGCATAGATTTGATTTTCCTTTTCACCTGCTAATGAAGCCTATTGGGCAGGAAGGGAGAGGAACAAACCTCTAGTTATTTTAAAGTCCTTGTAATCTTGGAGTCCATTACTAATTCGTTACAGAGTTTAGTTTTCTGTATGGTTTTTATCACTACAGTTAATATGGAAAACAACCTTGATTTAAAAGAAGAGGTGTAGTCTAGCCGAAACCACCTTGATAGTGCTTCACCTCTAAGAGTTAAGACATTTAAATAATTACTTGTGACATAAAATTTATCTTGGCTTTGATCTAGATGTGTATATGGACATACAGGTTTGTATTCTGCTCCGTACTCTTGTCTATTAGTTCATGATGATTGGCAAGAAACTGGCTCATTGCTCTAAGTTTTTTAGTGTGAGGAGTCCTCAGTTGGTGAAGAGGGAGGGTGTCATGGATGTGGGGCAGGAAACTACTGTTCTGTGGGCTTGACCTTGGCATGCCTTTTACTACCTGGTGTAGCTTTAAACATCAAAATTACCCTAAACTGTATGAGTAAGCCAATATCAAGTTGGCTTTTTTGTGTCTTTGTGATGGGAAATATAATGTTTTGTTTCTTTAGTCAAGGTGTGCTGCTTGCCTCTCATGCCCCAGGCTGTAGCTGCAAACCTTTGGCAGCGATGTCAAACTGAGGATCTCCCACTGCTGATTTTCCTTTCTCTCCCTTCCCCAAACCCTGACTGTTTGTTCCTGTCTTAGTGATATCCCATCAGTTGTGGAGGCGTACAGAGAAGCAGGGCATGAATGAAGAAACAGCCTGCTGTGACAGGGATGGCACACAGGAGGAATGACTCCTTGAACTGCCTGTATTGCTGCATGTTTCTGAAAACTCAGCACCACTGATTGGGAGATGTAGAAATATAATGACCAGTGTATCATCAGAAGAGGAGAGGGACACGTTGGTGCTAGTAAATTGTTATATGTATACAAGGATATCCATTCACTTCTGTAAAAAAAAAGGACAGCTGAAAACTCTCATGAATTTTGCCCACAATAGAAAGTGTTAGAGTTGAACTGAGACTGAACTGCATGGTCTGGAGACTGATAAAATAAACATGTGATTTAGGTGCTGATTAAAGATGTATGTGTTTATGAGGGAAAACAGCAGGAAGGTTCTGAAAGGCAGATAGAGAGAGTAATGTGGAATTAACAGCATCAGTGCCATGTTTCAAAACAAGATGGAAAGGAAGGGGGCTGTTTTGGGGATCATTGCTGACTGCTAGAGGCACAGTATTATGATAAATCTTGCTGGTATGAGTTTTTCTTTGTTTAAGGAAAATTACCATATATATTTTTTATTATTAAACACAACTGCATCAAATTTATGTGAGATTGGTCTTTCTAATTGGTCATATAAAAAAAAGGTTTGTTTAGATTTTAATTTTTTTTTTCATCTATTTTTGAAAGTTGGATGTAATTTTTTAGAAGCAGTGTTTCAAACATTCAGCTTTTCAGGTTAAACTTGATTCAGCACTTAATACTGCTCACTTAGGATAGGCATTATTACCTGTGGCAAATGTGCCCTTGTTTCTAGAAGTCATATTTTTCCTGTACATTTAAGGGGGTTTTGTTTGTTGGGTTTTGGTTGGTTTGTTTTTTGGTTTTTGTTTGTTTGTTTGTTTGTTGTTTTTTGTTTGTTTTGGTTTTTTTATGCTGAAGTCCCTGGATGGTAAGGTTTATTAAAAGTCACATGGCAGTTTACGGTGGTACCAACTTCTAGTAGAGCTTCTAACCCAAGACTGAATTCTGCATTGCACTGTGTTGGAAAGTACAGGCAGTGCTAGAAACTGGTATTTGTGAGTAAGCCTCAGCCCCTGTGTGCTGTGTAGTGCCCAAGGTGACGTGTGGCTGATGACTGGTCACTGTGGTACCTGCGCAGGTGGGAACCGCATGACCTTTGTCTGCACATCACAGGAAAAACGATCATTGTAAGTCAAGGCACTTCTGTGCTTCAAGCTTGTAGAAATAATATATACTTAGCTCTATTGATACCCTGACAGAAAAGAGAATTTCCACATTCTTAACTGCGAGAGTTTTGCCTTAGCCTTTTTTCTAAACTCAGCTTAAGTATAAAGGGAAATGTGAGTACATATTCTTGTTGATGTTCCTGGCTATCCATATTGCGTGTTAACATTCAGAGCTGTCCACAAATATTTATCTAAGGGAAGAAATAAATCCTTTTTTTTCTAGTTTCAGCAATATTGCTTGAATAATGTGGCATGTATAGATTGCACTCTGCTCACTTCAGCAATACAGCACTGCAAGAAATGATCATGTACTGTTTTGAATGCTTTTTAAGAAGCTCAGTCCTGATAAAGACTAGTTTGTTAAAGTGTTAAAGAGAACCAAGAGTAGGGACCAAAAATATATCAGGAATTGCAGGCTTAGGCTTTCCACAGCACTAACAAGTCCCTCACTAGCTTCCCAGCTGAAAAGAAGCTTCCTCTCTTTGACAGTCTGTGGCTGGGTACTGCCAGTGAGGGTGATGGGCCTAAAGTGAGGTGCTGGACGCTGAGACGGTGTTGTGGGAAGAGGCACCGGCCCTTCAAAATACCAATACATCTTTAAGTAAGATAGAGCCTAAAGATGCTGGATCTCATAATTTTTCAACATTTGATAGTTTGCATGTGACCAATACTAACAGAGAAGTTGAACCTTAAGTGTTAGTTCTTCCTTTCTTTTTTCTCAGCTTTAAGGTAGTTTGATCTATGCTGTGGACAGTTTGAGGTCAGATGAGAAGGTGGAACCTGGTATCTTGTTACAGAAACCAAGCTGGAGTTCTGCCACTATGTGCCTGTGAGCAGACTCCCAGACCATCACTTTCCAGCGTTGGGTGGGACCTGATTTCTGAAACATGGAGCCGATTAAAGATCTGCCTGGGAAGTCGTGATGACTGCTTTCATAAAGGTTGCAAATGGACAGAAATGTTGCTTATACTGCCTTTATTTTTATCTAAGCCATCATATTTTAGATCAGGAATACTTACCAGAGTCTTGCAACAATGTGAAATGAAATATGCCTTGCCTCTTATTCCTCAGAAGATAAGCTACTTCCATAAAAATCCCAACCCATAGATGGAAACTGTACTTACATTTATCCTATAACAGAAAGATCTTTTTCTTAGTTTCTTTTTCAACACTAATGAAATGTGATTCTAAAAGCTCAATATTGTATTTCAAGCAGGTACATTCCAACTAACCTGTCAAAATTAGTTCTATAATACTAAATCTTACTTGTTTTCTAAGCTTCAATTCACTTAACAGTCATGACACATTTTGATTTTTAGATTCAATGGGGGAAAAAAAAAGTAGAAGTGAAATATTTGTGTAACATTTTTAAACATTGAAAAAATGTCATTAGTTCTACTTTCAAGGATGATCAGTCTGTGTTAGTAGACATAGGATAAGGCTCAAGGAAATGAAACCAAGTACCATATTGAAATTACAGTGAGAAATTACCTCTCTTTAAATGTTCCTTTTCTTTTTTTGGACAGTTTTTCTCAAGTGTGAGCATGAATAAAATATTAAATCGTCATTTAATACTTTCAGAGGAATGCAACACAGTAAAAATCTGTAACTAAACTCCAAGCATTTTAACCAGTCCTGTATAATAGAAATATTTTAATAACAGTTTATGTTCAGTTATAATGAGACGTGCACACAAAACAAGGTAGATTAAAACTCCAAGTCCAAATTCTGATCTTAATTAATACCAGCATAAATCTGCAGTAAATTCACTGAACACAATATTACACCAGGATCACTGAAAATAGATTGAGATGTCAATGTACCACAAAATACTGTGCTCTTCTCGCTCATTTAACACAGTTCCATTTGTATAATAATGTAAAGCTAATTGTCCGGCCCTAAGTTAGCACATTATATTGGTCTGTAGCTCTTAATTAACAGAACAGGCTTTTGAGTAATTTGGAAGTAGACTGTGTTTTAAGTTCACAAGGAATTTAAGATGTATTAAATTAAAGTTAACATCACACATAAGTCATTAGAGTGACAACTTAATTCCATATTCCTAAATTCTTGATTCAGCAGCACAGTTCGTCATTGCCAACTCCATAAGCAGCTCTCACTCATGAAGAGATACCTGCAACCCTTCTCCCCCTCAGCTGCAAGGGCAGCTCCTTCAGGAAGGGCCTGGACCGTGACTGGGCTATTGCCAGCTGAGCTACTCTGGATTAAAATATAGAAATTAACCTAACCTCCTCTCTCCTGTCTCCCCAAAGGCAACTTGTGCTCACAGATTAAAATCTGACAAATCATTAGAGTGCCAAAATAGGTAGCATAAATTTAGAATAGTTATGTCACATTTGTAAAATACCATTGCTATATTTTATGGGTAAGAGCAACCCACAATTAACTGTCTTTGCAGAGTCGTAACAGTGCAGCTGTCAAAAGCTTAGTAAGAGAGTAATATTTTTGATGAAAATTCCTTGTCTAAAGCTTTTCTACAGTGTTGCCAGAGTTTTTCAACACTCAGTGCTAATAAGGCACCTTGTTATCAGAATGACACAAATGCTATTGTGTTCAGAGTACGTGATAAATATGATTGTCACATCTTCTAAAAAAGAAGACTTTTGTATCATTTTAACCTATCGTTAGGAGACAAGGCATACCATAATTCTTACTTTTGTTATGGTAATCTAACAGCCACCTAGAGACACAGAAATTGCTGTATTAGATGTGTCTTAGAATCTGATTCCATGAGGAGAAGACAATATGTCTGCATGGCACTCCTTGCATTGAAAGGGTGAACTCCTTTTGCAAAGTCTGGACAGCACTGGTTCTGATCAGTCCTCTTGTGATTTTGAACAGCATCTCTCTCAAGCCACTGTAGTGTTTTTTTACAGAAACTTCTAAAAAACACACTTGGAAGTTCGAATTTGCACTAGTTATTAAGAAGAGGAATGGCACATTTCAACAATAATATCTATGGGTAACCTAGGGAATTTGAGTTTTCCTCTCCAGTAACTTTTCAGTGGAAACCAAGTTGATGCAAAGGCATATTGATGCAAAGGCATATTGTAGAACTTCCCCTTACTACTTCTTGCATTTCATGTACTTTGAATAGAAAATAGAATCTGAACACAGATCTGGGCATTTAAACTGAAGCTCACCTCTTTTCCACCTTTCTTTTCCCAGGAGACATGGGAAAGTCAAAACAAAAGTGTCTTAGCTCTTTCTCACTGGTTTCCCAAGACAAGAATCTACATCTCCAAAATGATTATTCTGTTCAAAATGTATAACGTACCTTGGGAAGGGTGGAGATCTCCTTCAGTGTTGGCTATGTGTGTTTATCCATACTCTTATCACTATCTGGCTTCCCAGTGGATCCCAGCCACAGCCTGCCCAGCTTCAGCTGACACCAAGTTGTGGGTTGTCACCTAGTGACCCACAGCCCTGACACTAGCAGAGCTGAAGCTACAGCCAGGGAGGCCATGGGCACAAGGCCACCAGAGACATGACAAGACGCAGTCAGCTCTGCCCAACACAAGCCCTGAGAACTCCTGGGGCCCTGGCTCTCCAGGACAATGCAAACTCATGGCCTTCCACTAGCAATGGCAAAAGTCACATTTACATGGCCACATCAGCCATACTTGTGCTGGATTTGAGACAACTGTTGGCATTGGCATTAGCAAAGACACATTGAAAATTTAAAAGAAATTGTCCTGTGTAGCAGCCTAAGTGTGAGAACTGGAGTGCTCCCTTACAACCAGTCTTACCTCACATACGGTATTAAAGGACTAAGTATAACATACTCTATTCAGTTGTGTTCCTTTAGGACCGTTCAGCTGCAGAGAAGATTCAGTATATTTTGTGGTTAAAGCAGGAGACATTCAGTAGGTATTTTTTCATGCTTGCTGTGGCAGACTCTGTGGAAAAAGGCACTAATATTTTTTGTCCTTCTACTTTTCTGTAATCGCCCAGGCAAAACTATAAGAACAAACCGACCCTGCATGTCAAAATGAATGAAAATAATTATTTATGAAAATAATTTTACATTGACTCGTCATCTGGTTTTTAGGTTCAGCCGAAAAAGCTGAATCTCCAACACTCTAGCTGTGCTAGATGACAGAAAGATATTTGCTATTATATTTTCTTAGAAAAACTCAGGAAATGATTCCTGGTGCTCCTATTTCCTATGTGGGTGTTCTAGCCATTAGAACCTGGCAAAAGGCATCTGGAAAAAGGCAAACAAAAGGCAGACTGAACTTTATTCGATCTTTTAAAAGAAGGGAAGAGAGTAGGTGCCTCATTTTAGAGGAAATCTGGACATGAAGTTCTAAGAGAGAAATGCTACCACAAGGGGAGGACACTTGGCATTCTTCTGTCCTTATTTGCTGGTTATTGAAGAAAATACAGCATTTAGGCAGGTCAGCATCTGCAGTGCAACCAGAAATGAGTTCTGCCATATTCCTCCATTCCTCTCTATTGAGAGCCTCAGCAACATGTTCAAGGTTCTAGAATTTTTTTACATGTCTATATTTCATCCCCTGGTTTATAAGCATTTTTATTAGATCTAGTGCTTGGCCTCTCTGTCCATTCCTGAAATCAGGGGATAAAAAAAAGAATGTGTTTGTACTATAGAGGATGTATGCAGCAGATGTAAAGCATTCGGACACTTTGATTAAAAAATAGTTATGGAGGAAGATGGATATTTCTTAGCAATAATAATCTAAGATTGATTTTGTGGCACATTTAGAACTAAGAATATTGATTTTGAAAATGTATGTTAATGTTCAACCTGAAGTCCAGTTTGGACTGAGAAGACTAAGAGAATTGTGCTGGTAAATGTGGTAGATACAGAGAGGTGTGGTGTTTTCTGGCTGAAATAGTCTTGAAGGAACTCAGTCTTGCAGTGCTGGTAGCACAGACATTTGGTATGCTACAGCTGCAGTAGCATGCCCAGGAAATTTATTGTAAATTCAGTGTGACAGTTCTTAAGGTGGCATTAAATAGAAATTAGCAATTTGTAAAAGTGTTTGGCAGAGTTTTATCAAAGGAATAGAAGATACACAGGACAATAAAGCAAGTTTCAGGAAGGGTGTTCTAATTAAACTTCTGGAAATATGATTGTTTTGATTCATGTGAGAATTGCAAATAAGAACTGCAGGAACAAGCGGCTCACTAATAGTCTGAAACCGAAGTATTGTTTTTCTCTCCCAGTATTCAGCACACTGAATTTACTTTTATAATAGTATCATATTGTAACTATGGAAATTAATTTTTAAAAATGGGCTCTCTTACCATTACATAGAAATGACATTTGTGTTTCATGAAGAATTATTAAAGATCTGTACTAACAGAGGTTTTTAAAGTGCCAATTAGGTGCATTTTTTGCTTTTATTGGAATGATGGCTTTTTAAAAATCAGTCTAGTCATGTCTCTGAACCCTAAATTATATAATTTTGTTTTGTAAGTTTTATATTAAAATTCCTTGATATAATTTTTAAATTGAATAGAAATAAAAAAATCTAATGAGATACTAATTTTTCAGTTTATTCAGTCACTGCTTCTCTTTATTACTTCTAGTGTGCTAATGCTTGTGTTCCCTTTTGTGGGTTTTTTAGTTGACCTTTATTTATACTCAATTTTATAGATGCAATTCAATGAAGATTAACAATATTTACATCTATCTGTAAACTGAAGGGGAAAAAAGGTGAGTATTTTTGGTTTTGTCCTGAGGGCAGCTAGGAGTTCAGACTTGTCTCCGGCTGGTCTGTTCTCACCAGTGTAGGTGACTAGCTGGGGAGTTTCTGGACCATCTGGGGAATTAAGTATGCAAGCAGGCATTGCTCAGTCATCCAGTTATACAACTATAACCAAAGGATGTATAAATTCCATAGCTCTTACCCTGGTGGTAAAATTGTTCTCATCTGTCACAGTTAAAAACCAAGCACAGGTGCAAAATCAGTCTCTTGCTTAACTACATGAGTATACTTTTGCAGTAACAGAAGATGGATAAATGAGAAGAGATTGTTTTCCCATTATTTCAAAGTGAGGTTTTAATCTAAGTTATGAAGGTTCTTCAGATTTAAAGGTTGTATCACCTCATGATAATTTGCATGTACTTTAAAAAGATGCACATTGGTAGTCAATATGCTAGTCAAGCACTTTCAGTTCTTAGCTGCTACCATCTGTGATCAAGATGACCTTGGTTCTTACCCTTTCCAAATAAAATATATGGTTCTTTTACTGAGATTTCTCTCGGTAAAAAGTGTGACTGTAAAGCAGTTCAGCATTTTTGCTGAATGATAATCTGCTTGAAAACAGTAGAGAGCTGAGGCAAAATGAGTCCTCAAGTGTTATACTTATGTGTAAGAAGCGAGAATCCGAAGCTGAATTTCTGCTCTCTGTGTCTTGGCTTTACATGTACAGCCACCCTCAAATGAACTGTTCCTTGTTTATTAGTGAGAGTAATTACTGTACTAACAAGTAAACTTGTGATTTATCACTCTTAACTCAAGTGCTAACATTTTTAATTACATTAATTTAATTACATTAAATTACGTGGAAATTAATTGCATTACAGTATTTAATGTAACTTTCTGACTTGAGGCTTCTCAAGCAATTGTGGAGACAACTAATTCATTTTCATGAATATTTTTGTATGTTTTTATTTTCCTTTTCCATTTGGAATTTAATGGAAATGGGACATAAATTTAAAAGGCAGCGGGAAGATCTTAAAAATACTTCATAAAGTAGTTAGAAAAGCTCAGATCTTACTCGCTTCTCAAGATCTAGTGGTCCTATCCCACTCTCAGCTCTTGATTACTTGCTGTAAAATTATTGTTTTATTACAATTTGGAGCACTAGAGTAGATAAAGACACATTTTTCTAACACATGATTGCTTGTCAGCAATTGTTTTGGTTATTACATAGGCGGTTCTAGCCTTAAGAGAGGATATTAAAGTAGTTCTTAGTGAATTCCATAGGAAAAATCCACAGAACTGACAAATTAAAGCTGATGGTATTCCTGGTACATTAAATACAAGGTAGATTTTCATGATGTGGCATCTTAGTACTTTTCACATACAAAGGATGGTGGATAATGGGGTGATTAGTTAACATCTGGAATTTTTGCGCTTTCCTCTTAGCAGAATAATTCTGTCTGTGCGTATGTAGAGGAACAGAACTGTGGAGCTCAGGAGATATTTCTGGTTGCAACTGAAATCTACCACTTACTAGTAATAAAGTGTAGATGGGCTTTGCATAGCATTAATCTCTCATCATTTAGTAGTACTGCATTATTTTATCTTGTGCCATATTAATTCATGTAATTTGATCATCTTTGGGGGTCATGCTGTTTTTTAACTCTGCTTATGCCTTAAATTCATGTAAATTTCTGAAAGGTACAATTTCTTTAGAAATGAAATTTTGCTGCATCTTAACTCTTTTCTGTAAATTGACATGCTCTTTCTGATGCATTCTGACACATTTTCCTGATGTTTACTAGTAATAGTTCAGTGTGGAAGGAGTAGGGACTTGGAGTCTGTGTTCCTCTCCTTGAAATATTCAGATAAAAGACAAGTCTGTATTTTTATGGCATGGTAGGAAGTTCTGTAGGAACTTCTGAATTATGCTCAGCCAGGACCAACACATCACTGTTCTTTCATCATCACAATAACTTTAAGAGCAGGAGTACATTGGAGACAATAATAGGGGTGTTTCATCCTAAATGTCAGTGTTTGTGTTAGAATGCTTTATATCTCCATTTTGCAACAGTTCACCTGTCACTGTATTTCTACCTAGCTCTGCTATTTAATTCTTAGATACTAAGAGAAAGATATTATACAAAACACCCCAGCTTAGAGATGGTAATAAAATTACCTTATTTATTGCTTTAGGCAGTTAGTGAAGCTTCTTGAAAAGTCTTCAAAAGTAATTCAATAAGATAATAATAATTTTTAAAATCCCTTATATCTATTAATATTAAAGCATTTGCTATACTAAGAGGCATCTAGTGGTATAAATGATAGGTACAGGCCCTAATGGCCCAATCCAACAGAAAATGAACCTATAACTGAATTCAGCTTATTTTATTGCCAAGCTTAAGAAAAGTTGCAACTTGCTTTCTGTGCTAGGGTTTGGGAAACTGAACTAATTCTGTTAAGGACATTTTTTCCTGTATTAATAACAGAATTACTTCTAAATGCTATAATAATACATGAGGTTTATATAACTGATCAATCCATGTTAGCAGCTACACTTGGACTATATGTGAGGGGATTAAGAGAATACTCAAACTATATCAAAGGGAGAATAAATGAAAATTATTTTTGAGTAAAATTGGGCTTTGTAATACTTGCTAGAATCCTCACCCAGAATGTCCTAAATTGTTTACACTGGCAGGTCAAACTTTTTCAAAAGAAATTTAATAGAATGTTAAATTTTAGAAGAGGGTCTTCAGAGACATGTAGGTTCTTTGTGTTGACTTTTTGGAGTGCTGTCTTGGATACTTGAGGACTGCCATGGTATTGCACGTGAAAAGGCTCTCAGAACGAACTGGAATTATCTGTTTCAGGTTTCTAACACAGACCAACAGTTTAAACCTTGGAAAATAAATTTGGGAAATAAAAGACATGCCAATGCATTTTAGACATAGTTTGATCCCAGCAGCAACACCTTTTATAGCTGGGTTGCTGCACTCTGCTTTGACTGATCCTCCTCACTGGGTTTACAGTGCAGCTCTGAGAGAATGTATCTTTTGGAGCACATTCTGAAGTGGCAGTGATGCTGTCACTGTACTGAAATCTGCTCAGCATGGGTAAGAAATATGTTCAGGAGACGATTTCCAGTATGACCTAAAACGTTATTTAGAGTAACATGAAATGCTGCTGACTGCAAGCTAAACTAGTTAATTTATGGCTCCGACACAGGTTTTTATTCAACATGTTAGTAATTTTTAAGATACAATTTATCTTAATCACTAATTAAAATTTTTTGAAGAAAAGTAGTAAATGTAATCTGAACACAACTAAAAATCTTTGTCTTAATATAGACCTGGAATTAGCTCTGGCTAATTAATTTTTAATAGATTACTATATAAAAATTAACCACTCAAAAATGTTTCTGGAAGGGAGTACATTTCTCTTTGTTTTTTACAATCACTGCAGTATCCCAATCACTCAGTAGCTTCATCTCTGAGTCAGGTTGCCTCCTCAGCTCCATCTTCTAGATGGATCTACTAGATTCTTCCACTAGGAGAATATGAAAATGATCAATGCAATGATGTTGATGTGTTGTGGCAGCATTTCTAAGTTGAAATCTTTTGGGTTTTTGGCTGTGCTGTTTTGGCATACACACTTCTGTTGAAAATCTGGTGCCTGATTAAAAAAATAACAGCAAAAGAGGTTGAACCTAGGTTTTGAAAAAACAATGTTTTCACACCTTCACGGAAGCAGCTGGAAATATTTTAAACTCCATTTAATTCATTTTAGCCAAGCTATTTGAAAATATGCATGAATGTAACTGCGCCTGCTGTTGCTCGCATAGTTCTCTTCCCACACTTGTTGCATGCTCTTTTTTCTTTTGCTAGTGGGAAAAATGGGCAGCAGAACCTAAAAATATGTACAAAAGCTGCTCAGTGAGAAGACAGACCATAGGCTGCCCTTAGCAGCTGCACGGGATTGTGGATTTGGAATGGCAGTAATTGCCGAGTGTAAGATTCATGTTGGTCTGGTGAGTACAGGTGCATATAAAATGGGTAAGTAATAGCTGCATAGTGATCAGCTAGGGTTAGAGGTATACAGAATTTTTCTTTCATACAAGAGATAAAGCAACTGAATTATTTTGCAAATGTTTGTTTCAGTTCTGAAACCTGCTCCATGATAAATGTGGGTTTTTTAAAATTGTATTATATTTAGTAAATTTCCTTCAGGATTTTCTTAAATTTATTAAAAAAATCAGTAATTTTATTTATTGTGTTCCAGGTTTTTAGAGAGTAGAGGGGAGACTTTGAGCCCATTCTTTCCAACTAAGTTATATTTACAGGGGAAAAGTTGCAAGTCTCCCTGCTGAGCCATGGTTCACAAGGTAAATAGCAAATGCCAGAGATTAAGTGATTGTTTTCCCTTGTTTGGTGCTTAAGAGAAGAAATAGGGTTACTTCTATGTTTAACATGGGCTAAGTAATGCCACTCTTACAGTGTATCATTCTGTGCAAGTGCTTCAGTTCTTCAGTATGGGTTTCTTGGGAACTGAGCATGTCAGAAGTGAGTGTTTTAAGCTTGATGCCCTTTTTGGCTAAGGGAAATAATTCTTTCTTGTCCTTTTCTTACTTCAGACTGCAGGTTTCAAAATTCTTCCACAGAAAAACAATCTGGTAGGTGAGGAAATGTTCCTACTGAATATCTTTCCAGCCTGGCTGACCACATAAAATGCAATTTCATGTTAAATGCTTGATTGCTGCAATATCTAAAGCAAATATTAACATGAGGATAATAATATTGAATGTTACCTGTGAGTGAATTATGCACACACGAAACATAGCAGACTTCCTGAGGTAAAATTTCCCATAAAGAGAGCTGATATAGAACTAAGAAAACCAGAATAATTCTGTGCACATTCCATGTGTAGACAAGAACCCAATATGCTGAGACAGGGCCGCATGTTTTTGTTGCTGTCCTTTGAATAACAAACAAGCTCTGCTTCATCAGCTCGAAGCGACATACACAGAGGATTATTGCTTTAGGAACACTTCACTTCCGTACGCAAAGGGAATAAAAATCTACTGTGACTTTTTAGCAACAGCAAGAGGGAAACTTAGTAATGAAAGCTTTAAATTAGAGGGCTGGAGACCAAGCCCACAGATGAGATGGGGTTTAAGAGAAAGAGGTGCAAGGGCTATGGCATCACTGGAATTACAAAAGCAAAATAGATCACATAACTGAGCATTCTGTCAGACAACTTCAGGGCATTTTAAGAAAGTCCGGAAAGATGACAAAGTGGGTTGTGGTGAAAGACATGGAGGTAGCAGGTGATAAAATTGTTGAGAACTTACAGTCATAGAATTGTAGAATGGTGTGGTTGGAAGGGACCTTAGAGATCACCTAGTGCCAACCCCCCTGTCACAGGCTGGGATGCCACCCGTTAGACCAGGTTGCTCAGTGTCCCATCCAGCCTGGCCTTCAGCACTTCCAGGGATGGGGCATCCATAGCTTCTCTGGGCAACCTGTTCTAACCCCCTTTAACTACTGCAAGGACACAGTGAGGTGTCCCTGAAGCCTTTTCTTCTCCAGGCTGAACAACCCCAACTCTCTCAGCCTGTCTTCATGGGAGAGGTGCTTCAGCCCTGTGATCATCTTTGTGGCCTCCTCTGGACCCACTCTAACAGGTCCATGTCTTTTTTGTGCTCAGGAATCCAGAGCTGGACACAGAGCTCCAGATGAGTCTCACAAATGCAGAGTAGAGGGGCAGAATCACCTCCTTTGACCTGCTGGCTACCCCTTGTTTGAGGCAGCCCAGGATGCAGTTGGCTTTCCGGGCTGTGAGCACACTTGTCTCATATACAGTTTTTCATCCATAAGGATAGGAATTATAAATCAAGATGACCTTTTTAACGAAGTATTTCTTCAAATTTTAGACAATTGGGCATTTTCAGGTGATGGTGACTTGCTTTTGAACAAAGTGGAGCCTATTGCCTTACTTTCTGAGACTTATTGACTCTTGTGACTTGCATGTGTGTTTTACCATCTAGTGGGAATAGAATCTCCAGGTGCTGTACCATCTGTTTGGAAAAACTGCCCTGCACCTGACTTTTAATTTTGCAAATGAAGAGTAATACTCAGTATCTGGGGATTATTTAGAATAGCAAACTTATTTGAAAACACCAATGAATATCTCTCCTTTCTAGTAAGGAGGCTTTTTTATTTTGTTTAATTTAAAAATTGCACTAGAATGGAAAAGACTTTCAGTTCCCTCTTCCTACTGCAGAAAAAAAAGGAGTCTAAGTGTTTCCAGGAAACAATAATCATAAGGGCTTTAGTAAAATTAGTTTGGACCTAATATTTTACAAGTTATATTACTGTCTTTGTTAGCAAATACAATTTCTTGTGCAAGCTACATTGTATAATCATCAACATATGCTAGTTCCAAATTCTAAATAGCCTCTACTGAGGCTATAGAGTTGATTAGAAATAATGGTATTTTGTTTATGCAGAGTGGTTAGAAATTGCTGGTGTAGGTTTTTGTCTCGTATTTTCTGTACTTCAGCATTTTTTCCCCGAACCCTTTAATTTTGAGTGTGTTAAAAGACTGCATGTGGTCTCTCAATAGGGATTAGAACTTTTGTTATATTTAGTACTGCCCATCCATACAATAATAGATTATCCTACTCCCATCCGAATGGACAAGAGACACAAGTCTGGTATTCAGGTAGTGGTTTTATCCCCATTTGAGTTAGGGATAGAATTGGTCTTTTGTCCATTTTCATCTGTAGAAGTCTTTTACTTAAGGCTCAAGTATTGTTACACAAGGGGTGAGGAAACATTTTAACAAGACAGTGCCAAAATCTGGACTTTGATTTGTTGGTTTAGTATTACAGTGAATGTTTGCGGACAAGCTCAGCGCTGAACCCTAACTGACTCCATTTTTTGTTAGAAATTTGAATTCCAAGGTAATTTTCACTTTTCACTTGAGTCTGTGGTGTTGCATTGTTCTTGAAGGCAATAAAGTGCCAGTTTACTCTGTTAGAGTAGCTCTACACTTACGTGTCCTATGGTGTTTCTCTCAATGTACTTGTGGTTCTATAGGTCTATATGTGGGAGACCACAGAGATTTAATGAATGAGTGAGTTTCTTTCTTCAGGTAATGCTTTCTTCAGTCACTTCTGAGTAGCTGGAAAAGTTGAAATAGAAAGTTTTACTGGGTAAGATACTAGTGGTAGTACATAAATATCACATAAATGTGTAACTTAACTGCTTTTGGTGTAATAAGGGGTCTCCATATAATACAGACTGAGCTATGTGATGCAGAGAGTGGACTATTTATATGTATTAGATGCTTTTCATGAAAAAGCTGATAGAAGGCTAAAGACATAAGGCAGTGATTTTTAGCTGTTGAGCTACTAACAGCCCTCAAAGCAAATTGAGTCAGTCCTAATGTAACCAGTAAACTAGTTTCAGAAATACTAATACCAAAGAACAGTTTACTGTGATCACATTGCCATCTAGCACTAGTCCCAGACATTCAGAAATATTTAAAAGGCAGTACAGTACACATAAGTGAAAAAAAATCATTTAAACCATGCATTACAGTAGCATTTAGTCATTGCTAGCATTTCTAAAGCTTAATCTCTCTGATATATGTGCTTTACCCAATGTTTTTTCTGAATTATTCCTTTACAATCTGAGGGGGATCACATAAGTACTAGGCTAATCTTGAACTTCTTGATCATGCATATTTTGCTGATACAAATTGAAGTTTTGTCCAAATCAAACCAGAGTAAAAGTCTCAAGGTGTATTTGTACAGAAGAAATAAACCAAGAATCGGGCTACGTGATGAACATATGTTTCACAATGTGTTTGGGTTTAGTTAAGTGTGATATTGGCCTTGGTCTTCTTGGTTCATTTGCAAATTAAATTGTGTTTAGAACTCCAGAGGAACCAGAATACAGCTGGGCAAACAACAGTTTGTTGTTGCTGACAGTTTTTAAAAGATCTTTCTAATTTTGTCAACAGTCCAATGACAACAGCAGGTTATTAATTGTACAAAATATGTTCTGTTCTTACGGTAGTTTTTATTCATTTCCACCAAGAACAGGGATAGTGATTTTTCTCTGTGTTATAAATATATGAATGCATGGACCTTATTATAAAAAATGTGATCTAGTAAACACTGAACTTATAAATGCATTTTTACAAGACTAGTTTATCTAAATTTTGAAAACTGATGAATAGATTGAAGCCAGACAAAGACTTGCAAAGTGTCAGTGTGAACACCTAAATGTTTTCTTTTTGAAAGTATAGCTTTTATTTCCATTTTGTTAGATATATACTGCACAGGAGCACTGAAACTATTAATGCCAGATGTGATTGGTTTCCAGCTTTTTCCACATAGAAGTATGATGACATGTTTTATTTTCTTTAATTATGGCACAATTACTTGCTACTCACATTCTTTCCATTATAAACTGAGTTACACTCTTGGCCTTTTCTATTACTACTCTGTCTTTTGCCTCTCAAAGTCTGCTCTCCAAAATCTGAAATATCTAGAATTTATCCACACTGTTATCTTTGCAAATCTGAAAAATGAAATAGGACATGGAAATACCATTAGCAATATTAGACATTTAGCTAAACACTTTTAACCAATGGAAGTTTATAGTGTCAATGCTATACTTCATTAGATAACACAAATTGAATATATCAATGCAGTAAGCCATTAACATTGTGCAGAGATATTTTTAGACCCTGCAGCTGTGCTTCATTCAGATGTGTCTGTCATCTCCTTCTTCTTCCTATTTGAATCCCCTCACTGACCTGTGCATTGTGGTGGTACCATAAACTTTCGAGCCTGTAACTAGTAGAGTGGTTTTGTTGTAAATAAAAATGCAGATCTAAACTTTCGTCTTACCAGGCAGGACCACTTGAAGTTTCACCTTTCAAAGTACTTTTGTCCTTTTTTTATGTTCCCATTGCAGGCTAAAGTGTAATGGACCAATTAATAATTCATAAAATACTTGGCAAAATAAAGGGATTTACTTCCATGTCAGATTGTTTTAAATAATATCAGGAATCCTGGTACTGACTTTTGAGACAGTGTAAAAGCTACAGTATCAGATCATTTTTACATTTCCTTGGAGGGATTGTGAAAGAGTATACTGCACCAAAAAGGCTTTTAATGAGATGTGTCCCTGAAGGGAACAAGTAGATAAGCAAGACAAATTCAGTTTTTGTCACAGAATGCAGTGATTTGAGCACAGCATTAAGAAAAAATACCCATTTGAAACAAATGAGAACATGGCTGAACATCATTTTGGGTGAAATGGTATATATATGACCAAGGTTTTATTTCATCACTAGTGTATGAAATGATGCACAAAGAACAGAAAATAAAAGGGTGTGATCTAATATCCAAGGTGTAAGCTTCCTATTTATTCATTGTGGTATTCCTCCAAGAACATTAGTAACAACCTTTTAAAACTACTGATTACAGAGGAAGATGCTGTGCATATTAACAGCTGGTCTTTGCCCAAGAGAATCTACAACCAGATTGACAAAAGCAAAAAAAGAAGCAAGTCAAGGGGAAAAGGAAAGGTAACTGTGTTTGAGTAGAAGGATAAGGATACACTTGAACTAAACCAAGTTAACTAGATGACATTGCAATGGAAGAACAGAGTTGTTTAAAGTACCTCTCACTTAACCAACTACTTTAACAGGCTTGGAAATGGGAAAAGTGGGAAGTAGGTTATATTGTGTAGGAATCTGCACAGTAAAAGATATCTGAATTTTATCTCCTTGTTTTAAGGAACATGTACAAAACTTTGTCCACCAGTTGCTTTATTCCAATACAGCTTCTTTCAAGTGAATTGAGTTACATTGTATTTACACCACTATAACAAATAATAGAATCTAGGCACTCACCAACCTAGATTACTTCAATGAAAAGTAAAACCACTTTTCTTATTTAGAAATTAATGCAGAAATTTGTATAACTCTGATTTAAAATATTTTTTCTTAATTAAAAGGTACCCAGTAAAGTGCATTTTCAAAGATTTTTAAATTTTTCACTCTACTTAGAGGAACTGCATAGCATTACAGTGTCTGAACTGATTTGGCATGAAATAGTACTTGGGCTTTTCTAATAAAAACATTTTATCATTATTCTCACAACAAAAAAATGCTAAGAAATGTTGGATGTAAAACAGTGTTTGAAAACTATGGCACTAAATTTTAGTGCAGGAAATATTTAAATTGGGCATTTAGCTATCCATACACTGAGTTTATAAATCATGTCTGCTGCAAGAAGATTTTGAGTATTAATCAGTATGAGCAGAGTTACGCAAAAAGAAATCAGAAAATATTACGGGGCAAGATTAAACATAATTGCAATTATGTTTAAAATGCTTGAAAGAATATAATTTAATTAAGGGTCTGCCCTTTTTTTTTTTTCAGTATTAGCTTTGGTTTCTCTTCTTAAGAAACATCTGTGATCCAGATGCCCCCAGCTCCCAATATTCAAGGGTTTTTAAATTCATATAAATTTGGTGGTGTCAGCTGTGTGTTGCCTTCATTTCTTTATATGTTGATCTCCAGGCATCTTGATTCTGAAATTTATCCAGGGTAGCTGACCTGATTTTCCCAGTCCTAAAATGAGACCAGAGGAGCTGACAGTCCTTCACTCCATAGAGGAAGAAGCATGATGTTCTCCTTTGCATGGGCCCAGGGCAGTGGAGATAGAGGAGAAGGACTATATCCTCACACAGCATTGCTGTCTGTGATCCTGTCAACTCTCTCCATCTGAGAGGTTTTAAAAGACATAATATGTGATAATGTAATACATTCAGTGCACAGAGCTCTCATTTGGTTTTGCATATGTAAGTGGGCATTACGTGCCTTTAAAGAGATTTTCAAGAAGCCTTTACTTTTTACCTTCCTATGATTGAACCTGAATATAGTCCTCATAAAGACATCAGAAAGGTGACTGGTACTATGGGAGTGGTACCTCTAAATTCTTTCAGCTGGATTTTGCATCAACTCCATATGTGCAGAGAGGACAACTGTGATGTGCTTGTTATTTAGAAAAGAAATCAAAAATCTCTATTAATAGATCAGAAAATATTCATGCCTCTTTCCGGTGCAGTCTGAAAAGACAAGATAAATAGAATGCTGTAGATATTTCTCATTCCTACACTTTTTGGTGCTATTCATCTTCGCTTTTAACCTCAAAGTATATTTTATTTACATACCTGGGAGAGTATCCTGGCAGTGGGTTTTCCTGGTGGTAGAAGTCCTTCCTTATTATTTCTGTAGATGGTTAGCCTTTTGGAATTGCAGCCAAAAGCATTGCCTTCAGCATAATTTTGCCTATTACTGTTTCACATCTTGACAGAACTGGCTTAAATAATTATTAACTAGGAGAAAGCAGAGAGGGCAGTAGTTTAAATTTTTGAATTATCAGTTCCAAGTCATATTAATTATTCTGAAAAGCATTCAACAGCTTAATAAGACAAGGGTTTGACCATAAATGTTACTTTCATTTGTTTGTATTATTTAAGACTGTTGTAACTGGCTGCTTAATGGTCTGTGTCATGTAGGTGTATTATTATCTCTCATTGGCACATTTTACTCAGTTGTCATTAATGGCACAGAATGGTTTTCCCATCATTTTCTCTTGGAGTCCCAGATACAGAGCAAGATCAGTGACAGTTTTATCAGTGAGTTCCATTAAGCTGCTCTTTGCCACTCATGAATCAATGTATTTTCATCTCAGACTGGTCCCTGCTCTACATATGTCAGTGCCACTCCACTGTCTCTTGCCAAATGAGTAACAGAGTTCTCATTAAATGAATGCTGTGATTTTTTGCACTGGATTACTGGCAATATGTTCGGTTTGCTCTTTTGATTTTACTGAAAAATTACTCCCAAGTACCAAAAAATAAATAACCACTGTTAAATAAGAACTAAAGAAAATAAAATGGTATTTAAATTATAAAATCAGTCATGGTCCTTGACTGAAAATTTAGCAGTAATTGAGGAGGTTATAGGCAGTGAAGAACATTAGTTCAGCTTCCAGATCTACGGTGTGGTCACTTGTCTTTTTATTTGCAATAAGTAATAAAGTGGGTAGAAGAGAACTAAAAACAGCTTCTTAGTGACTCTTGTCTGCATAAGTCTGCACCTGACAGGGTTATAGTGAGAAAAATCAAGGCAAATCTGATATATCTCTGTGAGCTTTAAAGGAATTAAATTTTCATTTTCTGTCTAAAGAAAGCCAGAGCCCCTCAGTATTTAACCCCAGTTAACCAGTAGAAGGTGATGTGTGCTCTTATTTCATCTTAGTGTGGAGGAGGGTAAGCAGAAGGAGCAGCAACCAGTTTGCAATATTCTAGTCATGGAAATTGGCTGGAAAAGCAGGAAATACAGCCATGCAGCCATTCCTTTAGCCCTTTCTGGTTTGAAAGCAGTTCTGTGTCAATGTTTGTTGACCAGTGGCCAAATGTGAGAGTTAGTGCCAAGGGATTGAGCTAAAGGTTCTTGCAAATCAGTGTAAAATAAAGTAAAAAGAATATTAAACTCTTAAAGAAGAGACGGGGAAGGAGTGAGAATGTTCATGCAGGTTTTGGCAGTCAACTTGTGTTACCAATCAGCACAGAAGCAGTTAGAAGACGAGTAAAGGAAGGTGAGCTTGTAAAAAGCATATGGTATGAGATGAAGGTGATAGAGTTAGAAGTCAAGTGTGAGAGATGGCTCTGAAAAGAGCAAAGGCTTTTGAAATTAGGTGATTTCCTGAATCACAAATTAGTTACTAATTTAATTTAGATTAAAAGGAGCAATAAAAGCCATAAAAATGCAGAAACAGGTTTCTAGATTTATTGTGAGGTTGGGTTTTTTTTTTATATCAGGCATATTACCATGTACCATTGGTCTTGATGCCCTATCTGAAGATTCATGACCTGAGAATCCCTTCAGGTTTTACCTGTCATGTTGTCTTGTTCTGACACCACAGCAAAAGAGTTTTGTGTATACAGGGCTGCCATGGCTGGCATTGCTAAACAAGGCATTGCTAGTGCTGGAAAACTTAAACAATCCCAAAACCCCAGATTAATATTACAAACATCTCCAGTGTAGAGGATATTTCTTGTCTAGGGAAACTGGTGCCTTGCAATATTTCAGAGAATCACAGAATGGTTCGGGTTGGAAGGGATCTTAAAGATCATCTAAATCAGCATTTGATGCTGTTAAGAATATCATCTAGAATTGACAAAGAAGCAGGATGCAGGAGTATATGCTCTTTCTGGGAAATTTTAGCATTTTTTATGACTTATTCGGAAGTATTTGTGGCTAGCTCATAGGCTACATGCTTTGCTGTTCTGACCAAGATCGGCATTTCTTTACATTGTCATTCACATTTTAATTCACTTGAAGAACCTACCATTTCAAAATTGAAATTAAACCAAGGATAGATGAAGAAACTCCTAAAGTAAATTTGGGAGGCAGTGGTTAGTTTTTGACAAAAGAAATAAAAATGTTAAATATTTTCTCAGTTTCAGAAAATAAATGACCATAGGTCAAATGTCTTCCTTTAATTTTAAGGGCTACTAACCTCTTTATGCCAGAGTCTCCTAAGGGCAGGAGACGAGGTCATTTTCTTACCCTTCTCTGTAGCAACCGGGAAATATGTACATCTGCTTCTTCTTCAAGATGCTTTACTCTGCAGGAGATGAGACACCTGCTGTGCTGCCCAACTTAGTATGTGTCATTGTCAGATTCCAGCTTTCTGCACTGCCCCTTTCTAGGGACTTATAATGCGGTTGCATCTCTTCAGTGCCCTTACTTTTTTGAATTGAACAGGATAATGCACTGAGGGAAAGTAAGTTCTAACAGAATTTAGAATATAAATATAGGTTGGGCATGCTGGGCATGTGATCATCGAAGGAACATTTCAAGTTGTGTGCTGACCACATTATCCTGAGCAATATCTCATAGCAGACTTGTAAATGTTACTAGGTCATTATCAGAGAAATTATTTTTCTTCTCCTCCTAAAATTAGGTTATCAGAGAAACTTTCAATCAGATAAAGACAGGAGGCTGTTTTTAATTTTTTTCAAATTATCACCTGCCCATTTACTGAGGTTTTTTCTGAGTGTCTGTCAAACCACTAAATTAACTGAATTCTATGCAGCGTAATATCTGACATTTGAAACAAGTAAATATAAAGATCAACATGGGCCACCACAATAATAGCATGTTGAAATTAAGTTAATAAACACGGGGCTTCTGAGGCGTATTTTATATTTAAGTTTTTCACCTTTATCTATGATGTCATAATAGCTTTTATGAGCGCCTTCTTCATTTTCCTTTTCAGAAGTGCTAGAAAATTGTAAAATGCATAGTTAGAAATAAAGAAAAATAATTGGAAATCAGAATTCTTTAAACTTTGAGGTAAGATGCTAATTAGCTCATGCACTGAAACAGGTTGCCCAGAGAAAATGTGGAAACTTCAACCGTATAGATTTAAAAATCTTGCCTGAGCAAGGCCTTGAGCAACCGGATCAAACTTTCAAGCTGCCCCGTGCAGGCCTTCAGATGTGCCTTCCAACTTCAACTTTTCCATTCATCTGAACCATAAAATCTGGCTTAAACATTTTGAACAATACTTCCTTACTTTGCTTCTCATTTGTAGAAGCATCTGAGAAACGAGGTTGTCATGATTAAGCTGTTGTTGCACATGTCTCAGTTAAACTGATGGATAACAAAGTAACATGATCAAAGGAACGCTTACTTTTGTGTGTATTGGTAGAGGTCTATAAAAGAGTGTGGAAGAGCTTTATGATAAGCCTGTATTACATGTAAAATAATACTCTTTCTTTTTTTTCCTCCTTCAAGACATTAGCATGATTTACATTTATAAGGAAGCAACATAAACTTACGTATTTTATTCCTATTATAAAATGTTTCTTTTTTTTAAGAGATGTCTTGCTGTCCAGTTTGTTGCTGAATGCTCTGAACTGCGATTATTAATAAAAGAAAGCAACATCTTTCCTAGAAAGGAATATTCAAAAGTAATAAAATTCTTTTCCCAGGAAGATGAAATTTTGTTCCTCATTTTATTCAATAGTAATTGGCTTCCAATTGTCAATAATAATATAAACCCTATGAAAAATTCTTTTTAAACATGTTGGCATATCAGATGTTTGCTCTGGAATTTTCTCTGGCATATCAAGAAAGCTGATAGTTGGGTCACTTTTTAAAACATCTTTCTGGAGAATTCATATCATTCATTTTGTAATTCTGTAACTGTGTTTTGTCACATCAGCCTTCTTGTTGGAAATAATATTCTTTTGCTTAATAGAACAAGAAATTACCCTTGAGATATTTATTTTGCTATAAATTTTCTTGTTCAGTAATAATATGCTGACATTTCTGCTGAGAGAACTTGATGAAATCTTGCGGTTTTGACCTATCCTTGAGAATCACTCCTGGGAAAAGTGCTCACTACAGCAGAAAATGTTAGAGTTCTGGTGTGATGATGTCATGTTAAATTCATTAGAAGTACACAGAAATTGAAATTTTGTTAGCCTCAGAAGAGGATGAAGTATGAACCTCTGTAGTAGAGAGGAAAAAGATAAGTGGAAGGGGAAGAGAAAAATGACTTGTTCTTGCCTGGCTTCTGACATTCTTGAACTTATGTTGTCAGTACAGATAGAGAAGACCAGTGAACCTTCTTTCTTCCATCACCCATTTTGGATAAATCTCAGTCTTCTTCCACTTCAGTTTCTAGCAGGTGCTTTATTATGGCATAACTTAGGAGTTTTATCATTTGTCTGTCATTTGATTTTCAATTTTAATAATCCAAATATATAATGAGAGTTACAGAGTTCCTAAAAAAAAGCAAAAAAACCCCTGTATTCAAACTGTACTCTAGGTGACCTTCTGTACCTTAGTGTTGTATTCCCAAAATCTCAGATTTAGGTGAGCAAGGTAGGATCCATCAGTCTAAGCAAAGACATTTCTAGATCAACAAGTTCATGTTTTAGTCTCCCAAGCAGATTATTCTCTAACAGAGATCAGCTGTGTAGTTTCACTCATTGAACTGTGGTGGAATGATCAGCACAGGTGGTAGCTCTCAGAAGTCAGGTGAGGTAGATCCTTCTCCTGTCCTTTACACTCAGGTAACTAAGGTAATGCTTATACAAACAACTCATCTGGATAAGAAAAACCTTATGCTATATTAAGCTAAAATGTTTTTTGAACATTGACTTGGGGTCAAAACTAGATCACAAAACATAACAAATTGGTTCACGTGTTCAGACTCAGTTATGAGAGCCCTGAGGCCTTGTAGGCTCTGTTTCTGACTTCCTTATCTGAACAGTGCTGTGACACACACTCTGTCCTAGACACTAAACTAGTTTTTCATTACAGAATGTTCTAGCATTAAGCCCAGCAATTTCGAAAGTACTGATGGTATTTCAGCTTGTCTTCATAAAGGGGAAATTACTTCTGAAAGCAGAATGAAAGATGAAGAGCTCTCTTTCATTGACATGGCTGCATCCAGAGCCTTTGTTGAGACTTGCTAGAGAAACACTTGAGTGTTGAGAAAGGCAAGACCTCAGTACCTTTACAGGGCTCTAACACCTGACAGATGAGTTGTAAAATGTACAGAATATGCTCTCACTTGCAAGTCCTATGTGAGAAAGATAGTTCTTGCCTCTTTTTGTTTTAATAATTTTTATTACCAGTGATAAAGTAATACCATTTCAGAACACAATATGGAAAAGCATTACAGTTTTTAAAATGGTTCAATTACTGGTTGCTGAATTACCTGACGTGTTTTTTTTCATTCTTTGAGATTTCCAGGGTTTGTTTATTCCTTTTTAATGTAGTTGGCACAACCCATGAGGAAGGGTAGATATCATGTACCAGTTTGTTATTCTTTAGCGAATGGTTTGCTTAAACTTCTTGGAATGCTGCTGTTCAGGAGAAATTACTTGACTATTGCTGGTGTAAAGTGATATTTTTTCCTTTAAGCTTGTGATTGAAGTAGATTTTACTTTTGCATGGTGCCATGTCACCGCATTTTAAATCAAACAGTAATACTGGTTTTTGAAATGCCATATTCTCTGATAAAAAAGAAGTCTCGATTAAGATTATATTTCTTTAGGACCGACTGGGAGTGAGACACACACCAGTATCCAGATTTGGGGATTTTTTTCTTCTTTGTACAGTGTGAGGGAGAACATTTAATCTAAGCCCAGGCAGCTGGGCTTTATTTTGATGTAACCGTGGGCTCTGGTTGGCATTGCAACAAGCAGAGTTTTGTTTAGATCCTGGGTTTAAACCCAGCTGGCAACTAAGCCCCTTGCAGCTGCTCACTCGCCCACTGGTGGGGTGGGGAAGAGAATCGGAAGGGTAAAAGTGAGAAAACTTGTGGGTTTAGAAAAAGATAGTTTAATAGGTTAAGCAAAAGCTGCACATACAAGCAAAGCAAATATAAATAAGCTTTCCCATGTTAAATAATCTGCTTTTCTTGAGTCCAGTGTACTTTCCTTTTTTCCTCCCACTTCCACTTTTGTTTTGCCTTCTTAGTCAATATTATATTTTCTATCTGTCTATTTTAAATGAAAGGGAGAAAAGAGGAAAGTGGAAAGAGAAGCACAGTTCAAACAGTACATTTTGGCAATGGAGTTAAAGAAAACTTAGAATTAAGAGCAAGTCATCCCTCTCAACTCTCCCTGTAAAAATCAGCATTATAATATTTCGAAAATCTGTCTGATCTTGACATCTACCTAAAACTGTCCCATTGGAGGAATCATAAGTTTCATGCACATTTAATCAAACTAAGCTAAAAATAAGAAAAGAGAGATGAGCTGGCTGAACTGTGATTTCTTTTCTTCTATGCAGCTACTTGGGTTCAAGTAGCATACAAACAAAATACTTCATTATTGTATGTCAGAGGCATAGGATTAGATATTACAATGCTTCTTCCAGTAACCTTGTTATAGAAGACATGAACTGAAATGAAAGAAAAGGTTAAACATATTTCTTTGTATTTTTTCTTAAAGTAGGCACACAGCAAAATCAGAAATTTTCAGTAAAGTTCAAAATGCCATTACGGAAAAGCTGATAAGAGTTTAATTGTTTTTCATTCTTAATGAAAAACCTAAGACAAGGTTTGAAATAATTAATAAAAAACCTCATTGTTGTGTTTTAAAGCTTGCTATAATGTGATAGCTGCCCTTGGACCTGGTCTGTTGTGCCTTGCTATCTCCAAGGAGATGTAGACATGGTTCTGCATTTCTTCTTTTTTCTCTGTAAAGTGTTGTATTTAATATGTCTGAAGTGTAAATGGGTAAAAATTGCCTGTGCTTGTCTAAATCTGGAATACTAAAGTTTTTCAGATATAAGACAGAAAAAGTGTCTAGTGAGACACCCAGCATTTCTGAAGTCTTTTAAGAAATGCAACAATTCTGCCATTGTGAATAGTGCTTTTTAAAAATACAACTGTGAAACTCTTCGTTACTATGCATTTCACGCTGTATTATTTGTCATTCCATTTATTGGTTCAGAAATAACCAGTATCTGAAATTCATTTCATGACTAGTATTTGCCACCAATCTAGTTAATTCCTTGTGATTGCTACAATTGTTTGTAGGGTATTTTAATTTATATGTTATTGAAACTTGCTTTTTACAGTAAAGTCCTTCAGATTCTCAATTTTGTTCGGTGCATGGTAGTATTTCTCAAAGACTCTATTCCAATTACAGAACACTCTCAAATCTAGTCTGAGAAGCACTAAATGATAAAGGGAGGAAAGTATCTTCTGTAGAGGGGAAAAAAAAACAAACATGCTTTTTGATACTGAACAAACCTTTCAGTGAGTTTCCTGTCGTGACACAGTCACAAGAGTGTTTTGATGCTGGGAGATTTGAGTTCCTCTGCTGTACGAAAATACTAACTTACTTTGTTGCAATAAAAACTTAAACAGTCCTGCACCAAAACTTTATACATTGATACTTTCTTCTGCTACTCTCGGGATTCATACCATCTTGCCTTCTCAAAAGCTGAAAAGAATATTCAACCTCCTCCCTCAAAAACTGCAGCTTGAGGAGAATGAACTTGTACTTCAGTGTTGTGTGCTGATATTTGTATGTGCTATACATAAGATGAAGAAATCTGAGGGCACTAAGGCACCACTGGTTGCAGACTCCAACAGGGTTGGCTGTTACTTGGGCTTAGCAAAATGGCCACAACTCCACTTGTCAGAAATCTGTGAAGTGAGCATGCAGAATACTGCATTCTGTGGTGAGAGGCAGCTTTTCCTGGCAGTATTGCTCATGCTAGTGTGAGCTGGAGCAACAAATCCAGGTATGAAGGATCTCCCTGTCTTGTGGGAGAAGCAGCATGATCCAAGCTGAAACACAGGCTCTTTGAGGATTTGATTCAGGTTAGAGAAATAGTAGTTTCATTTGGCCTTATTGCAATTAGGTTTGTTTTGATTTCCTAATTTTAATGTGTTTTTATTTGCATGCTGTCTTAAAATATCAACACTGCTTTTATTGTATGTTTCACTGGCATTCCACTAGCAAGAAAAGGTATTATGAAGAAACATCTTCCTGTATGTGTAAGTATTCCTAACTGGATGTACAGTCTCTTTCTGAACTGTTGACCACTGCTGTTTGGGAGCTGTAGTATTGGCCTGATAAGTTATCTACATAGGTGTGTTTATGTGTAAATTCAAATGTTAGTCCCACTGACATCAATCTGTATGTGAAAATCTGTATGGAGATAGTATTTTGTCCTATGGCAGCCTCTTGGAAATGCTAGTTTAGTTCCATGGTTGCAAGAGGACGTATTTGTGAATATGAAATATATTGGTAACAGAAAACTCAACCAAGCCAAGTCAGGCAGATCTGCTACCATTTATTAGACCAAAAGTTCAGCAGTACTTCTGACAGTTTGTTATACACAAAGCTTTCAGTTGTGCAGCTCCTGTCTCCTTTTAAGCTGTGCAGAAATTTCCAAATGATAATAATTCCTTCCTTGAAATTATATTTTTTGGGTATGGTAAGTCTTTCAACATTGAGAATAATTAGAGTTTTGCTTTGATGGTGAACTTGCTTCCTATTGCCTGAGAACATCTACGGAGCAACTTGCCAAGAAGTTTGTTGGGATTAGGAAGTTTGGGAAAAAGAGAAAAATGCAATTTTACCTTTAGGAAATGTTTCTTCAAAGACATTTCCTTTCATCTCATCTCTGTGTTTTTCCTGTCCTTCATGGTGTGATACTTAATGCCAGGGAGATGTGAGTCTTTTTCAGGTAGGTTTTTTTGAGAACTGAATTTGATGACGTAGTTTTGTTTAGAGAAGGGGCTGTGCAGGCAGCATTTGCATGTTGGTATACTTTTAATGAAGAAAAGCAAATCCTTATTAGTTGGAGAAATAGTATAATCAACTCTGGAATGCCTGTTCTTATTCTTTCATAGCACAGACTATGAAAGTTTAGAGGTTTGGAATTGGATCATGAGATGCTGTGATGGGATCAAAGTATACATGTTATTCATTCATAACTCCTCAAGCCTTTTGGCCTACAGATTTCTCTGCTTAGTCTAATTCAGAGCTATTTTTACTTTTGAGAATTTGAGAAAGTTCTTTTATAATTTTTAATTATGCTGGAAAATAAGGATTTCCTAATTCCAATTCCTAATGAAGCTGCTTGTTTTAGATTAAAAGAAAAAACAAACAAACAAACAAGAACACACCCACCACCACCCCCTCAAAAAAAACCAAAACAAAACAAAACACAAAAAAAAACCAACCAAAAAAACAAAAAAAGCCCCTCAAACCTTAGTACTAAAGTCTTAATCCAAATAAAATTGGTGAAAATTTAGGTAAAGCATAATTCTATTACATATGACTAAACACAGGCTAAGAGCTGCAGTTCAGAAACATGCTGGGCTGATTTCAAGATGATTGCAGTCTCTGCTGCAGTGCTCCATAAATGACATGAAAAGTCATTCTTTTTCTGGATAGAGAAATAGCAGTCTTTTCTTCATCTTCTTTGCCTTGGGAAGTTTTTAGAGACCAGGTTTTTTGAGGATTTTTTTTTTTTTGGCTGTTGATGGGATAATGTTATATGTAAGCAATCCAGACTGAAAGAGACTGGTGCCCATTGCACTTCACAAAGTAATGTTTCCGTTCTCATTTCTTTAGTTGTTAGGTAACTTTATCATATGCTGACATTTTGTGTGAATACCCCACCTACTCTAGGCCAGGACCAATTACAGAGGGCAGTGTGGTTACACGCCTGCTCCTCATCACAACACATATGCGAACTGGTGAGATGATGGCACACTAAGGATAAGGGGTACTAGTAGGGTGTCCCCGTGTGCTTCCAGGTGAAGTTACTGCAGTTCACAGCAACCTTTTTTCTGTATCCTTTTCAGCTCAATCAAGAGTTCAAGCTGAGCAAAGAAACCCTGCAACAAGGGTGCAACACTGTAGTTACAATCTGCTTCTAAGTACCCTTCTTTCCCTGCCTAATGAGTAGGGTGGAGCGAGGTTTAGTCATTTAATTTTAACACAGAAAGTTAGGTATGGGCAGGGGAGATATTTAGAGGAAAGTCAGGTGAAAGAAGAGTAATCATGGCCCATAGCTGTGATATATTCCATATTTTTGTGAGAAAAACTGAGTAAGAGAAAGAAATCAGTAAGAACTACCATACTAAAGCCCCTCCCGGAATGCAGTGCAGCATTAGTACAGAATTGGACCCTTTTCTCTTACCATCAAAGTGGGTTCAAATGCACTCTAGCTCTTTTCTCTCTCCTATATTTTCTGCTGGAGAAATAATAGTACCGAGCAAGTCTTGTTTCCTTAATGGTTGCTGTCATTATATCTGATAACTATCACAAAGAGAAGAAACGATTTGTTTTGCATATTGTAGGCTGTTAACATCCTCTAGTTGTCAACTTCCAGAGTACTACAGACAGGGCTGTCACTCTGTATTACTGTGCCCCACAGCAAAACAAAGGTACGTGCTGTCCTCGGTGTAAGGCTAAAGTGACAGAGTCCTTTATGCAACTAAAATAAATACATCCCTGTCACTTTGAAATCAGCAGTGTTCTCTGGCATAATTTTACAGGTGCTAGTGGAGGTTAAAGGAGGAAGTGAGAGAGAGCAAGCTTATTGACTTTCCTTGCATACAGATGTATCTATACTGATTTTAACCTTGCCCATAAAAGATCAAGCATAAAATTATTTCCTCAGAGCAACTGTCTTCAGAGGTTTGAGTTAACATAGATGGAGAGTGCCATAGAAAAAAAAGTTCATTTTACCTTAATTGGATTAAGATCAGTCTCACGCATACTGCAAGGGTGAGGCTTCACTTCAGTACAAACTGCTGGGTTGACAGAAAAGGATTAATTTATGTGCCTCTTCTCAGGTTGTTGACTAATAACATATTGATTGTACCTGTAAGATATGCAGAGTGTCTGTCAGAAAGGAAGACACTCTGGAATTCAAAATTGCTAGCATATCTGACATGATCAAAGCTAGATTAATACCATTAAGCAGCAATAAGTAGGCTGCAGCATGTATCAGATGCAGAGTTTTATGTCACGAGTCTTGGAGCAGGACATCATAACCAGGCATAATTCCCAACCTCAGCAATGAGTGACTGATTTGTGTAGTTCCTGACATTTTTTTTCTGCCTCTTTTTTTTATGTGCTTCTGCAGAACATATTGAACTACTACAGTTTAATCCCAGAAGAGCCTGCAGGTGGTATTGTCCTTGCATTGAGGAGTTATTAAATTCTTAAGGTCACTATAAAAAAGGTTCCATTAAATTGAGTTAATAAAAACATTGGGCAAAGGTTTGCTAAGAGTGCAGGAATCAAAGCCTTGGGAATTGGACTGTCTATTTTAACGTCAAGCTAAAAGAATATTTTAAACGTGTAGCAATATAAAGATGCCAGAAATGCTGCTTCCATTAAGTTTTGGCGTGGGTGGCATAGAGACACTTGTGCTTTGCTGAAGGAAATGTCCTGCTAACATTCGTGTATTTTCAGGAGGAATGGGCTACAGCAATTTTCACTGAAGAAAGCTTTAAACTTTCTACAAAGAAATACTAACTCTGTTCTATAGTTGGCTTCGCATATTTATACATAGAGAGACACAAAGATAAATAGACCTACATAAAAATGCAGATTAGATATATAGATCCATGGGTGATCTGTTGTTAACCCCTGTTTTATACTTTAAAAGGGTGACTGAGCCTGCTGTTTTTCCAATAATACTAAGATATGTTGAATATTTGTACTCTGTGAAGCTCCTGAAGAAGAGGTGGATTTAAAACCATTTAAAGCCAATTTCTCCAATTTCTGGGATTAAGTATTTTATGAGAAAAATAATGATAAATTGGACTTTTCTTTTTAATATGTTATGACTGAGGGCTTCTTTTCTTTGAATGTTAGCATAAGATTTCAACTCCACTGAGGTAAATAGTGAATCCTCCATTTACTTCAATGCAATCCAGATTTCAGCACAAGAAAATGCATGTAGTTTGCTGAAGTGTTTTATTGTGGCTTTAAAATGAGTAGCTGATGTTATTTTCAACTCCAAAATATCAAGATGTGATGAATTAAAAACTTTGTTTGCTGCATTTATTGGGCAATGAAGTAAAAGAAAATCACTATATTAGCAATTCATTTAGAACCAATCTCTCTAAGGCTTTAGTTTTGGATGATAGGGCATGCAGTAAATTACATATTTAATTATATAAAACAATAAATTTCTTTCATATGGTGAATGAGAGTTGCATAGGATAGTTTCAAGTCATCAGCTTCTTCCCTCATAAAGGCTGATAGAGATCCATTTATTCGTAATATGACTCCTTTTTTTCATATTTCTTTTTTAAGTGAAAATTTTAGCCTATATAAAATGTGGGGATTTTTTTTTAAAGGTCTATTTTATAAACTGTAAGAATTTGTATGTTGGCTGGTTAGAGTTTGAGAGGTTTTAAACATGAGGTATAAAATTGATAGAAATTCTGCTCACAAATAGCATCAAATTCCATGTATTCATGTTTAGCTTGTTGCAAAAAGCAAATATCAAGCATAGCAAATGCTTTATTGTTTAATGAGTGAATACTATGGGACTTGATGCATGGCATGTTAATAATGAAAATGGATATAAATTAAAGAGTAATAAACAAAACACAACTCAGAACTGTGTTACAGGTGGAATTCCACCCAGTCAGACAGACTTGATCTGGTAACCCCTGTGGCTGCTAAACTCAGGAGTTTCCCTAATTTTTCATATATGTTTTCAAAAGGATAATTTTTCACTGGATGTCTCCTGTTCCATGGAAATATGTCATTTTATCCCTTGTCCTCAGTATAACCTCATATTAACTCAGACTACATAAGACTGAAACAACATTTTAACATTTTTTCCCCGTTTCCAGTCACAAGTGCATAAATCTCAGAAGCTTCTACAAGTTTATAGATTCTCTTACTGTATTCAGAAAGCAAAAGTAGCAATTATTAGAGAGAACATATGGCAGGTGCTTTAAAACTCCAGGGTGAAAGCAAAGCATATGACTTCAGCTCATTATAAGTATTTTCTAGGTTGTTCTTAATTGCTCTAATAATTAAAATTCACCAAAAACTGTGAAAATGCCCAAAACTTAAATAATACATTCCTAATGCATGCATTGCAATATTGCATGCAATAAAATATTTATATGGTTTAAATTTCAGATTAAGCTACTTAGTCATATGTGTGGTTACAGAAATTTATTTATTTTCATTTTACTTTTTCAGCTTTTTACATTTGTTTTTCAATTAAGAAATTTTATGTTTGAACATTCAGGTAAAATGTAAATAAAAATAATTTAACCGAAGCTGTCATTGGATGCAAGAGTAATGTGCAGTAAATGACAGCTATGGAAGTGATGTGAGTAGTTATCAGTAATGAGAATTCTATCAGTGGTCAATGAACAGTGTTAAAAAGTTCTGATGAAATAGATTAGGAATGATCTTAAAAGATCCTGAGAGGTCTTATTCAATCTGATATTTCATCAAAGCCACTGATGTTAAAAAATAACTTCAGGATCAGACAGTGAGGAATATATGTTAGAGGCAGAGCTTGAACCCTTTTTACTGAAATATAAAGACTGGGTTTGTAATAAACAGAGTTATTTTTCTATAGGAAATTGGATTCTTAAATGCAAACCTTTAAATGTTTAGTAGTATTAGAGGTTAGGTAATACCCTTGAGGAAACAGTTATTTTAAACATACAATCTGAAATGCATGGCAGTGTGGCCATTGTAAAGTGCTGTTCAAGAGAGGGTTTAGTTATTACGTGTTTAATCAATCCTAGCTGTAAGGAAACTAAGGAAGTAGTGTAAACAGAAGAAAACACAGCTCTTTGTTAAAAGTAAAAAGAGAGAATTACACATAGCTGAGTTTTAGGAGGTTTACGGAAAAGTTCTTTTGTGGGAGTTGAAAGGGAAGGAGGGGGAAATGATTATCTACGAGCAATATTTTATTACAGCCAAAAAGACCTCCAGCCCTTTAATTGAACAGAAAAATTAAAAATTACATTATGAAGCTTAACACTCTATCTAGAATGACTGTCCATGTAGCCCAGGTGTTGCTTGCTGGGCACCCAGAATATGAGGAGATTATAATTAGTAATTAGTAGAGCAAAAATGTAAGTATCGTCTCTTCTTTGTAAAATTCAGTAAGTATATTTTTTGGGTACTATTGAGGTGCTGTAGGCCTAAAACTGTAATTTCACTTTCTTATTTACCACATAATTTGTGAATTTGTGGATGCATTTCCCCCTGCACCTTATCTTTACCCTATTCACCATTTTTAGCCCTCAGCAGAGGAAAGAATTCGCTTGGGGGAGGAACCTACTGATTAGGGTCAAAACCCTATTTTTAGACATGTGCAGAGCAGTGGATGTTCTCCTTTACTGTCTTTTGGGTTCTTACACCTGTGCCATTCCTCCCATCCCTGTATGTATGTTATTGTCTCTATGTAGTCATTTGGACTCTGATTTTATGCTTTTTCCCTTAAACCTGTAGTAGCAGATCTTTAACTGATCTACCACCATGTTTTGTAAGAAAGAGAGGCTTGTAATATCTTCTGTACAAAATTACCCTCCTGTAAGATGGAACCTGAATCACTGTGAAATACACACCTTGAAAGTAAGGTATGGAGTTGTATAATTTATAGACTGTCTTGGAAAGTATGTGCAGTCAGAGGGAAGGGGAGGCTGCAGGAGCAGCCGGTTCTGAGGTGTTTCCTAAAGGGCTCATGCCCAATTTTGTGAGCTTAGAGCTCCCTCAGCCAATGCCACCTTGGAGCAGATGCAGGTTTCAGGCCTGGGGATCTGTAACTCAGAGTCATATTGTTCAGCTGGCAAAACAAACTGGTACTAAGAATATAGTAAAACCATCAGAACTACTCATAGTTTTTCCTGGTTTCAAGGAGGAAGTACTGTAGTTCCACCTTTTCTAAACTTGTGAGTTGGTTTGGGGGTTTTATCAGGTTTTTCTGGTTTTATAGAAATGGTGATTATTTAGAGTAGAATGTTAAGGTGAAAACATGTTAAATCTTGAATTATGCTTAAAAACTTCTTTGCTGGATCATTCGGTCAAACTTACAATAAAACCCCTGTTTTATATTTAGTTTAGCAGCTGAACTAAATCTGTCATATGTACAGCTGCTTATAAGTAGGGAATTGCTATCAAGTCTAGAGCAGTTTGTTCACAGCTGTTGAAAGTAAAAAAAAAAAGGAAGAAAGGTTGTCCATATGCAAGATTGCATCAGTCTGCTTGTTTTGTTTATGACATGCAAGAGTCTTAGTCAAGGTGCCTGTTTCCTTTATGTGCATCCTATCTGTGCTTACATTGCATGGAACAGTCCCCACTGTAGCTTCAATTCAACGAGGAAACCCTCTACCTGTAGGTGGGACAGCACATATGCCACTGGAATGGTATTTAATGAATGTTTGAAAGATTACTGTGGATCTGTGCAGGGCACAAGAAGAAACTGAGGAATCTGAGCGACATCAGAGGTATTTTCTGCTTGATTTACATGAGTGTGACACTGAGAAAGTTAGTATAGCTTATACATGCCAGAAATTCAGAACAATTAAGGAAAATGTTAATGGCACAGTAGAAATTGTCATGTGTTGTACAATACCATTTTAGCTCAAGAAGAATGAAAAACAAACAAACCTAAAACTAAAAACAAACAAAACAAAGACTAAAAGCAAGCAACCCACCTTGATGAATACTTTAATTTCAGTGTCATTTCCATAGAACTTTTCTTGGAGGATATTTAAGCAAAATGGAGAATAGTACTTGATTGTGTGTTTTTGGGAATGAGTAAAGTTCAACAATATGCCTCAACTCAGTGAGCGGAGTGCAGGACTTTTGCAATGACACCTAGGTTTATATATGAGTTTGGGTTTGACCACTGTTCTCCACTACCTTAAATCCACTACAGGATTAGAAGATTGCATTAATTTACTGTCAGAAAAGACTGTGGGTCTGATTTTGAGTGGTAGTTGGCACTGTTACGTTACCTAAAAAGTATAGGTTATCCCTTGCAGATGTTTGCTTAATGAATGTATGAGCTTAAAGTACCTATGGATTTGCAAAGTTATTAAAAAACAGAAATAATGCTAGAGAAGTAGAGTGATATAATTTATAGGGTCTTGGGGAGACAGACTACTGCTTTATTTAAGTCTGAGTACATGTCTTCATTGGCAATCAGTGGGTACAGGCAGAGGTTTAACTAAATAAATGTCATTTATACTACAAAAAATTGGGTAACACCTTTGCTCATACCTGAGAGCTGCTTTTTTGTGGTGAGTAAAATCACTTGTCAGCCGGCACATACTGGGTTGAAAGAAAGGGTTCTTCGCTGGCTAAGTTACAAATGAGTAAATTTTAGTTAGTGTTTAGTCTTGACTTCATAAGATGAGTAGCAGCAACTCAGAGAACAAAAAGAGAAGTGTTGTGTGACAGGAAAGTATTGAGAGACCAAAAGGTGTTAGAGTGGTGAATGCATAGAAAAAATAGCTTAAGATAGAATTATAATGGATTTACAACTAAAACTGAAATGATGTGAAACTGAACAACAGCCAAAGGACAGATCTATGTGTTCAGAGTACTCTCTTTAAAACTGAACTGTGATCTGTTTAAAGTCTCTCATTGTTCAAATGGTGAAGAATTTAGATATGATACCTCTTCCTTCTCAGATATCCCTTCTGATCCACAATGAAGAGAAAATTAGGAACTGTTAGGACAGAGCATCTAAAAAATATATGTGGTCTCATTCAGTGAGTTGATTCCTTTTTATAGCAAATTTTTTTGGAATGTCTGCTGGGTGTCATTGAGTAAGCAGACCATGAGTAACTACTGAAAGCTAAGGCAAGTGTTCTGCTGGGAACACAGCAGTATGCATCTGTTTTGAAAAACAGAAAGTGATTTGAGAAGGCATTTAATGCATGCATAGTTAATCATAAACTGTCGTAAAACCAGGATTAAGTATCGTATACTATGCGGAAGAGCACTGTAAAATTTGAATACCTGATGATTACATGCAAGCTCAAACTTCCAAATGTATATAGTAAGTAATTTGCTTTTCTGCAGGCAATTTTAATATAATGTTTTTGTCTAGATGGGAAATAGATGAGAACTCTGTGCCCATCAGTAGACATTCTGAGGAAAACTCTGTAGCAGTAAAACACTGTGAGAACATCAATATAATTAATATCTATATAACACAAGAAATGAGCATTCAGTGAATTGACATTTCTGGAGAGACCCAGTGTAAAAGAAGTACCTAGTTTTGTTGCTGTGGAAGTGTAGCTTAGACCCACAGGAGACGTGGGGGACTCTGCTGTTTTGAGCCACACACCGGGAGGAAGAAACCATGACTTCAGCTGTTGCTGCTGCCAACCTGTTGTGTGCATTACCGGGAGTGAGAAGGTGCCATGGCCCAGTAGGGTTGTGTACTGCAAATTGTGGGATGTTCATATCCCTTACAGAGCCAATCAGCTGCACCTACATGCTGTTGTATTTAACTCTTTCACATGTTTTGATCCTTTCTCCCCCATGACCTCTCTGCATCCCAGTTATAGCTGGTATGGTGGTCATTGCAAGTGCAAAAAAGTCACAATTTGCCTGGATTGGATTTTGAATTAATTTAAAGCTTAATGGCTATGATTATAAATAATTTTAAATGTAGAAGTTTAGAGATGAGTGAATTAATCTTCTCGGAAAATACTGTGTTTGTTATAATTTTTCAATCAGAAGACTTTTTTAACACATTTGAGGTGCAGATCTTCATAAAAGGCCCTTATGAACGTACCAGTCAAACTTTTAGAGAATCAGAAGTCAAGGTCTGATGATTATAATTTTTTTCCTAATTTAAAATAAAGGTATGTAAACTACTGCCAGGTAACTCAAATGTTTTTCTGAGGGATTTTCAGTGTCTTCCAAAGTAGCAGTAAATCTTTACTGTTTCATGCATATCTCATGGTATCTCAAATCCATATGCAATAGTTTTTGTTTCTAAGTAGTGAAGAAACTCATGTGCACTTTTAACCACATATTCTGTAGTTTTAGAGTTTTATCACTTAAGTTGTGTCTTAACACTGTAGTGCTTTTCTTAGCTAATAAGCTTAATATTCAATCAAGGTCATCACTTTTCCTCTTTTTTCTTTTTTTTCTTCTTTTTTTTTTACTCTGACAAGGCTCTGCTTTCATTATTAATCACATATATATGAAAAATTAGTTCCTTAAAACATTCATTCATATTTCACATCTTTCTACCCCATTCAAAACACAGTGCAATAAATTTTCTAGCAGTGGTTTTGGGGCAATTACTGAATTCCCCAAAGTTTTCACAGGTATCAAAGTTATAAAAAAAAAAAAAAAAAGATTTTTCTAAGTACTGTTAGTTTTCGAACAATATATGGTATCATGTGCTTGCCCCCACGGGTGTATATACATCTTAACTTTAGACAGTAGGTTTTGCTGACTCCATTTTATGCAGACCAGAATTAAAATCCTCCATGTGGCATACTGGTTTCTCTTTCAAGGGCAGGATTTATAGAATGTCAGAGCAGAATTTAATTTTAACCCAAAATTTCAATATGACCTATTACTGTTAACAAAGTTTTAAGACGTTTCCAGTTAGAAATTGTGAATTAGGCTGTGTGTTTTCTTCCTAGCCATCTACTTTTCCTTACCAAGCCTTAAATTAGATATTTCCTTTCTTCTGAATAGAAAAAAAGTGACCTAAAATAGGTGAAATGTGTTAATAGTAACATACCTGTGTATGGCACATCATAAACCATAAACACAAAAATTACAGAAGTCCCAGCTCCAGGTTCACTGAAATTTTTTGTTTGTGCGTTGTCCTTGAGTTTCTAGAATACTACTTTCACTTTGTCACAGTAGGGGAAAAAATGCTGGTTTTGTTGTAGTTTATACTGGTTAACATTTCATGAAACTTTCTGCCCCATGCTAATGTTGGTCTTTGTGTCAGCCCTGTTCACAGAAAAGCCCCTGCCATTATTGTTGTCTATGCAAATGCTTGGTATGAGGCAGCTAGTGATTGAACATTCAGGGAAGCTTGTTTAGATATACATTTCATGATTGTGTCTAGGCTTAATATGAGGCAGTGTCAAATTCAGGTCTAATTCCACTTATTTCTGAAATTGTTGGTTTGAATTATTAGACTTTTTATTGCAACACTCCTTGGACTTCAGGGCTTTAACACTGCTTTCTGCAGTTTCGTCCATAGGACTTACATTCAATAGGTAACTTTCTGTATATATAAGTAATATATAAAGATACACTGAAAATGTAAGACATTTCAACCTTTTATCTTGTAATTTATTATTGAAAATGGTCAATTAAATAGCCTTATAAAAAAATCTTCTGACTTCAAGCTTTTATAGGTAGCTAACCTTGGGTATTAATATTTAAATCATATGGCCTAATGAATTGGTCACAGGTGGCATCCACAATAGGATGAAATTTGGGAATCTTCTACCCATAAGAACTTTCTGTTTGGGTGGTTTTAGTGGGGTTTTTTTTGTGTTTGTTTGGGGGGTTTTTTTGTGTTTTGTTTTGCTTTAATTCCAATAAATCTCTAATAGACAGGCTTAGTTTCAGCAAGTATTAATGTCTGTGAGCTTTATTTTGCTTTGAGGTGTTGTGCAGAAATTTTCAATTAATATAGATTGCCACAGTAGCTTGGAGATCTTTGGAGAATACTGATTTTTTTCCCCCTCAAAAATAATAATAAAAAATCTTTTACCTTTGTGGTTCTTGGGTTACTTTTGTGAAAAGGGAAATGGCATATTTGATAGCCATTAATACTGGTTTTTTAGGGCAGGTGATTCATTAATGCAGGTTTTTATTTCAGATTTAATAAGATTTTTTATTTTGTTTCTAAACACCGTTGTTTAATCCCAGAAGGCCTTTGCTGAAACAGGAATGAAAGAAGTTAGCAGGTGTTATTAAGAGAACATGTCTGTTGCCTTTGCAAAATGCCAAAAGTTGATTGCAGACCAACTGGGGAAGACCTATGAGATCCTTCCAGAGTACACAAAAGGAATGAACCTATAATTAAATTACAGTTAAACACAGATGGTTATTTTACAGCAGGTGCTCAACTTTGAAAGTGTATCTCTGGACTATTTTTGTTCCAACATGGTGTTTGGTCCCTGTTGGGTTTCTGACATCATTTTGTGGTTGGATAAAAATATTCCTTTGTTTTATTTTTTTCCCCAGGATACAAAGCTATCAAATGCTCCTATGTTTTAAAGGAAAATCGGAAGGAAAACCATGAACTTGAGATTAAATATAGCACAGGGAAAAATAAATATTAGATTATAAGAAGTATATCTGCATGCCATTTATGACTTCTAGAGGACTACCAGGGACAATTAAACTAAGAGTTAAGAATTTGTAGTTACTCAAGGTGAAATAATCACAATGCAAATATTATAACAAAGTCTATTTTTATTTATTTTAATTTATTTATTTACTTTACTTATTTATTTATTTTAATGCCAAAAAATCTTACACTAGAATGTTAAATCATTGCAAGGTATAGTTATATGATTTATGTATAATGTAAACATTTCAAGGATTATGTAATTTTCATATATGACCTAAGCCAGCAGATACAAAAAAATGCTTCTTAGAAGCGCCTCAGTATCACATGCTGAGATAAACATAATTTGCTTGAAAATCAAATTTGCTTTCATATTTCATTTTAAATATGACAAAAATCTATCTCGCAGATGTGCACAATCATGGGAACATACAAAAACTACTACTGTATTAACCTTTCCTTTCCATGAGTGTTCAGATAGTGGATATAGGCTGATACTGAGTGAAGTGTTAGTGAAATTTATGAACCTATTATTACTATGATATTGTATATTCAATAAGACTTTGGAAGTTTGATTTGTCAAGGTATTTCCCAAATAGCTCAGGTTAATGGTTCAGCTTGGGTATATTAATGAATGTCCAGAGGACATTTTACTTGCTGTAACCAATCGGGTCAACCCATATAAATAAACCATAAATAGAGATGCAGGAGTTACAGAATAGTTTCAAGAGCAGTTTAGGTGAGCTTTCCAGTTCTCTTGCTGTTCAGCTCATGTTTTTAATGTGCACCTCCACGTTCAAGAACAGAGTGAGTTTCTGCAGCCCTGAGGCTGGAGAAATCTCATGAGATGTCCAGAGTGAGAGGAATTTTGATGCCTTTACCAGTTCAAGATCTGCAGAACAAAAGTAGTCCATATTCACTTGGACAGTAAAATGACTCCTTTCTGTAGCTGATGAGCTTACTATTTCTGGATCCCTAATTATCTTTTTTGCAGGAGGAGTCTGTATAAATATCTTATTTTGTAAACATCACAGAAGGATGTTTTCTGGTAATATCCCTTTTGGCTTTTTTGCTTAGCTGAGTAATGAAGGTGCAAGTAAAGAAAAAGCAATTTGTTTACAGTGGACAGGTCATCACTTATAAATGGCTAACCCCTCTTCTTTTAAGAAGAAAAACCAGGAATTTTTACTACTACTACAGTCATTGGTCTTAGCAAGTCAATAGTAGGTAGGTGCTGTGCATGCATGGTAAGGAGCAGTCTTCATCCTGGAGAGCCTGAAATGTAAAGTTAACAAAGCTAATGAAGCCTGTCCACTGCTGACTTGCTTTTCTCCTCTCCTTTTTTCCTTCTTTCCATCTGCTTTCAGTTAGCAGGGAGGAGTGGAGAGCTACACAGGCACTTTCTCATTTTGTCATAATACCCAACTTTCCCATCATGGTCTTCCCAGACCCTGATCCATCATGTGGCCTCCCTTGCCCCACATAACTCTGTTTTACTTTCTGCCACATGAGAGCTGTGACACTCCTCAGGTGTTGGACAATCACTCCTGGGGCATGTCCTCTAGAGACTCACCATAGCACTGGGCCTGGCTTTGCTTACTGCTCTAGCTCAAATCCTAGACTGAGTTTAAGGCAAGACATCCCTGCTTTTCCCAAAACAGGGGGGAAAATATCTGGGCATGGGGACTCCAAACTAACTGCAAGTTGGCTTTTCATCCCTAACTCTTTACAATACACTTTTAAACTCTGAAGTGTGGAAGTCCTCTACATTCACTTGTATGTAAGTGAAGTGCTTAGAAAAATCTTATTTTGCAAATCAAGTAAATCCTACCTGAAAGAATTTTTTAATATTTGTCATTCCATTTTCACCTTTAACCAGTTTCTGTGCTAACTAGTGCTGTTATCTTAGTTACAACTTAGACTGTTTTTTATCCCTGCTGTCACAAGACAATGTGTCTAATAAAACCCAGTATGTTTACAATTTAAATTGGTAACTTTCAAAGTTATACTTTACTGAGTTTTAATGCTTGCAAGGAACATCATAGAATTTTGAAAAATATAAAAACCCACAGAAATATCATAGCATTTTTATGCATTATGTGTTAAGGGATGTGTTTGTTTGTTTTATTCTATAACAACATTTTCTATTTTCTCTTTGTAGGACACATCCTTAATTTTTTTTTTTTTTTTTTTAGCAGATCAGTAATATTAAGACATTGAGAATGAATATTTTCTTGTTATACATGAAATATGACAATTTTGCTTGAACATTAATACATGAAATTCAGTGCTTATTTTTGAGATTTAGGATGAATTGCAGTATTTATTCTGCTAGTTATGTGAAAAAACTATGGTGTTTTGAATTAGTATTATACAATGTTGGCTAGCTGTGCATTGTTTCTAGTTGAGATTCACCTTTATGGATTTTAAATTAAAACGCTTAACCTTATTGAGGCCAACATTATACTTCTATCATAGGTCAATACAACCAAATGGAAAATGTAATGGTAGCGTGGCAGAAAAAATATTTATAGCATAATAAAATACAAAGCTTTTCTTTTTCTTTTTTAAAATCAATTCACATTTTTTGCTAATATTTAATCAGTCATACTGACACAGTGATTTACTCAGCATTACCTCTGATGCATTCCACTGAGGCTTTGATTCTTAAATTATTTGTCTTTGAACTCACCATGACCTATATTCAGTCTTCTGTGGCTGATGAAAATTACTCCTTTACCTTTCATTGCTGATGACTTAACCACCAAGAAAAGAAACATGCATTGACAATATTAATAGCTTCAATAAGTTAGTCTTAAAGTATTAATATATGAGAACTCTTTTGTCTGTATACATGTTGTTGCTGTAGTGAAGAGCAGCCATCCAGGTCTCACGACTTGCGAGGGTTGTGAGTGCAGCCTGCCATACATTTCAGCTCTGGTAGCAAGGAAAATAAGAGATGCTGGAGTTTGCAAAACTGATCGCCATCAAAGTCTCTGTGGGAAACTGTCAAGAACAAATAGAGCAAACCAAGTGTGTCACAACAGCAGGATGATAGACACAATCCAATTACTGTAATATTATGCAAGATAAATTGAACTGTTAACACTAATTTGGATTCTTGAACTTTCTAGTCTGTTATTTCCCCTTTGTCATCTTGTTTTTTTCCATTTAGCTAATGGACATTCTTTCTATTACACAGGAGGACTTTTTCCTCTCTCTACTTACTTTTGCTGCCAACTGCTACATCTCATATCTGGGAAAGAACAGGTGTGTGAAAAATACTGGATTTGGCAAATATTCATTTCAATCACACATATTTGTATAATTTTTAATTAATTACCATATTTCCTGGGATATCTGGCAGACGTTATCCACAGATAAAAGACTAAATGAACAGGAATTAAGACACAATTTGTGTCCTGGACCTGCTTTCCTCTGATGCTGCTATTGCCGTGATCAGTAGTACTGATGGAGGTAATGTCTGATGAGCTTTTTGATGTGGTCATGTGTCTTATGCACAGAAGGTGTAACTGGCTGTAATGAGAAACAAAAGGCAAGGAATTATGGACACTGTTTGGCTTCTTACTTTTTAGAGTGTAAACCACCATCACTCTTGTAGAAATGCTGGTTCTTGAAACTGATCTCCTCTTCTTAAATCTTGGCTCTGCAAATCCCAAGAATGAGTGTCTGTCAAGTCCACAGTCAGGCTGTATGGGTTTGTGGTGCACCTAACTGCAATTCTTTGCGTCCCCCACTTGAAGAGCATTGTGAAATCATGTGTCTTATTGACACAAAGTGACAGGAGATGCTGGACACCCACCCTGAGTCCTTGCTCACCTGACAAGGAAGAGCTAGAAAAAACTCTGCTTAATGAGATCATCCATCTTGGAAGGAAACACTGAATTACCTCGTCCTTCTGAAAGGAAAAAGTGGGAAGTTTTTTTGTGTGATTTTTTTTTTCTGTCTCCGAAACCAACAGACTGATAGGAAGATTTGGCCAAAGGTGGTAGAAAGTGATCAGAAGACAGAAGAGGAATAACTGAGAATCAACTAACCCATTAAAGATAAATAAGTCTATTGTGATGGAGTTCTCAAAACATTGAAACAAGCTGTCTGAAGGCTGTGTATGGAGTGCCTGCATGGAGAAGGAGGTAGGAAAGGTAAGTGCATGGCAAGTAAATGCACTTCCAGCTTACTTTTGAGAAAGCCCAGGGGGCAATCTCCTTCTCTAACTTGTCCCCATTTGTTTTATTTAAAATTACTGTTGACAACTGCATTTCAAAACTAAGCTACCTTTGCCTGTAGAATGCCCTAGCCTAAATTGTCTGTTGTCCTTTGAGCCCATCATGTTAGTCTTTTTTGGGCCTTCAACTTTTCCAAGCTTTTAACTTTGCCAATCCTTCCCCTCAGAAATCGAGCCTGTCTCAGAGAAATGGTTTCCTGAGTAATTGTTAAACATACATAGACTCCTGTCTCTCAGCAGTGGTTAAACAAAGAATATCTACATTAGTATATGTAATATACTTTCTTTATCTACAACAAAGCTGTAGTTAAAGAAAGAAAATGTACATTAAAGACCAAGCACCTTTCCTCATTGCCAAAAGTCTTATTTTCTGGTTGGCATTGTAGTCAAAAGTCAGAAACTCTCAGCAGTTACCAAGAGATTTTTTGTATAGATGGATCCTGTCGTATCTCTAATACTTGTCTACCTATAGGAAGGATCTCACACTCTTTTTAGCTGTAAAAGCAGTATGTTTTTCTCCTTTTCCTCTCTATACAGAGTGAAACTGTAAAGACACCCTACAAGCTGGATCCTTCAACATTTCAACATGAACTCCTGGGACTACTTCTCTAATTTGTAAAATGTAAAAAGGCTTCAGTGCTTTATCAGTGAGACGCTCAACAATCTCTGCCTTTGTATCTGACTCTTATGAAATGTTATACTCACTTTATTATTATATTTTCTCCATTGTTACCTTTAATTAAATTGTAAAGTTGTCGTCTTTGTGTACTTGGCTCCCAAAGGAGGAATTATAGCTAGAAAAACTATTACTGACAATATTGTCAGAAGAGAGATGTGGAGATATTATGTTCATGGTAATAATGCAAAAGGAATTCCCAAAGCTGACTTTTAATGTGTATGCCATTCCCATTCAGAAAGCAGGACCCATAGCTCTATTCTTCTTTTGGGTAAAAAGAATGACAGTGTGAGTTAATTTCATCTGATTCCTTAGTGTCATCAAACCTTCTCTAAAATCAGCTCCATGTAAAACACAAGTGCAACCTTCAGTCTGAGGCCATGGGGGCCAAAACTGTATGCTGAGCAGTACACCTCCCACTGCTTCTGGTAACTGCTTGTTACCAGATACAATGCACATTTTCATAAGGAGAGGAAGGAAATTTATATTTAAAGAAGTGAGCTTTTTCATTAAAAGCAAAACAAATATTTAGAAATCTAATTCCTTGGTTGTATCTGCGACTTAGGAAAAATAGACCTAGCTTTCCCTTTTCTACTAAACATCAGAGTGGTATTTTGAGAGGCTTCAGGGAGCTGAATAACCACTGCCTGATTAGGATGCTTGTAGGAAGCAGTTTGTCTGGGTATAACGAGCACTCTAAGGAAGCAGTGATTTTCAAGTGGATTCTGGGAACATATGGACTTATTTGTACACAGCATATTGAAATGTAGTGCATGAAAATGGGACAGGACAAATATCCTCTCCATATCTATATATTGCTATGTTCAAAGTCTCATTTTGTGCAAAAAAAAAAGAGGAATGCATCAGGTATACAAAGCCCAGAATTTATTGTTAGTTTAATTAGGAGTAGGATTAAAATACAACAGTGATTACTAGTTCAACTACAATACTACTACTATTCACAGCGTTATGTTATTTAGATATTTTAGCTACATTTAAAGATTAGAAGACAAGAACCCTTGAATACTGAACTTTTCTGCTTTTTGGTGTTATGCTAAACCTGCTGCTGTTTTTCCAGGTGCAGAAGCCATCTCAGGATCAGGATCACAGTGCCTTGTCAGCAGCCCGTGGTGGTCCTGCAAGGAATTACATGTTACTGAAGGAGGTTTCTTCCCTCTCTTTGCTGTAAGAATCATGCTGATGTTCATGCTGCTCTCCAAAGGTTTGGCTGTTTCCTTGTTTTTTGAAGCACTCTATGCTTGGCTCTTCACTGGGCTCAGCTCCACATTCCACCTGCTTAGCTACATGTATGATAAGTTTTGTGCATGCCCAGTAGTCGTTTTCCTCTTACCCCTAAAACTGGTTTGAGTAAATGTCATTCATTATGTCAATAGTCCTGGGCCCATATATGAGATTAGAGAGCAGAGTAGGAGGGCCCTGCCTGGGAAAAGCTGTGAGCTGCACAAATGGGACTTTCATTCCTTACCTGCTGCACGCAGCAGTCTGCAGAGGTGTGTGGCATCAACTGGGAATCAGATAGCAGTTTTTAAACCTAAACAAAGATTGAACATGAGCCAATATATTTTTTTAATACAATCCTTTATATCCCATCAAATATGAAATTTTTAATTATCAACTTGGTTTATGCAGAGAAAAAAGTATGATTTAAAAGCTGCTTTTTTTTTTGAGCAAAATTTGCAACTGTTTTTTCAAGCCTCAGGAGGGTATTAATATTTTCATTAATGTGAAAATAGTAATTCCTAGCAAAGCTGGGGATAGTGCTGTAAATATAATTAGAAATTAATTCCAGAATAATGCTCAGGCACAATAGTAGAAAGCTCATACTTTGTTATCATGAGTAGGTGTCCTTTTGCTTTTAACCAGCACATATTTATGTAACTGAGTTTTTGTGATATGTAACTGAGCGTTTTTATGAAAAGAAAGAAACTATACTACCACTTTCTTCCTTCTTTTGAGATATATTCTGATAGACATTCACTAGTAGCTGATTTTTTTCAAATTAATTTCTGCAGTTAATTCAAGTGAAGTTTTGGGGGTATGAAAATAAAATTGTGTTTAATTGAAAATTTTCATATGTAAAGAAAAATAATTCACAGATACTGTATTTCTAAATAATTTCTTCTAAATCTAAATGAAGCACCTAAATTAATGCATGAATGGTTTCTTAGCCACTTGCTAGCTGTATTTCATCACTTTTTTGTGCTGTATAATAAGCAGAGGTTACAAAAAGTGTGATTTTGTAGAATATAGTACATCAATTCCAGTCTGCTTTAATTTGGTATAGTAAATCACTACTGTTTTTGTAATTTAAGTAAAAAGTTTAAATTAATATTAGATACTTTTAAAATACATTTACATCAGTGGCAATATTTTAACAATATTATTACTTGCAGCAGCTTTTAACTACCGTGCTTTGGGTTGTGTTTCTTTGAATAAAATAGATCCCTGTAATATCCATAGTAAGTTGTTTAATACTTGGAGTGTAGGTTGAATCACTGATGAGGGGCATAACATGTTCTCAAAGGTAATTGGTTGATGAATCCGCAGTCTAAATTTATACAATCTGATTAGTTCCACTGGTAGGTAATTGGTAATTATATGGTACACAAAATGTCATTTTCTTCCATGCTTCATCTTTCAATCTTACTTCCCAAATAACATTTGTTGGAATTTAAAACCATAGGCTAACATGAAAACAGCTTTATGTCCTAGATAATGCAATGGAATAGAGAATTTGGATTGATTGATTGATATGATTTTGTATACTGATGGTAAAAATTAATTTATTCCTTTTAAAGAAAATGTGATTTAGGTTTATTTTTCACCCTAACATTTTAAAGACAGATCATCTAAATTGCAAACCCTTTATCTTGCAGGAATAAAGCATGCAATGACGCTGCCCATGTGGTTTGTCATGCTCAATTTTTATTTTTTTTATTAAAAACTGTTCTCTCTTTAAGGCTTTCACAATGGATTATTTTGACATATATGAAAATCTTATTAAAAGTTTGAGATATTGATTACTGGTTAGTTATAAGACAAATGACTGTAAAATTTACCTATTAGCTTAGCAGAGCAGTGGTGCATGTCCCATTCTTTCAACAGGATACGACAGCAGTTTCATTAATGTGGAGACCAACAATAGCTAGAGAATACAAACATTGTCTTTGGACTGTTTAGCTTCTTGAGTCCTTACTGAATGCTCTTCTAAGATGTGGTTTCCATTGAAGGTTTGAAACTGAGGAAAGGCAGCATTTCTTATAGGGCAGACTAAACCTCTAGGTTCTAAGCCTGTCTTCAGAATGTGTTAGTGAGCAATTCATTCCAGGGGGAGAAGTAGAATTGCAAAATAAATAGGAAATAATCTAATAGAGAAAAGAATAGAGTGAAATGAGTGTGGAAAAAGTTACATGATTTGGGCTTTAAAAAGCAACAAAGCCCAAGTACACGGAAAGTTACACTAAGTTCTTTAATCCCCTAGTGTTTCTTTGGCATTGTATACTTGACTAGGTTTATTTAAACTCTTTGCTTCCACTTCACTCATAATTAAATAGCAACAAAGGGAAACAAAGGGTTTGAATCTGCAAGTTCTTGCACTACACATATTCACCTGTGTGCTAACTCTTCATAAATCATTACCCCATGAGGATGGCAGTACTCTGAACCCATTTGGAGCAGACATAAATTACTTTGCAAAGTTAAAGTCAGTAGAGAAACAGGTCATACAAAGCTTATATATTTTTTCTGATTCAATTGATGTGTTTAAACTTCAAACCCTGTATAGGTGAGGAAAAGCTCCAGTAAGGATTTGCACATCTTTATATTGATTGTGTAGAAATCTACTTATGAAGCATAGTTATTGAAGGAATGAAAAGCTGGGTAAAGTGAGAAGAAAGTCTGCAGCCTAACCTAAAGCAAGTTATGAGTGCAGAAATAAACCAGAAGTGTGTGATGTTAGCTCTGAAATGAGTATGTGATTCAAAGCACATGGTGTGTACATAACATTAAGATTTAAATTAAGATGGGGACCCCCAGTGGGATGGTTCCCAGGAAGCAAAGAGAAAGGGAGACAAAAAGTAGACTTTACTGGGCCTTTCCTTGTTGGAATGGAGAAGGGCAGAGGAAAGACTTGCTGCTTGGTGGTGACTAATATCTGAATGAAGTGAAAGCTCACTTCATTGATACTCTGCAAAGCAAGATTTCCTGCCTGACCACGCAGCTTTGCTCTAAAATCCCTGCTCTGTCTGGAGGCAGCTGTTGTGTCACGGCCCCAGATGCCATCAGAAGTACTTACCACTTGATTTTCCTATTTTACACCTTCTCCAACCTGCTTGGAAGTACAGTGCATTAAGAAACTTAGGAGGAGCACATCAGTGGAGTTGGTGACACCTTTGTGCATAGGGATGCAAAGGCCCAGCTGTAGTGAGTCTGAAAATGTAGAAAGTGTGGATGATCCCAAATGTTAGTAACAGTGGTTGGGTTGGTTTTTTTGGTTTGTGGGGTTTTTCGTTTGGTTGGTTTGGTTTAGTTTGGTTAATGGGGTTTTCATTTGGGTTTTTTTGTTGTTGTTGTTTTGTTGTTGTTTGTTTGCTTTGTTTGTTTTGTTGGCAGTTTTTTTGCTTTTTTTTTTTCTTTGGTACAATCCTAAAAAAATGGCTTCAATTCTAGTGGAAACCTTCACTAGCTGCATCCAGTCTTGCAACCTTCTGAGGCTTCTTGGTCTGTCTCACATATAGCTTGGTGCTGAAATGAGCAGCATCTAAATGTCAGCTAAATGGCTAACTAAGACAATGGCTTGACTAAAGTTTAAAGGCAAATACATTTCAGGTTGGGTTTGCACTCAAAGTTGGAAGGTATCTTAGGTCATCATAGTGAATAATGACAAGACATTGTAGTTTGTCCAGTGGATATTTAAATGAACATTGTGAGTACCAGTACATTGTGTTCATGCTTTGTAGCTGATTTTGTAAGAGGCTTAGCAATAAACACCTATGTATTTGAAAGGAAGAATCAAGTCTTAAACCACTTTTGGCTGGCTAAAATAATAAAACCCAAGCAATACAGTGCTTTGTAGTTGTTAGAGTTTCAAGGAAAGAATAAGTACTGCTCAATGGTACTGTTATCTATTTGACTCTCAGAATATGCACAGTGTTAAATAAATTCGTCAATATATTAGTATTTTCTTGGTTAAAGTAAAAGTTCTGTTCTGCATAGCATGAAGCACACGCTTTTAAAACATTTGTCAGTCTTTGAATAAAAAATGGATAACATTCAGCAGCAAATCTGATAGCTGAAAGTACATTTAAATGCCAGTGGTTTATTTCATTTAAATTTTAAAAAATGAAATTCACTTCTCCTGCCATTATGGGAATCATCTAAGGGACTAAATTGATGTGAATAACCTAATTACTGTAATGTCAGAACACTGTTTAAATGCACAGAAACTTTTATTTAGACCAAATATCATTGGAAGGTAGAGGCAGGGCAACTGATGCTTTTTGCTCACTGGCTCTGCTGTCATTAGTTTGTGTAGAGTGAGTGGCAAGGTGAGAAGAGGGTCAGGGCTGAACCCTTCCCAGTTGAGAGGCTGCTGAAGGAGGCAGCAGGGTTTTCCGTGCCCACACACTAGTCCAGAGCCCCTGAGGGACAGTGACATCTCCCAGCACCCACAAGCAGCCACTGATGTTATAGAGCTCCCTGGTGTTTTACTTGTTGAGCTGGTCTTGATCTACAGCTGCCAGATCAACTGGGTGATGAATGAAAAGAGCCACAGCACGATAGATGCTCGTTAACTTTTCAGTCATTATCAAACAGTTGTGCCTGTGTAGGTGGCTCTCATGTCAAGAGTGATAGATAGCAAATTACTAACAGTGTACCCATGTCTGACCTGTGCAGAGTCTTTTTATCTTCATGTCTTCTTTAGCGCACACAGTGCCCTTAGAAATCTAGGTGTTACTGTGCCTGGCTTCTTTTATTTGTCTAAATTAGGGTATTAGTTTTTATTTTTTTAAGTTAACTTTATAGTAAGCTTACAATGAGGCTGTTACTATGTGTTATGAGTCTATCTACGGGCTGAAATGTGCTGTCTATGGAGTTGGAGATACTCTGATTTTATGAGGTGGGATTTTCACTTGAAGGAAAATGTAGAGTTAGTGCTATTATTTGAAGAAATAGCTGTTTTTATAAGTTCAACAGCTTATAAATCTCTGCTTATGCATCAGTACTTTCAAGACTGCATTGAATCTTCAAGTTGGCTTTGTCTTGCCTTTAGCACTGAAAGTTTAAATATTATGTCAAATATTCAAGTCTGTCTCCTCGTATACAGAAGTTTTTGTTATCCTTTGAGATATCCTTATGTGTTTTCTCCTTTTTAGAGCTATATAGAATTATAAAGAAGTGCAAACACAACATGTTTATGTATGTTCTAACTCTACTCTGAGGCATGTTGTTTATAGCAAGTTCATGTTTAGAAGGACTCAGCTTATGTTTGTGAAACAGATGTTCTTGCCTGATATTTCTATGTAGAAGGTAGTGTTGCTTAAATAGGTTAAGGGTTACAAATTCTTAGACGTAGCTAATGATGAGCTTCTAATTTGCTTCTCTCGGCTTCTGACTTTATTACTGTAAGCTTTTTGAAGAGGGGTCTGGTTTGTTTTGGGTGAGCTTGTTTCAATAGTTAAAATATTTTATTGCTTCAGAAGGCAGGTTTTCAATATATGTAGGGATCATGATAATGTGTCTGTATACATATTTATCCAGTTTTTCTATCAACAAGCCATTTTCAGTGCCACAGCCAAGCCTCTGGAAAGTAATTTTTGAAATAGCTACATTGCTCATCTCATTCACTGCAATTAACATCTCTCATTCCTAAGATTGCACAAGGCAGGGGTTGTGTAACTTAGAAGTTATAATTAACAACTAGATAAACAAATGTCACAGAGCATGCAAGTTTAACAAAAGTTTACAGAAGCTTATTAAATGCCTTGTGAGATGTAGTATCTGCAGGAACTGGGACAGGAGTGACTCAGGAGATTTCAGTTTGATGTTCAAAGGTGTATCACATTTTCATTTTTAGGATAGGGATGTGTGTATCTAATGCAAAGAGTACATTATTTCTTTTCCTTCCTCTCGGTCAAACACCTGGTTTCTTTCAATTTGTCTTGTTTGTGTCCTATTGAAGGAGGAGTAGCAAGATTTGCCATTTCTTTGCTCATGGATCAAACCAGTCCTGCAAGTTGGCCGAGCTCTTACATTTATGATGCACTTGGTTTTCAAATGCAAATGCTTCATACATAAAAGTATCTTTGCAAATACAAAACCATCAGAAAAACACTTGTATTGCTCATTGGGTTAATAGGTTAATATTTGTGCTTTGTGACAGAGACAGTAGGCAGCACATTTTTTAGAATAACATACTATTCATGATCTGCTTCATTGTGATTGTAAAGCCTAGAGATATCTTTTCTTCTGAATCTGTGTAGGATGGCCAGTGTGTTTGTCCTGTGTGCCACTCAGGTTTATTGTGAAGCTCTTCTCCCTTGATCATCATAATAGTCATCCTTACATTCAGAAATTTGTTTGTTTCCTGAGCAATAGATTTTCATGTAATCTATATAAAGATGCATTTTTTCCCTTCATTGCAATTTTTTCTACCTAATAAATGCATTTCTCTGAGTTGCCTTTGCTAGCTCTCTTGGCTTAACCCACTCCAGGCATAAAATCCCAAATGAAACCATGCATTATGAATGAATTGTGAGAATAAGCTGTATTTTGAAAAGCAACCATTTCTAGGTGTCTTAATGTGTCTTAAAATGAACCGTAGCTAAGCAGGTTACTTAAGAAACCACTTTCTTCCCAAGACTAGATCCTTTTTTTTTTTTGCTACAGTGGCACCACTCAAACATAAAGAGTTTGATTATGCAAAATAGATAATATCTTATGGTCAGTGCCACAAATAGAAAAAATAAGAGAAGCAGCAATGCCTATTACTTTTCCTATTCTTTGTACAGAAAACTGTGGATTTGATTCAGCAGACAGGTGTTTCCTTTCAGGACTGTGGAGGACCAATGCCCTGACAGAATTTCATGTTTCAAATGGCAAAGTCAGTGTGACACAGACCACGGAGCAACTGCGAATCGCAGGTTATTATATTTTCTTGGTTTGGGGTGGAAGGGAAGGTGAAAGGCAGGGGTGGAAGGGAACAGTGCAAAATTCCATCTATCATCTCAAAACCAGGCAAACTTCTCAAGACTCTGTGACTTACTGTGGGAATCATGATTGACTTGATTTCATTCCTCGTCACGGCAGTACAGGAAGAGTTTCCCTCAGTTAGCGTCCCAGACTCTGGTCTGTGAAGAAGAGGAAAATGAAGAAGAGAGTAAATTGTTTTTGATGGCCTACCAGTTGGTAGATTCTATCCCAGAGGAAGTTGTAGATGTATAAAAAATGATCTTGGAGGACCTGTGAAACATAGACTAAGGACAGCAGACAGTAGATCATTACAGAGGTTGCAAACAACATATTCATGTCCTGAATTAGATTCATGTTAAGGAAACTGTTAGCCAGAATATTGAAGGATAATGTCTTTGAAAAAGCCACTTTACTTTTGCAGGATGTAGTTAGAGATTATCTCTTTTTTTTTCTGTCTCTCATCCTTTTAACCTTTTAAATTAATTTTAATTTAAATTTTTAGGTATGCAAAAGTTTGTGTACCCTTAAGCCAAACTGTAATGATTTTTGTTGGAGATGAATCCAAGATCCCGTAGATTTTAGGAAAGTCATAAATTCTAAATTGTTTTTCCTTAGCCTGGCATATCAGGAGTCACATCAGAAGCACCTGACCTGCTGTTTCAGTCTGCACTGCCTGTGCACGGTGCCTGCTGCTCTGGTGGCAATAGCATGGCATTCAAAAGCTACCACTGAGGGGTCTGGTGTGGCAGCTGCAGCATGACTATGGGATGTGGGGCTTGCTACAGAATGTGGCCAGAAGTGTTATAATGGGGTAGTTTGCTATGAATGTATCATATGGTTTACAGTCACCCTTGCTGTTCATTTCCATTACCGTAAGCATTTGGAAGCAGACAAATTTCTGGCAGCGCACAGATGTTATTCAGCATTTTGCTTGTATACTCAGGACTTTTTTTTGTGTTGTCTCTGAAGACATAGCATGCAATAATGTGATACAGGCATGCTTTTAATTTAAGTATCATAGTCAAGTAAACAGTTTTCTTATTTACTGTGTCAGTAGAGGACATAGTGTGTTATCTGTGCAAATGAGTGCAACTATTGTGATATCAACTGCATTTTGATTGAGTACATTTCATTATTTGACATTAGAATATCACATCCATATAATATCTGGTAGGTCCATTGGCCTTTGCACAAACTGAATGGAAGGTGTGCCAATGTCCTGCATTAGTATGGAGCTGTGCTTGCAGCTCATGTTCTTTGTACTGTTTTCATTGAGGAAATTCATAGTCAGTAGAATTTCTCCCTCCAACAGTTTAAAAAGTACAGTTTCAAAAAAACCTCTTAGAAATGATCTATTGTGATCTAGAAAGTGAAAACTTTAAGTCATTTTATGATAAATCTAAGGAAGATATGGCAGAGATTTCTTTCCCTATGTTTTCTTTCTCTCTCTGTAGTGCAGAAAAATAATGAGTGTGGTTACAGCCCTGAATTAACACAAAGATTGTAACAGGGAAATCTGAGCCCAACAACAATCCTTTGTAATGGATCTTTCCTAACTTCTCTATTGAGCTTGCTCATATATCACTTCTACTAAGAAGTGGACAACAGGTGAAGTTCACCTTTAGTTATATACTTTTTGCATGAGTCTCTGCCTTCTTTTTGAAGGGAAATAAAGCTATATCCATGCATTTACAACTCTAGCTTAAGGTACAATTTGTACCATCCTGTTTTAAATTAGATTTCAGTTTAAAGTGAAAGCATCTTGCTGGATTTCTTCTGTGGAATGTTTAGGTGAGTGAGTTCCTTTCAAATTGTGTAGAGGGGTGACCTGATGCAGGGCAGGTACCCTTTATATAGATGTGTTACAACACTGTCTCCTTGTGAAAACATTATTTTAGGCAGTAGCTTTAAAATTTTAGCAGTGGGTGTTGACTGTATTTCTTGCATTTTTAAAAAAGGCTGCCAACCAATAAATGACGTGACAAAGAAATGGCAGCTGCTCAAGGCATCATGCTGCTTCAGCAGTTCAGGTCACTGAGACCGATTTTCTAGGATGGTTTTCAGAGGGACCACCCCAGGACATTGTAACAGATTCTCTTCTTATTAATTTAGTACTTTAGATAGTGAGCAAATGATAGGGTTTCTTCCCCCATCCTACAGTAAATGTCACATTAACAGACTCATGACCAAATCACCCCAGCTGAGGGGGGTCTTTGGTACAACGCTGTTGCTGACATTTCTGACAGTGCCTCCTGCCTTGATGCAGACTGTTGATGGAGCTGTGGCGTAGTAGGCACTGGGGACCATCAGTACATAAACGTGAAAGTGGAATTCTGCAAAACAGGAAAAAACTTGTTTCTGTTAGAGTAAGAAATGTACTGTCACTCTTTGTAGGCACTTCAGTCCTGTCATCAGTTAAGGCTGGAGTGCAAAGGACAGGACACACTGTACGTTAAAGACCTTCCCATAAAAAGGTGAGAGAACAGATGACTCATTCTTCCATTGCTAATATCAGTTTTATTTAAATGCAGTTCACTCTATTTCCTTCTTACAGAGTAAACAATCAGAACATAGTGGAAGAAGATACGCAGCTGGCCCCTGCATTGCATACTCAGGAAAGGGACTGGCCCAAGGAACCAGCTCGCTTTTTAAACACATGAGTTTTATCTTTCTAAAACCCTTTGGGACGTAAGTTGTCAGATTTTTTAAAATTGTGTTTCTTGATAGATAGAGGTGGAGTTAAAATGAAAGAAAGATGTTTCTGAGAGTGTAATTCAGTTATGTTATTTGTATTTCTATCTTTCCATTCTTGTGACTGGAATATATTGGGTTTCAAAGAATATGGGAAATAGTTCAACTCGAGCTATAATTGGAATGAAATGCAGAATAAATACTTAAAGGTGTGAGCTTTTGATTTTATTGGGTTTGATTGGAAGTATAGAGAAAGTGACCAGTCAAGTTCATGGAAAAAAATCCACTAAGGGACAGAGCTACAACCTGTGCTTCAAGAACTTTCTGAAAACTGTATTGTTAAAGGACAAGAGAATTTGAATGAAATATCACTACACATTTGCCTTTTCTGATAATCCACTTCCGGCCACTGTCAGAAAAAGAATACAGGCTATATAGAGCTTTGTTGTTACCCAGCACAGCTGGTCTCATATTCTTATTTCATTTCATTTCATTTCATCCCATATGCTGCCAATAAGATTGTGGACCTTTTTCAGAATATATCTCTGAAGAGCTCCTCACAGGAAGATTTTCTTGTTTGAGAGTTATTATCATACACAGATTGTTCTTTATTCATTTCCAGGCCTTCAAGAATGTTAGCAACTTATTAAGAATTTTAATCAGAGTAGCATATTGATGACTTTTTTAAACTCCTGAATAATTTTAATATATCTTAATAATGAATGATACTAGTTAATTACATAGAAGAGAAATCAGATCATGGTATATAAAGCAGCTCATCTACTGGCTAATTCCCTAATCTGTGGTTATAATTAGGATTTGGGATTAGTCTTTTGTCTAAGGCAGTTTACATAATAAAAATTTGAGGGACCAGTGTGATACAAGATAGAAGAGGCATTCTGTGACAGATGTACAAATCCTAAGCTACGTCTTGCATAGCACACTGTCCTGGTATTTGCAATCACAGTATTGTGATTTGCCATATCTTCATTTTTTCTTCTCATATAATAGTTGCACCAGCAAGAAAACAGTAAAATAACGTCATACAAATTTAGTGCTTAATATGAACTTGTCTCATCATTGTTATTACCCTCTGACAGTAAGGCGTTCTTTCTGAAATTATGTGCTTTCTTCTTGTTGAACCTGACTAAATTTGATCCAAAGTTTTCCTTCAAAATATAGTCTGCCTTTGGGAAAAAAACTGTAAACTTTGGGCATCACACAGATAGTGTAAGCGCTCAATGTTTTTATGTGTGGCTTTCAAGGCATAGAGAATTCTTTACTAAATTTCCGAATGGTACCAAGCTGACAGGGGATCCAAGCACTTTGTAAAACAGAATTGCATTTCAAAATCTGCTCAACAATTGAAAAATCTGTCTGATATGAAAAGCTATAGTTAATTATGGAGAATTCAAAGTACTACTCTTAGGTTAGGAAATTCATGTATAAAGGTTAGAGAATGACCCATTAGATAGCAGCATTTCAGCCATAAACCTTGTGATTTGCAAGTACCCCTTTGTAAATCATAAACTGATCATGAATCAGTAATGTTCTGCCATTGTCCAAAGAGGCAGTCAGGCCTCATTCTGGGATGTGAAAGCTGGGAGTGTATTCAGAAATAGGAAATAATCCTTCTGTTCTTCTCAGTGTTAATAAAGCCTCTGTTGGAGACCTTTTACCGCTTTTTGACATAAACTTCAAGAAATGTAAGGACAAACTAGGGAGCATCGTGTGATGCAGAAAAGGAAGGATCCAAAGTCTAGAAAATGTAACTTATGAAAAAAGAAATAGAAGGTTATTGTGGGTGGTAAGAATAGAGATGACAGAACTTGAGACATGGTAGATTTTCAAATGCTTTAAAGAAAACTGAAAAGAAAGACAAGAAACTCCCCCAACCTCCAAGGACAGTCGAGCTTCGGTTGCAGAAAGTGAGATTTATATAAAGCCTTAATAAAAACTTCTTAAAGTAAGGACAGTGAGAGATATTCTCTCATATAAGTTTCATAGAATACAATGAAATCTCCATCACTAAGGGATTTTATGAACAGGATGTACAATCATTTGCCAAAAATGGGTTAGGTATTTTTAATCCTTTTGTTGTGGTAGAAGTTTGAGAGTAGAGAACTGCTTGAAGTCTCTTCCAACTATTAAAAAAACAGCAAGGACTAAGAATTTTTCTCTCTGAAAAGTTATGTATTTCTATTTTATAGACTCTTTTGCAATAATGAAAAACTCACAGGTCCTACTATCAAATGTGACATACAGTTTGCAAAAGTACACGTACCCTGCTGAAGAAAAATTCAATTTAGACTTCTACCATAAACATGCTTTTATAAATTTCCCCTTAGTGATATATATATTAAAAAGTATGAAAAATAAATATATTTAAACAGCATTCATTGAATCTTTCTCAAAGGGAAAGCATACTATTACGTGCTACCATGATACAAGATTATCCTTGAGTTTAGAAGAGGAACAATAAACAAGTTATAAAGCAGAGTGGAAGAAATACCTTAGCATTTGAACTGATTTAAATACTCCTGAAAGTAGCAATTTTGATGCTTAAATTAAAAAAATATGCTTCTTTAAAACTGCAGCTCCTATTCAGACAGCAAATTCTTGAACATCTGTGTTAGCAGCAGGATTTACATCTTCCCATATAAGCAGGTGCTGGGGGGAGGGCAAAAAACAGTGCCCAGGGGCTGAAATTCAGTGCAAGTGTAGACTTCGACAGTACTGCAACACATACGTTACAAGAACTAGAGGCAGCATTAAAACTTCAATTAAAACTGTTAACATTCATGTCATGGAATGAGTGTGTGGCAGGTCACTTTGTCTGACAGTCTTGCAAATTATATGCACTGGGCACAAATACAAGATGCTATGGTCCTGCTTTTCCACTGCAAACCATTTAAAAGTTTGATGAAAGGAGAAGAAAGGCCAAATAGACAGCATTACCAAATATTCTATCCATCCCCTCCAGCTGTTTACTAAGGCCCAAAGGAAGCTCTCCAGTTGGAAAATATGCCCTCCAAATTACCAAATATGAGATTTTCTGTTCAATCATTGTTTTAATGTTTATCACAAAGACTGTGGAAAAACATGATCTCTCTTTTTGATGGCCTGCTGTCATTTTTGTGCTTTTTTTTTCTTGGCATAAAAATTGCATGTTTGTCTATGTGCATATAGTTGAGCACAATGCTTCCTACAGAGCATTTACCTGAATCTTCAATAATTACAGCATTTTGTTCATTCAGCTGTTTCCATTGCTGGCAGAAGTTATTCTTGAGGGAAAATCTGAGCATCAACAAAATGTGTTTCTAGTTAGATTATAAAACCTTGGTGGAGTTGATCAGTTGGCAGTCTTCCAAATCAGAATCTGACATGCACCTGCTTCATTTATTTGTTTTATGCACTTCTCATTTAACATACTATAATGTTCACTGAAAGCAATCAGGTTCTACTGAGCAAATTACTAATGTTTCCTTTATTTAGTTCAAGAAACTGCACACTGTAATGTCAGGCTGCAGTTACAATATGAGAATTCTCTCCAGAGGATTTGAAAATAATTAGAAATATGCCATTTTTTTTTCAATAAAAATTCTCTAAAACAGAAGCCTGCAGGCACTGATGGTTTGGTGGCTAAAATTGCTCTGGGGATAGATGACTATTAAAATACAGGAGAGTTTAGATGTTAAAGACAAACAGGCCTACTACAACTTCAGTTTGCTCTTTCATGTTATTCACATGGATAAATATTAAAAACCCAAACACAAAAATATACAGAAAACTTGGGGTTAAAAACTAAATGTGTTGTTTAGACCAGCTTGAAAGACATATCTTCTTCATTTGACATTTCTCCTGAAATCTTTTATCATTATATAATCATCTTCTGCCTACAAACAATTCTGCATGATGTTTTGAATCCAGAACTCCTTCTAGTCATTCTGTTTGAACCCATTTTTGTGTCTATTGTTGTTTAGAGTTGCTTGAATAAACAGAATGTTAGTAAGGAAAAATATACTCAGTGAAACAATATAAGATATATTATTAAAGAAAATAAGCAACAGAATTTTGTAGTATGGATAATGAATTTGTTTCTCCTTTTTGATTCTACCCAGACTTCTCAGATGAATCTGTCTAGTAATAGCAGTGGAAATGATGGGTAAATTCCAGTTTGCTTACTAATGGGAGCTTTGGGTAATACCTTTTATGTATGTAGGCATGTATGTGTAATACATACGAAGTACTTATCTGTCTATCATATTCCTAATTATTATGATAATCTGAGTACACTGCTGAAGATATAATTTGCGTATATTTGTAGTTTTTACAAGTTTGTTTCAGTTATCTTTGAAAAAGTTTTCTGTCTTACTTCAGATTCCAGTTGACTTTCCTTTGTAATTAACCTTTGTCCCCTGCTTCATAGACATAATTTTTAATTGTTTAATTGCTTGTAGAGCAGGGACATTTTTGACTCAGCATTCAACCGTGTCCCAAAATACGTTGTGTAATTTGGAGCTCAGGGTGGTAATTTGAAAGTGCTTTTCTGTGCAGCACTGTTTGAACTGCAGCTGCCTGCCTGCTGACAGGTAGGAAAGTCACTGTCAACAAGATTTAAAGTTGCTGTCATGTTTACACAGCCACATAGAAAAGGTTGAGAGAGTATTGCGATTTTGTTGAAATTAAGTACCAACAGTTACTGGGCCATAGCAGTATGTATTGGTTATGATTAATGTTTGACATCTGCATCTTTTTGAGATATTTTAGCCACTTTTCTTGTCAGAAGAAAAGTGCGCTGCAATATGTTTCTAATCATGGAGGTTTTTTTCGGTGTGCTGAGGTTTCTAGTGTTGAGACTGAGCTTTAAAAGTCATGTAAGCATTTAGTTCTAAACCCTTGTAAGGATTTTCAATATATCTGAGCAGTTGGGAATTCTATATTTTAGTGTTAAAAATCCCACTAGACTAAACCAATTTTTGAACTATTAAATACTCTCCCTTGGTGCTATGTTTTCTACTTTGATCCCCTGGTAGCTTTCAATGAGTAGTACTAATATGGGTATGTTAATGGAATTGTTTACCCTGACATATGAAAATGGTTACCAAAGTTAAGAAATGGTTCAGACACATAAAGGTTTTGTCTTGGATATTTTTGATTCAGACAGACACTGAGATATTAGGAACAAAGATTCAAAAATGTAAATACAATTTTTGACAAAGTTTACATGTGTTTTATTAAAAGTTCAAGAATGAAAAATACAACATCGGTCAGATTCTGCAGGAACTTTTTTATCTTTAGTTTTATTTTTAAATTCTTTTTGCTGTTTTCTGTATTTCTGTGAGGTTTCATTCAAAATGTAGTTGTATTTTTGTGGTTAATTTTTTGACAGTAAATTTTATCTTGGAGCACATGGCCACCATGGCCAACTCAACTGTGTAAAGTTTAACTGAGATATGTTTCAATGAAGTTTAATGAATGTTAAAAAATTGGTCTTGTCCCTTCAGAAAAGCATTCCCAAGGCACCTAAACAAAGTGACAGAGCTGAAGAGCTCTAATTCAAAATACCTGGAGTCCTTCAGGGCCCAGGATAATACCTTCACACAGTAATGTGAAGCATCAGTCAGAACAGCAGGTACCATCACTCTTCTGTCCTCCAACATGCTGTGTAGACATAGCTATTCCTAAAGAAACCAACTTATACAATGCTTCTTTATTTCTGTTTGAAATGAACAAACATTGCAGTAATATTTTTGAGTGAGTTTGATGGATGCTGTAAATGCTGTTCATGTGGTAATTAGTTGGAGAATAAAATTAGGTGCATGCATGTAACTGGATCATAGGTTTGGGTTGGAATGGACCAATGATCTAGGTCCAACCCCCATGCCAGGGACAGGAACACCTTCCACTAGACCAGGTTGATCAGAACTGCATGTAACCCAGCCTTGAACACTTCCAGGGATGGGACATCCACAACTTCTCTAAGCAATGCTTAGGGTCTCTCCACCCTCTGAGTAAAAAATTTCTTCCTAACATCAAATTTATATGTACCCTCTTTTAGTTTAAAGCCATTGGCCTTTGTCCTGTCACTACAAGCCCTTATAAAAAGTCCCTTTACAGCTCTCATGTTGGCCCCTTTTAGGTACTGGAATGTACTATAAGGTTTTCAGAGCCTTCTCTTCTCCGGACTGGACAGCCCCACCTCTGTCACTCTGCCTTCGTAGGAGGGGTGCTCCAGCCCTCTGATTATCTTCATGGTCTCCTCTGGACTTGCTCCAAGAGGTCCATGTCTTTCTTATGTTGGGGACCCCAGAGCTGGATGCAGCACTCCATGTGGAGTCTCTCAAGGGCAGAGTAGAGAGGTAGAATCACCTCTCTTGACCAGCTGCCCACACGGCTTCTGATGCAACCCAGGATACAGCTGGCTTCCTGGGCTGTGAGTGCACATTGGCAAGCTTCTCATCAACCTTGACAGTCCTCCTCAGGCCTGCTCTCACTCTATTCTCAACCCAACCCATATTTGTGGTTTGCATTGCCCCAATTCAGGTGCAGGACCTTGCACTTGGCCTTGCTTAACTTCCTGAGGTTTGCACAAGCCCACTGTGTCGACCACACCACACATCTTGGTATCACTGGGAAATGTGCTGAGGGTGCTCTCAATCCCACTGTCCATACCACAGATGGTGAAGAAGCTGAAGAGCACTGGTCCCAAAACTGATCCCTGGCAATGTTTCCTTTCTTGAAACCTCGAAAAGTATTACAAGAAAGGAGGAAGAGGAAGAAAGTTGCACACACTTAGGTAACGCTAATTGTGCTTCGTGATTGCTGCCACATTCACTGAAGGGGCATTGAATTTACCTCACTAGAGTAGTAAGAATACATTTTGCTGGGCTCTGACTTTGTCAGAAATGTATAAATTTCTTATGACTCTTTTGAAATAAAATACAGCTATTCGTGTTACCAGAGTTGCATTTTCTGATTTTAATGCCCAAACCTGCCTTGAGTTATGACCCTGTGTAGGTGGTTATTGCCCCTGCTGTCTTCCAATTCAAAATATGACTGGACATTGTGAGCTGTGTACTTCAAGTCATGGCCCCTCTCAGCTCTGTGTGAGCCAGGCTGAACACTCTAAACATCTTGCTTTATTTCCCCGTGTTTTCAGCATACATTGAAATGACTCTAAATCAAAATGCATATATCTCAATCCCTCTGATATCTGAACTAGTTTGAAATCCAGGTCCAAATTTTGGAATTACTAAGATTTTGATCCGGAATGTATATTGATCCAAAATACATAATTTTATATTTATTTGATAGATCCAAATATGTAGAATTTGGATATAATATAAACTTGCCTCTCTGCTAGGACTGTCCTGTTATTTTCTTGTGGGTTTTCTCCTCTGGGAAAAAACCAGGAGAACATGGATAGTAAACCAGAAAATGCTCTCTGTGTACATTCCACTGTTTTCATTTTTATAAAGTATCTTGATGTGAGCGGTTTTCTGCTGGATTTTTGAGGAGCTCCCATAAATATTCTATTTTAGTCACCTAATAAATTTGAAATTTACCTCTGTGTCTTACTAGGTGTCATAATCAGTTACCAGGTGAATAATCTGTAATGGCATCACTACCAATGAGTAATACTTTCAGGTTAAATATCTGGAGTTGATGACCTTGCAGTCAAGGAATACTCAGGAGGTGCATTCTGAAAGGCTGAAAATTTGTCTCCTTTACTGTTTTTGTGATTTGGTGCTGCTGTGTCTACTTTATTAGTGATTTATATTTCACTCCCCTGTATGTGATATACTTGTGCTAGAAAAACACATATGGCTTTTATTCTAGGTCAGAAAGGAGTCTCTTTTAAATTATTATAAATATATCAATTATTCACAGTAATTGTTTTCACGGTGAAGTAATTATAACCCATCCTTCATTTATGTGTCAATGAAAATGATACACGTTAGTTATAATAGTATTAACACTGTTTTGCTTACAAGTTTTTTTGCTGCACTATGATTTTTGTATGTGTGATATACTGAGGGAGATGTAATCTGAAGCTATGTGGTTTGCATATTAATACTGTGCAAAACGTTAAAAATTAAATTATTAATCTATTTCAGCATTATTGTTCATGACCTTGTGACAAAAAAATTCTTAGCATGCAAAAGTATTAGAAGGGCTAGAGGATGCACAAACAGGTAAAATGTGACAACTGACAAAATAGTTAGGAACCAGCCATGTGTCTTGTGATACAGACATCAGGGAGCAATGTTAAGCACTTCGTCATTCCTGCCCTCCAGTGTCTGATCTTTCTGATTTCTTCTTTATTGATTTCAACTAAAGAAAATATAGAAGAGTATAGAGGTGACCCGTTTTGTTGACAGATACACGTGTTAGTCTTGTACTCCCAGAAAATAGTTTAGACATCAGGAATAATGACTTATAGGTAAGAGATAAACACAATTTCCTGTGATTTCTAAACCCAGTGAATCAGCAGGCAGAAGTTAAAGACACAGTCTGCTTTCATAGTTTCAGTTGTTTATCTTTTATCCAACAGACTGAAGATTTAACAGGACACTGGAAATTCTAAAAAAAATCAACAAACGTCCAAAAAACCCAACTAACCAGCAGCCATCACCACCCCACCCCACTTACTAAAATTATTAAACTTTTATTGCTTTGGGAACATATTATTCACTGTTAACAAAGCTAGTGACAAAACACCCCTCTTCAGCCTTGTGTGATTTTATAAGCCTTATCATTTCATAAAATTTGAAGTAACTGGTGTCCTGCCTATATGTGATTATTTTATAAAAATGAAAATTGGGCATAAAGTGTTACCATTTAGATGAGAATTTCAGCCAGGGGCACTAGTAAAGGATTTTTCAGTCACATTCCATATACAGTCAGTATCACTTCTTTCCACACTGTAGTTATAAAATGTCAGTGGCAGTTATTTGGAGAATATGTGGAATATTGCCCATCAGGGAAACAATTCTTACGTTTGTTTCACATGGTAAAAAAAGCATGCCAAAGCAATGAAGTAAAAATACAGCATCTGAAACTGTGAAGAACTGTTGCATGGTGATATTGTTATCATTCATTTTGATACATAAACCAGTCATGTCCTACTTTCATGTGGCTTCCTTTGTTTATTTAGAAAAATGGTCTTTTCAGTTTAAGTTATAGCTTTAGAAATGCACGAAATCCCCTTTCCTTTATGCCCAGCTAGTCAGTTTTCCAAACTATTTACTAAGGAGGTGTGAATTGTGGATTAAAAAGCAATATCCATCTTCTCAAGAAAAAAAGTCCTGTGCTCCCCTCCCCAGGAGAGAGTGTGTCCTAGATGTTCAGTGTATTTCAGTGCGACATAGTTCCAGGGCACAAAAAATGCTGTATTGTATTTTATTCCACATTAGAAGTGATTGTAAATGAGAGTTCCAGATGATTTACAGAAGGGGTTTTGAGTTATGCAGCAGTGTTGGGATTATATATAATGTGTTTGAGACAGGAGATTGTACCTGGTCCTTAACAAATGGTACTAGCACTTCCTGCACATCACACAACCTGACCAGTTGCCATTCTGATCCTTGAAGATCAGATACTGTGGATACAGGAAGATATCCATGAGTTGTGGAAAGTGTAGGTATTGACATTTAAAAAAAATAAAATCTGTCAGTGCAGTTCCTAAACAATATGAATTAACTGGTTTTTCATGTATCTACTCATCTTTCAGTGCCTGTTCAATTCTTACGCTCTCCAGTGGTTAACTTGCCTGTTTGTTTGGGTCTACCAGAGGATATTTTGTACAGGTTTATGGCTTGGGTTTTTCCTGTAATTTGAGTGGAAGCATTTGCTATTCCTCAGAGCAAAGGCTTTTTCTCTGTGGAAAGCAAACAACCTTTTGGCAAGTCAACCTCTTTCCAATCTGCCAAAAGTCGCAATGGGATACCACTTTCCTCAGAAAAGATTTCACTACCTTTCATTTGTTGTAAAATTGGAAACAGAATTCAAGTGCAAAATAAAATTAGTGTCAAAACCTTTATCAGCTCACCAACATCTCTGCAGCTAAGGACCTAATAAGCAAACAGCTACAAAACTTGTAGCTACAAATGTCCTGCCTTCCACAATCTCTTTTTTAATTCCTTTAACAGAATACTCACTAAAACGTTTTGTATAATTTTTCTCTGATATAAATTGTTTCCAACAAAGAAAATATTTTTATTGATATAGTGTTGTTTATCTGTTTTTATTTAAGTGTCTAGTGCCCTTTGATTTGCTTATATCAAAGTAAACCGTAAATTGAAAGTTGATTTATAAGACTCTGTATATTCCAATCTTTGTGAATTTCTATTGCTCATTGCTATTGAGACTGGAATGAAAACCTATTACATGCAGAGATCTAAATCTAGAACTCTCTAGAATTCTATAATTATCTCTCCAGTAATTAAAGGGGAAAATGAGAAAATTTTGTAGTTTTTTCTATGGTTACAAGTGCCATATTAGCCTGGGCCTTCTAATTCAACATTACAGAATTTAAAAAATGAAAAAAAAGCTAATATTAAAAAGTCAGAAAGATTGGAAATGTGAAGTTAACCAAGTGAGCTTAATAGAGCCCCTATTTCCCTGTGATTCTTTAACTGAGAGTGTTGTGGCATTTTTTTGTGAGATAAATCTTTTTAGAAATATGGATTTTTTGACTTGGTTTTTTTTGTTTGATTTTTTTATTTTTAAGACTAAGACTTAAAATTTGTCATGTTACAATTCTCAGACTAAAAACAAGAAAAACTTAGATTTTTACATACAAATAAATCTAGTAATAATCTTTATTTTATGTGAATGAGTTGTTTAATTGCAATACATCCTAAAAAAAAAGGCTATAAACCCACATTAAAATAGTGAATAAAGACATAGGTTAAAATTATGTCTATTTCTATAAGTCTTTAAATAACACTGCAGGAAGCCAAACACCTTCTGTTACTCTTGAGCTGCAGTATGTGGGTGCAGAGTAATGACAGAATATTTTTAAAGAAGACATTAGTCTTTAGTTAACCTTAGTGAACCAGTTAATGAGTGAACACATGTTAAGGAACCAATTAAAATCACAGGAAAATCTACATGGAGCTAAAGGAAAAAACTTATAGGACCTGTAAAAATGGTTTCTTTAAGCTTTCTAAGCTGGGGTAAAAGATCATTTATTTCAGTCGCACCTATGCTTAGCAAAAGAATACTTTTTGTCCTTAGCATCTCAATTTCTGGTGGCAAATTCTCATTTATAAACCGAAATATGGTGAAGTTCATAAGGTAATAACCCCAGGAAAATTGTTTGAAGAAACATTAGTTATTTGTGGACTGTGGATAATCTAAAAGCCCTGATATTTAAGAACAAGAGTGGTGTTTCAGAACCTTTATATGACACTCCTAACCATCAAACCCAAGCGGGGCTTTTTCCCCCCATGTGTGTTTCTCTTGAACCAGAACACTTTTCATCAGAGATTTCAATTGCTGTTAGGTTTCTGTCTTTACAAAGAAACCAGAGATGCATTAGTAGACATCTACACTCAAGGTGGTCTTGAGACTGTGCACAGCAAAGCTGGATTAAGTGATTAACAATTACAGCAGCCTTAAATTCATATAATGCCATTTGTATATTTGTTATTATTATTTATGATAATTAACTCAATTAGATCTGAGAGCACAAACATAAATACATGATCCATTTTGACTTATTAAATTATGATAGATTATTTGTAATAAGTAGATACACTTGCAATAGAACAACATGAAGAAGTGATTGACAGTTAAATGTCCCTATGAGAACACATTTAGGGACCAGGTCTTCCTTAAAACCAGTAGCTTCTCAGAAAAGGGGCTTAGATTGAGAGAGGAGCAAAAGTGAGCTTTTCTGTTTAGCTAGGCTTTCACCTTAGAAACCATGAGGTGTATGACAAAACTCTTAAATTACTTCAGTGAAGCTGTGAATTAGATTTTTGTTCTTAATATCTCTTGTGTCCCTTGCCTAAGATATTTTTCATTTTTCTGGGTTTGTTTTTAGTTTCCCACATGCAGTAATTGACTCTATGCACTAATTTTGTATTTTATCTTTTATGATGCCTTTTCACTCTCATCCTTTTTCCTCATATGTAGGGTAGCTGCTCTGAAAATATTTCTTTAGCCTTCTAATATAAGAATACAAGGTAAATATGTAGGGTTTGACACCTACTTCAATTATGAGAGACTAAAAACTGCAAGAATGAAAAGGATGAAAGAACATATATCTCTTTATAATTCATGAAGTATTCTCCAGTTTCTCACAAAGAGTGAAATCTATTAGGTTTTGAAGAGTTAAGGACAGAATTCTACTGTAAACTTTTGTTTCTCCTGTTGGTTGCAGATCAATTGTTTTGCTCTAAATCAGGTAAATAATGTTAAATATTTTACAACTTCAATAACATGAAACAGTAGATAACTTTCTTTTCTGACACATTTTTTCCCAGTGGCCTTTCTTTTTGAAACTATGTTAAAATACCTCGACAAAATCACTGTGCAACTCAAAACTTTCAATAAGAAATAGTTGCTTGATCATTTGTTGTTTGTTTTGTTTGTTGGTTTTTTTTCCCAGAGTTAAACATTCAAGTTGTTTCAAGTACCTTTTAGAGAACTGTATGAAAAACACAGAACTGACAGTAAGTGAATTGTTGAAAGTCTTGCCATTTACTTGAGAATGCTGGAATTTTTCTCCTGGTGTGGTCTGTAGCAATGGAACTCCAAAAATTTTTTCAAATTCAACTTTGATATGGGTGGCAATAAAGACCTAAAATTACTAGTGAATTCAGTGGGATTTTCTGTCTTAGTCATTTTCTGTATGACTGTCTGCACCAGCAAGCAGCATGACTTCAACAGAGAAGATGTGTGAGAACTCCTCTGTTGCTCTGTAGGGCTGATCAAATGGGACAGAGAACTGACATTCACAGCCAGTCAGTTTGGAGAGTTTTACTTTGGACTTGCTCAGTCTGTTATCAAGGGCTGAATCAGTTTGACTATAGGCCCTCTTCACAACGCCAAACAGGTGGCAAGTAGGGGCAATTTAGAGATGTGATTAAAAAATGCACTCCCGACCCCTATGAAATTCCCAACATAGGTGCACCCTTAAATTGTGTTAGCTAATGAAAGGGAATCAGAAAACAACCGCCCCGGATCTCATTGATGAACACCCAGAAATACCTATGACCCCCTGGTCTTTGAAGGTATAGCTGGGAAACATCTCCTAATTGACGAGGAGACAAAGAGAGTCACATTATTTTAGTCTTTAAAGAAGAAAATATTTGAAATCTCCAAATCTTTCTAAGAAAAGGAGATGAAACTTAGTGTCAGGGGTTGTTTTGGGTGTGGAGAGTGGGCGTAGTTCTGCCGAGTAAATGAAGCTCAATTGTAGTAGCTTGTGGTATCCTTACTCATGGGACATGAGCTGTTACCCTGCTAAGTAGTGGTCAAGACTAAAGATCCACTGACTGAAAACTTCATGAAAAAGAGCTCATGTGATTGTACAAAGGGGGTCCCATGTAGCTGCAGATTTGCTCTTCTGTTTGTATACTGAAGAAAATAGGTTGACAGTGTTGGCATGAACAGAATTTCAGACCCTTCTAGTTCTGGCATTAAATTTGGTCAGAGACTGTGCTGCATTAATGATAAATTGATGGAAGTTGCAGAAATAAGTGCATAAATAAGGACTATAGGATTCCTAGTAATCCAAGTCATAGAGCTCTCAGGAACTCAACATGGGCCAGTCCAGTTACATGCTATACTTCCAGGAGCTCTGCAAAGAAGCTAAAAATTAAAGACTTTAAGAATCAAGTTGATTACTTTCTTGTGATCATTTGCATTAAAGAGTTAGTTTGTAAGTATCTCTGAATATCAAGCTGTTTTTCATAATTGCTGCCTGCAAAGCATATCATACCACTTACCCAGCAGGGTCATAGCAGTAACGTCCTTGCCATGGCTGGTGAAAACTCTTCCCAGTGAATACAGTATTCTTATTCTTTTCACCCTTTTTTCTCTTTGCTTTTTTTCTTCAGTGGTTATTTCTGGAATGAATATGATTGCTATTCTTTGAGTGCTGTCAGCATTCTGCTGGAAAATATAAATGTCTTCCCTCAATAAGTGATAGTTAGTAACGCATCTCTGTGTTCAGATACTTTTTTTCTGTACTTTATTTTCATTTGTAATTTTATCTTTGAAGTCTGATGAATGTTTCTCATTGCAGTGAGAAACTGCAATGGAGATCAAAGTAACCCCTATATGAACAAGCTTTTAATTTGGCAGTGTGTGACTGATTGACAATGAACAGAAGAATGTCTTAAATTTTTTTGGATGACAGAGTTGTGAATAATTTAATCCAGAAGATATAAAATTATCACTTACAAAAGTCTTAAAGAGATTTTTCCTCTATTTTTTCTTTACGTGAAGTACTCCTTTACCCATCTACTAGATTTTAGCAGTGCTTAGCTATCATATCTTGAAAGTAGGAAGAATTTTGGAAGTGAGTGCTTATCATTACCATCCTTATTTCTCCATACAGACACTTTAAGAACTCCTATGCAGTGATTTTTTTGTGCAGCTGATGTTCCTACTCATGTATAAAATTTTACTTATCCTAATTTTTTACCCCAATTTATGCAAAGATATTTTGGAATTCCACCATATACTTGCAGTCCTTCCCAACCTCATACCATCCTCAGCTCTGGCAAATACACACTCATTAACCAAGTCATTAATATTCTCAATGAAAATGCTGGACAAATATAAACCCATGAAGATTTTTGCCAGGTAAGTGTCCTTTGTTTTTGGTAACAAACTATGAAAAACTAGGTTTGGGCTATGGTCATTCAGCAAGGTTTTGCACCTGTTTTTTTTTCTTTTCACCTGCCATGTGTGCTCGTCAAGTGCTGATGAGAATGTGAAGTGAGATGCTATAAAAACTTTCCTAAAATCAGAATGTAAGAGGATTTATTTCCCATCACTTAAAAGTGGAAGATCCACGAGCCTATTGAAAAAGAAAATTTGGTGCTGACATATCTATACTGTCTGCAATTTTTTCTGTACTACCTTCTAGATGGTGACAAGGAAGTAGATAATTGATTGCAGAAATTTTGGACCAGCTGAATCTTTATTTTGTAATAGGACATTCTTTAAACAGAGTCAATCTGTTGTCCCATCTTCCATTGTCTGAAAGCATTGCGAGTCCTCAGAGATAACTATAAAGAACTCAGATATCACTTTGGCCATTTTTTTAAGTATCCTAAATAAAACCGAGAATATCCCAATAATCTGGAAACAGCTGCCTTTCAGACTGTTTCCTAAACCATGCTTCAAATTTCATTATGTTTTTAGTAAATAATGTTCAAAAAAGCCACAGTTTTTTTATTGTGAAAGTCTGAAACATTCCTTAGTGGATTTAGTGTTACAGCTACATTTGTATGAATGTTAAAATGACCCATTAGAAGGATGCAATAAGAATGAAGACATAAACAAGTTTTCAGTCAAGAACTTAAGAGAAAATGAGACTAGTAAGTCAGCACTGCATTGTATATGGCTGCAGGAAATTATTGAAAATAGACAAATTTATATTCTACCTCTAGCTTCTTCACTGATTATTGGTTTTATTTAGTATTTAAACATCCTGCTCTTTATAAGGTTTCTCTGGCCATTAATGCATACCTCTTGACATCTGCAGGACACGTTAATGGAAAGTATCATTGATGCAAGTGTTTCCTCAAGGTGTAAAATCTAGAGAAGGGAGAAAATGATTAGTCACAGTGACAGAGTGAACGTTTGGGAATCACTTTTTCTGTGCATATCATTAAAAAATCAATAAGATGAATATATGGAGTCCAATAGTATTTACTGTAGAAGAACAAGGAAAAATAGAACAGCCATACTTTGCATTACTAAGATTTTGCTCTCTGATCTAGTCCTCTTGTGTGATGAAGCTTCAAATGGCTGTAATAAAGGTCACCTCTGCTGAGCAATGTTTGTTCTCTTCATAGTTTTAGTGCACATCCATGCCTCATGCAGAATGACAGGTGGCTTGGTTTTAAAACCACAAATTTACCCTCACAAATTGTATTTGGAAAATGAAATTATTCCATGCATTCTTTGCTAGCCTGACTTTTGCATGAATAAACTCTGTTTGTTGTACTTTGGATGATTTTGAGAATATAATTTTCTCATTCAGCATTTATGTATGATTTATTGAAAAATATCAAAAAAATATAAATCCAAATCTATTAACTCTTCATCCTGTGTTGTTTATGGGAGATTACAATGCTGTATTTTCTCGCCCCATGTAGTGATATTCTCACTACATGCACTATGACTTCAAAGCTATATCCATAACTGCTACAGATGCTGTAGGAATAGGCCCAAGTTAATTAGTTAATCTTATTCTTGTATCAGATTTAACATGCATATGAATTACTTACACTGTGAATCTCATTTTCATCTCTTTTCAAAATGTTAAGGTAATGGTTTTGGGTTGTTGTTGGATTTTCCCCCATCCTACAGTATTCTTTGCTACAGCAATATAGGAAGAAAGCTCTTGCAAATTCTTCTCTGTCCCAAGTGAGGAGATGAACTACAAATGGATTCCAAAGGCATGAATCGTTCAGCATTGCTGTGAGTACTGATATGATGACTACTTCTTTTGTGTATGTTAAGAATTGAAATATGAAATTAAAAAAAAGACAGGTTGGGAACAGGAAGAGCTCTCTCAAACTCTGACTCTGGGTAACAGGAAGGTGCCTAATGCAGATTTGCAGTTCTTAACACTGATCCACCCCTGAAATAGGTGTCTTTCAGGCCCTTGAGCAATGGGCACTGCTTTGGCATTTTTTTCCCCTCACTCTTTTCTTTAAAAAATGTTAACTTTTCTTTGTGGCTCTGGGTCAGCAATAGAACAGCAGTGGTGTACAGCTAAGAAAGGATTTACGGTCCAAGTATATGGAAATAAATATCTACATGACCTTTAAGAAATAAAATTATATTTGTGAAGCCATCAGTGCTTAACAGAAACCAATAAGGAATGTCTTACTTTTTATGACAGCCTTACAAACATACAGAGCCAGCAAATCTCCTTGAAATCACAAAAAATGTCTTGTAAAAGTGTCACAGGTTCAGACCAAATTCTGATACCTTCATAAATGAAATGTAAAACTTTAAAATCTAGATTTCTTTTTAGTCTCTAATGAGAGCTCATCTCATTAAAAATTAACACCTTTTTATTATACCTAATTTACTTATAAATCTTATTGTCACCCATTATCAACTCTCACAGACATCTCAATCAACCTTATGATTAAATCTGTTTTATTCAGGCTATTCCTTTTCCACTGATTTTAATTCTACCTTAATTACTTTCTTTTTTTTCTTTGAAAATTCAGCTTTTGATACTTTCTCATTGTTTCATGTATCACTATTTTCATACCTTTAAACTTGACTATTTTTGTAGTTTCCAGCTGGGTCTTTTTACTACAGGTATGCTGTGTTTGTTGAGGAAAAAAAAAAAAAAACAAAAATCTCCTAACTGTATAAACATTTTAGTATCCATGAATGTGTCTTGTAAAAGGTTTTTTTCTTACCTCTCATTATAGTTTATGTGCTAATAATTAAGAGTTGCATTTTACATCTCACTTCCATGTTTTTGCTAAGCAAATGGGGCTTTAGTTGTGACTGACCAGGTGAAATGACCAGAGGCAAAGAGAAGAGTCAATCTATTCCCTGGTGTTTTGATGTGTCAGAATATTATAAGTGCATGCTAGAACGTCTTCTGTAGAATCTGAAAATGAAGTCATTATTTTACTGATTATCTCCTGCTATCTGACACATCATATGTACTAAGAACTAATAATAAATTATAAAAATAATAGATGTTAAGACATCCTGCAAATAAGATTCATTCTTATTCTACACAGGTCTATATGGCATACTGTGTGTATTTCTAGGACAAGCCTCTTCTCACTGTCAGGCAAATGAATTAGTAGGTACTTGCCCTCCTCCTGTTTACATATTCCTTCTTTGTCCTGTTCTTGAACCTATGAATTTCATTCTATTTAAAGGGAATTAAGCATTGTTTCTTCCAAAAGAAAAGATTGTGACAATTATTTCTCTTCGTTGCAGTGATAGAAAACAAGATATCTCAGTATACCTCAGTGCATTTCTTCCTGTTAAATGGGGGTTGTCGTGGTTCAATGTGGAATTCACCCCACTGAGTGTACTCACAGGAATATGGAGCACTACTGCTGTTGGCAAGACAAAATCTCAGTTAAGGCAAACATTTTCGGTGTTTCAATAGATGTGTGTTCTAAGAACTGAAAGTAAGTTGTTCCACTAAGAGCTACAACAAAAATAAAACAGTATGGTAATAAAACAGTGGATGGTATTTTTCAAGAGGTTAAGGAAACAACAGCGAAAGACGTTACTTTTAATTTATTTCAGCAAATGCATGCTTAAGGTTTTTTTGTCTAAATTCTCCATAGGTTGATTTAGTCTTAGGAGCCCTTTAGGTAAGTAGTTTTAAGAATAAGTAGGCATTTAACACTTATGTTTATTTAAGCATTCTCCAGGACACCTGAGCTTTGAAACATACCTCTTATTATTTTTTTTAATCCAATAGTACCCTGTTTTGACATCTGCATCTTCCAAACTCCTGTCAGTCATGAAAAATGGTAGTTAATTGTTTGTTTAATTTTTACTGCTTTTGTTTGTACAGTAGAGAACTGGCTATAGAGAACTATTTCAAGGAGAAGCGCTATATTTATGCCATCATTCACTCACACTGCTCACGTGGCGTGATATTGTTCCTTTATGCTCTGTTGTTGTTAGTCTGTCAAGTTGGATGAGGTAATAATCATAACACAAGTTTCTTGTAAAAAGCCTACAAACCTTGAAGTCCCCATTGTACGCTACTTGCAGTAGTAGTTTTGATATTTCTGTCTCAGCTTGCATGAGCAATATCACATTACTTGAAATTGTTTTCCTACAATGATTCCCACAGGTGAGGGCTCTCCACAGCTTCGAGATTAGTTTGTTCCGTTTGGCACAGATAGGTTTTGCTGCAGGAGCTTATCAAACATAAAATAAAGGAAAATGTTTGGTCTTGAATCCAAAATTTTCCTCACTTCTATCTCTCCAAATCCTCCCTCAGTGATTCTGACCTTTTCAGACAGATGGCCGAGACCTGAGCATATGGATCCCATTTGAATAAAAGTGAGATGAGTAGATGTCTTTGCTATCTATGTGACATGAAAGGATATGTTTCTATTACCATTTTCGCTTGGAAGTGAAGTAAAATTCAAATGCTTTGAATTTAACAAACATGCCTGCTTAAAATCCTTATTTGCTGACCTGTGGGTCATTGCTGTCTAGACTGCTTCAGGCTGCTGCTGCTATTTAATTCATAGACCTTTTTAAGAGTTGCCTCTCTCTCTCTTATTAATAAAGGAATTCTGTTGTTCATTGATAGGAACTGGAGAGGTTACATTTATGTCCTCTGCTTTTGGATACATTGTTTCTACTTAATAATTCCATTTCTTTTTGACTGAGTCTTTCATTCAAATGAGGCTCTAGAAGAATATCCTGACAGTGTTCTTGAGCAATATTTTTCATCAGTGTGAATAAAATAAAATAAAACAAAACTTCCACCACTTTGTTTTCTAGGGGAGTAAACTCTTCTGCAGTACATTTTGAGGGTTATGCAAAGAAAACCTCAGCAGGAAAACTCGAAAATCCTGCCCATTCTGGAGCATTATGGGCTTACCCCTGTGATAGCTCCCTGTAGTCAAAGGCACTTGAATATCAGTGCTCTCTGTAGGAGAGCCCTGGTTGCCAACCAAACAAAAGAAACCCTTCAGCCATTGTGTTGGGATACACTGAGTGACTGGAGACAACACCACAAGTTTGAATTCTACACAACTCAGTAAGAAGGAACTGGAGCATTTTATAAATCGTTTCTAATTTTCTAACAAAACATACAGAGCTAGATTTGCAAATCAGGTTCTACTGAGATTGTACATTAAAATATGTTTCAAATACTCCTCAAATAGTTAGAGATTTTTGAAGCAAAATGAGGTGTCATAATTTAAGCATCTTATGCTGGGCAATTACGTGATTTTTAATTTCATAATGGCATAGTGTATATACAGTATATCTAGCAGTTACATTTAAAAAAAAAGAAAAGAAAACTTCGTTTTGTTCATAATAAAGTGATGACAGTGGTGTTAAATAAGTAAGTTCACCGTGAGGTTCTAATCATATAATTGGCATTTATTCAGAAACATAATTCTCTTGAGATGGCTTGATTGCATTCATTATCACCACTTAGAGACTTCTTAATGTTTTTATCAGCCTAATTCAAAATGCTAAATTGGAGTACAGATGTTAGAATTTGTTCCTAAATCAGACTGCAGTTTAATTTTTTTTGTTTGGAGGTTTGGTTTTTTGGTTTTTGTATTTTAAACATTTCTGAACTTAATTCCTGTCTTGAACCTTGTTTTGAAAACCTGTGTCAGCAAAACCAGACAAGCTTATTTATAGAATTTTTTATTTATAGAATATTTATAGTATTAAAATAAACTAATCTGAAGCTAGTCTATTTAAAGTACTGACATTCTCAAATCACTTCGTGTTAGTTTGCTAAGAATTAATTGCTTTACTGCCATGCATACCCTGGAAGAGTGCCTGTCTACTGATTTACCACTTCAGGAATTGGCTAATGACTTCTCAGGCCTTTGAAAAAAAACTCTCTGGCATAATTGTAAATTAAATGTTAGTAGGTAACAGAAAAATAGCAGTAAATGCCTGCCAGTGGCCATGCAAAGGACAAGGAAAATTAACCCTATCCTATGGAGTAGGAAGAAGTGCCTGATACACTTGCTGTTAGTTCTTCCGGTCAGAGCATTTCTATACTATATACATTAGTATTGATATGTGTGTGTGTATATATATATATATGTATTTAGCTAGCTAAATTTCCATTTACTCTTTGAACTTTAAAGTAAATAATCGTTTACCCTTTGAGAAATCCTTGACAAACACCAGCTACTTTATAACACTGCAGAATGACATTTATTGAGCAGTTAGAGATGATTAGCTGTGCTTCTTTTGACTGAAAAAGGAAAGCAATGGGGTAGTTCCTTTCTGGTGGTGGTAAGCTTTTGAAACATTCTGGAATTATTTTGGACAAAAGCAATAATACACTCATAAAAACCCTAATGAGTGATTTTAGATAAACCATGAGTTGATCTTGGTGAACCCAATGTTAATCCTATCAGCAGAAAGTCATGGGAATCCTTTATTGATTACTGGTATATTCCCAGTATTGATGTCAGTAGAGGAAGGTGAAAGAGTTGATAACCCAGATATACACAAACCTGAAAGTATGTCAGCCTGGCCCACACTGGGCCTCCTGCTGTTACCTCTGGGTAATAGCCCAGAGGTAAAACCTCTGCCCTCTCTGGAGCAGGGGACTTCTCCTTCAGTTTTGCCTTGTTTAGACTCAGACTGCATTTTATGTATTAGGAGGTGTGGGGAGAAAGCCACACTCGTCTGGTCATTGCAGCTAGTGAAGAAGGGCTCTGCAAAAGCAGCAAAACCTGGGATGAGTGCACTAGGGTAGAGAGGAAACAAATGCAAGGCAAGCCCTCCCTGGGATCAATTATCCTTAGATAATGTGCATGTTTTACACTTGCCTATGTTATTTGAGACAAAGGCTGTCTGTTTTTCCTGGGTCTGTTCAATGCTTGTCATAACACATCCACATTCTGGGGTAGTCCTTGGGCAAAACCATAAAAAATTATATCATCATATAATAGCTGTGGAAATGCATGCCGGTATTGTTTATTTTCAGGTGTGAAGTACACAAATTACTGTACCTTAGACAATAAATAACTTTTTTCTGTGAATACGAATTACTAGTACTGCTAAACAAAATACCTACAGGGTACCTTTAAGCTTCAGTGCTTGAGCAGAAGATATCCCCAGCATTATTGATCTCATTCTTCTTCCCTGCTTATAAAAGAAAAATCTAGAAGTGACACTTCCGTGGTGGCAGCTTCATTTAATTTATTCTGATGAGTTTATTTGTCCCCAATTGAACTTTATTAGAATTACATAGGAAAGGTGGTTAATTTGCCTGTGTTCATTTTGAAGAGGGTGCTTTTGCTGCATCCTGTTATATGTTTGAAGGAGTTTCTCTTTGACAGAGATTACTCTTTCTGTTATTAACTTCTGTTAGTTACTTTCTGTTACTGTGTTCAGTATGCTGGTAATATTTCAACCCACTGAGGTTCTATAGAAATGTAAAACAGGGATCACAAATCATATAATTCAAAAGGAATTCTCCCTAAGTGTACTACATGTAGAGTGGCCGTTCTGTGTCTTCTTAAGTTGTCAGAACTGGAGTTGTTATTTTACACAGTTCAGTATCCCAAAATATTGTTATCTGTGTTGACACTGTTAGTGAGACAGCAGCACATTTTTCTAAGGAAATTGCTTAGGTAACTCAGTTGCATTAACTATATAAAAGTATTTTGACAATATATTCATTGAGCAGTCCTGGATTCCTTATGTTCGGAGTCTTAAAATTCATTCCATGTGCCAGTGGTATGTGGATATGTGCCTTTCACCATTTCCGTAAAGAGCATCTGAACTTAACCAGGTTTTGAATGTTTAAAAATGTCTGAGTACTCCCAAGACTAGGAATAATAATCAGATTTAAAAATTGAGTCTTGTGAATATTCATTGAATTGGGCATGTTCCAACACTGAGCAGGACTTTCCTTAACAGTAGACCTCTTATTTTTTGACAACTGTCTAAAGTCTGAGCTCCAAATCTGTGAACACAGGGATTTATTTTCCTCAGTATCACATGATGCTGATGCCAGCATCCAGATAGCAGAGGAGGAACTTGTACTGATGCAGTCCTGAGGAGTCATGGCGAGATGTCTGGGAGAAGGAGAACTGTGGGAGGGACTGGGATTACATTTGCCAGAGTACTGAGTGCACTACAGTGGCAGAGAGACAGAACAGGGCTGGGAATGGGGAGGTAAGGGGAAGGAGAAAGGAAGACTGGGAGTCAGCACTTAAGGGAAACCGGGACTAGGTATTAAAACAGATGGGTTTATTCTGCTCTTGTTTCTGATTAATAATGTGTCTATTCAAGGAAGCTGATCAAGGTTTCATTCCCAGTCTTAATGTGCCTAATTTCTGATGGTTTAACATTCTAACCTTAATAATCATCTTTTAATTACAAATTAGTGTAATGTGGGCCAGCACATATATGGATGCTATTTCTAGAAGTAATATCACAAAACAAATTAACTAGTAAACACTAATGTTGTTCTCTTGAAAGATAATTTATGTATCTAGTGATTCTCTTACAGAATCCCTGTCTGGAGATAAAACCCAGGGGTTTAAGCTTTTAATAAAGTATTTGACTCCATCTGTTTAATTAGAAGGTAACCTGGTACCTGTCTTCTATTCACACCAAAGCTTAGGTATTCTTGATGAAAGTTTCTGTGTGTAAAGTTGCTGTGTCAGGACTGCAGGTATCTTGAGACTTGATGCGTCCAGATCAGATATGTCTCAATATGCATTATCTCGTTTCCCCTACTTTTCAGGAGTGTTTCTGAGAAAAACAGCAGTTTTGACTGCTGTCATCTGAGGAGCTGCAGTACCAGCATAAGGTCATTTTCCAAGCTTGCTTGTGGAGGTATTGTGGTGAAGTCACTGGGTGAAATCATGGCTGTATAGAGGTCAATGAGAATTTTATCAGGAATCGGATTTCACTTGGCAGGTATACTGTCTGGGCCAGAACCTGTGAGGTTTTTTGCGGGGCACAAAAATAAGCAAGTTGGGAGGAGCTGGGAAAAAGACAATCATACAGAACCTCTGCCCTCTCATCTGTTGCCATCATGAGCCTGCACACTGTTGTGTTTTGAAGTGCATTTTGTATGAAGTACATATGGGTTCAATATCCTATGAAATACCTTGAATATAGAGATTTTGGAGCTGGATTCTTTGCTAGAGCTTCCCATATGAAACTTGATTTTATTGGTGCTTGTGCTTCATATTCATATCTGTAAAACAGATGTAAAATAATGGTAATCTGTCAGAGGTGTTATAGCCTTGAGCTAATTGAGAAAAAGTGCAGTGCATGGAAGAAACTGGGAGATAACTCACAAGTGATCTTTTCAGTCTCCGCTCAAGTAAAGAACTTAATTGTGGCCTTAAATGCAACTAACTTGCATCTGTTTGTGGACTTAATGGAAATTCAGTGCATCCAAAAAGTTAGGGAGTTTTTAAATTCCTTCATTGCTTCTTTTGCCGTAGAATGTATACATTGGCAGATCAAAGTAAGATTATTTTAGATTAAATGCCCAAATAAACAAATTCAGTAACCTGGTAGACATGGGTGCCCAGTGTATGCTGTTATTATTCTGCTAGTGTCACAGACTGAGAAAGTCTTCAGGAAAGTATTTGAAAAGAAATTATATATTTCAGATAAAAACTTTCTACAATTCTTACCAGAATACATGCTAGCATCTCATAAAGCATAGGAAGGAAATTCCCAATTTGCGCAGATTGAAAGCAAAAATATTACTGATTTCACCACTTCTGCAAGTGCTTTAGACCAGTACTACTGTGGTGAAGCCAGTGGCCATACTGTAGCAGTTTCATGAGCAATTACTTCAGACTCCACCTAGTGTTGTCCTGTAACTTGAATACCAATTAGTGTTTGGAGAGAACTAATTATTCCCTGAACCACATCTGGTTAAGCTTCAAGTGAAAGGAGAATATATGTAATTTCTATTTGTCTAAGATCACTCTATGATGCAAAAGCAAGTGTATGATGTGAGGATAACTGAGCAATCCTTTTCAAAAGTGCAGTCTTGGTCTGGACTAAAATGCTTATGTATATGAGCTTTCCTACTGTTAAGTGGAGTCCATCTGTGTAAGGATTATGCACCTTATTTTTGTTGCCAGCTAGTGCTTTTGTCTCTCTGTGTTTTTCGAAGGAAATGTGAGACTATAAAATATTAAAAGAGACACTGATGGTTTTCTGTTTTGGAAGAATGTTGCTATTTTCTGTACATTATGTGTTTCTTTTGGGGTTTGGTGTCTTTTTTTTTTTTTTTCACGTGTTGTTTGGGGTTTTTGAATTCCTATAATTCTTTTAGAAGCATTTTGAGATGTAAAATATTTAGTTCAAGTCTTTTATTTATAGGAGGGTCTTAGACATTTGTCTCAGACAAATGACTGGTCACCGAACTGCAACTAGTGATATAATACAGAAAATCAGAAGCAATATTTTTTTCATCCTTTCTTTCAGTTCTCTTGTTTCAAATTCTCATGATTAAAGATTTTCAAGATTTTGAACATTAATTGCTAGAGTATATTTTATACAAGTCAAAGACAAATACCTACAACAGTTTTCAGTGAAATTCTAACACTTATTGAAAAGCCTAACTTCATGATCCATAGCTGCATGGTGGGGGTTGTAGTTTGTATTTTATGTTATTTGGGAATATTCTGCTTCAGATTTAAAAATGAAACAAATTATATGCCTTGCTAGTAAAATATGGTAGAATATAAGAGACCATTCAGTTAAAAGCAATATAAATATATCCAAAAGAAGCATAAGAATTCACCCTTTTATCTTTGGAATTGTGATTATATGCTCACTAGGGGCTTATTCATTAAAATGGTAATAGCCATCATTTACTCTCTTTCCACAGTGAGAGCAAAGTGACCATGGAATAAAGTAACAGCCAAAGTGATAATCCAGCTGTTTCTTGCTGCTTTTACCTTGAGCATTACAAAATTCATAGCAGTAGGAAAATATTTATAAAGATGGGATTGCATTTTGGTGATAGAGGGAAGGATAGGTAAAACCATTTATGAATAACTTTTAAGGCCAGGGGGAATAAAGCAGAATGTCTTTTGAAAAGGTTTTAGCACAGTTAAAAAACCCATGATTTTTTTGCCATTGCTAGTGCTTTTTCTCTGTCCTGACAGAGCAGGACCCCTTTAGCTGTTTGGACTTGCATTGGCCTGAGTTTATGGGGCTTGTTTTCCCATGTCCAGCAGTCTCATGTCTGTCGCCTCCCCAGCTGTAGCAAGAGCCAGAGCTGGGAATGGACTGGCAGCAGCCGGGGGTCAGTGCATCACAACCCACGGCCTGCATGTGACTTTCTAAACAGCTGTGAGATAATTAAAACCAAGACTGCAACAGTTAGGTTTAAAACTAGAAAGAAGGGGATTGAACAGTTAAGGCAGAGGATTGGTAGTAGAAAGGATAAAGGATTAAATGGGGGAGAAACAACATTACTACATGAAATGACAGCTTTTCCCCTGAAAAATCTGACTTTTGACTTAAAGTTGATTTAGAAATTTGAGGAACTATTATCTATTCAGAAAATTAAAGTCTTTCCTGGGATAGTGGGGAGGTTAGGTAAGAATGTGGAACATGAAGTTTAAGGAAGTCAAAGGGAATAAACTGAACTGGTTATGGAACATAACCATGCCCAAGCTGATGCAGTGCTGTAGCTAAGGCTTAGTTACATAGGGGTACAGTAAAGAGGAGAGGAAAATGGAGCAGACTCTTAGCCCATGGAAAGCTTCATGGTTCGAAGTAGCTTTCATTTTCATAGGCAAGAAATGTAGCTCATTAATATAAAAATTGAATATGGGGAAGAACCCTCCACAGAATCTGTATTTTGGAAAACTAATTTCTTTTAGACAGAATTATTTGTATTGTTTGAGTCCATATCCCACGGATGCCTGTAGGAGCACCTCTGATTGTGGAGTTAACATTTTCATTCACAAGTAGCAGTGGCTGGGAAACGTGCAGAGTGTGCCCTGTGGCTTCTGGGCTTTTTCAAAACCAACTTCATGGTTAATCTGTATGTACTTTGTGCTGTGTGTAAAAGAAGTTGATCTTTTTAAATTTAAGCTGTTATTTTTCTAACTATCTGACAACCCACATAAATTCACCACCGTTTTTATGGTGCTTTTCTATTATTTTTTGTTGCTTGCTAATTACTTTTCTTGCCCGATTTCATTTGCAGTTTGAATAAATAAACTGTTTGGTTCTGCCTTCAGGTTATTGTAGGAATAGTCAATATGCAACTATAATAAAATCATAAATTTTTTTGAACAGGCAATTTCGAACATACCCTTCCACAGAGTTTTAAAGTTCTATTATTGTAGAAACAATGTGCTTAGGAGCTGCAAAATTACAGTGCTAATTTCTGAAGTTTGGAAGACATTAAAATCAAGCATAGCTCTACATACTCTACAGGTAGTTTAAATATTTGTGTGGCAACTTTGGTGAAAATGATTCTGTTGTGTACTGAAATGCAGAACACTGAACGATTTTATCCCCTGTTTATCTAAATTTAGGGAAGTTTTACACCTTGATCAATGTGCTGTGAGGAATCAGACTACATGCTTACTGCATAATGAACCATTTTTATCCTGGGTAAAATTTTATAAGCTAACTACTTTTTTTTCCATGATTCTACTTCTTTTAAATGCTACTCTAGCTGATCCTATAAAATGTCATTATTCCTTTTCCCCCTGCTCCCCTTCGAACCACCTGAGATTATCTTTATTACTCTGCTGGAATTTGTTTCCAGGCATGCTTAAAAATCTGCATAGAACAGGTGAATCACTAACTTTGGAGTAAAATATCTCAGAAATTGCACGTTACCTTTAGGGACAGGTGCTTTCATAAGAAATAGGACTCATTTTCTCACTTTTGTCAGGGTGGCAGCAAAGTTAGGTCCTGCTGGGCATGGCAACAATAAGAGGAGCAGAGTTTTGGCACACAAACTTCACTTTCTTACTTATTCTGTTAACAATTGATAAAATAGCTGTTTCCTACACAGGTTCGTTTACATGGCAGTTACAGTGCTCTCCTGGGATGCCTTTTTTTGTTCATACTTAGATATTTATTATCGTTTCTACACATTCTGCTGACTCTTAACCTGAGTGTTTTAAACTTGGTGGGCTTTGCTCCTGCAGCCCACTGAGCTCTTGACCACCCTTGGAACATGTATATCCCATTTTCTCAAATACTTGATTTCCTCTCTGTGTCCCTCAAGACTTTGTAATTAGATCATAGAAAAGAAAATGACAGCTCCAAGTAGCTTTGCGTGTGTAAGCTTGAAAATAATCAGGCATTAATTTAATTTTGTATACTATTTATATCAATGCAAATACATTTGCATCTGTAACACAAAGCAGTGGGCATAGATTAGCTGTGATTTGATATATCAAAGCACCAAGAGGGATCATTACCAACACCATAAAGGCTAAAAATTACTTAGGTATATCTAAATAGTCACAGAGATAATTGCTTTTTAGCTGCCATACAGCTCTTTAATATTCTTTAGAGGTTGGTTTCCTAAGCTATATGTATTACTACATTGTGCAAAGGCAGTTGTACGAGCTGTAAAGGACAGAAATGTATGAAAGATCTTATAGTATATAATAGTTAATAGGCCACTAGTGGCTACTGCCTCAAGAATAAAAATTAGGACGTCTCCTGAAGAGTAATACGCATCTGGTTGATTTTCTGTGGGTGTAACATGACCTTGATCTCTGGACTAGAAAAACATCATAGTGGCAAAGAAATTAATTCAGCTTGGTAAACCCATATTAGTGGCAGTGGATGAGGTAATTTGTCAGGCCACAGCTGAATTTGCTGACTAAAATTTCCTTTCTTCCTCCTCTTTTCTCAAAATAACAGAGGGCTAGTAGGATCTTTGGCTGTTGCATCTAGAGATTTATAATCATTGATGTGTGCTGTGTGTATAATGTATAAATGTTGGGATTAGTCTAGGTACATATTTCCATACCTGCCATAAGTAAAATGTTTTTTTGAACACTGAGTTAATGGATGTTTAATCAGCTTGGGAGGGGTTTTTGAGGTCAAGGTCACACTTTGTATTCAGTCAGAAAATTCCTTTTTGTCTCTTTGTTTTAATACAAACACTTCAATATGTGTTTCTGTTATTAAGCATATGTGTCAAATAACTGGCCTCCTACAATATGATGGGCTTAATCTGTTTAAAGGTTGAAAGCCTGAACTTGTGAATCCAGTGAATAGTGCTGGAGTCTGAAATATCATACAAATCCTAGACCTGAGAATGCTTTCTATGCTGCTACCTCATGAATGATGAAAGTGTCTATCAGCCTTTTAAACCTCTGTAGGTTTAGAGAGGGAAGCAGGGGGATGAATAGCCTACAAAATGCTTGTAAATTTTATATATGAATGACTTCTCTGTTGATATGACATTCCACATCTGGAGGCTACAAATCCTTGTGGTTGTTGTCCCTGTGATTGCAAAACACAGTATTTATCCAAGCTAGTGTGTGTCAGAGTGTATCATGGCTAGTTTTCCATAAAGGGACTACCTAGGCATTGGAGGATGCAACAAGATTTCTGCCTTCATTTTCTCTGTTACAACCTGTGATTGTGATTGACTGCAAAAAGTTGCAGTGCTGTGCTTGAGCATCTTGACATATAGGATAATCCAGCTCCCCAAATAGCCTTTTTCTTCCCTTCTTTACAGAGAGTGATTTTAAAAGAAAACACAAGGATGAACTGAAATAATAGGCAGAGAGGTGGCCACACTTTATTCCGTGCTAAGAGGCATCATGCAACTGGTCCACTCATATATTATAAAGTATCCAAAGTGCAGACAAAAGATGCAAGATGGAAAGAATATGGCAGAAGGGCCAGCTAGATTTCTGGAATACAATGACTTTTAGAATGGGGAGGTCACTCAAGCACCCAAAAGCTCTAAGCAAGCAAGATCTGGTAGATCTGGTTGGGGCAGATAAAGAAGTTACAGCATTACCAGATTTTTTTTTACCCTCTTACATCCAGTACATATATTTGGTAATTATCATCTGCTTTGTAAATATTGTTGCTTGCTTCTAATGGCCCCTCAAAAACATTTGTTCATGCTCTTATCTTTGCCTGTATGGTCAGTCCCACTATATTCATTGTGGCTGGAAATCAAACATTGGAACTGAGCATTTATTTTATCAATAGATCCAGATTTAGTTTTTTCTAAATATGAAGGTTTTCTTCATGTCATGCTTTCCTTTAGTGATTAATGCATGATTTGATTCACCTTTCCACAGGAACATTTTCATTTCTGATTGACATTTAAAGTGTAAGTCTTCTAGTAACAGCATAGGACAAAAACTCTAGGAGACAGGGGTTTTTTTTTAAATATTAAAAGAAGATGTCACTGGAAGTAAAAAATTGTAAAATTGCTCCTGCTTGTGAACTGTGACTAACCCAAGTGGAAGCAGTATTTCCAGTAGTTGGACTTGAAAATTATTTTGTAATTTAACACTCTCAGGTGTCACTGTTAGATAAAGAATCCTATTCAGCATGCTATAGCATGTCCCTGGCCAGTGTGAAAACCTGAGCCTGATGGAATTCTGATAGGTTGAAGTTCCAGGACAGAAGTCTGATTCTACCTTTTTTTCCCTTTTGGCTACAAGGCTTAGTAATTATTGTGAGATTTTTACATCTTCTACCTTAGAGGCATATACATTTAAAAATAGTGAAGTCAGGTATAAAGTCATTCGTAAGTAAAAGTTTAAACCTTCTTGGTTCTGACAGAAGTTATCTTCTCCAAAGCAATGTAGCTGGCAATTTAAAAATTTAGGATATGTTTTAGAGATTTCTGAAATTACTGTCTACTTCTAAAGTGGAGAGAAGAAGCCTGAGTATATCCATTTGCTTCCTGATAACTGACAGATGATCTTGGAAAATGTTGACACACTACTGGCAGGAGCTGGCATGTATCCTAGGAGGGTATACAAAACTTTAGAATTAATAAGAATCAGTATCTTTGCACCTTCCTGCTTTGCTGAGGTAACACCAGAAGCACCTGTTCACTCTCACTGTTAAGTGGGAGAGAAAGAAGAAACAAATAAGAAAATTGCTGAAATAAAAGGCAGCACAGCAATTTCCACAGTGACAGCTTCCTGCCCAGGAGCTGATGGTAAACACAGTGGAGCCTCCCAGTTGTCCCCTCTGCCGACAGGGAGATGCTGGTACTTACTCAGGAGCTCTGCTCACAAAGCTCAGCATCAGCAGTTTCTCTGCCACGACTGCATCTGCTCAAGGGTCAGCAAAACAGTCTCATGTTTTATTGAAAGTGGCTAAATCCAACATAAAAATGAGAGATGACAAAATTTGGAATGAACCTAACCCTCCATAAAACAAGAGAGCTATAATAGCTTACTGTGTCTATAATTTTTTTTTTTCTTTTCCTCTGGTTTCCTTTCTTTTCCTTTTTTATGTCTTTTAGTCAATCTTTTATATTAGCCGTGTTTTCCTCCAGGCTGTTCTTTCTGTAATTTTCAGTCTTCTTTAATTGTTTCCAGTTTTTCCCTCTAAAACACTCTCTCAATCTTTAAGACATTTTCAAATTCCTAATTCAGTTTTTCTTTATTAATTCATCTATTTATTATTTTGTAGGGATGCCCTTTACTCTGGCATTGTGCCATTCTTCAGGATTGAGCATAAAATCTTCTCCTGACAAGAAAAGTTTGTAAGTTATTTCTAACTTTATTATAACTATTATTTAGGCAAATATATAAAAAGAGGGTACTGCTGTGGTCATAATGATTATTTCAGGAAATCTAAATTAGTCTTGAATTTTGAATTAGCTTCCTAACCCTTTACTTAGCCTTTTCTATTTAACGAGTAGGCAAACTTCAGTGTTTCTGTAGGATTCCATGGAAAGAAAATCCTTCTCTCTACATCAAGGACTTCTCAGAATGGCAGATCAAAAGGTAATTCTGTTCTCTAATTCCATCTTCAGTATGTATTTGTTCATTCTCTTCTACTTGCTTTTATTTTACCTGTCCTCTTTGCATTTTATGGTGGTTGACTCTGGAACTTCACTCTTCACAGTGCTAAAACATCACTGGTTAAGAAACTGAAAATAAAAAACAATTCTAGATTTATATAATCGGACCTAAAAGTGGGCTTGGTCATCTATGTCTTTCTAGATGGAAAAAATTCTAGAAACTGTAGTAAATGGTAAAAAATAAAGTTTTCTCCAATTGTTTATATTGATAATCATCGCTAACAAAATAATAGGGGAAATGTAAAAAAATCTTGTTCATATTCAAACTCTCATCTATTTAGTCTATGGAAAAATAAACCAAAACTCTGCAAAAATATACAGGTAATTATATTGTGACTGGAAGCCAACCAGAGCACTTACTAGGCAATTGTATGAGAAGTATAAATATATTATAAATCTCAGGTCCTGCAGGGATTTGCCAGCTAAAAGGTGGTAAGACAGAGAAGAAGGTGCTTGGGCTAGAAACTCAACTTAGTAGTGGAAACTGAAAGTGTTCAGTTCTGGGCCTCCCAGGAGCAGCAGTCATACTGCCCTCCCTGGTGAATCAGATTCCTGTTTGCAACATGGAAAAGATAAGAATGACATGAAGGAGGAGAAAGGGAGAAAGGCTTCACTTTGGTAAAGCTAAAAACTGTTACGTATGAGAAAGTTTTGAAGACGCTTCTCAGAGAAATAGAAAATCACAGATGGTGTGTCTGTATTATCACTGCATTGAGAATTTATCTAGAAATACCACAAGATCAGCTTTGAAAAGCCTTGTAACAGCGGCCAGGAGCACCTTTTTCATGTAGTGGCAAGCAAAGATTAAGGGGGATGTAAACTGTGTTATCTAGTCCAATAAGCAAGCAAGATAGTGGTCTTTAGCATCTAGTCTAGATTTTAATGGATGAGGTTTCAGATGTGACCACAGACAAGAAGACAACAATGATTCCAGTGTGAGGAGAAGAGGTGGATATATTAGTTAATAGTCTGGAAGGGCAGAAAGGTTAATTCCAGAGGGCTTTACAGGAAGAAGCCTCATGATTTCTATTTGGTCTATGTAGATGAGCATAACGCAACAGAAGGTTAAAGTTGAAGATAGAAGTAAAAGCAGAGAAAGAGCTGATGGTGATGTTGACTATAATAATTCATGAGGGGAAGCTGAAAGGACATAGAGAAGGATTTGATAGGAAAAAAAATTGGTGAACATAAGGCAGGAGTATTCTAAATGCCAAGCAACAGCTATGTTTATGTATATAACTGTAATTGAACCATACTCTGATGACAGAGTAGCATTCAAATAAAATTAGCCAGCAGTTGTAGCGATAGACCAGTTTAGGCTAGAACTTGCAATGTTGATATGTTCCTTGGCATAATATTTATTCAGAACACATAGAGGTAATATGGATATACTGATATAAGTATTTCATTTATACCAAAATTTTAGATTAAAATGTATATTTATGCTTCTAAAAATCTCTTTCTGCTGTAGTCAAATTTAATTTCTTTCTTTTCTCCGTTTTCTATAACATATGTAAGTAATATTAAGGATGTCTGTGTATGATAAAATTTTCAGTATGGAATGCTAATAGCTGTCTGTGCATAAGCTCAAAAATTGGTTTATAGATTTTCCTCATTTTACCTTTTTTTCCTCTTTGTTGCTTGTCAGGTTTTTTTCTAGATTAATTTAAATATGAACAGATGGAAGTTCTAAACTAATATTAAACCACTGCTTCAGGGCTAATTACTACATAACAGAGTCACACTCCCAACTCCTGGCAGTGTAAGCTTCCCCCTTTGTTCACATTCACTCGCTGGCCTACAGTTGCTCAGGGGCCTTTAATCAAACCCTCTGGTCTAACCATGAAAGTATCGAATCATAAAATTTTTTTAAATACATTTAAAAATAGCATGAACATAGTTGAACATGCTACACATTACTTTTTATAATAAAACCAAACAGCATTTATTCTGCCTTAACAGAAGCATTGCAGGCCTCATTACAGGAGGAATAAGGAGGAATCTGTGCACAATCAAATTTGGTATTGTTTTTCAGTTAAAATTCCACAAAATTTCCACTTTTATTATAAAACCCCCTGGTGTTTTGTGGTAAAGAGCCTCTTAGCAGGGAAAACATTAGTTTTGTTGGTAATTTACTCTTTCACTGTCGCTTTATGTTCCTTTCACTCCTCTTTCTCCTTCCATCACTTTTATGGGCCCAGGTGTTTTCTTCCTTGACATAGCTCAACTCCACTGTGTGTGAGTCTCATGATACTCAGAAAAGTAAATAATGCTGTTTTGTACCTAACATCTGTAGCCTATGACATTTCTGAGAAGATGAGTTCTTCACCAATTTTGCTTCAATTTTCTGTTCCCAATATGATGAAAGGGAAACAATCCGTCAAGAAGGAAGTGGGAGATGAGAAAATAGACAGAAAGGGAAAATCAGTGGAGAGCAGTAACAGAAGTTTTACACATTTTTTCAGTTGTAGAAGAGAAAAAAGAAATATTGCCAAGCAGTAAGAATGACACAGAAGGAGCCTTCCATGGGGATGTTACTTAGCAGAAAGCATATTTTACCTCATCAAGGCTCATTTCTTAATTTAGTGAGAACTTCCTTTTGTTTCTTGAGTAGAAGAAGAAAATAAAGGCAAACATGACTCACAGCCCCCAGGCATGATTCCATCCCATCATTTATATATGGGGTTAAAGAAAGCAATATCTGTTCTTTTAATTACCAACCTGGAAGCAAGGCCTCATAATGAGACTCTTTACGGTCAACAGTTCATATAGTTGCATAGAATCATATCATTTCCTAGATGCATATTGCCAGCAGAGTGGACCCAGTTATTTGTAGAGCAAATTTCTTTCAGTCCAAAAGCTTTCATTGTTTTTGTGAATTGATATATCCTGCTCAGGTTGTCTTCTGTCAAAATATATGTTGGAAATGTTCTGTGACCTCCTTTATCACCATTTCTAAACTGTTCAGAGTTCTCAGCAGTTCATGTAGTACAGTAGTATGGCCAGTCTTCGCGAATGAAGATTTGGGAAAGGTCATTACCCTTCGAGCCTGCGCAGTGGATTTTTTAGGTGAGACAGAGTGCGCGCTGAACTGAGCCCACCCTTTAATCCTAAGGTTCATCTGCCGGGGCCGAGCGAGCTTGGACGGCGGCAGCGAGGTCCTCAGGACGTAGGTTTGTTTAGAGTGACCTTCTCTTAGATGGATGGCCTTACAGCGCTGATGAGCTCCATCTGCCCAGAGCAGTTCATGTAAATGAGTAAATAAAAGCCCAAAGCTCACATTACCTCCAGTGTTGTTAGGGTTATTTGAGTGAGTTTTGATTTTGCTGAGAAGGAAGGACACGAAGTGTATGATTACTTTGTGAAGAGATTTTCTCTCTAGTGTGAGTAAGCAGTTATGGACAAGTGTTAAGAAAGTTTATGCTGACATTTACTGCTTGATATGAAAATTCTGCTTCTTTCTTCTGTTGTAGGCATTTGTGTGTTCTCAGAATTACAGAAAACTGGGATGGCTGGACTCTGTGCCTGGAGCAGTGTTCCAAAATGTCACCTGGCCAGGAGTCGCACTGTCCTCTGACTTTTCACCTTCCTGTCTATACCTTTGCAAATGAGGACTATGTCATTTCCACTGACCTCTAACTTCTCAGGTGTAACCTGCCTCTCATGTGCAAACTGCAGCTATCTGTGGAATATAGAAACCCTGTACACCTTCCAAACACTCAAGTCTTCTGTCACAGTCTCTCACATATGTAGTTTCTGTAACAGCAGCACGAAAGCTCAGAGCCAGGACCTTCCAGCAGCAGGGACTGTGGTTCATCAAAGCTTGAAAAGCTACAGCATCTTGCTTGCTTGCGTTTTGATTCTGTGTCAGACTGGGGCCTGACATGGTCTGTGCTTCAAAATCCAGAAAGATTAGAGACCAGTGCTCACATAGGTCCTTCTACAAAATCAGTGTTCCAGAAAGTGGCCTGAAAACATGACTCTATGCACCTGTCACTCAGCACCTTATGATCGGGACATGCGATTGGGACATTTAAATGTGGTACTCTTTGGTTTCTGAATCAAGGTCTGCTTGGCTAGTTCTAGCATGTTAAAATATAAGCCTACTGGAGAACATGAATGGAAGTAATTTAGGTGATTTATTTAGGGCTGGCCTCAGGCACTGACTGTTTATGGTGATACCTACAATAGCTACCTAGCAATTGCCTTTTCAGACTTAGGCTTCTTTAGCTGAAATACTTTAAAAAATCTGATGTAATCTCTAGTATTAAACAATAGTTTCTCTTAATGCATTGGAATTTATGCTCATACTTTGAAAAGTAAACGTTTATCTTACTGAGAACATGTCAATAAGCCAACATATGGAAAGAGCAGAAATGCAACCTTGTTCATTAGACAAGCTACAGGAAAGACTGTAAAAACAGATGATTCAGTCAGGCTGTCTCTGATAGACTTTCTGTTTTTCTAGCAATTTCTGGCTAATGGAGTTGCTAGACTAGAGTCTGATGTTTATTAGAATATTGTGAGTTTTTCCATAAATGCTGCTATTAACCTCCCCCCCCCCAAATCAACAAAGACATGCTTTGTGATTCAAGAATATTGTGCAGTACGGAACTTTTACTTAAGCGTTCTGTGTGATAAGTACTTTGAATAGTTTTAGATTTGTTGTTTAATTATATAATTTTATGCTCCATATTATTTTTCTTAATTCTGCTGTATCTTTTTTAAGGTGGAGAGAACAACCATTCATGCAATATTCAAGGATACAGGTAAACCAAGGGCGATGCAGTGATCTCAGTGGCAATTTCTGGCTAGCTCTTTGGTTCTGTTTTAACAACTCATAATCATCATCTTCCTTTTTTAAGATAACCTTTTCATTGACTGCTCACAATAACTTTGATTTCTTTTCTGAGTATTGCCTAATTTAGGTACCATTAGTGTATGCCTGTGGTTATAATTGTTTTTCTTCTAGATACATTACTTTGAATTTTTTGATGCTGAATTTTATCTGCCATTCTTATCTTTCAGTCACTCTGTATCATAAGATCATTTTGACCTCTTTGCAGGTATTGACTATAGTACCTTGAATAATTTTATTCCATCAGCAGCCTTCATCCTGTCATTACATAGGCCTTTTCTGGATCATTAATAAATACATTAAGGGACACCAGTTCTCTTACAGATACTTGTAGATCTCCACAGCTAACTCCTTCCCACCCATTATAAAAAGTGACCTTTTGTTATCAGTTAGATATTAATTTGGGGATTTTTCCTTTTACCATAGAAGAACTCACTTTGTCTTAAGTGTTTTCTGGTCAAAATTTTAAACTTTATTTTCAAAATTCCTGTAAACTAAATTCACAAGTTTGTCCTTCATGTGTTTGTGGCTTCCCTAAAGAAATTGGAATTGGTTTCTGTGATACAATTTTTCTGTATAAAAAATACACTATGTTTTCTGCACTGTATCATATTTATCAAGACATTTTCTAACTCAACATATTACAGGAGTTTCTGCCTGGTGTTACAATAAGGGTGCTGGCATTGATTCTGCTGAGAGCACAGATGAGCCATAAATGCATATTTAGGACCCTGCTGTCAGTTTGTTCTACACTCTTTAGATGTATGTTGGTGTTCTTGTATTCAGCACCTGGAACTTACTATGTGATAAATGTAAATATTTGACCATAGACTGTGGAATACCATTCATTAGTTGTAAAAGATATCACACATTTAAGATGAAACCTGACAATGACTACTTTGGGAAAGTCTACCTACCCTTACAATATCTAATTGAGATTAGTAAACTGAATATTACAGATTATTTCACAGATGACAAACCAAAAATTACAAAGGTCATAAAATAAAAATCACTCTTCATTTTGCAGCCTTTTTTTTGATATTCAGTGTAAATGTACTCTCTAAATGTAGCATATCCAGTCTGGCCCTGTTGACCCAACTTAGCTGAAAAGATAACAAACTCAAATTACCCGTGACTTTTCCTCAGTTTTCTTGAGACACAACAGTGTAACCCTAAAAGGCAGCATTAACCAAGAAATAGAGGACATCACTGAACTCAGGAAACATACTAAATCGTTCTTGTTCCAAAGACTACATCTAATATGTCTAAGACCTTTTAAAATTATTTTATTTAAAATTCCTTTATCTCTTTGTGGTAACTGTTATTTTGAGATGAATCTCATTCTATGGACATAAAAGGATGCAGTTTATTATAATGCACAAAAATTATTGAAATCAGATGTGTTTATTCTGAATATATACTCATGCACACTCAGATATAGAACATGTTTATGCTAGCAAAAATAAAATTAACTACAAATGTTTCCGAAGCAAAAATAAATTTAAAGTGATAAAATGTGATGTGACTAATTTGGTAATAAATAACTCTAACATCACTGTAAACTATAAGAAGTAAAACTATCAGATAGCTTGTAGACTTTATCTATGAAACAGAAAGTTGAGTATATTGTCTTATTTATTTTCATCTTCTAACCTGTCAGGATAGCATGATGGCCTTTTGAAGATGTAGCTCTTGAATAAGAGTCAATATAAACCAAACTGTGTGGGATTATATATCTTTAGCTAAATGGATGCAATATGATACAGATCATTAACTCTAAACTCCTCATCCATTCATCTTTACAACATACATATTGAGGTTGCTGGATGAGAAATGTTCCTGAGGGTACAGACCATTTTTAACAGTGATAGAATAGTAAAATAAGTAAAAAAATCACGTTCTTGGGAATTTTATGTGAATTACTTTTTAGTTTAAATAACATTTGCTACATATACCCCTTCCCACAAATCGTTAGCATATATCATGCTGAAATATAATATGAGAGTACATTTACTTTGAAGGGATGAAAAAACATAGAGTGGAGCGTTGTTTTATTTTCCTGGTGTATCATACGTTATATTGTACTTTTTATCTTCCCACAAAGATGACTTCAGTAATACAAGGAAACGGTTCTCTAGCATATTACTATCTTCACCTATTCATGGTAAGTTACAGTATGTCATTACTGTTACCTACAATTCATATTAAGATAAATCTCATAACCTTCCAGGAAAAGGAAAGCCCATATTTATAAGCTTCTGAGGCCATATTTCCCTTTCAGAGATAAAAATTTATTTGGTAGCAGAAAACGTCCCAGAACTTTCAAAATATAGATTTGCAACTGTGGTGTATTGTTAAAATTTAGTACAGCTTTTACGTATAAGTGCTTCACAGCTGTATTTTATAATGGAAAGCATAATCTACATTTATAGATCACCCTGTGGACTTTACACTCACTGTACCAATTTATTCAGATTTCTTATTTGGACTGTAAAAGCATTTTTTCCTCTCTAGCTAAGGTTAGAGAGGAACAAGGATTCATGAAATTCAGAGTTGTGTATGAAGACAGTATAATGCATAACAACAAGTGAAGTTAAAATTTATTTTAGAATAATGGATGCCTGCCTAAACACAGGTTATTTCTCTTCAAACTTCATGTAACTACAGTTATCTTTTACATTATTGTTCATAAAGCATTCTTTAAAAGAAAATGCAATACTTATGTCATAAACTTTAATGGAAATGTTCAAACATACTCAAAATGGCAGAATTAGACTTTCTGGTTTTTGTCTAGGTGCTTGGCTGCTCTTTTGCCATTATTTGTTGCTCATATTAGACAACAACAAGTTTTATCAGAGTAGCCTCTGCTATGCTTTGCATAATCACTGCATGGATGTTTTTAAGCACGTATCCCTGAAACAGAAGAGCCCTGAGTTCATCTCATTTGTACAAAACCTCTAGAAGTTACTTGCAATTTAAATTCAGGATAACAATAATTAAAATAACTGCATGAGGGTTTTCCAGTGTTCATTTGTATTGTTTTGTATTACCTTTTGTCTCTCATGTTTACAGGCTGTATATTTGCAAGTGAAATCCCTCTTTAATATAGTCTTTGCTTATCAAAGAACCTATTGGATTTCCCCAGTGTAAGGGTTTAATAATAAGAGTGATGGTTAGGATTACAAAAATGTCTTTTCTACCCTCAAAGCATCTCTTCCCAATGGCAGATAGGAGGAAATAATCATTGCGCCCAATGGCAGAGAACAGGTAAATCTTCAAACCTTGTGGCTCTATTTTACTCCCTCATATCATCCCCTACTAATATTTAATCCTTTCAAAAATCTTTTGACTGGTTCTTTCTTCTCCTCTGAGCTTCATTTTCCTAAATCTTTTCATGCCTTTTGATACAGGTAAGAAGATTAGACAGACTTAGGAGCAAAATTTCTTTCTTTCTTTCTTTCTTTCTCTTTTTTTAAACACATGAAGACTTCAGGGTGTCTTTTAAGAACAAGCTATTTTCTGAAATTACAGTACTTGTGTCGGCAGTCTGTACAGCCACGTGGCATTTAACTCCCAATGCATTGTCCATTTATCTGAAGGAGTCATTCCCTAGAGTTTGTTGAGGTTGGGACCAGACCCTTTCCATTCATTACTCCCCATATTCATTTCTTTATTAAATAGAAGTGGTCCAAGCACGAGTTCCATGAGATACTGAATTTCTACCGAAGATACATAAACAGAACATCTGTTCAATGCTTCCTCATGTCCAAGGCTCCCAACAGCGGTATTTGTAGCACATGAAAAAATATGCTGCCTTTTTCAAAGAGGGTGACCATGAGGCTTTAGAGCTGGCCTAGGTGTGTGATGCACAGGACAGCTTCTCCCAAAGGAGCCACTGGCTTCCTCTTCAAAATCTGCAGAAAATTGCCTGGGCAACAGCTTCAAGAAAGAAGAGGAGCTTAAAAAGCTTAATTCCCTTGATTTTGCCTCCAGGCTACAACAGCTTGGGCAATGAATGCTGCAGCCCTCCATGGCTGCAGTTGGCACAGAGCTGTGCTGGGAGGAGTTGCAGCAGGCCCTCTTTAGGAGTTGCTGAATTGCGGCTTCGGAAAAGTGCTGCTCCCCCACGTGCACTGCATGTTTTGTTGAGTAGTCTCATGCCCTGTATATTTCTGGGACGCAAGACAGCAAGGTAATAATAACTTTAGAAAAAAAATCTGTCTTATAGCACAGAACGGTGAAAGAAAAACTGTTGGAAGGCAATAGACATGTTGTTTCAGGATTTCAGTTTGTGGTTCAGCCTGAATTTCTGTCTGACCTTGGACAAACCTGGTTCCTTTGCTTTTTGGCTTCAGAGGAGAATAAAAAATCCCAAAGGTAATCTGCAGATGAAATCTATTAGTGACTATGAGATATTCTTATACAAGTAAAAGTCCTAAGTGTGTTTAGGTACACACTATGCTTCTAATAAATATTAATGATAAAGGTTTCTTTAGGTTTCAAGTACTACTTACTCAAAATCAGACTCCAAAGTGTAGAGAAGGCAGATGTCTGCCTGTTCACAAATTGTTTTGTTCTTGTGGTTTCAAATATCCCACAGAAGTTCTGAGTTAAGGTTTACATGTAAGTGGTTCACAGAATCACAGAACATGCTGAGCTGGAAGGCATTCTGTAGGATAGTAATGCTTAAAAAATTTTTTTTGTATTAGCATATTAACCCTGATAATGCAATCACAAGCCTATTGCCTGAACTTTCTAAGTGGTGCAGGGGACCTAACTCCCTGAAATTGGATGATCCAAAAAAATGGTTGAATTTTCAGTATGTTTAGCACCCACAGCTCCTACTAGATAAACTTCATTAACTTATCAAAAGACACAGTGGGAACATCAGCACCAATAATGGAACTAAAGGATTCCTGCCAGACAATACAACATTCATGCTACTGATTTCTTATTACAGTGAAGCCTGTTAGCAGGAAAAGTTCAGCATACACTGAAGATCTTAAGCATAAATAATAGAGAGAAAATGAGATTTGGGTTGATTGAAGTCAGTGGCTATATTGATCACAATTCTACTAGGCCTTCGTTTAACCCTTTGGGATTGGTTCCCATGTGCAGTAAGCATTTACTTGCCCTTTCATACTTACAGAGTATGAAAATACTCTTCAGGCTTCTAGAATGGCATGAAATACACTTAAAATGGAATCAGACCCCTATAATGTATCTATAATGCACAGATAGTGTTGTTCTCTGGGGAATGTTACTGATTAAAATATTTATGTGTCTACTACAGGAGAGTATTCCTACACTAGAAGCAAAGACATAGTCACAGTAAAATTAAAGGAGGGATATGGAGTAATAATGTACAGTAGTAACTGGAAAAGAAAGCTGTGACATCCCATGGGAGGATGGTAATCAAAGTAGGTTAAAAAAATTAAATATTTTTATTTTTACAGTATGTAAAAAGTGAAAAATCCATTTAGGATGACCTGAACATATTTTGCAAAGGGAGTGCTGTTGGAGCAGAATACCAATGATTCAAGAATGCTACTCATATCCATAATATTCAAGCTCATGAGAAGTTGTTTATAGCACACATACTATTGGAATACCATTAATGTTAGAGTGTACAACAGTCCAAGATTAAATTTATAGAATGTTCAGACATTGTGATTTTGTTTTAATATTGCTAAACATAGATCTTTCGAACAAATGTGATTAGTTAGACTACCTGTTACGTATTTAAATCACCACTACTTCTCTATTTCACAGTAACTAAGAGCTCTGGGCAATAATAAAACGTGAGTAATGACCCTTTCCATTTCAGCTCTGTAAGCAAGAGGTAGAAATGCTCACTGCTTATGAGAAAATTGTGATTGGGGAAATGAATAAGCGGTAATTGTTCTGCGTTAAGTAAACAAAGGAAACTATCATATTTTAATGCACTTTCCATTTTATTACAGCTCAGTCGGATATTCTAATCAACTGTGACAGGAACTGAATGAATTGGCAGCACCCAAAGGTGCTGTTTATTAATTTATCATAACAAATAATGATGGTGTGTCAAAGTAAATTATGTCACTTTGTATGTTGTATGTCTTTGTATTAGAATACCAGCAGTGAAAAGGGATTTGTTCACTTCTCCTTTTCGAATTTAAACTGTCCATGTGTTATCTGGTTTTATGTTCGCTCCCCTTTTCACTATAATTCAGATTAATCATAGGGGAACTGTGTAGGCAGACAAAAACAGACACCCACGCATATGATTTCCCAGAATCACTCCCAGACTCCAGTTTCGACATTCTTTAGCTTTTGCGCTGAGATAGTTAAATTCTGTGGAGATTACTTATTGTCTGTTTTATGTAACATTAGCACTTGGAAACCACCCCAGACTTTGCTTTTTGAGTAGAGGTTACGTATATGTGTATGTGTCTAGATCAGCATGTAAATACGTATTATGTATATACATATGTGTATGTATACATGCACACATAAATTCATAGGATAAGAAATTGTTCTTAAAGCTAAGGGATGGCCATCTATAAGGACAGAAAGAAAGAATTAATTTCTTTTCATCCCTGAGGACCAAAACATGAAACCTTAAGTGATTTGCCCAGTGCCTAAAAGTAATGTAGTGTCACCCGGAGGAACATAACCTACATCTCATCCATTCCAGGCCTCAACTGTTTCAGTGTACTTTTCCTCTCCAGTAACATTTCTAATTTGTTCCTCCAGCCTCATGTGCCACTGGTACCCTAATTTTTATTAAATGTCTTTTTGAAATCAAATATCCAAATTCAAAGTTGGTGGAAGGAAAAGCAATTTTCCTGGGTTTGACTGTATTGAACTGACACCAGTTCCTTGATTAAAAGTTACACAACTGAATGACCACTTTAGTGTCTATTTTTAATATTTTTCAAGTGTAAACTTTCAATCACTGAATTTTTATTAAATGGAAATGAAATTTGACCCTGAATAGATGAAATCTTTCTGACAAAGATGAAATAAGAGAAAAAATAATGCACATGTGTGTAATGTGAATATTATTGCCTTGAATTTTCCAAACAAAATCTAGTTTACTGCCAGATACAAAAATTAATTTGCAATACTGTCCTAATAGCAAGGCACAAAAAGTGTTGTATTAGCTGGTTTGCTATTTTCAGAGGTTGTTACAGGATATTTCTGCAATGCACACAATTTCAAAAGTAGCTGGGAAGAAACATGTCTGAATATTCACTTTTTTTGTTATATAAACTTATGTCCAATGTTCATTGTAACCGCAGTTAAGGATTTGAAAATAGGCAGAATACTCAAAAATAAATGTAAGCATGCACAATCTACTAATTTGCAAAAGGAAATTCCAGGGGATTGCATCTGTGAGCCTGCAGAATGTTCACATTAACACTAAGATCCTCCCACAGATCCTGAATTCCCCCTTACCTAGAAGTCAGCAAAGCTGCTTTTCTCCAAATATGTCTACAGATCTTGTTTGGAGTCAAGACCTGTTTCTCAGGGTTACTGACATCGGGGCCAGGACCTCACTATTTTCCTAAACTGAGCTTCTGCTTTCTGCACTATCAGCAATAGAAAGCAGTGGTATCCCCAGGCAGGTGATGCTTGGTGATGATGACAACATCTTTTCAGATCAATCTTTCCCAGGTTCAGTTGAAAATAAGTAACATGAATGGAAAATAAATATTTTTCCACTCAAATCAAAGTGATTGTCTGTTGATAAATTATATGAGTATCAGTGTGCTACTATATGAAGTGATTACAAGGAAAAGCAATCCAATAAATTGCAATGAAAAATATGTTCTCAGAACACTTGGCTACTTTTGAAAATTCTGTGCTTAATATGCAAACAGCTACATATATATTAGCAGAAAATGTCATTGGTACACCCTCATAGCAAAACTCTAAAACCAGCTCATTTTATAGGTAGTTTGTGTTTTGTACCTGATTTATATATTCCTTTATTATAATTTCTATGTTACCAGGTAAAAGAGAACAAGAATGTTTCAAAATAAAATAGAACATATGTTTGGTTACCTTAGCCTTATTTTGCAGAATGATTTTAATATGTTTTTAAATGCACAATAGTAGAGGGAAAACTTAATGCATGAGTGTTTCGTCTGGATAATCCACTGCCAGTTGATTCTGATAATAAGCTTCAAGAACTTTGTTGGAGGTTCATCCTTTGGGAAATATATCTAAGAAATGTTAGGGGGCTCTAATCACATCCTGTTAATACTTAAAACCTGATGAAAACTTCCTTGTCTTGACTGTGAAAGTGCCACTATAAGCAGAAAGAAACGTGGCTGCATTTTTTTCTTTCAACCAATATGGTTAAAATTTACAATGCATAGCAAGTTATCCCACTTGGAATTACACTTCTGAGCAAAAGAACAATTCCAACTTTCACTGGATTGTGAAGTGTGTAGAAAATCATGATGATGGCATTATGACTACACAGAGGGGAAAACAATGGAGAACAATAATGCAATAGTTTGAAAGGCATAAGTTTGGATTATGACTTCTCCCTTTTTAATTATTCGGATCTACTAATCTTTCTGTAGAATCATCATCATAACAGAATTTCCCTAAAGAATTAACAGGAACTCCATGAGGCCAAAAGTCCCAATGAAATTATTTTTGCATTAGATGTCTAAGCAAAATGTACCTGTAGAATTGGGTTTAAAAGCAGATGATGGCAACCACTAGGCAAATCAGCAGAGCTGATGAAGAGTGACTCAGATGTGTCTGCTTGTTGTGCTCAGAAGGCCATTTCTTTATTGACTCATTTAAAAGGAGAGCACCTCTAAATAGTACTGCATGTCCAGAGCTACTCATCTTGAAAGTTCCCATTAATTTCTTTACATTTTAGGATTAGGGATATGAACAAAATCTGTCTGAGATAAATTAATCCAGTGTTATGAGAGAGAACATTCTTTAATTGCACTTTAATTAATTGCATTTGTGCTTTAGACATGGAAATTATTGATGCTTAAGATGAAATCTGAGAATTAATAGGACCTGAAGTATTTTGCTGTATTTATTATTTCTGACAATTCATCACTTTTTCAGCTGTGACAACTCGAATGTACTGCCATGAATCTTCATCTATCTAACTAGATCATAAATCTTTCAGACTTGAGCTATAGATCTTGGTCACCATGAAAATATATTTTGTTTCTGTGGATCTTTTATATTCATAAAATTTCATTGTATTTTATATGATTTTACTAAGATTTTACATTCACAAAAAAGAGGGTGATTTTTGTTGGGCCTCGAGTTATTGCCAAATTGGCACCATTAACATCTGTTATTTAAATTAAAGTAGACAGGTATGGATGTGTTCAGAACTTCTTTGGTATTATTTCAATCTTCATCTCTTTTGTCTTCAGATCCACTGTTAGGCCAAAGTGCTTTGTACAGTTTTTCCAAGAAAAGTTGGTTAGAGTCCTCAAGTATTTAATGAAAGATTGGAATAAGAAAATAGGGAGAAAAAAGAGTTTAACAAAACTTCCTACAGCTACGGGCATTTGTGCCTTTTACTGGCATTTTTTGAATCAGCTGCTTGTTTATTTTTATATTCTCACATACATACACACACAGAGGCTTGCAGCTTTAACAAAAGTAGGATTGTTAGTACAATGCCATTTGAGTCAGTGCTGTATTCTCAAATATGATTTCTGAATCTACAGTTAACCCCAAAGTGAAACAGATCTGAAGTACAGATCTTTAAAGAGCTTACCTAAAGAAAAGATCTCCCAAAGCAATATCCTGGATGTCACTCTCGAAGTAAGTAAGTAAGACCGGACATCACTCTCGAAAGCGTAGACGTAATTGAAAATACTTTTGGGTGCCATCCACTTCACAGGCAGAAGAGCCTTTCCAGGCAAAAGGGAATAAATTAGGACAATAGACATAAGGCATACAGAATTTACAAGATTAAAATTAACCTTTTCTATTTTTTATATGCTTTAAATACTTTTAAAATCAAGAAGTATTCAACCACAAATGAAAATCTTGACATTTTAGTTCCCAAATGCTGCATCACTACTTATTCATCTTTCTGTGGGTCTACTGAACTGACGTAGTTCCTTGCACTCTGATTTTCTGGTTACTGTTTGATTCCTTCTAAACCCAGAGAGTGGTTGGGTACTAGAGCAGGCTCCCCAGAGAAGTGGTTACAGCACACACCTGACGGAATTCAAGAAGCGTTTGGACAATACTTTCAGGCACCTGGTGGGACTCTTAGGGATGGCCCTGTGCCAGGCCAGGAGTTGGACTTCATGATCCTTGTAGGTCCCTTCCAACTCGGTATATTCTGTGATTTGCATTTGTCCGCCTTCCTCTCCTTGCTTTGCCCTTTCCTTGTCTGACTGCCGGAGCTGATCAGGCCTCTGTCCTAAGCTTTGTCCCCCTTTGGAAGAAACCAGATCTCTTCATTTCAAGTGGTCTTGCAACAATGTGTCCAAAGATGTATTTCAACCATACTACAGAGAATAGCCTTGATGTCTTGTAAGGAAAGGAAACTAAACAAAAGGAGGCAAACGGAGATGAAAAGAACCAGGGGAGTGCAGAGATCCACATGCAGCTCATGGAGGAGCCCACGCTGGAGCAGGCAGAGGCCCGTGTGGGAGCAGGGTCCTGGCAGGGACCTGCTGACCCATGGAGAGGGGAGTCCATGCTGGGGCAGGTTTTCCTGGTAGGACTTGTGGCTCTGTGGTGAGTGTAGCTTATCTGGATAGTGAACAATGGAACCTTCCTGGAGTTGAGGTGTTCAGTGACTCAGTGTGTTGTTCTTTCTCCCAGGCAGGAGTTATATATTGTTGGATAACCACTGTCATGAAATCAAGTTGTTTCTTTTTCTGGAACAACTTGCAAAAGCAAATAGCATATTTATCTTTTTTTTTTTTTTTTTTTTAAGTATTGAGCTGACATGGGTCCTTTTGCACTCAACTTTGAAATGCACTACTGCTTAAATGGTTTACTTTGTTATCCTCCACCTTTTAAATGAGCAACAAGGTAAGGCACTTTTCACAAATTAAAAAAAAACAAGTTTTCCTTATTAGTGCATATCCCTTTTTCAGTTACATGAAAGCAACTGTGCTATGTTTGTAAGCACAGTTTCTTGCACTGGGTAATTTAGCAAATGTTGTCATTGAGAAAGGCATATTTTGATCATAATGCACTTAATCTGCATATCAGGAGAACACTTGGCCTTCACCTCTTCCTTCTACCCTATTAGTCTTCTAGCCTTTTTATCTCATCCCTCACACTGAATAATGCCATAAACTAGAATACCAAAGAGAAACAAAGAATCATTATTGAATAAGATAAATTCAGTGCCACTTCTGCTAATTCTAATTTACTTAGAATTTAGTGGGGATTATTCTGTCACATCATCCATCACAGACAGACATTAGAATGGGAGAGAAGTAAGCAATTAAAAACATGTTCTTCATTTCAGGTATTTTGTGATTTCTTATTCAGTTAGTTTCCATTGACTGTTCCGCTTTTTCTGTCAAGTATAAAATAATTTGAGATTAAAATTAGTGTTCCTGAAAGGGCTTGCATTGACAGCCACAGAGGATGAAGTATAAATATATTTTACTTCTAGAACAAGTGCTGCATTAACAATGACAGCTGAAGCTTCCTCAGGCTGCCCCATTATCACGTGCTTCCACCTTGGCCTGTGGTGTAAATGCTTACTGATTAAATCTGATATTTTTACATTTGAGTTGGTGGACTTTCACATAGCACTGTCCACCTGTAGCATTCCCTGCCTGAGGAAGCTATCAAGCCAAGTGCTGTGCAGGATTTAAGTATTTTATATGCAGTAAGGACAGTCAGAGCTATGCAAGCTAAGATAATAAGTGTAATCAAATTTCATACTCCAAGGAATACACTGATTGCCTCAGGGATCAGTAAAAATTTAACTCCATATCCTTAGCTTTTGTGCTACTTCATGCAAGCAGAGCAGCTGTAACAGGGCAGAAAGTCCTCTAAGGCATCAGTTATTGTCCACTTTTTGTAGCAGGGTACCAAATTGTATAGACCAGTAGTTCAACAAACTAAAACCTATAGAAGAGAGAAAAATCTTTGATGTTATTCAAAAAATGACAATTCAGGGTAGGAGATCTACACTGGAGCAGTTTATATTAAAAAAAGGTTTACTTGAGACTCTTGTGTTTCTTCGATTTGTATCACTTCATAATCCTAAATACTTAAGTTCCAATCTCCTAGTTAATATTTCTGCATGGAAATGTGTGTGTAAAGCTGTTGGCATCAATCAGATATTCTCTGTGCCAAATCCTGGGTCATGCAAACCCTTCATCACACCACTCAAATTGGGGAGCTAAAGCACCAGCATGACATCTCGTCGTTAATTATTGCATTCCTTTGTTTCTTGATTTGTGAGATATAAAGACTCTGTGGGTACTTTTGAGCAGGCTATAGATTCATTTGTGAGCCACAGCTAAAGCCACCTCCATGTTTTTCTGTCCCTGTAAGGTTGCTGGGGAATCCTGCTTTCAGCCCTCTTGGTGTATCAGGTTGGTGTAGAAGGTGCAATGTGTGTGACTGATGTCTTTGGCATGCACTTGGGACAAAGATTAGGGTTTAGTTTAGAGGTACCCAATTTCTGATAGTCCTTTTAAACATAAATAAGGACAAAGTTGTAAGATAACAGCAAGCTCCTTGGTAAAGAGCACTAGAGGGGATTTAATGCTTTGAAATGTTATTGTTGAAGTCAGCCTGCTCGTTTGCGACAAGTGTAACCACACCTGGTGAAATAAGTGCATTTTGGTGATGGTACTGATTGCCTGCAGGTGTTACTGTCCCTGACCATCCTCCCCTGCGCAGTGGGTGTTACTGACCCTAATTGGCTCCACCCGGCCCTATTTAAGGGCCTACCAGCCTCACTCCAAGTCTTCTGGACTTTCCTCGGAGTTTCCAAGGCTGTCTTTAGACTTGACCTGACCTGACCAGCCCCTCCTGGTCCATGGATTGGTGAGGTCCCTGCTCCACCAGTGTTGCCCAGGTGTTTGCTCGCCCTCCCTGGCACTGCAGTGCCACTCCCAGACCTGGTGCATGATGACTCAGAGGCAGTGGGAGACTCCTCGAACGAGCAGATATCTTCCTCTTTTTTTGGCCTGGTTTTGAAACCTGTTTTTTTAGTGTTTACCTCATTGAAACATGGCCTGAGGTCCCTTGAAGTGATGAGGAGCAGTAAGTCTCCTGGGGGGAGGATGGGTTTTTAGGTCTGCATATGCCTGGTTTGGTTTTGGGGCTCTACTGGTCTGTTTTGAGCTGACATCCTGAACCATGAAATTTTCTGAAAGGCTTTGCAATTTTTTTCCTAGTTTGCTTTTATTCCTAAAAAAATGCTCAGCCTAGCTGTTTTTTTGCGTTTCTTTGACTGTAAAAGTATGTGGGTTTAGATAGTGTGCTCTAGGGATGAGGTGAAATGTTAGCTGGGATTTCTGGCCTTCCTTACATGTTATAAATCAAGACAATTTGCTTAAGTCAGTGATGTTGTACCAGCATAAAGGTAGCTTTTGATCAAGTCTGATTACTGTGCATTACATTTTTACGTACATATCTTGTTTTATCATTGATAAATCTTCATTTAAATTTTGGTCTTTGCTTTGTTAGTTAAAAGAAGATGTACTAGCAAGAGCATTTGTAGAGGTGCAGATAAAGTCCTTGAAAGATGAGGTGGTGGAAAGCTCAGACTAGTAGATGATATTCAGGGCTCAGAGAAAACTGTGGCCATCTGTAGACAGACAAGAAGGGTGGAGGGATAGGAGAGGGCTGATGCTGAGAAGATGGTCTTTGCTGTCTTGTGACTGCTGACAGAGGTGAGGATGAAGTAGGAGTGTTGTAACTGTGTGCTCGGTGTGAATGCCATGAAGGTGTCCTGGTAATGGAAATAACTTGTGTGCTGTGTGGATTTGCGGAGGAGAACAGCAATAGAAGGACAGCGAGTAAGATGTTAACTGCACTGGACTCGGAAATGCAATGTAGATATTGAGCTGAAAAAGGCAGAAGTAAAATTAGCTGACCTAAAAAGGGGAATGCAGAATGCTGAAAGTGAAAAACAAGGAGACTGCCTGTCTATAGAATACAGTAACTTCAATGGAAATGCATCTTTCCTTGCTGTGGACCTGTAGCTACCCATCTGAACACCTAAAGAGCAATATATCTAGAGTAAAAAGCTAGCTCTTCCTTGGTCTTTGCTAGAGGAGGTATATCCTGTAGGTCTGAAAGCACTGTCCAAAAGATAAATAAGACTGAACCAATGCTAAGTATTAATATTCATAATGCTGCCTTGTACTTCAAGGGTAGCTTTGTCACTGGTTTTATTATCACAGTACAAAACGGCAGCATGCTGAATGATTGCTGTCAGTGCTTTTTCTCAGGGCTCCCTATGCTTCTTATGAGTCACTTTGTAGGTCTAGAATGTTAGCTGCCACAGTTACATTTGTTGTTTAGATTATTCAGGTGTGACTGGGGGAACAGAAAGAAGAGTTTGCTGGTGTATCTTCTTTCATGGTAGTTGCAGCTTGTGCTGGCTGGACAGCCTTAAATCTGCTATTAAAATCAGCATCTTATACTTTGTGTTTCACAGCTTCTGTACTGAGAATCTAATCACTTGGGTGGCTGCTGCTGGTTTAATAGCATAATTGAGTAGTCTAAGCAGCATCTTAGCAGCTGCTCCAAGAGGCTTTAACCTCCATGTATACACATTTCCTGGGATTTTGTTTTACAAAGAGAGGGATTATTGTCATATTCATTGTAATCACTCTAAGTACTGTAGGCCTGATTCCTGACTGCCTTGTACCTTCTACAGTCACTTACAACTGTCTAAAAGGACTATAGTATATGATGACATGGCTGTGATAATATTACATTTGCAGAGAGATGGATTGTACATTGCATATGGCAATGGACAACCAGGGCATGTGCAGAATGAGTAGAAAGTCAGCGCAAGTATTAAGTTATTGCTGAGGTCTAAGTGGATACATGGTAGAAAAAGGCAGTGGAAAGGGAAAAAGGCAGTGGAGACATTGTAATTCTAAATGAGATTTCTATTCAAATCTGATTTCATGCCTGTTGAAGTGCTTGGGCTTGTTGGGAGTTGTATTGATCCTCAAGGCAACCCTTTCTCTAGACAGTGCTCTCTGCCGGGGTGTTTGGTTTTGAGCTGGGTTTTTTCCCAGATCTTTTTCATCAGATATCTTCATCTCTCTTCAGTCTGCCATGCTGGGAGTGGGCCATGTGTTTGCAACTGGTTGTAGGCAGATTTTAGGTAAACATAAAAGCAAACCTGATACTGATATTTGCAACGAAAATGTGTCTTCAGTGCACTTAAAAAAAGGAAACAGTAAACAGACTTCTGCTAGCTGCACTAAAGCTTGGATTAAGCTTGCAGAACCCCAAAGTTTGAAGTAGTTATAGCTATACTACTTCAGAGGTAAAGTCTAACTGGCAAGATTTCTCCACCCTGAGAGCCAGCTCGCTGCAGACAGAGCAGAGTACGAAGAGCACAGACACCTGGAGGTTCAGGCTGACACCTGAACCCGAGCATACAAAATAACCCTTGGCTTATCATTAAGACAAATCCCTCTTTGCCCATGTGTATCTGGTTCAACCTGAATGTTCTAGTTGTATTTCCACTCAGGCTGTAAATAGATATTCTTACAAGTGCCAGGGAAAAAAAGTTGCTTCATCTCTTAGGGGCAGCTTTATATGTCACTGTCTGTGACTCTGATAGCACAAAATGTCTCTGTCATAAAATGTCAAATCTTAAGTATGACAAATAATCCTAAATTATATTAACATTTATTAAGGGAAAGGTAGAGAATACATTTCAGAGATTTAGTACGAGTTTTACTAAATTTCCATATGAAGAAATCACTCCACTATTATTATTGTTTGAAAGTGCCATATTTTGAAGGTTATACTGTTGTCAAGGCAAAAGGTTCCATACTGCATTTTCAACCAAGCCTGACTGATTAAGGGTGTTGGTAAGAATATGTTTTCCTTCCAGAATCTTAATTAGGTTGACTTTAACTCACGACAGGAGATTCTGCCAGCTGTCAGCTACTGCTTGGATCTCTTACTAATTAAAACTCTGAGGAAGCTTATTAAAGGTGTTCAAAAAGCCAAATCTCCCTTTAAAATATCTCTGGCACTGCAACAAAGAGTGTATGACAGTGATATCGCAGCAGAGATAAATTGTCTTTTGCTTTTCATCTTGGCAATACACAAGTTATGTTACTTGGCTATGTAGGCCCTTCATTCAAAGCCCTTACCTGTCACCTCCCTGAGAATGGACTAAAAGGAATTTAAGGTAAAATTTTGCTGGTATATCTGACATTCAGATTTGCTTGTACGATGAGTATAACTGATACTGAAACACTTCTCTTGAGGTTTAATTTCTGAGGCAGCAACTTCCTGCAGTTTGTAAATATTTTCAGTGTAGAAACAGATGATGATAAAGCTTCTAATTAACAGAATTGTGGTGCTGCAATTCATGTTCTTAATTAGATGCTGCAACTGGGGTATATCGGTACTTTAAAGGTTTTCCAGTGTACCTGTTTCAATCATGCTTAAAAAAAAAAATCCTCCTTTCATACTTAGTCAGTTTTTTAGGCCAACAAATATTCTAAGCTGCTGCCAAAAATTTTTTTGGCAGCATCTCTTATTCCACTGGGGACCTGGCAAAATAACTCTTAACTTTTGTAGGCTGTCTACAAAGGCAAAATTTTGCTGTTTTAACTGTATTTTATCTTCTTGGGTGTAGATAGATAAAAATCTAAGGTGATTTTGCAGAAAGAAAATTACTGCAACAGCAAGAGATTTCATATGGCAGGGACATTGAATGGATGGGAAACAACATTTAGTTTTCTGAAGGTCACTGAACTTCTCTCAAATTGTTGTAATTTTGTGCAGACATGGATTTCCAAGTCAGTTGCTGGCTTCTTCGTAAGGAAGTTAGGGGCTATGAGAAACACTTTTGTGAGAGAGAGCCTCTTGGAGAAGTTATTCTCAGTAGATGTCTGCAAAGAAAATTAACTGGCCATAATAAGTTCTCCCACGTGTTCTTGAAGGTAGCATGTAGCAAGATTTCTGATTTGTGGAAGAAAAAGCTTAGAGCCGCTGCCAAGATTTGAGGTAACTTTGGGATTACTCAGAAATACGAGATGTGGGATTTGTCCAGAAGAGAAGTCACAGTCCCTTTGACTTCGTGTATGACCTTTCTCTGCTCCCTCAATCATTCATGATGGCAGGTTCTGCTGCTGCTTCTGTTGCCCTGACACCTCACAAATGTTTAAGGAAGCTCCCTATTTTTCTTCTAGGTGTTTAGCCCCATGCCAAGTGTTATGTTATTGATGCTCAGGCTCTGATTATGAACCTTGCTGGTGCTCCTTTTTCCAGCCAGGGGAGTGTCAGGCAGGACCTGTCCAGATGGATGGGTGGTGGGTGCATCTGGCTCAGCAGCGCAGTAGCTGAAGCAACAGTCATACACTGATTTCTTTCTTCTTGTGAGCTGTCTTCCTCTTCCTATGTCTCCCTTAAAATAGATGCCTTTTTTGCAAATAGCTCCCAAATGTTCATGTTCTGGTCCTCTATAATCCTAGATACTTATTTGCAGATAGGAATTGATTTTTTCCCAATGTTGCATTTTTCATTTACTTATTCCTATTCCATGACAGACTTTGAGTCAGTGTTGCATTTTCCCACTGTTTCCTCAATTAATCATGATGTCATGTCAGCGGTACTTATTATATATATAAAACATAGCTGTAGTTTTTATAAGGTGCTAAAGCAATTCTTCAGGCATTTAACAACTGAATAGGTTAATTAAAGGGTAGGTTTTATTAATTGAATTTCAGACAGTGGGTTCCATCATATACTTTCCTAAAAGATAACATGATTATTGAAACCTCAGTACCTAATCTGCTTGGATATGTTCATCACTGGAAAAAAGAATGAAAGTTGTGGGGGGAAAAAATGCCACAAGAAGCTTATTTGAACACTCTCAAAGGGATAGATTAATGTCAGACCTTTCTAGGCAATACTTTGGGTTTAATGCAATTCTGTTCCTTGATTCAATAACAGAAGCACATTCAAGAATGAGATTATAGATTTTTTTTGGGGGGAGAAACCTGCTTGGTGAGTTTCTGTATGTTTACACAACTAAGTGTTTTTACTTTGAACCTCTTCCTTTCCTCCTCTAAAAGAAATATCATAGCTTCTGTTCCTGCTATTATAATGGATTATCTAATTTTTTTCTGAAAGGTACACAATTACTTACTAGGCATCTGGTTCATCTAAGCACATTTGTGTTTGCTGGTTTTGTGTTACGGTTGATTAGAAAACAATTTCCTTCTTGAACTGTGCAGAAAGAAAGAGTGAAATTTTATATTGGTAAAAACTTCACTAGAAAGGCACTAGATATTCATTCATGTGTTAATTGACCTTGTCATCTGGGCATACTAAACTATGCTAACACCATAATATAGGTCTGTCAGAATCTTAACTTCATAGTGTAGAGTTATTTTTAGTTATTATCATCTGGGAATCTGGTAATATTTCATTGCCTAAGAAGCAAAATAGATCATAAAATTATCAATGCATCCATACAAATTTCACATGGCAAGCAATCACATCTGGACTACTGAGTGGTACATTTGGTAACTCTAACAGTGTGTGCTTAATTTGCAGTGTTTTGATCTAATTAAAACTGCTTGATTAGAACCTCAAAATGACAGTTGTGTTATCATTGAGTGCTGCATCTTGCCTTACATCTGCCAGGAAAAGTTTGAAATCATGTTTATGTATAAATCTATATGGTCAAATGTAAAATGTGTGGTTTTACATGGGATGGGTTGGTGTGAAGTCTGAAACTGTCAGATTTTCTTCCTGCATCCAGGTAGGGTTATGTGCCACTCCAGTCCCTTTTAGCAGCATATTTCCCAGTCTTCACATCAGTACAGATCCCAGTGTATTTCATCAGATTATATGTTGCAGCAAGGAGACTTTACCTTTTGACCTGTGATAGTAATACAAGGTGTTATTTTTCAAACACCCCCTCCCCCCAAAAAAACCCCACAGAAATTGTGAAATTTGCCAAGGTACTCAGATAAGATACAAACTACTTTTTTTCCCCAAGCAACGTGAAGACAAATAAAATTAAAATACAGAAGATATTGATCTCTTTTATAGGTAAACTGTTTTAAGTGATTTAAGTTCTAGACTTTAATCACTGCATTTTACATAAGTTTGATCTGAGGGTTTACCACTTTGAACTAACGGTTGGCTGAGAATGTTAACAGGGTGTCAGTTCAAAGCTTTACTCTAAAACACATGATCTGCTTTTTAAATTAGGAATTTTCTGCCCAGCAGAATGGTAGCTCTGCTTTCCCTGCCTCTGTAGAAGCCCTGGTGACTCAGGCTGGTGCCTGCCTCTGGGAATGGGCCAGGAGCATGTGGATCAGCAACCACAGCAGCAGAGAGACTCTCCTTGTCCCAGTCCTGACTCTCCTGGGTATGGGGTTTGGTTGCTTGTTCCAGGTATCATAGACAGTGAGCAAAGTCCTTGCTTCTGAGTTCTGAATGCATACTCAGACACAAGACTACCTTTGTTCTGTGCTGCACTGAAAACTCACTGCTCTTACTTTGAGAGAAACACTCCAAAACTCAATTAAGGCAGTACTGACAGACAGTCTTTTCTAGCTTCAAACTTCGGGAAAGCAAGAGAAATCAACAGCAAGAAAACCCTTGTGAAAGTAGTACCTGACTCACCACGAACAAGCAGTGTCATCTATACATTGAATTATATCCACTTGGACCTTTTTCTGTTTTATGATTTCTTATGAGGAAGGAATGATTATCCCTCTTATTTTGGATTGTTTGGTAGTCGAGTGTTTATAGATTCTGTGCAAGAATGATTTTTTTATGATTTCTTATGAGGAAGGAATGATTATCCCTCTTATTTTGGATTGTTTGGTAGTCGAGTGTTTATAGATTCTGTGCAAGAATGATTTTCTGACTGCTAAGCTCATTTGCTCTTATTGTGCATGTAAGGCATGCTAATAAACCAGTGAAGGGGACCATGGTAGAATTTAGACAATGATTAATTTCTTAAACAACAATTTAATACTTCAAATATAGAAATATTAAGACTATAATTCATCTAGATTCAACTCTTCAGGTACAACTTGACCCTTCAGATAGTTCATCTTGTTGCATCAGAAAAATAAACCCAATACTAATCATGTTGTGTTCTTGAAGAAAAATCTATTCATAGGTGATATAGGAATAATGAAAACCAGAAAATATCATGCAGTGTTTGTATACTGGACAGTGTTGTATTCTAACATGTGCCATAAGAACATCATGCACCAGTTTTAGAGGAATGCCTGTGGAGAGTTTATCGTTTAGATGTTTCCAGTAACATTTTCATAGTTTTAGTAAAACTATGGGGAAAAAAAAAGTGGAGTCCTTTTGTTTTCTTCGTAATGCCTGCCTTGGCTTTTTCTCCTCTTGACTTCACCATTTAAATTAATGTTCAGATGTCTTGAAAAATAAGGGATACAAAGTGTAAGTAGTTCACCTTTTCACCTCTTTTCTCTAGTTCACATGTTCAAGAGCAGGATAGAATGGCTTCTTTGAGTTTTGCAGCCTTTTCAGAACATTTTAGAGCTGAAACCAGTTTCCAGAAGTATCTCTAAGTACTGGGCTACCAAAAGGCTACTAGGATATATAAACAAGTTTATAGAGCCCAGGGTATGTCTATTTCTCTTTTATATGAGGAGAAAATTTTCTCTGTTCAAGGAGATATTTCAGGAAAGTTCTGCACAATACACCATAGGAAGGCAAATTGTATATACGGCATTTGAAGGCACACTTCTAATTAACCTCCCCAGTTACTCTGTTATTCTGTTAGTGTAATTGTTGTTATTGAAGAGATAACAAAGTCCTTTGCTTTTTATAGAAACTGTAATAAATGTTGTTCTTCTATTGAATTATTGCCGAGATACATCATCTTACTGCTTTCACTTTTGAAGAACTGTACTATAGGAAGAAAGAAAATAAAGTTAATATACAATAAAGTGTAAATTTATTTAACCTTTTTTTTATTATCTGACTACAGTAAACTTTTTCTGGCTATTTCTTGTTGTAGTATTTGCTCATATTTAGTACAACTGATTTCTTTTTATGCAAGAACTTCAGTTGCTGGAAGAAATCAAACTAGAGAATTAGCTTATTTTTTGGCAATTAAGTTGCAAAATGGGAAATGTTGCTGTTACTGTATATAAAGGGATTGGTAAAGAATAGGTTGCTCCTTTAGCCTTGCTGTCTAGATAAGCAAAGTCTCTGTTACCACCAGTTTTCACTGTAAAGGTGTATATAAGTTGCAGAGGTGAAAAGGACCAAGTAGTTGTTTACAGTCTGTTTAGATGTTACATAAGTTTTCAGGTGGTACTTCCAATGCTGCTTCCATTTTGGTAAGCCTCCTATGCTAATGAATATAAGAACTTCCTGCTTTCTAAATCATGGAGTTTACAATATAAGTATCAATATCTTGCACAGTTTCCCTATTTCAGTTCTTTCCCCTATACCTCTGTTTGGTCAAGGACCTATTAAACTCTTACATTAAGCTAGAAACTGAATGGTTTTTTTCTCCTTAAAATTATTTTCCCTCTTCTATTAAAAACAAAGGATCAAAAATACTTGTAAGAAAATCCTCAATTGTGATAAAATTGTATGCAGTTGCTAAGTTCACCATCACATTTTCTTTTGGGGTGAACATAGAAAATCAGGCATAAACGCATTTCTCTCTCTCTTGTACTTTGAGAAGCTATGTGATACAGCTCACACCAGGTGTATTTAGTTTTGCAGATATCTGGAGTTATACTAAGGTGTTATGGGGACATACAGAGCTGTTTGATTTGCGCCATATCCTTTCTTCCTCGTCCTCCCAGTTAGCTTTTAAGGTCTATAGCACCTCTGCACTTAGACAAGCATCCCTGCTAGCAATTTTAGCCTTTCTATAGAGATTTCCACCTATACTTGCCAACCCTCTTCTATCCCCTGTTTTCTCTCTGCTTTTGCTAAGAGCAGGATGTATTGAACATAGTATTGAGTGCAGAATCACTTTCAAAATTGGGAGTGAGTGCAGTAATCCCAGATGTGTTCTCTGGTGGAGAGATTGTGCCTATAAATCCTGGTTCTAGAAGCTTAAGTCACTTCTGACAAAGGAAGAAGATAGGGAGTTTCTGGTTTAAAAGTTTGCAAAATCTTCTGTGTATCGACAAAGCAAAGGGGACACAGAACCTCAATGCAGTGGTCTACTATCTACAAGTTGTGGAAGGTTTTACTTGTAGTGTCATAAAACCGATACACTTTGAGAGGTCAGAAATCCAGAAAGATATATGTCATAAGGTCATTTAAAGATCATTTAAATTTTTTTCCTGTTCAGCTTTAGTCTAGAGGAATGGAAAGGTACTAACTTTAAGAGCCTTTTCTCCTTCCTCCAAACTAAGTCAAACCAAAGATTCAGAAAAAGTGACCAAGGGGAAAACATTTTGAATAGTCATTATGATATTAAGTTGCTGTTGTGTTTTCATGTTGGAATCCTTTATGCCATAAAAATTGTTAATAGTAGAAAGACAGTTTGTGATTCTGTTAGCACCAGATCACCTGCTAGTAATCAGTTAACCCAAAGTGGGTATGTGAACAAGATGGTACTCCTGTAAAGTCACCAGAGCTAGGCCAGTTGCTGCTTTTTAAACATGTTTATGCTGGCAGAGAGAAGTTGATATGTAGCACATGATGATTTTCAGAGCAGCATAGATGATAGAGGACTGATTCTAAAATTTTGAGACAAAACTTCCTATCTGAAATAGCAACTCTTGTAGCAGTATTTTTACTTATATTTATTGGCCATAAGCATAGCCTTTGTCTACATTGGGACGCACAGTATTTAGAGCAAAGTACACGAATATTGTACTCTGGCATGTATCAGTAGTTCTGGGTCTAATCCTGGGCTGGTAGCTTGTGTTCTATAAAGCCGTAGGCAAAGTAATGGTGTATTTGAGCCTGTTGGAGACAAAGTAATTTAAATTATGTCTGTATGATGTGTGGCTGCGTCCGTGTGGCTGCGTCCGTGTGGCTGCATACACACACTTTGGCCGAAATTCTCGTTGTGCAGAGACCGAATACTGAAGTTTAATATTAGTAGCAGCTGAACAGGCCTTATGTTGACCCTTTGCACAGGGATGAACTTTGCCTAAGCAAAAAAGGGTAGTAAAATGTCACAGAAGTGTTGCATATTTTGCCTATATTAACTACATATGGAATGTAGAATCAGAATTTGTTCAGCCTTTTCTCTGAGGAAAAGGAAAGGAAAAGGGACTGAAAGAGTGAAATGAGATTATAAAACAGATATCAGTGCTCTAATGGGAATATGACCCTTATTCTTTTTGCTAAAGATTTGTGCAAATGCTAAGCAGCAGAAAGGTTTAAAGTGCTCATCTCTTGTCATGTACAAGCCTAATATTTGATGACTAAAGTGCAGTGAAAGCAAAATAGGTGATGGATATCAGACAGTCAGGATAAAACCCAGTGTTAGTTCCCAGTGACATGAGACATACATTCACTTAAGCCAGACAATAAATAAACTTTATGACTGTCTTCTATACATGACACTTGTTATTGCCCTGAATGTCCACAGTGGGTTTGGCACTTGCAAATTGATTTGTGTTAAATGACACTTTTTCCCCACAACTTCTATCTTGTCCCTACTATCCACATAAGAGACCTCCATATCCAGATTTAGAAAAATTGATTCCAAATTTATTGTCTTGATTATTTTCTGTGTATTACCATAATTTGTTATAATTATATTGTTGGCATGAAAAGAAGATCCATTCAACCAGGAATACCCAACTTGTCATAAAAGCTAAACAGACTTATTAATCTTTTTAGTTATTTTTAAAGCAAGCACCAGAAGGAACTGCAATCGATTCCAAAGGTCAGTTCACATTAAATGAGCTTACAGATTTAGGCATTTTTCTCTTATGCAGTTGATGCTGGTGAAACAGAAGTCCACACATAAACTTGCATGAGCAGCTTGCATTGCTTTTTTGGTATTGATAGGGTGTTCAAGGTGCACAAATTATTGGACAGATACCAACAGAATGTAAAAAATAGGGAGATTGCAGTGCTCATAAATACATTCCTAATGTATAGTACTATTGAAATAAACCTCTGCAGACCAATGTTATTTCTGTTCAATAAAGACATCTTTGTGAAACAAATAATAAAACAATGCCACTGGCATAAATAATAAAGATTATGTGAACAGATAAAAGATTAGACATGGAGAAGTTGCTGTCAGGTGTTAACATTGCTGCATCAGCATGAAAATTCTGTTTTCTCTTAAGAAATCTAAGCAAAGAGCATCCTATAACGTCTGGCTTTTTTTTTTGTTTGTTTGTTTCCTCTAACTTACCTCCTTTCTGCAAATGTGCAATACAAATGACATGGTTTTACACCTATGGTTAAATGTAACAGGAGTTTTTGGAAAGGTGGAGAAAGCAAATCAAAAACATGATTTAATCCTCTGTTAAAAAATACCTGGGCCTGATCTTGCACTTTGTTTCATGTTTCACTTTTTCTAAGTGCCATTTTAGTTATGCATTGCAGGTGCAGATTCCAGGCTTATCCATTGCCATGCATACAGGCAACAGCATCAGTGCTCAAACTCATAAATTTTGGGTAGAAATAGTATAAGCTTCTATCACTCATGCTTAAAAGTAATTGTTTACCAGTAGGAATCCCAGTGGTTGTATGACTTAGTTTTCCAAGCCTTTAAAGGAAGAATAGTTAGTAATTGAACCTTGGATAAAATTCCATCAAAGAGATTACTTTCTCTAGTTAGTGGCCGTATTAATTTTTCAGAATGTTCATAACTATGTGACCTATGCCTTCCTCTCTTTCAGCTATGTTTTAGGAAACTGATTAGCTAAACTGTCTGGGATTTTGAGTTGTTAAGTTTCAAGAATTGTGGGAGTATTAGCATTTTTTTCTTGTACTGATATAAATTAGATATTGAACAGAGTTGTCTTCGGAATAATTAGGTTTTTCATATCAAAACTTCAGTGCAATCAGGAATGTCCAGTAACTGGAGACTAGATTCCTTCAAAATAACTTAAGATGCAAACTGTGAGTAGGTTTTGGCCTTTTCTATTTTATTTGTGCTTAGGAGGTGAAAAGAACTTAGTATCTTTTATTGTATGCATTTGGGCATATGAACTGATTTTCGGTGCTGGTGTTCAAACTGCCATTCATTTTTTACTTGATATTATTAGATAAAATATTTAAACCAAATTTTTCTAATGTCAAGCAATAATATCTTGGTTACAAAACTGGTTCACTGCTAGGAAAGGTGTGGGGTTTTTACCTCAGGGTAGCTATCACACGTTAGTTATTCTTAGTAAAAGCTCAGACGGGATATGGCATGCTCCTTACACTGCACCATAAATAGATAAGGTCATCTGCAGGTGTGGAGCAGAGTGAAGACAAGGTCTATAACAAGGTCTATAACAAGTTTCATTGACCAGAGGCACAGCAAAGACAATACACCAAAGTGCAGAGAGAAAAAGGGGGAGAAAACAAAGTAACAGAGATCAGTACTAATACACTTCTGGGAGCAGGTGACAATGAGAATTATGAAAGTCATGATTTCAATTCATGTTAATTGGCTATCTGTAGGCAGGGGTGGAAGATCAGTAAGCAACCCCCCTCTTTCAAAAGATTTATTCTTATGCCCTGTATCTTAATATGGGAAAGCCTCTTCTGTCTTAAGGACATGAAGAGCACTTTGCTTGAATTAAGTCACTCACTGAGGCAATTACCTCTGGTGCAGGCACATGCTGTAGTGGAGTGGGAGGTTGCTCCCTACAGCAGGGGTTCCTGAACTGGAATACCCCAGGGGAGCACAGAGACCCCCCAGGAGCTGGCAGTTCTTATGAGAGCAGCTGACAAGGCATGTGTGGGACCTGGAGTGTTGGCAACCACTCCCCAGTCCCACAAAAGGCAGTCCTAGGGACCAGGAACACTGTGACCTGGGTGGGCATCCAGGACCTGCTGTGCAGGGCACCTCTTTGATAGAGACATTCCACTAGCCAAGTGGAAAGAATTGAAATTCCCACAACCCAGCAACCAGGCACTTTTCTGTGACCATCTGCACAAGTCAAGGACACTCATCCTTCCTGCCTCTTAGGGGAGAATGGTGGGCACTTGTTTGAGAGCAAAGGCTACGGCTGGGGTTCTGCACCAGCTACCCTGGTGGTGGCTGATCCCTCCAGCCAGACAGAGCTGCTGAAGGAGCTCTGCAGTGCTGATCTCAGACATCATGAAGTGCCGAGTTCCTTCTTTCAGCTCAGGGATAGGCAGCAGAAAAAAGAAATCTTTGTGATGTTTAAACTGGCTGCAAGACTGTAGGGACTGCAGACAGTGATTCAGGATTTTGATGTACCTCCAATTGGAGGCTGCATTCTTGCACAAAAGATGATGGTAATTATTTTTATTAGAGCTTCTGCTAGTAGTTCAATTGAGAGATGTTGAGCTGAGCACATTATCTTTTTGCTCTTACTATCTGCAAGCAGAAACATAGAGTAAAGCAGCAGTATAGTGTTGCACTATATAGCAGCATCAGACTCTTTAAACTCAGGACCTTTAGCTCTTATGTCCCTGCTTGAGGGAAAACCAACCATATTCTAACCTCAGCAACAACTTTTACAAATTTTTCTTTTCCTTTTTGGCAGAAGTTCTCAAACAAAGCTCACAGCTTCACCTAATTCTGCCTTTCAGAATCTTACTTTTAAAAAACATGTTATTTTTGCTTGTTTCTTAATTTCCACAAAGACAGCATTTGTAAATAGTGTTACTCATTGCTGATTCTTATCACTAAAGAAAGAAAGGATTGGAGGATCCATTAGAAGAAAAGGCTTTTGGAGCCCTAAGTACAGGAGTTGTCCTGAGGGCAGTTCAACACTTAGACCATGCAGGCACCAAACTCTAAAAATATTAAATAATACTAAAACTTTATCTTTCCTTTAAAATATACAAATCCCTTCTCTTTACTCCTAGTTGTTGATGAAAACCTTATAAATATCACTTAACTGTGCAGTGGCAAAATCTCTGTGTTTTTAAGGGAACATGATGACAAAAGAGTTGCTGAGAGGTCTGAGTTGCTTCCTGCATCTGTGATTGCAGGCCACCAAGCCCTATGCTCAGCTGAATTTTTATAGCAGTCAGAAATCAGATGTGTGTTAGTTTCTGCTCCAATTAAATCAGGAAGCAATGCTCCAAGAACTATGTGCAAGGAAGGTGTGATTTTTATGTACTCACTACTTCACTTTGCTTTAAACCTGGCTCAGATTTGTTTTTGACATGAGGTGCAAGCCATGGTGCAGACCAGAATTGCAATCTCTGAAAAGTAGACAAGAGCATGGTCCCATTATCTTACAAAGGCTCATATTCTGCCAGATTATCTTCCAAGAAACAGGGTATGTTAACCTGGAAATGGGGTGAGTGAGACAGCATTCTAACACAGTTGTCTCTTTTTTTCTGGTATTAAAACTGTGTTTTAGTACCTTTTAATGACTGTGTCTACAGCATTATATATTTGGTACAATCATATAGAAGCTTTACTTTCAGGCCTGCTCTTCTATCCAAGACATTGTGAGATTCACATATAGCTCATCCTTTTTAGCCTGTGCTGCTTGCTGCATGTTCTATACAGGTGAATGATTGGATTTGCCAATCTAAATTATGCTCGTTTCTTCTCTATCCTGTGAAAAGACTACAGACCAAAAGGCACATACTCTGCCAGACCTTCAGGGAAGCTTCTGTGGTGTTTAATAGTAGAAAATGGGAAAAAAAAAAAAGTAGAAAAACCTAACTTGGATGAGCACACACTATGGGGATTAGAGATAGACCAATATCTGAAGAAATGTATTAATTCTTCCTATCAGAGATAATGGTTTTGCAACCAGAAGAGCTCTCCTTTGACATCAGAGAAATTCCCAACAACTGGGTTAGGCTTTAAATGGCTAAATTTAAATTAATTGTGTCTTGGCTTAGATGACCAACTTATTGCAGCTCTAGGTAGACACTTTCTTTCAAATGCCAGATTTGGAAATCAAGACTTGGGGTTCTGTGAGATAATCTTGAAATCAGTTTTCTCAATATTAAACACAGATCATCCTAAATTAGCCTTCTGAATCTACTCCCATATACCACTTCAGACCTATTTCTTTTTTTTTTTTTTTTTGTTCCTACAGCATGTTCTTATTTCTCCACTCACGGGGCACATATTATGAAGTTTTTGTTACATGTTGTACTGGCTCTACTAGGAAACAGGATTTACACAGATGCTACTTACTGCCCACTAGTGTACACACACGTATTTGAAAACTAATAGTCAAAGTTTCTGTGCTGCAGTGCATGTAATCTTAAAATTGTTGGCAAATTATCTACATAGAATTGGGTGAAAGGCAGTTGAATTTCTTCTTTCACAAATCCTTTTCTGTGCTGCATATCTTACTTAACTGGTAAGCATTTAACCAGGATGGCTGTCTTATTGGGACATCTCCCAGGAAACCAATTTAGCCTAATGATAGTGAATGACAATGACTGCTGTTTAATTGGGACATTATTAGCCAAAATTCAACTTCTGTGAAAAGTAGTTGGCTGGTGCAGTGAGGTTAAGTAGTGTTTAACCAGGTGTTAAATAGACCTACAGGCCCAAGCTCTCCTCTCTGAAGAGAAAGAAGCTGGATTTATTTAATAAATTACAAAACTTGAAGTGGATATTAGTTCTACTTGTCATGCTGTTGGTATAGGACAGCATAATGCACATGTTCATTTTTAAAAAGCAGATTTGAAGTGAGCCAAAAGTACCTCTACAGGAGAACCCGCAGCCTGAAAATGGCATGCACTGCACAGCAGTTTTGAGTGGTCTGTATTTTTTGACTCTCCCTCAGTGGCTCTGGGCTTTGTGCCAGGGATGAGAAATTTTGACACATTCTTTGTACTCTGGGGAAGATGCATCTGAAAACTGGTAACAAGCGATGTTGTCCCAGCATGGCTGAATAAAGATCCACATTGGTTCTGTATTTGAAGGAGGGACACAAGGATTGAAAGATAATTGCAGACTGCAATTGGGTGATTCAGCTGGTGGCACTGCCCAAAACAGGTGTTCGAGTGGCTGGTAGCGGCATGACAGGAACAGGGTAGAGCCCTGAGACAGGGTGCAAATTTAGTTTGGGATTTAGTAGTTATTAATGGTAAGTGCAGAAGATCTAAATGAAGCGTACTGTTCTCTGGTTGAACATGTTCCATGATAGTTTAACTCTTTAAAATGTTTGGGAGTCCTCTATCTTATCTCCAGTGGCTGTCATCACATAAAATGGGCCTGTGCTGAAGTTCTTTGATGTCTACCTCAAGTAATGTCAGCTTAACCATTCTGTTTATGTTTTTCAGCCATAATATTTTAACACTTCAATTCTCACCTTTCACTTTCTTTTCCACTTGAATTCCTATGCTATCCCCACAATGGAGCAATAAAGGCACATTCCTTTTGCTTCATTTATATTTAGGCCCTGAGGTCATTAATTCTTAAACTCAGTTTCAGAAGCATTTCTTATTTAAGCATTAACATTGGATCATACTCACATTTCTGCCCCATTTAATTGAACACTTTTAATAAGAAAATGGTGTCATTAGCAGAGCATTTGTTTCTTCCTTTCTTCCTCTGCTGCTGCTTGGGATACAGGGACCCTCTCCTAGTGCTATGTCACTGCGGTTTAGGTGTGCAGTCCACTTGCACACCTCAAGTCTGTTCCCCTGGGGAAGGGTGCCTGGCCCCCTTGTGACCCTCCCTGCTGCAGGAGGGCTTCACAGGGCAAGAAACATTGGGAAAACATGCCAGGGGTTGCTCACCATGGCAGTCACACAGCAGGACATGTCTATGATGCTCTGTTACCAGAGTGTGAGGTGCCACGAGGTCCTATGTACCCAGGTGTTCTGTAGAGCTCTCTGAAATGGGAATCTGTTTTGGGGTTATCCACAACTTCAAGATAGTAGACTGTAATACAGCAGGTCTTCTCCAGTCCTGTATTTATATAAAAGTTCAGCCAAGTTCTACAGTGGCTAAGAAATGTATGGAGTCCATGGTCTAAACTCAGTTTGTTTCCCTCTGGAGGAGCTTTGGTGCAGCTTTTCCCTATCAGCAAGCCACCTATATTTGCAAGAAATGGTGAGTCTTTTACTGTTACTTTGCATTCAGAAATTGAATCTTGGAAACAGGATGACTCTGTCATCCTGTTAATTAACTTCATGCATACACTTTCCAGAAAATATAATAGAATATAGTTAACAGAGAAAGATATTTCAACACACAGTTCCATTGTTCAAGAAAAATTTCTTCTGGTGAAGTTTATTTTCAAAGTCTCTCTTCCTAGAATACTGTGAAAAGGTGACATAGGCTTTTTTCTATAGCAAATCCACAAAAGTTTCAAGCTAAAAAGGCTTTTCTGGTGTTTGTTTAAATACAAAATAAAGGAAAACACACCACCTGTACAAAGCTAACTTATGAAGTCTGGAACGTACAAAAACTATATCTGTGTCAACTTCCACACCAGCTAACCACTTGATTTTAACAAAAATCCAGATGAAGCCCCATTTCCGATTTTTTGAGAAAGTAACCCTAATTACAGGGTTCCTACAACGTGTTTCAGTTATACAGAGCTGAGCTTGCAAGCTTTGTTGATTTTTTTTTTTTTATTATTTGTACTGTTCTCTAATGGCAAGTCTAATTTGGTCCTGCTTTGTGCATTGTCTGTCAGAACAGTTGTTTTCTAATTTAGATGTCCTTTTTTTTTTTTTTGACATTTACTTTCTGGAATAACAACATTACCATTGAAATAAAATAATACTTGAAGTGTAAGTTGATAAGGATCTGCTCCTGAAATACTTGTTATAACCCGAGACTGTATCTGAGTAAAGAGCGCAGAAATGTCAAGCTCTGTCCACAATGGTTAGATAGAATGCTTAAATGTAAGAGCAAGTCTCAGGATAATTCATGATTTTTATATATAACTTTAGTATTTGAGCTGTGTGTGTTTGCACACAAGGATGGTTATACAAGTCCTAAAGTTTTGATTGTGCTTCTCTACTGTTACAATTCTTTCATTTTTTTGTAAATTAAAGTTTTATCAGACTAGCATCAGACTGAAATATTTACTTACTCAGGACCTTTTCCTGAGCAGTAGGGGAGATGAGTATTGCTTATATGATGTCCAGTGCAAAGGTGGATGACAATGTCATCAGGAAAGAACTAGATGAACTTGGCGCTTGTAATAATGGCAATGAAATTGTAGTTCAGTTATATAAAATTCAAATTCATGCCCTTTGAAGTAACAACAGGGATTTCTGCACTGTGTGAAGATCATCAACTGGAAATGGCTGAGGGAGGAGAGAACTTTGTGTACTCCTTCAGAGAATGAGGCACTAATGACAGATAAGTGTGATCATTCAGGATGCATAAAAATATTTTTTTTTCTCAAGGGATAAAAGGAAATTTTAATGCTACTGGGCAAAATACTGTAGTGACATTCCTCAGAAAAGCTGGTTGCAATTCTGGTTACCCAGAATCGTTTCAGAAGGTGAGTTCAAATGGGAACAGATAAAGGAAAGGTCTAGTAGCATGAATTGGGTGAAAAAGAAACTAAAAATGTGCAACCCTTAGACCTCTGATGCACTTGTAGAGCTTTTTCAGCTATTGTTTTGCTCTGCTGGGAAGAAAAAAGCTATTTAAATTCAGAACAAATGAGTGTTCTGGTAAAGGATAAACGTTTGGCTGAGAAGTAACTTCAGAGGTTCTCCAGCAGCTTTCCAGTAATTGCAATGGAGGTCTGCAAACTAATGGGTTTAAAAGTATTGCTGGATCAGTTTGTGAGTATAGTAAGGTAAGGTGGCTGTAGTCACGAAGACAAGGTGATATGAGAATCAGGGGATGCTTCAGCAGGAATGGGTTTTTGGCAAGTCCCGATGTCCTCAAGGTTGTTAACTCCATGGGGAAAAGGATCTAATCATCCACATACCTTTGTTCTGCTCCAGCTGGGTACCTCAGCGCAGAAGCGGCATCCTGAAAGCCACCAGCCACTGAAAAAAACAATCCCATGCTGTTCTCCAGCTGTTCCCCTTGAGCTTGTGAAGAGGCTTGTGTGGTCCCACAATAAGCTCCATTTAAGGTGTTAAGCTGGAAGGCAGCTAAACCTGTAAAATATTCTCTGTGTGAGTGATTGGCATACATGAATCCTCTCAAAATGGAGAGACATTAATGTTGTTAATGCAGAGGGGATACATGTTACAGTACGTAGTGAAGAGAGAGACAGGCTGGAGCCATTAGGCCAAAACAGCATTTTCAGTATAAAAGATGCTCTTAATGGCATTGTACAAGCTCGCTAGGAAAAGATTGAGCTGAAGTATCTCTTCCTCTTTCCACCCACAACCCTCCCCCCACCCACTTTCCCCATTCACACATTTTTCTACTAATAGTAGCAACTGAAGCTCAAAATTTAAGGATAGAGCTCAAAGCTGTTAGTGCTGGCCCAGGAGAGGAACATGGTTTATAACATGCTCCTCCCATTAATGTGTGTTTGTGGCTATGACACTCACAGCAGGTGGCCTTGGTGAATCTGACTGGAGTATTCTATGCAAAAAATAATTTTTAACGAATTCTGATTCTTTAAGTATTGTAGAGTTATTTTTTGCTTTCTTACCTATTATATTAAATTTAGGTTGTTTATCTGCAATTGTGATCACACCAAGTGTGGTGTTGGATTAGATTTTATGAATTCTGATACACAGCATTTACTGGTTGAGCAGAAGTGCCAGTAATGTAACTTGCAAGAACATCAATAAATAAATCTTTCAAAACATACCCATGTATTAGGAAATGTGTGCCAGGTTCTGAGCAAGAGATGCAAGCTGTGGGGTTGACCATAAAAGGCACTGAATTCCTCCTGAGAGGCAATCATTTAGCAGTTCTCAGGAGAATATTGGCAACTTATGGGAGTGCAGTTAGAGACAAGGGGAGAAATAGAAGCATCATTTGGTGGTCAATAATAATGGTGTTTATTCATAATTACAGGAAGATCTAGAAATCAGCAAAGTAAGAAAACAGATGAGCAGGCAGGCTAAATGGAAGGAACTAATCCAGCAACTATTTATTGAGCTATGAGCGTGACAAATTAAGGGCTTGGAAAAGCACAAATTAGTTTGGCTTCAGGGTAGTGTTACACAATGGTTGAGGTTTAACCTAAAAACTATTCTCAAATACTTATTTTTTTATTCTTAGCTCTTTTTATTCCAAGTATGATTAGATGTATAAAAAATATGTATATTCTATGTCATTATATGAAGTTATATAGAGATATATATGTGTATAAATTATATAATAATAAGAGAACTACATACTTATAGGCATAGTTGTGTGTGCTGGGATCTGCTTCAGCCCTGAGGACAGTTACAGAAATCTCCCTAGAGCTGTTTCTCTGTTCAAGATTGCCCTTGCTCAAGTAACACATACTATTTTCTTGTCATGTTTCCATATTTTCACTGTTGTGGGATCTATAGTAATGTACCTGTAGCTAGGACAGGGTCCGCCAATGCCTTCTCCATAACTTTCATCCACTTTCTAGTAAGACCTCCTGTCACAGGAGGAGGAAATAGCAAAGGTTTGCAGTATCAAAGTACACATCTGTATCACTTCAAATTGAGCCATTTAGGGGAAAAGCTGTGAACTGGGATCAAGTGCTAAATGGAGACATGTACATGGAGACTATACAGCTATACTATAATTTTTCCAAACTGTTCCAGTATATGTATAATATTGTAGTAGTTATAGAAAGACCAAGACAAAAATCCATAAAATTACAGGCTTAGATACACTTGTTTTTTCCTATTGAATGATAAAGTTCAGGAACTTACAGTAATATGTTTATTGTGCAGTATAAGAGTTGGTGCAGCGATAAGTACCCCTAAATTTGTTGGACTTGTATTAAGTCAAATATAATGAAAAACTCAAGGCAGGTAATTAATGCAGTGTCACCTTGGTAAATTTTCCTGTTTCCTTTCAATAATAGAAGTGCTGGATGTGGGTGTTTTTTCAGAGGTGGGAACATGGTCAGCTTTATTTAAAGTACAGTTAACAGTATGACATACTGCAGAGGTTTAACCTCAGCTGGCGACTAAGCACCACACAGCTCACTCAATCCCCCCACATCAGGAAGGGGAAGAGAATTGAAAGGGTAAAAGTGTGAAAATTCCTAGGTTGAGATAAAGACAGTTTAATGGGTGAAGTCACATGTAAGCAAAGGAGAACAAGGAATTTGTGGAGATGTTTTTACATCTATGACTGCACCCACATGCTTCAGTTGCAAGTCATCCCTCCAATACCCCAGCTCCTCCATACCAAGTATTTTGAGCATCTTACATCAGAAAATGCATCTTGCATTTTGTGATGCAGACTTATCCTACGCACTGGTCAAGTTAAATTCCTATTTTTTTCCTTGTCCTTGACAATCTCAGTTTTGTGTCACCTTATCTTTTAAAGATTTTTTTTCAAGCGAAATAATTCAGTATAGCAGTCATCTTTACCTAGAAAACAAGTCTCTATTGAAATCAGATTTACATCAGCTTGTCAAGTATCTCATATGTCCCAAAATGGATGTTATTTGAAGTAAGAAATGTTACAATGTGCGTTGTTGCTCTCTAAGATGGAAATATGGTGGCTCTACAGGGAGGCAAGGGGGAAGATATAGCTGCCTGCCCTAAAGGAGAAAGTAGGGGAGAGCAAGCAAAAGCAATTTCTCAAATGTATCCATCACCTACTAGCAATAAATGCTACCTTAAAAAAAATGGAAATTACTAAGGGAGAGTAATTTGTCTAAATATATTGATTAGGGAGCTTGGAAAGAATAGTGGAAGAGGGAGGGAAAAACCTGTGTCACTTTTAAGAAGAGAGTAAACTGATGAATGTAAGGCTTTGAGATGGAAGTTGAGAATTGAAAGTGAGCTGCTGAATCTAACATGGGCTTGGTGTCTCATCTTAAAACAATACATGTAGAATTACAAGACAGCGGAAATTCTGATAGCAGGCATGTCTATCCTGTTGCAACGAGTACATTTTGCCTGCCTGCCTTTCTCTTTATGAAGATTTTGGCATCACTGAGGTTACTTCTCACATTTGTTTTCTCTCTGTCACTGCGACAAATGTATTCTAATAGTTTTTTCTTTCTCTGTTTTGTATAACTCATTCTCCACTTATTTGAGGGAGGAGCTTTTCTCTTGAAGGGCTAACATCTTATTTTGAAAGAGGCATTTCTTATCATGCTTCAGTTAGTTGACTTTTCTCATATTGCTTGCAGTTCATCTGATTGTGGTATTTTGCAAAATGCTTTATATGACTTCTTCTATAGTATATTGAAAATTATTATCACTTACACAAAAACATATTATGAATTCAAAGGCAGGTGCACAGTTTATGCAAAGCAGTTACATAATTTCTTTGAAATGTGGCACCTGAATTTGGCATTATGAATGAGATTGACAGTCAGTGGTAAACTGAGTTGGAAGGAGTTCCTTGTTTTGCAGTGAATTTTAAAGACAAACTGAAGCTGCTTATATGTTTAATTATGGAAAATAATGAAATGACATATAAAGCTACAGTTTCTCATGTTCTCAACTGCAATAAAAGAAATGTTTTCCTATGCTGTATAATGTGTGGAACTTACATCTATGAATCTGAATCCACTTGCAAAGGAGATTGAGTTCAAGTATACTGCTCTCCAGCTGTGCAGAAAGCCTGAATACACTCAGTTTGTGCTAGCATGAGTCTTTGCTTTCTAGGAAAGATCTTAACCATTCCCCCAAAACATTGGGGCCATTTTCAAAGGAAAACGAAGTGTATAGTCCAGTTGATAGTGCTGGAAAATGGATTTACCCATGAAGTTTCTGTTGTCCAAGTGTGGTACCTCTGTTGCAAAAATGGGTAATAAGGGCGATTAACCATTTAATGGCATAGAAATGCTCGGCAGACAGGGAAACCAAAGCAACCCTGCAGAACCTTCTGATAACAAACAACTCTTGAAAGATCCCGAGTTCTGGCTTACCAGTGTCATAAATGTGGCTTCTGGTTTAGCCTTAGCCCCCCTGCCCCTTCACCATCAAGAATAAAAATCTAGGGAATTACTTTCCCATCGGGACAACGTGATAAGATACTGCCATCTACAGGTCACACATCTCCTCTTGAACTTGTACCGTGCACAAAAATATCTTTGGAATTGCTGCTCAATATAACCCCAGTATTTCAGACTTTGTTCTGAATTCCAAGTATACTTGTTAAACCGAGTCCATGGGAAACACATGCAGCTGCAGGATATGTAGCAAAATTCCTGTTGTGTTTGAGCCGTGTCTGGATATAGGTATTTTGGAAGGCTCTGAGAATTTAAGCTCAAGTCTGAAAATATTTATGCATGTGCCCTGAAAAGTACCTCTGAATTCCGGAGGGTTGGTCGTGAATAGAAAAGCTAATTGTTTGTTCAGTATCTACTCACTGAGACCTGAGGTTGTTACAGACTTCTGTGATCTGCTACTTCCCTCGCCCCTCCCTTGCCCTCCTCACCATATTAAGATCTTATGGCAAAAAAGCAGAATTATGATGCATTATTTGGCTGTTAAGCCTTGAATTTGACCAAAATGTTTTAATAATACCTTAAAGATAACCACCATATTCAATGCTTCTATGATTTTAATCAGTTGGATGATCAAAAAAATCAGTATGCTAGAAGAACAATACTGCTGAAGTTAGCATTAGCCTAAAGATTTTTAAACCATTTTAATATTATCATTTCTATGGCTTTTCAAATGTCCTCAGTTTTAAAGTACTGGTTCACTCAAAGGATTTGAGGAAAGATTTGAAACCGTTAACTCTATATCAGACTTTGTTTCAGGCTTAATTGATTGTTAAGGGATATTATAGAATAGTCATGCTCCAGGAAGTAATGTGCTAGAAATAATCCTCCCTGAAGAATTCTATGGTTTGATGTATATTGCTGAAGCAGGAAATTGTGACCTTTTATTAAAAAGATAAAAAGGTTGAAAAATAAGTTTAACTTGTGCTGTTGATTTTGGAAGCGGAGTCAAGTATCAGTACAAACTGTTTGTGGACTTGTATCTCAACTGCAGAACAACTTCTTGATTAGCTATTGTTGGAGTTGTTACAATAAATCAGAGAAGGAGGTCTGTACACTATCTGAGTAGTGAAGGGGGTGAGATATGGAGGGTATTAGTGTCCCAGTTCAAGAAAGCATTTAAATTATTACCAACAAGTAGGTCCTTAGGTCTGACTTTACCAAAATGTATTTCTGAACTGCAGCATGCTTGGAAAATACCCTTCTCTGTGTGTGTAAAACTACTGGAGTAGATTGCAGAGCATCATAAACATTTGGCAATGAATGTCTTACTACATTATACCATCTTACTTTTCATGAACACTGCATGCCATTGAAATGTCACCACTGAAAAATAATTAAAAAAAACCTAAACAGTTTTTACCTCTGATTTTCACAGATCTTTATCTTCAAAACTATGTTACTTTGTACCTTTGAATATAGCTTTTGAGGGAAAGATGGCTAAAATCTGCAGGTAAAAACATTTTAAGATTGAAAGAATCCATCATGTGCGTGCATGTTGGACACTTCTAGAATTTTGGTACCTTGTAATCTATCTTGAAAATAATTGGTGGGTTTTAGAGGTACCAAATACCTGTTTCTAGCCTTAGTTGCTCATGATATGTTATTTTGAAATACTTGATACCAAAGGGGGCCTCCTTGCTTGATAAAGGTTATTTTAGTGAAATTGCACAGTTGAGAAGGCAGCTGGAGAGGGGGCATTTTTCTCTTCAGTTATTTTTAAATAAGTTGTATGTTTGTTGGGAGCTGAACAGGGAATGTGACTGTGTTGGACAAAGGAGCAGCAAAATGGGAGTGTTGATCTGTCCAGTCTTCCCCATGACTCTTCACTTAGTTTTGTTCCCTAACTACACATGTAGCTGTGGACATTTTTAGTTCCCATTTAAAATGCTAATCTCTATTTTTATTTTCCCTTAGCCATCTCTTCTCTCTCTTATCCTGTCTTTTTCTCTTTTTATGATTTTCTTCATGATAATGGTCAGTCTTTACATGCCTTTTCATTTCAAATAGTGTAGGAGTTCTTGGAAAAAGTTAACTTGATATCAGAGGTTTTCTTGACTAGACACCTTGACCAGAAACAATGTTACCTTTTGCCTCATTAGATTTTTATACTGTTTCATCACCAGTTGTTTGAAATCTGAACCTTGCTACACACAGGGCTACTGGAAGAAGCTCATTGTTTGTGATTTCAGCATCCTCCATGTCCAGTAGAAATACAGATTATTTTTTAGGGAACTCATGTAGCCAGTTATGGTTTACATTTAGCCAACAACTTTCATCATCTGGAATTTTTATGCTTTTTCAGATCTATTAAATTATCTGAATTAATTGCTGTGAGAAATCCATGACATTGAGTTCAGTGCTTGTCATCAGACTTGGAAACTGGTGAAGTCCTGGCCTCTTGAACTCTGCTGAAACAGGCAGCAACAGGCAGCAACAGGCATGTGGCTGACAAGGTGCAGACAAGGGAGGGTGAGTCCCTGCAGAGGTACAACAGAGGGGGCAGAGCTGTGTAAGGTTGAAGGAGAGACTAGAAGAAGACAGGTTACCTGATATGCTGGTAAGTAGAGAAGGGAGAGACAGTCTGAAAAGGTAGAGAAGAGAGCTGAAGAAATGAGGATTTGAGAAGGGGTACAAGGAGGGGTAGGCATGTTTGAGAGAGAAGGTGATGTCTCCTGGGAAGAGGTCTCGCTAAAATGGATTACTGAGTGCTGATCCAGCATGTTACACATGCTCTTAACTTCAAACATATGAAGTCAATGCACTTAGAGTAAGTGCATTTTAAGTATCTTATCGAATCAGAGGCCGAGTGTGCAATTCCACGTTTAATTTAGCCCTTACACACATTTAACTCTTCAGTGGGATTTCTGTGAGCTTTATCTTTTAAAAAGTTTGCAGGAACATGTATGTTCTTGTATGAGAGAAAATTCATTCAAAGTAACTTCATTGGCAGCAATAATGTATGGCATACTTCTTTGTGGAGTTGTGCCTTTATCTTTTGGTAATCAGAGTAACAAACAAGTGATTTAAGCTTTCTCCAGAATACCTGCACCATTTTGATTTGTGCTGATACAGGATCTGGTCCAAAGCCTGGTGAGGCTAGAGAAAAGACTTGTTACTTTCACAGCTGTAATGTACCCAGAGGCCCAAATGACAAAGGAGAGCTTTTCAATATCTGAAGTGAGAGAGGCACATTATGCAGCTTTAGCATTGGAGTGTCATAAAACTTCAAGAACCCCCCTCTTCTCTTTTTCTTTTTTTTTTTTTTTTCAAATTAGAGCTGTTTTTATTGCAATTATAGGTTTGTAAAAATACAATTATTCCTTCCACTCTTAAAGGGAGAGGTTAACACTTTCTGAAGTTAAGAAGATCACTATGCTGATTATTCCTGTCATTATTTCCATTTATAAATGCCTACATCTCTTTATTGCTACTGCTACTGTTGTCTCCAGGGTCATTTTCAGGACCATATTCAGTCTAAAGATGTGTTATTGAAATGCATATGAAGCAGGCCTGTTCTAACAATGTATTATGCCAGAAGGACAGAACTGGATGCAGTTAAATTTCTTCCCCAAACTTATTACACTTCTTAAATGACATTTCCAGATTACTACTATCAAAAGTCAAAGGAGAATTTCCAAGTCAGAAATTGGAGCTAAATACTCAGATCTAGGAACTTTCAAGAATTTACATCCATTAGTCTTACTTACATGATCCTACCCTTTGTTGGTGGGATTGGCAGCACTGGACCCAGAGCTTGAAGCTGTGAATTGTCGATATGGTTCAAGGAATTCAGGAAGCCCAACATGGACAACCTAGAAGGCTTGAAGCTGCACTACAAAGTTAGTATGGAGCTTCAGAAATCAGTAGGCTGATTTCCTAAAATGCTGAGCATGGTGCATTTTCCATATTCATCATGGAAGAAAAAGCATCTTATGAACAAACACTCAAGATTTGGAGCAGTGCTCTGCAGAGGTAAAACTAAAGATGCAGAAGAAAGATATAGTGAGCTGTACAGGACCCTTCAAATGCCACTGTGAGTAGTAGCTCTGTCATGGTTCCATGCCAAACTTAAATTATGTGTAACATTTTTAGCAATGAAGACAAGTTTTTCTAATTTTTGTTTTTAATCTGAGACACCTCAATCCAGTGGCAAGTATAAAGGGTAAAAAATCAGCAGCAAACTTGACCTTTTATGTGACTTAGTGGAAAAAAAAACCCTGGCCTTTGGGATGGGCACAAAGTTTTCAGGTCAATTTCTAAGGGTTTTGTGATCTGAGGTCAGTAGCAACTTTGTGATTAAAAGGTGGTTTAAAAAAAAACAACCAACAATTTAAGTCTCAAACTCTTTTAATGTTCTGCATGCTGATTGACCCCATAAAAGCTTTCATTTTCTTGCATGTGTATAGGCCTCAAAAATTGGACCTAAGTCTATTTTTCTTCACCCTATTCTTTTATACAACCTCAGCACATGTAAAGCAGCTTTTTCAAAAGGCCAGTATTACTCATTTCTCTTTCCAGATGATAATTACTGGAGTTGTTAAGGGTGAACATGACCTGTGTGGTCTGTTGAGACTCTCAGTGAGATGAGGGTACAGTGCAGCAGGAGCCCCAGTTATGTGATTGCTGCCTTCATCACAGTGCCTGCCCAGTTCAAGCATCAGCTGACTCATTTGCTCCCTGCCTAAATTGGAGCTGCTTCAGCAGTTGCAGTTTGTATTCCAGAAGTCTCACTTATACCTCTATATGCCAAGATCTGTAGGTGACTGCTGCAGGAGTTTGAAGGTGTTTCAGCTGTTCTTAGCCAGTTGTTTTCCTTATTTCCTGTTCTTGCACAATAATTTTCTACATGTATCAGACAAATGCAGAGTCTTTCCTGTACTGGAAGGGCTGGATTCAGGCTTGATCACTGACACCAGTCACACTGTGAAGGTGTTTGTTACCTGCATCTTTATGGGAAAGTTCCTTCTTGTCATATTCAGAAAATGCGTCTCTGAAGTCAATGACTGCCACTTTTTCTTTCATTCCTGGTTTCTCTGTTTTTCTCTTCTGTTGCAAATATTTCAGTATATCCTGTCAAAATAACAATTTACTTTGAGACACATTGTTCTCACAAAAACTTCCATCCTAGAGAGTTGGTGGCGGCTGTGTGCTGACTGTTAAGTATTACCCACTAACAGAGCTAACCTTTATTGTAGAGTCACAATACCTATATTTGTAAACCAACTGCAACAGGTAGCCCTGATATATTTTCTTTAATAAGATTTCATCATGTTTCTATGAGCAACTGAAATAAATTGCTTTTAAAAAAGTACCATACCACATTAAATGGGGTTATGTGCAGTTATCTTCTGTCATGTGAAATAATTCACAGTCTTACAAAATGCAAGCTGGGAAACCACCCCTAGGCATTTAAACTTTTTTTTTTCTTTCCTAGCCTTTGAAATAGCAATTTAAACAGATTATATAGCCATGCACAACAGTAGTCTGGTACAGATTTTTCCTTCTCTAAGCCTGATTTTGCCATCTTTATTAATATCAGGAAAGTATGCTAACTTAGAAGAAGTTCAGTGAATTTTATATAAGCTGTATTTTATGAGGATATCTTAATCTTTCTTGGCTTATAAAAGATTGTGTGTATGAGGTATAAAATATATTTTTAATAAGAAGTTTGATGAAATCCTTTAGCAAATATCAAAAGTGAATTATTGAATAAATGGTATTGATAAGACTATTCTGTAGACACACAAAATTAGCATAAGTTTTCTCAATTTATATTTGTTATATATCATAATTGTCTCATTGAATTGTCAATAATGTGTTCAACAGAAGATTAAATGTAAATATTTTTCTACTTTCAATTTTTTAAGATATAAAATTCTGTGCAACTGAATCTCTCTCTCAATGCTTGACCTGTGGAACCACAGGAAATACTCCAGAACGAAGGATGCTCAGTCTTTTTTTTTTTTTTTTTACCTTCTGTCATCTCCAAAAGCAGCAGGTTTTTGGCCTAGCGATTTGACACTTGGTTTTGAAGGAAAAGCCATCAGGTTTAAAATTCTATTCCAAAGGGGTTAGACAGAGCTAGATTTGCAGACTGTCATCTTGTAATATTTTTATAATATTTTTTTGTCAATACAATAGCTGATATAAGAGGGTTTGTTTGGTTTTTTTCTTAAATATGCCTGTAGTGCATTTCAGCATACAACATGACTGTTTTGTCTGTTACTGATCTCAAGCACAAAGTCTAGGTCAGAATTATAACGCATCAGTCTAGAAGAGTTTGTCACTAGTATTGCTGCTTATGCTAGAAATAGTGTCACCTTTCCTCTCCCTGAACGGAGCCCTGCAGAGGGACAGTTGACTTTTGGCAGGCCCTAGTGTTGCTGGCTTCAGGAAACCTGATTGGGCTTATGAACAATTCACAAATCATAAAATACAGTGTACTGCAATGAATGTTCTAGTTAGAACATTCTATGCAGAAGTTCTTGAAAATGTCCATAGTTCAAAACAAAATTGTAAGAAATCTGTTTTCAAGGTTTTTGTAGCAGCTTAGTTTTGATACTGAAAGCACTGACATCTTGGATGTCTCTTGTCTTGAATGGGTCTAAAGCCAGTTAATCTACTAGTGCCAATAAGTGTGTTCAAAGAGTTAAAAATAGAAGGAAAGTAGACACCCAACAGAAAGTAGGTAGTAGAAAGTTTACCCCACCTGTAGAAACATAAGAAAACTATTTTTGCTCCTGGTTGACCCACTGTGAAATATCAACAAAGTGCTTGGAGATACAGAGCCCAATAACTTTAATGAAAACAGAACCATGAAATATGATTTCAAATAAAGCTTTCAAATGAGGATAAACCACTCTTAATACATGTGGCTTAATAGAATGTAATTGTTTTAATCAGTGTTTGACATACACCATCATTAACTGTAGAGATAATTTCTACCTAGTTTAATAGGATATTAATCCCACAGCTATGCAGCACTGTGTGGAAACTGCATGGTATCCAAAGAGTAGTGTCATTTTTTCTCCTTTCCCCAAAGCCTTATTATGGAGAGAGAATTTTCGAATAGCTACCGATGTAAGAAGTTACTTTTATTTTATGCGTAGGAGTTTAAGCTGATGTACCACAATGCTTCAGCAGTGTTCACATTTGCAAAAACAGACTGTCCTTCAGACATCTGAGGCCCATTCAGAGGCATTTTTCTTTGCTGTTTCACTAACAGAAATCACTGAAGGACACAAATCTATCTACTTTCCCTTGTACACAGAAAAAGCCTCCCAGGCAGAGGTTTCAGTTCAGCACATTCATTACCTTTTAATTGCTTCTAAATTGCATTGTGACCTGCTGCATCAATAGCTAAATCTAACAGAAACTAGCACGATCTGGGCATACGTGTTGTTAGAAGCTTAACTGGCAGTTGTTTTGCTACTGGAATGCATAAAGGACATGAAGGACAATGTCTTTAAATATCAGCTTGTTTGTACACCAGAAATGTTCTTTTGGGCAATGAGCAGCATAGAACCTTCTATATCACTATCAGATGTGAATATTTGAATTAAGTTTTTCTTCTCACTGACTAAATGTTAAATGTCAGCTGTGGCATGTAAGAGCTTCCATGGAAAGTGTGCTTGCATGCAAAGTAACAACTGAATAAAGCATTTTATGTAAAATTCTAAGCCGTGGTATGAGAATCTCCCTTGGAGGAAAGCTAAGCTTGAATATGTTTTAGACTGAGCCACAGCAGGCCCGGTGCTGTAAAAGGTAAGCTATCATACCAACCACTGTGGAAGCTAAGGTATAAAAATCATTGCTCTGCTGGAAGGCTTATTCAAAGCTCTTTTGCAATCACTTATAGAAAGTAACCGCACCATCTTACCATCTGATGATTTCAGCCAACTAGCATGTGTGTGTTATTCCTTTTTTTACTCCTCCCCACCACCGAAAAAAAAAAGTACAGTTACTGTGAGCTTAAGTGTGGTGTTCGCTGTATTGCAAGTGCACGTTTCCTTTTCTTCACCTTTTACATTTAACAATCCATGTGTATAGAATAAGTGCGGCTGCTGTTCCTTTACAATTTCAGGAGGATGTTCTTTGTATCTTTTTTTTTTTTCTGAAGCAGTTATTTGGGTAACAGTGAAGAACAGCGGTATTTTTATATGGCATCTTCCTTTGAAATTGCCCTACTTTAGGGATTGTGTCTGTTATAATGGCTTAACACCAAAGGCTTTTGTCCACTACAGAGACTGCTGTGGCTTCATTTTGTAAGACATTTTCCACTTTAGAGATAAGCATCATTTGGATTGCTCCACAGGCTGCACCAGTCTTTGCAATGGGGGACGCTGGTGAGAGACTCAAAAGCAAGTGGTTTGTATATACTCAGCTATTGGTTAATATGCACTAATACAAACGTTTAGATCGTTCCTCTGCTGTTTTCAAGTTTTGAGGTCACTGTTTATTGAACTCTTTCATCAGAACAGGCTTTTCCCAAGCATGCTGGGAATATTAGAAATCCTAGATGTCCTTGAAATGACATAACATCACCCAGTTCCTCTCAGGTTGTCATCTCAGTTATCTCTTCTTTTATGGTACAAGAGAGACCCCTGGAGGCAACGAAATGCTGGAAGTGGCACATGGAATAAACCGGCAATGCTGGAAATGAGAAATAGCAAGAGGTTTCTGTGCAGTGATTCTTGGTGGATGGAACCACCAGAGACTGTAGAGGCACATCAGTAGGTTTCTACTGTAGAACAGATCAATAGCACATCCAGATAGGAGGTGAAGTCCTCAGGGCATACTCCAGTTTAGCAGCACTACTTTTCAAGTTGACATCTTAATTTCATGTATTCATCTGAGTGTAGAATCCTGGTAGGGTACTGAGAAGTAAGCATGAAGGGTGGTGCAGCTGCAAATGATTTTTGCTTTCTTTTGGACTACATCTACCTCAGCTATGGCTGAACACCTAATGCCTGCAAAGCCTTCAGGAAATGTTGCAGACTGAAATGAAATGTTTGGGTGGAAATAATATAGGAGACTGTGGTTGGTTTTTGTCTAGTTAGAGGCATTAATGAAATTATTAAACCATCCAGATTTCCATTATGTATAAGGACAAATGCTGCCTAAAAATCTGTAGCCACAGTAATGTAAGTTATCAGACTACGTGGTTAGGCTCTTCAATTATGACCTTAAAAGCATAATATCTATCAAATATATAAAGTGTTGCTTCAAAAGTACTTTCAAATTTATCATAAGGATAATTACGTAGCTTATTCACAAGCACTATCCTGGTTAAAGCAAAGTATTAGAGATATTAACTATATCTATATTTATCAACTACTTCTCTTTCAAAAGCATTTTTTCTATTTGCTACATTAAAAAAGTGAGGGCGGGGGAAAGACCACATTTCCACTCTGTGTCCCAGAAAGCTCTCCTGGTACAAAATATGTCTTGGACTAATGCATTTCAATAGAGTTCAATGGAGTATTTTACTGAAAGGTCTATCCCTATTTTTCTCCTAATATGGTAGCTTTCAAATGTTGACAGATGTGATCTACTGCAGTGCTCTAAAGCTGTCTGATTGAAACCAAAGATAAGTTTTTACTCTCCTTCAGCTGACCAAAAGTTGACTGACTTCGCTAAATAGAAAGCTAAATTCAGAAGCTTTTTTTTTTTTTTTAATGGATACTAATGTCTTAATTTCTAAGGTTGGATGAGTCACTCCCGGTTCAGGCTTTCACAGGGATTAGTCATTGCACTGTGGGTCTCCACTGTTCCCAATAAACACCATATGATGTTTGAAGCAAGGACTCGGGTTTGAGCTCACTGTCATACTTTGGCTCTCCCTGCAGGAAGCTGGCTGGGTGCAAACAAGCTTGGACTTGAAATTACATCTCTGACTGCTTGGCATGAGAAGAGGGAATATCTTTTTGTCTCTACCTGTTCATTTATATACCTTGGACCTACTGATTTTCCCAGTGAGGCATAGGTCACTAAAGGCAAAGCTTAAAAGCAGAGTTTAGGCACAACAGTTCTGCCTAAACACTGAATAGCTGTTGATTGTGATAAGCACAGCACAGTTTATAATTCACAACTGTGATATCGAAGTACTTTGGGAAAAGTGTTCAGACCTTCTGCTGCCCAAACAGTTTTCATATGCAAATGAGATAATTTCCTTTAAGTTTTCAAATGTTACTTCTTGTATAGACTTAAGGTGCTCTGGCTTTTTTTATAACTATCACCACATGAACTGAACAAGGGGCTCCAGTATGTGTTGGGTGTAGACTGGCATTGCAGTTCACATGCTAACCCCTCTGCACCACTCTTGAAGTGCTAAAAATTGTAAACTTGCCCAGCAGATAGTGCCACTGAAGGGATTTCCTTGCTAATGTGCATCTGACTTGTAGCTAAGCCAAGTCTCTTTGTCCCACTTCTTGGCAAAGGGGCAGGAAAGAGAGAAGTATTCTTGCAGTGAGATGATGTGAAGTGGTGTCAGGTCCCTTTAGGAAAGGACAGATCTTGAAGCTCTTTGCTAACACCAGTACCAGTGTAATAGAGCTGCCTTGCTGACACTTCAAGTTGATTCAGGCTGAGGCTCAGGGGTGCTTTCACTAAATGTGAGTTAGGCTTGGTTTTTTGCCTTCTGACAATTAAAGAGGTGACATTTGCTTTTCCAAGGTCACACAAGAAGATAAAGGGATGCTGAGAAGAGAACCCAGGTGTCCTGGCTCTCATTTCTATACATTAGTCTCAAAACATCTTTTCTTCCCTTTCCCCTTCAAATTTATCTTTTTTGCTTTCACACTGTTGTAGGGTTTTTGCTGCACTGTACAGACTGCCAAGATTTGAAAACAGTGTTGTAGGTAATGAATAGTATCAATTTTCTTGCAAGTACTGTGTATATGTAGTATAACCCTATTAACACTGACAAGCTAGCTTTTATGATTGCTGAATAAATCCTGAAGGCTAGGTCCTAAGTAAAGTTAATATCTTACACATAGATATTACCCAAAGGAATACACTACTCTTCTTTGAAGTAGCTTTAATCTTTGTAGGACTGTGAATGTTTAATACACACCATAATCTGTTATCAGAAAATATTCATAGGAAAGCTCAAGATATGAAAACAAACTGAAACTTCCTGTAATTTTCTTCCTTTTGATGACTTTTCAAAATCTGAAGTGGAAATGAGACACTACGTAGTCATGTATTGCATAATGAAATAAGCATGCACCAATAAAACAGAGCATGAAGAAAATTCTGAATTATGGCCATCAGTGAATCAACTTTGCTTCATAAAGTTCATGTGTTACAGTAGATAATAAATACTGTTGAGTGTTCTGAGCCTACATAAAAGTGCTCTATAAAAACACCTTGGATAGTTTTCTGTCCTGACAGTGGCAAAGTGAAGTTGAATATGTGTGGGTAGCAGAAGTAAACTCCTGTAATTCTGAGGACAGCAGGGGTCAAGATGGATCCCTCATCCTAATTAGAGTAGCCTCTAGACTGCTCAATTTTATGCTCAGCTGCCTGTCTTCTCAAGAGTCCACTTGGAAAGGGAGGTTTTCTAGGGCATAGCAAAGTATCACTGCACCTGTGAACAAAATGGGAATAGCATATGCAGCATATTATGTTACTTGGGGATCATCTCATCCTGGAGAAATTCTGGGGGGATTACTAGATTTTGGTGGAAGTGAAGGAAGAGATTCATCATTCTGTATCAACTTTGAGAGTTAAAATATCTAACTTCACTACTCCCCACAACCACTTAAGAAACAGAAAGGAAAACTGAGATGCTCAAATGCCTTTTTACTATGGAGAAGCATTTTAGTCTGTTATAATATCTGAATGAGGTTATAAATCTAAAGCAATGTACATTTACACATTTAGGAGTGAAACAGGGGATTTTTCAATAATAAATATTTCTTGGTCTGCAGCTATTGATAAGATATTCAAAGAACTGCATGAGATTTCCTTAGTACTCTATATATCAAGTTACTCTGTCTCTTTGGAGTTGTGTTCCAGCTTCAAACATGTTTATTTACTCTTTTTTCCAAGTCTGCATTGGTCCTAAGCCTTATAGTCCTTAGAACCATTACTTATATTTCCTTTATCCTAGAAACATAGTAAGCAAACCATTGCAGGTGGAGGCCACAGCTAATAGCACCAGTTGGATGTGTACAGTTGGACACGACTGTATAAGTCCAGCAGCTTGAGCCTAAGTACAGGCAGCTTTGCCTGCCCTCCTGTACAGCATGCATACTAATGCATCATAACACACATTTGCTAATTGGTTTTATAGCTTATTCACTTACTGCCTACACCAATCATTTTTCTTGCTGTGCTCCAGGCTGTGTTCCCTGATTTCACATGTCTTGCTGTGTGACCTTGGAAAGGGCAACACTGTGAATTTTGAAATTGGATTTGAAATTAACTTTCTTTGTGGACTTTTTTCCCCTCACTATAGTCTTGCAAAAGAATCACCTTTAGGCTTTTGCTAAAATAGTTTGACTTCTAAATTATTGAGTAATAAATTGCACATTCTAACGTTATTTCTTCGTAGCTGCAACAAAATTCTTTGTAAATAGAAGAATCATTTTCTTGTGACCTCTTTATGGTAAAAGGATGAAAACCAGTTTGTCACACCAGCACAGCTTGATTTTCCCATCTACTTAAAATCCCTATGTTCTGTGTGAGTACATATTTTCAAGAAAGTTAAGAGGTGGTTGGAGAGGCCCCATGGATTATGGAAAAGTGTGGGCAGTTGATATCCAACATGTTATCAGCTAAGTTGGGACTATCTGTTGTTTGGGGCAGTGCTGTCATCTCTTTATGTGATATTGTAAGAACTTAAATAGCTAGTTTGTAGTTGCGTGCTTATGCTTAAGTACAGGTAGGTGATGTGAAACCCGTTCCAGGAAACAAATTTTATGTCTGAGGAGGAAATTCTAAATGACTTTGAGAGAAACATTGATGGAATTAGAATGTGCTTACAAGTTATTTTTTAAAAAAATTGTTTTTTCCTTTCAATATAAAGCTCTTAAAAAAAGTAACTCAGCAAATTCCTGTCCAGAGTATTAGTGAAAACAAATCCTTGAAACAGTCAAATAATCAGTTAATCTCCAAGTAGGATGTATGATGAATGGATATTTCATTGATTGGATGATCACAGTGAGGTGGGACAGTGTTCTGTCTTCAGTGAATTTGCAAGACTTGCGCTGTCAACTGGACTGAGATGTAGCTTCCAAACCTCCTTAGCCAACCAGAATATTCTTCAAAAAAAAAATAAAATCAAAGAGCACTCCCAAGTGTAGAGAAAAATGAAGCATAGAAAATATATTGGTGGGTTCTCATGTCGTTTTATTAATGTTATAGCTATTAAATTTTTCACAGGCAAGATATTGTTTTATATTTTAGGCAGTTAAGTGTTTTAATTTTTGAACTGGTAGGGAGTTTTACTGTGTAAAAAACTTTGTCTAGCTCTATATTTGCCAAGAGTTAGGATCCAAGTAGAAAAAGGTCACCAAAACTTAAGTAATTCAAGCCTATCATCTTGTGCTTATAACCCCATAACATCTCAGAAAAGAAACTCATTATTGATTGTGCCTAAGGCTTAGGATAAAGTATGTCTCTGTGTAGTTAATTGTACCCCACGGTACTGCATCATTTCTGCTGTGGCAAGCTCAATTTAGTTTTGTGAAAGTATTACCCAGTAAGACTTGCAGATGGGGCTGATAGACATCCATTAATTAGGTGACCATGGGAAATGTGGAACTGTCCGATTGGGAAATGGGACTTTGTAATGAATTATGTCTAGATGTGCCCGTATTAATGGCATCTCAGCATTTGTTGATATGTACCAGGGAAAGTAAATCAAAGAACTATTTAAATAGGTTCAGCTGAACTTGTGATTTGCATTGCAGATATGTTACAAATGCCTAGTTCAGGCTCAGATCCTAATCTGTTTCAAGTCATTGCAACATCAGGGTCACAGGAAGTTTGAGACTGAATCTTAGCTATTTATGTCTAGGCATCTCTCAATAGTGGAATGAAGACTAAAAACAGTGTTTGAAAATATTAAAGACTTATCAGCCTATATTTTTCTTATTGCAGTGATAAACTTATTAACTTAGTAGTACTCAGTCTGGATGAGCTCAGCCCCTGTGCTCTTGTAAAAAGGCATAAAACACTGATTTTTGTAGGACCATCTAAGCTTCTAATCTGGCAGACTTTCTTAGCATGGGAATTGTTGCCTTTAAGAACCATTTTAGCAACAAATCCATATTTCTGCTGTTCTTACTGCAAAGTGGTTTGAGATGAAATGCAGTGTATCGCACACCAAAGCTGTATTAAAGTAGTGCTGTGACTTCTAAAGTGTATGGCCTCCAAGGAGTTGCCAAAAACCTCCTTATTCTTTAGAGTAAGGCCCCTAAGACGTTAGTGTACCACTTGATGACACTGTATTGAATGATACTCTTACAAAGTGCCATTAATGTGAATTTGTTCTTTTATATGTATGTCTTTTCTCCAAATACTTACTGCTTGTGAGTTCTGTTTTTCAGCAGGGTTTACAGTCTAATAGTATAACAACTGTAATATCAGTTTCTCTAGTTGTATTTTTCCTGATGTATGTTTTGCTGTGGTACTGTGGAAATAGAGTGGAAAACAGTTCAAACCTAAGGGGTTCATGCCCCCATGACACTGTTTCTGCACTAGCTATTGACCCTCTGTGGTTAAAGCTCCTTTTTAATAATGACGGTGGCTAAACAAGGACTACTTTGAGCAAAGGACTTCATTGTTGTGAAGACTATTTTTTAAGCATAATTAGAATTAGAAAAATTGAAGTGGAATGGATGTCTGTAGTAAGCATATAAATTGTTTTTCTGAAATAAGCAATCCATTGTACCTCTTTCTTTATAGAACAGAAAACTGGTAAACTGGAGATGTTATAACGCTTCAGAATACTTTAGACTTTATTCTTCTCATTTTTAAAGTGTTCTGTGGAACTGCAAATTACTTTGTCTCTTGTTTTGCTCAAAATAAGTTATACAACAATAAACTTTGTCAAGAAAATGGTTGCAAGTGTAGCAAATGCTCTTTGATATTACATCAAGTCTTCTTAAGCAAGTTAAATTATTTTTTTGGACTCTTAGACTAATTAATGCCATTACAAGTTATTTAGAAAAAAGTAAACTAAGTAGAATTTGGAGAACTAGATTTTTGCTCAGTGGATGGTTTCCATGGAAAGCCCACACTATTGCAGAAAATTCTTATGTGCATGGTAGCATTTGAAGAAAAATAACACTACGTGAAAACAAATTCTCAGATTTATAGATAAAAAAAAAAAGGTCTATTTTGCATGTATCAGTTAGAAGCTTACAGTTTTAACTCATCCAGCATGCATAGATGGAAAAACACTGCTTTGACCAGAACTAAATATTATCTTTGTCCAGGGCAACACCTACAGCTCTTATATCATTTCACTGAACTGAGTGATTTGTGGACCATGTATTATTTCCCAGGATGATAAAGCAATAAGACAAGAACATGAAGTAATGAAGAAAATAAATTGGCAGTGTTTCTATAGCTGCAACTCTTATGACTTAATTGTTTAATTGAATTGTGATAAAGTTCATACATTCCTAATTGGAGGAAACTATAAGCTGATAGGATAATGTAGCACTGCAGCTGTCTGACTGATTGCTATGTTCAGTCCATGCATACAAAATTTTAGATTAGCTTATTGATTCACTAGTTGAAATGCCTACCATGTGCAACACTAATTTTTGTTGAAGGAAAAAGTGAAAGGAACTTCAAAAGGTCTAATAAAACTCTTACTGTTATGTACTTATCGACCCAGTGCATTCATTTTTTAGGTGTACTTGGATTAATGACTCTGATGCTGTATGTTTAATCTTTTCCACCTTTAACTTTATAAGCTGTTATTAATTCTTCACTATCTCTCCATTTAAACAAATTCATCCACACTTCCAAACTATGTTGATGTTAGAGATGAGTTTTTCAATGCAGCAAGAAGTAAGCAAGGTCTTGTAGATCAGATAACCTGTTTCTAACAGCTTTGAATCTGGATTTTATAGAAGAAATTTACTGCTTATTGTTCTAAGTATAGTTGAAAAACATTTTCTAAGACAACAGAGAAATAAAAAGTGAACATTGCCTAAGTAATCCCTAAAAAAAATGATAAAGTATGATGGTTTGCAGAATATAATGAGAGGGCAAGAACAGGTTCCCCTTTTCTAGTCATCATCTAGTGACCAAAAGTGTCTGAAGAGGATGATGATGTCTCATAAGTTCCGTGATAAATGCCTGAAACCCAGTAAATGTTTCAGTCAACACATTGGGGTGTTCCTGAAGACTTGCACAACCAGCACCTGCTAATTTTTCATAGGCCCAAAGTGTGTTCTGCTTCCTGTAGTATCTTGAGAGCTGTTATCAGCTCTTCATTCTTCCTGTTATGATGTTTTTATCTGTGCAGGAAGTATGGAGCCATCTGCTCCACATGCTGTGGAGTGTAGAACAGAGCAGCTTATCTGTCCCAGGCACCACCTATACAATAATTGCAAGAGATGCTGTAGGAAAATACAGTGGTAAAAACAATGAAAGACCTTAATAACTGGAAGCTTGTAAATGGAATCTTTAATTTCAGCCACTTTTTTTTTTTCAATGTAGCAAAGGGGATTGGAGCACAACAGATTCATTATTTAAAAGCAGAAATTTAAAAGTAACTCACAACACACTTTTTTTTTCATGCACTTAAAACCTCTTGCACGAGTTCTCTGTTTTGGGGAAAGAAGTTATGAAAATATATTTAAAATTAAACTTACTGGAGCATAGGCATCTTTGAAAGGGGAATGCAAATGAATTTTTAGAGACAATTAAATTAGGTACCTGTTGATCATTCCACAGGGCAGAAATTCCTGTTGATTTCTGGCGGTTGCTTCAGCACAGTGCATGCTGCACTCCCATATCTATGCAAGAACTTCTCACCCTTTCTCTCTAGTGCATAAAATCAAATGGGAAATGTATCTGCTTAGGAAAAGGTGACAATTTTAAGTAAGAATATGGTTATTTGTTCAGGACCTCTACAACTACAATAGTGTTCTATGACACTCAGCAAGAAGTATAAAATAGCCATTAAAAAGTCAGTAGGAAGGAGTCTGAATAAGAAATTGATTATTTTTTAATTTAGCAGAATTATGAAATACATAGTGTAAATTTATGCTTTTTTTGTTAACTAACAGACTTGTGGCATCTTCAACCAACACATCTGACACAAAGGGTGTCTAGTTGTGATGATGCCTCAGGGAACAGAAGGAGACATTTTAAAATTTCTATGAGAAATCAAAATAATTGGAGGGGAGTGGGAGGAACAACGTTGTCCCGGCACACTCATTGGTGGTGGCACACTTTGTACTAGCCTTTCTTGGTTACACTTCATGAAATATGACTCAACATTAAAAATGTATTAACAAAGCCAACCTGTAGCTGTGTCAGGGAGCATTTACAATTGCAGATCTTTTAAATGAAGCTGCTAAGTAAAATACATTAAACAAATGAATAAAGATGCTCGTTACTGAAAAAGCAGATAAAATGAGAGGTAACCCACTATATTAAAAAAAATTCTGGTTTTGTCAATAAAACTTCATAAAATAAAGATGTATTGTGCTTTGTGAAACTTCCAAATTCTGGAAACTTAATCATACATTCATTCTTACAGTTACACTTCTCTCCCTTGTACCTCAATTCCTTTGCGTGTTGAAGTAGGTTTTATAGTTGACTGACAGACTTAGATACATACATATTGACAAACCTGGAAAGAATAATATTGTCCAGAGGAAGTGTGCAGCATCAACTGCTGTAAGTTGTAACTGACCTAGTGTAAGTAACTGGAGTGCTGTTGATCCTGAATTTTCCATCTGATGTAATATTTTACTTACTATTCCTTGCCTTGGTATCTCATCCAGTTATTCTACATCACGCTGCTTAATCAGTCCTTCTCTAGGCAGAAAAACAACTTAGGGTTACTGGGTCTTCGTTCTGGCATCTTTCTATACTTTCTCTTTCAGTGTGGAGCTTCAGCTGCACACACAGCTGTGGGAAGAAACAGGAGGGGGACTATCATTGAAAGCAGATTATGGTTTACTTCGCGTGTGTCCTGAATCTTTTGTCAGGACAGAGAAAACAGTAGTGCCAATGAATGAGGGGGCTGCAGAGACCTTAATGAAATGCTAGTGGTCAAGTGGTTTTATCACATAACTTTGTGCAGACTGATTCAGAAGCCTGTTCCCCTTGCGTTAAAGTCTACATTGCATGGCAATGCACTGAGGTCAATAATACAGGAGTCTTCACCTAGCTTGCCATTTGAGATCCTGAACAAACCAAGAGAGAAGGAATTATAGAGGAAGAACCCCTCTCTCTGAAATAAGCATCCTCCAAGTTGTTTTGGTGGCCTTTGTGATATGCTGCTTAAAGATACCTTGTGGTACTCAGTATTTTATTTGTATGCATAACACAGTTGTGAGTAATAGGGGCCAATGAACAGAATTTCTTTCTCAAGTCATGACCATGCAAAGTTCTGTTCACAGTTGTACATTTCTGGTTGATCTTGATTTTTAGTTTTTCACAGTACATTTCCTTTTTTCCTAATAACTTCTGTCTGGTGTTGAATTCTGGCTCATAACTGAGGGTTAGATGCCCAGTTTGTTCTCAGCTTCAAGTTCCGTTGCATTGGTGGCATGCCAAAACAGTGGCCAGATACACGTTTTGCCAAATAATAGTTAAAACACTTGCTAAAACCATGGAAAAATTCGGCCTACACTTGGCAAAAACCTGGAGATACAATGCAGTTGGTCTCCTTGTATCATATTAACTCAGGGCCCTTGTTCTTGTAGTTTAAATATAATTCCTTCTGGCTTATAGATTCCGTGCAGTATCCACAGAATACTGCATGTGGAACCTCAATAATTGACTTCTTTTGCTGTTGACAGAATTTAGGCTACATATAGTGTACAGAAAGAAACATTTGTGTAGATGTGATTTAATAACATTCAGCAAGGTTTAGATTAAACCCAAGAGGCTTTTTCTGTACTAGGCGTAATGTAACTACAGCAGGAGTAATTTCAGTAAAACCATGCGAAAACAATTATTTTTATAACTCTGCTTCGTCCCGTAGGAAAAAAGAAATCAATTATGCAGTTCCTGAGTGGTTTTTTTTTATTTATTTTATTTTGTCAACAGTTGGATATGTATCTATGAACAAAAGATATAGGGGTTTTTCCATAATTCTAAATACTGTGTTTAATTTCTTTCCACCTAATTAAAATTCTAAAAGGAAATTTGCTCTTGAAAGTAGATGCACATCCAGCACAATAGGTGATAGCACTAAGTTTAGGATATTTTCCCCCAGATGTACAGGTTGATCTCTTCAAGCTGGGTCATAATATGCCTTGTGAAATCTTTTGGCTGCCCAAAAGGTCTGTTTGCGACCTTGCCACCAGTACATACAAATTCATTAATCTGGAAGATAACAAATTTTCAATATATCATACTCTTTGAATCTGCTGACCTGTAGTCATAATACATACACAAAAGGCAAGCGCTCTTTTCCTGTAATGTACAATCAAAAGTCAGAGGGAAAATGGTGTATTTTATAGAAGAGAATTAATTCTAGCTGGGCACATTGTCAGTAGCTTGACTGCTTTCTGGGAACACTTAGAAATGGTTCCCTACGCAAATTGGTCTCTGAGCAGGTATGTGTTCTTAAATATTTCTCCACCAACCCTCAGGTGTGCAAGAGTATTACTAATTTAGTTGTGATTACTTACATAAGTATGGTGTAGTTCGTTGAGATTCCACTCCTGCCTTCACACAAAGATCCATAGCTCTTTTATCAAAGTGCTGGTCTTATAATGGCAGTTTCACAGAAAAGAACAAAATTAAGGAAGGTATAAATCTATTTGACCCACTGACACATAGTCACACTCATAGAGACTATTACAAGAGACATAATAACTATGTTATTACCAGTGGGAGTAGAGCTCTTGTGGCAGATAGGATCCTATTGTAATCCTTCGTTAATTTTTTATATGTATCCAAATCATTTTCAGCAAGTGTTCTGATAAGTTAAAGTAGGAAGCAATTAAACATATTCTCTATCCTCTTTCAGCTTACACTGCAGTATTTTATTTTTCAAGTGGTACTTTACTATAGAGAAATATGGTTGACTCACTGCCTCACTAATTGACTGACTCTTATGTTTTTTACTGGGATTAACCAAATGCTGTTTCCCACATTCTGTATTCATCTGGTAACAGGATGGTAGAAGATCTAAGAAAAATAGCTTAAACCAAGCAAAACAAACAAACAAACAAAACAAACTCAAAAAAACCAGTTCTAACAGCAATAATCTCTGTAGATTTCTTTGTAAATATATATATATAACTTTGTTTAAAATAGCACAGTAATAGTAATGGAAAGTCTTCTGATTCTGCCACTATGAATAAGACTTTGGAATATGGCTTTGTAGAGGAGTCAGTAAATTACAATGAACCTACACTGCTCCTATTAATAGGTCTTGTTGCAGTTCTGTGATATGGTCTCCTGAGCTGTGACCTCGCTGCTTCACAATACCTTTCCCTGCTGAAGAAGTAAAATAACCTGGCTGGTTTCATTTGAGCTGGACTCACTAAGGTACTCTGTTCTTGAGGATCATAAAGACGTGGCTTTTCAGTGAGTGAGCAATAAATTCCAGAGTGGAAAACCTGCTGGAGGTGCTTTGGTTCTGTTTAAGTGCTGAATTACGGAAAGTTGCAAGAAAACTTCAGTAGAGGCATCTCTGAGTAGTAATTTGGCTTTAAACATCAAATTCATCAAGCCTTCTAACCCCTAAATAACATTCCTTTCAAAATCAGGACCTTACTAAATTTACAGAAGTAAATTTAGGAGCTAAGCTGTAATTGCATCTGAGCAGCCCAGGGCCAGAAAAAGATTTTTAAGAAGTGCTTTGTATGAGAAGCCTATTAAAGGGGAGCCTAAGCAGTTTATCTGATTGTGACAAATGCAGAATAAACAAGCAGAGGTGGTGTTGAAAGTGCCACTGTACCTGAATCTGAGGAGAAAAAGAACTTTATACTGATTCATGTGCAACTAATTCTGTATGCATCCTTTGTTATTCACAGCTTGCTGGAAAATGTAAGGAATTTGAAATAGACTTGATGCAATTTTCATGCTGCTAACATATGATACCTTTTTAGACAGCAGATAGGGGAAAGTTGCAAGGTACTTTTCAGTTTCTGAATGTCATGACTTCTGTAGGCAATCAGGAGCTGATTTCTTATTCCTGTGAGCACCTGTGCACAGATGAAGGGTCAGTATTTTATAGCCAAGACAGTAAACATCTGGATTAGGAATGACTGTAGAGATAGAGATAAATCATACGCTAAGGGAATGGAACAAAGAGGTGTTTGAATGTGGGATTTTTGAAGTCAGGTATTGCTGAGTAAGGGTGCACTGTTGCAAAGGATGTAAGGATGAGTGCTTGGTGAGTACAGATGAAGGGGGGGATAAATATATCTGATTCGTGTGTGTGTCAGTGGTATCTCTAGCTGCTGCCAGCAATATATATACTGAGCACCACCATCCCTTTCCACAGCATCAGCCATGGCTGGCTGTTGCCAGAACTCGAGAAATGCAGGTTTGGGAACCCCTGAGGTTTGGGATCCTCTCAATCAATATCTAAATATGTCTCTGTGTGCTTTCCATTTGGAAAAAAAAAACAATTGGCATGATCAAATCTTTTTTTAGTTGTTCCTTTATAAAGAGTGTCTAAGTTATGCTCTTCCATGAATACAGTAGACATTTTCCTTGGTGCAGTTTCTACGCATCCCAGTGCCTTCTCATGTTCTTGCTTTTCAATGTCTTCTCCCCTGTTGGAGCTTTCTCCTTCAGTTCCCATTTTTTCTCTTATGTTTTCAGTTTGATGTGCCCACTCCTGTATGTGGAGTTAGTCACGTGAGAATTGGTGCTTTTCTCTCCCAGTTAGTTCTTGCTCTGTTATTGCCATGTAGCTCTATCTTTAATAGTAGCATCTATTATTTTCTTTATCTCACTCCATAAAGAAGCTTAATTGTTTTGTTTCAGGCTTTTTATTTAGCCTAACTGAAGAGCATACTAAGTATACTGCAACTTCAAGGTCAGGGATTGCCTATAGATCAAAGACACTTATGATGCCAGCCACTAATACTTTCCAGGAGAAGAGGTTGTTGGGCTAGCTGTGTATTAATGTTTCTTAGCAGGCAGATGTGAAGCACATCAGCACAGGGAAATGCTTGGCAGAGCCCCATAGGGTCCCACGAACCACAGTGTGTGAGCATGATTCCACTGCATCAGCTGGCCTTGCTTTCAGTGGGTAATAAAGCCCAAAGCAACCACTGTCTTTGTGTGTTCATATTTTGCATTGCTCCTACAGCTACACAAGGGTATCTATTAACTTCTTTCAGATAAACTGTTAAAATTACAACAGAAACAATTTTCTGGACTTGTAACTGGAAATAAATTATATAAAAGATAAATTATATTTGAGGAGTATTGTCCATAAGAAGGTATTTCTTATGCATCAATGTGATTTTTTTCACAATATCTGAGATCTAGGAACACTGATATAGGTAACTTAAAATTTGGACAAAAATAGCAGGGAGATGTTCTACCAGGAAAATTAAAAATGTAGTACCTGGTAACTCAAAATTTTTTTGCCAGGGCTAAAAAAAAAACAAGAAAAGAAAACTGCCATGATGAAAGCATGGCTGTGTAGCTGTAACTTTGGTGAAGCTATCTAGAAATTGTTTGGTGTTCTAAAGCAACTAACCAAACAAAAAAAAACAAAGAAAGAACTCCAAACCCAACTAAAGAGGAAAAAGAAACCCTGCCATTGAAAAACACACTGAGCAGCAGTGTTGAAAAAGGCTGGTTGAAAAGGATGAGGCACAGCCTTAGTCTGTAAACTTGTAACTCAGTTTAGAAGTTTCAGTAAAACTATTTGTGAAAAATAGTAATTCTTTTTCTAGAAAGAAATTGATTTTTAATCTGACAAGAACTTTTTGTTTGTGGTAGTGATTTAAAATGGATGATAATACCAGGAATAAGGAAAAAAAGCTTGTAAGTAGCTCAAATGAAAATGTATCAAAAAGCCCCATTCACTTTTTTCATTAGATACTACCAGGTACCTGAGGAGCATTGATGTGGCAAATCATTTTTTTTAACTGAATATATTAAAAGGATTTAAATTGGAAAAATAAAACCTGTAAGGACCTAAACAGAACAGAATGTGGAATATACAAAGCCTATCTAGGAAATAATCACCAAAGCTATAAATCATCAAAGGGGTATCCCAATTATGTGGGTAGAAGTAAATAACCTGGACAACATAGCACAGAAAAATAGAAAAGTAATACTAATTCTAATTATACAGGAATAAAAACTGTATCCTAAGGCAAATTACAATGTGTATTGAGTATCTCCTGAACTTTTACAGTGATGTCAACCTTTTTGATTATTGTTGTAAGTAATTTGGGGAAGGATATGAGGATAACTGTGGTTCTCTTCTATTAACAGCCAGCAATGGGCAAACTACAGAACTAAAAACAATACCTAGAATTTCAGCTGCAAAATGACTTACTTAAGAAAATTCATGTTAGTGTACATATTTTTATCTTGGGTTTTTTGACTTGTGCATCAGAAGAATCATTCAGTGAAATATCCTCTCATTCTGGTTAGATGTGTCCGTCTTCTGGGGTTTTTTTGTTTGGTTGGCCACATCTGAGTTGTAGAATGAGAAATCTGCTGTCATTTGATGACAGTAAGTGCAGTCTTATGTTTCAATCAAGGTTTGTGCAAATATTTTAAATGGGACTCCAATAAAGATAAAGAGCATAATGATAAACCGGCCCCTTCGTGTCATGAAAAGGTACCTTTTATGTACCTTAGAAACCTGTTAGCTTGTAATTAACACATACATTTCAGAGATGGAGAGGTAACCAATCTAAATTTTGCTTATAATAAGTTTCTTCACCAGCACATTGTCTTGTACATAGATATGCAGTATGTATACGTATTTACCTCCGTATAGGGGCTTAGCTCAGGGATGGACACTGCAGCACTGATATCAGAAATGATACTTCAAAAGTTGTTTTTGCTAGTCAGTGCAGTATAAATGGCTTAGCTTATTCAAAACAAATCATTAGAAGCTTTCTGGTTTGCATGGCGGGGTTATTTTTGTTCTCTTCCTTCCTTTCTGCCATCTGTCTATAAACTTATCGATTGCCCGGTATTCTCTGGTTTTGCTGCTGATGCAGTGTATCAGTTTCCTTTTTATTACAGGGACGTTTTTCCCCCTGATCTTTGGAGGACATTTATGTAAATTGAAACAAAGATTAGTCATAATGTTGATGTAAGTAAGGGAATAAAACTGCATTGATCTAACATTGACTACAGTTAGGAGGAATAAATCACACCCCAGAAAAAAAGGGGAGAGGTCAATAGTTTTGAAACATTTTCTTATTTTATATAATTTTGATACATTAAAGTCTGGTTATGTTTTTCCTATGTTGTTACTATGCTTACCAGAAACTATCTTGACAGGATTAAAAGAATATTGTCAAAGGCCTGTTGAATATTTTTAGAGAGATACTTTGAATACTCTGCTTTGCAGATGCAGGTAGCCTTCTGGAGCAGTTCCTACCAGACCACTTAAAAAAAGAAATGTTGGATCAGGCTCTGCATAACTTAAATAGCCTTACAATTCTATAAACATGGAATTAAAGCAACTAGTTCTTGTGAGGCTTGTTTCTTGATTCCTTTTAAAGTTACCTAGCAAGCTCTGTTCATTGAAGAACAAGGCAAGTATGGTTTGATCCTAAAAGTCAAGGTTCAAATTAGAATAAAGGTAATATAGTCATCCTTATGAACACCACACAGAAATTAAACTGTGTAACTCTAGAAAATGTCTGTAAATATTTCTGGTGTTTTTTGAAAGTACCCTTGCTTAGGTGGAAGATATCTTTCTGAAATGTTTTGTCAGATTATTTTTTTCATATGCCACTTTTACATAAAGGGCCTGTTCTCATATGATTGATCCAGTTATCTGAGGGGTAAAAGCCCAGAACATAACTTTGAAGGACTGCCAGTAAATTATAAGTGCAGACCATCCTCTACTGTGTTTTCAAATCACTCTTGTCTTGGCACTTTAAAAGTTGATTCTTCTTAATGTAATCATTATCCTTTTCTCCTTCTAGTATTTTGATGGAAGTCAGGCAAAACTGCTTATTTCTAAAAAAGGATATTTTCAGGTCTTAAGGTCTGCTGATTCAGTCTACTGTGCTACATCTTGTGGCAAACTTTCTTCTAAGGCATGGTGTTATTGAGGGCAGTGCTCCAGTGGTGGAGCCAGTCCTGTGTCACAGTGAAGCAAAAAAGCTTAACTGGGTTAGAAAAGGTACAGGATGGGTAGCTCCAACTCAATAGTGCCTAAATTTCTTATTATAAGTTATTTTAGATTAGGGTCATCTTGTGTACCTTGTAACAATTCTCTTAGTATCTGCTACTAGATCGCTTCTGACTCAGTACTGAAACAGAGCCATCTGGTGCTGTATAGTCATGAGCATCTCTGTTCAGTATTTTCATTCAAGACCTATGATTTGCTACTTTTTAAGGTCGTATAACTACAACTGGAAAGGAAGTCTTTGGCAGTCACCAGAACTAATAAAGCTCTTGCAGAACTCAAAATTCTCAGAATTGTGGATTTGTTAAAATCAAGTATATGCTAAAGGAATCATATATTGGTTCTGATAGGGATAGAGTTCTAAATCCTCAATCTCCACAGAAAAGCTGATGGATAAATATGAACCTGGATCTTACATACCCTTGAAGGATGTCTCAGGCTTTCCTTCTTTCATGCATGAACTCTACTTGAAATGGTCCTAGTTCATCCTGGTGAGGTATGAGAACTCTGTGAGATGCAAGAGAGTTTCACATCCAGATCTTTCTTTATTATAGTCATAAGATACTTGCTGTTTTGTTAATGTCTTGCTTAACAGTCTGCCTTTGCTGAACTATGAGGAAGACAAAGCTTGCGTTTTACCTTCCTCATTTAATATGGTTGGATTCACCAAATAAGAATGTGGCCATTAATCTTGAGAGAATATATATTCATGGACTGTGATGAAGAGATCTGTCTGAAAAATGTTAATTAGTTCTTCTCAAAATGGAAATGGAGAATTTTGACAAAAATTTCTATATATTGTATAGAAATATATATATTTTCTTAATTTCTATATATTTGGAGGACCCAAAAGCTTAATCTAAAATAAAATTTTCTATGTTTTTGAATTGTGGAATTGAATCATTCGGTTCCATAAGATTTTTCTTAGCTAGGATTTTAATTAGGTGACTGGAATTACCTTTCAGGCTGGGGGTTTCCAGGAGAACCTCAGGAAGTTTAAAATGGTCGAAAAATATTGTATACCTGCACGTTTGGGGGCCTGCCCCCTGGCTGGTGTACATGTTCTGAATTGCCCCTTGCTACAGGGACATGTTAGGTCTCAGCATACCTGGGCATGTTACATGTAGTCCTCCATGTAGAGGTTGCATCATAATATAAAAAAAAAAAAAAAAAAAAAAAAAACCAGAAATCAAACAAACAAACATAAAAAAACAACAAAACAAAACAAACCAAACAAACAAAAAAAAACACACAGAAAAAAACCCCACTATTCTTTGACTTCATTAATGAAAGAAATTATTTTTTTAAATCACTTCAGGCCAGCTTTGCATTCTCCAGTTAAAAGCCAAGAATTTGTTACAGGGAGAAGAAGGAAATAAAAAATGCTAGTAAATAACATTGTAAACAGGTTTACATGATCACACTTCAGTGGTTTTGATTTGGTAAATAGCACAATGATATCAAATTGAACTACTTAGTCATTAAATAAAGAGATGTGACCTATTCATGGTAACTCTAATTAAAATCCAGCGTCTATGCACTGCAATTTATTGCATCCATTGCAAGCCTTTTCCTTTCAAAACTAATTATAGTGATACAAAGAGAATGTGTTTTGATTTTGGGGATGTCATATTCATAAATTTGTGGTGCCTAATGCCTGTTCTATCCTCATGTCTTGCCTAATTTATCCTCAAAAAGTATGTTTGCTCTGTGGCTTGCTCCCAGCCCTTCTCAGTGACTTCACCCTCTCTTACCTGCTGCATGCCTTAGTTGTTTGTGGGTTGGTCTGATTTGTGTGCGGTTTTTAGGGGGTTTTGTTTTGTTTTGTTTTGTTTTTTATAATGTGGCTATATTAGTAAAATATTTCTTGGGTTACTGTAAACCATTTGAGGTCACATGGTCTTGTTAATGAGGTAATAGCAGCTGATCTTGTTCATTGTGTGTTTGCTTTAGAGTTTGCAAACTGGATAAAAAAAGACATTTTAGTATCAAGTAACCTTACTGACTGTTATTGCAGTAATGGTGTGTTTTCAAAAATATTGATACACTAATATTTGGCAAACCTATTCAATATGGGACACAATAATATTTAAATGCTTTGAGGGAAAAGTTTAACAGTAAAATGAAAAATACTATATATGGTGTGGTGTGCATAGCCAGTAAGTGCAAGGTTTAAGAATAAACCAGCATATTTTAGGATTAGCTTCAAGAAAACAGAAGCAGTTTCCCTAAAAAAAAATCTGTGATATCTGTTGTTCATTTTGCTTTGACAAAGCCAAATGGATTGTGATTGTAACAATCAACTGTTAAGATCTGCTTCTTTAAAGTAACTTTTAGAAGTTACTAACAAGTTACTGGCTTATTTAATTATTAATAGTAATTTAAGTAAGTACTTCTCCACACAGCTTAGATATTTAAGCCCTGGTTCACTTCTGTCTAAGCATAATTGAAGGCAAGTTTTGCAACTGCTTGGCATATACCTTTTTCAGCAAAACCAGGAACAGAAAATACTAGTATACATAATGGCTCCCTACCCCAAAAACCCCAGAAAGATATTTTGATATCTAAATCCACACTTTCAGATGCATCTAGTGACCACTTTTAGTTGTACCTGAAGATCAGTTACAGTAGTGACACAGTTTGGTTCTAAGCATTGCAATCTCTGCCATAACTAAGGGGATTCGCTTCACATGCTTTGTGAGCAAATTAATATTCTGTTTCTCTTTCTTTGTAACAACTGGTTTAAAATTCTTTTTTCATGTTTCCATTATTCTTTTCTTGTTCCTTAAAAAGATAAACAATTGATATTTTCTGGAAATCCAGCTCTATCGGGTTTCAGTGTCAGCAAACATGTCCTGATGGTAAGCAGTAAGATTTGGCTTAGAATTGAGTTTCCAGACCTTACTTCTGTAGTTTTTCTGTAAGCAAGTCACAAAGTATGAAATTATAAGGTAGTATCAAATAATTTCTGTTGCAGTTGTTTTATTAACACAATTCCATTTTCTGACTTTCCCTCATCCCATTTTTAATGTATTAGCTCAAAATCATGTTTTTCTATCAAACAATACTGGAATATAATTACTATTTCAAGTGTAGTCCTGTTTTACATGCTGGTTTCTCTTTTTTTTTGTTATTTTTTTTAATAAAGTGAACACTATTGTGTTTTTGAGATAGATTAAAATGAAAGATTTTCTGCTTTTGGGGTTTTCATTGTCATAGAGCAAGACTCCTTCCTAATACTTAATCACAAGGAGACACTGTTTATTCAGACTTGGATATAAATCCATAGTGATTTCTCATAATAACATAAGGAAAGTTGTTTAATAGTTCCAGCACAAGGTAGTTTCTTATCCAAGTGAAAACATTCTCCAAAAGCAGACTCTGTTTGAAGGTCTGAAGTTTGGGAGCAGCAGAGCATGGTGCACAAGTTCCATAATTTTTCAGTGTATTTCAGCTAATTTTGTATTCCTGTTGATTTAGCGTTTGGATTTGGGTTTTTTTTCAAATTAATGATTTGTGTTATTTTCCATGAGGTACTTGAAATTTCAGAAAATTATTAGATTTTTGGGTCAGTTTGATATTTTTAAGAATCTTGCTATAGCACTGGAAGGATCTCCTGGTTACTTGATTGAATTTTGCTGTTGTAAATAACTGTGCCGTATTATCCATTTTATAAACTAACTATTATGTAGATGTCTTCAGTTTTGGAGCCAAACCTTGGTTCACTTCAATTGCAAATCATTCCTCCTGTAAAAGTGGCTTCACTCCATTCCAGTTTTCCTCTCCTCTTCTTTCAGGACAAGAAAGACTGGTCACTGGCTCTAATCCTTTCTTTTGTTTGTGGTGAAGTATCATCCTGAGTGGATGAGTGCTTTGTCTTTTGCTGAAATAGCCTAGAATGTCAAACCTTGTCATTGATACATAGAGGGAATGGGGATAAAAGGAAAAGATTATGATAAGATTGTAAAAAGCTATATAAATTTATTCCAAACCTCAATGAATAAAGCAAGTATGAAAGATAACTGTGAGAACACTAAATATACTGGGTACTATAAAACACCTTAAAGATTCTGTCTAACACAATTCGAATTTCTATTTAAAGTTACCTGTTGAGGGAGAAATGACAGAGGATGTTGTCTTTTTGAGAAGAATGAAGAACACAAAAGTGTCATTCATATTTCTTCAAATTTAACCATACTTCTGAAAGGAGGAAGTATAAAATATCAGCAATCAAATGAATATTGAACTTTGCTAGCATGGTAGATTTGATATTTTCCATGAATAGACATCTTGTTTGACTGGAAAATATCTTGTCTTCTATTTCTTTTCTAACCTGTTGGTTTCTTGCTGTCAAGAAGTGCTGTATTTCTGGTATTTCAGCATCAATCTCATACTATCACAAAGCTGGTGCCGTTGGCTGTCAGGCCTGCACAGTCTCAATTGGCAGACTTATCTGTCTTCAGCAGGATTAAACAGAAATATGTCTCATTCACATGATGCTCCAACCTTAGGCTGCTCCAGCCCCAGGAAACTTGAGTACATTAGCTTCAAAGAAACTGTCTGCAACCTCTTCTGACAGCATATTTTACAAAGTACCCTCAAATCTATTCCTCAAGCTGTTTTCCCTGTCTCTTTAATATTTACTCTTTGTATTGTATAAGTACTTTACCACTTTTCTTGTCTCTGGCAGTTTTGTAATAGAAAGTGTTAGACCATTCTTTTTATAAGTTTACCTTAGTTATGTGCTAATATATTTCAAGATATCTTAAACCAGTGCATTGCAAATGGTCCTATACTTGTAGCAGAAGATATACAAGATATACACTGGCATGACAGGATAGTGCTTATTAAAGACCTTCCCCAAATTGCCACTGTATCCTGACATGAACAGTTTTCTTTAAAACAGTATGCTCCATGGCTTTATTTGGTGCAGAAAATAAGAAATAATGTGACTATCAGCTGTGAAACTCTTGTCTTTGGCTTACTTAGGCACCATTTCTGTTATTGCAACCTTATATTAAAAGAGTAACACATAACTTCAAAACATAGTTATCTTCATGAGTCTGTGTACATGCAGTCATTCTCGTGTTATGTATATATGCACACACTTACAACTGCACATATATATCCTTGAATGAACGTTTTATTTTCTAGGAAATAGCACTCACAGAGAAGTTCTAGTTTGCATGTAAAATATTAGGCCTTAAATTTTGTTTATTCTCTTTGGGTTAAGCTATGTCATTCTTCAAATGGGTTGGTGCTACATATTATAGCATTTAGTGCCTTTATAAGCTACTTTTTATTAGGGATTGCATTGCTTATAAACTGCATTTTCCTAATAGTAACATAGTCTGCCTTGTATTTTATGTCACTTCAATTTATATGTACCTCAACAACAGCATATCCCACCTGAGCCATGATAGCTAAATAAAACTGCAGAACTTGAAGTTAATAATATTGCCCAAAAAAGTTGGTATCTAGGTAGTGACAGGGTTTCTTACTGTTTTGATGCACCAGTGAAATGAGATCTGCACCTTACTATGAGAACGTTACAGGTTTTCTTGCTCTGACTACATGGGGCAGGCAGGGGTACAGGAAATATGACTGAATGCATCATGAGACCATGATGCCTTCAAATTCCCAATTCTAACTGCAGCTGTTCTTACAGTGTAAAAATGGTTGTACAGACAAACATGAATGGCTGCAATGTGCTATCCTTTTCTGCTGTGAATGCTTTAATGGAGGAAAGCAGTATCCTTCCAAGGGGAGTATATTCAAATTGTAAACCAGCCAAGAAACAAACATAGGCCTCCCTACAAAACTTTTCAACATGAAATACAGTGGTGTTTAGGGCTGTAGAGTCATATACACACAGCTTGTTTTTTCCTTTGTGCTTAGAAGAGGTTACCAGAAAACAAAGGTAGGTGTTATGATACATGAGGAGAGATACCTACACAACTGATTGCTGCAGTATTATTGAAGCTGTTCCTTTGCTAACGTACTATATTAGTGAAGTTATCTGATACTGCTTTGGACTTCTCATGTCTCCACCAACAGCACAGATGCAAAAAGGGGCCAAGGAGTCTTTTTCATCTTCAAGCCTGCTCAGCATAGTTTTGTGGACAAGAAAAATGATTCTTCTCTCTTGGTTTCTTGTTGCTGTTGCTATTGGAGTTTCTTTGAAAAACAGAGGGACTCTAAATATTTGGCTTCTTTGAAGTGGTTCCTATTATCCATGAAATTTCGTATTCAGAGCAGACATGAAGATACAAGAGTAGCTTCTGTAAATTTATGTAACTGTTTGCAAATGTGTCATTTCACCACTGACATAATTTTTCTATAAGAAACATACTTTTACAGCTAAAACCTTACAATTCTAGTCACAGAGATGGGTATTATAGAGCATGTACAGAGAGTAATTATTTTGTACAACTTTGACCCAAAAGAACAATACACAGTGAATGTGTTCAAGATGTTTTGAGCTGAATGATAATTCTGATGAAAGTTTGTGGGCTTTTTTGATTTGTCTTTTTTGCTTTTTGGTTTTTGGAACACACTGGGTTACGAGGAAGCAAGTTTTGTCAGGAATGCATCCATAAACTTTTCTAGGCAAAAAAAAGCCTGTATTTTTCTGATGTAAGCTTTGCAATTCACTCCTGCTCATTCAGGCTTTGCTCAGGATTTGCGGTTAAAGATTTCTGGCTGATATGCAATAGCTAAGGACAGACTATGACTTTCTGAACAACTGCAAGACTTAACAGGTTTTAGTCATGCCAAGCTTGATTTGAGGGCATGAAGCTTGTTGCTCCTCTGTTGTCAGTACTAAATAGCAAGTCAAAAGGAGGATGTAGCTGCCAGGGTTTAGTGCAGAGAGAATACAGAAATGGCACTGGTGCTGAGACGTGTTGCTAAGTTAAAATCTGTGGTGTTCAGAAAGGTAATGAGTCAAATTGTGGGACTGGGAGAGGACTAGAAGCCTGCCAAGATGAAAGGAACAAATGATGGGAGGGATGGGAGGGGAAGTAAGTCCATTTTAGCTGTTAGAATACTAATTCAGAACCAGTATAGGTCAAAGTTTTATCAACACTAGAAGAGACTGTTTTGGCCTGAAGTTGTTTTAGGAGCCCTAGCTGCAGTGTTCGAAGAACTATTTATATGGAGGATTTATCACTACAAAGGGAGCTTAGATACTGTATGTCTATAAGGCATTTTATATGAAGATTTGGATATCCTTGGGTGTTTCACAGTATGTGAACTGGATGCTTAATTACTTAATCTACAGAATGTCATTAATCAAGGGGTGTGGTTTTAATGAAGTTCTCTCATATGCAGTAATTAAGCCAGTTTTCCTACTGATATCTGTCCTTTATTCTTTAACTTCTGTGAATAATCTTTTTTTCTGCAGTGCTGGTCCTGAGCTATCTGTGTGCTGGATGGCTTGCCATTTCCCGGGTGTAGATTAGTCAGTCAGTAGCTGCAAGCCGGAGATGAGCCTACCTGCTTTCCCATCTGTGGGAACACTAATTAGAGTTTTCTTTCTCTTTCAGGCATCATTTTTTTTTCTGAAACTTGTAGGAACTTAATTATCTCTGAGAATATTTCTGTCCCCTACCCTGTGTTAGTTGGATAAAATTAAACAGCAGAGTTTCTCAGTTATTAGGATAAAACCAGCGAAACAGACAGTGCAGTCACATAAGTTTCATTGCCCTAGGAATCTGGACTAAAAAGTTTATTTCTCTTATGGCAGCACTTTGCTGATAGACCCACACTAGTCTTAAGACATACATTCTGGTCATGGGCAATTCTTTCTTTCTGTCGAATATGCATTTTCATAATATAGTGGGACAAAGATCACATTCTTTCCATAATCAACAGCAGAGGTATAACTGGCAAGATGGATAGGATGGAGTACAGATGCTGCCCAAATATTCATTCTCCCTGACTTCATTGGGTTATTTTTAAAATATCCTTTCAGTTAAAGTTACATAAAGAAGATGGTTTTGAATGGCTTCTTCTTTCACTTAACCTTCATAAAGATACTCAGCAATGAGGTTTGCCTAAATGTCTGTTCTGTGCTGTTCTGAAAAGAAGCTGTTACAATGTTAACTAGACCTTCATTTGTCCTTTGTCATATGTTAACATCAGTAATGTTCTGATTTTGTGACTACAATATAGTTCTCTAGGGAGTAATTTGCCCCAGTTAGACCATCTGAAAACAGTTACTTCATGTTCATTATCCTTCAGTATTTCAGCTATTTCTTCAGTAATTAATGCTATTTTAATTAAAATTTTAAATATATCTCCCTGTATGTACCTGGGTATAACCTAGAGGTATCCCCAAATTTGTATGTTCTCTCTTTGTTATTTCAAATTTCTCCACAAACGTCCCTGATTATTAAAACAGTGAAATAGTGAAACTGAAGCTGTACAACTGAAGGGTTCCTTACTGTTTATTCCACAGGCTAGAGTGTGTAGCTAGGACCACTCAGGATTAGACCACATACTTATTTCTCCAAATAAACCTCTAAACTGTAGTTAATATCAAATTCTGTACGTCTGCTGATTTGCTGAGTTTTGGCTGTTTGGCTTTTTGTTGTTGTTTTGGTTTGGTTTTTTGTGTGGTTTTTTTTTTTTATTATTATCCTGGCAGCACTTCGTACTATAAAAGTTTGCACAAACACCCAAGAAAACCTGACAACAAGAAGCATGCAGTACAATAAAATAAACTGTTTTTCTCAGCATGAAATTGAAGCCACTCTTACGGTTGCAGCTAAACAAGTACTTAAAGAAGTGTTTAAATGTTTGAATTAAGTATACTGCTATTGCTATGGCTAGGTCTTTGCTTTGCATGTCTAAATGGATTAGAACAGAGTTTGACTTTGTTTCTGCCTTTAATACTTACAGAAGTGTATTATTTATGACAGCTTCAACATTCTGCTATATGAAATTCACTTAATTTGAAATATCTATAAATTACTATCGAGGTAAGAGTTTTCTTCCCTACATAAACACATGTTCTAATCTTCTGAGGCTAAGTATAAGAAGGTAAAGCATGTCTTCTCAATAATAGTGATGCTTCTGGTGCAAGAAAGATGTTGAGCATGTTTTCTTTCTTGTTTTCTTTATTCTGGCTAGGAAAGTGAGGTTAATAGCACACAAGAAAAAAAGCATTCGACATCCATTATAAAGTGTTGTCTATTGCTACTATGGTAGGACAGTATCAGAAAGTACTTGAATTGTTGCTACATCACTAAGGTTCAGAAAGTAATTATGTTCTACAAACCATTTCTGTGTTTTAGAAGGAAATAGCAAAATTTTACATTAGGACAAAACTTTCAAAAGTTTTTTTCTTTGTTGTTTTAACCTTTCCTCCACCCTAAAAATCTCTCTCTCAATATCAGCCTGGAATCTGAAATTCAAAATGAGTTCTCCCTGGCACATATTTCATCAACAATGAACTTTCTGTAATCAGAGCTTGGAAACATGAAGACACACAGCAGTTTTAAATACAGTGTCTGGGGAAAACAAAAACTAGCTAATGGTTGAAGGTTTGAACCAGCTGCCTTCTGGAGTCCAGGGAGCTATAGGATTTGCTGATGCTTCTGTACTTTGATGGTTTTGTCATTTAATTCCCTGTTCAAGACCATAAATACTTGTAACTGACAGAGACACTCTTCTCTCTGCCTCCACTTACTTTGCTTCTGAAGGAAAAACAACTCAATCCCAGGATGTGTTCTTTGCCCTCTACTTCCCTTCTGGCTTGGCAGATGTGATAAGATTCTCACCTCTTCTAACAGTCTAACACTCAAATTTGTGCTCAGAAAAGATAGACACTTTGCAGAGGAAGAGCAACCAAATGCACAGGGCTGGGTGATTTCAACACACGAGGGAGTTTAGGGGGAGACTGAGCCGCCTGTCCTTGCCTCTAAAGCACCATGTTATCAAGGTCTTTCTCTAGCAGCTGTTGCTTTGTCAAAAGCTCACCCAAGCACAGCTTGTCTGTATATGTCCTCCTTTCACCCCTTCCCCAAAATCAGGAACCCCTCCAGGTGTCTTGAGCTGCTACTGCTGCTGAGAGCACGGCTGGCTCAGGCTCTAGGCAGGGCAGCCCGCAGGAGCAATGGGCTGCCTGCTTTGCCCAGGCCTTACAAGGAGATTTTTGGTAGGGCACCTGTGCCAGGCAATCGTGTGTCAGTCTTAATATTTTACAGTCCTCAATCTGGTGAAATAAAGAGTGGTTTTACTGTGCTAGCAAGAAAGAAAAACCTGCATTACCCTAGCTTTGGCAGTTTTAAGAATTACAGTCCAGAAATAAGATTTCTTGTTTGAGCCTGCCTGAACAGTGCAAGCCAGTTGAGGATTAGGACTGTCAAAATATAAGCATGTACTCTTAGTCATCTTGGTGAGAAACAAGTAGGAACTGCAAGGCTGACCGTTCTCTCTGCCAGGCTGTCCACTGACCCTGCCTTGCCTGCACAGGATGCATCGCAAGCATGAACAGATACGAATGCAGTTTGCAACTTCTGATAGTCATACCCTGTCTGGTTGCACCCTGTCTCCTGTTTTGGACATAGTTCCCTGACCGTTTCTTTTGAATGCAGTTTGTCTCCTGCTCCTGACTTAGTTTTATGCTATTGTTTCTCTAGATACCATATCACTTGTTCAGTCAGTGCTATGCTGTATTTTTTCTTATTGTTTCTCTTCCTCAGCCAAGAGAAGAAACAGCTGAGTGTTCAAGTGGAGATTATCTTAAGACTCATTGCTATAACAGTAGAACAGATTGTATTTGCTGTAGGCTACTGAAGTATGTGAACTGTAGGCAATGAACAGGCAGTGTCCCCACTCTGACTATTGTGAACAGTGCAAGCTTGTGTTCTTGTAGAAGAAATGAAAACATCAAGATAACCTGAAGAGATTTCTTTCAGAATTTCCCTCTTGCAAAATTTCAGTTGCCTTGTACCTCACTGTTTATTGCTGCAAATGCCTCGCCTCACCTCATATTTGTGAGGGATGCTTCGGGTTTTGTGTGAACACCCTTGTAGCCAACTGTGCACTGCCAGAAAAAGAATCCTTTCTGATCTTGTCAGAAATCCTATCTTGAAACATCCCCCATTTTCTTATTACAAATAAGGTGGATTTTGAAACCTCCTCCAGATTCTTCCCAGATGAGGTAAATCCTGCACTTCCCATCAGTTTACCTCTTTGTACAGATTTCATTCTTCCATAGTTTTTACTTAGCTCTTTCCTCACTTTTTTTGTGAGAGAATTGTGCTTTTCCAGGTGCTTGAACAGTGACTGTTTGGCTCTTTCCTTGAGGTCAGTGTAACGCTGAAGCTGTTGTTCGTGCAGTGGCAAAGTACTCTGCTTGTAACCAAGGATGAAGGAATGTGGGGAGAGCGATGGTGTTCTGATGTGCTTGTTGACATCTATTTCCCTGGATACTCTTTGAAATAGTTACTTTTCTATAAAAGTGACACTGTTGCTTTCATTAACAGACTTCTTGATGTGTCTTGCTCAGAGGAACTTTTAGTAGCCATACATTATGTACACATGTGCATGCCTATGCATAGAAATATAGTTACTGAATTTATGGCACAAGCTATTACAGCCTTCCTTTTTAAGCACTTGCAAACGAGACTAGGAAAATTTAAAAGCAACTACAGTGAAGCCACTGATTGACTAATACAGAATTACTCAATCTATGTCTAACCAGCTTGATCCATACTATCGAGACCAAGATGAAAGGTTAGTTTCTGCTCTTCTAGTAACTAGCCTTGCAAACACCTATTTTAAATTCTGTCATGCTGAATTACATGGCTCTTATCATTTTCAGATCTTTTTTGAAAGCAGCCCCAGGTTACATGCATATTGAATTACCGTGCATCAAAGAGATTAAAATAGGTGTGTTATAAAGATAAGGACTTTTTTGTATTCTACTTGCAAAAAATTGCATTAAAAAGACCCTTTAGAGAAAACGAAAAAGGTTCAGAGAAACCAAACTGGAAGAAGCAGCTCATAGAAAACTGCAGAATGGGTGACAGATTCCTGACAATATACACTGGTACTTTGTTTCTGGCTTTAATGTGTGTTTTATATCCTCATGAAGAAGCATAAAGTTGGGCATTAACATGTGAAAACAGAAACTACTTACACATTATTGACTCATTTTATAGTCTTTTGAAATTATAAAGAAAATCACAGTTACTTTCAGATGGTAATTTTCTCAGGTATTCCTCACTGACAGACCCGATGTGAATTTATCGGTAACCAAAAATCTTTCTAAGTAGCAACATGTGAATTTATTTAGGGATTTTACAGGAAGAGTTGAGGCTTTTTTTTTTCCCATCTTGAGGTCTGAAAGTTTGAAAGTTGCATTTGATCCTATTACCTATTTATTAGCAATAAAAAGTCCACAACATGAAATGGTGAAGAAATTATATGTTGCTATTCATAAAACCATTTCCAAGAGCTACCTGTACAGGAAGGACCAAAACCAATTAAAATGTGAAAGAACAGTAAGTTCTAGAGGGGAATTCTTTCTGAAAATGTCATATATATGTGTCTGCCTATTTCTTGTATTTGACTGAGGGAGAATCCAAGCTCCAAGAAAGGCTCAATAATCATGTTTTTTACAACTGACAAATATTTGATGTGAATATGAGGAGCCTTGGAGGTACAATGTTTGATGGAAAGGTATTGAGGGTATTGAGTTACTCAGCTTGGGTACTAGTATTGAGTTACTCAACTTGCAGGGTAAAAGCATGAAACAGTGTGAGCTGTATCAAGTATAACCCAAAAGAGGTTATCTGCAATTCTTTATGTTCTCTAGACAATCTAAACAGGACTGGTTTTGGAGGCTTTATGACTTGTACAATCTGACTTTACTGAGCTTAAGCTGATTAGTAGTTATTTTTAAATCACATAAACTTCCAGATGATTTGAATATTTTTATTTAGAACATTTTAAGAATCAAATGTTAGTCTGTTTTTCCAGTGTCATAAACTACTAAAACTAAGGAATCAATATTAGAAGGAAATAGATTATAACTAAGATACTAGAAGGGAAGGGGGTGCAGATGTGGGATGGAATTCATGTATTATTTACCACGTTTTGGCAAAGAAAAGAATATTCAGTTTTAATGCCAAAAGTGAAACAGTGGGAAGCATGTAGACTCTGAGTGGCCTGATCTCACTAGCCTCACCACCATGCATGGGATGGGAGAGAAGGCACTGTCCTCATCTCTCCTAGTAAGGGTTGCAGGGAAAGGAAGAGTCCCCAACCAAGTTCCTCTCAGTAAAACACATCTGGGGGAGAGAGAAAAGTGTTCTCTGTGCATCGTGTGGTCACCTCAGTGAGGAAGAAGGTGGTTTTGTACACAGCACCTGTTTACAGGACTCTACCCTGTTAGGCTGATGGCTTTCTGATAGTGTATGGCCTGATCCTTCCCACTCCTGCTGTGCTCTCTGCTTGCAACAGTGTGCTTTGCTGCGTGGATGCAGCTGCTGTGTTTTGTACTATGCTCCTTCTCGTGTGTGGTTCCGAGTACATCCCCAAGCTATAGGCTCATCCATGTAACTAACATGTCATTCAGATTGCACTTCAAGACCGAGCACAGCTTATCATCTAGTAGTGATTAATTGCTAAGAATTCCCAGTACCAATCAGTCAACCCTCCCAAATCAACAAATTTAATGAAGATTAACATACTGACCAGTCAGCTTTCCTAATGCAGCATATAATCTTAGTAATGGTCTGTGCTTCCCACATGTATGACCCTATGTTATAACACAGCAAAGGAAAAACATAACATTTGACTTTTCTTAAGCATACCATCATCTTGTCAGCCTACGGATAGTAACTCTGGACCCATCTCTCAGGGAATGTATTCATGCTCCTTGGCTTCTCTAAAATGACTTCTGACAAATTTACCCTTCTTAGGGAAGCAGTCTGCCTACGGGTACAATTGGTGCTGGACTTTGTGCTATTCTGCAGCTTTGGATGAGGCCAAGACAGTGGGATTTACAGTGGAGGACCTCGATTTCCTGCCTTTTTTTCAGGCAATATTTGAGTATGCTGTATGAATTACTTTGCACCCACAAGCCAATAGTTAACTCTAACACAGAAAATACTTCAATATCTTTGCATATAACAATTTCTTGTAACCTCATCACCTGCAGTGTTCATGATATCATTATTTTAAAACTAGTATCTAGCATACCGATCTGGTTACTAGATATGATAAATTAACCTTTGCAGGAACATTTGGCATTAAATTTGGCTCCATGCTCATAAAATAAAAACAAAATTAATTCAATCAGGAGAATGACAAATTCTAAAATTCTCAAAAATATATTGTTCACACTGATGTTTCTGGGAAAAAAGTAATAGGCTGTGTAGGTGATTCTTCATGTAAGGAAGTCCATGAAAATGAAGGTGCTGAATCTGAGCTAAAAAATATTGTTAGATTTCATATGAAAATAATACAATAAGGAGTTTTTTGAAGTCTCCCTTACTGTTATTCTGGAATTAGTTACAAGTTACTATTGAACTATAGTTCAATAGGTTTCTTTAGTTCCTTATTTCTCAGTTGATTTATTAGTATTGAGGTAGGGAAGTTGACTATTTACTTCCATCGCGTTATCTCTGAGCTTATAAAAAGTATTGTGTTCATTTCTTCTAAGTGGTCTCTTAGAAATTTTGTATCTATATTTTGGACTTAGCCAGAGTGAGAAATGTATTATATAAATTTTAAATGCATTATTAGTTTTAAATAATCCTGCTGGATTCTTGAGAGATTTTGGGTGTGAACTAAGGTGACAAAGGACTTTAGTGTCATTAACAAACAGGAGACCTCACTTGAAGCTTTAGTAAGATTTGCCACCCAACAAACTAAGGTACCTTTTCCTTCTGTCACTTCCTGAAAGTTCGTGTCACTTAAGGCTTTCAATCCTCTACTTGGTGCTGCTGAGTCCTAGCCCAAATAACATGTCCACATGATTAAGATGTATTGATTAAAGAATTATCATATCATGTGAGGAATGAGCATCAGAAGAATTAATAAAAGCCAAATATCTTTTTTATGCTAATTATTTTCAAAATGGATGGCAAAGGAAGAGAACCACAGAATGTATGTCAGCAGTTTGGTGTCCTTGGTGCACTGCATCAATAACTCTCAAAGATTGTATGACTCTTTCATTTGTGGCTCTTTCATTTGTGGCTCTTTCATTTCATATTTCATTAGACTTTATAATTCTAATAGTCATTTCTTTGAAATAAATATACTAGTGCATTGAAATATTGGACTTCATCATTTGGAGTGTAATTCCAGCTTCTTCTAAAATGTCATGAAAATCCTATGGCAGCACAAGAACTATATTCATGCTTCAAGAGATCATTTCACACGTTGCTGTCTGGTTCTTTACAGCTACCAGCACGTAGCTGAACAAAGGGTGTCTGACAAAGGGCTGAATTTTGCTAGCTTTCCTCATAGATGTCGCTTTTCTCCAATTTTCAGGATTTTAGTGCTGGTATTATGGGGGGAAAACTCTTGAATCACAAGTTTTGAAAATATTACATGGCTAAAAGCCCCTAGAGAGATGAAGGGACGAGTGATGGTTCCTCTGCAGTGTACAGAAATGGCTCTTCTGATAGAGTGCTAGTCCATTGTGGGAAGAGCAAGACCAAGATGAATACTGCTGGGTGCAGGGACTGTCCTCAAATCCTTAATTTGCTCCTTCCCATAGCCAGGGACTGGGAATATGAGTAACTATCCAGGAGGTTCACTCCTGTTGTTAGTCTGACGAATCCCCTGCATTACAAATGAGGCTGACAGACTGAGAAGCCAAGTGCAGATCAAGAGCCAGCATTTGGCCTTGCTGGGTGTAGCATCTCACCTACACCATTCTATCACACAGTCATGCAGTCACAGATCTCTTGTTTTGTTCACAGCACTGGTTCACTGTGTGAACCTCAGGAAGACACATCACTTAGGATTATGTTGTCCTACTTACTGATCAAATGCTAATGACAGTACCTGTGTTAAGGAATAATAAGTAGCCTGTAGGAAATATAAGTATTGCCTTATAACAAGTGATGATAAATGCTACTCTTCATGCTTATTAGAATAGCCAAATTTTACTCAAATATTTTCAAAAAGAAAATTTTGGTATCCCAACTTTTTGGCAGTATAATATTCCATCTTATTTCAGTTTGTCCAGGTATTTTTCCTTTAGCCTAGTCCACAGAAATATTCCTGGGTTTCCAGTAGCTTTTCATCAAGAAACCATAATTATCATTCTAGATTTTATTTGAACACAGTCAAAACCAACACAGTTTTTATCTCAACTAGATGATTATGCAAACAGAATGCCAGTTCTGTTACTTAGGTTTGCTGTTGTTGGAAATGCTGTTAGGATGTTTAGGTAAACTGCTTAAATAGTTCTGAAATGTGCAGTAAAATCCAAACGTATGCCAATTTTAGCCCCACTATTAGATTCTCTTGTCTCTCTTCCTACTCTTATAAGAATTCTGAAAAGCACTGGAAATACACTGCTGGATTTTATTTTTTTTTTATTTACCAGACACATGTAAATGAATGTCAGTGTTGTTTTCCATTAAGACCAGAATAATTTTTAAAAGAAAAGCAGGTATTGCAGCTATGCTTAATACCTAAAGAGTTACAGATTTGGCAGTAAAATGGAGGACCTTTGGTTCAATACTGAGCATGCCTGACAGTAAAGCTCCGCTTTGACAAATGATTAAGCATGCTGAAATGTACATTGCTTAAAGCATCTTTGGTTGAGTAGCACTTTTTTAGGGAAGTATATCAAGGGATTAAAGTAAAAGAAATGAGTTTTTGTCATGTGATAATAAGTCTTTAGGCTTTAATTCCTGTTGCATTCAGGAAAAATATCTGAGTTTTCATCTTCCCTCTTCTCAGATTACTTTTGTCTTTGTATGACTGAGCTACATATTCTTCTGAATAAATTCTGAATGGCTGGTTAGTAGGAAAATAAAAGCAAGCCTGAACATTTTATAGCATTAAATTAAGGACAAATTAATAGGATTTTTGTGAACGCTATCTGTATTAGATTTCAGTAAAACCAATTGCACAGTAGAAGTGTGAAAACTTTGATTAAGAGTTAATCTTTTGTAGTACAGATGGCATTAAGTTAGAACTTACTACTGGAGAAACTGGTTCAGTCTAATTTTCAGAATGGTGATGATTTTCCTCTCAACCAAGAAAAAATCTCAGTAGATAATTAATTAATGGTAGGTTTTGATCTTCTCTGATTGGAAGAGCAAGACTAATAAGTATTTCGGAACAAAGGAAACAGCAGAGCAAGAGACAGTTTGTTTTTATTTAGATTTGTCTGTCATGAAATGCACTTTCAAAAAGCACACTGGAACAATAGAAATTGAATGTCTGAACATGTACAAGTAAGTAGATGCAAGAGTTTTTACCAGCAAACATAAATCATTATCTTTCTTTCAGATTTCAGATTGGATGATGTCTTTCAGGTGACCCAGGTTTTGACTATATCATGAATATAACATAGCAGAAAATTACTTTGACCTCAAAATAATATATCCAAAAGAAAAATTACTTTCTCCAAATGTTGTTAAAAAGCACTCCATGAAAATATAGCTCAGGGAAGAGATAAATATAAGGGTTAAAAGCCTGGAAGACCAAGCTACCTGCTCTCAGTCCACTGACTTTTTTTTTAAGCCACACTTTTTCAATCACACTAAAGTGATGACATTGTCTGTACACTGTATTATTAATGGAAGAACCATATACTTGCTGTGTGCTATTATGAAAGAACAGTACAGGGCAGTTGAAGGAGTTACATTTTCAAGTACTTTTTAACTTTACCTGAACAACAAGTTCACTGATGTGAACCTTCTCTTTTTCTCTGATTATTTTTGCTTTCTCTTTTCAATTTCATGTTAAACATTGCAACTGATATCTGATGCACTGGTGTAATGAAATAAAACAATGGAGATAAATCATAGGCTGTATCTACAGAAATGCTGAGGTTTCATTTAGGCTTGATGAACTGAGGAAGACAGAAATGAGGCACTCGGTCACGTGGTCCAGGCTGGTCTCATATCTTTAAGCAATTTGTCACAATCCTAACATTGGTTAGAAAATCTACGCAAATATTGTTCTGACAAACGGTGCTTGGTACAGGACCTTATATTCTGTTGCAAAATGCCAGAATCTATTTCTGCTCAGCTTAGAACATTGAGTTCTAAGCAAAATGCTGCCAATACACATGAAAACCTGTTCCTACACTGAAACAATCACTGGTTTTGCCTCATAGGTGCTCTTTAGTTCTGGTATTCTTTGAATAGATACAAACACTTTGTTATACTTTAGAGGGTCCACACATGGTCTTTGGTGAAGAATTAATTTTTTTCACATCGGATGAAGTGTTCATTGGATATTCCATGCAGTACTTCATCTCCTCCCTCCCATGTGCTGCTGAAGGCTGTTGGAGTGTGGGAATTTCAGTGTAACAGAGGATTGGGCATGACTTCCCTTCCAGCAGTTGAATTGGGGTGATACCCTCTCGTGGGGAGTAAGGTGTGATACTTCAAAAATCACGGAGGTGATAGGAGATGATCTTGGAGTTGCAATTACATTTAGCTTAGTCTAACCAAATGATTATAAAGGGCTTTTCCACAGCTCTTGAAAGAAAACAGTAGTGTGTAAATGAAACATACTGACAGTGTGATTTGCTACCCCTGAAAACCAGCAAATGAGCTATAATATTCAAAGTGCAAACCTATGCACTTAAGTAAAATCAAAAATTTCAGCAATAAGCTAGGAACTCTTTAGCTGAGAAGGCCAGAGGAGCAGAAGGCCCTTGGAGCATTAATTAATTAGAGACTGGCTAGGGGCCAACTGTAAATTGCAGCTGTGAAAAACATAGATGTATCAGACGAACTTCAGCTGAGGTAAAGCCAAGCCTTATCTAGAATACTAAATACTGATATAGTTAAAGATTTTGGAACATTTGAAAGATTTTGGAACAGATGAGGTAGAAAGTTTTAAGACTGATGTAAATGAGAGTCTCAGCAGTCCCTGCTGGACTCCAGAAAGGAAAGGAGGAAGAAAAGGTCTTCTCTGGGTTACAAATCTGCCCTTGAGGACTTGCTCAATAAACAACACAGTACCTTGCAACAAGAACAGTCTTGAAGGGATTGTAGTGTCCAAATTTGCTTCCAGCTTCTTCTACTGCTTGATCTAGGGTTGTGGGACTGTGTCTTTTCCCATTATATGAATTCTGTCAGTCAGGAGAGGAGAAAAAGCTCAGCCTCCGTGTTGATATCTGTACAACATCAGCCTTTTAATCTCTATTTAAGATCCTTTTGAGGATATTCTGACAAAACAAGGACTGGACATAGATCACTGTCCAGTGATCAAATCAGAAGAATAAAAACAGGGAGAAGAAATAACTTCAGAAAACATACAAACTAACCAAAACAAAACAATGGAAAAAAAATGCTATCTGAAAATCTGGATTTTCAGAGCCCGTAAATTAATATATATATAAGGGGGATTATATAAATGTTATACTATTGTAGGAGTTTGCACTGAATGGCACTGAAAAGTCCTTTGAGTCATGTAGACATAAAGTAATGGAATTTAAAAGTTTGTATCACAAATACAAACAATATTTGTTATTTTCTGTAATGGAAAAAACAACTTAATATTTTCCATCAGCAGCACATGACACACCATGCAACAGGCACACTTCAGTTTTATAGCAACCTTCCTGTAAGCTTTATCCAAAATGGTAATTTCAAGAAGCCCCAAGTCCCAGATTAAATGAGGTTTGGTACTTAATTATCATCTTTTTTGGACTATCTTTGGATAGATTTGCAAAAAGCTAGAAATGTTCTATTACATACTTGTGTTCATAAGGTACCTAAACTGTTGATGTTGTTAGTGCTTCAGTAGAGCAAAGAGATTGGTGATTTGCTAAGCTATAAAAATGCATGGATTATGTACTACAGAGAGAATAAAGGTTTGCAAAGTATAGATCCAAAAAATGTCTGTTGCCTTCAGAATCAAATGCAGACAATAATGTGTAGAAATAGTCTTCAGTGGAACCAAGAATGTCATAGATATTGAAAGCATAGATGTCTATAAAGTACTTGGGACAGGGACCTTTTTCCCCCATCATTTCCTTCCATTCTTTGAACAACCAAGGTCTGAAATTTAATTTTTAGAGCAGTAGAAATCTATCATAGATGTCAAACTGTATAGGACATTTAATCAGATAACTTTTGCAATCCTATTACAAGTTAACTTATTCCAGATGATGTATTTTCTGTTTGAGTGAAAAATAGATGATGTCCATGCTGGATGACAGACACAATGAGTTTCACAGCTTAAAAGCCCCAGCAAGCCTATAGCACTATTTGAAACATTGAAGTGTCTCGTACTTTAAAACTCAAGTTAATTATGGAAAATAGTGATATCACCAAGAATCTATTTGTTTTAAGTCTATTCACATCAGAAGCTGAAATACACTCTGAATATGGTGATAGTAGTAAATGATGTAAAATCTCTATCTGAAAAACTCTGAGTTGGTATCTTCTTGGTTTTTGTTGCTAGCCTACTGTTGAACCCTTTCAGCAGAGGAATGTTGGAGTTAGAGATATTAGAATTGTAGATTCCTATTTTCAGGGGAGAAAAATGTTTTTCATTGGTTTGAAAGTCTTATTTTATTGCCATTGTGGAGGCACTACACACTAGAGACTGTAAGTGGTATTTCTCCCACCTGCCCAAAGGTGAGGTCAGCTGGGTGACTGCAGATTCAAGCACTGCTCCCCCCAGAATCCATGCAGTGACTGTGGATAGCAACAGGAGTTTGATGTTGATTTTAAGCATTTCTGTTTTGTTTCATTCTGGGATGCCTAAGAGGATTGCTCTGTTTGTCTTTCCAGAAGTTTTATTCATAGAGGATGTTATTGGTCCCTTTTAGTGTGTACACAGAGCACTGGGAAAGGTAGATATTAAGGATGGAGGCATTGCAAGTGCCTTCAACAGGCTGCCCTGAGCTTTTTCATCAAACCTAAGTAAACAGTTATTTATTGTCCCCTCCATGACTAGTTGCTTGCAGTCTGAATAAGACTTAAAAGTATGCTATTGGCATGCAGAAAGAAATTATGGTAATACAGTGTTGGTTCCTAATCCCTTATTTTGAGATAAGGGTTTTTTTCCTCTCATGTTCAAGAGATTTGACTTTTTTTTTTTTTATTTTTGAAATGTGTAGTAAAATTACTATTAGGTAACCTATGTCATGGCTCACCGTTTCTGTTATAACAGCTTTCCTTTATAAGTACTTTTTCTTCCATATGAGAAGAATCTGCCTTTGTCCTTGCTGTACAGGTTATCTCATATTTCACATAAGGAAGGTGCTGTGTGTGGGTAGTTGCTGTGAAGCAAATGTCTCACTTCAGGTTGGTCTATACAAACATCCTTCCGAGGGGAAGCCCAAAAATTTGGTGTTCTCTGTTTTCCATTAAAATAAATTTTACCCACCTGTCCATCAACTATCCAATTTTATTAATTTCTTTGTTTTCTCTAGTGCAAAACTGTGGCTCTTACCTGAAAACCCCTGTGCTTTGGAGATTGTGGTTGTTTTGATGTCTCTCACTCTGTTTCCCTGTTTTTTAAAGAGAGATATTTATGTGTATGCATTTGGAGGCATTTTCAAAGTAGCATATTGTAGACAAAATTATAAACATTTTATAGTTTGATATATTAAAGCACAATAAGTGTGTGCAAATCTAAGCTTGCTGCTTGTTTTCTTAATCAATCTTGATTTCTCCACTGACCCTCATTTTCTCTCAGTAATGTAAGAAGGGGCAGAAATTTTTTCAAACCATACATTTACTGACAAGAATGTCTTGTCAGAATTACTAAGTATAAAGGAAATATTTATATAATTGATTGTTAATGCTCAGTTAATGCTGAGTATTGAAATGTTGTCTTGTTTGCCTACATTTTTTTTTATTACTTCAATATCTTCCTATTATTGGCATTCTTTATATACACTGTCTATTTTTATACTCTCTATTGATAGTTAAATTAGGGTATTCTTGGTGAAGGCCAAAGTATTCTGAGATTATAGTCTCTCAGTGGTGATTTTTTATTTCTTCTTTTGTCTTTTCCTAGATCTTTTTGAACAGTACAATTGAAATTACCCTCTCTAATTTTGGCACAGTAAATCAGGGAAGTTCAAATTACCTAAGGTCAAAAACCTTTTTCCAGAAGGACTTGCATACTAAATGTATTAAGAAACACATTGTAACTTTTAAAAGGCAAAGTGATGAATAAGTTATCAAAGGAAGTTTTAACAAGAGTGGAAGTAATATATATCCCAGAGGAAGCTATTATGAGCCCATTAATATCACAAGCCAAAGTTTTACTTACTGAATATAATCTAAATTGCATTGAACTTGCCAACCATGAAGGGAAATACTCAGTTGCTGTGGTCTTGTGGTTGATTCATTCCTTTGATTTCTTCAAATATCTTTCTTCCTCCCCTCTTTGTTTACATGAACAGTTCAAATTCAATTACATAAGCCACAGTGATTTGGAAAGTCATTGTTCACAACAGGGTGATGTTCCTTGATGCCTGTGAATAATGGAGAAAATTTCCTTGATGATCCAAACATGATGCCTCCAAACCTTAGGGTACTGGGACTTGAGCTGTACAGTACTCTGTGTAAATGTTCTTTTAGACCTTCTGACCATGTCAGGCTTTGGATGCACCTGCACAAAAGGCTGGAAGCAGCATGGCCAGCACACATGGCTCAAGCAACTGCTGCTTGGCTTTGCTGGAGTTGGTACTTTGCCAGTTGAAGGTGTGCTAGCACAGCCTGAGAAATAATGGTCGAAGCACCTCACATATGCACGAGCAAGAAATGGTGGTAAAGGGGGTAATTTCTCCGTTTTGCAAGCCAGGGCAGCCTGGTTGAGTGTGGCTGATCGTGGTGGTGTTGGGTGGCACAACTTGCCCCCACCCTCATCCCACTGGTGCTGCTCCATCTGACAGCTGTTTCCTCCTGAGCTGTCTCACCTGAGCACAGCAACATGCTGGGACTTGCCCAGCCCTGCTCCAGCGGTTTAATGGCACGTGGATTTTTTTTCTCGTTATTTTTGGTAGAGAGGTCAGCTCAAAACTTAGAGGTATCCCCAGAATAGATATTGTGCCACAGTTAACTACTAACAGCACAGATTTAACCTGGAAATAGCCTACTGTCTGTTCTCACAAAACCACAAAAGGTATGTTGTTTAAAGATGCAATTTTGCATTTTTTTCTGTTTGGGAGAGAGATATGGTTCTGATATATTTAAGAAGAATGTCTAAGTCAAAGAAAAAGAAGTTTCTCCTTGGACTGAATTGTCTCCAGAAGACAGTAGAATGTGGGCAGGACTGCATGTTGGCACTTTTCCTCCCCCTGCAGGTGGTTAAAGGTTCTGGTACTTTGCACAGATTTGCTTCTAAACCTGGTCCCTTGTAGTGTTTCACATGGGAATTTTTCTTTTTTTTTTTTAAAAAAGAATATTAACTTGAGCATGTCAAAAATTCCTCATGGCATATGAATGTAGTCCTTCAGTTATTTCTTATTTATATATTTCTTGTTTGTGTGCACTTGCTTGCAGTGAGCAAGCATTGTAAAGCACACCAGCTTCTGAGGGTTGCCAGTCCTGAACTCCCCGCTGCTGGGAGCTGAGTCAGAGAAGGGGCTAACTGAGGTAATGTCAAAGAGTTCAGCAGTTCCCATTTGATCCCTACCAAATATCCTTCACTTGCAGGTTGAATTTATAAAGAAGGACAAGCATGGACTACATATCAAGCAAAGAAACTAGAAGCTTCATGCTTTGCTCAGGCAAATTCTCAGCACCCAGGAGGTATTTTGAGGCCCTAGATAATGATCCCTAAATTGTGTCATCCTTTACTAGGGAAGCAAGTTCATGCCACTTCTCCTTAGTGAGAGAAGCTTTGCTTCCCCCCCACCCCCCATCATACAGAGCCAAATATAGGCCATATATTTTACCTTACCAGTTTTTTAACCAATCCAATCTGAAATATTTATTAGTGTCTAAATTACATTTTGGTAGGCCATTAGCCCTACCAAATTAAAACATTGTCCTAAGATACATAAGAAAAAAATCAATTAAATAGGATGAACTTTCAGACAATCCCACCCCCACAGTGTAGAGAACAAAGCTGAGCATTGAGACAGTTTTGTAACAATTAGCTTCAGTCGGACAAAAGCTTTTGAAGGATTCTACCTCTTTATTTATTCTTTCTGTTATGCCTTTTTAGAGTGGTGCATTCAACAATCGATCGTACAGTACATGCCAAATAGCCAAGCATCCCTAGTAAGTACTTATTATGTATGCCCTTCACATTTTCTGGCAGCTTCAGTTCTATGACTCATTTTATCATGAGCTTCCACTTTGATGGCCTTTAAACTATCTATCCATAGCTGTTAAAATGACTGCAAAGTTTGAAATCCTTTCTTAGCACAACTTAATTCTATAACCCAATTAAATCAGATGGTGTGAGCTGTTTCTTGAGCATTCCTGCTTGTGTCTCTTATTGCTCTATCATCAGCTTTTCAAATCCTAAAGTTTCTCCTTCCTTTTCTTCTTTGGAGTGCATCTAAAGCCACTTCATCAGGAAAATGTTTTTGATAAGCACTTAATGGTTAAAAGATTTAAAACAGAGTTTTTAATTTGTTAATGAAAAACATGGAATGCATTTTGGATCCTTATAAGCATGGCTAAATTAGATTAACATATCCTTGTGGGTCAGATATGGGGTCTAAAATGTCTGTTTATCCTTGCTGTTGCTTTTCCAGAGAGAACGCTCTGCTTGCACCCTGCATATAGTTTTTGACTGCTGTGTGTCCATGTAGAATTAGGTGTTCTGTGTGACACTGTGTTATAGTAGAAGATGGCACAGCTCTCTCTAATTTACATTAAAATGGTCACGCTAAACAGAGTGATCATCTGTCTATCTTTAAGTACATCCTGATTCCATTTCTCCTTTGATTCCTGTGTAGGAATCTGCTACTTCCCGCTGTTGGAAGCGGAACGGCAGGTCTGCCCACGTACGGCAGTTCTGCATTGCAGTTTCAGATATCCAGCCATATGATCCCAAGGACACAGGAGGAGCTGTAGTTATTTAGTTTATTTGTTATACCTAGGCAAATGTGAGAGCAGGTTAACTTTTGCCATCCACTTCCCAGCATTCTGCTGCTCAGTCTCCTGCCTGCTTAGAGTACGTCCAAGCTGACTGCTGTTTTGCAGAGTTCTTGAGTCACAAATTTGATTTATTCAGTGTTTGGTCTCAACAGTAAGAGAAATAACTTCTACACAATTTTGAGAACTTTTCTTATATTATGTTTTGATAACTTGAAGCAATACATATTTCAATACTAAGAGAAGTTTATATATATTTGTGATGGTTCTGAGAAGACATCAACCCAAGGTTGGCATCAAGTCCTTTTTTTCTTTTTCTCCAAGAGATGAGTAGTGACATCAGGCTGACTTATACCAGGCAAAAAAGGGAGGTAGTGTCAGAGCCAAAGTGTAATTATTAATAATCCTGGGTTCTCATACATTTAATTGGAGCACAGCTTTTTCTTGTTCAGTCTTTAGTGCTAGGGAAAATAATTGATGGAATACTTGTCTTCCTTGATTGTATTTGGTTATCATCTCAGATAGATTATAAAACTTTAAACTCTTCAGGGATTACAATATATTTCTCTATTCAACCATCAGGAACTGTGGAGTTTTTAATTGACAATGTTGGGCAGAATCACAGTGCTGAAGAGAGATTTTAGGGATGTCACTGTTCACTAGTATTTTCTATTAGTTGAGTCTCAAATGTGTAACACTTATTTGAAGAGTTATTATTGAAATACAAGTGTGGAGGCCAATTTGTGACCTTATTCTCCTACTGAGTTCACAACATTCAGAGGAATTAGGATGTACTTTTATTGCTGTATTTCCAGATTTGAATTTATATCACAAACTATTTGTAAGTTAACCCACTTTCTGTCAGAAAACAAAACTTTTGTAAAATAAAAACTGCTTTAAGTGAAAAACTTTTTTTTAATATATAAAATCAAGTAAAAATTACTTATGATCAGGACTCTTTATGAGAGGTGACTAAGCACAGGAAGAGAACATTTGGAATAACAGAGGATGTACCTGTAGTTTCAAATGTAAAGTATATTTTATAATTTAAAACAGAGAAGCCTGGAGGAAGTAAAATATTGGTTATTTAAAAGTGATCATATAATCATGCTTTGAAACCTGTGCATGCTTAGGATTTTCAAATAGACCAGGTCTGTGGAGTTTTATTTTCTCGTTAATACACAGGGAATTTATGTCTATTCTGCCAGTTTAGCATTAATCAGAGACACCCAAATAATTCTCTTATTGCATTGAGGAGATCTCATGGAGTATAAACCACCAATGACTTTTTTTATACAAGTGGAAATGCAAAAATATCTCTTTACAGACCTGAACATTTAAAATGACAATGCTGCACTAGCTGTTTATGGTGCATAGCCAATAAAGCAATTTAAGGTACAGTGTTCTCATGATCCAAAAAGCATTTTTTTTACTGTTATTCAAAGTGTAAATAAATATAATATTAAATATTCATAAAATAAACACTAGTCACTTATGAAGTCATCTAACTGCAAATTAGTTCATTATGTACTTAGTAAATTTTAAGAACAAGTACATAAATTCTCTGGGTAAATGAATCAAAGCAATTTTATTGTCTCCTTAAGGCTGATACAAGCCACTGGAAGCAGAAGTCTTGTCTTCGGTCATGCTTTGTGCAAATAAATGTATAAAAGATCATCTCCTAAATATGTATGAGTAACATAGTGCCACGCTTGTTAGGATGATGAACATAAAGATGTCAAAGAACAGCTAAGTCTAAGGGAGAAAAATAACTGTATTACAAGAAAGTGTTAGTGCCAAAAATACAACTTGAGTCTTTGGGTTTTTAAAGAAACAGGAGTTTCTAAAATTCCACTGAACACTTGTGCAAAAAGGTATTTGGTAAATCTGGCAAGTGCCTGTATCTAATCCGAACTCATTACTGCTTCCCTGCCAACCTCTTGGTGCACAGAGCCTTAGGTGTCATATCTTTGCCATACCGAGGACCTTTCCATCTCCCAGTTTGTAGCATGCCTTCCACTCCCGGTGTCAGAACTTTGAAAGAAGCTGTTGTAGCAGTGTTTTGTTTCCAGGGCCTGTGTGACAGGATTCTTTCCTTGTTTCATGCTGCTGCTCATTTGCTGCTATTCTTGTGGCCTTTCACCTGCAAATCCTAATGCTGTTTTTATGGTAGATTCTCCTGGGAAGCAGTTACCACTCTTGTGGCACTCCTGTGCCTTTTCTTACTCATTATTTTATGAGACTATTTTTTTTTTATTTAGACTAGAGATGAACCAAAGCTTAGTGCAGAACACAGAATAATAGGTGTTTGAATATCTGTTCAGTATTACCTGTGCACAAAAGCTGAGTAACCAGCTCAGCATGCAACACTTGTGTCAATGTGCGCATTAGGGATGCTTCAGTCACTAACATCTTTATAAATGGCAACTACCAATGGGGAACTTTAGAGGATGCTGATGAAAATTGTGCAGTGCTGAGGAAATCGTGGCTATGTTCATCGTCACCACTCTTGGGTCTGGAGAGAGTAGCCTGAGGAAGATACTGTCCAGTGAATTCATCGCCACTCATCGCTCAGCACTGGGGAGAGTTTTCCTTTCTCTTTTCTCCTTTTTTTTTCTTTTTCCTTCCCCCATCCCTCTCTCTTTTTCACCTCTATGTGTACACTAAGGTAACTTTGAAGTCTTTGAACTCTGAGTGTATGCCATGAAGTATAGACCCTGCTATGCACCTATGTCAGCATCTTTTGTACAAACTTTCTTTCCATGTATATGTGAGAAAAAAGGTGTACATGGCGACTTTTAAGAAACAGAGAACTGTTATTTATGCAGCAGTAAATCTGGAGGCTCAGACTAAGTTCAAGGTCCTACTGTCTTGGGCAGATCTGAACACATAATGGGTGTGTGTACATGATGCAGTGCAGTACTAGGCAGAGATATCTGAGAAGCATTTTTACTACATGCTTGCTCAGGTTTTTGAGTTTTATACCTTTTCGTCCTGTTGCATAGAAACCTGTACATAAAAAAGTTATGGTGTTACTTTATAAGTATTAGGATAAATAATCTGTTAGATGTTAGGACAGATAATCTGTTGGATGTTTGATAAATTACTATTTAGCTAAAATGTATGTATTTTTTTTCCTGGTATAATTACAAGTACGCTATGCAGGACTGCTAGATACCCTACAATTAAATTCCTCTCAGTTTGATACCTCCCTTTTGGGGACTTCTTATCCAAATTCCAGATTTCTATGCCTTCAGAATATATTTTTAACTAAATATAGAACAGGGTCATGATCAACCTTGGCTAGCCTTTAACAATATTTTCAAAAAGATTTTTCAGAAGGGTGGAATGGTCAGATGTAGCTTGATAATTCTGCTTTTTCTCTGAGATGAATAAAGGAAGCTCTTAAAAAATATGACACAGTCTAATCTTTTGATGTCCCTTAACTCCAAAGAAAATGAAATCGTTCCAGAGGGAGGTCCAAAGAAACTCCAGAAAGAATTTGGAAAGCTTTGAAAATGATAACCAGCTGGTTGTGAAGCAGCAGGCTGCTACTACATGAAAGTGCTGCAAAGCTAATAATAGCCTGGAAATAATGGCTAGCTAGCTTATGCTTTCAGAATATCTGGCTGAGTATATCCCCTTCATCTGATACCTAAATATTTCAGCTCAGAGACCACCTGTGTAAATCATCAAGAATGTGAGGTATAGAGGCAAACCATGTAACAAGAACACGTTTAGTGTGTTCTTCACACTAAATAATCCTAGCTTTAGTTGAATAGCTTTTGACATACAATATGTGACTATATTATTCTTGTTTAAAAAGAACACCATGTCTCTTTTCTCTAAAAGATGGAACGGTGTATAGCTTATAAAATGACATTTTGACTATGTTTAGAAAATTATATGCCATACTTAGAATATCTGCTCTGGCGGTACTTTGGCTCAGACAGGACACGTACCTATATAAGATCTCAAAGCTTTACATCAATGCTGGATCATTCAGTCTTTGATCCATTACCCATGTGAATTACATTACTGCTAAATGTTTTAGAGACTGACTCTTCAAGCCCCTCTCTGCCTTGAGGTTATATGTGCACTATGTAACATTAACACCATGGAGACAGAGATATCTGTCCTGAATTAGGTCAGAAGCCTGTATGGTATAGACATTATTAGATCCTACTTAGCCAATAAGGAATATTGATAAATATTTCAGAAAGATGGAACTGCTTCCCTTTTTAGTTAGTGCTATTTACTATGAAACATGCTTAGCTTCTTTGCACAGTGCTCAGCTGTGTCACATACCCTGACATACCCGTGAATATTCATGCTTGTTACTTTACCCCAGTGGCAACCCAATAAATACAAAGGAAAACTCAGAGTAATAAATACAAATGGGTTTGGCTTTACTGTGCTTTTTTTTTTTATAATGAATTGTGTCACAATGTCTCTGTTGCATGTGAGTACCTGGCCTGTCTCTCTGTTGAAGGGGTGTGTTTGTCAAGTAACACAGGTAGCGGAAGGCTCACCTAGAGAGCTCAGGACATATTTTTCCTTGTAGACCAGCCAGTTGGTGGTATGCAGGTATTCTTTTGGACTGGATACATCACTCCTAGTGTGTATTTTGGGCTGTCCTCTGAAGAGGATGCCTCAAGCTGGAACTAGTGATATTGGGTGATGAGTCAGAAATGAGCCGCTCTTACCAGATCCCAAACGGGGTTCCATCCCACTGCTGTCTTCAGAAAACAGGAGGGAATGAGAGAACAGTGGATTACAGTTTACAACTAGGCAACTAATATAGGTTTCGTTATACAAGTGCTTTAAATGACAGACAATGTGCTTGTAAATAGAGGTCAGAAGTCTTGGCTTCAGCATCTCAGCTCTTTCAGTATATAAACAATGCCACAAGTGCTGCTAGGCCAAATGCTTGGAAACTAAGCAGGTATTTTGAAAAATTTAAATTGTAAGGAGAAAAAATTTACTGATGTGTCTGCTCAACTCTGAGAAAATGTGAGCAAATTAGCACACATTGTAGAATGCTTTGGAATAAACAGCTGAATAATAAGTGGCTAAGGAACTAAAGAGACAAAGAAAAAAAAAAGAGAATGAGCAACTGAATAATAAATAAAAAATAGAGATCTAAAAGGGGGGGGAAGCGAACATAAGCAAAGATAAATGAGTTTGTGAAGTAGAGAATGCAGAAAGAAGAGTGAAAACTGATTTAGAGTCTGATTTAGAATTAGAGTTCACCAGACTTAAAAAAGTGTTCTGCCATAATTTCAAACCAAGGTACCCAGAATTTGACATCTAAGCCTAAATGTCAACACTAAAATCAGTGGTTTTATTTCAAGGGGATTGGCCTCTTCTCCTAGGAAACCAGTGACAGGACAAGAGGAAATGGCCTCAAGCTGTACCAGGGGAGGTTCAGGTTGGACATCAGGAAGAATTTCTTCACTGAAAGGTTGGTTAATCATTGGAATGGGCTGCCCAGGGAGGTGGCAAAGTCACCATCCCTAGAAGCGTTCAAGAAATAGTGCTGTGATTAGTTGACAGGGTGACATTTGGTCAAAGGTTGGACTTGATTATTGTGGAGATCTTTTCTAACCTTAATGATGATTCTATGATTTTGGTAAACAAAGAGATCTGTATGTTGGAAAGGAAATGAAAGTTTGTAATGCAATAACCAGTCAAGTTAAAATCGATGGTTTGGAAGAGGAACACAAAGATTGCTTAGTTAACTTTAAAAGGCCTCCTAATTTCAAATGCTTTATCCTTTGTTTTGAAAGGCAAAATAATCAGACCTCACTATATAATATGATATCTGTAAATATAAGGTAGATTTTTTTAGAGATGTTGAATAGCTCTGACATCCATCACTATTGAATTAGAAGAGCTAAAAATAATCAGTATAAGGATCAGTAATATTGATTTCAGAATAGCAAAAGAAAGGGCTCTCACATATACATATTGTATAAAGTTGTCACTCTTATTAGAGAAATTAAAACACAGAGGGAAATATGTTTAGTCACTGTGCAAATGCTCGATCAGGAGGAACAGAGAATTGTTTTAAGGAATTTTTATTTCTTCAGGCATAAATATGAGACAAAATATAATCGAGGTTTCACTAAATTGAACTTACATTTGCCACATGTGTATTTTCTATGTTTAAAAATATGCCAGCAGAAATATAAGATGGATATGGCAGAAAGCCAGACAGGAATGAAGCAGCAAAAAGTTCTAGAAAGAAGTACTAGGATTAAGCAGCTTTAATTATAGCACTATTTGCTTTGTTCCACTAGGATTCTTAATCAAAACAAGACACTTTTTCCCTTGATCCTTCATTGTTATTGCATGCACACATACATGTGCAATAGTTAATTAGTGCAAAAGCAGCACGGAGCTCGTTTCCTCCCAGTCTAATCTTGGATTGTGATTAATGAAGAATATAAAATAATGTGCCTGCAAAAGTAGGAAATATCTTTATATGTTCTAATTCCAATGGAAAGCAAAATCAAAGTTGTATGTATGTGCTTTATAGTGTTTCTTCAGTGTCTCCTCTTTCTTTGAGAAGCAGTCTCTCGGTAGCAAAGTTTTCTACTGGCTTGGAAGGTATTCTGGCAACAAAAGCTTGAAAGAAATACTTCTGGACTTCAGTAAAGCTTTTGATATGCTATCACCTGGGAAATCATGCACGTGGAATAAAATGAGGACCAGGAGGAAAAATCTAATGTGACTGAAGAGCTGCTTGGAGAGTAGATATATGGAGAAGTACTTACTAACTGGAGGAGTTCCTTAAAGGTCTGTGTTGCAGTGGTCCAAAGAAGTAATAAAATAGTATGGTAATGAAACTGCCTGGAGAAAAGCAAGCTGGAAGGCATTATTAGGATATTAGACATAAAAAACCAAAATTACTTGTTTTAGTAAATTTATAGAAGGAAAAGTAAGTTTAATAACACTAGCTATTAATGCACATTCAGGGTTTAATTATAAGCACTTCAACTGTACAACAAATAGTTCTACGAACTGAAGGTTCTCATTGTTTGATGATGAGTAGATTATCTGAATGTATATTTATGCATCTCATTTAACTGGAAGTCATGAGTGTGCCAAGGGTATGAATAAACACAGTGGCCTGACTGTGTGTCAGTCTGGTTTGAGTAGATATGTATGGCACTAAAACTATCTGTGTTCAAAGCACTGTTAAGTTTTTACCTGAAATACTGTATATAATTCTGGAAAACTGATTTCAAGCTAGAGTGGAGAGGAGCTGTGGTATCTAACAGTGGTGGCAGGAATACTAGCAGCTAGCATGGAGTGGTCCATAAAGAGATGATGCCCACAGAGCACAGCAGAGCTGTGCTGCCTTGCTAGCTCAGTCCTGGAAGCTGTACTGTGTACCCACAGCGGTACACAGACAGAAATGCAATGCTTTAACTTACTCTTTAAATTGTAGTGGAAAGTCAAGGTGTTGTTAAAGAGCCTGGTAACTAGCTGGATTTGTTTCAAAAATTAGCTTCTGATAGATTCTTGTGCTGAGGTATAATGTTCTGCTGTGGAGATGACTCAAGGGTTTCCCACTTTTTGATTTGCTCTAAAAGGGGTGCTATTGCCCCAAAGCCCAGCCCATTCCCTGTCCTGTGCTGTGTGGAAAGGTTTTTGCAATGGCGTCTGTACAGGGGAATCATCAAGCTTGTCAGGCACCATCTCTGCTCTACTATGCCTCAGAGACATTCAACTCAGGTCAATGTTTTACCTAAAGAGGGTTAAATAAAAAGATCTATTTGATTCTGTATTGATATTAATGAATGACTCGGTGTTGCATTAAGCAGTGACTCCTTGGGCAGCACATCTTTGTTTCAGTTGATTTCTGTAATAGTTTTGGCTAGCATTGCTTTCTCTCACCTTTCAGGATTGAATCTGTCATGCCTATTAACTGTCCCTTGATACAGTTTTGTGTGTCATAAAGGGCCTTGAAACTGAATTTGATGTACTTGAGAATAATCTTAATTCTTTTATCCCCCTTGTGTGCAATTTAAGGAAACAATGGTATCTGTTAAAAATTTAGAGGAGAAAAGCAGTGGATTTACAATCCCTGGGAGAAGGTTGTAAACTCTTACTGGGGTGCTTATAAAAGGACATTATCACATCTGAAAAGCAGAGGCAGTAGAAAACAACCGTCAGAGCTGTAACCTTCAGGCTGCCTTGTCTCCTTGAGGAAACTAGTTTTGTATAACCTATATTTTTTATGCAAAAAAATGTCTTTTTTTTCTCTTGTTTGACTTTTTTAAATTATCATTTCAGATATAGTGGTGGTGCAGTAGAGCAGACACAAATAGCTTTGCAAATAGTAATCCTAACCCTGCACCGATTGGCATCCAGTGATATCAAATTTTTGATAGCTAGAGAGAGAACTAAAAAGACTTTTAACAGCATGTGAATGCTTTATGGTTTTAAGTTAGAATAGTTGAATGTGTGCGTGAGCCTCAGCTAGGTGTGCCACGGCTGGAAGGCAGCATAATTGTATTGCATAGCTTGCTCTCAGATAAATTAATTGTCAATCTCAGGCAAGTTTTTGTTGGCCTTACTTTCACATTGCAAAAGAGGAAATCATCATACTTCCCACTTTTTTTTGTGACATTAGAAGAAAAAAAATAGGAATGAGACATAGAGACTGAGCCATCTAGTATTGTGGCTTGTTCAGGTTGTGAGTGCTGGTAATAAGGCTCAAATCAAGCACCAGGGAGGGGTAGCTGGTAGAGATATGCTATCTATAGTATATAGAGGGAACTGCTACTAATATTGATACAAAATAGATTCATATGAAGGAAAGAGACATAAGTCACCTGTTTACTTTGCTGTTTCCAAATATTAATGGCCATTACTATACCTTTTTTCTGGGCAGCTTAGCCACTCACTTTTAAGCATTCATGGCATTGCCTTTATGGAGTATTTTATGCTTTGTCACCAAAATATATTCAAAAGATATTTGACAAATTATCATTGGAGATAACACTGAGGATAATCCAGTGTAATTGCAATTTCTCTCTAACAATATTAAGGAAGAAAGGAAAATAATTATAATGTTAGCAGTTTTGCTTATAATTATACAGCATACTATAATATTATAAAGGGTGTCTGCCCAGGTACCTCACTATCTGTGTGATATGGCATCAGTGAATTATTTGACTAAATTTGTTAACATGATAACAGAAAGGATTCTCATTAATACCTTTCTATCATATTTAGGAAGAATCTTGAGATTGAAAACTTTATGTGTGAGCTGGAAAAGTATTGTACTCACACCAGTAATTAAGATATCTCTTTGGTTCTTCTGGTCTTCTAATGGTCTAATATTGAAATTCCAGCTGTGTGAAAGGCTCGTACCACTTTGTAATTCTGACTTGAAAGAGCTGAATATTTTTAATGTTCAAAAAATTATAGTCTTTCCCTGAAGAAGCTATTAGGTATCTTTCTTCTGCATGTTTTTTCCCCCTAGTGTTTCAGTTCTTTCTAATCTTCAAATCTGTAACAGTTAATATTGTCTATTAGCTTGATTTACATCAGATAAATGGTGACCCTTTTATAAAGCAAAGCCATCCAAATGTATCTGAAGGTATTGCTTCTTGGAAATACTTGAAGTTAACAACCCATTCTTAGCTGAAATGAAATGTTCTTTATTGACACTCACCACCGTTTATGTTCATCAGTCAATTCTTATTACAAAGATAGTTTACTTATAAGCAAAAAAAACCATAAATATTTGAACATCAGTAAACGTCTTCTGATTTGTGATTGACTTTCTGATAATTTACTGTGCTAGATTTATGATTCAGCAACTCTTTTTTAAGAGAATTGACCCCTCTTTTACTTGGCATTGTTTGCATAAGGATTTTTAAAAATCATTTGTTGTATGCCTCTACCAACAATTTTGTTGCTTCAGTAGAGGGGCAGAATCATCTCCCTCATCCTGCTGGCCATGATTCTTTTGTTGCAGCCCAGGATATGGTTGGCTCTCTGGGCTGCAAGCGCCCATTGCGGGGTCCTGTTGAGCTCCTCATGCTGCTGCTTCTCATTGTTAAGCTTCTTGTGTTGCTTCAGTGTTGCTCTAGAGCCAGGATTGGCCTTGCTTTTTCCTGTATGCACATAAAACTGGCTCAGTAGTATCCTCTACTTTCTTCATCTATGGCATCTTCTGTAGCAAGGAGTCTGTAATATTTTCTGTAATATAATTTCTATCAACCCAGAGCTTCTCAAACTGTAGGAATCTGTAGGCTGAGACCTTTAGATTTTGTTTATGAAAGCTACTTAAATAAAAATAGCTTCTGTAATCCTCATGTCCTTATCTGGTAGAAGCTGTATCTTACTTTTAGGGAAGATGCAGCTGATTTTCACATTAGTTTTACAAAAGGTATGAGATACGCATTAATTTTCATCTCTGGACTCACATAAGTAATTCCAGATGCACTGCATTTATGCAGCAGCTGTGTAAGACACAGTCTTCCAGAGAATACTGATTGGTGCACACTAGAAATGCCATAAGGAGGGAACTGGAATAATAAGGATAAAGATTAGGTATCAAACCTATTAAAATGTGTTTCACCAGTAAAGAACTATCATAGAAAAGCTGAAAATGAAATTAATAGGCAGTATGTATTTGGCTTTTTAGACAGAAACACCGGAAATTTTTTCTGTAATTTTGCCTTTGTTATATGGCACAGAGAGGCTCTCCAGTAAGAAAAAATGTATTATAATGCATTCAAGTATCCCTTTTAAGAGAAACAGCTGAAGCTTGACATATATATGTTCTTGAAACATAATCATACACACTAAGCCTCTCTGCTGGCATATCTGCAACACTTAAAGTTGTTGCAAATAATTTCAGGTTTCAGTATGATGAATCCTCTATTCTAATCCTCATAATCCTCTATTCCAAGCATGTATGATAAATAAAGAAGAATCAGTTTGGTTGCAAAGATGTCTGAATCTCAACACAAATGCACTGTAGAAATGGTTACCCCAGGTAATGAGTCAATAACAGCCTGAGCCATTTTATATATTTATTAATATCTTTCCTATTTTCAGTATATAAAATAAACTGGGTTTGGGGGGGCAAACCTTTTCAACCAGTTAACACTCTTTAACTGTATTTATTTGAGATAGACTCAAAGCATGACATGGACCTGGATGCTGGGCCTGCAGTGGTAGTCAGAATCTGAATCATGTAGATGGTCTTCAGCTTAACTATAAAGAGAACAAAGTGAGAATCCTGAATCTGAACTCATTATAATTTTGAGATACTTGAAATTTAAGAGATTTTTATTGTGCCTTTAACTTATGACTCCTGATCTTTTATTTCTGTAGTGTTCTCTTAATTAAAGATCTCAATCTTTCACAGAAGTGGTATTTATTCCTTATATGAAAACACTACATGAGTGACTTTCTGTAATAAGACTGATCTGGAAATATGTATCATGATCTATTTGTACAATCTCTAAAATTGTGAGTTTATTTTCATAACCCTTAGAAAATATAGGATATTTCTTCCTTACCACTGGATTCCTTGATATACTTCACACATATCTTACTGTACCTTATGGCATACCTTGACTCCTGTGGGATATTCTGGTTCAAGCTGAACTTTAGTCATCTCAGCTGTCCAGAGTCATTGTCTTTTCTATCTCCTCATTTTTAATATCTTCCAGTGTGAAGTGTCAACTGCTCTGACTTGTGATTGGTTATTCTAAATGATTTTTCTGCTTTTATTCAGTTATTTTCATCACCACTGTATTATGTCCCTCCAGGGAACACCTGGTGCTTTGGGTATAGTGCTTTGCATGTGAATTAGACTATTCTGTTCTGTATGAATTTTTGTAATGTGTTTATTACCTCAGGATCTGGGCACCTCCCAGTGGTACATTAAGTAACCAAATCTGTCACAGCTTATTTGCTTCCTTTTACTCTCCTTAGATTTGCAGTAGAATATTTTCCTTTGGTATAGTTTTCTGTTGCTATTTTTTAAATGTGAGACATGTTTACTTGTGCTACAGAGAGATCAAATAGTTGTCTCTTGCACTTGGGGCAGAAGTGTTGAGCTCTTGGATCCCAGAGATATCCATCCTAAAGTAAATTCCCAAATAAATAACAATTGCCTGCTTTCACAGAGGCAGAGTTGTGATTTTTTTAGTAGAAAGGTAATAATTACTACTACAGGATGATATCGAAATACAACTTTTGGCTACTCAGAGAGTGTTTTTAATCATGAAATTCACAGTATTTTACTGATGATCCTTAATGGAAAAAAAAAAATAAACCAACTAACTTGCCATGTAGCAGTGTGCCTAAAAATGTTTCCTGGATGTCAAATCTAATTTCTGTCATAGATAATGTAATCAACAATATTGCTCAGAAAAAGGGAAAAGTTTTGTTTCTTAAAAAAAGTTTTCCTTTCCCTGACCTCTCTAATAAATTTAGTAGTGGCTATATTTTGTAAATGCAATTATATATGCAAATTACAGCTTATTTACTATAATGTTTTCTTCAGATGTACTGTATTGGCTTCATCATTGTTATACACTCATATGCAGTGGTATTATCAAATGTGACATACTCAAAATGTGAAATAACTGCAATGAAAACACAGATGAATACTAGAAACTAATCTTTTTTTTCATGAACGTGATGCATTATTTGTTTTCCAGATTTTTGAGTTAAAATATTATGGTGGAACTAATCGATTCATAGCTCTCAGAGGACTGAGTCAGAACTGGGTTTGCATTTGTTATCTGATAAGGACTGTTGATGGTATCGTCTCTCTCCATCCCCTGAATAGTGAACACGAAGGCTCTTCCTGCTCAGAAAGGCTTATTACTGTTAGATTGGCTTCTAAACCAAGCTAATACAGGTCACAAAGTGTAGTAAATTGGCAGCTGCTCTAACTGATGAAAAAAATAATTGCAATGTGAGGCAGGAGAAGTTCTAAACTAATTTTTCCTTAGCAGAAAATAGGTGTTATGAAATGCAGAGAAAGCTATGTTAAAGTAACCTTGAATTTTTGCCTTGAAGCCAAAAACAGCTGGAATTTTTAGTCATGGTAATGGCTACATCTGAACAGTTGCATAATGAAGCTTCAACATCTAAAGAAGCTTCATGCATATCCCCCACCCAATTCAAAGGTGTTATTTTTCCAGGAAGGAAGCCTGTATAGCTAGGGCTTTGTTTTGCACCCTTCAGAATGATGTCCTTGAGACCTTTTTAATGCTTTGATGTGGGCTAGAATGGTGAAAGCTGTGTATCTGAAATTGGCACATAATATTTAACTTCAGGAACTCAAAATCAGGTCATTGCAATTTCAGAAGGGCTAACATTGAGATCTCAGCATTTATTGTGAGTATAGTCAGGAAATGAAAAAAAAAATCAGGCAATTTTGAATATTTTTCTCAAATTCTTATATGCAAAGAAAATATGTCACTTGCTAATTGGACAGTATATGCAAATTAGAGTAAAAAATATGAAGAAATATTTAAGTAATAATTCATATTGCTTTATTTTATGAAGATCAGAGTCTGTTGGTGGGAAAGGAAATGTGAGCAGGGTCAGAAGGTGTTAAACAAATATATTGCCAACAGGTGAAAGACCTGATATAATCTGAGGAGCAAAATTCCTTGGTTTCTTTCATCTCTGTGATTTTCAGTGACCGAATATGAATTGTAAATGTTTAGATGATTGCTAGGCAGCATAATCTCATTGCGTATTCTTCACCAATTCTAACGATAATGCCTTTTAAAATGCCTGCAGATTGTTTTATGGTAAACTTCAGTATAATTTCCTTTCTACAAGGCATAGCATTTTGGTCTAGTAGGAGGAATACTTTCAAAAACTGAGGTAAATATCTGATGCAGCTTAAGGATACACCCTGAAGCAGAACGTAGTATTTGCATAAGAAATTACTGACTTATCACATAAATTTTCCTGTGTAATTTGCTATTTTGCCTCCAAGGGGCATGTAAACCTGAAAGAGAGAGAAGTCAAATGTAAAAGAGGCATTTCTGCTCAGAAGGAGCAGTCTTATCTGAGGGCTTAGTATGTTGTATTCTGATAGGAAGGAGTTTGTCTCTCTGGGATGCATAGAAAATTTTGTAGGCAACTTGTGCAACTTCTTAGTTAATGTACTGAAGATGTATTCCCTGTTATGTTATGCTGCAAAAGTGTGATATCGTTATATGTCCTTTTGCTTCTTAGAAACTGAATTTCAACATCAAGGATATTAAAGATGACAAAAGTCTTTCTATACAGTTGAATTGCTAGGAGCTGGTAATGGTTTATCAGAATATTGTATCCTGTTTTAATGTAGTGTAAGAAATAAGCTGTTTTTAAAAGGATGAAGAACTTACATACATGAGGTAAAAATGTGAAGTAACTACAGTCACCCATATAATTCAAGGTGCATATAGGAAAAGATTGAAGAAAAATAGTGACTAGATGATGTTGAGCATACACGTATATAGATTACTTGGAGCTGAACATGCAGCTCTAAATTAATATCAGCAATGAAAGAAAAGTATAAAATGGATGAGCTGGTGGAGCTTGATATAAATCATCGCTGTTTTAAATAGTACTGGTTGTGGTCAGGAAAATTGTAAAGTATCTTTCCACTCATTATGTTGTACTAAGCACATGGGCTATTTGAGAGGAACATAGTTGTATGCCATTGGTGAAATATCAATGGGATGCTTCTCTTGCTCTTGACAATTGAAGGGCTTCACATGTGTAAGCCAATGTTCATTTGAAATCATTTAAAAAGGACATCAAGTTCAGTGAGCAGCAGATCAGATTCTTGCTCATTGGCCATCAGAGACATTTTTATCATTGATTCTCGTTTGCTTCTCTCAGTCAATACACTACACACAGCACTATCTGAAATATCCCTCTTTGCTAAGGTCAAGTGTCTTCCACATGTCATCAAGTTCATGACATGAATGGGTCAGAGGTGATTGCTGCAGAAAGGCAATGATCACCTGGGATTCATTTGAAGAACCTTGAGGTTAGAAAGCACAAGGAAGGGTTTCTTTAGGAATTAATTTTTAAATTGATACTTATTAAATTCAGTGAAGGATAACCAGGCTGCATCACTGATCTCTTTGTCTGCGCAGTGTGCATATTTCTTTGCATTTATTAAAACCGTTGAAAGCCAGGAATTTGCTATTTCTGTAGGATTGCCTGTAGTCATACACTGGAGAAAACTTATGCAACTGTCATCATCCATTTTGTGGCTGTAATCTATTTGTAAGATGCAGACTCTGTTTTCTACTTATTTGGCATTTATGCAGAACTTGGTGCATAAACACTTAAACTCAGTAGGCTTACCTCAATGACACAGAAAGGAAAATGTAGCTCTTGAAGTACCTTCAGAATGGTATTGTCTGTGTGACTTATCGCAGTCTGGGTTTGTACAGTTGTTGTGCTCAAACCACAGTGATCAATAAAGAGAGGTTCTGTTGAATAGCTGGAAAGAGTCTTTCTGGACAGGCTTTTGAGAACCATGCCGTGTTGGTCTCTGCTGGAAGCCATATTTTGCATATCTTATAATAGCAGCACTTTCTGTCAGTGCCAGAGCTGTTGTAGTCAGTCATCATTCATGGAAATGTAAAATCTTTTTAATGCCAAGTGGTAAAAGGACAATGACACCAGACTCTTTGCAGTGCATGAAACATACATATCCTAAACATATGGAAATATCTGTGGCTGCAGATGGCCATCTCTGGCTCCTTTTAAAGTGAGTACTTGAACGTTTATGCATCAGAATGTGTTTCACTAGAAACACTGTAAGATGGTACAATATAATATTCTTTCTGTCATTAAGTTGGGCATGAAGTCTCAGTGCTACCAACATATATTATGAGGCAAAGTGATCCACCAAAGAATAAAATCAGACTTCGCCTTATTAAATGGATGATAAAATTGAGCAATATCATTTAAAAAAATAAATGTTAGGGAACCAAGTGAAGATTAAGAAATGCTGTGCTAATTCAGCTATGACAATCACATAAGTCAAATTCAGCTTTTGGAGATGTTTGAGTGGAATAAGAATCTTGTTCTTGTAATTAAAAGGAGTGTCTGCAAAATCTGAAGCAGCAGTATTATTCATACTAAGGTTGAAAATATAGATCGAATGCAGCTGAAACCAACTCAGCCTAAAACAGGAGCTTTGTTGTTCCAGACAGAATATACAAGCAGAGATTACAAAGTATAGTTGCAAAGATCACACTGGTACCACTGCAATACATACTTTATAGAATCAAAGCAGAACTTGGATCTGGCTGCCATGCCAAAGGTTGACTTGTTTGCGTTGTTTCAAAAACTTATTTTTTTTTCCTTTGCTGCATGAGGTGGTGGCATTGCTTATCTGAGAGATGGATCTAACAGCTTTGTAGACTGCAGCATTAGGGCAATCCTCTGTTTGCCTGTTGTGAACAGTGTCTACTTTACAATGTTTGGCCAATGTAAAGAAACCAGCTCATGAAAAAACCCTCTGCTTTCTGAATGTCTGCCTGCACATCACTCTCCCAGTAGTTTTTCCTCAGGAATTCAATCTGTACTGGTAATACAAAGCCAAATTTTGAAAAGTTTCTGTTGACTAACATGTAGATGGATAGACAGAGGGGCTTCTGAGGATGCCTGGATGCAAACTCCCATAGAAGCTTGATCAGAAACAAGCTTTTGATTGTGATCTATCCAGAATTCCTTCAAACTAGGAAATAAAGCCAGAGAGGAGCCTTAAATAGTGTCACAAAAAAAAAAAAAATCAGCTAGTTTTCTCATAGTAAAGCAGTGTGAGCTAAGCCATCTTTGGCATATATAGTCTGCCTCCATCGGCTGCTTTGTCCTGGAAGAATGTGCCTTAATATTGACTGTTCATCTTTTCAACATCTGCTTCTTTCTGTCTTGTCTCATCATCTCTTTTTTGTTCTCATCCTTTCACCATGAAAGGATTGTTGTAGCTGAATATCTTTTAAACACATCCCATTCAGATTCATTTGAAACTCACCATTTCAGAAGCCTTTAAGCCTTTACTTAAAGCTTTTAAATCAGCCCTATACTGATCACTGCTAGAGACCAGGTATATCATAAAAACTATGTGCTAGGAAAAATTCCTAATGCTGCAGTGAAGTCAGCAGGGGTGGTGCAGACCATAGACCTGTTTCCTTCTGTGAGTGTAGCAATTGAAATGCCAATCTCTGTAATTCTAGGTGGCTGAAATTGGAGGGCTTTTTTTTCTCTCATAATTATAGTGAACACTTGCACTGTCTTACCTGGAATTACGGTACTTGGCAACCTTGGAAATCCAGTCCCTGCATTTCACTGTAAGAAGCCCTTCAGGGAGGATCATTGTGAGTTCATATATTTTCCATGGGCCAATAAAGACTTGTTCATATTGATAAAGTATGCTGAAGAGATGAGTGTTGGCTTGCAGGCGCTCGGCATTCAAATGTTCAGCTAAAACTACTCAGAATTTTCAGGTGTGGAAATCAGTCTGGAGATATACAAGGTCACTTAATGTGTCTGTGATCTCCTGTGGCTACAAGAAGTTCCTTCTCAGATCATTTCAGTATTCCTATAGCAAGAGGAGAAGCACTGATAGTAAGCAAGCTAAAACTGTAACCATCTTTCATCCCTCATGTTTCAACATCAGATGCATTTGAGTTAGGCACGGATTTCCCAATTTCAGCTAGTATGGTGTCCAGGATATTTCTTTGTGTTCCCTTAATAAATTAAAAAACAAACAAACAAACAACAAACCAAAGAACAAAAAAGCAACCAGGCAAACGAAATTACTTATGACAAACTTGCTGTGAGTATTTAATATGTGATGTTTGACACCACAATTGACTTCTGGTTGCAGCTCTTCACCAAAATGAAATGGTATTTGCTTTATTCTGCCTTGGGTTTATTTTTGGCTAGATTTACTCTGATTTTGCTAGTTGGACTGAAAAGGAAGAAAATTAGTGGGCTGTTTTTTCCCATAAGGGAGATGTGCAGGGAAAATATAGGATTAATTTTTTTTAACGTAAATTTTCCTCTTTGTAGTCCTCAAAATCTGTGTTGTTGAAAGTACTGTTCAAAGTAAATCACTGAAATTTTGTAGGAAAACTTAAAGCTTTGTGCAAAGGTAAATTTTATCAGTTTTCTCTAGAAGGAAAGTGTTCTTTCCAAGGTGTATGATTCCTTCTGTGCCAGAGCTGCAAAAAGGAGTGTGGGTGGCACACTTTTTCTATTCTTGTACCATCATGCTTCATATTGCTTGAATTTAGTCATCTGCATTTTCCCCTGGTTAAAAACCTGGTTCCAAATTTTCATGACACTTTGAGGAAATTCAGAAGTAAGCTTTTTTTTAGTCCTCTTGATAATCTTTTCAGAGTATACAAATGCTCCTGCACACTTTTTTAATAAGTACTTTTCTTCAGTAAAATATCTTTCTCTAGTCAAGGAAAAATGTCTATCCTTTTCTTTCAGTAGATCTTTTATCTTGGAAACTTGTACTTACTTGAATGTAGTTGCATTATTTCAGTGCTTATCAATATTCTCCACAGATTATTAATAGTTAATCCCTTTCCTAGGTAGACACACACTAACTCACTGACAGTTAGTGCAGAACTATGCTTCTTCCTACTAAAATGTAAGCCAGAAAAACTTTCTTGCTTAGACTCATTGGAATATTGAATTGATTAATAGAAATGTACTTTGCAGAACATCTGCCCTTAACAACTGGGCTGCAAAGGGATGCCATCTCCATGCAGAGAGTACAGCTGGGTATGCTGATGTCAGCTACTCCATGGGCCATTAGCAGTTTTTGTAATCTGAGCATTTTTCTTGCATTATGTGTAACTACCTTACAGTTACTATTCTGCCTGCACAGTTTAAGAGGTCCTTGTTATACTTAAGACCTGTTACAAACCATCTGGTTTTCTCCTACTAACCTGCACTTTCCGCGCTTATAAACCAATATCCTGAATGTATTATCCTGAAAAAGCAAGCTTTTCTGATCGAGATCTCTTAGAAAACTGCAAAGTAATAGAAAACTAACAGTGTAAGAAAACTCTAGAGTGAGGCTTCCTTTTATGTAATCTAAACAGACTTCTACCTATTTTGCAGTAGCCTTATGCTGTTGGTTCATGATTGTCCTGTGATCCATTACAGATAATCCGGATAATTTTCACTGTGCACTTCAGTATCCAGAAAGGTCCACTGTAGCTGAGGGTGGCAGGAAGGTTTCCTGTAGCTGTGTGTAATATGATAAGAAAACAGGAATATCTGGTTCATGTGCAGAGCTACCTAGAATATAAAGTAGTCAACTCAATCCTCTCATAAACCAGAGTGCATTTCTAAGTTTCATCCTCTCATGTGGGAAAAGGTAGGAACAATTCCTGTCCACTGTTGAATTATCAGCAAATGAGACTGTGAAAAGGCAAGCTTCTAAGAAGCTTCAAAAAAGCCTTTTACCCCACCTTTGACATTAATTTTGTTTGTCATTCAAGTCCTACTCTTTCTATTATTATTTCTATTATACTTTTGATATTCACCGCACTGACAATGATAGCCGTGTAGAAGTGAACATTAAAAAAGCATTTTCTGCTGGAAATTACATCCTGTCTGTGACTGGAAAAATTATATATTAATTCTTTCATGGGCATCAGAGGTATCATAGAATTGTAGAATGTCTTGGGTTGGAAGGGACCTTAAAGACCATCTATCTAATTATACGAAGAAGAAAAACTATGAGTTGTCACAGATATTGTCTTATGATAGAAGAAAAAAAAGGTTTCTTATAATGATGGTAGCCTAACATGAGAAAAATATTTGTCTTCCCATTGATTGTGTATCCTAGTATCTGATTCTCGGATCATTTAAAAGGTAATGGAGTCATGCCATATGCGTGGTATTCAAAATTTTGCTTAGTAGAAGTAAAATAAGTCCATTGCCTGAAGCTGATGCGAAGTGAATCTGAAGTTATGCCAACTGGGAGGTACTGTTATAAAATTGCACCTTTCAAACTGACAAAAGACAAATACTCTAAAGAACTCAGAACTATTTTCTAAAAAAAACCTCATTTTTTTTTAATACATCACTGCACAATAGTGAACAAAAACCATATCAAGTAGGACTAGAAGAAGCTTTTCTTTAGAGCAAAGAAAACTAACCACAGTGTAAAAGAGGTTTGGATTGGTAAATCGAGTGTTGGCATGTGATAGATGGATTTAGCACAGATGCATAGAACATAGATTCCAGTAACATAATGAAATGTATGTTTTTACCCAACTTGCATCACTTTTTACATTTTTCTTTTTGACCTGATACTGAGGTGGAGAGCTTTAATTAAAATGGATTATTATAAGTGAGTCCAAGCATAAGAAGGAAAGATTAGGAAGCAGCAGGCAACCAAGGAAGAGCATAATCACCAAAGACAGAAAGACAGACTCAGGTTTTTGAGAGAAGAAACATCATAGCTACCACCCTAAATTCTCCTGTAGTATCTTTCCACTGAATAAATAAAGGGAGGTACATTATAAAAGGCTACACAGGTCAAAATATGAGTTTACTTTTAATTGGAAGACTTTATCATCTTCTGCAAAGATTTAATTGCTTAGGCTTTTTCTGGCTTAAAATCTATATTAAAGTGAAGGAAGGGAAAATACAGGGAATATCTAAAAGAACAAGTCATGCATATGGATGTGACTTTCCTAATTTTGAAAGTGGAATAGTATCATTAAACAGAGCAGGTTAATAATTCATATATGAATTTATTATTGATTTGTAGTGTGAAAACAAGCTAGATTTCAAACCACAAAACAAGTCACACCCATCAGTGGGAAAAGTGTTAATAAAATAAAGGATTTTCATTTAGAAAAGATAAGAGTTTTAATTCTTGCTCATGTGCTCTAACATCTCTAGAACATCAAGAATTTTGCAATAGTCATGGGAAACAGGGGTCTTTGCCCTCCACAAGCACATAGGGAAGAATATAAATCAGAAAAGCTTTGCTTTACTTTTTCCCTCACAGCTTACCCAGATACATTAGAAAAAAAATCCTATCTAAATAGGACAAAAATTCTACTGGTTTCTGGTTTTCTGATTGGGGTTTGCTTTGGCATTTTTTTAGCTAATGAATGCAACTATTATGACTCTGGTATCTACATCAAATATAGTAAGATACACAAATAACAGGTCAATTTGCATTCATTTTATGTTTGTTGTTGCTATTTTTCAATACTTTTGTCAAAAAGTCTGAAAACACACACTCTGGACTTTTCACCTTTGTCACTAACACAACTGCTCTCTTCCCAAACTAAACAGAGAATGTAAAGGAGAGTTTATTCCTTACAGAAAATCTCAGAGGAAATTTTGTTGTTTTTCTTCTTAATATCATACACAGTTACAGCACATTAATTCTGGATTAGACTGAAAGCCACTGTTTGCTGTGCTGACTTTCCTTAAAATATTACTTTCTGGCATCTTCAGGAGGAGTAACATCAAATTATTATGATGATCCAGAGGGGCAGCAGTCAAGCCATACCTAATAGTACACTGTCTAAACACTGTCATTTATCCATGCAAACACAGTCATTACAGGACTCCTTTACAGCAGAATTTTTACTTTAAATAGCTTCACAAACTTTGACATAATTTCTTTTTCACATGAGATGTGCAGAGGCACACCTTTGCTCATGTCTAGTATTACCTACTCAGTGCAAGAGCATACAATTTTGTCGTCCATGCAACCACTAGCAATGGTTAGCAGGGCTGTGAATGCAGTTACAGAGAAGTTTAGTGTTCTACAATTTCACTAGAAATACTACTAGTTATTTCCTACTCACGTTTTTTTTGCACACATTATTATAAAAGCAATGAGTGTGAATCATTGCTGTCTCACAAAAACTTCTTTCATGAGCTCTCTGGAAAATGATTGTAGCTCACAATAGCCCATGCTTGTGACTAGTACCAGGTAAATCATGTAAATTCATGTTCTCTTTTACAACACACACTGCTTTCATATGCTGTGTCTTAAGCTTAGACTACAGCCCAAAATCTGATTAATATAATTTACTGGATTTATAAAATTGGTGGAGATGTGACAGCAACAGCAGAGTCTACGTAACAGCTGTGTGAAATCCTGAAATTAAAATATACTTGTTCAAATGTGCACAAAATAAGTAAAAGAAATGCTACAGTACTGGACAAATGGAAATCTAAAGCAGCCAAAACAAAAATCCTTGCATTTTCATGTCAGAAATGTGATTTACTGTAGGTGTTTCTTTTTTTAATTTATGATCATATGATATGAATTTTTGAGTGTGGGGAGAGACAGAGAAATCTTTGAAGTGGTCATGGGGATCCTTCAGTAACACATGTCACTGAATATAGTAACTCTTTCTTTGAACCACTTGCAGCTTGTAGGCCTTGAAAAGTCACTACATTTTTCCATGTAACCCACAATGAAGATCAGTCAACATTCAGTCTTCATGACATCAGAGTGTGTATTTGAGATAGAAAGTAAAATTCAGTTATGAGTATATTACGATTATTCATTTAGACCTACCCTTTTTTCTTGACTAGGGTGATTGCAAATTGATTAATTTTCAGAAATTTCAATACTTTATAAAAAGACTACGTAGCTAAATATGTTCAGTGACATATTTAGAGATCTCACTGGGCTTGACAGTTGAAATTAAAGACATGGTGAGATTTACATCTTGTAATAAAAAGCAGCTGTTCATGAATACTCATGATTGCTGTAGTTCTGCCTCCAGACTTCAGGTGGGTCAGTGAAATACTGAACTCTGTAGAATAAGCATCTCAAACATTTGTAATTTTATATGCTACAGATTTTAATATTTGTGATAACTGTATTACAGCAGTGGCTGAAAAGCTGACTTGGTGCTCAGGGCGTTTCTGGCTTCTCTGCCTGATCAATTTTGCTGCCCTGCTTTGGCCTGGAAAGAGCAGTTACTGTATATTGCATAATTGCACAAATTCCTGAAGCTAGTAACACATGTTATATGCTGCTGGAAAGTGTGAAATCCACACTTTCCAGTGCTAATAGCTATTTGTTTATTTTTAATTTCCTGGTTCATGAAGTGCAACTTCCCCGCCTTGTATAATTCAGAGTGTACTACTGCCTGCTCGCTGTGGCCCACAGTTGTCCAGGTTTCCAACCGTCTGGTCTTCTAGCACATGAACACAAGGAAATTGTTTCAAAAGTACCAGTGTAGCTAGGCAACTCTGCCATTTCTGTCTTTGAATTTTTATATTCTTTGGATTTGCTAGCTAGAAACATAAGAAGATATCACATTATTAATGAAAAAAAATTAGATCCATTCCCTACAGGAGTCTTCTATTCTTAGTTGATGTCCAGGTTAAGACTGATCTTGTTTCCATACAGAACACGATCCAATCATTTTTTTTCTTCAGTTAATCTGCCTTTCCATTAGCTCCTGAGAGTAAAATAGTAACATACTAATATTGTTTTGGCTTCATGGCCAAATACGGATATTTCTTCAGGCTCATTTGTTACCATTCATCTAATAGCTGCTTTAAGGTTTATGAGAAAAAATAAAACCTACCATAGGGAAAATCTCAAATATGGCCAGCAGCTTTTGCCAAATGGTTCACAGCAGCCCTGCAATTATCTTATTGCTTTATTTCTCAGAAGGGAAACACTCCTTCCTCAAGCTTTTGCTGTAAAAATTGTGGAACTCCAAAAAAAAAAAATTGCTTCTATTTTAAAGGTCTGATTTCACATGAAAATTATATGCATTGCAAAATGTTTTCATGGTAATTTACTTGTCATAAACATCTATTGTACTGAAAAACTCTACAGGGAGTTGGATGGATTTATTCTACATATAGAATTTGTAAAAAAGACACAATGATAATAAAAATAGAAATATTATGACTTGCTGAAAACCCTCAGATACAGAGATTGTTTTTAGCTCAAATGTAGCAGCATTCTGAGGTCTGAGTTAAAACCAGGCTTCCTAACAGGGATTAGGTACATGCTATTGTACTTTCATAATGAGGAGAGCACCGAACCAAACAAAAATATTATGCTGTATTGATGGAAAACATTCAGAGCTGATGCACATAAAATAATGCAACAAATAAGACATAAGGCTCAGAACACTGCTGTGTTTGTGCCGTCATTGTTCTGAATGCAAAGCTTAGCTTTGTTGCTGAAAAAGCAGTCCAGAAAGAGTTGCAGTGGCCCGAGCTCTGCTCCACTTCAGTGTGCACCCAGAGAGAGGTCCTTGGAAAGTCCTTCCCAGCTTTTGCAGTGAAATGTGCCCAAGGGGCAGTGGCTCTAGCGTAAAATCTGAAATAACTTGATTTTCACATTTTTGCTAAAGTAAGCCTGAATCCAGCTCTCATCTGTGCCCATCAGTCAATATTTTCAGTTACTTGGGGGAAGTATAGCAGGCTTTGAAGTGGAGGAGAGTCTTTTCCAACATAAATGGTTCCATGACTTTACTTAAATGCAGTTGCTCATAACAGACTGTGTTGCTGGGTGGTCAGATACGATGGGGGGGTGTTTGCATGTATGCTCACAAGAGTGCGCTGTTTTCCACTGTGTTTCCTTTTCCAAATGCTAAAATTTGGGGGGTTATACTCTCTATAATCTTGTGAGCCTTCCATTTACTTGGGAGAAAGTGAAGGCATAAAAATGGAGTTCAGAAGTAGTATTACTATTGTTTAGAATTGCTTAAGAATTTTTCAGAAAAATGCTAGAAACTGTTAGTTCACTAATCCTAACCATTTTTCATCAGAAAACAATCCTCTGGGAAGTCTATTGTAATAAATTATTTCATTAAAATGTATAATTCTGATGTTTCCTGTGTGGAATGTACGAAGATGTTTAAGATTAAATATTCAGTTGGGAAGTATTTTGAGGCTTTTGTCTCTTCAGGCTTTTTGGAAATGTGGATTTCCTCTTTCAATGTGAAAACATCCAGGACTGGAAAACCTTTACCTGTCACATGTTATTTACTGCACATTGTTGGACAGAAAGATAATTTAATTAGAGGCAAGTCATGTGAGAGAGAGAGAGAGAGAGAGAGAGAGAGAGAGAGAGAGAGAGAGAGAGAGACTCTGTCCACCTGGGTGCTGGGGCTGGACTCAGTGCTAAGATGGGCTGCCTACATCCTTGCATGGGCAGTTGCTGAGCTCAGGCTGTGCAGGGGCCTGTGGGCTGTTGGGGCAGGGGGGCTCTCCTGAGGCTGCCTTGGGGAATGGGGGATCCTTCAGTGCTGGGAGAGCCCCCAGCAGCCTACCCCCAAATAGAAAAGGACCAGATAACCATCTTCCTGGCATGAGAGTTGTGCTCTGCTATAGACCTGAATTTTACTTCCTGAAGGCAGGGATCAAATATGAGTTATTTTCCCTTGGTTCAACAGCACTTGCTGGGAAGAGCTGAGCCAGCTGCTAGGTGGATCTGAGCTGTGCAGCTTCCCTGCACTTCAGCATGACTGCTGCGGTGTTTATCGTGTTTACAGTGGGGGATGGTCTGAGTAAAAGCACTCAAAATAACAGGCTTGCAAGTGTCCACAATGGGATCATACCTGAGTTGTTTGATGTTACAGTAGGAGGGAATACCCAGCTGTATGAGGGATTCTGTTATTAACAGACCTGACATAAAAATCTTCAGCTAATTTGATGATACAGGTCAACTTCAGTAAAGCTCCTGCAGACTTCAAGTGCTGTTTTCTTGCTGAAACCAGTGCTGGTGGCTCAGGATCAGCCTCTATTTTACAAGTTGGCAGCTGAAGCTACAGCTCATCCCCCTTCTTGCTGAGTTGTAATGTTGTACCAAAAGCCCTGAAACAATGCACAAAAGTACTTGCCTCATTATATAGCACCAGAGAGACTTTTTTAGCCCCTGCGTATTTGGCAACCACAAAACAACAGAGCTGGCAGTGGGACTGTGCTCTGTATTCATGTCTGCTTAAACAAGCTTGAGTAAAGCAGTACTTAGATCTAATAAACCAGGTAAATGTCACTCCTGTGAAGGCTCTTTCCAGAAAGAGATGATGCACACTGCCATGCGGCAGGGTCATGCCGAAGCCTCATGGAGGAGACCCAAATTAAATCATATCTCCAGAAGCTGCTGTTCCCTAGATACCAATATGAAAATACTCCATTTCTAAAGATAAATTTTCCCCATACCTCAAAAGTAGAGTACATCAAATGTTGCAAGAAGCAAAACATAGTAGATGTAGAGATGGTCTCAGAAATTTCAGTGTGTGTAGAGGAAGCCCAGAGCTGTTAGCATATTTTTTACCTTTTTGACAGCACGTAAATGTTCTGTGGCAGACAAATCTGCAGGAAATAAAATTTTATGATGTGCTGTAACTATACTGGTTATATATCTATACACTACTGGCAGACTATCAAAAGACACATATTTTCAGTGTTTCTGAATATGACTTGAAAGCAGCTTGACTTCTGTAATCATAAACACTGACAAGTGTACTCTGCGCACGTGGACCAGATGATGTCTCTTTTCATATTAGCATGGTAGTGTTGTACAAGCAGTCCAGTGAGATCAAAATGAACTGAGTAGCAAAAGGAATTTTCTATCTTGCCTAAATATTGGTTATAAACTATTTGGCCTATAAAAGGAAACTGCAGCTCCTGTTTTCTATCCTATTAAGTTACTGTTCAAAATAACAGTAAGCAGTGTTGGCAATTATTTCCTTTCCATTCTGTGCATCTTAGTAATATGGAATCAGATTCTCTTTTCATTTATCCTAAAATAATCCCTAATGGAGGGGCACTACTGACCATGAAAGCAATGATAGCTAATTGCAGACATAAGATACTTTTCTTCGTGTTTTTATGTATTTATGTTTACAAGAACTCTGATGACTCTATACTGACTATCTGTACTGTGTACTCTCCAGGCCAGTACTGTCACGACAGAAGTACATAAACCAGGTGTAAGCAAATCCTTCAAAAACACTTCCCCTTTTCAGTTCCTATTCCTCCCTTCTAGAAACAATGGCTGTGGTTTCTAGCTCAGTTGAAAACCAGGAGTAATTCATGATGTCATTATCTTTTTTTATGGAAAGGTAGTACAGCCAAGTAAAAGTTACCATTCCAGAATAAGTGGGTGATGAAAAATCAAAACCAAGCATATCAGCGTAATGAAATCCAGTTGTATTTTTCGGCTCTATTTTTTAACAAAGGCAGTACATTTGTGTATGTGTACATAATTACCACACTAAAGAACACACTTGAAAGTGGGAGAAAGTAAGTGTAAACAATTTGGCTCTAATGTCATTGTCAGGACCTTAATCATTAGTGTAAAATGTCCTCGATCTGGTTACTGTTGCCTGGTTTGACGAAAAGTTTCTCTGTCATAATGGATGATATGGAAAATATTGAACGTTTAATGCTCTTTTGCTGCTGACTTACAGAATGCTTTACTGTAGCTGAATTTAGATGAACGTAACTTAGTTGGTTAGAGCACAGTGCTAATAATGCCAAAGATGATTCCCATAGGGGCCATTAACTTACCAATTGGACTCAATGATCCTTGTGGGTCCCTTCCAACTCATTCTGTGATTCTGTGAACTAGATGTTTGATAGTACTAAAACTAAAAAAAAGGATATTCCAAAGGTAAGGAAAGAATAGATTTCAGGATAATTTTAGGGAAATCAGAAGTATTAAGGTCAACAAAGAAAAGAAAGCTTGCAATTGAGCCCTCAATGAACTAGTTAAGGAAGCCTTGAGAGACGAAAGAGACGAAGTAGAGAAAAACATATCTATTATCTATATTTAAAGTGAATGAGCTATTGTATTGTCATCTGACTTGAATATGAAAAAAGATAAAGAAATATTAAATAATAGCATTGCAAGCATCAGAAGACTTACAAAGTTGTGGAAACACAGATAGGATAAGCCTCATCTAATTTGTGAGCAACTGGTTTGGTGGTGGGAGGCCATAGATGAGACATATCTTGATACTGCCCTAGACCTATGGAAAGTAAACTAACAAAGCCAATACAAAGTAGATGTGTTCAACTGTCATCTCCAACCAACGGTTCAAAAAGATGATTTTCTTCTTTGTCATCACTGTACTTCAGTACAGATGTCATAGTAGTCAGCATGATAAGAAAGTTTCTTTCTTCACGCTGGCAAGAACAACAGCACTGCAGCTTGTATTCAGTGTGGCACTGACCCCCAGAACATGGAAGACCCGTGTGCTGGTTATGCAGGTACATAATCCATTTGCTCAGATTTTCCCTCCATTTCCCTGGTTCAGGATCTTGGCCATGTCTGACTTACCATGGGCAAAGGCTGCAGGAAGGACTAGGCTCTCCTTAATAAGACTTGATTTAGAGCCTGTGGCCGGGGCCACCAAACCAAAGGCCAAATTCAGGATTCTGTCGCTGTCTCTGTGACACATCCCTAGTGGCCTGGGCAAGGCGTATGGGCTCCTGTAGCTATGGGAATGAAGCCAGCCTCGGTGAAAAGCCTAATCTCCATAGTGGATACCTAAGGAAGGGCTTGTTGGGATCATTAGTGGAAAATTTCTCTGCCACTGATACTGAAAACAGTGAAATAAATAAAATGCTTTTCAGAGAGAAAAATATGGAGTTCACTGAGACGTTCTGTGTACCAATTTTCAGCATGCTTTCTGCATAATTAGCATGCTATTAGAGAATATAACCAGAAGGCACCTTTAGAAATCTTTCTTCCTCAGGGTGCTTCCATATACAAAGCAGAAATTACCATGGCAGATTTTAAACAGCAACTGCTATTTATGATGGTATTAAAAAACCTCCTGAAGTGAATTTTTCTTTAAGCTTCTCAACTTAAACCTTGACTACACATTGTTACTGTGATATACCTGTGGATGCCTAGCATTAGCTTAGTCAGGAATGCTGTGTTTAGCCTTTTCTCAAAGTCAAGTCAAAATCTACTGTGAAAAACTCCACACAGTTGAATACATTAGTATTCCATAGGTAAAGTCAGTATATACCTGTACACTGACCTCTATTTTGAATCAGTTTTACAGCCTTAAATGATTAGTATCTGAAATAAATGATTGAATATGCCTTGAGAGAAAATGTGTGATGAATAAAAAGATGACAAATGCTTCGTTTTCTGCTGAGACCTGGAGGAGATTTATCTTGTTTAAAAAAAATTCTAGAATGAAAATGAGGTAATAATCTGAATTTTCATTTTCAATTAGCAGAGATACTTGCAAAGAAGGAGTTTTCCTGGAATGTTTAAGATCTTTTCTAGCATAGAGGTGTATTTTGTGTCTCCTGTCTGCTCCTCCTTTTATCTGCATAAAGTTGCACATGTACATTGGAGCTGCTAGGAAAAACTTAAGACAAATGTTCCCTGTTCAAAAGGGACTACGTTTACTTCACTATGGCCAGCCCTTACACTGTAAAATCATTCCACTCACCTATGATTTGAAAAGATGACCTAGGAGATGGATCTGAAATCCTTAGGAGTGCTACTAGATAATCTATATGTATCAGGAAAGACAGTAGCATCCATTCAAACCCTGCACTGGTTTTAAGCATGTATTTCTTGTGAGGCCCCGGCAATACTGTATAATTAATACATACAGTAGTAGTTTCTCTCTTAACTCTGTGGGACATAATATCCTTTAACTGAAAATAGGGGAAAAGGTGAAAGAATCACCTTTTTAGACCTGCTGAGCAGAACCTGAGAAGATCAGCATCTCCTGCCTCCTTTGTAATGGAAAGTATTTCCACCTTTTGTTTGTAATTATCTTAATTTGTCTGGACACTCATAGAATTAAGTATAGTGCTGGAAAAGCACAGGCCTTATGCCGTCCTTGTGCAGGGGGATTTTAATGTGTCCAACCATTTTACTGTGCTGCTGGAATAGCGTTAGACAGTTTTTCTACTCCCAATAAGCTGAGCCAGTGGTATCAAGGCTTCTGTATGTTTACTTCCCAGACAGATGGAAAAGGCAATTTCAAACAAAGTAGGCAAAAACTTCCATTTTGGAAGGACTTCTTAAAATAAATTCTTATTTGATTAACAGTAGAACCCTTCCTACTGCTTTCTGAAAAATTCCTATGCTTTTAAAGAGAACAACCAGAAGTCACCCTTATAAACCTTGGATTCCTCTGTGTGGGAGCCTTTCTATGATTTTATCTGCCAGGGGTTCAGACCAGTATAGTTCATTAAAGGCATATTGTTCCCATGGAGGGTGAATCTCCTTAAATTTAGGAAGTAAAACCATAGGCCTTCATCATGGATGTGCTGCTGACCCAGCCCTGAAGAGCAAACCCCACTGTATCATGCCTCCCACCCTACAGCAAAAGAGCTGGGCCAAAAGCAGACTTTGTATTTTTGTCCAAAACGTAAAATACACAGGACATTTTGAAGGTGCACATGCCAAGGCCTGGTGCACTAGGCACACCAGTGGAAGAAAGCATGCATGGCTGACAAATTGTCCAAGCTGTATCCTTAATGCAACATCAAAACTCCCATCTGTAATTTTCCTTAAAAATCACATAGCCGGAGCTCATTCTCTCTCTCTTCTTCTTACTTAAGTAGGTATTCTGTGCAAAGCACAAATTAATTCACTCCTTATTAGTAATTTTCTAAGGACTTTGCCTTTTCCTGTCAAAACAAATCCTATACTTTATTCCCTTACACTACTATGATACTTGCAGTCTTTCCCATATGCTGTTAGCTGCTCATTTATCTTGCACTAGTGATAGTCTTTTTATGTGACCTGTGGTGTGACTTTTGTTAGAATAGAATGTAAAACAGGAGCTGATAAAGAGCGTTTTTACATCTGAGGGTCATAAATATTGAACAGATTCCCTGTCATGCTTGTAAAGAAGAGCATCACGCCTCTTTTGGTTTTGCAGTCAGACTTTCAAAAGCAAAGGCCTACCAGGAGTACTGGAGTATATGTAGAATACTTCTTCACACTTCTAAAGGAGTACAGAATGATTTGTAGAAATTTAATAATAAATACAAACAGTTTGAGCTTCAAAATGCTACATTAATGCAGCGCTAGCACTGTAATATCAGACACTCAAAATCAGAATATTTTAGAGGGTTGGGCTGTTCTAATTGTAATGTGGCTGAGCTGCATATCCCACATTACATATGGCATATTTTAATAGTAAGAATGCATTAAAACTTACGTTTTAAAATCCACTTTTCTTTTTCAATGTGCAAAGCTTATGTTAATGATGAGTGAGTGACAAAGTCAGATTTGAAGGTGATCACTTCAGTGGTAATGAATTGTCAAACTCCACAGTTTCACAACTCCTTTTTTGACCATCAGGTTTTTCATTTAAATAAACATTAAGCATGCTGGCTTGAAGTAATCAGTTCACTCCTCAGAGTTAATCAGTTGGCTCTTTAAATAATCTCATTTAATCTCTCAAATTGTAGGTTTTTTTGTTTTTCCGAATGAGGAAAGACCTATATAGGTCTTACATATTTTTAAAGGCAAATAAGCATACTTAGAGAATTTGAGGGCATCAGCCAACTTCGAGATTGCTCATCTACAGCTTTCCTAATCAAAGGGTACACTGAGAAATAGAAGTGGGATAATTCACACTTTTAAAAGGGATAATTCACACTTTTTGTTTGAAACTAACACTGACAATTCTATGTCAACTTGATTTGTTTCGTGGGTGCTTCAGTATTACCAGTTTGTAATTTGTTATCTGGACCTAGTAAAATGCGTGAGATATCTTTACTTTTCTCTGCTTACACATAAAGCAGCATTAGTGCCCATTTCAGTTCAATCTAGAGTCCTGTTTTCAAGAGATATACATCAGACTTTTCATGATCTTACCATGGTCTTTAAACAATACCCTTGCCCCACATCTCACCCTAAGGCTCTGCGATTCATCATCTTCACTAAGTCACTTAAACCTTTCTTTTAACCTTCAAATATAATTTGTATCTCTTTGAGAGGCTGAATTCAGCCTAATTTTAAGGTACTATCTGTCCTAAATGTTACTTAGTGGCGTTACCTGAGCAAGGACAGCATGTTCAGATTTCAGATTTTTAAAAGTGCATGCTTTGTTATGAGTCGAAAAGTGGAAGAATTGGGGACTATTGAACTCCTATCTATTTCATCTACTGAAGGGCTTTTCTTTAGTTAAAATGGGGATCTCATTAGCAGAGACATTAATCTATACTTTGCTTCATTTTTTCCAAATTACTCCTAAGGCATAATAAACTACTATGTAACATGCTTATGTCCAAACACAGTTGATAAAAACAGTCTGTAGTGTGACACAAGTTGAGTTTTTTAACAGAGTTATAAAAAGTCTTTGACATTTTAAAAAATTTCAATGTGTTAGAAATAGTAACATTCTTCCCCATTAGAGTGACTTTTTCATCAACAGCAATGATTGATAGAGAGAGTCTATTCCTGCTAGAAAATAACTCCATTCAAATTCCGAATCTAAATAAGACGCTGGAAATACATACATGTATGTATTTCCCCACTCTGCAGAGACAAAACAGTGCAGAAAGTGATAATCCACGGTCATGAAAGTTTGGTCACTATGCCTGTCAGAGGCACAGCAAATTGTCTGTATCAATACAGTTTTCATTCTTGAATTTTAGGTAGTCACTTTATGTTTCAATTGAGCAGCCATATAAATTTAACAGTAACCAGGCAAGATCTGCTACTGACTTGAGCAGGTGGAGGAAGATGGTCCTTACACACTTTGTGCCTGAGTACCAGACATGAAAAGGCAAGCACAGAACAAGCCATGAGGGTCAGCCTGAAAGGTTCACTCAGCTGTTGCTGCAAGAACAGAACTGTGCCTTAATATTTATTAAGAAAGTTAAGACAGAGGTGAAAATTAATCTTTCAATACAGAGAAATGGCTGAAAAGTTTTATCTGAAACTTACTAAAAGCTATTTGCCCCTGGGCTTGTGCAAAGCAGGAAAGTATCATCAGAGAAGGAGAATTTTTCAAAAAGTTACCTGCAGAAAAGAAACAGAAAGTTATGATGGCACTCCTGGCATAACCTTACCAGGTGCTTGTACTGGATCTTACTATAGTAATGTATCTTATCTGACCCAAATCTAACAACAAATAGTTTTGTTCTCTGTTCCTTTATACTTTGCTGCTGGCTGCACATAAAATTGAGCATGTTTCGTTCAAAGAATATTAGTATCTAGACACCGGTTGTCCGTGCACTCACAAAAGAAATAGTAAAGGGTATTTGCTTCAACATAACGGCTTCATTAAGCAAACAGAACACAAATAGCTCGGTATTGTAGAAACAAAGAGAGTTTTCATAAGCTGAAGAACAGGATAGGGACAACTGTTCCAGTGTCACAGAACAAAACTGGTGACTCCTTTGCTAAGCAGCATCACAAAATCAAGCTTGGTATTATTAAAATGTGTCTTGTCTCTATAGTTGTGTAAGAGATGGTGTAAATCTTTGGAGCTATTTTGTTTATATCTATCAAAATAAAAGGACTCTTAATTCACAATTTATGAGCACTCCAGTAAGTGCTCCTGCAGGCTACTGTGACCACCTTAACAACCATCAGAGAATGCTAAGCAGAAACAGCAGGGACCCTTCTACACATAAATAATTATTTTCTAATATCACTTTTTAATTTATTTTTTTAATCTTTGGATTGTTAAGTTCTTTGCCCTCTGCTACACAGGATGTTAGCTGGTCATCTCCACACTGTTGTAAAGATAAAAAGACTGGAAATAACACCTAGACATCTTCACTGCTCCATGCTGACAGAGCAGAGGCAGCCAGTATCGATTGCCACATCTAACTAGTAATAAGAATGTAAACTCAGCCTTGTGCTGCTTTCCATCAAAGCAATGCAAGTCAAGCTTTCCTTTTGCACAGGCCTGCATTCATTTCTCCAGTTGTCAATATGTCCTGATAGAGCTTTTAGAGACTTATCAATATTTAACTGCACTTCTATTGACTCAGCAATTACAGAGTAATTGATTTAAGATTGATTATCATCATGTTAACATTTTAATGGTCAAAGACTAATATAACTAACTGGACATGAAATTATTTTATGCTTTTATTACCTTTGCCCATATATATTACTGTTCCTTGTCACCAGATTTTAAGTTTTTCTTAATGTTGTATTGTTCACCAGAAATAGTTGAAAATATTGTTTATAGATTTCTTCTTTGCAAGAATTGATTCCTATTTCTACAGCATATTTTTATTATGACCAAAACATTCAAGTGTATCTCTTCGGAATATCTTGTTACTGGTTAAAACATATGAAAAGTAGCAAACATTCAATTAATCCATTGTGCCAAATGTGAGACAGTTAGCTAAAGAATAAGACAACAAAGTTATTTTATCAACTGCAGTGCTGTATCCAATACCTAGGTTTGATGAAAGATGCTTTTCATTAATCAGTTTTATTGATTTCTTGCGTGGAAAGGTCTGAGACATAGTTGGAACTACAACAGGTTTGAGTTCTGCTAGCTGTGGTGGATATAAATATGAGCCAAGAAAATTAACCAAAAAATAAAACCCATAATGTGGAAAGATGGAATCTTTTTCCGCTGCAGCAGTGACTAACTCAGTCCTATTGTTTTTGCTCTTTGGTTCTCTCAGTGTGTGAGATGGAGTCAAGGCTGCATATGATTTGCTGTGTACAAGAGCAGTGGAATGGGAGGGCAGGATCACCTGCCACCAGTACCAGTTCAGGATTTTACATTTTAGACAGGAGATAAAATCACAAATAAAGACTTAAAAAAAATTTAAGTATTATTTTTTTAAAGTAACATCTAGCTCAATTAATGGAAATCCAACAGAAAAATGAGAGGAGAATTGAATTACAGGTGTTCAGGAACTGTCACTGTAAACCATTTTCCACCCAATTTTTTTTAAGATTGTCAGAGATTAATATAAGAAAAGCTGACATGATATTTTTTAGCTGTCTTTTGTCATGACTTACCTTACAGGGCACTTTCTAAGAACCCACTTCTGAAATTTTTCTCAAGAAACAGAGGCCAGTTGCTCTCACAAATAGACTTTGTAAGGCTGAGTGTTAGATCTGGGTCTTAATCAAAGGAAAAAAAGAGTAAAGGAATCTTCAAAAGATACCTTGTTATGCAAACGAAGAGGTTGGTGAGCTATTTCATTGCAGAACCAGCTTTTTCACTGGTAACACCTGAAAAATGATACTTTCTGCAACAAAGTGGAGAGATTTGAAGTTCTTGAAATTTTGTGAACTTTGCTTAAAAAGCTATCAAACAACTCCCACTTGCTGGGCTGCTACGTAAAAGATGGCAAATCTTATTCTACAGCATTGTCATTGTAGGATTTGTCAGACCTGTGACTGTTTATGGTGTGTATATTTGTGACTTCTTTTTCTGTTCTTTATTAGCTAATGGAAGTTTTGTAACTTTCAGGCATGAGCAGTCCTGCAGACCTGTTTTCATAGAATCACAGAATTGTTAGGGTTGGAAGGGAGATCATCTGGTCCAACCCACCTGCCAAGGTAGGGCCACCTAGAGCAGGCGACACAGAAACGTGTCCAGGTTGGTTTGGAATATCTCCAGAGGGGGAGCAAAAAGGTGAGGTAACTCAGAGGGGACAGACACACAGAGGTAAAGCTGAGGGAACTTTGCAAGCATAGATGGGATATTTTGAGGGAAAATCTCAGGTAAAGAGTGAGGAACAGAATGAAGATCTGGGAGGGAAAAGCTGAGTTACTCAACTTTTTTTTTATGGGGGACAAAAAAATGAGAAAATGCTTAGGGGACAAAAAAAAAAAATTAAAATTTTAAGGTGAAATCTTTGGTATATGTCCAGGACATTAAGAGCAAAATCAGAAGTACCTTACAAAAGACATGGCAGCTTCTCAGTCTGAATTGTGTCCTCCTGCCCTAGCAGAGACGTGTAAGACATTGAGACAAGAAGGAGCAAGGAGAGCAGTGGCTTGGAGCTGAAGAGGAGGTACGAGAAAGACACTCTGGGCAAGGGGACCTTTGCAAAGGGACCTTTGCACAGGAAAGGACTCCCTGGCATTCCCAGGGTAGGGATACGTAAGAGTCCAGTGGGCACCTTCAGGCTGCCCCAGCTGGCCTAGTGCTGGGCGACCTCCTTGTAAGCAAGGCTGGGTCTTTTCTTTGTTGTTGTTGGCCTTTGGCCATCGTGCTCCTTTGGCTGCTGTGTGACCCATATAAATAAACCAGAAGGAAATTCTTTAATATTAATACAGATAGGTTTTTTTGGCATATAGTGAGAAAAAAAAACTTAATGCTAAGATTGCTTCTGTTCTGTACAAAGATTCCTCGAGATGTGCAGTTTCACGAGATACACAGAAATTACATCTTCCAGTGTATTTTTAGCACGGCAGTTCAGGCTAAGCATAATAATTAATACTCTCTATAATAGACAGTGATATGGTAAATATGGCTTCAGCATTCCTAATGCCTGATACAGTGTCCCACGTAGTAGGTTTTATGTGTTAACTTCTCATCAGTCAATGAATCCCAGAACAAGCAGCCTCTGCCAGGTGCTAAATGGGATCTGATCCAAATGAAATCTGGTGGTCTGTCTGATCTTGTCCAGGTTAGTATTAAGAAATTTAGTACTGCACCTTAACTTGGGCCAAATGATAAAATGCCATCATTATCAACTAATTTGAGAGATTTCATGAGTGTAGGAAACCTTGAAAGGCAACAGTAAGCTTTCTTGCAGAGGCTAGGAATTATTCCTGAAGGTTTGATTAATCTATTTTTTACCAAGATGGGCTCTAGAAAGAGCCTCAAACTAAGGCTGTATTTTGTTAAAAAAAAAAATAAATCTGTAAAAGCAGAAGAGATATTTTAAACACACAGGTGACTCAAACAAACATCCTTGTTGTTACTAATTCCAATCAAGAGGTTTTTCCTGTGAAAAACCAATGGACACTGTCACAGTACTGGAAAAAAAAAAGGGAAAGGATCCAGAAATAATCACTGTCAAGAAGCTGGTTTTGAAATTAAATTAATTTCTATCTTGCATTTGGACAGACATAAGATGTGCATAAAACACCCAAGAAACACTTTTATTCTGACTTTATTGCACTTTTCAATTACTTTGCACTGTTTGTACTGGGGCCTGCAGTGGGCCCTTTTACTCCTCTCATTCACTTCAACTAAATTAGGATAGTCAGAAAAATCAGTCTGCTGCCTCAGAAAAAGTGGGGAGTTCTGTGTTAAGGGTTCCCCTGCATTCAGTGAATTTGGATAAGGAATTACAGGTTTGGATAATTATCATGAGAAAGCTGATAGCAGCTAAACCATTGCTTATTCTTGGGTTATTTTTTTTCCAGTTTTTAAATGAAATGTGCAGTAGTCATAGAACAGAACTATGTGTGTCAGGTGAAAAAGTTTATTCCCACTCAGTCCGACTACTGATTGTGAAATGAATAAAACATTTTAAAAGAACAAATCAGTCCACATGTCTACAGTTCATTTTAGAACTTTATGATCTATTTAAACTTCTTATCCATAAGTAGAAAACACTGAATTTCACATTAAATATTTCATTTTAATTAAAACTCAACAGCGGGGGAAAAAACCCTAACAAACACACCCCCTCTAAAAAAAAATAAAAGCCAAACCAAAACCCCAATATGACAGAATTGTAACACAATTCTTAGTCTCTTTTTCTAACTGTACTGTATGAAACTGAGGAGCTGAATTTTTAAAGCCAGTGGATGTCATAGTTTTATCTGAAAGTAGAAGAGGCTGCAGCTACATCGTATTCATCAAAACTATGTCTTAGCCCAAAACACATATGTGGGATAACTTGTCCCTGAAAAAAAAATGTTTAAGTTCTGCATCCTTGAGTACTGCATGCATCCAGAGACATTTTTCTTCTCCCCTAACATCCACAGCAGGCCTCAGGGAATGCATTTTATTTATTTGTTTATTTTTTTGTTTGCTTGTTTGTTTCTAATGAGTTTTGGGTGAAATTTCATTAGAGATATGCACTCCCTTATTGCCAGTCAGAGCCTAAAACAAGTGTGCTAATCTACCATGGTTCTCATAGTCTTCCCTCTGACACCTGCAAAGCCCAGGCAGGGATGCTCTGCAGCCTTTGATCTACCTCTTCTCGTGCTGTTTCTTCCCATCTTTGTGCAAAATCTAGGCGGATTCCTAAATGGACTCTGTGATGATTAACTGCTTCCAGAGTTAAGCAAGGGAATAATACTTCCTCTTCATGGAGGATTTTGATGATGTGTTTGAACAGCTCCGAAAACTGTGATATATGATATGTCTCTCATTGTAGCTACAATTCTGTACATTATATTTTTCTAAAAAATGATGAGCATTTTGTTTCTAATTAGCTTAGAACAACCTTTTAAATAACAAAAAACAAAAAATTCCATTATATTTAAAGTTAACACTGCAAAAACATTATCTGTGCAAGTTGGTCAAAAGGAATTTGAACCTGCAGCTAAGAGAACACCTGTGTCAAATTGCATTTTATATATGACACTTATTATAATGTGGCTCTGTGGAACCATTAGTATTCAAGAAGCCAGAGAGAGATGGCAGTTAGGGCAGGACTGAACTTTTACAATGCCTCTTCTACTCTAGATTCATCTCTCTTAGGCCAATATTAAAACAAAAAGAAAAAAAAGGAAAGGAAAAAACAGGAAAAAAACTCCTTAGTTTGTAATTTCTCATATGTCAACATTCCCTGACACCAAATGTAGCCCCAACCCAATTCCTTCAGTGTAGCAGAAGATCCAGAAACAGTTGTTTTGCATGACAAATTAGACTCTCGCAGCCAGTTGTGTAATTAGGATGGAAGGTAGATATGTTAGATCCACATTTAGGGGAAAAAAGCTACAAAAAAAATTAATTGCAGCCTATTAAAATTTTAAATTCATCATCACTGGAAATTTTTGTCACGTTGTGCCACAGTGGAAGAAATCCAATACATTCATGAAGTGAATCCTGTATGTGTTAATCTGCCATGCCAGCCTCAATCAAAATTGAGGGCCCAAATATATTATAAAGCATAATTACTCCAGAGCTAAAATCTTAAGCAAGGCTTTGAGGGCCATGTCTGTGAAACACAAATTGAAACTGCTGTGGTTCATGTATAAACAGAGAACTTAATCTAGTAGAACCCATAAAAGCAAGACCTTCTTAAATTGCCCCAGGTATCAAAACGTAAGTAGTATTATTAGAATGCCCATATTTCATAATGAGTTTGAACACTAGTCCTCTTAAAATGGATTTAAGGATCCCCAATGCAGTAAAGATTTCCATGTGTTTTAAATTAAGCATTTTAAATTACATTTATACTGGTTAGCAATTGCCACGGTAGAGTTTTTTGGTTTTTAACATAATTATACCTGCAAACATTCAGTATTTGGGTAGATTATTACGAGCCTATGTATCTCTTTTTTTTTCTGTTACATATATTAATCTGTATCATAGAACACCTAAGATTTTTAATATTACATTGTCAATCACTGAATTGTCATAGAAGGGAAGATGGTCTTTCCTCATTAGGCTTTTGTTAGGACAGCAGTGTAACACCTGAGAATACCACTCAGGGCTATTTAACTCAGTACATCATATTTTTCTTTAAGGTGATCATAGAAGTCTTCTTTCAAAAAGTAACCTGATGAAGACAAGTGGGGTCAAAGCTGACAAAAACAAATGCTTCTTCACTACTGAGAAACCCATTTGGTAATGAAAAGTTCAGTTTAAACCAGAATTTCTGTTCTGAGCTTCAGGAAACTTGTATTTGCTTAGTACAAGTGAAGAGAGGTTAAATGCAAAACAAACCTCTTCTGCCCTCCTTTCTCACTGCAACATTAAAAAAAATAAAAAGGCAACAGAAAATTTCTGACATTAGCATTTCTTTACTTTTCTGTAATATCCATAGCTTAATTTATCCTAAAATTATTTCAGCTTGATGATCAGCTAACTAGGAACACTCATCATAACTTTTATTGGCTGTTTGCAAAATATTGCATCTGGATAATTTAATGCAAGTTACTTTATGAACATTTGCATAAAATAAAACACACAGACAACATAACCAGACGAGACACCTCATTGTATGACAGCACTTGAACAACACTTTGTAGCTGACTATGTAACTGCTTATAGGAAAAAACTAAAATCATAGGAAATGCACAGTGGAGAGTCCTAATGTGTTTCTGTGTAAATTGTTCTCTCTCAACAGCTCTTTAGCCACATTTTTCCCTGCTGGGATACGATGATGTTCAAAATAGTTCCTTTTATTTCATATGCGTAAAATGACATGATGAGTCATTTTTTTGCAAGCTTAAGTTTAATGTTCACCATGTGTGACTCATGACCAAATTGGCCTTACATGCGCTTAGGAAATGAATGCAAAGTATTAAATGTCCTGAAATCATTAGAATGGCTTTGCAATTTGTTTCAGTGAAGATTCTGTCCAGTGACCTAATAATTATGACGTTTTAGTGATGAAATGGCTCATAAATAGGGGACTCTTTGCCATTGCCCAGGGAGTGACTCAAAAGCCTATTTAGTCTCCGAGTGTTTTTCTCTGATAATCAAATAGGCACTCAACCTACCTTCCTAAAATTATGTCTTATTGCTAATGTTTTAATAGAGGAACTGACTCTACAAATTAAAAGAACTCAGTGCTCAAGCATTCATTGTGTTTCCATTGCTTCCCTAATGTTTATGACAAATGGTACCCTTCTTAAAGCAGTGCTTATTTCCTTCAAATATTGGTAGACAGCTGTCATGTACCCACTGAGTTTCTGCATAGTTAATCCCCTGTGAATGCATATTACTCTTCTAAACATTCTTCAAAAGTCAAATAACGAGTTCCCTTTTTCTGCTGTGTTTGGCAGTGTTTTCTTGTGCCTGAGTGTGAATGTTATGACTGTAATCAGAGTCAGAGGCCGAGAGAGACAGGAGCTGAAGGAAGGATGTCTCCACTCTCCCACTTTGAGAAGGGACTAGACAACACAGGAAAATAGAGAAGACTAACAAGACCAGTATGATTTTGTCTTCATTTACCAAAGAGAATTAGCACTTCAACCCTGGCATAGACAGTTATGAACCCTTGTGTGAAACTGGTCAGCAAATTAAGTTGTGATATTCTCAGAAGAGGCTAATAACAATAGTTCTGCTCCTTTCCTTAATCCTGGCAGTGAGAACATTTAACCGGCCTTCCTCCAACAGACTGGATTTCACATTTCCCATTATAGTCCCCTGAAGACAATGCATAGGCAGTAGCTCTTTTCCTAAATCCTTAGGGAATCTAACACTTGGAGTTAAATGCAACTAGAGCATGAGTATATAAATCTTGTAAGAATAGACTTTAATTCTCTGGAAGAAAAAAAATAGACATTCTTTAATTACTTTTTCTTGCTTTTCTTCACTGTAAATTTGCTATAAATGGTGAATCGCTTATATGATAATGTTATCCTTCTTAGAAAATGAATGTTAGAATCCTAGAAGCAGAGTTATTGCTGTTCTTTTGAAATTCTTTCTTTAGGATAGAGAAAAAAAGTTGGGCTGACTCAGAACTTGTCAGTTTTAGTGTGTTTCATTTTTATCTCAAAGGGGAATTCTTGTTAAATAGTAGGTTCAGGTACAAGAACTGAAAACCTGCGACTACAATTTGTGAGCTAGAAGTAGAAGCTAAAACTCTGAAGACAAAAGGAAAAGACAGAGAAGTCTCAAGATGAGGCAAAATAATTGCTAAAAATTGATAGATAAGTCTAACAGTGAGTCAAAAAAATTGCTAAAAATTGATAGATAAGTCTAACAGTGAGTCAAAAAAATATTCTTGTTCAAGTGCACGAGTATATCTGTGGGTTTTGGTTGTTTTACTACTAAGAATAATAACTGTATAAATAGATATAATGACTGAATTAATATCGGGAGGATTAATGTCAGGTAGATTGAATATGGTGTACAAACATGTCTTCTTATCTGACACATGAAGTACAAGCTTTCCAAAACACCAAGTGTCTTCTAAACATGTGTTCAGGGTCTGACTGGTGGCTCACTAGACTGGGTTTAGCTGAATTAAGTAAATAATAACAGCAAACAGAAAACAGGGTGCAATAAGGAAGTTTGCTAAGGTAGAAATGAACCAAAAGTAGCACAGAGCAGTGTGATGACTGTGATGAGTGAAGGGATCGTTGCCTTTATGAAAGCAACTTATAGCAGAACTACATTCATCCATGTACCAGAAGCTATTGTGACAGAATAACCTCCCAGCACAACACAGCTTTGGGGGGTTTGCCCTTTGAGTTCTCTCAGAGCCTAGGTTTCCTGTTCCCCTCTGGAAGCCACAGAAGCTTGTGGTCTAACTGCCCCATGGTGCCTGGCTCTATTTTTCCTTAATTTCAAATTTGTTGCCAGTAATTTGTTGGGTTTTGTTTTGTTTCCTTTGGGGGATTTTTTGGAGAAAAATAGAAAATAGCAGAAGTGTTCAGATATGGAGCTGCACTTGGAGAATCATTAGTTCTCTGTTTGGTGCTTCAAAGTGCTTTCTTTCACGTTACTCTAGGACATAGTTTTTAAGAAAATGGCAAAGAGTCTGTAATTTTATGTAGAATATTAAAAAAATTGCTTTCTATAGCTGCTTATATTTTTAGTCAATTCATTGTCTAAAAAACTATGATACAATTTAGCATCATTTTTTTCAGCTACAGCATTTTAAAACACAAAAAATCCCTTTTGCAGGTCAGTGTAGAATGCACTAAGAATCTGGCAATTTCCTTTCATGTTTGATCTTTGCTTCCTTGATCATTTCCGTAATCTCTATCACTTTAGCTGTCTATGCCTCCACTTGTAGCATTAACCTTGATATTTTGTAATAGATGTCTCACATGGCCTTTGCTCTTTCCTGTTCTCTCCCTTAATTTCCTTGGCTGTACACACTAGTGGTTTTCTTCTTTTATAGCCTATTTATTTCCTAATGTTATGTTCTTTCCTTGGACTCCCATTTAATTAAAGCTGTACTGTCAACTTGAAAATCACATTTCCATCTGAAAATGTTGTGTCTTCTCTTGTTATACGAAGCCCTTGAGATGACTCCAGCTAACAGGCAGAGCAGATTGAGGGGGTGTGGGGAGTGTGCCTTCTCTTTTTTCATTTCACTTAACTCGTGTAACATTCCAGCATTATTTTAGTGGCTGGCATTTCTGCTGCCTTAGACAGATCTGCCACTGGCTGTTTGCAGGAGGAGGAGAGAAATAACCCTTCCGTCCTCCCCTCATTTCCCCTGTGGCCTTCCACGAATATGTGAGTCAAGATCTAGTCAGTACTGAATGAATTAAGCTGTATTACAGTGCTGCTTTAAAGGAAAATTAAACTCAAGACCTCTTGCTCCCCCAGTTGTTAGGGAAGGACCAGGAATGTATGAGCAATTCCAGAAGTTTAAAACCATTCCCCCTTATCCTAATCCCAGCCTGCCCTTTGCCTACTGTTGCCAGTCTGGTCTTCAGAGCCTCTGTGCAATCACTTTTAAACTAAATGCTTAGAAATGCATAGGGAACCAACCTGATTTCCTTAATTTTATAACTCTTTCTGACCCTCTTTTGGTGCAAAGTGCCATTGTGACTTTGGAATTAATGCTGGCAGAGGAACGGTCCTGCCAAAGTATTTGTTTTAGGAAAGCAGCACAAGAATAGAAAAGATTAAAATGCATGCATTATGTAAAAACTGGTGGGGTGTCCTCTGACTCCCTGGTGCGTCTCTGACTCCCTGGGTGTGGACCCGCCCATAGCAGGGTCTGGGTCTAGGAGCCTTTGTGCTCCCTCAGCTGGCAACCTGTGAGGGGCAACCACCCCGTTAGCAGGGAGCGGGTCAGGTGCCCCCAAATCTGTTCACCCTTGGTGCTCCCAAGTCCAGTTTTGTGACCGTGTTTTGGTGTCCAGGTAAGTGGCATTGTGCTGCTGCAGCCAGCATTGTATGTTACAGAGCTCTGGGACAGCAACACTCAGACTAATAAACCATGTGAATTATCTGTAATGAATAGGGCAGGAGGTTGGTTGTGACTGAGTGCTGGCTGGCAGGATCCCAAACTCCCTTAGGCATGAATGTTACACCACGTGCTATGTAGCTTCTGCTTTGGAACATGCTCAAGTTCTGTGAACCACAGGGAATGATTTCTTCCACTGAAGAGAGACAGGAGGCATTTAGTCTTTGCAGTAAGGATTTTAAGAAATTTGTTAAGTGTGTGTTGCCTTTACTTATTTATTTCTGGTGTTGGCACAGGTCAGTACTTCCCAGCTGTGCTACTGTCCTCCCATGAATTCCTTAACACTAGAAAGGAGCTCCTCTTCTTTGGTTAATGTATGTTGTACTTCTCGCCCAAACTTTTAAAACATGCTTGAAGTGGCAGAGCCTCCATTTGTTGAGTTCAAATACTGTAGGTTATAGAAAGAAGTAATAATTTGATAATAAATGATTGCTAACAGATAACAAATATTAAGTACTAGAAAGATGACATAATTGTTACAGGGAGTTGGCCTGTTTTCATTAGTGCTTTCATGACTTCATACAGCTACTTCTGTCTGTTCACTCTTTTTCCCTGCTGTTTTAGGTACTAATCACAGAGCAAATACAGCCCTCTCAAATAAACCAGGTGTTCAAAAAAGAAAAGTTTATTTTTTATATAAGTACCATCCATAAAGAGAGAAATTACTTCTTGTGCACCAAAACTCTGTATTCCTGGACCATTTTTACTTTTTAATTTTCTAATTTTAAAACTTCACCCCAGACAGTTTTATAATAGTATAATCATCTCTTACTCACTTCAGCAAAGTCAGATCCTACTAAAGACGTTACGTGTTGCATACTTCAAATGCACTTGAAAATAGACACTGAAAATAGTAACAGTAGCTCTATGTTACTGTGAATACGGAGATTTTTACGTGTTAGTGTAAAACAGAGATGTAACACACAGAACAGAATTATGAAATGTGGTGATTTATATCGTGGAGTAAGTTATGGCTTTCATAAATTAGGTGGCTGGAAAGACTGACCACAGTAACACTATGACTGAGCTGCCGAAGCTCACAAAAACTCTTCTTTTCTTTTTATTTTTTTTTTTGTTTTTGTTTTTTTTTTAACAGTACTTTACAGCATTACTGGTGGTGAATGCAGATTTATTGAGTTGTTGCAATATCTAAGATCACTTTGCAAGGGTAAGAGAGGTAAGAAGTAAAGAATAAGGGGTCATCTCTTTATATGAAAGGAAAAAGAAAATTTTCTTAATGGATTTTCAGGTGGGTTTTAAATAGTTTTATACCATGAATGATTTTCTTGCTAGCAGGCTTAGTCATGTAATTTCCTCTCTCTTTTACTCAAAGCTAATGAATTTTAAAAGTTTTTACACAACAGAGAACGTAGTACACTAAAAACCTGTACTGCCCAATCATCTCACCCACCAGGTTATCACATGGAAGGAAAATTTCTCCACATTAGTATTATGTATTAAATTGCCTTCATTTTAGTCAATTTGAGACATGTTTATCAATATTTTCTGTTAACTGCAGTGACAGATTTTGGCAAAAGACCTTTATCAAAGTGGCTCACAAGCTTGCTTCCCATATAGAAGGTTTTATTCTTTCTGTTAAAAGAACAAATGCTGTCTGCTCACATCTCAGTGCTTTCTAAGTGTATTATACTCCATACTGAAAAATATTACGGTAAATAGACGTGAATTTACTAAGCTCTGGAAAGCAATGACTTGCTCAGTGTGTGGGTGAATTCCTTAATAAAGGTACTTGGTCAGGGCTAGATGTCTGTTTTCCAGAGAGTTATCAGTGCTTTGCCTCATGCATTGTCACAGACCCCAGCTTTAGATCAGGGTGTTATTGCCTGGCAGTATTTCTGTTCCTAGTCTGAAAGTGCTGTCTCAAACAGAAAAAAAAAAAAAAAGAAAAAAAAAAAAAGGTACAAGCTTCTTTCATGTTTGGTTTAAACACTTTTTTATTTTCCAGAAACCTGATAATTAAAATTCAATTTGTATATTAATAAAAAAATTGTTCCAGAAATCTAAAATCCAGATCAAAATAATAGGTTGTTAAAATTTTTATCCTGCTTTTAACTAAGACTTTTTTAACTGAATGGGAGAATTTTGCCTTTTGTACTCAGGGGAGTGTGAACACAGACAGACCATATGTAAAAGAGAAGAACTTTTTTTCCCTGTAACCAAAGCTCTTCAAGGTGGACTGTGCTCATTTACAGGCACCAGCAGCAGTTCCCTTTTTTTCTGAGTTTTAATATCAGTTCTGCTCTTGGGGAAACCATACAAGAGCCATGAGGAGAACCACCACCCCCGGGAGGCACTGCTGGAAGCAGCTCTGTGGTAGCATTCCCTGTGACAATATGCCCTGAAGGATGCTCATTTCAGACGAGTAACTTTCTTACGTGTAAAATATATTTTCAGTGACAAACCTGACAAACTCCCTCTGAGGAGCACTTAACTACCATTTTCGCAAATTTGGTAATCTGTAATGCCAAAGATGCCTCTTACTACATGGAGGTAGCCCTCTGAAATCTTCCACAGTGTACTAAATCTAACAATAAATGTTTATGAGACAGAGCTGTAATTGAACAAAGATTTCACTGACTGCAGTGAGTGGCTCACGTGGACACCAGGTGGACGGACAAACATGGAATTTTCTTCTGTAAGATGAATAGAAACACTGGAGATACCCTCATGACTGGGAAAAGGAGTCAAAATTTAGTTCCTTATAGACTAATTTATATGAATATATTTTAACACATTTTTTTCACATACATATTTCATCTGTTCCTCTGATTAAAATGAAAGACATCCAATTAGCTTAAGTTAGCTGTTGGGAGAAACAGAGTAGTGGGGGATTTTAAGCCCGAGACAGGTCAAGGGTGGATGAAGAGCTTATTTAAGAAAATGTCAAAATTAGTAATATATCTTTTCACATTCTAAAAGTTACTACATTTTATTCTAAAGATTGAAAGAAAAGGATTTCATTCTTAAAGGACTTTCAGAGCACTCTGCTGTTCTCCACAGTTCTGACAGTACTTGACTTTCTGCAACTTCTTGTAAAGGGCTTACAGAGAAAATGTTTCATTACGTGTTCCAAAATCTCTGGAACAGATCTCCCATACCAGCATTTCCTGAGACTAATGGAGAATGATATTTTGAGATGTAAAGATTCTTATTATTTAAGTTTCTGGTGAAACATCATCTGACACTGGTGTTAAAATTCTGATTTTCCTTGCATTGCTGGTAAGAACTCAGGCATATGGTAGCTGGGAATAGAAACAACTGGGACAAATAAGGAATAAGTCCTCTTAATGGAATTAAAGACTATCTGAGCAAACAGCATACCATTTTCTTAATAAAAATCATAGTCAAAGTGTCCTGCTGTATAGTCATCTACTTCTGGATGCCCAGAGAACAACCAAAAGCACTTTTTCCATCTGCAGTTGCCAAAGAGCTTGTGCCCTTTTCTGTCTGAGTTCCTCAAAATGGTTGTCCATTGCTTTTTGTTCCCAGGTTAAATTACACTGAGCATCTTATAGGGTTTATTTTCCTTTTTCAGTTCTGCAGCATTGTAGGCAGAGAGCATATTATCATGAGTTAGATAGATTTTTTTTTTTTGTACTGTTTCTGTATTCAATGCCGGTACCTTGTTTCAGTCTCTTCTTTGGATCTTTCAAATCTGCTGCTCTTGTCATGCTCTGCCCTTGTAACTGAGATGAGCTGAGGCATTTGAGATAACCCTCTGCAGGTATTTTGGCAGTTGCAAGAAAGACAGTGTCATTGCCAGGTTATAATTCAGCATTTTCTTTCACTCTTGATCCCTGAAGATTATTGACCTGCAGAACACATAGCTCAGCCTATTAAGTATATTTTTTAGTTGACTTCACAGTGCACTTGAAGAGATAGTTATGAAGGCAGGACTATGACTTCGCCTTCAGTCAAATTAAGTGAAATTTAAATCAGGGGAAATTTCACAATTAAAAATGGTTTGCACAAGGATCAGTTTTGTCCAAAATTACGATTGTAATTTTTCATTTATCTGATTCTCTTTTCACACCATATGGATAAAAGAAACTTTAGCAAACTCATTGAATCCTCAAAATTGGAAATAAATGGGATGTTTTCTGACTAAGCTACTATGTAGCTTAGCTTTTTTAACACTAACTGCTGAAAAACAGATGTATATGCACATACTCAATAGCATGTGTTCAGTTTTTTCATTTCTCATGATAACGTAGGAAGAAGTAATGTGCTAGCTATTTCTAAAATGCCTGGTACCTTAATGTGTAAGATAGAATAAAGTAAAATGAGTCTTATTCCTCTCTCATTTCACAAGAAAATTAATTTTGACTATTGCTTTTTATCGATTTGCATGATGGTGACTTCAGTTAAATAGACTTCTCAGCTTTTCTACGCAAATTTATGACAGGAACAGTTCCTTGTAAATCTCATTATCATAATAAAATCCTATTACCTAATGCTGGGGGAAAAAAAGAAAGTAGAAACATTTACACTCAAGTCTGCTTTAGTGATTGGCATCTTTATGATATCTAGGTGCTCTTCATGCTTCTTTATGAGAATTGTTACATGACCTGGAAGTTCAAGAGTAAATGTTTAAGCTTTACTGGTCCTTGAAAAGCAGTAAGATGGAAAAGATGTTGCAATACTTGTTAGTGAAACTATTCCGAAATTGAATTACAGATGCTCTCAGGGCCACATCCCATCCTTATATAATTTATAGAAGCAAGTTATCTCCCTGACCCTCAAACCTCCTGTACAACTGCTTCCTTGTTAAATAAAAACAACTAGATCATCTACTTTGACAAGTCAAAACTGGGAATCAATTTTTAAAGCCTAAATCTAGCCAGCTATTAAATGTCCCTAACTCAGTATTTCAGGATCTCCCTTCTGCAGCTGAAGGTGCTCATTACCTCACTGGATGATGTTTGCAGCATGTGTGGGAAGTAACCTCATGGTTTTGTTCTGTTTAGTGGTGTTTAACTGTCTCTGAAAATTTCCAAATGTAAATTTCGCTTTGAAATAGGTTATTTCTCTCCAAGTTTCCTTGTTACCCTTTCCATACTCCCTGACTTTGAAGAAACTTTAGTCAATGTTCTGGAAGAGCCAGATAACACAGACATTGCAGCCTGTGCTTGCACTCCGTTACTGGGATGTACAGGTTGTCTACACTACAAGCTCATACTGATACAGCTGTGCTGCCAATGTGCATAGCAGATGTGTAATGAGCTGATAAAAGCATCTTTCTGTTGATGTAGATAGACTGTTTCATTGTAAGGCATGAAGTAAACAGGCAAAAAACGTTATTTTTTTCAGGATACTTCCCTATCTAAATGCACCTGAAGTGGTCCTGTCTCTGTCTGGTTTCATCTCTACAGAGCTGGACCCATTAACTTATTTGCTCATTCAACAAAGAGTTCAGCCAAAATTCTAGGTGTTTCATGTTGCTGAAGAATAAGAAAATGAGGTGGGATGAAGAGCAGTATTAATAATCCATGCAAAGATGATGTCAAAATACGTAATACAGTGGTACAATAAGGTTTTTACTAAATTCCCTTAATAATTCAAATATAGGAGAGTCCTGATGTATCAATAGAAATGTATTTGGGAAAGTGAAGAATAACACTTCTGAATTAACTACTATATTATACTATGTTATATTAATCTGAAATGTCCTTGTTTCTAATACCTGATGTAAATGGAAATTTGTAGTACTTTAATATAGGCTGTCACAACCAATCCCAGAAGTTTTGGACAGTGCAGGTTGTTTCCTAGGGGAGAATATTTATACTCTAAATAATGTTTTATAGGCAAAAAAAGAAACTTCATAAGTGCTAGATCTCCTAGATAAATTATAAAAATATGAATTGGATTACAGCAAAATAACACTTCATTAAACTGTAGTGGACTATACTCCCCATCTTGGAATACATTCTAGCCTCATTGACAGAGGGCTTATTATTTAAATGTCTTCATGACTGGTTCAGATAACTACTCTATCTTGCAAAAGTGCCAGAAAAATAAAGCTGTATTGGGAAGTTAAATGTTCTAGCGGTGCATAGGTTACCTGGGCCCTTCATCTCAAAAGCTTCCAAGAAAGAAGTAATCCTTTAATCTTCTGTGTGAGTCTCAAGGCTCTCCTTTTTTAATGCTGTACTACATTTTCATCTGCTTTTTTTTTTACTTTTCTGAATCTCCTTGCTAAATCTGTTTTGTGTTTATTAGGTGGTAGAGATATCCCTTCAACCTTACTGACAGCAAAGGCTTTGGTGAAGTATTTTTTACGAAAAAAGAAGGTGATTTCCCAAGGTATGCAAAGGCTTCATTACTAATGGCAAGAAAAAGATTTTAAACCCTATCTTGGCTGAATGACAGCACAGACCAGTGAAAGAAAACACAGGATGTTGCAGAAAATGGGACAGGATAGGAGAAATATATGTTGGCTGAATGCAATCCTTTGATATCTAGGAGCTGAATTCTCATTCAAATGCCTGAATTTAATTAAATGCAATGATATTTATTACATTTTGGTAAATTATTCTTCCTTTTTTAGTGGAGGAGATGGCTGGGCATGGGGAGGTTGGTGCACTCACAGAACGCAGATTAGCTCAGCAGGTTAGAGCCTGGTGCTAATATTGCCAACGTCACAGGTTTGATCCCTGTATATGCCATTCACTTAAGAGTTGGCCTTGATAATCCTTGTAGGTGCCTTGCAACTCAGAATATTCTGTGACTCTGTGACTGAGTTAATTCACCCATGGTGTTATCTGTCACCCTTCACTTTTCCACATTAACAACACTACTTCTCTTGCACCACAGAATAGCAGCTGCTGAAGAACACATCACATGCATCACTGAATTTGGCCAAGGTGCAACTTACAAGTCTTTATTGTGTTCAACAAGCTGTGCAATTTCTAGCCCAGTGCTGGTGGAGATTGAAATGGTGCAGCATCATAAACTGTCCCAATGATGATAACATATAGGTAACAATAACTATAGGTGTTATGTCATCTCGGAAAACTTACAATTTGGAATATAACTTTAACTGTGAATAATTGCACCATAATCTGTATTTATGTCAGTTCTGTACTGCCTCCTGAATTCCTTTTCCATGTGCAGAGCAAGTGTACAAATGTTACCAAATACCACTAAGATCTAGCACCTCAGAGAATAAATGTTAAGTATAACTTACAAACTTATGTTCACATAATCAACTCAATCTCTGCCATTGACTGTGCTTGAGTCCTGACTCGTGGACCCTCCAAACCCATGTGACTCCCTTTTGTAGGGCCTTATACAGTGACTATTTTGGATGATGATGTCCAAGTGCCTGGAATTAGGCTGCAGTTGATTCTGCCTTTCAATATTAATGTAGGAAATCTGAACTTGGAAAGCTCCTAATTCTAATCACCTCCTTCAGATGTGTTTGGCTTTTGTGATTCAGTTCTTCCTTGGTTTTGATGCAAGACCTGTTTCTGAGTTGTTCTCAGTACAGGGTCCAACAGGGGAAGAATAGTGGTCATTTATACAATGTCTCATCTCCTTTTCCTTTGAACATTATTTTAAATCTGTCAGAGAAATCATCAAATATCCTTGTGATTTCCTTCACAATATATTCTTCTTTGCTATAATGTTAATTAAATGTCTGGTGAAAGCAATGGACAAGCGATGTTGGGCAAATTCAACTTGCTCCGAGGCTATTTATCTTCAACATGACTCCAAAACCTGGGGTTTAAAGTGCCGTAGCAGTAGAACTGCTAAATCAGTAGAAAGCTTAAACAAGATAGCAATATCTCATGTTACCATGTAATGTGAGGAGGAAAAGATAGCAGAAATAAGTAATATAGCTAAGTATGAATTGTACAAATTAGGATGGTTTGCTTAATTTCAAAAGTTTCAAAAACTAGAAAGGGTTTGGTACAGATACATCCATTATAAGGAGTTCATAAAAATACCTCAGGTGGGAATTATCAAAATAATATGCTTATAAGAGCTGACTTTTTTCCAAGTAACTTCCTCTGAAAAGTCCTATAAAACTTTTTATTTTCAGATAATTGAAAAATCACACTTGGTATGTGAGATCAAAATACTATCTCATCATCTTTTATGAGGAAGCTCAGCATAGGATTCCCATGCCATTCATTTGGTTTTATTTATGTTTCTCTATCAATTTATTGACCCTTTCCTGCTTTCTACAGTATTAGTTATTCTGAAATATTAAAATTTGCATATATAGGTTTTATTCAGCTACATGTACTTTTAAAAAGCTACTTCATGAAAATTACCTATTAAATTTCTATCATCCTTGAAAATGGAGTATGACTGTCTTGTCTAAGCTACTAATTGGATGGAACTTTCTAGATCTGACTGCAATTTCTAGTGTCATCACCAGGGAGCCTGTGTCATCCAAACATAGGCCTAGATTTTTTTAGGGAATTAGATATATGAATAACTCAGAGAGTTATTGTTTCAAAACCGACATTCCTCATTTCCCTTATCTGTGAACTAATACTGTTGCTCATCTTGCATCTCCTTATCTCTTTAATTCCATGTGCAACAGTATTTTAATTATACTGTTGACTTTCCAGCACAGGTACAAAATTGGTTTTTCCAGAACCATACCAAAATCATCATAAAGATGGAAAAAAGATGTTATTTTACGCAGATGTGAAATATAACATGTTCTTCTTCCTCCCTTACAAGAAGAAGGTGTTCAAGAAGCATTTCCTAAGTTGACACAACACAAATAAAGAATGTGGTTTAAAGAGAAAAAAAATGAAACTCAGAATATTCAGTTCATTGTAGGTTGGAGATAATTAGTTTAATTCAGATGATTTCAAATTACCAGTTACTGTCAGTGGCTATCTGGGGGAATATGGACTTGGGACCCCTTCCTAATCAGTTACAAGAAAAAAAACCTCAGTTTTTTGTGCCTCCAGGTCATCTTTACAGGAGAATAATTTTTTTTATCATTTGCATCTATTTCACTTTGTCACTATTAGAAGTTTCTTATATAGATAGGTTAAGAACAATACTCTGCATTGCATGAGGATTTTTTTTTTAATGTTTTCCATACACTCACCTAGAATGGCTGTTACAGGAGGTCTCTTTTTAGGTATGCATTTGTTGAGAGTTTAAGTGATGAAAAAAAAATGAAGTAGAGATAATGCAATTATGTTTTTTATTACTTGGGGTTAGTCAGCTGGAAAACTGGCTATCTTGTCTTAAACTGTTTTGTTATTTAGATGTATCAGCTCAATGTTCTGAAAGATCTCTGTGAATATAACTTTTATTTAACAGAAAAGGCATCATCACTGATATCTGACTGAAAACTGCAGTGTTGGTTAGTAATCTGCTGATGTGCAGTTTCCAAGATCACTGACAGTAAATGGTGGGATCTGGGCAACAAAAAGGAAGTACTGGATGTTGGTCCTGCCTGCTGTGAGATCCCTAGAAGATGGGGTAGTATTGGAGGATAGGAGAATATTAGAGAGATTTTTCTCAATAGCAAATATCACTGGACTAATCATGTACTAATACATCTGCAAGGATAGCTAAGGTGATTTTCTGACTAGCAGAGACAGAATTTTGGGTGGTTCAAGCTATTCTAGTGCCCAGGGTCTTGGTTTCTGGCACTGGCTGACAAAACAGCAACCAAAAAAAAGGCATTTGAAGTTAATATTATGGTAGTGGTGGAGTTGGTGTTTGATGAGCGTAACAGTGGATACAACCATCATTCTCAGAGTCTTTTCTCAACGAGTACAAGCCTCTATAGCAGAGAAAAAAGGTTGTAAGTTCGCTGGCTTGTGCCACACGGGGACATGGGAGATGGGATCTGCTTCCTCTCAAAGTCTGTGACAAAGTACAGCTTTAACTGCTGTGGAACTCAGGGACTGTTTTTCATAGTAACCGTGAAGGCACACACTGATGTAAATCCATTTGGCTTGACTCCATGCTCATATTGACCTGAGTGAAAGTACACTGCAGTCAAGTAACTTACCTCAGGATAAAAAAGTAGAGCTAGATTATAGTCATGTCCCTGCTCTGCTATTACTGTTCTTTTTTCTCCCTTTTGATTTTTCCTTCTTAAAAAGAGAGGGAAATGGCCTGCTTTGCCACTCTGTTGCATCTTATATAGTCAAATGGACTTCTGCTGAGGTAATGCACAAACTTCAAGCAAATGATCACTTTTTACTTGGAAAATGTCTCTCCTCCACAGTGAAAATTCTGTGGTGCAGCCCTTCAGCATAGGCTTAAAATCTCTTGTGTAGGAAGAAAATTAAACAAGCTTTATTACTTCACTTTCATCTGATGAAACCCCACTATTTTGTATCACATAAGGCCTGTTGACCCACTCTGAAGATCCCCCAGGTCTTTTCACATCGTTTTTCACAAAGACTGTATGTCCACCCTGAGTGGTGTTGTATCACATCCTAGGAAGTGTAGTGTTTTGCCTTCTTTGCTCTATGGCTTACGTTATAGCAAGAAATGTGAATGGGTAATAAAAAGAATACCTATGGTTACCTCAGGAGATCAGCTGCTTTATTCATGAGTCTTTCTGCCAAAAGGTGGATGCTACACCAGAAATAAAATAGCAAATAGTCAGATAGGAAAATTGAAGTTATTTCTGGTTTATTCTGTCAGAATAAGGAAAAACAAAGAAGGAAAAAAACCCTAAACCAACCCTCAACCCAGTGATTTTCATTTAAAACTACTTGTGCATGGTATCTTTTAAAGAGATTATGTATTTCTATTCAGTGCTGTTGCCAGGTCACAAACTGCTGTTTACACATTTCACTACAGCAGTACTGCTCAACTCTTATCCATACATTGTCCTTTAAAGAAAGAAATGTATCTGGAGGCATTTGTTTTTAAGAGCAAAATTCTCCTTGATCTGTCATTGCAGGTGGGGTTGAGAAAAAGCTCAGCTTTATTAAGTGCTGTGAGAAAACCTCTATGTTCCTCACAAGATTTAGACAGTGCATGTGCAATTCCTTTGCATGCTTCAAAATGTATGAAACGGGAAATAAATGAAAAATTTAAATGCTCAGCTTCAGATCATTTTCCCCAGACAAAAAAAAAATAAATATCAGGTTACATTACATTAATACAATATTGTCTGTGTTGATGAGACTTCATTAACAAATGCTGTTACCATATAGATCATACTTTTTCGCTGAAAGAATGAAATGTGTGTGATAGCTGTCCATTAACAGACAATTTAAGCTGACTCCAGAAAACATTCAGGTTCTGTCTTTTATTGAGATCTTTTAGTGGCAGTTTTGCCTCAATTTTCATTGCTAGAAGTGGCCATTTAGGTGAAGAAATGCAACTCCCAGCATGAAAGGATTATTTTGCTAATCTTCCTTAAAGCTTCCCCCGGAGTATTCTTTCAATATGAGGTTGTTGGTAGGAGACAAACTTAATATAAATCCTGTTTTTTGGAACTGTGATTTGAAGTTGCACAGCATTCCACAGTCATGTGGAAGGGTATTTAGTAGAATGCTTGTTATTCATTCTTTCATTCTGCTGTGCTTTAAATCTAAGACCCAACAGGTATAATGCTTTCCTGTAGTTGCCTGGCAAATATGGCTTTTATTACAGGAGATTCACACAATTTTCAAATCCAATTAGACTCATACCACCCTGCTGTGGCATACATTAAAATTTAGTAAATGAATCTTATGGAATTACCTGCTTCTTCTGTCATAGTATTTCTTCCTTTTATTAAAGGCTTCTTCAACCTGAATTCTATTTTTTCTTTTTTTCCTACAGTGGGTTCTTTTGGAAGAGGGAAAATATGGAAACACAGAAAATGTATTCGGAGGCAGTGCTGTAAATGGGACAGTATGTTCCATTTGAGATAACAGAGATGACCCACTGGTTAATAAAAGATAAAACCATTTCCAGGGTCCTGAACTAACTGGCAAGAGAACCCAAAAGCAAAAGAATTTTTTTCTGTGTATGTTTTTTAGAAAAACAAAATGAAACAAAAAAAAACCTAAAACTATTTCACCTCCATGTGACGTGCATTGGAAATACATCTCATTAAGTAGATGAATCTTCTGTCACAAAGGTACATTGCAATGATTTCAATGAAAAAAAAAATTTACTCAGATTCTCCATGGTGAAAGAGACACTGGCAAAAACAGAGATCATTACAGGCAGAACTGGACCTGACAGATTCTTGCTGTTTGACCGACCCTTAATTTTGCTAGGTGTGAGAAAAAATTGTCTAGCACATCAGAATATGAACTAACACACTAAATATTTTATTCTGTGCTAAGTTAAGTATTACAGGTTTTAATTAATCTTCATCAAGCATCCTTATTGAAAATAAAATATGCGCAACTCAGGAGAATAGAAGAGGAGAAGTATAATAACTAAAGCACAAATAATGAGAGCATGTGACTTTTAAAATTTATTATTGAGGTATCCTTTGCAAAACATGTCATACCTTTAGAGGTGCTTTGCTTTGATGAAGTGTTCTAGCCAGGGCACTGGTGTTTTGTATCCTTGACTCTTGCAAAGATAGTCCTGGTAAGTGGAATGGGCTGTGTGTGGCACAGTGTTGTTTCCATTAAATGAACTGCAAACTGCCCCAGGGCATAGCCAGATCAGGGAAGCATGCACTGCTCTGCACCTTCCAAATCTCTCCCTAGAGCACCAGAGATTGCTTTTCCCAAGTGCCTCAGGGAAAGACAGACCTGTTGGAGAACAAAGAGATTCTGAAGATAGTGTTACTCAGTGATTCCCTGAGGTTTGACACTGGTGTTGAAATACAAACCCTGTGCCTACACGTGTTAAAGTGCTAGTTCTGGGGTTAGGGAGCCTTTGTCTCTGCTCTTCCCTGTGCCAAGCATAAGCACCATGATTCTGAGGCTTGGACCTGGTGGCTTTTTTCTTCAGATCTAGGGCTGCAGAGCTAAATCCCACCAGATCTTGGAAGGGACAAAAATGTTTGCTTTTGACACTTTGATGAAGACTTTTCTATTTGTAACAAAACTTTCTGGATGGCACAGTAGTTTATCTTTGTTTATCTATTGTATGTTATTTTCACTCCTCTATTTTTATTGATTAATTCATTTTCACTTGTGTTGTTCAGAGATCCTTATATTGAGACTATCCTGTTTATGAATGCACTTAACTTGTCCCTGCAGCTGCAGTCTGAAAATCCTTTCTATCTATGGCTGTCGCAGAGGACTAATCTGCATACACTATTGCTCACCAACATATTGTGTCATATTTGCTTTAGTAAATGATCTTATATCAGAGTGTACAGGAAGTCTTTCTACCATTTGTGTTAAGATTTTTTTTTTTTCAGAACATGAAGTCTGAACTGAATGCATGGAATTGGGCTTGTGTTAATTTTGCTGTTCTGCCTTGTTACCTTGTGATACTGTGGTTCGTATTACAACTTGGTCAATTCTTCATCCAGTCTATTCAATTTCCAAGGGAATATGCTGGAAATAATCATCCTTTTTCCCCTCTGCAATACCTGTACTATCTTGTCAGTGATTCACTCAGACACTTCTCCTTTTCTGAACATGTGGTTTTAATAGAAATGCCAAGGTAGTGAGTCTGCTTTAGTGACTAAGTGCATTGAGAATCACAGAGTGGATGCATTAAAAAAGAAGTTGAGAGGTTGTCCCCAAAAAGCTTTTGAAACCCAATCAGAAATTTGGCTACACTTTAGAAACAAGATTGCGACCATGGTGTCATGTAGTAGCAACCCTTTTATATTGTGAAGGGGACTAGTTTGTATCTCTTTCCAGACTCAGGGAATTTGCCAGTTTATTACACACTGGGCTAGGCAAGTGGGTGGGCAGGAGGAACAGGCAGGAAAAGACTACAGCCTTGTTTTTTTCTCCTTCCCTCCTAAATGGCCATTGTTTCTGGTTTGGAAGGATAATAATTTACTGTTCACTTTTGCTCAGGGATGGACATGAAGGCAAAGCCAACCTTCTGTCAGAAATTATGTGAACTAGTAGGTTTTGAAGCTATTGATTCATCAATGGCACGTTTTCCAGATGAACTAGTGGTACTCCAACTAACTGTTCTCCAGTTCTTGTTTATGCTTTAAGCTCCTCTCCAGAGCCAACAGGAGCCATTATTACTGAGGGGTTCTTTTCCTCTTTCAAGTTGGAAAGCCTGGGTAATGCTCAAGGCTGTTGCACAGGTGTAAGAACCAGCAGGGTATACACAGCCAGGCTCTCGGTTTGCTTTGCATAGGGCAGTCCCTCAGGGTTCTTCATATGAAACACTCCTTCAGTTACTGCCATAGAGGAGTGATCTGACCCACTGAATCTGATAGAGTTGAAAAGACCTCTGGAGTCACAGTTTCCAACCTCTGCAAACAGTGTAGTTGGATGTGATCCTCAGGGTTGAACGTTTGTCTTGAAATCATTGACCATCTCTGCCATATTACCTCCCTCTTCTCTCATTTAGTACTATTTAATCTACATTTTCCCCTTCAGTAATTCTGAGCTATTACTATACTTCTACCTGCTTTCCCTATTCTGCCAACAGTCCTCCCCCACCACCCTCTACCTTCTTGTTATTAATTCTTCTTAAGTACTCACAGCCTGTTATCATGTCATCTTTAGACAGGGCAAATTCAGCAGCTGGTTTTCTTGTCTAACTACTCCAAATACAATAGTTGCTGTCTTCTGATCTTTGAGGATTTCTTTTCCTTTTCTTTTTTTTTTTTTTTTTGTTTGCTATGTGCCCTAGTTAAATGTTCTTTTTTCTTTAAATCTAACATGATTTCCTAGTAGGGAATGCTCAGAGCACTGCAAATGTAGCCTTACCAACCAGGACTGTGTAAAACATTTCAATTCCGTGAATAATATCTTTCTTCACGTAGCCACAAGAACAGTAATCAGTCGGATAGCAGAAATCGTTGAATTTTAGAGAAGTCAAAGGAAAAATCAGTGAGCCCTGTGGAAATCAGTGAAAGATAAATTAGAACAGAAAGATTAATAAATGTATAGAATTATGTTCTATCTTCTTAATAATCCAAAGATAGATATCCATACATTTATATTTATTTTTTTAATTATTTTTAGGAAGAAAATATAAAATCTTTAAAAACTCACAAACATAGGAATTATATTTAAGATCCTTTTTTCTTCTGCACAAAAAACCTTTACTGATTACTACCCCATGTTGAGTGCACACAGCATTTTGCCCTTGGTGTGCAGGGCACCCAAGTCACACCATTATACAGCACAGTACCCAGAATGCTGCCTCTTCTTGTTGGGCTGATGCATCACGTTCTAAATCACAGCATTTACTGAGGGCAGGTGAAATAACTTGGTATAAAGATAAGGCCTGGTTTGAAATAATAAGCACCAATTTGGGTTTGGAGTTAAGAGTATACTGTAGTAATACTGTGAAAAAGAACATACAGCCTATCTTTTTTAAAGTTTCTTTTAAATTGCGGGGATGGAAGGGTTGGCCTATTATATAATCTTTATATATTTTATTATTAATATAGCTTATATATTATCTGTTTTCTTTAATTTTAATTGTAAATAATTTTCCATAACAGATCCTCAAGATTGTTTGAAACAAATATATGATACTTCACCATATTTCTCTCTCAACACATTGTGAAAAAATAATGGAGGAGAAGGATATTCACTTAAAAGCATAACTTTAATTAAAGGTATCTATATGGGAAGTTTGTTCCTTCAGAATATTATTAAATATTGCCACCTTCAGGCGAAAGCGTATCTAAGGATTTAAGGAGATTTTTTCCACACATAAACTTACAATTTTTCATTTCAGTGATTTTTAAGCCATGTTCATGATTTTCCTTCTAACAGTTGGGAGCAGGAGTGCAGACGGTGGTGGTGTGTTGAATTTGGGGAAATTAAATTCCTTGAGCTTGAGGAAAGAAAATCAGAGTGGAAAAAGGCACCATAGTTAATATATTAAATCCAAATAGTGTGTGGTTCCCTTTAACATATCATCTCAGAGAACTAGAATTATGCTTGTAGGTCTCCTGCAGTTTACTTTTATCTTGCCTTGTCTCTTCCAAAACTTCTCCCGAGTTTTTCCTCTCTACTGTGGAAGGGTAAAGTTGATTTTTAAAGTTAATAGGCTGGACTTGGTTAAAATTCAGATTAATGTTAAACTTAAATTTGTAAGAGAAATTCCCTAAATTAAGGAGAGACAATGAGTTCTGCTGGAAAAGAAAGGAAATTTATGATTAATTAAACTGTGATCTTAATCTATAGTGAAAGAATCAAAGCTATTTGGCTGTACCAAACATTTCAATGTCTATTTAAGTGTTTAGTAAAAAAAATTACAAATAAAAGTAACCCTACTAGGTAGGCACTTGCATTAAGTGACAGTCGCTTTGTTCATGGTCTTGCCTCTTCTGGCTTCTTCCAGTGCTAAGTAGGGAGATTGGTCCATGGCAGTGAGTTATTGATTAACTGGTGGCAGGATCCCATTTCCTGTTTATCTGAAGCCAAATCCTTTTGAAACATGGCATTACAGAAACAGTGCCTTCCACCCAGAGAAAAATGTCATGCTGTTCAGTAATAACAATGGCAAACACTCCCTTCGGACTGAGGCAAAACGCTTCACTTCCCACTTAAATGGTTTTGCACTGTTGCACTAAAGAGCTGGCACATTACTCCCCACAGGTGGCTGCATTTCAGCGCCTGGGTGAAGAGTCTCTATTTCATCTTTCAGCTGTAGTGAGTACTAAACATAACATAGAGCTCCTCTATTTCCACAGGCTATTAACCTTCCAAAACATTTACCTCTGAGGCTAAACTTCCCAGTACTTCAGCTTCAATTCTGAGAAAAGTCTCTATTCAAAAACAATGCATTGAGAGTGAATTAAGTCCCCTTGCAACAAATAGTAAGAATATGCCAGAGCTAAACATGGGCTGAAACAGCTTTCTGAACTTAGTCCTTCTCAAAGGTAACATTTTTATTTTAGCAGGTTTGAGAAAAACCTCTTCATCATTTTTTGAATAATGAGAAAATGCAATAAAACAGAGAACCTTACTGAACTTCTGTTTGTAAAAACATTTTAGAATAGGGTATTTTATCAATAGTATTTTCATAGCATTTAAAAAACACAACAGAAGGTGAGAAGAACTGAAAGCTGACTTCTCCAAAGGAAAATGGTAGGTCTGCAAAACTTACCAGCATCCTTGGCATAAAAAACCCCCTAGCTTGCTTCTGGAGAAATACAACCCTCATGCAGCAGAGAAACACAACCTCCTAAATCAATAGTTTAAATTCTGTGTTATCTGAAGGTAGTATTTGCTTAATAGAGCAGATGACAAGGGTTGTGATAAAAAGGCTGGATGATGAGTATGTATATAATCGTTTAGACATAAACCATTGACCAAGTCTGGGACTAAGTCTGGATTCAGCTGCACCTGAACTCCCCTCTGAGATGTTTAGAACACAAGGGGGTCCTTTCTGAACAACATGGCTCGACAGCAGGGTCTTCCTGACAGTTTTGTCTGACCCTGTCCTTTATGCAGTAAATACTCATGTACTTTGACATCAGATCTTGTTAAACCAGTGTTGCATTTACCATTGGGTGTTGTTAACTCACTGTCTTATATCAATCAAATATATTGTTGCTTCTCTCTTATCAGTGAATTTATCTCTCCATCTGCAACAGCTAAACAAGATGCTGTATACACCATGTATATAAAGTATTGCACAAAACTTGCAGAGAAAGGTAAGCTAAGCATTCAATTCCTCATTTAGCTAAGCATTCAATACCTCATTTTCATTCCCACTGTCATTTAGAAAATGTAGCTGAAGATGAGATATTCTCTGCATTTATAAAATGGAGGATTATAACAAAAAATGAAGGACTGTAGAAGTGGATGGTTAGTCAGAAATACTTTCTACAATAGAAAGAGGAAATAAAACTGAAATTAGGTACTAAAGGGAGGAAAAAACATCCAACGGTAATTCAATATTCAGTCACTGGCAAAGGGAGCTTAGCAGTCCAAATAACAGATTTTGAAATATTTAATCTGCAGGATCTGTGGAATTATGTATAGGAAGAGATGTCTTGGCTGTTTTCTCAAATTAAGTTGACTGAGGTCTGTGCATTTTATTACATGGATTTATTCTGATTAGTTCTAAAGCTAAAAGTCTTTTTTCCAAAGAGAGATTCAGAAACTCAAAAACATTTTTTTTTTTATAATGTCATAGGTTTATCTTAGAAACACTGCAGCATTGTTCCTGCATCCATGGTAGCTCAGAAACTGTCATGCCAATTGGCTGCTGCCTTGCACTTGAAAAACTGCTATGGTTCAGTGTGGCTACATGAAGGCAGTTATAGTACACTCACCAGTGGTATAAGAACACTATAATCTCTGAAGTGCTTGAGGATGAATGGCTTATAAAGATGTAGAATATTATTACAGTATACTCTATTTAATTGGGCCATGCTGAACGGGGATAGCTGCTTTAGTGGGTCTATCTCCGTGGAAACTGATGACAGTGTGTTATATGGACTGCTAGTTAATCAAGATACTATTGGCACATGGTCTTCTTGAGAGGTCTGATTTAGTTTCTGCAAAATAAAGTGCTGTTTAGCCAGGTGACAAATAGGTGTGAAATCCTGAACTGGTTTTTAAATGCACAAGTTGCCAAGCAGAGATGAAGCAGCCTACTTTCCTGTCCCCTGGGGTAGCTCAGACAGGGGTGGCTGAGTTCAGTGGCGCTGGCTGAGCGGAGGAGCCCTCTGCCAGCAGCTCACCAAATCGCTTTCGGTCGTGGCACTGACAAGGCCACTGGTAGTGGTAATTTTTCCTTGGCATTTCTGCAGTTCACAACAAGTGAGTGTGTGCATTGCACGGCATAAACACACAAACACTCTGTCGTGCTGCCCAGTTTAGGGCCTGACCGCTCCAAAACAGGTCAGCGTGTGTGTGGCACCTTCTTCCCAGGTTTCCCCAGGGGGAGACAACAGAGCTTTTATAGTATATGAGGAGCACATACCTCTCTTCTCAACAAGCTGTCTTGCTTTTAACTACTTCTTTGCCATCTTGGGCCAGAGTAGACCTTTTCATGTGAGCTCAGTGAAGTCCCCTTGGACTGTGGCTCAGTGAAGTGCAAAGCAATTCTGCTAAATTAAACAGCAGTCTGTGGAAGAACTAATTCAGTTTTTGGTGTTGAGAGGCACTGGGGCTTGATGGACTTGGCATACGTGGAAGTGCTACAGCTTTGTCTTCTCAACCTTAAACCATTCACTTAACTGTACTATAACAATATAGGACTCCATGTCTTTTTCCATAAGAATGCTAATTTTCTCTTACCTGAAAAATCACATATCCTCTTTGCAGAAAAGAAAACAAAACCAAAAAACACAACAAAAAAACCTCCAACATGAAGTCTTTGATTTCTCTATTAGAAAGATAATCATGCTAGCAAACACTGCAAATCATTACAGTGTCTTCATAATGGGACATTAAAATTAAAAGCCCACAGATGCTTTGTTTACAAGGTTTACAGCCTTGCTGGTTAAACACCTTGTGGTTGTTTAATTTTACCATGGAATCAAGGAGAATTTACCATTTCTACCATATAGAAAAACCCTGAAGACACTGATAAGCCTTTTCTGAGTAAAAGATAATAAAGTCACCATGCAATCAGCAGATGGTCTCAGGTATTATTTAAACATTGTTTTCAAAATTATTATTTGGTATATGACATATTGTTTTCCATATTGAAAATTCTTTTGAATATTTTTTGCAGTGAATCTGGTAACTGCTGGAAGTTGTGCCTTAATATAGCTTTTTGAAAGATACATTTTAAAATTGAAATAATTCTAAGTGCCTTCTGCTTCTGAGTTTTTTCACTGTAACTATGGTTTTCTTTTCAGACTGTCAACAAATTCTGGACTCTAGAGAACTTTGGGGTTGCTTCTTATTCTGAACTGAAAGACACAATAAAAACCAAGCAAACCCTATGATGTTATATTCCTGACTTATAACCTGGACTACAAAACTTGTTTGTCAATAAGCTATGATGCCGTGTATGCTCTACTTGACATATTTCTTGAAACCTCAGCTGTTGAAATCATGTCCAGAATTAATCTCATCTAACTTATACTGTCTGAAAATTACAGCATCTGTTTTAAACTGGTTTTCTAAGTGCTCCCTCTTCTATGAGCAGCTGTGCAAACAGCCTGTTTGGTGGAGTTCCAGGACAAGGTAAGGTGTGAGACTCCTCCTGGAGAAGCCTGTCTTTCTTTTTCCAGTAACAGAAAGGGATTTTGGCTGCAATGCTTAGCCTAAACATTACCTTTCCCCTTTCTCTGTGTTCCTTATCTTATGTAACTCCTTGCATGCTTTCTATTGTCTATCTTTAAGCAGAATAGTACCTTATCATTTATCTTTGCATCTTGTTTTAAGACTAGCACACTTTTAAATGTGTCTTCTATTCCCATCTTCTATTCTCCCATCTATTTCACATTTAAGTGAAAGTGAGACTGTGAAAGGTCTGTCTCTGGTGCTCTATATACCTCCCAGGTACTGGGATTCTTACCTGCCTCCTGGGTGGACAAGGTTATTCAGTTTCTGCAGTGCAGAGGCTCTCTGGGGGACCAAAAAAGAGTCAGAGGTACTTCCTCAAGGAAATGCTCAGCGACACTTTCAGGCCATAAAAGTATTTCTACTCAAATATTCTACTCACAGTTGCACCTGTATAATCTGGAGGAGCATCTCCTGATTTAGAGATGTGAGAACAAATTGTAGCCCTATTAACTTAGCTGTTCCCAGGCTGGGAGAATGTCAATTATGAATAGTTTGGCCCCGGATAATTAGAAAACAAACTTTTTGTTAACTGCTGTAGGAATTAATTATTTGTGTGCTCTTAATTTATTGTATTTCACAGAGAAAATGAATCAGTGATAATTTTTATTCTCTGTAAGCGTTTTCAAGACATAGGAGGAAATAAAATTATGACCGAGTCTAATGACGGACATAGATCAACGTGTCTTTTCTCTTTGTCATGAAATGGAGTGTTATGGAAAGGTTTCCTCCCATTATTAGTTTAGGAAAGAAGAATAAATTTGAAAAACAGGTCAGAAAATAAAGGGGAAGTTAAAGTCTGCAGTAGGCAGAGAAAAAGACCACTTCATCTCTTCCAAGTTAGCTAAAAAATATCTTTCACTCTCTCAGTATCACCTTTCAATCCCCAGATTATGTTAAAATATTTACTGTGGTTGTTCTTTAAAACCACAGCAGCTAAACCACTTAAGCATGGGGTGAATTTACAACGATTTTCTTATAATTTGTGCCTAGGGACTGTAAGGAACTGTGCATCATTGTGCAAGTGGCATATGTAACAGTCATGCTAAGTGGTGAAACAAAAAGGAAAAGAAAGGAAATCTCTCATGGACATGCCTAAGGATCAACACAATAGCAAAAACCCCTCACTAAAAGCCAGTCCAGCATCTCACTTACTGCATTTTAGCTTTATGAATGGAAATATTTAATATTATCATCTCTGCTCTTTCCTTACTTTTGTGAAACAAAACTGATTAATTGTTAGATTTTTTTGATTTCTGTCTTTTATTGTTTTCTTAGTTCCTTCAAAGCTGCTGGCATTGCTGAGGTATTAACACCAGTAAGAGGGGAGTTTGCATATGCAAATTTGACTCCCTTAATTAAAATCAGGAGCACTTGATTACACTGCTGAGCCCTAGAGCTGCAAATATGTAAACAAAGGTTACATGCTCAGAAAGGAAAATTGAGCCCTAAGTCATGGTTTTGTGATAGACTTTTCTTAGTTCTTAGGAAGCTGTTAAGTTGAAACCCAGTGCCAAATTACATTCCTTACTCCTAGATTGAAGTGCATGCTGTTTCAGCAGCATGCTTTGTGTATATTTTGTTTGGGTTTGGGATTGTTTCATTTTCATTTTGTATTTGCTCCTCTGACTTGGAACCCCCTTGCTTTCTGGCTGGTTGCAATAAAGCAATTATGAGCAGGTAGCTTGAAGAATGTGATGGAGCAACTAGAAAAAGTGATTAACAGGAAAAATATGCCATGGGTTTTAATTTGTTTCTTAGATGTCACCTAGGTGTGGCCTTAGTCCTTCAAAATCCTGAGAATGTTGGGTCTCTGCTGACTCCTGGAGTCATTAGTACTTTGTCTGCTGGACCCGAGAACATGATTTGGTGACACTTTATCTTTTGTGGTAAGCACCTTTCTCAAAATGTTTGGTCCTACCTTTGCACAGTAATCTTTAGTACCCTCAGTTATGTTGATATGACTGTCCTCAGTAAATTGGATCATTCAAATGACCTGGTCATAAGAAAAACAAAAAAACCCCAAGCAGGGCACCCTAATACTGTGTCCTTTCTCTAAAACAGTTAATTTCAATTATCTAATTCATAGCACAGTTCCAACAGTGCTGGCATGATTTAGAGCCCTGGGGTGAACCAAGGAAAAAAATGGCTGAGGAAACATAAGTCGAGAAGCAAGAATTTCTTAGACCAGATATACCAATGACATGAGCATATTGTGCAGACAGGCCCACTATGACAAAGACAGCAATGTTATATTTTAGTTTTCCTAAATTTTAGTAGTCATAAAACAGTGTAGCCATGCAGAAGGTTCCCTTTCCTTTACAAGCATATGTCTTATTGAGGTTTTTGCTCAGTCGCTTATCTCCTAGTCTTAACAAGTAAGAGCAGTCCTGAAACAGATATGGGGATGAAAAGGACACAAGATACTTATACTGGTATAGCTCTCACAAACCCACTCTTCTCCAGGTGTTTCCCTGAGAAGCCATGAATGTGATGCAAAGTAAATGTGATACCTTCCCGTGCAGTTTTGTTACACCTGCTTTGCAAGGCAAAAGTTGTCGGACGTGCTATTAGTAAGTAGAGAATAAGGCCTGTCTTAGGTAAGGAGCTCTGGAATTTTCTAAGGTTATGGTGTGGTGTTCCCTGTTTGCATTTTTAAAAAAAGAATATTGCAGGGACTTATTTTTTCTACAATGATCTTAAAATTAACACTTTGAGGACTTGTCTGCTCATTGTCGATGGGCTTTTGCTAAAATGAAAAATATGTAGCAAAATTCAGTATCTGCACAAAATGATCCCTCAGAAATAGCAAAGGCTGCGGTCTATATGTCACATTTTAAGTTTGTAAATTCCACTAAGTCCTTTCACTTGAGTGTACAATTCAGGCACACTCTCCACACACAGACTCTAATTGATAGAAGAAACTAACTACAAAAGAAAATTTGTAAAATAAATTGCCACAAACTTGACAGGTCTAATGAAAGCATAGCTGGCAGGACCCAAGTTCAAGGCAAATCATAGCTACCCAAGTACCTATCAGAGTACAGCCTTGGGTGAGATTTACTACCATTAAGAAAGGCAATTTTGATCAAACCCCATTGAATCAAAACATGTTTTCACCAGCTCCACATGCTGACCCCAGCACAAATACTCAAATTGCTCTTCTCTATTCTGTGACATAGAGACTTCACATCATCTGGAAAATGAATCTCTGCATTTTGTCTTAATGTTGCATGGTACTTAGTACACAGCCAAAGTAATACTCAAACTAGATTATTAATGGAAAGCAATGCATTTCCTAAAGCTGCACTAGCATCCAAACACAAAGGGCAAGTTTCTGTTACCAAGACAAAGTATATTATTTTGTCAGTTCCTGCATACATCACATTAGCATTAATGACAGTTTCAGCCACATGCATGTATATCTTTCATTAACACTAATGGGCAATACATGCACATAGATCTCAGGCTAATACTGATGGGAATTACATATACGTGCAACACTCATTAGTGTTAATGAGAGTTCTCCTGTGGATATCTAATGATCATTAATGGGAGTTACACGCATGTGTGTTTCTCATTAACATTAGTGGCACGTGCATCTCTCATTAATATTGATGGCAAATACAGGAAGCCATATCTCTCATTAATATTAGTAAGAAAGATGCACTCACTGCAAGGAGAAAGTTATTCCTGCCATTTCCTCTATGAGGAGGTTCAAGCTGTTGTTAATTCTGTTCTAAAACAACTTCAGTTTCTGCTGTCTTTCAGTGAATTTTCCAAGTTTCCACAGCCTTGGCCACAAGACAAATGTTTCCTTCCCGCATGAATGACGTAGTTTTGCAAAAGCCCCAAAATTCTTTTCTGTGGAACCAGACATCACCAGTATGTCATCTTTGTGGTGTTTTTTTAAGCAAACGTATTTCTACTATTTCAAAGAAAAATCTGTATATGCTGATCACAGCATAGGGTGGCACACACCAGCTGCTGAGTCACTGCCATAGGCACACCAAATTTATTATAAGTTCTTGTGATCATAACTCCATTTTAGATCATGCACTAATGAAGTATTGTGTTTAACTCTGACATGGTTCCTGATAAATGTAGTTGAGAGTAAAGGCCTTAGCCTCCCTTTGGAGTAAAAAAGGTATGAATTTATGACAGTATTGAGCGCTTTATCCTTCCAGGTATAAAGAGATTAAACTTCAGTACCCCTTTCAAAAATGTGTTCTCATCCCTGCCAAGTGGTTTCCATGGGCTTTTCTGTAGGACTGTAATTTAAAGCTCCTACAGAACATATGCCATCACTGCTGCCAAGTGGGTGCTGTAGAGCTAGGCTGTCCCCTAGCTCACATCACTGGGGTGAGCAGTGATGACCACACAGGGTTAAGGAAGAGCATTGATCTCCCTGTCTAATATATACATGGAGATAGGGGAAGGTGATCACATCAAGCTCTGAATTGGGAATCAAGTGAAATGCAATCAGTTTTCACTTCATATCCTACAAATATCATAATTATAGGACAAATTCTACTTTTTCTATTCCCTGATATACCTAACACTTTTTACACCTGAAATACGATCTCTCTAGATGCTCCTGTGAGGGCTTAGCTACAGTTAATACAAACAGTAACAACCATATCAGATATAAGCTATTTAAAACAGAGCAATATATTTAGTTTTAAAAGTGCCCTTTGGTAAGATAGTCTTATTGCTTTTCTCATTACTGTACAGAATTAGAATAACCATTGCCCATGCAAATTAGTTATAAGAAACAATGTTTGCAAATAACAGATGAAAATTAAAGGATTATGTTTGGCAAACACAACTGCTATATAAGATTCCCTTAGGCTGGGGAAGTATCTATTGCACCTTCCAATGCCAGTAAGTCTCCTGCTGTACAGGAAGACTTCAGTGTGGGGAATGGCAGGCTGTACTACTGTAACTGTTGTTCCATTCCAGGAGCCTTCTGGAGACAGGAAGTAAGAGTGTGAGAGCAGTTTTCAACTCTCGCAGGAGCAGTGCAGACAAACTGCCTTGTATGAGCCTTTCACCTGCCCTAGGTCTGCCCCTTTGCCAGCAGGTGTCGAGCACTCTTTTGTTGCGTATTAATTCTGCATCAGTCTGGTGATAGATGTCATTGCTTTCTTTACAAGCAGATGTTTCATTGCTGGACCCCTTGACCCCTATATGGGCTCTATATGTAATCTACTTCAATTTACATGAAAATCACCACCAAATTTAGATACAGCAGGCACAAATGCATAAAGCCCAAATATACAGACTCGGATGTATGTTTGGGTAAGACACACACACACACTTACCCACTCTCATATTCACCCATCCTGGAAAGTCTAATGCAGGAAAGGTGATTCTAGTGTTAATCTAGTCTGGAATGACAGATGTTAGAAGACATCAAGGAAAATCACAACAGTAGTATTCTGTCTGGCTACAGCAGCATTAAAGATTCTAATCTGTAACTACAGCTTTCACTTACGATTCAAACTTCAGCTGCTAAACAAACTAAATAATTTATCAAGTACAATATGTTCTAACTCTGCAGCTTGCAAAAACTACAGCCATGCCTTTGTTTCAAAGAGTCACCAAATGGTGGAAATGTCAAGCTCTTCCTTAAAGTGCATCTTCCTCAATTCCCTTGGTAGATAGCACTGATTTTTTTTTTCCTGAAGATGTTTTATTGTTTTTCTACTTTTCATCAGGGTGGGGTTGCCATAGCAATAAAGTAGGATATCTTGCTGGATTTCACCTTTGCTGTCTTGCTTCATACGGTTCTTTCTCCTCAGAGCAAACATGGTGGACGCAATGCACATACAGATGTCTGATTTCAGATTTCTTTCTCAAGTGTGCTTGGCAGCTGCTCTCCTGAGACAGGCAAAGCAGCACTTCACAAGCAGCACTTCACTTTACATTCATCTTCCCACTCCCTAGTGGCCAGGATCACATCTCCCTTGCTTTGTGAGTTCTCTTTTAAGATGGACAAAGCTTTTCATTGTAAGACTTGCTTCCAGTGTAAACAAAAACTTTTGTTTAAGCATTTCAATTAACTAAATGACCTAATCAATTGTCTTCTCAAAGTTAGTTGAGGTAAAATGGTGAAATATGCTGCAATAGAAGTTAGAATCATCCACTTCATATCTTAACAATGTGCCCAGAGCTATCCCAGTAACTAGATTTAGAAGGCTGAGTTTAGGTTTTGAGGCTGTGATGATGAACTGGGTCTCTCCCTTCCTCTCTGTCAGTGTTTATTTTTGTACCAATTTTCCAAGTTAGACTTGTCCCAGAAAAAAACGTTCAAAAATTAAATCGCTCACTGGGATGAAGAGTTCTCATTTTATATATCTCTCCTGCATCTTTCAAAAATAGATTATAAATCTGTTATCTATATCTGAATTTCACAGTGGTAGCATCTCAGAAATCTAGATGAAAAGGATGGTAAATGCAGTCACAGTCCTTCAGTTTGAATGCTGCAGATCAGCTCTTCTCTCCTTGTGGAGTACCATCAGGGGAAATAGCTGAAATTTCAGGATACAATAATGAAAAATGCATCCTATGCCATGAAAGTACCACTAATACCATGAGAATTTAAAACTCCGTATCCCGGTAGCTATATGTCACAAAAGAATTTTAAAAATACATAGCATTTTTAATATGATATGGACTTTTTCTCTTTGGTGTTTGGATTCCTCTTTGCAATTCAACCAAAGTAAAATGGGATTTGTTACATGAACTCCTGCTTTGTCACTTTTCAACACTCTGTTTGTAATGGCCAAGCTGAGAACATGTTTCCCAATTTCCAAGTCAAGTCTTTATCCTCCTTTTTCCTTCTGCCTTACTCACTAGAGTTGCATTAAGTTTCCCTCTGATTTTACTAACATTACCCTGGCAGAACATCAGTGTCATTTTAAAGCATCACGACAATATTTGTTCTTCTGACTACATTGGTCTCTGCCTGCCAGTCCCAATTTTTCTTTTGAAAAGATACTATTAGGATAATTATTATCCAAACATTATAGCACCCAAGAGACATGGAAAAGCGTTGTCTAGCTTTTCCGTTTAGTTAATGCCTTAGAAAACTTACAATCTGTGTAGAAGACAAAAAGTAACACATGGATATCAGACAGATGAGAGGAAGAGTGCTCCAAGACTACATGACTCTGCATGCTAAGCAGCAGTATCAGCACTGTGATAATATCTCGTACTTTTGGGGCATTATGATAAAAGAGAGATTGAATAGGAACCTCCAGAGCCATCAGATGACTGTGTAGCTGTTCCTTCACAAGCTCTTTCACAGGATGTGGAGCAGCAAAGAACATGAAGTCATTTCCCTTATGGTTAGCATAAGACATTGTCTTGTCAGATGAATGGGTGGTAGGAATTGATTTCTTAGTAAAGAAGTCATTCAGAAGATTGAAGAAACTTTCAGTGATGTGAGAAAATTTAGTGCATGTTATTTTGCTGAACTGGAACATCTGTTTGCAAGCTGGTAGTAACAGCCTGGTAATAACAAGACCGCTGTTGGCATCTTGACAAGGACTCTCTGTATTTTAGAAGGCAGATGCTACTATTTCTGCCCCAGACTAATATTTCTAAGCATGACATGTCTCAGCTATAGCAGTAATCATGGTTGTAGAGCAAGTTCTGCCTTGTCTGCTTCTCTGCAGGATGCTTCTCAGGGCAGAGGCCAAGCTTCCTGCTTGTTATTTGGTCAGGACCTATCTTGTGCCTTTTGAACCAAACTCAGCCCAGTTTTCTAATACACAGGGCCCAACTTCATCTGGCACCAGCAAGCCTTTCCTCAGACCAGGTGTGACAGTGCCTGATTATAGTGACCTAAAAGCAGGTTCTGCACAAAAAAATCCCCAATGTTCATTCTGTCACCTGAAATGTGCAGCATGTGTAGGCCCCTTCTTCTGTAAAACTGTGACTTGCTGCTATTTTAAGAATGCACCAAACCCCAGGCAACATGTGAGAAGAAGAAAATCAGAATGTTTTTAAACGTATTTGCATTGCTTAACATTTTTATCAGGAAGATTTCAAAGGATTTTATGTGAGTATTACTATTATCCCCAGATTATAGCTGGTAGGACTGTGATAAAAAGTACAGATCAGCTACTTCCTCCAATCCACGGGAGAGTTAAGTGATGAAATCAGGAGTGGGACCCCCCACCTTGGCTTTCCATTACATGTTGTAACTATCACATATCCCCATGGCACATACATTTCCAGTATTTACAATTTAACTCCTCTGTACTCCCTGCCATTTACTTCAGTGAAAACATGTGCATTTGCAGGAGTTGGGGGGGGGGGAAACCTATTTTTTTGGGGCAAGCCATGTGTGCTGTTTATAGTTTAAAAAGCATGTAGTGTGAAAATCTGATGGCTCTTGAAAATATCTCCCTGGACTTTTTGCTGAGCCTGCCAAGAAGACTGATAATTAGCAAAAGTAATTTTTGTGACAGAAACAAAAAGGTTGACCATATGCTTTGCTTGTAGTCCCATACCATTTCTCTGAAAGAAAAATGGAACTTCAACCTGCACTGAGAAGTATTGGAACTGAGAATGCATTTTACTGCTTACCATGTTTACACTGAATAAAAAAAGAATTTAGTTTTTATGTTCAATTGAATTATTATAAACATCTAAACATTTGATTAACAAGTTTTTTTAGGCCCAAGGACATCTGGCTGAGTTGAGGTGCTGAAGCATATTATGATGTGGTAATGTGTGTAGGTGTGTGAGCTCTATCCATAGCTGATTCAAATAATGAAAAACAAAAAAGGAAATTGCCTCAGATTTTCTTACTCTACAGAAAAAAAAATCAATGGAGGGTGATTCCTCACTGCTGCCAAGAGAAAAAAAGTCTTATAGATTTCACTGCTGTGGAATAAAGCCAATAAAGTGCAATGAGAGAACTGCAATAATGATGGATTACATAGAAGTGTTTGACATGTATGCATGTGAACACATTTATGAAAAATATTCTATTGCAGTCCTTCAAAAAGTCTTACAAGCCAGTGAAATGTCTTAGATTTCTCCTATTTAAGATTTCAATAATAACAATGGTAATGGAATATTTGCACATATAATAGCTTCTGTGTGCTAAGACAATAAAGTTATTTACAACTTTCATCTAAACAGCAGGTTTCTTTAAGCACTGTATACATTCACAATGTATTTAGTTGGCAACAGGAGTATGAACAACTCTTGTCTAGGGTAGGAGAATGACAATACTCAGTCACCCTTTAGTTCACTTTCTAACCCTTCTGCTGAGATGCCCAGTGAGTCTGTTAATTAGTAGTGGTCACTTGTGATAAGAGCAGCAGTAGCCTGTGAAGCAGAGCAAGACCTGTGACCTCCTTTTTCCAGCTGCTACAAACAACTGTCTGTTTAGGAGGATAATTTCAGCTTCTTTCTGCTGACCTGTGCTGGATTCAAATTACTATCCTAAAAGAAAAAACCTGTGCAAGGGTCATGACAAACTTTAAATGCATTTATTTTTAGGACACTTCAGCAGAGGGCAAGCAGAGATGATAAAGACTTTGAACAATAGAAGATCACCACTTTTCAAACAAACAGTGAGTATCTGACCTATAATTGAAGATAGCTTATGGTATTGTATTTCTTGTGGGTGTTATAGTGCCTACAGGTAGTCAAAGAAGCAGAGGAATTGTGATATGAACACAATTCATATGATGATGAGCCAGAGTTCTTTCAAGCAAGAATTGAGGTACATTTTGTCTGTGCAACTGGATGAGAACCATTTCAGCACATATTATCCTGTTATTCTTCAGCTGTGTGATGTCTTTAATATTAATCTATCTTTATTTCTCTGTGTGAATAATTCCCTGAAAAGGGATACAATATTAATAATCTTGAATAGCTGAGAAATTTCTGATATGTACATGCTTTAATTACCTTGCCAAACAGAATCTATAAGCAAATATCTGTTGTCTGGAAAATGGTTCAGATAAATTGAACAGAGGATTTGTATGTAGCAATATCAAACAGACCAGATCTGAATACTCTTGTTTTCAGAAATTTGTTGCAATGTGGCTTAAAACTGTAATAAAAAACTCTTTTCTGATTAAAGAATACTGTGAAGGGCAGGTCAGCCATTGATTTCAGTGTTCATTTTAGACACACTTGATGTGAATACAACAGTAATACAAATCTGAAGGATTTAAATATTTTTTAGGTGGGACAAGCCTCAACCTGAGGGAGAGCAGGACTTTATTGCCACTTTCAGAAACCTAGAAACTCTCTCTGAAAACAGAAACCAGTTTTTATCATCAAAACAGGCACAGAGAGATATCAGTGAGGGCTGTAACTTCAGTCAAGCATCTCACAGCAAAATCAAACTCTTTAGTGACAAAGATTCAGCGTTAGTGCACATGCTACTAGTTATAAAATAGTGAGAGGGGAAAAGACATGCTGCATAGGTGAAGCCTCAGTAGACTGATTCAATTTTTTCCATGAAGCATTAGCAAGGTTTTAAATAGCTGCAACCTGCATATTAAAAATGCCCATGTGTATAATATATGAATAAGGGCACCTTGGCTGAATACATTATGGAACAGAACTGTCATCTTTACCCCCTTCACAACCATACTTTTGCTTGCTTATATGAATAGTCAAGAATAGTGATGAGCGCCTATCAAAAATTAACTTAGGCAGAGAATCAATGGATTAAGATCCTATTTTCCCTTTCTTTCCACCACTTTCTCGAATCAGGCCATTTTTCTGTAGCTCTTTATTTAGACACAAAGCCTGGAAAATGATCATGTTTTATCTACAGACTGACTGAGGCTTTTTTGTGATTCATTCACCTGCTGCTCCAGCAAAGACATAATCCCTTCTTCATTTATATACCTAAGAGACAATTCACATACAGGAAAGAATGTCTGGTACTGAAAGGAGGCTGCTACATCTGCTCTGCTTGATATATGTTAAGTGTGGCAAAAATCTCTCTACAGCTGTTTGTCTTTGTATTTAGGATGAGATGTTATAATAATGTATTTGCAGGGCAGGAGCGACATGCTGAATTTTTCAACAAGATACATAGATTTTATGCTGTGCTATTCAAAAAATTATATATGTTTATTTTGACTGGCCATATATTCTTGGTTTGTAAGCTCAATTCAAGAAACAGAGACACAGAATTTTTTGATCTAAGTAGTTTGACTTGCTCCTCTTAAGTATTGTTTCCCTGTGTACCCATTGTTTTGCAGCTCTCTGTTGAAAGGCTAGCAATTCAGCTTTCTAATGATGCACTCTCTCTAATAATGAGGAAAAATAAAGAGTGGCAAGTTTTCTGGTAGAGGAGGCTCTTGTGTGTGACACTGGTTTTTAGCTCTCGAGTGGAACAATGTATGGCTCCAAGTGATGAAACTCATGAACTGCTGTTATCAGTGAGAGCTTGCTGAGAAAATGAAGTGCATGCCTACGCTTCTATTTTATATTCCATGGAAATTAAAACCATTTTAGCACCTGTATGCAGGCCTTTACACATACCTGAAATGTATTTTTTTCATCTGACTCATGTCTCTGTGAGTCATTTATAGTGCTTTCATATGCAGAGATATTTTTAGGCTATTTATGATGTTCCTTTGAGTATACTTAAGCCCTCCTTTTAAACAGGGGCTGAGCACACAAGGAAAAGAAATTCTTCTGAACGATTATTTACTATGATAGAAATTACAGTGGTGTTCAGAAAATGGAAATCCCTTCCTATTGTAAACACAAATAACTTCTAAGGAAGAGCAGACTCTTACCTGTATTTACTACATTTCGTACGTAAGGAAATCTGCTTTGCCCCTGCTTGTGTGACCTTGACAAATCACATAATCTTGGCAACCCTCAGAGTTCACATGGCCCCAGAGCTGGACCAAAGTCCAGGATCATGCAGGGGCAGGGCAGATTGCCTCAGCCCTTCGCAGGCCGTGCTGCGCTGGGGAGGGCAGAGCAAGAGGGATCATTAGAACCCTGCGAGACAACACTTTGGCAATCTACATCCTACCTGGGAACAATCATCAGTACTGCAGGGAAAAAACAAAAGATGCAAGATAACTAAAATGGCAGAGCCACTGTGTTTGCTGAAAGAAAAAATAGAACTAGCGATCAAAAGCTTTGGCAAATAAAGGACTCAGGGTTTATTGTTACCTCCAGCGGAGATTTCATTGTCCTTGTGTTGTGCACCATGCTATTACACTAAGGGTATGAAATTAAATTTCCTTTCTTCTCCAAGACTATTTGCAAGCTGCTCCCACATCAACACATACTTCTTACTTGCAATGGCTGCCAAATTTTGAAGATGATTAAACAAACCAATCAATTCCTGTTTAAAATGATCAGATAATAGTTAGCAAAAAAAAAAAATTTCTTTCTGACTGCATTTCAAACCCCTATTGAGATAAAAGGGGTTTGTGTGTGAAAAAATCTGAAACCTCTAAGAAACAGCCATTTTATGGGAAGGTTGAAATGGTCTTTTCAGGGCTTTTTCTTTATTTTGAAAATTTTTAGAAATATAGATTTGAACAGACCAAAGAAAGGGATGAGACACCCTAAAAGGAAAGCATGAAACAATATTTAAATGATGTGTGATTTCATTCTTGCCTGAGGGCATGCTGAATTCATAAAGAGGGTCCCCCAGGATATTTCACAGTGTGGTGGTACACAGCCTGCTTCCCTGACAGGTCATTACTGCATATCATGCTGGGATCCGGTACACGGCATGCTGGTGGCTGCTTTACCTGCCTTGGTCTCAGTGTAGTCCCTGTAAACATAAGTCAAGGACTCTGTCTTTGTCATCCCAGATGTCCAAGGAGACTCACAAGACAGGTGATTGATTTCCACTATAGGACAGAGCTGTCGGAAAAAGTTATCTCCAGTTCAGAGGGTTTATAAATAGGCTCCTTGAAAAATTTAAGTGCATAACGTGGTCAGCTATGTGGGGTTGGCCTATTGAAGAACTCCTTTCTGACTTTGTGCACAGTAGCAGACTCTGAGTGATTGAAATAAGTTCATTAAAAAGCAGGAGAGATTAGAACACGTATAGAATAAGAGGAGGGCAGAATGTAAAATACATAATAGAGATGCATTAGAATGAATGAAACAGTGAGGAAAAAATAATTCCTTAGTGGATACAGTGAAGGCACACCTCTCAGCTAGCAGAAAAACTGCCTTTCTATATTACTTGGTGTATCTCAGATGAAAAAATCTGTGGTTGGTATGAAAGTTCTGCATGGCTGTTTTGAAACCTAGGCTGGCTCCTCTGGGCTTGCATGAGGTGTCAGTGCACTGGCAACAGTGAAGGAGGAGGAACTCTCCCTCCCAAGCCAATCTTCCTCTGGCAATAAATTATCATCTGACCTTGGCCCATATTCTGCCCAGTCAAGTAGCAGAGCAATGATAGAGTAAAAAACATAAGTTCTTGAAGATATTTTAGGCCGAGTTTGATGATCTAAGACCTTTAGCAACTATAGGTATTCAGAAGTTTGCATTGCTTCTGCAAACTGTTAGTGAATAAAAGCTTTTTAATAGGATCTGATGCTTATAATTTTGAGAGGAAATCACTCAGATTTTCTGTTTTATAATTAGTGTAGCTGTGAACATTTTAGGGATACACAGAAAATGGGAATACAGTGTTACTGTATATACAGTAAAACATTCAGCCTTCTGAATCAAGACAAAATTTCAAGGTTTCAGACGTGCAGGTTATTTAGATCTGTTTGCATTTAGATTCAGAAACTGAAAAATTAGTCTTCTGGGACCACTTAGTAATAATAACAGATAAAGACTCAGGGCATGACCATGCAATGAGAAAAACCCCAGAATACTCAACTTTTATGCTAGATTAACAGAATTTGACTTTTGGCCAGTTAAAATAGTTCTTCAAATCCATTGTGGTCTTCCTGTAAGTATTCTAATTAATTGGACATTGAATTTTATTTTTGAAATATGGTTAAAAAAAAAGGATCTACTTAGCATTAGAGTGGGAAATGTAACCCGTGACCTTATTGTTCTTATTTTAAATCTGAATGAGCATTTTTTATTATAGTGGAATAGAAAAATGTGTGAATCAATAGAGTTTAAGTACTAGCTAGCAGAATTGAGGAAGTGCATCTGGGGATAAAAATAGCTAGAGGCTGTTTTGTAGTTTTTACTAATCTACCTTGTGAAATATTCACCTATGTACTTTTTCTTTATTCCTTTCTTTCTTTAGACTTTCTTAGAAATAACCTCAGTTTATTGATTTGTTTTTACCCCAGATTTTTAAATTGTAAAAGTAGTTGGGACTCCTGGTTTTACCAGATACCTGTCACCTTGACAGCACTTGTAGGTTTGAATCATAGTTACTGCTGTGTTTGGGAAAGTCCTTGGTTTATGAAGGCCCTGCTAGATCATTGTATGGGAACATCAGAAACCAAGGCTATCTCACTGCACTAATTTGTAACACAAAATTGTACATCAGTGCTTTATGTGAGGTTTAATAATATCTTCTTGTTTGAGCACTAGTGTTTTTAAGCCAACAACATAATAATATGGCAAATAGAAGGCAGGGCGTGGAGGACATGTGGACATGACTAATCAATGCATGCTCATTCTCTGTTTGATCTGCATTACTGAATTTAATCCTGCTTCTCTGTGGATACAGATGGCTCCTTTGCATTGCAGCCAGCCTGGGTTTTCTACATAAAGACAGAAAACAGTGGATGGCCGCAGGGGAATATGTGGCTGGTGTACTGCACAAAGCTCAATTTCTTCACTTGCTCACAAGGTAGGAACATAGTGGAAGTAAATAGATGAAGAACTAATAATTCTAAAATGGAGATAAATTTAATGCTACACTCAAAAAGTGACCAGGCAAGTAAATGTGCAGTCATGTCATGGCAGGAAATGAGGCTTCTCTGCCTCAGCTTCCCCATCTATAAAGGGAGTTGGTCCACAAAGGTTCTTGGCATCTTAACATTTTTAGACCACTCTATAGATCATGCAACTTTTCTTTCATGAGACTATCCCTAATTAAAAATAGTTTCTAGTTGGGACACTTTCCCTCATGCTCATCTGCTTTTGTAATATCCCATTATTTCTAGTTTCTGTATTCCATTATTCTCTCAGCCTATCTTAAGTTCCTCTTCTAACACAGTGATAGTTGCCATACCACCCTTGGTCAATGTTCAACTACATTACATAATTCTCATAGATGTTCCTCATCAGTCAGATTGTTCTGTGCTTAAACATTAGCATTACTTTTTGTTTTTTTTCTCTAAGCCCAATATCTCACCATCTATCATTGCCCTTCTTTTATAACTTGTCAGCCAATTTTAAATCCATGAGATAGTGCTCATTTCTAACCCAAATGAGATTAATTTTTAAATATGATTTCTGAGGTACTGCATCTGATGTCTTCTGACACTGCATGAAAGATCCAAAATTGCTGCATGTTACAAATTTGTGACCCCCCTACTGTAGTCACCCTATGCTCCAACACATATGTCAAGGATCATAATTTCACTCATTGCTGTTTACTGCTCATGTTTCTGCTGTCAGCTGCTGACTTTCTTATTTGAAAAAACCCAAAACCTCACTTCCATTATTTTCCCAGGAATTGTAATGGGATTTACCAGATGATATTTTCCACGATTACTCTTTATTCATCTTCTAAAGTTCAGTGCCATCCAGCCATCTGGTGTTTCATTAATTCTGCAAAAGCCCTAGCCTACAAAGTAAAAAAAATACTCACATGGCTAATTTTAACTATGTGAATCCTAATGATGCAAAGGAGACTGCTCATATTTTTGAGTGAGGCATATAGATAAGTCTTAAAGGACCAGGCCATAAAATACTTTTTTAAAAGATTTCTGTGTTTAATAGTATAAAGTAATTAGCATGGAAAATGCAATGTACTTCACACAGAAGTGCTTATAGGCCTGGATTTAAGGTTTTCCATGCATTTTTCTACTAGCTCTTTATCAATCACCTACGCATCAGATTTCTGATAATAAGAAGAGCAGTGTAAATGTTCACATGAAGCATGTTGATTGATGTATGCTTTCAGGAAATTTGGAATCAGATGCAAAGTGTTCATCATTTCTTAATTAGCCATTTTGCTTTCCCTCTTCCTCATGGTGCCAGAAATCCACATACCAGCACAGTCAATTTAGAATCAGCATGATCTTTTTTTTGGTCTTCTTCCTTAAATAGCAGATTTTCTCTCTTAAACTACTTGTCCTCACTGATATATCTGCAAAACCCTATCTTATTTGTTCTGTATTCTGCTATGAGAATTCATTTTTTTCTGTCTAGAAGGGTGTTACTGCAAAGGAGCAGCTTTATTCTATATCCTCTTTTCTGAGAAACACCTTTCAATTTGTTAATGCACTGCTTAGTTAAAAACATCCACCGTGTTGCAATTTTTAGAGTGCCATCATTTAGGTTTGAACCATTTTGTGAAAGGCAGTTGTTATTGCTTTATATCATAAATATCCTTCAAACACCCACTCTTTGAACTTGTGACTCATCAGTCTGGCATCTCAAATTCCCTTCTGTTAATTACAAAATACTGATCTTCCTCATTACCACCGTAACAATAACACCTAGTTAGGAATAGAAAGCTGCTTCTGCTGGCAAACTGCAATGTTTCGTGTTTCATTGCTTTCTGCCACTTAGCTTATTAAATCAGTTTGCACATAGCCAGCTTTCCACATGCCTCTGCAAAATCCTGAATGTCCTTTTGTGGGCTTGTGAGTTCAGACTGGGTGATGTGGAATACTCAGAATGAATGTCAGTTGTTACCATTAACTGCTGGAGCTTACCCCAGCTCATAAAGGCATTGTTGTGCATTTTCTTAAGCAATATAGGAAACTATGATGTATTTTTATCTCTTTGAATATGGATCAGCAAAACAAGGAGAAATCAAGTGTGTTTTCTTAGGACCTACAGTAACTCTGCAAGTGAATTTCCCGAAAACCATTAAAAGGCTTAACTGCAACATTGTTCCTTCTGAAAAGGTACAGCCTCCAAGCCAGTCATTAACAGCTAGAAAATATTAATCAGATAAGGTAGAGGCAAATTCACCTGACTATCCCTAACTGATTGGAGACAGCAGGGGGTATTCATGGTTATTTTATCTGCTTTTATATAATGTATTTTTTTATGTGCATTTTCATACAAGAACCAGCACTTCCCCAACCTGGGAGAGAGGAACCTTCCAACAATAACTCACCCAAGAGGAACAGACTGGCCAAACTCTGCAGTTGGACTATGTAAAAATTTAAATAATCAACAAATACCTCTTCCCCTAAAACAAAACCAAACCACAACATATCCACAGTAGCATCTTTAAGTTGAAGATATTTAAATTATGTAATCACAGTCCAGATGAGAAATTGTTAATGGCAAGCAAGCGTTTGGTCTACATAACAATACTAAGCTCACACTTGGAAGTTTACACAGTTAAGTAAGTTTGAAATAAACACTAGAATGAACAACTTTCGCAGATCAGGAAAAAAGTTGTACATAAACATCCTGACAAAAGAAGAAAGTCACTTTTAGAAAGCCTCTAGATTTAAAACATTGTGAATTCATTTCAGGCTTAGCATAACAGTCCTGATGGACCAGGATGCTCTCTGGGATAAGCAAACATAGAATCTCCATAAAGAAGAAACTTCAGCAGAGCCAAGTCAGTTAAGGATCGTTTAATGCAAAATCTCCATGCAATTTCCTTTTATTTAAACCATTATTAGAAATAGCCTTCAGCTTATCACATGTGAAGCATAAGCTTCCTTTGGTATTAACTTTGACACTTGGGGGATTATATTAATATAGGTGATAGTACCTCTTAGTGAACATTTGATTGCCCTCAATGCAGAAGGATTTACTCTTGTTATTGATTTGTTGGCTAATATATTGGTTGGAAATCCCCTGGTATTGCTGGTAGCGGCGTATTCTAAATTTTATTGGAGTTGTGAGCGATTTTCCCCGTCTTTAAACTTATGATCACTTTATAAAAAGAAGAGCCCAAGAGTAAGCTGAAAAACAAATCCTTGTTTTTATTTTGCTGAAAAGGAAAGCTGTCTTGTTTTGCTTTGTTCCTGGTTGTTGATTGCATTAGTCTGGCTTTTGTCATGGTTACTCTTGAGACAGGCAACAAATGGAGAATACATTGCAACAGGAGCCAGCAAGAGAGAAGCCATTACCTCTAATGGGCAAAGGGTCACCAGGGCAAATTTTGTTTCACTAAGAGGATAGAAATGAACCCCATCTACCCTTTAGCTGCCATGAGTAAGCATATGGGCTGATGTAACTTCCTTTATTGCACTATTTTCCTCCTAATGATTTCCCTAAATCCTTTAGGCAGGAGTTAATAAAAGCCAAGCATAAGTCAGATTGCACTCTTGCCAGCCTGACCCCTGAGTTCAGGGTCATGGGCATCCAGGCAGCCCCTGCCTACTCACACACACCACAGCAGGCAGCCCGTGGGGCTGAGGGGACAGGCAGAGGTCTGTCCCCTTGCCTGCAGGCAGGACACAGCCAGGGAGCAGGTCAGTGCACCTCTGGGAGTGTGTGGTGATGACAGCAAGCAACTGGCTTCCATTCCCGTGCTGTGCCCTGGTCTGTGCTCCAGTAATCAATATATTCTTACTCTTTGTTATTCGGTCCCTGGAGTGGTAAATTGATTTATCTTTATCTGTTCTTCGCCAAGCTGTAATTCCTCTGTCCTTACACACTGAAATTTCTGGTAGAATACCATAGAAGTGTCACAAATAATAAATGCAGAATTGGGCCTCTAGGACACTAAATGTCTCCTCTTTAGCTTTTCTTTAAGACTGATTCATAAAACTTGTTCAGAACTAACAACAACGACGAAAAAGAGAGTTTAATTAAACCCATATTGGGAAACGTCTAAAGAAATGAAGTGTTTCATTATGTTCTCTTAATATATCCTACAATATTCATCCAATTAAGTTTGGCACTCAAGTTATTTTTAAGATGTGGCACAAATAAGACAACCTAAGATATCATATGATTGCTCCAGCTGAGACATAATAGTTGAAAGTCATTTTTTCCAATAAAAATAACAGTGAATAGTGCTATTAATTCATTGTAATGATGCTACTGGGAGAAGTGTATGACTTCCACTGCTGAATAATCAACAAAAGTAAATTAGCTTTAAGCAACAAAATGTGTCTCTATGTGTAAGTCTGTGAGGGTAAATGACCTTGAGAATGAAGAATTGAGAAAAGCAAATTAAATACAGTTTTAACCATCATAAGAATGTTTTTTAAAATTATGTATTTTGAAATGCAGTCCATGTGAATTCAACACTCTGCGAGGCAAAATTCATTGTCATTCACTTCTTACATATTATAACTAAAAGGCACAGATGTATACTTCTACCTGAAACCTTTCCAAATTTCAGCTTTATCACACAAAGAAATATGGTTCCTGGTGCATTTCATTTTTGCTTCTAACTCAAGAAAAATAGGAGCAAAACATTAAATTTAATAAATCTGCAGTTTCTTACCCCTTGTCCCTCAGTCCCTGTTGTTTTCAAGTGGGATGTATTTAAAGAGAAAGCATTTATCTCCATTGCAGATGTTTTTGATCTCCATTGCAGATGGTTTTGACCAGCCTTTTCAAGCTGATTTAAAACATTCAACTTCTCAACATAGGAAATTCTTTTTTTAGATGTATTTATCTGTTAACTTGGGTTTTTTCTTTCTTTCTTTCCTACTGTTCTCAGAAGGTACATATTTTCCTAAAACTACCTGCTTTTCACTTCCAGTGCATTTTTGCTATTTAATCAGGTGTGCACAGTTTGCACTTTTACCTGTTCAAACACAATGTGGTTGTTCAAACCCATCTTGTTGCCTTTGAAAAAAAGAATACTTTACCTTTTTTGCAGTTCATTCCTTACATTTGTTCATATATAGATACTCACCTACACTTTCTTAATGATTCTTTGCATTTTTTTCTGATTACTTTCCTTACTTTGTGTTGCTTCTACTTGCAGCCCCTCTCACCAGATTGGTAGATTGGTAGCTGTACAGCAGTCATATACTTTTTTCTCTCTTAAACAGTCTTAAATACATTAAATGTGCATTCATGTATCAAATGAGAGAAGCTGCTGTATTGTGAATCTGATTGACACAGACTTTTACTGAAAAGAAAGAAAAAAAAAATTACTTTTGAAGACTACATGGTTTTCAGTTTGGAGTACTTAAATATTCATAGCTGAAAAATTGGAAATACCTGATTAAGTGTTGATTATTTAATTTAAGATTATCCCCCAATAATGGCTCTTTCTTATTTGTTTGTTTTAATATGGTTGTTTTCCTACGAAAATGTAGATAGAGATATATAAAGCAGAGTCAAAGACTTAATGAAATATTAATTTTTATCCTGGGTTGAAAGGAACCAGTACTTCCACAGTTTCTCTGCTGCAAATGTTCTGTGCATGAATATATACAGGGTATTTTTGAACATAACCTCAGACTGGCCATTGTGAAATTATTATACTGGATTGGCATACAACTGTTACCAACAACTACTTTCAAGCAGAATTTAGGATAACATTTTGGCAGATATGCACATCAAGGGACATGTGAATTCCCTAATATTTCTACAGCTTAAAAGGGCAACTTGAATGATGATAAATGTATGAGACATAATTGGAAGCAAATTAGAGATGGATTAGTATGGTCATTCTAACCATGATTTATTTTAAGAAACTGGAATCTTACAGTACTGATGTACTTCAGCCCCTCAGTATTTCAGGCAATACTGCAAACATTTTTGTGCCTTTGTGAGCCTTTAGAGTCAGGTGAAGAATCCATATTTGGTAATCAGTTATAAGACTCAAACCTCTTTTGGTGATAAATCATCTGAAATAAATATTACAGTGTTCACATGTATCTGTTATATGGTGTTATTGACTAAAAATATGTAAATAATTTTTAAAAAGTATGATACATATGATGAATTCATTTTGACTGTGCTGAATGATACTGGCTAAGTAGACAAATATGTCTTTCATTGATTAGAATGTACACTTTGGATTTTTGTTGTCTGGAATTATCTAGATCTACAAAATTGCAATTAATATAAAATTTATATTTTTTGTTATGGCTCTTAGTGATAAATCTTTTTAAGGATAAAAAAAAAAGTCTGGACGGATAATGCAGCTAGAAAAAAATCAAGGCCTGTTTGGAATTTTTTGTGATGTTTACTCAAGTTGACACTGAGCATAACATCAGTAGGAGTTCTCACAGATGAAATTTGGATATTCTACATGTATTCCTACAGAAGACGTGGCTAATAAAGAAAGAGCTATTGTCTTTCAGTAAGTCTGGATTTGATACAATGAAGTAGCATCTAGGAGGACTGAGGAAAACATCAAGAATCCAAGAGCACCATCCACAAAAGCCCCCTCAGCAGCTAATTGCCATCTGAGATCATGATGAAGTTATCCAGGTCAAAAGGTCTCCATTTCATTTTCATATATCTGCAGGCTAGACAAATGACAAATTTTCTCTAGGAGAAAGTGATAAAACAGATTTTTGTCTTTGCAAATTGGGATTTGCTCAGGGAAGGTTTTCAGCCATATGACAACTGCAATTATTTCAGACTCTTGCAGGTAGTTTGCCAGTGCAATGAGTGCTCCAAACTGAATGGATACCCTATTATGCTGTATTCCTAACATAGCTGTGGATTTGTATTCCTTTTCTGAAAGAGCTTGGATCTGATGGTGAGTAACCTGCATGTCAGAGGTGTGTAGCTTTCAAACTTTCTGTGTACAGAAGACATATTTGGAAGAAAATGAACTTTGATTTATCCATGCCTGGAAGTGTACCTCAGAGTTATGAAGAGTATATACATAAAAGTATTAGTCCTGCCAGAAAATATCCAGCCATTCAAAACAGAGACAAAAACTCACAGAATCCTGGAAGCCAAAAGTAAGCAACACAAAGCAAAAAGTAAGAATAATTTCTATTTTTTATTAAATTATGTTTATTTAGAGACTGGCATATGGATAAATAATTTATTGTTTAAAAATAGATTTTAGGTATATGGATTTACACACAGAGATGCACGCGCCTATACATTATATATACAGATACAGATTTACATATAAAGTTATATATTTTTTAGATATATAAGTAAGATATTTAAATATTTTTAAAGATCAGATCAATGATCAAGGGAATATTAATTGAGATCAGTTGGAAAATCAAACAGAATGAAAATACAAAGGAAAGCTCCTGAGTTATTTTGGCTTTTTTTGGAAAAAATACATGATGATGATGATGCCATGTCAAAAATACTGCAGAATACGCCAAGTTGGAAGAGACCCACAAGGGTCATCAATATATTGCCATGTTGAAAAATATTAAATATAATATAATAATATAATAAAGCACTTCAGAGTGCTTTACTTCTGCTAGTCATTCGGTCTATTTAATTAATTTTAATTACTTCTTTCTGTAAAAAGTCAGAGACAAAAAGGCCAGAGAGCTCTGTGGGCATTCATTTAAAGGGAGTTAAATATTAAGCTAAAATCTATTAATGTCTCAAGATACATTTGCCTTTGACTTTGCTATCTCCATCTTCAGTTTAAAAGGAATGCAATTTTACTAGAAGAATGTTTTAAGCATGAGAACAGCTGTATGTATTTTGTATATAGAAATTATGTAAGTATAATTAGGTGTCCCAGAAGACAGACACTCAGAAAAACAGATTTACACAGTAAGTTATTTTGAAGTTGGAAGAGGAAGTTCCCTTACTTTTCTAGTAATAAGCGGATAATTCATGCTCAACAATTTCCTTGATTCACATAACCTCTTTGTGCTCAAGAAATATTTATAAGCTAATAAGGATCTTCCTCAGATTTATTCAAGATCCAAAAGTATTCTCCAAACGTTTTTTTAAATTGTTTTCTATTCAGCGTGATCTGCAGTTCGCATTGCTTTGTTTAGCTGTGAGCTGCCAAACAGTGCTTCGGGGTTTTTTCCCACCCACTCACTCATTAGGTGCCCAAGCACAAATTTCAGATTAGAGCATTGAAATGGACTTATGGCAAAAGTCCCGGGAAGGGGCATCAGCCAGCTGCCAGTTACAAACAAGGACAGAAGGGCTGCAAACTTCAGCTAAAGAAAATTCATTCACAAACACTTGTGAACAGTTACATCATTAGCCAACTTGTTCTGATCTCACCCAGTTACACCACACATTAGCACAAGGCCTAAGCTATCTGAGGACTGTGGTCAGCACTTAATGCTGTGTGTGAAAACAAATGCTGCTTTCAGCTCTGTAAACAAATGAGGGGTACCCAGAAATATTTTATGTCCTGTCCATATAAATAAAGAATAGGTAAGAAAGGATGACTCTACCAGTACAGGAATAGCACTTTGAGCGGTGGGAGTCTGTAGACAACATGGTGTTGAACTGCACAACAGATTTCCAGGACACTTCAATTAAAATGAGAAGAACAGATTTTTATTAAACATATATTGTCTGAAAAAATCTAGAGAGCATTTTTGCTAAAGAAAAGAGTCAGTTATAGTACAATACAGAAATAATTGCTAATGGCTAATTAAGTTGAACCAGAAGGGAAGGCATTCATACCTGTCATCGCAGTCCCACCAGGGGGGTCACATTAACACTTAGCATTTAGCAAGTTGGAGGCAGTAGTTTTTAAGTCTGTCTAAGGATAGACAGTCTGTGGTCTTCTTTCTTCCATACGCTTTTGCAACTTAGCTTTTTGTATCTTGCCAGATTTTGCACTACTTGCAATAATGGGAAATGTTCAGTCTTTACGTAGCACATGCATGAGAGTTAGTCAGGGTATTATATTATTTATCATCAAACTATCCTTCCCAGAGATATTTGTGCACTGCCTCTCAGGGGGGGAAAAAAAAGGGGGGAAAAAAAAGGAAAAAAAAAAACCAAACACCTACAGCAAATTGTTTATCGTGGGACCATGCTAATTGCTGACTGTGTAGGGGATGTAATTTGTTCTGTTTGTCTGGCTACTGGGGGTTGGCAGCAGGAAGGAGGGGGAGTTTGTTTATTTTTCAGTTTTGCTGTTTGCTTTTCTGTTAAAGATATGATGATCCGAATTCCAGTGCCTGTGACTCGAACTGTTAAAACTGTCTTGCCAGAGCAGAATAATGTTCCAGATTTGGCACAAACCTTGGAAAATACTTCCAGGTTTTACAAATGGCAACTTTGCCCACATTTGAGGCAACGTCATATTCCTTGCAAAGTTCCTCACCTCAGAACTACATTTCAGTTTATTTAGTCACTGTCACTCAAGTATAATAGGAAGCTCTTAATAAACTGATTTAGTGATCATTTTAACAATCCTTTCAAATAAATTAGAATAGAATAGTTTCAGTTGGAAGGGACCTACAACAATCATCTAATCCAACTACCTGACCACTTTTGGGCTGACCAAAGGATGTTATTAAGAGCATTGTACAAATGTCTCTTGAACACTGACAGGCTTGGGGCATTGACCGCTCTCTAGGGAAGCCTGTTCCAGTACATGACCAGTCCTTTAATAAAGCAATGCTTCCTAATGTCCAGACTAAACCTTGCCTGATTAACATCTTATTTACAGGCTTTGTCAGTGTCTCAAAACCTTCCCATTTGACCTGTTAAGACTCTGGTTAGAGGAAATGTGTGTGTGTGTGTGTCCCCCCCCAATGTTGTAGCTTAGTGTATGTAGTAGCTCCATATGCTCGGCAGGAAGACAAACTGTGGATTACACAGCTGTGAGAGGCAGGAAGGACAACGACTGCTCAGTGGGGACAACATCTTTGGGAGCCTCTGTGCCACACAGTGTGTGTGTGCCTGTGTGGAGGTGCATGTGTGTGAAACAATCAGGCACAGAGGGACTACTCAGGCTTTCCAATCTTTATGTGTAAGTCATGTTTCTATTCAGACATTTAGGCCTCGAAGCCCAATCACTGTTTGGAATTTTTTTTTCACGCACTGTCAATCTGAGAGGCAGCAGAAATGGTAATGTACTTGGGCCACACTGATGCTCTGCTTTGCTTTTTATGGCACCTTGTGAAACAAATGTTTGAATAAATTTCATACAGGTTAAAAATCCGAGGCTCTAAAGTTCTTGAAAGGTTGGCTGAAAAAAATCCTTTATGAGATTTTATCCAAAGTATATTGGCGTTGGCAGTTGCACAGTAACAATGAGGAATTGCAGTGTGTTTCGGCTGTGTCCCAGGAAGACTCCTGGCTGAAGCAGCAACTCAGAGGCTTTTGATGGGCTACTGGCATGATGGAAATGTGTTTCAAAGTGTAAGTCAACTATCAGAGCCCTAAAGACCTACACAGCTGAAAATAAAATACTGTTTTCTCTAAACTCCAACCACAGTGGGCTTTTAACAATGGTTTGCAACTTGCTGGATAATCTAGATGTGAAAACCCAGATTTGAAGGATCAGTTTTGGCACCCAAACTCATACTGGGTTTTCTAGGTTTCCCTGAATCCGTAAGAACTATGATGCAAGAACAATTCTAAAAGGTAAAGCAAAAGTTTGTTTATAAAGTTGCCTCTTTAATCTATGAAATAGCATATAAAGTAAAAAACTCATTCACAGAAATTATTTTTTTTTTACTAAAAAGCTGCAGAATCTTTAAAACAAGTGGCACTTCCATGCTTACCTAACGTGGAGGTTTTAACATAAACTGACTTCAGTGATTTGCACTTTGGCCTTGCCTATTAAAAGTACACTAAAGAAGAAGCTAGAAGAAGCAGGTATTAATAATGGATACTTTTAATATTATAAAGAAGTTTCAATTGCATTTTCTAGGAAAGTCCTCATAGGGGACTGAAAGGACGTTTATACAGAGATATGCTATGTAATTTGTTTTGCATGCTCATTTGGAGTTCTAACAGAAAGTTTTCAAGACCTGAGCAGAGAGAGTCTTCCTAAGCAAATAAAACTATAATAGTGATCTAACATATGCCTTCAACCATCTGTGCTTTGCTGGCTTATAAAATTTCTATGAGAGTTTGTTTTGATGATGTAAGCAGCATTTTCTCATGCTTTCTATGCATGAGAAAACAAACAAATGCAGGGATATTGCACTGCCATTCCATAAATGAAATATTGTCAGTAACCTGTTTTCTGTAGGAAACAATGCTGGCACTCTGTTTTCTCTGCACTACTTATAAACCAATAGGCCTGAGCCTTAGGGGGAAAAAATAAAATAACCTTATCTCTGATCATATAGATTGCTTTTTTCTGCACCATTTTTCTATTGAAGCAAATATTATTAATAAACATTTTGTAAGACTGATGTTCATTTAACAAAAGCTAGGAAAAGCTTAGAGAGCTCATCTGACATAGAAAAGGAACAAATTAATATTGTGATTAATGTGTATTTCTAGAACTAAAACTTTGTCCTGAAAGAAGCATGTTTCTTTTACAGACAGAAGAGTAAGAGGACTCTAATATTAAATCTTTTTGATGCTTTAAACATATTAAGTATATTTAAAGATATTTATCCTAGGGTAAATATGAAGTGATGAAATTTTGGTTCTATTAAACTGGGTGATAAAACCACCATAGCAGATTCCTTTAGATCCATAAAGTGTCTAGTTCAGTTGTTGAGACTAAGCTTAAAAGTGTCCATGCTCTTGAGAACCTTTCTGCTAAATGTAAGCTTCCATTTTTCTGATTTAGAAATTCAGCTGAATACTTATAAACACAAAAGTAGCCCCTGGAGAGCTCTGTCTGGATTTTTCTCTGGACTATGCATTTTGAAAATGTACAACAAACTTCTGAAGCTGGCACATCTTTCAGGGCTGTTGAGTGTGAGTACCGTGTGTTCAAAGAGCTCAGAAATCTGCTCACTCACCTGGCTTTTACTCTTCTGGTCAGTATTTCAACAACATTTTGAGAAGTTAAATTTACAGTGCCATATTTTCTTCTATAAATTAGAATGTTTGCTTACTGAATCACTTTTCATGCAAAAATGTTGAAATTATCATATAAGTGTCTTTTGACTTTTTAATAGGTATGAAAAAATCCGACAATTTCTGCTATCATCAAGTGTGCTGATGTTAAAGCTTTAGCTGAACCCATGTTTTATTATTTTTAAGTCTCTGTGGGTTTTGAAAATTCATTCCTCCTATTGCTGGTTTCCTAGTTTTATGTGCTACCCAGAGGTTGCTGAAAAAAACTGTCACATCTTCCTGCTCATTATCAACTGCTCTTCCTCTTTCTAGTAGTTTTATATTATTCTGATTTTGTGGGGAGAAAACCCAAAACACTACTGTTACAAGGTTTTAAATACTCTGGAGTAGAAGGAGATAGACTGGGGAGATATTCCAAATATTTCAATGCCAACAAATTTAGACAGAGGGTGATTTTAACAGGACACTGGAAGGACATTGTTGAAGTTGAGCAGAATGGTGACTCCACACTCATGTTGAATGCAACCAGAAAAGTACATTTGACTTGTACCTAGTGTTCCTTTCTTTTGCTAGGAAAACTTTCAAAAATTCAGTCATCTTTGAAAAGCAGAAAATAGATTTGAGTACCAGGGGAAATAGTGTGAAGCCTTGCAGAGCTTTTGCAGTCTCATAGAGAAGACGTGAAAAGGGCCTACAAGAGAGATCTAGAGATGCAGATGAGATTCAGCCACATTTTGCTAAAATGATTGTGGTAACCTAGTTTACAGAAACGTGTTCAGAAGCCATCTTTTAACAGACAATATTTCAGCTGTAAATCGCTTACTGTGAGCAGTTCAGGTTCTTGTTGCTGATTGTTGCCTTTCGGTGTCATAGCAGTATTGGTACTCACCTGTTAAACCTTGTCAGTACAGGAAGTTACTGCAAGGTAAACACAAAGATATGACACTGTAGTACAGTCAGCTTTTCTCTATTAATTTACTTTATACAGTACCTGTGGGCAAAAAAGACAAGGTAACCAATTCCACTTTCTGTAGTAGCCCACAAGGAGTAGCTGTTGCATACTAAATGTGTGTAACAGCCCTTTTCCATACAGTAATGCCCACATCTGTGTCACCTGGGTAACTTAGATCAGTCTTGGGGCTGTAGCGTTATTCTGATTTTCAGTTGGAGTATGAAGCAGCCAACACCAATGCCACTACAACACAAACCTCAATTTAGATTTTGGATGCCTTGATTCTTATTTTCTCCATGCTACATTATCCATTATTTACACTTGCTCATCCTATTCACTGTAGGGTAGTCAGAGCAGATTATGGGATGTATCATGGTTCCCAAAAGTACTCTTTGCAAATGACAATTCTTCCCAAAACGACAGTACAATATTAGACAATGGGTACATTCTGCAATCACTCTCAGATATATGCCTTGCAGGAAACCTTCTTGGGGTATTGATTTTTCAAATATGCCAAAGCTTAAAGCTTTCATCTCCTTGAGTATCTTTGAGCTGCATGTCACCTGAAGAGTATGCACACATATGAACACAACATACACACACAAATACGCCCACCCACCCATTTCTTAGGCAGTGGGTTAGGATCACTAGAGGATGAAAGACACTCAAAAGCAAAGAAAATTTGATGCTTCTTCTGATTTTCCCTCTACTCTGTCCTTTTTTTTTTTTCTTAGGGTATCTTTTGCCACCTCTCAAACACAAAAATAAAACCAGTGATTCTTGCCTCTGTGGCAGCACTATTGCTCTTTAATAGCAAATAAAAATGCTAACAAAAACGTTTTTTGCTGTAGTAAGGATTCATTAACCTGAAAACATTGTGAAAGAATGATCTGAATTATATTTAAGATAGAATGAAGAAATGTAAGGCTAGAAACCTTGGTGCTTTGTGCTTTTTTTTTAATTTAATTAAGCAGTTCCTCACATCTAAAGAAGTTATCCCACAATTTTCCTTTACATTCTTTTCTTGCACTTTCTACAGAAGTTGGTCACTTTCAAAGACGGAATATTGTACAAGATATGTGGGGCTTTTGCTCTGGCACAGCAGATCCAGGGCTCAAATTCAAGGTGACTTATGGCACAGCTTGTTTTTGTCCTTTGGTCCTGTAGCCCTTGTCATCCCCTGATAAGGTATGGCAGAGTGACAAGTTACCTAGATGCATTTAATGTGAAATGAAATATGGTGCCTTTTTTTGCTTCTGTTTATTAATTTTTTATTTTAATGGCATGTCATCTTAAAATATATACTTGAAAATAGTTTTGAACTAGGGAGCATATTAGTCTACAGGTCACTTTATTATTTATTTATACTTTCTTCCACACTGTCATGCTACCAAAAATGCAGCAAAGAGATTCTGAGTTTTAGGAGAGCTGGAAAATGTCACAGTACAGAGTGAATAAAGTAATTAACAATATCAGATATTATTATCTTTTCTTGGTGTGTTTTGAAGACAAAAATACAAACATATATATATATAGTCTGGACAACAGTGGTTTTCCATATTTGCCCAGGAAAATACTAAAAGTTCTGCTAAATACTTTCCTGGTTCTGACCTTCCAGATCTCCACTGCTTTGGTGGACCCTTTTGCATCCTGACCTGTAGCAGTAACAGCTTGTTATGATAAATCATAGAAGGTTGTTTTTAAGGACCAGTTTCCCACACACTTGACACTAAAGGCTGGATATTCTCAGCCCACTGCCTATGTATCCTTCATCCCTATTTCACTTCATACAAGTTGAGTTGGAAGGTAGCTAAGATTTCTCTTTGCCTGTAAAGACAGAGCTCCCCATGGGACACATGAACATGTAACTAGGTGTGAATGTCTAGTCTAAATGCTAGAGGTGTAGGAGAAAATTCAATTTCTAATACTTGTGTGGAGAACTATTACGTCTTTCTCAGGAAAACTTGAATTATGACAGAGAAGTTACACTGAGATCAATGTGAAGTTTTTGTTTCCATGAAGAGTAGGCATTAATGGCTACTGATGAAAATTATGAAGCAAAATGAAGGTTAAAAATCATGCCTGAGCTGTATGTCCACAATGCCTGAATGTTTAGGCAAGCAGTGAGTAGAAAAGGTGGATTCATCTGGCACTTGATATCATCTTCTTGAGAAGAATTCTAGCTGCAAGGGTGAGACTGTGCAACTCAAGATATGAGACAGATTTAAGATTCAAGATATAATGCTGAAATACGTATGGTAAGATACTTGCTTTTGGTTATTTTAAAATTAGTTCTGTGTAATACAGTAAGTATCTTATTGTCTAATAAGGCTTTGGTTTTAAATAGTTTGGTTTAAAAGACATTCTTAGGAGTTGCTATTTTCTGGAAATTCTGTAAGATTTTTTAATGAGAATTGAGCTCAGTTTCAGATCCAGTAGAAATACTTAGGACTAAGAACTGCACTCTTAAATTAAGGTCCAGAGTAGCTGTGCATAGGCATTCAAGGACAGACTTATTTTCCTCAGGGTGTGTCCTACTTTGATGTTTCTAGAGTCTATAACCTTTTAAAGTTAATGGGAGTTACATGGTATAGTATACATCAAGGAAAAAAGATATACCCTGCAGTTAAATATAATAACACTCCTCTTCATAGACCAGTACTATGTTCACATTGCTGAAAAACATCCCTTGAACGAGGCTCTGTACTAGCGATTTGCATCTGTCAGTGCAAACAGAAACAGATATGTTGCGTTTGTCATGGCAATTGGCAGACTAACAAGTTCTTACTACACCATGACAAATCTTTAGTGTGGCAAATCAGCAGCTCTGCAGCCTGCAACTGCCAGATCCCTAGCAGAGTGCTCTCTGAGACAGAGACTAAAACAGCAGGTGCTGACCTGCTGTAAGCGATTTCCTGCATGATTCTGGAGGTAGGCATGTGTCTAGGACTCCTCTTGCCACTCTAACAGTGTACAGACAAGACTAGATTTTCTATCTTTATATCATGATGTATGTCCCTGGAATAGAATTTCTTTATAATTCCTCATCACTCCTTTTAGCACTGTACAAGCATGCATGTGTGTGTTTATGCACAGGAGTTCATGTGCCTTTGAGGAAGCCCTCTGAGTGCGAGACCATCCAGCTCTCACTCCCATACTGGGTAAGATCACCACCTGTCTTTGACCTGCTGCTGCAGAAACACTTTGCTGTGATTGTTTTGTTATAAGAGATGACAGCAATAACTATTTAATAACATAACCTGGAAGTGCCCCAGAAAGGGAATATGTTTACCCTTGAGTATATAGTATCATTTTATCTGCTTGCTCTGAATGACACCTTTTGCACACAGCACATTTTATACTTGCGAAGCAATGCCACAGCAGCTTCCTGCATCTGCTCTCTCTGCTGCCTGAAATTGGCTGTAAATATTAATGTGATAGCTAATGCACAAAAAATAGCTGCCAGACGCTATTTAATGGCCTCAAATTTCTCTTCTCCAGAAACTGAGGACATGAAAGAGAAAAAGAGTGTCCAATGTGTTCATTGATTGCAATATGTTCCTTATCTCTATGCGTTTTGTCTTGAAATCCAGTACCGTTGTTCCATTGTAGCATTGTTCCACTGGAGTCTGAGCCACAGTATTATACTGTTCTACAGTACTTCTTGAAAGAATTAAAACAAACCCTGCAGATACTCCTAACTTGTGATTACCTTTCTTGAAAATATCCATCTTACATTGTAGTTGTAAACAAGTGTTATGTGTACTATCTGCTATGAATGGTCGTAGCACTATTGTTTTAGTGGAGTAAGCTTTATATTTTAAACAGTAATGCCATCTTGTGGTATGACAAGTTTTATCATTCTGTTTCTTTTTACAACCTTCTTTTTCTTTATTGTTTTGGCAAGAATTCCTGAAATGCCACGGCGCATGCAACAGAATAGGTATTGTCCCAGTTGCAAAACATTCACAGAAAAAAAAAAAAAGCCTATATCTGCATGTCATAAACTATTTCACCAGACTTTTAGCAAGATAATTTTGTCTTCTTCCACTGAAAGGAAGGGAGTAGATAGATAGTGCTTCTATTAGAAGGGTCATTGTGAGACACGTGATTGTAAGAGCTGCCTTATTAATTATTGCCCACTTTTGAAATGGAGTTTGTTCCAGACACATACCCTTCAGCAAGTGTCTGGTCTCTTTATGTGTGTGTCCTGGACCACTGGTAAGCTACAAGAAATTCACAAGACCATTCACCATCTACAGTCCAAAAAGGGACCTTAGGAGTACTTTTATTTCAGATGCTAATGATAAGGGCTCAGAAAAAATGTTCTGAATTCACAGTGACAGAGGTTCAAGTTCTATTTTTCTCAAAAATTCAATGTTTTCTCTGTTTGTAGAGTGCTAGTACTAAGGGACCATGCTCTGACTCACTGTTGACAATGTTAATCATAATGTACCACTGACACTGGCCTCAGAAGATGCCCTGTTAGAATTCAAGACGTGCAGTCCATTGGATAGGACTGCTCAGCATTTCAAAGAGTGACTGCAATTAGCCTCTTGGTTCAGAAAACTGAAGATACAATCCCTTTCTCCCCTTCGGTGAAGCCTTTTTACTGCACCAATAATTTGTCAGGTAACCCTGAGCTCTGCCTTGTTACATGAGTTGCTGAGCACCTGATGTTACACAGTCCCACTGAAAGAAAGAGGCTGTGACTTCTGCTGCAGCTTAAGAGATAGGCACAATTTCTTTTCCCCTCTCTTTTCTATGAAAAATGTCAAGCTACTTATTGTCTGCTCAAACTTTCAAGTCTCATATCAGAACTACTTACATTCTTGGTATGAAATCTTCTGGTGACCCCAAGAGAGCATCACCCAGAGCCAGGGCTTTCCATATCTGAAGCCAAGGCCCTGCAAGCAAGCAATGGTTTCCCTGGGTCTTTGCTGTTTCCCACTTATCTTGGAATTGTTCTACGTGGTATAAAATCAGTAGTTTTCAATATTCTGGATTTGAGATCCTGTAGAAATTTGCCAAGTACTAAACAGGTACCTTTGAAAATCTCAGCTGTGTGAAACACTGTATAGTGCACATGAACTTTAACTTTTTCTTTCAGGACACTCAGGTTGAGCCTACGAATCAGGATTTCTTATTTTGGACGCCAAATCCAGAGATACCACATTGTCAGAGAGGGAAGTTTACTGACAAAGAACTTTTCTTGATAAACCAAGGATTCCTGACAAACTTTCTCCATTTAAAGCTTATCAAAGTTGTACAGTCTGTGAAGGATTCTGTTTTAACTTTCCTGGCCACAAATCTAAAAAGATGAGTTTGTGGAAGTAATATCTTCAGCCTGGAAAGTTCCAAAATGAGTAGCCTTCTGTTGGAAATATGCTAAAGAAAAACAACAGGATCTGTATTTATCTATGAGTTTCAGGACTGAGTTATAATACTTATTGACATCCTTTTTTTGTGCTTGACCAGTGAGCATTGCTAGAAGATCTGTGCTACATAGTTTGTACTTTTATTCCTAATAGCTTGTCCAAAAAATACCATTATGATTGGTAGGAAAATTTTCCTCTGTAATAAACCAGAAAGCAAACACATGAAAATAAGATTTCAGCAATCTGTACGTCTTCTGATGGATAAAAGCAAAAGACATAATTCTTTCACTGTAGCGATATAGAAAATGCAGAGTTATTGTGGCTCAGGTTTCAGAATACACTGCAAATGATGTACTGCACATCCTTTACACCTAGAACCAGACTGAGATAAAAGATGAGATTACATTTATTTATGCATGAATGTAGCGAACATCTGCCAAAAATCTATCTAGTTATTTTAATTCTCCGTTTCAACAAAGTTGACCATCTGCTCTGTCATCAGCAGAGATCTTGTTCTAAAAGCTAAATCAAAAGATCAGCTGTCTTGTGTGTCTTGTGTATCTTGTTCTCGCTTAGCAGAAACAAAATTCTAAAGTTATCCCTCTGTAGGTGTGATGGTGACCTGCAGCAGGTACACACTTATAAAGTCAAAATTAACAGCTGGAACTGTAGTGAGCATAATGACAGTTAAAATGTTTAGACTCTATCAAAGACTAAAAGTCCCCAAGTTAGGTGTGCTGCTTAAAACAGTCACTCTATATAATCGTAATACAGAATTTTTAGACATATAAAAGCCAGTGACACGGAAATTAAAATAAGTACACTTAAGGTGATGCTAAAGTCTGGAATGAAACTGTTGAACTTGTATGTTCTTTATATTTCAGGGTACATGGTAACATAGAAAGGTTCTATGATGCATAAATATAAAATGTAATACAATAATACATGACAAAGTATTACAAATCAATTGTATTATCAAATTACAGAATAGAACATTTCAATTTTTGTTGGGTTTTCAGGTGGTTGTTTTTTTTTCTTGTTTCCCTCCTTGTCAAAATGAAGGAAAATAAGAGGTAGGTGTTGCATTACTTCAGTGCTCCCTAACAGGAAAGTGTTAAAGAACAGGATATAATCATGTCATTTGACTTACTTAATGGGCTTTTGTATTGCTTGCACAGCCAACGCTGGCCTTGCAGAATTTTACTGTGTTAGTTTCAACAATAAAAATGTGGAAGCTTTGCAGGACTGTGAAGACTTCAATAAAGAGTCAACTTCCTCATAAAGGGAAATCTTCCAGAACCAGTGATCTTCAGGGACTGACTCCCCTGGCTCAGGCTACCTGAGGAGCTGCTCTAGCAAGAAACACTCAGTGCTACTGCAGCTCAGGCAAGCTGAAACTGCTGCCAACATTTACAATGTTTTGTTCCTGTTGTCAAAACCCGAAGTCTTCTGTAATTGAGGCTGCTGATAACAGTATATAGTTGGTGCTTAGTACTTAGGAAAAAGGCAGCATTTATGCTATGTGCTTATTTGCAATTCACTAGAACTGTTTTGTCTGGCATTGGAGTGAACTTGTTTCTGTGAACTGAGTACAGTCTGTCAGCAAAAATTACATGACTTCATCATTTTCTATCAATACCAATTAGCAGCTATTTTCCAGAACAGTCCAATTTAGATTAAGCTAAGCTATTAATGTTATTAGTATTTATATTATCCTGATGATCATGATCCAGCTTCTTTAATTAGGCATATCAGTGTGTCTAAGACTGCACTTTTTTAGACATTCTTTTTAATTTTTATTTATTTATTTTTTGTTAGAGACCCATTAGCCTTACTGACACATCACTTTGTTCCCAGAAACATGTGGCATTTGGGCCTTATCTTTGAATTACATGTGATCTTTCTGAAATATTTTTAATCAAAAAATCATAGGATGGCATTCAAGGAGTAGAGATTATTTGAAATAAAAAAAAAAAAATCTAGTAATGCTTCCCTACATGCAAACTTGGGCTGTAGAGTAGTAGAGGTAACAGAATAAAGCATTATATTTACTCATGAGAAAAGCAAATTTCTCTCGTGAATTTACCGTGTCTCTTTCAAAACCCTCCCCACGACACCACCTTCATCAGACCTGCTCACAGGATTAGCTTTGCCGGGCACAGGGTGGCCATTGTCACATGGAGGCCACGAGAGCCCATCCTGTGGCACCAGCACAAAGTGGGCAGGGCAGGGCTGGCCAAGGAAGCACCACCACCACGCCCGGGATGGCTGGGCAGGTCCTCTCCTGGGCAGGTCCTCGGAGAGGTGCCAGACTCCTGAGACTGGAGCCACGGCCCAGCAACAAAGAGGAGGTGGGTCCTGGTGTGTGAGGTCCCTGAATGCTACCCAAGCCCTGCCACAGCAACAGGGGTTTGCCAGAGCTCAGCCTGTCCTCAGCCCCTTACCAAGTCACTGGAGTTAACTCCTGGGCTGGATAGTACCGGAAAAAAAAGCCTGTGATATTTCATATATATTTGATGCTTTTTTTCCTCCATGCAGAATGGCCTGTTCTAATATATCAGATGTTCAAACAGATTACATTAGCATACTATCTCTGAACAAAGCACTTTACTCCACGCCAAAGTTGTCCAGGTAATGGCAAAAAGTAATTCTGAAGGTTGATATTAAGTATAATTGAATGCATTCAGAGCACAACTGCAAATCTCTTGAAACTGTCATAAACTGTGCAAAGCTACTTCCTCAGTGACAGTTTGTTGAGCATAAAAATGGAATCTGAAGATCCTAAGCTATTTATTTAAATTCAGTGAGATACTCAGCAAAGCTTACAATTTTGCTACATTCTGTAGAAATGCAGTGTCTCCTGAACACACTGATGATGCTATCTGTATTATAAATATGGATACAACACTGCCTTTGTGTGTATCTCTTTATATGCAATATATACACATCAGCACCTAGCATAAGAATATGTTAATTTAAATACTTTCAGAATTAGAGGGCAACAGAATTTTGGTTTTACACACTCTTTATCTCCGGCCTAGTGTATATTGTTTCTAAAGTAAATAGCAAAATGGTTTAACATAGAAAAATTGTGCCTATGACTTCAATGGCAGCATGGAAAGTTTCTCTAGAATGCTTAGATATTTGTTTCAATGAATTCGTTCACTCACATACATTAAAAGTTTGGCAAGTCCTCAGTTTTGCTGATCCAAGTGTTTGTGGAGTTGTGTGTGTAGCTCCAAGCTAAAAACAGGCAATGGATGTCATGAATGTAAAGAGTGTCTTAAAGAGTATTACATTGTTGTGAACAAAACAATTTTCTAATGTTATGACACAAGAAATTTTTTTTTTTTTGATGGTTAGTTTTTTTGAGAGCAGAATGGCTTTAATTTTTCAAGAATGATAGAAAAATGCATGGAATCGTAGACTGAAGAGGTGTTGCCAAGGTGCTCTACAGCAGTACATTCTGAAAAGTCCAAAGTAATTTTAATTACTAGCAGCACAAATGTATTTGGGGCAGCCGAGCAAGTAATTATTTCATTCTGTATGTGACTGCCTTGTAGTCAGACACCAAACTGACATGTCAGCTCTCGTACTTTCTTTATTTTATAAGTGTGAAAGTATCAGATCATGTGAGGAAAAAAAATCTACTGAATCATGCAGTATTAGAAAAATTTTGTTACTAGAATTCTGTGTCTACTTAGATAAAAAAGAGGAAGGGAAAAATTGAAGTGGGTTTCATTTTGTGGCAGTTGATTTAAGCCTAATTAATCTATACTACACTGACATTCAACATACACTTAGTTTCTCTGCTATTGATAGGAAATATTGTCAGGGAAAAGACAAGGTGTTATTTAAGGTGATTAATGAGTAGAGAACTATAGTATGGAAACGTAAATTTTATCTTGCCAATAAAAAGAAATCTGCCCATAAAGTCCATTAGGCACTAGAATAGCACATCAAAAGAAGTCACTGATGCATCGACAAAGCCATGTTCAAAGTAGACCAGATAAAACATTTAAGAGGCAAGTCGAGAGGATCATCTTGTAATTATAGTGCAACTGATATGACCCCAATGGTCTTATCCAACCTTCTGATCTCTAAGTGTGGGATAAACATAACATGGCATTTGAGTGTGAAGATCAAATGAACAGAAAGCAACCTGTGAATCTGGAAGACGAGTATTTTTCCAAAGTCAGCAGACATGGGAAGAGCAATTGTATTTAATCCATGACAAATGGGAAAGATAGGAATAGTAAATCAGGGCTGAGTTATGGGATGTTCCCTTCTTTTAGAAAAAAATAGCCCTCCATAGTGAAGTTATATCACTTCTCCAATTTTGTCAGCTTTGTAAATCTGCTGTAGACCAAATATGGCTATTCTTAAGTGAATTTTTTTATCCTATGAGCTCAGGCAGCAATTATTTGAGCTTAGTCTCAACAATTTCCAAGCACAGATATTCTTTCCAAACCTTAAAGACAGAAAAGTTTGGACAATAAATAAAGGCATATTTTAAATACAGACCAATTCCAATACTTGAACTATACCATGGTGTCCTGTAAGATAATGAGTCAACATTTTAGTAACTACCTCCCCCACACACATTCCAAGGGAACAGCTCAAGAATAATACCAGTGTAAATTAGGCCAATGTCTTAATGTTCATTATTATAAACATAATTAGTTCCCTGTAGTCATTTTACCCAAATTCTAAAGGTTAACTTTCTTCAAGGGTCTCCTGACTGACTCCATGCTCCACAGAGCATTCAGAAGGTTGCAGAAATTAGCATCCACAGTTATTACTGTTTGTCAACTATGAGCACACAGAAACTGCTAAGCTTCCAAAGGCTTTATTCCCAAGTGAAATGAAAAATAAAATATGAAGGCAACATTGTATATTACCATGACATCACCCCTTTTTTTTTTTTTTCTGGGGGGAAAAAAACAAACCAAAAACATAAATCTTGGAATAAAAAGAAAGTATAATGCAGTTAATTAAGGTGGCTACTTCTCAGTCTTAGTGCCTGGATAATGCAATCTAGTTTTATTTTAGGACCAATGAAGACAATGGAAGACAATGTCATTCTCTGACAAATGTTTGGCATTTCCATTTTCAACTCACAAGTGCCGCAGCACTACTCACACTTTTCTGCTCTCCTACAGGGTGTAAGTCACTTTCTTAATCCTACATTAAATGCTCTGGCTATTTATGCCAATGCTCAATGCTTTAGTGTGCCAACTGGGTGAAAATCCAAACACTCACTCTCACTTTGACTCCAGTAGCTGGAGAGAACTCACCACTATTGTCTCAAACAGCGTCACCGGAATATTAATAACCAAGACTTTCATATTAAATGCAATCTGAAAGACAACATGTTTAGTAACATATTTGCTAATAGCATTCATTCTTACCACCATCATTCTGATTTAACATTTAGGCAAAGTTAAAATTGCCATAGCATGAAAACACTTGCAAAGGAAATATCTGTATATTGTTTAGCATACATTGTGAAATGAGACTAATAGACTAAGACTGTTAAAAACACAGATTGCAGATAAACACACGATCAGCAATTTAAAAATTAGTGTTGTGTGTTGAGTTCTTAATTTGTTCCCCTTAAAACAAAATGATAACTTGAATAAAATTTTTCAGTCTCTATAAAAAAGACAATAGGCTGCTAGCTTCCCTTTACAGAACTCCTTCTTTTGTTAGAAAAATAACAGAGATTCAGGGAAATAAAAAGCTGACACAGACATATGCAGAGCTGAACAAAAGTTTCCAGCACTGAGATGAGAAAATAAATTGCCATGAATAATTCAGTAAACTTAACCCTCTGGTCCACTCATGGACAGTACACTAGAAGTTCATGGTTTTTTCTAATACCACTATTTATTTCACCTTAACTGACAAATATGTAATTTTAACTCTGTGGATTAAACCCACTAGAAGGATAAATAATCTTGTGATGTTATCAAACTCATGCTTTCTTTTTTCTAATTGGATGAATGTGAAAGTGTTTACTTCCTGAATGTGTCCATATATATAACTTAAATATGAGCAGTTGCATATACAAGTAGCCACTTACTTTGCTTTATTGTGCATCACTTCCATTAAATTCTGATAACTATTATGCTGAAAGCTACATATAGAGACAGAACTACTGTAAAAAAAAAGAAAAAAAGGAGAAAAAGAAAGTGAAAAAGAAAAATAAAGAGAAAAAAAAGAAAAAAGAATGAACAAATCTACAGCCTTATTATGCATCTACAGAATCAGAAATTAATGTCGACTGAGACAATTATTTCTCCAGTTTATCAAATTACTTGCTTACCTCCTTTAATCTCTACTCAGTGACTGCTACTTATAACCAGTAATGCTCTGAGAAGGCATCCTCATATGTTGCATAGCAAATCCAAATAATTTTCTTAAAACTGAAGAGTTGGAGGAAAATGAATTCAGCTATAAAGATGGGGATTTTATTGCGACTTACAGAAGATAAGAGATAAAACAATCAGAAAACTCTTATTGCCTGGAACCAGCCCCTTAAAGTGTGAGCTTTCATACTACTGGTGTGTTCTCTGATTACAATAGTCTGATTTTGGTGTGCAAGATTCTGATAGATATGGATAAAACTAACAAAATAAAAAGTAATAAATTAAGCAATTAAATATATATTATTTGAAATTAACAATGTTTGTGAATTTGCATTTTATGGTATTACATGGTGTTCTGCTTAATTCAGTGCGGTGTGCTTTGTTTACACATATTCAGAGAGCACATGGCCAAAACAAAAGGACATAGCAAGAAAATTACATCTACTGCTATGCTTTATTTTATTGCTCTTTTTCTATATTTTAATTGTCAGAGGCTGAAGTGAACAAGTGTTTTATATTTACAAAACTGACAATTATCTACTGTCTTTCCCACCCCACTACAATAAAACATCCCATCACAAGATATATTTAGAAAGCAAAGGACATTCTTTCTTTATCACCCAGTTAAACACAACTACAATTAATTAAATGAGAAAATTATAAATTATTCTTCATTGATTTTGCAGGTGTTAACTGTTAAGGATTTACCAGCAGCCCCAAAATTTCCTTAGTGTAGAGAGGACAGAAGTTAAGATGGTCAACTAGAGGACCATAGTAAAGTTTAAACAAGAATTGTTAAAGTCTTAAAATTTCTCTGTAAAACCATTTAACTACTGTTCCTAAAATGTTCTCTAAGGGATATCATTGCTAATAATGGATACTTACAGACCATCTGGGTGAAATAAGTTAAAGAATTTTTCTCGTACCTACACTGCAAATTAATTATCTCTGCATTGATCTTCCTTCTGTTCCAGTCTACTTCCCTTAAATGCCTCCATATGTTGTACAGCACAAAACAAACAATGTTTGAACAATGTGTTGATATATACAAAATTCTGCTTAATTTCAATTATGGTACCTGTGAAATGTAGATATTCCAAATCACACTTTTATAGGCTTCATATTGCTTGAATATGGTAGTTACAGGACAATAGTTATAGCCTCATTCCACTGTTGCTCCAGCACATTATAAAGAAAATAAACAGCTTGTTCTTTATTTAAAGGTGTCCTCAACACTCACCATTAGTAGCTTTGGTGTACCATAAATGCAAAAGCTTTCATAAAACCATCATTGCTTTTGGAGTTGTTCATTTTCTACATTATCCAAGAGGACACCATATTTCTGTAAAAATATGAAATTGTTCAAAGAGTGGAGGTGTCTGAATCTAACACAGATCCTTTAAGCTTCCCAAAGAGCACAAAGGAAGAGCTGGCTAGGATGGAAATGGTACTTGTCATGTGACAGAAGAGGCAGAAAAGCAGGAAAAGCAAAACTGGGATAAAAGTGTGTGGAAGTCTATAGAACCGAGTAGAACAGAGGGCAGCTGGAGCAGCTGAACCAGGGACAAAAGAAGGACAGAAGGCAAATTTCTCAGATACACTATTATCTTATTCATCATAAGTAAAGATGGATAGATTCACCTGCTGCACAACCAATGTCAACTGAGCAATTCTTCATGACCCAGCAGCTGCATTCATGCTCTTCTCCAGTGAAGGAACTGAAATTATATAACAGAACTAGTTGAACTTCTCTGGAAATCTCACAGATCCCAAAGGAAAAATAATCTATTACTAACTGTCATCTTTCTTCCATTCACTTTAAAACCCAGCTGATAACCAGATAGTACGTAAAAGTCAGCAGTATTTACCTTTGCTCAGAAAGTTTTTTCCAGTCAGGTACCTGGCATATCCCTAAAACTGGAAATATTGTTTTTTGTGTGCTTAATCCAAGCTGGTTAGGTCTGGGGACTTTTCCCATGTTTAAATTCTACACCAGATTTCAAAGTAAAATATAAAAATGAGAAGAGAGTGTACCTGGAAAACTCCAAATCTGGAGTGAAAATAAAAGCCAACTCTTATTCAAATCTTTACTTTCTTTTACATCTCAGAATTTCTAGGGTTTGAGATAGTATTTTGGAAGGCTTGAGACTGGTAATATTACAAAAAAAAAATAAAAATCAACCTATAACAGATTTTGACATTACTCAATTAAACTCACTGATTGGCCAGTGACAGTGAGCACCACTTGCCACAGAAAATGAAACATTGCATAATGCCCACAAAATTCTAAAGTTTTACACTTCAGCAGATCTGTTACACAGATCTTCTTGTGCCCCAGCAAACATTTTACTTTAAACTTGATAAATTTCATAACATAATTTCAATTTTTCACTGATTACTGGTACACAAGATTAAGGCCTTAGTGCCTTCAATTTACATACAGAAGGGTGACAATAGAAATGATAACAATAAATATTTCCTAGTACTAAAATTTTTTAAAAAACTTAGCGATCATCAGTAAAGCTGACTGGGGTTTGTGAGTTATCTGAAAGACCTGGTGTTGCTCTGGATGACACTGTTGCTTTCTTCATCATCTTTGTGCTCATACTATAATGCAATGTGTTAAAAAGCCTGAAATAAAAGGAACAAAAAACAGGTCAGGTCCTTTCCAAGCAATGAACATTTGGCCCACAAAGTTTTACTTACATATAAGGAAACTGTCTCCAGATTTCTTTTCCTCCATATTTCTATTTAATTCTACTGTGAAATGCAGAGCCATCTGAGTCTACATTAGGCAAAACACTCACTGCACTCCAACATAATTGGAAAGCGGATCCACATATGTTCACAGGCACAGACATAATCTTCTCCATATTCAGCACCGCCTGTTGATTTATGGACACCTCAGATCAATGTGTGTCATTTCAGCCATTTGCCACAAAAACTGTGGGGCTTGGAGGTGGATTTGTAATTGGAAATGTGGACTGACGATTCCATTTGGGATTGGGTAGTGTCTGAATAATAGCTAGTATGGAATCACAGTGATTCTGAGGGTTAGAGCTGAATGCAGGGCTTAAACAAACGCGGGTACAGTAACCCAGGAGCAGCAGGCAGTGCCAATCAATTTCAAAGGGGCAGGAGGGCTCCTGACCTGCCCCTGTGGGCAAACAACAGGTCTGCACTGGCTATGAACATCCTGCCACACGAATCTCCCAGTCTCTGACACTGCTCCAGTGAGTGGATCCAAGGGCTGCGTGGGTGGATTCAGGTAGTGCTGGACATAGCCAGTAACGCAGACAGACGGTAGGTCCAGCACTGGGCCAGGGACACTCTTCCTACACCACGACTGCTTTGACAGACACTCTGAGCCCTTGGGCACACTGAGAGCCAATAACCACCCCCAACATCCACACATACTCTCTCTCCCACCACAAAAGGGAAAGAGCCCTTAAAAGTACACCTTGACCTCAAAAATTGCAAATCTGAGCAACCCTCTTCTATTTTCCCCTCCAGACCAGGCCACAATAAGTACTTTTGGCCTAGCAGACACTGACTTAAAGCAAAGCTCACACTTGCCTTTTAAGTCAGTATCTTCTCACAGTTGACAGGGAAATAGGGAAAGCTGCCAAATCTGTGTTCTGTCTGTGTAATTCTCTGAGATATTACAGAATACGGGAGCCTAACACACCACATAGACAAGAATATGCTGGGTTTCAGCCACTGGCACAAGGGGTAAGTGATGCCTGGATATACAGTGTCCTTGGACACCTCTGGAACCCTCCACAGTGAATGTTCATTTGCAGCAAACCACTGGGGATAACAACAGAAGAGCTGTGGGCTTAATTTGTACGGGCACAAACTGTAACCCACTGGCTTGACTGAAGCCACAGACTGGAATAACTGCTTGGCATGGCCCAGCTTCCTTCACTGGCCAATACCCCAGGTTTGGTTTGCCACAAGAAAGGGATAAACTGTATGCAGGCACTGCTTGTAGCTGACTGCCCACAACGTGGCTGCTGTGGGATACAGCTGTGTGTGCACGTATTAGCCTTGGAAATACTGCTTTTTAACTTACTGAGGTGCTGGGTTGGGGGGGTGTTATTTATTTTATTTTCTCCTGTTAAGTGGGAATTGAAGTGCTGCATTGCCTTAAAACCTATGACTGCAATGCCACTAGTTATGAGGTAATAAAGTTACATCCAATTAATTAAGGGAAAAAGCATGACTCTTCAATTTACTTGCCATTTACTATTCACCAGATACAGAATCATTCATGCTCAAAAAACAGGAAACCACATATAGGGGAAACAGTAATGCACAGAAGAGGACATTTCTCTGGAGTTACAATTTTGCATCAACATGAATTGCAATAAATGGATCTTCAGCGTCGGTATTAATCTGGAAATTAGCCTTTCCATCACCAGAAACATACACCTGTTTTCCAGTACATTTGTTGTCCTCCTTTTGTCCAGAAATAACATCACAGTAAGTACCAGCAGGCAGTCCAGTTTGCAAATAAACACTCATATTCCTGTGTGAAAATAAACAAATGCTATTTATCCATTATTTTAAAAACAAACATTTCAAATTGTGTGCAAGATTTTTGAACCTGATGCTACTTTGAAGAGCAATCTGAAACATAAGCTTTCTGATCCTACCCCTGCTTCATTCCCTATGCTCCCAGCACCAAGCCTGCCAGAGTTCAAGAAGTGTTTGGATGATACTCTTGGGCACATGATGTGACGCTTGGGGATGGTCCTGTGCAGGGCTAAGGATTGGACTCGATGATCCCTGTGTGTCCTTTCCAACTCAGAATATTCTGTAATTTTAGCTCTCTAGACTTGGCATACACTTGAATAACTCGGGTTGTATTGCTGATGAGGGATGCTATGCTTCTCTCTGGGTACAGTGTTTCTCCCATTGACTTACCAGTCATCATTATTGAAAATGATGAAGCCTTTATTACCACGGCCAAAAGCTACTTGATTGCTGCCGTTGTCCCACCAGTTGGAGAAAGGCTCACCGTCCACCACGTTACGGAAAATAACCATGTTCCTGAAAATACAAGGAACGGCTGTCACTGCAGCTGCAAGAGCTCTAAAGCCATGAGGAACATGAAGCAAAAGCAACTGCTTTCACTCAGTTTTTTCTCCCACAGTGTCCTACTTTATCTGACGCCAGCGATGTTCACAAACCCAGTCGTTGCCACAGGTAGTGTCCTCATTGATTGTCACAGGCTTTATTGAGCCATCCGAGTTACTTGGGGGTCCAACCCAGTCATTGATATCCTGTAATTCAGAAGTTTATAACTTCTTACTGAAAATGCAGAGAGCCTCCTGGGAGAGAAAAGTTAGATGGAGCATCAAATTTTCACCAGCTAGATCCAACATGGCCCAGTGAAATCCCTTAACACACTGAAATGCGCTGGACTACTTCTAGGGCCCTGCTCTGCTCCTTATCCACCACAAATGCATCGTCAGCATTGCAGGCCTACCTTTCCATCAACAAAATATCTTGGCCAGCGGAAACTTGACATCACACGTGTGAACCCATACGGATGGGCCAGCATGAAACCAACTGCCATTTTATAGAGCCTGTTGGTTGGACAAAGCAAGTCATGAGACACGCAAAGAGAAACCTGCCAGAGAACAGACAGACAAAACAAGCTGAAAAAAGAAGCAGCACCCAGACAAGAGCGATCTCTTACCTGGCATCCCAGAAGGTCAAAATAGCAGATCCACCAGCCCCATGCCCCCGCTGGTTGTCATGATTGTCCACAAAGACCAGGGCTCTGTCAGAAGGCACAAAGCCCCAGCCTTCTCCCCAGTTCCTAGCCAAAAACACAAAGAGCTGAAGTTACCCTGTCAACTGTTGTATCCAGTGTAGCCCAGATAAACAGCAGCACCTCCATCCTTACTTTAGGTAGGCCATCTTTTCTCCGTTCCACTTGCGGATCACTGTCCCCAGCTTTGCACCGTATTTGAACTCTGTCACTCGGCCATTTCCAAAGTACTCGCTGCCTGTGATCGGCTCTCCACCCAGGTCAATTACCTGGGACAGGAAGGAAAATCTGTGCATCTGTTCTTGTCTCACAGAGACCAAAAATGCAGTGTACAGAATTCAACATTAGTTCTTGCTTTACACTGAGAAAAAAGTACTTAAGTATGTGTATTTCTGTTGTGTAAATCAATCCAAAGTCAGTATAATACATGATGGACTCAAAAACATGACTGAATAAAGAAACGGTAAAGTTGATTGACAGTGTGTTGTGGAGGCAGTTTTAAAAAGCAAAATTACTTATGCGTGCAGCACTGTTCCCAAAAAGCTCTTTCTGGGGTAAGCTGGATGAAGACATACTGCTGTTCCTCTGAAGGAGGAAGGTAAAAGAGATGCAAAAGACAAAAACAAACATAAAGGGCAAAACAGGGGATTACCTCCTGGAAAATGAATGGTTTTGTTCCTTCAGGAAACCATGTATTATTTAAATCTTTCAGCTTGTCCAGAAATGCTCTAATGTCTCCAGGCCACATGTGCTTGGCAGCATCAATTCGGAAGCCTGCTACGCCAATGTCAATGAGATGGTTCATGTACTCAGCCACCTTCGAGCGCACATAGTCCTTCTCCAGGGCCAGATCCAGAAGGCTGACCAAGCGGCAGTCCCGGACCTGGACAACAGAAAAATGAAAAGAGAAGAGAAAAGAAGAGAAGAGATTATATCTGTATTATCAAAGGAGGTGGAGAGGGGTGGTGGTTTGATTGGGTAGTGTGGTACTTTAGCATGATGTAAATGCTATGGGACAAGGGACATAGAATGTGCTGGTTTTGGCAAGACACAGTTAATTTTCTTCAAAGTAGCTGGTATGGGGCTGTGTTTTGGATTTGTGCTGAAAACAGGGGTGATGACTCTGTGCAAGCACTGCTCAGCAATTACTAAAACTAAACTCCTGTGTTAAGACTTTTTCTGTTCCTCACCCCACCCAACCAGCGAGTAGGCTGGAGACCCACAAGGAGCTTGGAGGGGACACAGCCAGGACAGCTGACCCTAACTGACCAAAGGGATATTCTATGCTCAGCAGATAAAGAAGAAGGGGATGATGGTGGGAAGAAGAAGGGGATGATGTCTGGAGGGAAGGTATTTTTCTTCCCAGGTCACCCTTACACATGATGGAGCCCTACTCTTCTGGAGGCAGTCAAACATCTGCCTTCCCATGGGAAGTGGTGAATAAATTCCTTGTTTTGATTTGCTTGCACATGTAGCTTTTGCTTAACCTATTAAACTGTCTTTATCTCAACCCATGAGTTTTCTCAGTTTTACTCTTCTGATTCTCTCCCCCATAAGCAAGCAGCTGTGTGGTGTTTAGTTGCTGACTGGGTTAAACCACATCAGTTCTTTTTGGTGCCAAATGTGGGGCTCAAAGGTTTTGAAATAACAAGTTTGATTGGAATGTGCTAGATGGAATTTATAGCTGTTATTGCTCTTTGGCTATTAATTGGCAGGCTCCTGTGCTTGCACAGGACTCACTTGTGTATGAGAGTCTAGAGCTCATTAGTGGCTGCTTTTTGCCTTCCCTGCTGGCTGTTCCACTGTGCTGCTGATCACCTCACTCAGGGAACATTTGGATTTTGGCAGTGGAGATGCTCCTGGGCTGGCAGGTGGCCAGGATATTGCTGCTGTTTCTGTGCTGCTGTACCAGACAGGCTGGAACTCCAGAGTGAACTCAAAGGGATCGTGACCTGTGGATGGATCCACGGTGGAGCAGGTACATCTCGAAGTGTCTGTGGCCATGGCTGTGTCTGTGCCACAGCAGTGTCCCTCTGAAGGGACTGGGGCCCAAGGACATGACTGTGCTGCAGCAGGTACACCTTGAAGCATCAGTGGCTGTGCATGAGCACATGCTGGAGCACCTCAAAGTGTTTGGCCATGGACAAGCCCACAACAGAGCAGGAACACCCCTGGAGGGACTGCAGCCAGGGCTAAGGGCATGTTGGCAGGCTCTAAAGGAACAGTGGCTGTGGGTAAGGCCACACTGGAGCAGGTGTATCCCTGAAGACTCTGTGGCCCATGGATAGGGCCATGCTGGAACAGGTGCCCCTCAAAGTGACTGTAGCTGTGGATAAGTCTGTGCCACAGCAGGTGTCCTCCTGAAGAGACTGTGGCTCATAGACAAGGCTCCTTCTGCAGCAGGTAGAGCCCTGAGGGATTGTAGTCTGTGGATAAGTCCAAGGCAGAGCAGAGATAAGGGGAGGAATTCATTACAATGTTAAACACAATGGTCTGGTCCAAAGGGACTGGGGTGGAGATTGAAATGGAAATACCTTTAAACTGTTGTAACCCAGGACTTCAGATGCATGTTACAGAAACACAGATGCATATTACAGATGCACATTAGGAGCCACCTGAACCAGTGAAGGGCAAGCCTTACATGAAGCAGTGCCAGTGCAGAAATATCATAGTGTATTGCTGCAAAGTGGCCAAAGAGCTTGAGAAAGAACTGCTACACATTCCAACTACAAAAACCAGTAAGTTGCTCAACCAGGACACCACCTTGCACTGCTCTGTTTTTCAAGGGGGCTCCTTATCATGATCAGCTGAGCTTATAAGCTATAAGAATGAGGTCGTGGGCTGAGCTGAGTACACTGGGCTCAGTTCAGGGGAAAACTTCCACACACAGGTTCTTGATTTCTCACTACTCATAATATTTTGCACCACTAGTACCTATGGTTACAACCTCATTCATTTGTCAAGTGACTAAGCACAGATTTTGTGAGAAACTACACCCTTTGTTTCATCTTACTGTGGAGTTTACACAACATGTTAAAAAAAAAAAAAAGAAAAAGAATCAAAACTTTTGCCAGAGGAAGTTACCTGATATATATCACCATAATTTTCAATTTCTCCACTTCCACTGTGACATTTGCCATCATTGAAATCCCAGCCAGAGTATGGCACAGCTGGAAAATCTCTGTTTCCAGCATTAAAATAGCTTCCACAGGTAGAATGGGTGCCCGAGCCACCTGCAGCCCCACACATGTGGTTGACGACAGCATCCACATAAATACGAACCTGGAAAAGCAATGTGAGCATTTCACTATGTTTTGTAGTGATTGTGAAGTGATAGCCTCAACTTTACCACATCACTATTGACTTTTTTCCACTTCAGTTTCTTCTCAGTATATGTTTCCTTAGAGGAAAGCAGTAGTACCTTCCCTCAGCTGATACAGCACTTCTTGCCATATCAGATACAGATTTTTCAAGGCACTTACTCCAACATTGTTGCATCTGGTCACCATGTCTTTGAACTCATCTTCGTTTCCTGACCGAGTGCAGAGCTTGTAGCTAATGGGCTGGTATCTTTCCCACCAAGGTCTGTTTGGGTTAGTAATGACAATATTTTCATTTGGAGGTGAAACCTGTAGATGAAATTATATACTTTGATAAGAAATCAATTGGTTTTATTTTGACGTTTTAAGGGCAAAACCTGCATTCAGCACCTCTACCCTCAGAGGCAGGCTAGCACCCAACCCAGCCTCTCCCACAGCATAAACCCAGGTCTGAGAGATATCTGTCTTGTACACTGGCAAGAAAGAGGTTTTATTTTTTTTCTGTGGGTTGCCCAGGTCCAGCAGGGGCCTGCTTTCAAGGGCATGTGCACGGGAAGGCTGAAGCCACAGGAAGTATTTGTAACCAGAGTGGTGACAGCCAAACCTCAATGCTTATGCACTTCCCTCAGAACAAGGGAAGAGTCTTAGCTTTCAGGGGAAGCCTTTCAGAGGAAGGCATGCCCCTTTGTAACTGACCTGCTAGAGATACAAAATCATTGGCCCTCTCCAACAGCAAAGTTACTTGGAGATGGCTGTTTCCATCTCAGGGATTTTGATTTATTAATTAAATGCTACAAATGCCATTTTCCTACTACTCTTACCTGAACACCTCCAAATCCATTAGGAGCTAAATAGCGTTCACACTCCAGAGCAATATCCGCCCAGCGCCATTCAAAGAGATGTACAATAGATGTCCTCTTAGAGAGGGTGTTGGGGTTGTACTGCCCCCAGCAAAACCCCACAGCTGCAAGGAGGAGGAGGAGCACTTGCATGGTGCCATCTACTGAAGGCACTCTAGTCTCTCCACAGGCTATTTATGTTCCTGCAAGATGACAAAGTTCCTACCACAGCTGTCAAAATTCACAAGGATCAATGCTATCAGTTATTATTTAGCTAGCTAGATCAATGCTATCAGTTATTATTTAGCTAGCTAGCTCATTATCATTCCTTCGGTTTGTTTTTCTCCTGGATTGCCCAACAGCTGAAGATAAAATACCTTTTCACAGTGATTACACACTATCATAAACTAAGCAGTTTGTGAGCAGTGTACCCAAATCCAGAATTGCACTCTTTCATGTAAACAAAAATACTTTATCAAAAGTATTTCAAAATATAACACACAGACCCTGAAAGGGGTCTTTGGAAGGTAAAAGGAGGGAGAAGTGTCTGAAAGATGAAAACCTAACAGCACTAGGAGAATGACTGAGTTTATCTAATCCTGACAGCTGGACACCTCTGAATGCTGGCAGAGTTCAAACCAGGGTACCTGATCAGCCACTCTCAGTCAATTACAGCTCTATTGGACAACAGGCTGTGGATCTTCCCCAGGTGAATCACATTGGTAACTAGAAACTGATGCCTTTTCACACCTGAAGCATTTCTCTAGTGTCACTGCCCAGTCTCTGCTAGGAACTGTTATCAGTTTTCTTCACACAGCTGGTTGTGCAGAATAGCTGTCGCTGTACCTGACTGAAAGTCATCCAAGCTGTGTTTCCTTCTCCAGCAGAAACTTTGCATAAGGTTTCATCTCATTTTAAATGACTATTGATTCATCTGAGCCAAGGAACAACCCAAAATCAGATGTAAATGATACTGCAGATAAGTGTTAGCTGACTGACATAAAACAGAATCTGAAAGCCAGAGCTGTTGCCCTTTTGGTTTTTCCTACAATCTTCTCCTTTGAAAAAAAAAACAACTACTGACTTTAGCTCATAAGATGCCTTCAGGTCTTCATACAGAACTGACCTATAAAATCAAGGTCTTAGCAACAATTCTCCATGAACAAGCCTGAGTCATACCAACACCACTCTGAAAGAATACAAAGACCATAAAATTCCTGACATTTGATGAATATCTGTGACAAAAAAAAAAGTTAGAAAAAAGGTCACATCTACTCCAGAAGAAAAGAAACATCAGTACATTAGTGCACTTTGTACCCAAACTACCTCTAGTCTGTTCTTTCTGAAACTAGCCATGCCAATATGTCACATGCATCCTTCTCTTTCCCAGAATTTGTCTTCAAGGACAAAACACAGAAGCATTTGTCCCATTTGTCCACCTGTTCATTTTCATGTCACAGACCTTATTAAAAGCCTCTTTTCCCACTACTATAATGAAATAGTAAATTACTGCAAATGACCTTGCCTACTCACTAACAGCAAGGAACCAGTGAGTGATTGCACCTTGTGATTACCAACTCAGTGAGAACAGACCCCCTCATCCCTCAATATTACTGAAAGCAACCAAATGTGCCTCAGGTTAATTTTTACATCATCATTCCCTGTGGGGTTCCATTGATGAGATGGCATGTCACTGCATGACTTTCAGCTTCCAGTGGCATGCGTTTTCCACTGAAAAATATGCTGCTGTCAGCCAAGAAGAGTAAGGACCCATCCTTGCTAGCCTGATGCAATGGATGGCAAACCCACTGGGAAAGAGGACTGAGAGCCCTCACACGACAGGCTGTGCAGGCTGTGACTGACTGTCCAGGGGTGTTGCAAGGAATGCTAATTTAACACACAAACTCTTTGTGTGTAAGTGTTTTAGTTGAGTGCATTAGCTGATAATGTAACTGTTTATCCCAGAGTTAATTAAAAAGGGTGAATATCTCCTTGGTTTAGCCAGACCAGCATTGGGAAGAATGTAGACATGGCTCAGTACAACAGTGGTTACACAAAATTAAAAACTAACAGAAGTTTTTTTGTAGGTAGCAATGGGCTTTAGCTGGTTTCAACCCACATATTCCTTTTCCATGACTAGGAATGCCCACCATCCACCATACAACGTGATTGTATTATAGGCAGCAGTAATGGAGATCAAGTCAATTTTGGGGTAACTGTGGAAGAACTAAGTTTTTTACTTGTACAGGCACAAGGTGACTGTGAACCAGGTAATAGACAGGCTTGACTGATGCCAAAGACTGGAATAAACAACTGGCACAGGCCAGCTTCCTCTGACCCAGACCCCATGTTTGGTTTGTCACAAAAAAGGGACAGACTTGATTTGAATGCCATTTTTTATTCACTAGATACAGAGAATGTACAGATCAACAGAGGAAACACATTTTCAACTGAGTTATCATTTGGAAGCAACTTGAATTGTGCCATGTTTCAGCACAAAGTGTCTTCTCTTGGTTTTTGGACATCCCATGAATTCCCAGTCCCACTTGCCCCTAAAGAGAACCACACTACTTCCACTCATGGACAGAGCAGCACCATTTTAAATTAAGTAATTTCAATTTTCTCCTTTTATTTTGTATGAGTATTTTAACTGAATAAAGCACGCTTAAAAATGCAAACAGGTGTACAGCACCACTCCCAGATGTGCGCTGGCACCACTAGCTCCTGTCTCTGTAGAGCAGCTGCTCACTATTTCACTAGTATTAACTAATAGACTTTGCTCTACCTTGGTTCTTTTGGTGCTGGACATTCGGCCCACCTGTATGTTCTTAGCAAAAATACAGAAGAGAAGAAACAACAGGTGCACAACAGATCTGGCTACAATTTAGCATCAACGTGAATGGCAATGAATGGGTCTTCGTCCTCATTACCAACCAGGAAATTTGCCATGCCATCAGCAGCAACGTGAACTTCAACTGCTGTACAATGGTCACCATTCTTTTGCCCAGAAATGACATCGCAGTAAGTGCCAGCAGGCAGACCAGTCTGCAGAGTTACATTCAAAGACCTTTGGAAAAGATTGAAATGCAGTAAGGATTACGTGGACTCTAAAATGCTCTGCAACTCATATTGGAGACCTTCTCAGATGTTAGGTAATTCTGGAGTTATCCTGTAGCACTTCTCTGGACACTGCAAAATCTGTACAACCACTACATCCTTCAAATTGCTCATCACCACAACCTGCTTCTAATTATTACAGGCCTGACACACTCTCTTTCTCTTATCATCTCATTCTTGCATAAAAGATTGCAACACAGTTTTTAACACTGTCACTTTTAGACCACATTCCTGAGTTTACAAGTTCCCTCATTTCTATAACTTAAGACTTTGCTGGCTGACCCTGCTCAATGACCCAGCCAACTTCAGAACTGGGAAACAGTGAGATCAGCGTACAAGGCCTAACTGCCAAGAGTGAAGAGTGTTCCAGGTAGAGTGGAGAATGATAAGTTTAAATTGTTAGAAAAAGACACAGAGGATGCATCTGTTCCAAAGATCTGCTGGAGCCAGCAACACCCTAAAAGCTTTCACTATTACCTAGATTTTTAAAATAAATAATAAATTATTTATAAAAATAATAAATTATAATTTATTCCTCTCTTACTTACCAGTCATCATTATTGAAAATGATGAAGCCTTTATTACCACGGCCAAAAGCTACTTGATTGCTGCCGTTGTCCCACCAGTTGGAGAAAGGCTCACCATCCACCACGTTACGGAAAATAACCATGTTCCTGAAAATACAAGGAACGGCTGTCACTGCAGCTGCAAGAGCTCTAAAGCCATGAGGAACATGAAGCAAAAGCAACTGCTTTCACTCAGTTTTTTCTCCCACAGTGTCCTACTTTATCTGACGCCAGCGATGTTCACAAACCCAGTCGTTGCCACAGGTAGTGTCCTCGTTGATTGTCACAGGCTTTATTGAGCCATCCGAGTTACTTGGGGGTCCAACCCAGTCATTGATGTCCTGTAATTCAGAAGTTTATAACTTCTTACTGAAAATGCAGAGAGCCTCCTGGGAGAGAAAAGTTAGATGGAGCATCAAATTTTCACCAGCTAGATCCAACATGGCCCAGTGAAATCCCTTAACACACTGAAATGCGCTGGACTACTTCTAGGGCCCTGCTCTGCTCCTTATCCACCACAAATGCATCGTCAGCATTGCAGGCCTACCTTTCCATCAACAAAATATCTTGGCCAGCGGAAACTTGACATCACACGTGTGAACCCATACGGATGGGCCAGCATGAAACCAACTGCCATTTTATAGAGCCTGTTGGTTGGACAAAGCAAGTCATGAGACGTGCAAAGAGAAACAGACAGACAAAACAGCACCCAGACAAGAGCAATCCCTTACCTGGCATCCCAGAAGGTCAGAATAGCAGATCCACCGGCCTCATGCCCCCGCTGGTTGTCATGATTGTCCACAAAGACCAGGGCTCTGTCAGAAGGCACAAAGCCCCAGCCTTCTCCCCAGTTCCTAGCCAAAAACACAAAGAGCTGAAGTTACCCTGTCAACTGTTGTATCCAGTGTAGCCCAGATAAACAGCAGCACCTCTATCCTTACTTTAGGTAGGCCATCTTTTCTCCGTTCCACTTGCGGATCACTGTCCCCAGCTTTGCACCATACTTGAACTCTGTCACTCGGCCATTTCCAAAGTACTCACTGCCTTTGATCGGCTCTCCACCCAGGTCAATTACCTGGGACAGGAAAGACACAGTACTGCTTTCTACTTAAAAACCAAACAAGTAAAAGGCATTCCCTTTAACATTGGTTTAAGCAACAGGTAATACTCGAGCTAATTATATTTTTTGGCCTTCCTGCAAAATTACATTTAAAGCTATTTTCCCCTTTTACCTCAACCTAGCTGTGAACTTGTTTTCCATCTCCATCCTATGTCTCCTTATGCTGATTGATCACTAATACATAATTAATGCTTGGCCCGTATCAACTTTATATTTAGTTTAGTCACCAATGCCTCTGCTTCCAGCAGCTGGGCAGCCTCATTTCATTCTGTAGCTAAACACTGTTTCATTATTGGCCCTAGTGCTTGCAGGCCCGATACTGATCTAATAAAATGTGTCTATCAACTTTAGCTTCTGCTGACTGAAACCAGCAACTACCTGCTTCTTAGGTCTTTTTCGGATTCATTATTCAAATATAAAGCACAAATTCAGAACATCAAGCAACACTAGTTATGGCATTGGAAAACAAAGTTTCAGACTGTAGACAGCAGTTACATCTTCTGTTACAATTTATTATCCAGAATTTAAAATTCAGGAAGTGAAATCTGTTTTTTTAGACCAACAGATTTTTTACACTAACTTCAATGCACTAAATTTCATCTCAAGTGAAATTTCCAGGTGAAAATTCCAGAAGATCCAAAACATCTGGGGCATTCTGCATGCCAATTACCGTTTACGGGCAGATTAGATATTTGCAAATTATGGTGATTAAATCTTGATGATGATTTCTATAAATCTTGAATCTGAAAGGCGCTTGGGTTCAGTCAAGCAAAGCGTTGCTTTCCGTGTATGAATGAGTCCATACTGTGCCTACAAAAAAACGCATTTGTTCAGTAAAATTTTTAAAAAAAAATAAAGATTACCTCCTGGTAAATGAAAGGTTTAGTTCCTTCAGGGAACCATGTAGTATTTAGATCTTTCAGCTTGTCTAAAATCGCCTTCACATCCCCAGGCCACATGTGCTTGGCAGCATCAATTCGGAAGCCTGCTACGCCAATGTCAATGAGATGGTTCATGTACTCAGCCACCTTCGAGCGCACATAGTCCTTCCCCAGGGCCAGATCCAGAAGGCTGACCAAGCGGCAGTCCCGCACCTGGGCAAAAATTCTGAAATGAAGCATTTTTCCCCTAATAAACTAAACATAGTGTTCTGCATACATTTTGAATTTTCTTGCCTACGTTACAATGCCAAATAAAGCATTCACTAGCCTTTGTAAACCAACCATATCTTTGCCTGGACGGGTACCTTGGACAGTCATCTACACAGAAGGAGCATTAAGAAATCTGCATTCACCCAATTTACGCATTTGCAGGTGCTGAAGGATTAGACTATATTATATTACATTTATAATCAGCTTTTTAAATGCAAGTATAAGGCATTTTACTCAGTAGTCATTTCTTCTCTGATATATGAAAGATTTCTAGAAATTATAGTCCTAAATATTTTCAAAATCTCAAGTTACTTTAGCCTTCTAAAACATTAAACTGTAATTTCCTGTAAATACAAAATGATGGGCACTGATTTTCATCAAAAGAATACTTTAAACAGACGTTGAATATACTGAGATGCTTTTTCTAAGAACACTCATTATGGGTTTCCATGGCTATGCACATCTTCCTGGAAAGAGCAAGGTGCATTAGTCTATCTTGCAAACTGAACTAAAGAACAGTTCCTTTAGAAATTCTTCTGTCATTTCTCCAAAACCCCTTTCCCCTCAACTTAGATTCAGGAAAGATCAAAGGCATTTGAAAGGCATAAGACATTATTCAAGAAAAGTAGGTATTTATTTTTAGAAGATAATTTTTTATTCTTTGGTAGTTATAAAGTCCTGACCTCAAAATCTAACATAGAGGAATAGATAAACTCCTAGGAAATATCTGAACAAAAGGTCAATTTTCAAGATTTTGGCATTACTATTTTCCTTTAAAAAATCCTAATCTCTCTTTTCTGAAATTGAGACCAAAGAAAACTTCCAATTACAATAAAAGGCAAAAAATAACTCTTACTTTTTTTTTAAACACAAAACTCCCACACAAGGTAATCGCTAAATAGATTTTATGAGCTTTAAATTGTCTTTATAAAGTACCTAAGCATATTTGTCTAAATCTGAAACCGAGCCATTGTCTCAAATAGAGCTATCCCTTTAAGAAGTGGTGTTCCTGATAGCAACACTAACATCTATTATTAATTTGGATGGTTTTCTATGAGGCATTTTGTTTTAAAAAATGTCTGACTGTAAATGAGAGCAGAGAAACCACAGCACAGGAACAGATGTACATGAAAATCATAGTTCTAGGTTTACCTGAGATATATCATGATAATTCTCAATGTCTCCACTTCTAGATTTACATTTACCGTCATTAAAGTCCCAGCCAGAATATGGCACAGCTGGAAAATCTTCAGTCTTTGCATTGAAATAGCTTCCACAAGTGGCATGGTCACCAGCACCAGCATTAGCTCCACACATATGGTTGATTACTGCATCCACATAAATATATACCTAGAGAATAATATTCACATAACAATTTGAGAAAGCTACTTCCCACAACATCACTAATTAATGTTCTCTCTCCCACACCTCCTGTCTCATCCCCCTATATATGCTTGATTGTTTCACCCAATATTTTATTAAAATTATTTTTCTTTTATTAGTATACAGCAATGGTGATACAGCATGCAGCCCTACAAACAAGCAGATAACATTGCATTCATTTTTTAAAATGGTAGAAAGGAGGATCCTGGAAACCACTGACCTGTCAGTGCCACCTCTGTGTCTGGGAAGATCATGGGTTTGGGTTGGAAGGGACCTAAAAATCACCTAGTTCCAACCCCTTGGCCATGTGCAGGTAGACCTTCCACTAGATCGGGGTGCTCAGAGGCCCATCCAACCTGGATCCTCCTAGAAACTGTGCTAAAGCACGTGAAGGACAAGAAGGTGATTTAAGACAAGGAGCACAGCTTCACCCAAGTCCTGTCTGAGTAACCTAGTGGCTTTCTATGATGGAGTGACTGCATCAGTGGACAAGGCAAGGGTTACAGATGTCATTAATCTGTACTTCTGTAAGGCCATTGACACCATCTCCCATAACATCCTTCTCTCCAGATTGGAGAGATTGGATCTGATGGGTGGGCTGTTCAGTGGATGAGGAATTGGTTGGATGGTCGTATCCAGAGGGTAGTGGCCAACAGCTCAGAGTGTCAGTGGAAATCGGTGACATGTGGTGTCCCTCAGGAATCCGTACTGGGACCAGTGTTATTTAGTGTCTTCATCAATGACACAGATGAAGGGATCGAGTGCACCCTCAGCAAGTCTGCAGATGACACCAAGTTGAGTGGTACAGTTGACACACCTGAGGGATGAGATGCCATTCAGAGGGACCTGGACAAACTTTAGAAGTGGGGTCATGGGGACTCTCATGAGGTTCAACAAGGCCAAGTGCAAGTTTAGACTAAATATAGGAAGCTTTTTCACAATGAGGGTGGTAAAACACTGGCACAGGTTGCCCAAAGAGGTGGTAGATTTCCCATTGCTGGAAACATTCAAGGTCAGACTGAATGGGGCTCTGAGGAACCTGATCTAGTTGACGATGTCCCTGCTTATTGGAGGGAGGTTGGACTAGGATGACCTTTTAAGGTCCCTTCCAAACAAAACTATTCCACAAAAACCCCCACCATCTTCACTCCAGTGCTACCATGTCTTCCCTTCCAAATTACTGCTTGTCTGTATCCTTGCATTGTTAACACCAGAAGGTTTTCAAAGCACTTACTCCAACATTGTTGCACCTGGTCACCATGTCTCTAAATTCAGTTTCATTTCCAGATCGTGTGCACAGCTTGTAGCTGACAGGCTGGTATCTTTCCCACCATGGCTGCTTGGGGTCAGTAACAATAACATTTTCATTTGGAGGTGAAATCTGTGAATAAAACAATGGCACTTGGTAACAGGATACTGATAGGGGTTAATTTGTTTGCCCATGTTAGAGAAAGAACATAACCCATATAGATACTCAGTATCCTCTGCTTACACTGAAAATAAGACTTAGGCCTGGCTTTCAGCTGGTAGAAAAATACTATAAAAATTAGGTCCGTGGACATAGTGTCCTAATAGCTTTTGTAACTGCAGGCCTCAAAGATAAAAAAAAATATCTGAAATCAAAGAATTAGGTCAGCAGATATAGGATCAGGAAGGAACTGACTGCATAACAACTGATGTAACATCCTGCTCTTAAAACTGATCCAACTTCCCATTTTTGTAATGTTTTGGATAAAAGCATTCTTGTCGTAATTTTTGCAAGTTTCCAGGTGAGTTATACCTCTTCCAAAATTTTACAGACTCTCTTCAGGATACTTTTTTGGTAACAAGCTTTTGCTGCTACCTCCAAGTCCTCTGAGCACAACCACTTGATCCCACCACTTCTCAGAAAGATCCCTAGGCTGCAGCCTACTTAGCTGCCACAGCTTTGTGACCATCTCAGCAAGCCATCATCTGAAAATCTTTCTTTCTGAGACACTGTCAAAGAATGGCTTAAAAAGATATATAGGCATATACCACAGTCTGAAAAATCAGTTTAAAAATCAATCAGGTCTGTGTGTCTGGAAAGAAGATTGCAAAGAAAAGCTGTTATTATTTGAATATTATGGGAGAGTTCTTACTCAGGCAGCTTGCAAACTTCTGGGCTATAAGAGACAGGTAGGCTTCTCACCAATTTTTCCCGAGCAATCTGACGTGCAAACTGAAATAGCTTAATAAGTGTCTGCTCTCCAGCCACACTACACCACCCATCTGACAGTACTGGTTCTACAGGAACATGTCTCTGTTGTTCAGACAGAAGAGACTCACGTAGGCACACCCCCACCAGAACCTGTGTTCAGTTCATTTCTGCCTGCTCACACCAGGTTCCTACAAAGAAAGGTCTCTTAATGGCTTACTGTGACACTTCGCTTAACAGAGAGAAACTTGCCAGTTTGGGGGAACACAAATAGCAGCCTTGTATACTTAATTATTTAAACCTTCAGCACTTTGTTATTCTGAGAGCCATTTTTTTCAGTCATAGTTCTATTTTATGTTTATCTAGCTCTTAAGAGCTTCCCTCGATTTAAATAATATCAAGCAGATAAACATAGGTTACTCTTCACAGCAGTAAAAAAAAAAAAAGATTTAGTCAACAATATGCAATTCTAATTCATCTAAATGTAATAGCACAGAATGCAAAATGTGCACTTTGGAACAATGAAATAAAGTCATGCTTTCTCAATGATAGCTGAAGAATATATCTGTCAGCATTTACGACTTCCATTACCAATTTCTATTTTTCTTTCTCACTACCTGTCCTTTGAACATTTGGAACAAAATTGAACATTTTCTCTGAAAAACAAATTATCATCCATGTAGCAATTTTACTACCTACTGATAGGAAAAGACATACCTGAACTCCTCCAAATCCATTAGGAGCTAAATAGCGTTCACACTCCAGGGCAATATCCTCCCAGCGCCATTCAAAGAGATGCACAATAGATGTCCTCTTAGAGAGGGTGTGGGGGTTGTACTGCCCCCAGCAAAACCCTACAATTAACAGAAGAAAATAGATACCCATCCTGTGCTCTGTGATCAGCTGTGCTCTTCCTACTACCTATTTATGTTCCTGCAAGAGGGTAAAGTACACATTAGAAAATACACATTTAAAAGTAAATGCCTACCTCTGGCACTATATTTAACTTGATTGTCATTTTGTATGAGAACTGGATTCTATCTATGCTATATCAACCTCCCATTCTTACAGTAACTTTGTTTTCCTGAAGTTACAACTAAGATGTTGATAGGCTGTCTCCCGTAAGTTGTATTTTTATTAGTATAAAGCCAAAAACGACCCCAAAAGGCAAAAGAGTTGTTATATAAACTAAAATGGATATTTTGGTCCATTTTAATCCCTAATATTTTACATTCCTATTTATCCTTGAGAGGTATCTTTTTTTCAAAATGGCAATACTATGACTTGCACATATTTAGACAAGACCTTGGAGAAGCTGAATATTTCTTATTGTGAGTTGTCACAAACCCCCACATATTTTGGAGGTCTAACATGGGTGTCTGTCATTCATGATATTCATGACACCTGCCATCCAAACAACTACCCTAACCTTGGAAGATCTCTTAGACACAGAAATTATTATAGCGACTCAAAACCAGAAATGCTCATGTCTAATCTCTGTACACTTGTACAATTTCTGTGGAGATACTGTCCTCCCAAAGGACACAAGGCAATGGCAGACATTAGAAGTGCTGTGAAGCTCCATAATCAAGAAATCTTCTCAGGGCCAAGGCACAGAGTTCTGCATACGAAGGAGCTTTCCAGAGGAGGAAAATCAGCTGCATTACCTTCTAATGAGCTAGGCTAGGAACTCTATTTCCCAATTCATATCCTATTTGTATTTACCTGTGGACAAACACAGAAGACAAGCTTTATATTTAAATTGCCTCTCCTTTTTCTCACCTAAAGAGATACAGTCTGTAACAAACCAGAAGTTAAACAACTATCAAGGTTTGCATTACTCTATTTAGGATCTTGTTTCACACTCTTCATGTTTAGAAGTTGATTGTTACTTTCCTCTTAGGAGCTGTTTATTATAAAAAGCTACCTTAACACAGAAACAACACAGGGCAAAGAGGGAATAGGGAGATTCCTCGGTGTTGTTACAGGGAACACCAAACACTTCAGGGAAGGTTTAAACATGAACACAAGGGCCTTCAAGGTTTGCTACATGAAGGAAATCAGTGCCTTTCCTGATTTAATACACATTTGCGAATGCACTGCTGAAAACTCCAACCTGCTATGATACAGATACCCAGGCCAAAGTTTATATCAAATCTTCCACGACTTCCACAAAATGATCCTCATTTTTGTTTCAAGGAAATGATAATTCATATCCATCAGGCAGTAGAGCTGCACTCTTTGGAGCAAATTCAAGCACAAAATACACCAGTTTATATATAGTACAGAATCTGCTTTCCAGAGCCTGTTGCTATCAGCTGTCACTATTCTTCACAAGCAGATAGAGTTATTTAGAATCAATAGTTTGGTATATTTAGCTTGCTTTTCTTCTTGTGAACAAAATGATTTTAATGAAATTATTTACTTGTAGATCTTTGGTAAAGTATACAGATAAATTTCAGCCACTAGCAGTTGTTGTGTGCATCCATTTTCATGAAAAAATGCTTCTTTGCCCTGATAGGAAGAACATACATTAAAAGAAAACGAGCTAAGAAGGTTTGATTTTCTCTGATGAGAGAAGCCATTTATCAGACTGGCAAATTTTACTTACAGCAGTAAGTACATAAGCAGTAAATTACACAAAGCAGTAAGACTAATGTACTTTGACCCAACCAGCTCCAAGGCCTAATGCTTGAAGACCCAATGTTGTTTTTCATTTCTTTGAAATAGATACATGGTTGTTCTAACTTCAGTACAAGTAATGATAAGAGAATAAGGATGTTGAAATCCCCACCACATTCTGATGGCTCTGGCTTCACAACGGTTTTGAAACTTAAAAACTAATAGGCCTGTATTCACCTATGGAAGAGAGCACAACTGACTGGACCTCAGAGAACATGCGAGAAAACTGTCTCTGAAGAGCACTATTGCTGTCTTGGACAGCATGAGATCTCAGGTCACCTTGTCTTCTGGGTTAGTCTGTGCTGTGAAGCTCAGCTGCAATCTCCAACACACCAGCAGCAGCATTTACATTTGCGAGAGGTCTGACGCAGGCCTGCTGAAGCTTTTACAGGATAGCAAAGCAGTGTCCCTGTCACTTCGAGCGGCTCCCCACAGGACTCCCCTCACCAGCTCGGTGTTTCGCACAGACGAACCAAACCCCGCTTCGGCCGCTCCTCCAGGGCCCGGCAGGGGCAGCGCCGCCGGCCGCGAGTGCGCCGGGCCGGGCCCCCTTGCTCCCCGAGCTCCCCCGGCCGCGCACACCCCGAGAGGAGCGGCGGAGCCCCGGGACCCCGCACGTACGCGCTGGGCCCGCCCCAGTCCCGCACCCGCAGCACCGCCCCTTCCGCCGGGACCGAGCCGGGCACCGCACAACTGCGCCAGAGCCCCGGGGTACAGCCGAGCCCGCCTCTCTATACCCGTCTCTGCCGGGGATCGCTATTTGGGATTTCGTTTGTTTGCTTTTCTTTCCCCTGGAATGCTAGTTTTGTTGGCCACTGGTTTCCTAAAGAAGCTTGCCTTGCTACTGTTCCTGTTGTAGGCCAAACACTGCAGCTCCTACCCGAACTAGCAGCTCCTGGCAGAAGGTCCTTACATGTTATATATAGACGACCAAATACAACTGTTTACTTTAGTTGTGGTTTTGTCCATTCTCAGAGAAAAGAAACATTTTTCTATGACTAACTCCATTAGTTACTTTGTATGTCAAAGCCACTCTAGCAACACTAAAGTAGAAAATATCTAAAAGTTTTATATTACACATGATGATGTCGATTCAATGTAAGATTATAGTCAGGAACATATTCTTGAGATTTGGGAAAGGAAGGCTCTAGGGATATACAGTTACTGCATGCCTTAAAAAAGTATTTTTGTCCTTGAGCACAGCACCACCTTGCTGTTACCCTACTTCGCTGCTTTGAAAACTCACTTGCTGGCCTTTTATGCACTATTTTAATAACTGTACTTGTAGCTCAACATGGGTGTCAGGACACACTATCATAGAACCATAGAAACAAAGCCCCAAATACAAACAGTCAGCAGAAATAGGTATACAAAAACCCAGTTGACTTAAAGGAATGAAAGTTTTTCCTCCTGACTTCCAAAAAAATATTCTCTCAACAAGACTGCAAAAGTTTCCTTGATAGCTTATGAGTGTAAGATGGTGGACATCATGTTTTATTTGTATTTTACTTTAATAATTAAAACCCCACCAAATATACAGCTTAGCTTTATTCATAATGGAATGGCCACAGAACCCACAAAAAAAAAATTAAGCTACTTTTTTCTCACTTCTAAGCATCATAAATCCTTCAGCCACTCTCATAAAACTTCTCTCAGTATATTTTTCCTGGTCTACAAGTCCAAAAACAAGTAAGATAAACTAACAAACAACTACACAGTCCACATGGGAATGCAACAAATAAGCTAAAAAAGAATTCCAGTAAAAGCATTTTATAGTAATATGATAAGCCAATTCATATGGAAAGAACCAGCAAAGATACAGTTACTTTGGTCCAGACATCATAACTAGTGATTTGGACTGCCTGCAGCTGGAATGATGACAAAATAAATCTTTTACACGAGCCAGTTACTAGACCATCAACCATGACTTAGTATTTTATGGAATAACTTTAAGTCCACTGGACTGGACTCCCTATTGCCAAGTAAACATCATTTCAATGTTTCCCACATGGTTTGAGACAGTTACAGTAATCTGCCAAATATGTAAGAAATCCTACTATGTGACCTCCATAGCATTTATTGTTATTAATCACAGTTCAACAGGGCATTTACACAGGTTTAACACTGCTTTAACTGCTACTGTTGTTTTAATGACTTCAGTCTCACTACTGACATTTTTCAAGATGCAGGTGAACAATGGAAGTTAATTACGGAGTAAAACAGTGCCTAATTTCACAGTACAAATTCATGTCGGTGCACTAGTCCTCCTGTTGGTTCCAGGACAGGAAAAAGATCCGTCCCAACTCAAAAACCCCACAATAAAAGCCAAAATGAAGAGAGAAAGGCAAAACAAAGAGAAAGGAAATAATTTATTAGATTTCACAAGCAAACTAACATACATTTATCATATAAGTCTTGTGACACTTTAAAGATGTAGAATCTTTAAGACGAGAAAATTTATAGTCTGCCAATTTATAGTCTGCCTTAAATACTTTAGAAACGCTACTACGCACAGTTCAAGAGTCCTGACGATTACACTGCTTCTTCCCCCAGCTTGATAATACTTGAAAGAGATGGAACACAAAAGGGACCTGGAACATCACAAAGGCATGTTAAAAGTAAGAACAACCAGAAAACAGCACTGTTATACTTTGTTTTGACAACTAAACTGAAAGATGTTAAAGTATTTTAAGAAGTGCTTAATGTCTGAAAAAAATATGACTTAATAGATGCAGGCTGTATTAATTTTAAATTACAGAAAGTTAAATAGTAATGTAGTATGAAACCCACAAGAAAATTAAGTCACTGGCAACAACACTACCTCAGTGCAGAGAACAATCTAAAAAAAAAAACACCAACAAAAAGGTAGCAGTGATTAATAGTTGAGTATTAGTTCAAATACTTCATTGCAAGTTATTATTAATTTTTTCTTTACTCAAAAAAGACATAGTAAGGAATGTATAAACTGAATCAACTACAGATTGTTTCTCATATACCAGGACAGCAGTAATCATCAAATGATCTAAATACCTGTCAACCCCTTAATATTAGGAATTGCTCTGCAACATATTTTAGCCAACATATTAATATAATAATATTTATTTAAAGAAAAACAAAGTGACACCCTCAGTGTGAGCTCAGCACAGCTCCACATACATCAGCTTGTTTGAGCTAGAACTGTTTCACTAAGGAATGGGACCACAAATTAGTAAGGTATATGACCTTGGAGGAAAAAGGTGGAGGCCACCTTTTAAGACTCAGAACCTTTAATGTGTCTATTCACACAACACAGAAAACTCATTGATTTCTTTTTTCCCCCTGAAAAAGCATCTTTTGCTTTTCAAAATTACCAGATTAGCTCAAGCTTTAAACATGTAAACTCCTCCCCACACCTACTCTATATGAAAACTTAGATGTAGTTGAGTGCTACGGGAAACATTGCACAAAAAAAGGATACAACAAGAAAGGATACACTCTGCATGACAGTATTACTGCAGTATTTACGCAGGAATGTTTCTAAAGAAGAACAGCAGAATGTGGTTTAATTTTACTTGATTCTCAGTATTGCAGACACATAACTTTATGCTACCTATCAAAAGCAAATATGCTTGTTTGATAAAATACAGTTCTGACACCTTATGAGACTTAATGAGGGCTGATGGATCCACCAACACTAAACTCCATATTCAAAAGTAAATACATTTTTTTGTAACTGGAACTACTAGGATACCACCAGATTTTTCTGTTTCATAATTCTCCTTCAAGTCTTTGCCATCTCACAGACTCACTTTTTTTTTTTCCCATCAGGTCCAAAACCCAATCACATTTCCATTTAATGCTGGCTTTCAAGTCACTTCTTCCTAAGAAGAAGCTGGAGAAGTCTCAGCATCAGTTTCTTCTACATAACCTTTCTCCCAAAAAGTTGTATTTTAGCTACAGGAAAAATAGTCACCCCAAATACTAACTGAACTTTTTGCCAGTCAATCAAGAAAGATATTTCAGCCAGCGAGGACTTACATAGTATTTTTATAAACCAGAAGTATTATCTTCTCCACAAAGGATAAAATCTCTATAGAGGAAATTTTAAAAACCCCAAACAAACAAACAAAAAACCCCATGAAACACAAAACCAGACTCAGATTTCTATAATGGAATTTTGCATCATAAATCAGCATCCACCAGAATGTTCCAGCAGGAAAAGGAAAACATAGCCATGCAAAAATAGGGTTCCATTTCATCATTAGTTGGGAAATCAAACAAATATTTTCAACTAAACCTCATGGATCCTTACAAATCTGTATCATTCTAAACATTCTGTGATTGCTACGTACAAACAGTCAAGCTAAGGGAGCAGTTCTGCCCATGGTACATTAAACCAATGACACCTGCAAGATGGCAATTCAGGTAAGACTTTCAAGTGCACAATTAAGTCTTGCATAGTATGTTTTTGTTCACTCTAAAAAATGCTTCGGAGTTGACCATCAACATAATTAATAACCAAGTAAGCACTTTGTTATTTTCTTCATGGAATTCAAGTTTTTATCATGTTTAGTGAATTCAGAATTAATGTACAAAATCAGTTGCAAAGACATGGAATTCCTAAAAAGAATAAAAATGCTCAGTCTTCATCTGTCAGGCTTTCCAATAGCTAAAATGTTTCAAGTTTCTTTTTTGAATATCAAGACACTTAGTAATCTTCTTATTAGATGCTAGATAAAATATAAATACAAGTTTTTGCTAACAAAGCAGGAGTAGGAAACAAGACTGAAACTGTCTCATCAACACTTGTTCCTAATAAGATACTTTAGCCACGGCTCGTTTCTCTCTTTTCAATGACCAATACAGAAGAATGCCTGTAAAAAAAATTACTTTTAATTTTACAAAATATAGATTTTGCAAACCGCAATCAGTTGTACGAAATAGGAACTTCTAAGACCAAGTAGTATCTCAGATATGAGGGAAATAAGCTCAAACATAATCTGATTAAGAAATCCTTAGGACAATGGATACAACAAGGAACATATAATTAACATAACTGTTGTAAATAGAAATACTACCCTCACAATAACCATTCTGTGGGGTCTCCAACCAATTTGTAAAAATCAAAACCAACTGTTCACATCCTTTATTTCAAACTTCACGTTTTCTTCAAAGTAACAAGGATCAAACCTCCAGATTAAAAACACATCATGGATTAAGTAGAATACTTCATAAGCACTCAGCCTAAGATTTGAGTTCATTTTGTCTTAAGTGGTGGCATACCCAGAGCAATCCCTAACTGTAACCAGTGATTAAGTTCAATGCCCTTTAAATTTGAACTCGTTGATCTATCAGAGGGTGCAGCTTGAGAACTGAGTGCTTCTTATTCTGGCATCAGTTACTTCACATAAGAATTTGAGAGTTTACTATGCAAATGTTTTCAGGCCATGAAACCCATCACAGTTAAATTAGAGCTCATTTCGCTTGAGTTAAAAGGAAATAGGGTAAGCAGTAGTGAAGTAAAGCTACATCATAAGAAATAATAGCAATTACTTTCTGCTATAAGTTACTTTCCCAACATGTTATGATGGGATAATAATGCCAAAAAATCAGGACCTACGCATTCCACAAAGGAAGTCTTGATTAATGCAGCATTAAGCAGCATGTTCTGACAGAAAATCCTTCACTAATTCAGATAAGTTTAAAGGATGCTGCAACAGCACTAAGATCTCATCTTCCAAAGTTAGCAAAGCCAAAGGTCCTTTACAGCTAGCAGAAGTTCATTGCTGGAACCAGTTCTTCAGCATCACTTTACTCCTTCCCTTCCATCCCTACCAATGTAAAGAGGCAACTCTTTTCAATACCAAAACCCTGGAAGATTACTAAAAGGTAAGTGGTCCAATTCCACATAATTATTCTCCTTAGCTCCCCAGATAAAGGATTAGAGAAACTGACAGGTACCCTATGAGATCAGGAGCAGTGAAATGTCAGTCTCCGAATTGTTAAACAGAGGAAGAAGCAACGTTTTAAACTTACACCAACTATATACCTTGCATTCTGTTTTCCTCATATAAGCACATATTTAAGAAAAGAAAATTGTATGGAATGTTTCCCAGTATTCCTAAATAAGCCATTAAAGAGATATTACATAAAAACAAACAAACGCACACACTAACAAAAAAAATCCAAGCCTATTTATTTTTATTTTCAGGCAGAGTCCATACCTTGTGCAGTGCTCTACTTTTTCCTTTTCCCTTCATTGGCATCCTGTTTTGGTCTAGCTGAACGAGCAAATTGCTGAGATTCTGTTAAGGACTACAAGTGTCTGTGATACGTAGAAGCCAATCAAGAAGAAAAAAAAAAGATTACTTCTGCAAAACACAGTCTAGAAAGTGATCTTTACCTGTGAATCAATTCTACTACAGTATAAAGTATTATAACAATAGTGTCCATTAGTCAAAGATTAGGACCTCACCGTTACACAGTATTAAAGTTTTTAAGAGAGACTGTCCAAGAGTTTGCAATACTAAGTAAATAAGGAGAACTAACTGGAAATAGGTTTGATGCAGAGTAACTACAGAGGGATAAATGCTTGATATCTACAATCTTCCATCCCAGCATTTTAATTCTGTAACTTTGATGTCTCAGAATTTAGGAGGAAAAAAGGTAAAAGGAACAGAGGTTGGGATAAATGTGAGCACAAAGAAAATGAAACAAACTATGAAACATTCAAGTGAAAAATAAGGAAAGATTTACAGACAAAAAACAGTGCCATGCAACTAAAAAGTGACAGTTCCAGCTGGAGACCCAGTGTAATCAGAGACAACTGACCCCAATAGGAACACTTCTTATGTTCTTAATTCTGCAAACATAGGCCCAACCAAGTCAAAAAGCTTGTATTTAATTTAAATACAGAGGTCATACAAGCTAAATTATTTTTTGTATTGTCTTTGCAGGATTGGAGGTAAGACCAGAGCATCTTATTGTCTTATATTATCACCTTTACTCTCCTATTTTAGAAGAGGTGCCTCTATTTTTTTTTTCAGCTACCATAAAACTAACAATAGTACACTGTGTTATGCTGACTGGTTTTCTGTGTTTCCTCTTTTGTAGAACACTATGACAGCAAAACAAGAGATTGACGGACAGATTACAAAGAATATAATGTAAATGTTTGAAGAAAAAGATACAACCACCATGGGTTTTTCAAATAAGACATATCCATTTGCTTCTTTTAATGCTTTAGCAGCTGCTTTTTCATTAGGAAGTCCAATGAAAGCCTGTCCCTTCATACGGCCTTCTTTCATCAAACGTATATCAAACCTAGAGGCAAAATGGAGAATTGGGAATTACTCAGGTTTCACAAAACTTTCATATTTCACAGTAAAAATGTGATTCTCATGCATCAAATTGGAGAAATAGCAGAAATAGGAGCAAAGCCTACAAGTAGGAATGATGTCCTTGGAGACCATTTTGCCTGGGGGAACCATTTACTAAAAAGTAACATCGGACTGCAGGATGGCAATTGGTGTGCAGTACTACTAAATAGGACATGCAAAATGACCAGATACACACAATCATCTACACTGTTTATAAAACAATTCTATTTCTGTACTTGAGATAAATGAAGATTTTCAGATGAAACACATTTTTTCTTTATGTAGAAACATAAAAAACGATGACTAGTTCTAAAATCACAATTTTCAACAGTATCGTAGAAGATAACATAAGAAACTTAAATCTAACCAAGTACCAAATGAACTCACATATTTCGTTCCACTTCTGACTGGAAGTCAACATATCTTCCAAAAATAAACTTGAGATCCTGAAATTAAAGTGTAGGTATAAGAGAAAAGCCAAGAAAAAGCCCTTTTGGATAAATATTTGATTTGCTTGTTTACCTACCTTTTCTTGGACTTGTTTAGCTAAATTCTTCACATATATCCTGCAATTTGGATCACCTGGTTCATAGTTTTTGAAAACAGAAAATTTTTCCATTTCTTAAAGAAGAGAAAAAATAGAGAATGTTTTAGTTCGTTTACTTCGCATACTTGCTCAGTACATAAAATAACTTATCATCAACTAAGAAAGGAATTACTTATTTAAACTATTTGTTTCAACAAATCAAAAAGGTATTACTAGATAATACATTCTCAGTTATACCTTCTCTAGAAAGTCTGTTTTTTTCTAGATCCTTTCTAGAAATAAATTCTGATGGTATTTCATCATCCTCCTCTTCAGTTTCCATTTTATCATTTGAGCTAGGAGCTGGGAAAATCCTTCCAAAGCCTGTATTATTGATTTCTTCTGTGGTTGCAGAAAGATCTGAAATTTCAACACATTATTTAAGCAGTTTGTATGTTTATTCACAAGAGGATCAAGAGCAAGCAAAAGAAGTATACTCCTTTCAGTAATATTTTAATATAGTAGACTTTGTAAAGCAATTTGAACACATCCTTTAGAAAATTAGTCTTAATCCCTGGTTTGACAAAAGCATCTGCTCTATACGGTCCTATAAAACCCAATGTACTACAAACAAAAGCCATGGCACATGCTAGTTAGCATAAAACAAGCCTTCCTGCTCAAGCCTGTATCCCTTTCTATGGTTTATCTAATTTTGATTTAAAAAAACTGAATATTACTATAAAGTACTAAGAAACACAGACTGACCATAACCCTATAAAAAACCATCACATCTCATTGCTATTATCACCCAGCACTATTACAGCAGATAATCAGTGCACCACAGAGAAGGACTTGGCAATCACTTGGATGCTGCTCTCTAAGAGCTGGAAAAGGAAAATCTGAAATTAGCCTGATATATTCATTTACACTATAAAATACTGAGAATGCATTTGTAACATTTGCTAAAAAATCTTAACATTTAAAAGGCAGTGCAATTCACCATAAACCTACAGAGCACATAGGAGAGAAAGAGACCTTTAAAATCCTCCGTATCCTTTACAAAGCTTGTAACATGGGAAAAACAGCAAATGCAAACATGACACAACTTGGTGTTGAAAGCTCCAGTACAAAAGAAGAAAAGAATTTCCTGGCCTAAATTTCAGCACCTTTCTACACATTGAACCCAGATGATTTTAGTATTAAATACATTGGAAGTACAAAGTCTTACCATTTTTTTCTTCTTTTTCTGAGTTTATCTGAAGAACAGCTGGGATGTCAGTACTAATATGAAACTCTATTTTTTTATGACCTACATGATGTGGCTGCTCAAAGACATCTGAAGGTGACAGTGTAGGGTGCAAATTACTGTTTAAAACAACAACATGTTAATTAAAGGTTCAGACACTGATGAATGCATATTCAAATACAAGATTTCTTCCAGATGTATTCTATGCTGTTGTTTACCACAAATACATGTGTTCTCCATTTCATAAATCTCACCCAACAGTTCAAGTTGATCAGAACACAAATACAGTAGGTATTGCTGGCAGTGGGAGCAAAATCAAGAATACATACCACATTACAAGACAAACAGGCATTTATTAAAAACTTTAGCAGTTACTTAAATATGAAAAATAACTGGCCTTGCTGCTGCTCTCACCTAGTGTAAAAAAATATACCACATTTTAAAAAAATATAGCAAATCACTTGGAGGAAGCAGGTGGCTATTACGAAAAATGCATTCACAATCACTCATCACCACACAGAAATACTACACTGGTGACTACTGTGCCACAGAACTGCAGCTCCAAAAACCAAACTTATCTTCAACCAAGTCCAGTATCATAATTTTATTATAACTTTTTATTTTAAGAAGTATTTAAAAAAATAGACCCAGATTGCTTCTGTCACAGCTGTGATACAGAATTAGTTATTTTTTTTATGAAAAGGAATTTTTAGTAGTTTGGTAGCAAGAGAAACACAGATCTTGAACAGGCACACTTTACAGATTAAGGTAGTTGAGCAGACTTTAGTTCAAATTACAGGAAAATTTGGACTTTTTGAGCAATAAAACCAAGCATGAGGATAAGGGAAGACCATCTTCCCTTCATCTGCCAAATTCAGCTATCAGTGAAGGATGCTTGTTTTAAAAAAGCAACACTAAAGCAAACATGATGCAGAGAACACAATTTAGTACAAGGAGTAATCTTCTGAAAAAGTGAAAAAACCCACAGAAAAAATACAAACCTGTGGGGAGTACACACAGGAACATTCAGTAAGTCTTTAATTCTTTGCTTTTTTCTAACACCTCGTCTCTTTGAGTTTATCGGTCTTTTAGGCTGAAGGGTTGCTAATTCCATCAACTTGGTCATTCTATTTTAACAAAAATAAAAAACAAACCAAAACAAAGTCGTTTACAGTTTATTTGAAAATACTCATTATGAAAACCCTTCTCCTCTCCTTAAAGCCTTTGAAATAGAACTTTCCAGAATATGATTATAAAACTAGGTACCTTAAAAAATGAAACTACACTAATAATCTATAATTGTAATGAGGTCAATGATGCCCTTCCTTCCCCAAGCATGCTCCTAATTAGGACACTGAATCTGTAAGGAAAGCTGTGACACCCCAAGCTGAACCTGAATTTATAACACAATTTCCACTCAACAGGAGTGCCTTTTTCCAAATGTATGTATCTTTCTGAATAAAGCATAGTGACTTTCTGATTTACTTTTCAGTTTAAATAGCAAATAAAAAAACTGGTTTTTTAATTTTAGTATGAGTTTAAAGATTAAACAAACCCCACTTCCAAAACTGTAAGAGCATCCTCTGCACACAACCTCCAATTATTAATATACTATTCGGGCTGAGTAGTTAATTCAGTAAAGATATGGAACAATGAAGAATTCAAAAAACAAACTAATGCTTCCTTGTAACTGCACTGTGGGGGTTTTTTGACATGAGAACAAATGATAAATTGCACACCAACAGGCCGTTTTCCTTTTCTTACTGCATTTACAACAGCACTGTCCTTCTATTATTAAGTTGATCTGGAGTTTCTCTAAGCACCTAGAAAGATTTTTATATACTATCTACTAGATACTATATCTATGTGCTGCAAATGTTAAGAGAGATTCCACCACTTGCTGAACCAGAAGCTAGAAGAGTAAAGGCACCCACCACTTTAAGTGAGCCCAAAAGCTTGCAAATGACTGCAAAACACATACCTCTCCTTTTCCTCATCATTATCACTTTCATATTCCGATTCATCCCCACTAGGTAGTTGCTCTTCGTCCTCTTCAGGCAAAGGAGGCTCTTCAGGAGGCAGAGGTGGGATTGGGGGAGGTGGCACAGGCACTGGTAAATACTCCTCATACTAATTATGGGGAAAAAGTTTAAAAAAGTATCTAAACTTTGTATGAAAATAAAAAGTGTGTACCTTCTTTTCCTTTACTTAATAAAAACAGTCAAAGCAATAAATTATAATATGACAAGAAGCATTTTCTCAAAGTATACTTATAGGGATCTAGATGCTATTTTGGTAAACCACATTACTAATGAAAAACTTTCCACAACCAAAAAGAAAATGTTGCTGCTTTCTGAAGCACAGCAGTGAATGTTTTAATTCTTTCAAGCTGAGGTAATAAGAAATATGGCAAACCCATGGTCCTGGGTTTCCACCTTGCACTCAGCTTTAAGGACTTTCCTGAGAAGAATGTGGTCAAAACATACAGGTGGAGGCCTAACCTCCAAAGCCATCTCAGTTTCTACAGTGAGCCAACAGTTTGAAACATTCTAGTGCTACTGTCATATGTGTGTATTTCTTTGTTCTAAGTACAGTCAAAAAGATTTCTTTAGAAGACCAACATGCACATCGCACCCAGTGAAATGCAGCAGTATTTGCTATCCTCCAGAGATTTCTCCAGCTTTGAAAACTTAGATCTCCTACCATATTACTGACATTTTAAATTGTGAATCACTTCTACAGTACTTAAAACATATATTTAAAAAGTTACCATGGGAGGGCGAGCAGTAATCGGTCCAAAGGGTGGAGGAAGATTCATTTTATTCATTAGATGAAGTACCTGAAATTATTCAAAATAAGCAAGGTTTCCTTAAACAAATAAGTGACAACAGTTCCTTGCTAGGTATAATAGCCAGTAACTTCTGGCAGCTGTAAATCAGCAGAGTTTTAATGTTAATGAACAATGTGAAAGCCTCCACCTGAGACACCATACTAATGGTAAATAAAAGCAACACCCTAAAAAGGCTAATGAGAAAAGCAAAGCATCTTCTCAATTGAAATTCCAAGTACTCAAGTCACATCTAATTAGGAAGAGCATATCCAGTTAAGTCTTCAGTAAGCTATCTCTGGTCAATAAAATCTTATTATCTCAACGTGGTAAAAAATTAAGATTGATTAACACTGTCACAGAAAAAGTAACTTATTATTTACTATGACAAAAAAAATTATTTCTGTGCATAACTGAAAGAGGAAAAATGAGATTTGATTTTTATACTCAATTTTGTTTCCTGTTTTTCACTTACCTGGACGTAAAATTTGGGCACGCTTGCCAAGGCATTTGCTATATTTGCTAGAATTGCACTTGAAGGTGGTGGGTACAAATATTTGAGGCAGGAATTGATGGGAAAGGTGAGGCTGAGGAAAAAAAACAAGACACCTTAACACCACTGCCACTGGTAACACTTAATGATTACTAGAAGCTTAACTATTCATTACATCTGAAGCAACACTGAAATATTATTATTTCCCCAAGAACAGCTTTGGGCCCCTTACATTGACTTTAACACCAGGGAATAGGCCTCAGTGCATGACAGACTTACTGGGCTGGGCACAATGAAAGTATCAACCTAAGCAGAAAGCCTAAGTACATAGAAACAATCAAAGCATCCAAAACCAAAAGCACAGCATAGCAGGCTCAATACTCAGAGTGTTGAATTTACTAGCCTCCAAAAAACTTGTTCTTCATGTATGCAAAAATGCAAATGGCTGGGGGGGGTGGGAAAGAAGCAGCGGCATCTGGAAAACCAAAAATCAGTGGTATTCTGCTGTTAACACTGGGACAACCTACCCAGCCCTCAGACTCCTCCTGAGAAAACAATGCATAGTGCTAGAAGGCTACTGTGCAATCCACAACTTCATGGCTCAAAGCACCAGTCACTACTTGTTTGTGAGGATTCTAAACTCGAGGAATTGAAACTTCATCTTTAAGACAATTCCTACAGCTATGCCTGTGGAACAGTAGCATACTAGAAAACAAAACTATTGTTCAACAGTACATAACACATTTCAAAATAACCTGTAACAGAATAAAATAATTAAGACAAATAAAAAAAACCACTAACCCATGGTTGGGTGCAATTCCATTCTCTATTTTAACACAGCTTGGTTCTACCTTCTCTTCTTCTTTCACTGGTTCTTCTGAACTGAAAATTAATTTAATCTTAATTAAAAGAGGGCTAAATTTAAATGCTTCATGTAGTATACAAAACAGGCATCATCTATTAATACTAGAAATTGATAAACATAGGTATTTTTAACATCTTTATCAACGGTATTACTACAGCCATTATCAATGCTTCAGAATTAATATATGTGGACAATTATTGTAGCCACAGTCTTCTAAAATAAGTACTTATGCAGATTTAAGTAAGCCTCCCTATATTAAAACACTCCTGACTTCAATCTACTCATAGGAAAAGAACTAAAATGATTTCATGCTGCACTCTGTTCAGAGACTGTATAAATTCAAAGGTATTAAATTATTGATTTGTTCATATTCTAAGTAACTTGAAACCTCTACTACAGTTGTTTTAATTAAACACTATCACATAGCTTTTATCACTTAGTTACATATTCCAGAGGTAATGACACAGGTCTAATGTGAGGAACGCAGTCACTTATCTGTGGATCTGAACCTCCTTGTTAACACTTCTTTGTGGTTACAATTTTTCCTTTGAGTTAAAAGGACTACCAAAGTATCATGAATATGGAATTTCCTCTCCTTGACCACAATCATAACTATATTACGCACATACCTTTTACACTTCTCTGAGACAGAAGGCTGGCTAAGGGCCTGTACACTCTCTTGCTCCTTCGCAAATTCAACAACCAAGGTGTGACCTAAAAGTTTCAGCTGATGCAGCCTTGATAAAGCCTTCAAGTAATTACAGCGGAGAAAAGAAAGAAAAGGAAGAGGAAAAACATGAGAATCATTTTAAAGCATAACTGTTTCTCCTTTGATTGGTAAATTAGCCATAGGATGCAGTCCCAACTGCTTTAAGCTCAGTCTGTGCCACTATGGACACAGGCAGTCCTGCACTGTGTTTGCCTTCACAGCCCTGCTTTTAGTGGCTCTTTCTTGCTGGCAGGAAGAGACAAGGTTGCCCAGCCAGAACCACGGCAGAGTTAGGTCATCTGAACACAGTGGCGGGACTGCAGCCTCAACAGTGATACTTATTACACAGACTAGTACGTCTCTGTGATTTCAAGTAACCAGCCTCTTGCTCATAAACTACGAACATACTGAATTCCGCTAGTAACAGCTGGGAATTTTAAGATCAAGATTCTTAAAAGTAACAGTAAGAAGATCCAGCATTCTGCAAGTCCAGAACACAACAGGCTGCCAACAACTGACACAAGCAACCTAATTCACCACTGTTCACCTCACACAGTCTTTGTAACTTTTTGAGTACTCCTCTGAAATGTAGCCTAAAAAAAACCAGAAGCAACGCAAAAAAACCAAACCCCAAACACCAGGGCATAAGGCGGAAGTTCTAGACACAGGCTTTTTAGCAGACTAGTATTTAAAAAGCATTATTAGCATTACCTTTCTGGCATCTAAGTCTCCCACTAATGTGGTAGTTTTCTTATCAAAGTTGGCATTCAAGGCAGCCTTGAACTGTGTACGTCACTAGGGAATTTTATGGCAAATACGTAATTTTGCAGGAAACAAGAAAATTAAGTTTGGTTTAGTTTGTATATAAATGCACATACATCCTTGACAGGGCCCAGTTCAGTCTCAGCTCCTCTAAGTTTGCCATGATCTATGTGAAAGGTTGGATCAGATGACTTCCACAATCAATTTTCAACTCATCTTTCTTAGGTATCTACTGAAGTGTTCATTTCATCAAGTCCTGCAAGCAAATCCTGAAACAGAACTCTAATACTACATTGTGCTGCTTTGTTTTTTCTAGCACTGAGTACTAGATGACGTGCAAAACATTTTAGAGCACAACTGGCAATCCAGAAAAGTGCTTTGCCAAACCATTCAATAACAAACTCAATACAAACCTTTGCAGCTGCATTTTCACTGGGAAAGGTGGCAAAAGCAGTATGTTTCTAGAAAACAAGCAAAAAAATTACTGTATATAATATATATACATTATACTGCATTCAAAAAGTTGAGATTGCACGTAAAATATATGTCCACAAGAAATTTGTAAGTTCAAGCTTACATATTTGAAAGCTTCCAGACAGTAGTCACCTAACTCCCACATGGAGCCAATGTGAAGGACTAAAAAACATTTTTCTTAAGAATTTAAGATATAAACCTCCTGCAGTCAAAAATCAAGACAGGAACTCAGTTGCTTGAGGAACACAGGAAAAGCTTTTTTTCTATAAGCAAAAGCCATCCTAAACTGCAAAAAAGTACATATGGATAAAGAGGTCTAATCCTCTTTTCAAACAAGAAATTTATTTCAGCACCTCACAGTAGCACATTTTCATCAAAGCAATTTCCAAAATACTATTCCTGCTACAAAAGTTGTAACTATTGTTGTGCTTTGAATGGTTTCTAACATTTTCCTCTTTTTTAGGTTTTAAAAGGATGCAAGCTTTTCAAATTAAATCAAAGCCTCATAGAATACACAGTTCATCTGTGTATTCGTTATATAACAAACTTTATTACTTCACCTTGCCACTACGTGATTTGGTACCCAAAATGATTGTAACAAAGTCAGTATTTTTGATATCCTATAAAGAAAGCACGACCCTGACAGAAGATGCAGACATCAATTATCTGTAGCTCTGTAGGAATGCAAGGCTCTTTCCGAACAGCATCTGTCACCAAACAGATACGCCCATGTTTTTTTAACTTGGAAAAAGAAAAAAATCAAATAGAGATTTCTACAGACACACCTGTGAAAGTGCGCCCCTACACCTGCAAGAGGCCCCTCTGCACTGCTCTTCCACAGGCCCATCGCTAAGAGCCAACGAGGCCGAAGCCGCGGCCCGGGGCACCCCGAGCCCGCCGCTCTCCCGCCCTCCCCGCGGGGCTCCCCGCCCGGCACACCGGCTCGGCCCCGCTGCGGCCTGCCCCGGGCCCCAGCCCTCACCAGCCGCCCGTGGTCCGACAGGACGCGCACAGACACCGCCCCAAAGTGCTGCAGCAGATCCTCCTTCTCCGCCGCCGTCAGCTCGGCGGGCAGGTGCCGCACCAGCAGCGTCCGCCCCCGCCGCCGCGACACGCCGGGGTGCGGCGGGACAGCTCCCGAACCCGGGACACCGCTGGGGTGCGGCGGGACAGCCCCCGGGACACCCCCTGGACCCGGGATACAGCTGGAGTGCGGCGGGACAGCCCCCGGGACACCGCCCGGCCCGCCCGCCCGCAGCTCCGCACAGCCCGGCGCCGCCATCGCAGCGCGGGACCGGCGCGCGCAGGGGCAACTCGCGCGAGAGCAGAGGCGGGGCCTGAGGCCTCAAGTCTCGCGACACTGACACAGCCCTGGGAGTTGGGCGGAGCCGCGCGCGGCGGGATTGGGACCGGGATCGGGATCCTTCGGTTGGGATCGTGTGCCCCCTCACACACACGGCGTGCCCGAGTCACGTCCCAGAGGATGCGCCTCACACACACAGTGTGTCCGAGTCACATCCCAAAGGATGCGCCTCACACACACAGTGTGCCCGAATCACGTCCCAAAGGATGCTCCAACGTGAGACAAAACCCTCCCGCCCCAACAGTTCAGAGCTTGTCCTCAGACAAAATTCTAAGCTGAAGAGAGTTGACGGACCAGCGAGCTACTGACACCTCACTGGCGCAGTCACTAACCTGCTGCCCTGGTGTCTGGGCAAGGCAGGCGGTGTGGGTGGAGCACAGCCCCAGTGACAACCTGGGACGGATCCCAGGGCGAGCAGTGAGGACAGAGGCCGATCGCAGCCAGTAACCACTGCAGCCACAAGGGCTGCTCCAACCCTGCCTTGCTTCGAAGGGCAAAGGTTGTGATCTCAAAAGGGGGGGAATCCCCAACCTTGACTGATGAAATCTCAGGTTTTAGCGCATCTAATTAGCTGTTTGCTGGCTGGCAAAAGCACCACCTGCCTGTGTCACTGTTGCCACTGGCTGTGGGTCCCACAGAGCCACTCGCCCGATGCCGCTGTGCAGAGCCTGCAGGCCCTGCACTGGGGTGCACTGAAACCATCACAGAAAAAACATGTTTGGAAGGCTGTGCAGTGTACCTGCTGAATAGGGAATGGCTGTTTCTTGCAGCTTTCAATAGAAAAAACCCAAGGCCTTCAGTCCATAAAGTCTTCAAGGCTCCTTCTGTTTCTTGAAGAATCACGACGGACCTGGCACCATATGTGCAGTACACCTGGAGGGTCTTAGGCTGTGCTTATTTCATGACTGAACACTGGCAATCTGGGAAAAGATCTGGCCGTAGTGGGTGGTCACAGGGATCTCATTCAGTACATCAGATGACAGTCCAAGTTCATCCAAATGAGTTTGGGAAGGAGTTGGCTGAAAAACAATCTTTAAAAAGGATCTAGGAGAAAAGCAGAAATTTAGGAGCAATTTCTTACAGGATCCATGAATGCATTTTTGTTGCTGTTATTAGGATAAGCTGGAAAATATCTATGAACTTGGAAACAGGTGGAATAATTAACATAGCATGCAAATAGGGCAGTGTACTTTCTCTCTTGATAACACCAGCAGTACTGGTTTTTCTAAGGCTGTTAAAACTTTAAAAGTAACACTGACCAGCCTAGCCAGCTCTCTGTGTGACTTGTGGTTTGTATGAAGTCCAGAAGACTTTCTGGGATATGCTGGTCAACATGCAGTTGTAGCAGATGGGAGGATGAGGATTGCAAAAGCAATTCTGTGGTGGCTGTTCTGCAGCATCCTGTTTAAATTGGCCTGACTTTCAGTTCACTCCTGGGTAATGACTTCAGACAACTTCTTTGCAGCAGGTCTGTGAAACTTGTAGGCAAACCAAACTTCCCTGCTTCCCTTCTAGTTCTCTAGGTACATTCCAATTATTAATCTGCACATCATTCGCCAGATGGGGAAATAATTATATAACTTCAAATATGTTTTCCTTTCAGAACTAAGAAACACTGTTCTCAGTTCCGCTCAGAAAAGTCTGAGAAAAATATCTTCTTTTTAATTACATTGAACAAGTGGCAAGAACAATTTCATTTGAAATAATTCTGATATCTGATGGCTGTTCATCCCTCCTAGTACAGAATCCCCAAAGAAAGAGAAAAACTCTTTTAAAGTCTCTTCACCCTGACAGACCAGGCTGCTGAAGATGAACGTCTCTAAAGCAGAGGTTTAACAAAGTATCATGCAAGTCAAGGTGATAAAATAGTGCATGTGATTTTTCTAAGATGCAGAAAGAAAAAAAAACTTGCCCTTTCTCTCCCCCTCATGTCAACAAGCAAAATAGATGACTAATATGTTATTTTCTTTTTACTTTCCAAGATTAAAATTTCCAAGATTCAAATTTATAGATTCTTGAACAATAGAGTTCTTCAACAGCAGTGCATTGTGGTTTTGTGTTAAAATTCATGGTTAAGTTCTTTGCTTATACAGAGAGAAATTTCAATGCAAGTGTTTTAGTAATACTAGTATGAGTCAGAACTACAGACTCATTCAGGTTAGAAAGGAAGGAGATCCTTTTGCAGCAATCTGTAGTCTAGTCTTCTACTCAAAGCAGGATCAGCACTAAAGTCCAACCACATCACTTAGTACTCTCTCCAGCCTGGTCTCAAAAGGCCCTAAGGGTGAAGATTCTATAGCCTGCATAGACAAGCTTTTCCATTCCTTAATTAACCTCCTAGTGATTTTCTTTTCTCCCTTTCTATCCATTTGGAACTGACAATATTTATATAAATGTGTTGTAACTCCATAAAGACAAAATTTCAAATTCCAATTAAAATTTATTGAGTTGGTAAGAAATGCAAGTTTGAAAAAAAAAAAGTGAAGAAAGGCAGCTTTGCAGAACGCTCTGATGTTTTGCACATCACTCATTACCCACTTGCATAAAGCTGTCTATTAGTGACATCAAATCAGCAGTGGCCAGGGGCAGATACGGTTGTCCAAAGTAATAGAAGTCCAACTCAGCCTGTCCTTTACAGTTACTTAGGAAAGCAGTAAATTAGTGCCACACTGAATGATACACAGGTTTATTTAAATCTATAAAAAAATATGCAATGGTCCACCTGAAAGAGATGAGTTTTCTTTTGGATGGTGTGAGTTAGTGAATCCACAGATTTTTGAAAAGTACTTATCTGCATCACTAAGCAGTCAAAAGTGAGCATTATTATGAGAGCAGTGATGCTACTGTTTCTTGCAGAAATTAAGATACACAAAGATACTGTTATATCATCATCCTGATAAAGTGAGACCAGAAAGCTAAATGTTGAAGAAAATAAAAGCTGGAGTGTGGAATTTTTTTCTTTATTTTTTTTTTAATATGCCTCTAGGTATTTTCTCTTGCCTCCAGTATATATTCCAGTTGGCTGGACACAAGGAAGCTCTGAGTGCACAAGTAGCTGCATTAGCATGAAGATAAGCCCAAGGCTTGTTTTACCTTCTCTACAAAATACTGTATATCCATGTACTTAAATGAATCTGTGAGGGCAACCTAACATATTGGAACTCTCTTGTTTGACTAGGACCAGATAGGCCACGAGAAGCAGAGTTTTAAATGGCCCCCAAACCGGTAACAATTCACAGAATAAATAACATTGTATAATGGGGTCACATTCTTTCATTAATGGAATTGCGTATTAGAGTTAGCACTACAGAAAGACTGTACTACTGAGTTTACTGACTCTTCTGCTTTAGTATTCATCCTTTACTGACACAAGAAAAAAATCTTTCAGATTACAACAGCAGAAACTCCTAATAACCTTAATTCAAGTTTCTTCTTCCAGAAAGAAAAGTATGGACTTTTAATGCAATTTGAGAGGCTGTCAACAAAGGCTTTTTCAAAGAAAACAATCTTTTCACTAAAGGGAGGAAAAAATGCTTTCCTCAGTTATTTTTCTCAAATGATACAACTGTTTTTCTTGGGTGGGTTTTTTTTTCTGCTTTAATGAAACACATGAAAGACTTTTGTTACTCTCTATCCATTCTGTACATTATTCAAACTATGGCCACTGGAGTTCTAGTATCAGAATAAGGAAACCATTGTCCCTGCGCACTGAAAAACCTCAGCAGCAAGTTCTAGTAATTCCTTTACTGTTTAAACAAAGTTCCCAGAGTTTGTTCCAACAGTGGGGCATTTTGCCTTTCTTTCCCTATGCAGTTGTGTTCTGATTGCTTTTCCTCCAAGCCTTTGTTTGAATAAAAAATTTTGTAACAATGCATCTGCATGTTTAAGCATGTTTTGCAGCATAGGCATAAGAAACCATTTATTGTAACAGTTTCTCTGTATTATAAAGTGCCACATTTTAACAGTGAACTGTCAATCAAAACAAATTACTTTTCACTCAATATGTCCAGGGGAAAAGCTACATGCTGCATTTCATCATTTCCAAAGTTCTCAGGTTACATGTGCAATGCTAAGGTGACGTATTTCATACCTTAACGCAAGTGTCAACAACCTTTCAGGTGAAAGCAAAAAATACACCTCTGCATAAGCTGAGTGCCTGGCTTTTTTACCCACAAGGAATGAGGTTCAAGACCAATACATTATTGTGTGTTATACTTCTGTGTAAGATATTTAGTGTCTTTTTTCCACCAAACACAATCAATACTTTATATGGAACTACAACTACATTCTAGATCATTGGATTATGATTTTTCAAACATGCTGCCTTATATTGAAAGGAAGAGCTTGCAAAATCAGCTCTACCCTACCATTCCATAAGTAACTGATATTTTATTTTCAGCAAGCTGCAATTTCCCCTTTCTCTGTCCCCCCTGCCCTGTGGAATGATATCTATATGTAAGAAATAATTATAGGTGACAAAAAATAGATAGGAGGGGGAAATTTGTTTTTTATCAGAAAGAGGAATGTATAACAAGCAAATGGCTTTTAGAATTGTGGCATCCACGAGAATATAATTTTAGTTCTCCAGAGTTTCAAATTTGGCACTTGACAAAATTAATTCTTTCACTCTCATCCCATCCTTTTAATCATTATGTTTTCTGCCTTATTTCATAAGTCATTAGAAAAGACTTGGTCTGATCAAAGACTGTGTAGTATAGGACATTTATTACTTCTAATTAAGAGTTAATTCATCATATAAGATTTGGTGACATTGTTACTCTGACTCAAACATGTTAAAAGGGTTAATATTTGTATACTAAGTGTTTGGCACAAGAAACCAAAGATATTTAAAGCCATAAATAAATTTCCTTGCATTTCAATGGTATGTTGATATGTGGATTTTCTCAAAATACCAAAATGTTTGCCTGTTCAGCATTAGGTGTTCTTTAGGACAGTATCAGTGCTGGTTTTGCTGTTTTTGCAATTGCATCCTTTAAAGCAGAACTTCTCAGTTTGTGGAACATGGTGCAGTGTAGATTCTATCCTTTGGCTGACAAGTAAATATATTTCCTCTACTCCTGGGACAAATGTCCAAAAAAAGACTAATATAATGTAACAGCACAGATTCCATCTTAGCTTTCAAACTCCATTTGAAACATCTGGTCTGTAACTATACAGTGACTTGCAGAACTGTAGACTGTTTGACTGGTTCTCTGAGTGAAGTCTGCTTTTATTTTCCCTCAATAGATTCAAAATACAGGTTACAAATACTATTGAGCACTCCGATTTCTACAAAGCTTCTGCAGCTGCTCTTGTATGTTTGCATACAATTACAGACAAATTGAGAGGCTGATAAGAATGTCTCCATACACCTCACTGATTTCAAGGCCTCTGCTGTCACGCTGGGCCTGTATTTCTGCATTAGATTAGAGTGATAAATATTTCATTCTATACGGAATAACCAGGTGTTACTAACAAGTATATCAAATCTGATTTTGAGATAAACAAAAGTAAATGAAATTAGGCATAGCCACCTGATAAGAAAAATTGTTGTTACAGCTAAACATGTCAAGACAAAGATCCAGACAGGTCTAGATGAATTCAAGCAAAGCAAGTCTGACATGCCTCAGTTCTTCACAAACTCATTGAAAGCCTGTGGCTCTTTATTAGTAATGACAATATTGTATTTACTGGCTTACAGGCTAACATTCTATATTACCAGGTCATTGTTGTAATAACAACTCCATAGATCAAAAATATTGGAGTAATAGGCAGTATTAGATGGTATTCAAACTTAGCTCCCAAAAGATATTTTTTCTAATTCCTTGTGAGTTAGACAAGGCTAGCAAGGTGTTTGTTAAGAATTTTGGAAGCCTCAGGCCAAAATGTTTTAATTACTAAGGTCAAAAAGAAAACCACAAGAGTAGCTTTGAGATACAAATGGCAACACTACCAGAAATTTGATTTTCATGGTGGCAGTTCTGCAACTGTTTTCATATTAATATGAATAGTGTGGTGTAACAAAGTAGCTTTAGAAAGAAGGTTGCAGAAGGACTACAGTAATGTTGACAAGATAACGTCTGTTACTGCTGGAATCATGTCCATGTTACAAAAGCTTCGGGTGTGTACCAGCTTTATTTTGTTAGGTACTATTGTATAGAGTTTGTGTGGCAAGGTTTTGGTAGCAAGGGGATTACAGGGGTGGCTTCTGTGAAAAACTGTTATGAGCCCTTCTAGAAGAGCCCATGCCAGCTGGCTCCAAGGTGGATCTGCTGCTGGCCAAGGCCGAGTCCATCAGCAGCAGTGGTAACGCCTCTGGGATAACATAGTTAAGAAGGGGAAAAAGTTGGTGCACTAGAGCAATTGCAGATGGAGAGAGGAGTGAGAATATGTGAGAGAAACAGCTCTGCAGATACCAAGGCCAGTGAAGAAGGAGGGATAGGAGGTACTCCAGGTGTCGGAGCAGAGGTTCCCCTACAGCCCTTGAAGGACCTCATGCTGGAGCAGGTGGATGCCTGAAGGAGGCTGTGACCCCATGGAGACCTGTGGAACCTTGGAGAGAGGAGTCCACACGGGAGCAGGTTTGCTGGCACCAACACACTGGAAAGTGTGTTCCTGAAGGACTGTGCCCTGTGGAAAGGGTGCTGTGCTTGATCAGTTTGTGAATAACTGCAGCCAGTGGGAATGAGTCGCATTGGAGAAGTTAATGGAATATTGTCTCCCATGGTAGGGACCCCACACTGGAGCAGGGGAAGAGTGTGAGGAGTCCTCCCTATGAGGAAGAAGAAACAGCAGAGACATTGTGCGATGAACTGACAGCAACCCCCATTCCCCATCCCCCTGCACCACTGGAGGGGAGGAGGTAGAAAGAATCAGGAGTAAAGTTAAGCCTGAGAAGAAGTGAGGGGTGGGGTAAAGATGTCTTTAAGATACAGTTTTATTTCTCATTATCCTACTCTGATTTGAATGGCAATAAATTAAAATAATTTCCTAAACTCAAGTCTGTTTTGCCTGAGACAGTGACTGGTGAGTGATCTCTCCCTGTCCTTACCTTGATCCATGACTGTTTTGTTATAGTTTCTGTCCCCTCTCCAGCTGAGGAGGGGAGTCACAGAGTGACTTTGGTGGACACCTGGCATCCAGCAAAGTCAACCCACCACAACTACATCAGCATACACATAACCCTAGAAATGATGTGTGTGAAAAATAACCCCAAAATTATTGCTGTGAAAAATAATTTTCTGTTAAGAGGGAGTTGATATTTAAAGAAAGCATTAAGTCATGTAACTGCTTTCCAGACCTTGGCCTGCAACGCTTCCTGAAGCATAAGCAGCCATTTTCTTTTTGCTTTTCATTCTTCTCTTTGAATAAAATCCCCAAACAATGGATAGATCACTAAGAATTCTCCTTTTCGTATATGACCACTAGGTGATGCTGTGACCCTTAATTGCAAATTATACTGTACTGTTAACACTGTTATTCTTTCATTTTATAAAACTCCGCAGCATATTTATATATGAAAAACTGGTATTTTCTTTCTCTTTCTTACATGCATTGTAGCTGTAACCACATGTAGATCAGGGTTTTTTTACACAAATCCATATATATCAGACATCTTAGCAATAGCTCTTTCTGCCAGTACTGAGAATTTCACATGATTTTTGATGCTGTGCATATACATTCTCTGTAGATGAAGATGGGGCTGCTTTGAGTAAAGACTTTTGCAAAACGGGGAAAGTGTACTGAGAAGAGATTTGATATATTTAATTCAGGTTTATATTTCATTCTGTTTATCTGTCCTATATAATAGGTCAGAATGGTGTTCTTAGTTTCAGGTTTAGAGTTTATTTTTCTATGCCATAACAGCATCTAGAATTAAGGGAGATATTTCTATTTAGCAAGTATTTCTAAAAAATTAGGTGATCTTAGTTATTTATGTAGGCCTTATTTCTGTTTTCTCTTTCCATAAGTCATTTACCATTTTTATTTTAAGTGTAGTGATTTGATCCACACTGTTGGGTCTCTTAGCCAAGAGCTCTGTTAGACTTTCATAGATCACCGCATTTTACTGATGATCTTCTCAAAGTGGTTTCAAAAGAACAGCATTCTTTCATGTGAGCTAATTGTTTTTTCACCATTCACCATTTCTATGAACTCCTTCAAAGACTTTTTAATTTCTGCAGCAGTTTTTCTGTCTTCTCATCAGAAATGTTAATACAATAAGGTTAAATTGATTTCAGCAGACAAAGCAAATATACTCAGCTAGCCACCTCCAGCATAGAAGTGCTAAGGGCACAGCTCCATTCAGGTGATCCCCATATGTCAAAAGCAGAGAAGGAATGAAAACAGGTTATACAATTTAGAACAGCTTGCGAGCTAGGTCAGTGCCTGTCAATTCCAGCAGAAAAGAGGTTTGGAACTAGCTTAATATCAGCCTTTCCCACTTCTAGACATGCATGTAGTACACTTCTGCCAGTCAGAGATCTGGATCCTATTTTCAATATGTAAGCAAGGAAATTACACTCTCTGAGAGGTAAGTAGTACATAAAACCTATTTTGCCCTGGCTGAAATGGCATCTACCAGTCACTCTGGGACTCTAATTGGGAAATCCCTACATGGCACTGCAGTGCCACTGTTATATCCACTGCAGGCTCAGAGTTGAGGTATAAGTTGTCATTCATTTTAAAAGTGAGCTTCGTTTTTGCAAACTCAATTACACTGAAACTGAGCTCCTGTCACATAAATGTGCTAACTCTTTTTGGCACGTGTCTTTACTGGTTTACTTTGAGGTAGGCTTATATCAAAACCAGCAAATAAATACATAGGATATTACTCATTTTACTTCCAGGTGTAAGCTTACTGTCACCTTCAAAGGCATCTAAAACTGCCTTCCAAAAAAGACATTATATACTTACATAGGTAACAAGTACATGAAGTTTAAAACTCCTTAAGTAAAAAATTCAGCATTAAAATATGTTGAAAATGCTGTGCCACTAGAATGACAGTGTTAGGGACCCCAAATCTACAGAGCATGCTTACACATGTTCCTGTGCAGGCAGGAACACATTCAGCAGCATGACAGAGAAACATGCTTTCTTCAGGCTTAACCAGAGGCCAGTCTTGGGTTCCAAGAGACCGACAGCAGAGGCCTAAAGCCACTCGTTTTTCTTCTACCCCATGACCTGGCAATTTAGATCCTTGTTTCACTAATAGTCCCACTGATATCCAGGTACTGCATGAAGTATTTATTGGGTGTTAGTAAGGATAACAGCAGTAAGGATATCTACCTGGACTTATTCTGGTCATAAAGCTATTAGTGTACTACTGCAAGGATTGAAATTGATACAAGAGGTTTCATCACCAGAATTTCCATTTAAATAAATCTATATATTTCCCAAACTTTGAAGAGTTTTACATTGTAACAGACTCCTATCTTGTTTGAGTGATATTTTTTTAAACTTTCTTTTCTGTGTCTTAACTATTTTTTGAGTATTTTTTGGGTAAGTATATCCACTTCTATTCTGGTAGAGTTTCACTGGTGGGAAGAAGCTTCTCTGCTGCAAAAAAGAATTTTCTTGAATACCTTTAAAAAGTCTTCTGGAGATTTATTGACTCAAATTACAGGAGCTCACTTTTCACTAAGGCTTTGTGTAAATCACAGAAAAGGATGACAAATTTCACATGGTAATAAAGTGGATTTCACCCATTGTCACTGATAAACAGAAGAGTTCAAACAATCCTTAATATTAGATGTGTACATATACTTTATATATTACTGCCAAAGTCAACTTGGAGATTGCAGTCTGGTCATATTAAAAAGGAGGAACACAAGAGAATGAGAGGACACTTTTTTAAGCCAAATGGCAAACCCAAGATATTTACTAGTGGTTAAATTCTTTCCAGTTCAGAGTGTCTATAAAATATATTTTGCAGCTCTGCTTCATTAAGACACAACTATAAATGGCTGTATTTCCCCCTAGGATCTTCTCCTTGTTGTACCCTAATTAGAGTTTTTATCTAGCATGTTATTATTCTGGTTCTACTGAGTAAGAGCATGACTGCTTTGGAAGGCTTTCAAGTGCACACTTTCATAAGTCCACTCGCTTATTTTCCCCCCTAGCTTTTATAAAGCCAATAATTTTTATGTTTATATTATGATATTTAAGTATTACTTATCCCCTTGGGACATACATTCTTTTTCTATTTGCACACTAGATAAAAAAGCTGTGGAGGCTAACAAAGTCGTTTATACATTTAGACCAGTTTTTTTGCAGTGCAACTTTGATAAAATTTATGCAGTGAAGCATGACATTGCCCTCATCTGTATGCTCCCAGACTGAGCTGGCAGAGGTCTTTAAGTGAAAGATCAACATCTTACTAAACCTTTTTTCCTATAAGGATAATACTTTTCAGACCAAGCTACCTTAGGCCAAGACCACTCTATGCAGTTTCATGGAATCCCTATACAGTAAAATAAATGTTCCTACACATTCTTAAATGCAGCATTGTCCACCTAAATGTGTGTGGTAGAGGGAAGAATGCATAGAACTGAGGAATGGTCTGGAGTGGACACATATTAGACTGATTCCAGTTTTGCTGAAGGGTCATGTCATGTGAACTGTATAAATGGAAAAGGTTTTGGGCTGGCAGCTTTAGAGAGACATTTTCTGTGCAAGAGAAATTTTTCTGATTCAGAAGAAGGTATTTTCTACTTGAGGACTGAAATCAGCATGCTCGAGTATTTCAAGGATACTTGAAGTGGACCAAATGAAAAAAGTTGCAGTTTACAGTAGGAAAATGGAACTGGTATTGTTTTGTATGGTTATATAAAATGCTTATTATTGAATGCTGTACAAATAACTCTTTACTCCTTAATGCTAATAATTTAAAAAATAATATAACCCTTAGTTAATTATGGAGTATATCACTTTTTCTAAAGATTATTCAAGCTGATTTTTTAAAAAAATCTGGTTTAAATTTCACATAATATTTCTGCTAAGAAAGATTAATTAAAACTGACATAGCATAGCCAAACTCCTGAGTCATGCTTCTGCTGTCAAGAGGTAAACTTATTTTCTTTTCCTTTCCTATCTATTTTATAGAATCCTGTGATATCAAAGGTAAATTTCTGTTCAAAAATTCTATTGTAAAAAGCTATAACATCTCTAGGAAAACATGTTCTGCTTCCCAAACTGACTTTAATAAATAAAAAGCTACAGTGACCTTGACATTCTGTAAGGCCTTTAAAATGTCCCATCTACCCTCAGGATATGAAAAACCATTTTAGAATAAATTTTTACGTTTGGCACTAATAGGTACCACACTAGCCAATTTAAAATGAATTTGGTGTGCAGCAAGAATGTTTCAAAGCATCCTAAAAAAAGGAGCACATATCAAATGGCATTGAAATGCAGATGATACTAGTAACTGAAACCGCATACAAGTGAAAGTTTTAGTCATTTGTTTTCTTTTGTGCCTCCTTTGTGAACAGTACAAGTGTATCATTGAATGCTGAGGATTTCAGTCCTTATTCTGTATTCCCGCAGAGTTCACATAATGACAATGGAATTGGACCTGAAATGTGTAAATCTAGGGCCAATATATTTCTCAATGCTTTCTGAGTTTATAGGCTAAAACCAGATTATTAAATTCTAAGCAGTCAGGCAGTTCAACTAGATGATCATCGTGGGTCCCTTTTGACTGAAATACTTCTATTCTATTCTATTCTTTTCTATTCTATTCTGCAATCTTTATAAGCAGAAAGAATGTGGAAGTCACGGCACCACTCAGGTGTGAGGCTAGTGCTACCTGCTCTTCTTCCAGGAACTAAGAACTGCCAGAAACCCCACATGGTTTCTCTGGGGAAAGCAGAAGACTCTTTGACTTTACATCCCGTGAATTTGACAAATAGCTATAAAAACCAAAAGCAGAACCAAAACAAATCCTTCATCCAAATCCTAGAAAGCAGATCACTGCACTTGACACAAGAGGATAAACTGAGAAAGTGCCTCTGGTACCTGAAATCCTGCAGCCCCTTTTCTAAAGGCAGATAAAGAGAACTAAAGTTGTATGACTAAAAGCACCACAGCATCCAATGTAATTTTAAAAAAAAAGTGCTAAATAAATTTTTTCAAATCAGAAAGGCCAATTTAGAATTAAAAATTGTTGAACGCTGTAAGACCTTTTCTCCAAGGCTCTGGAAATGTCCAGCTGAGACTCAGCCCACCTGGCTTTTGTAGTCAAGGAAGGCACTGCATTACAGCATAGAGATATATTTAAACAAGCATGCTACTCGCAGTAAGGAGTTCTGAAATGGTGTTAGTTCTAATAAATGCTTTCATGAGCAGTTATGGAAGACTGATGTAAACTATACTGTGTGCAAAATAACAAATTGTGAAAACTGGTGTTAGAATCAGATTTCGAAATCAGGTACAACCCTACTTTTTTCATTCTTTAAATAATTTTCAAACCAATAAAATCACCATGCACTTTTGGTGGGTTTTTTTTTTCACAAATTAATGACACAAAATTGCCAGAAAAGAAATATGAGCTTCCTCTGCAATTCAAAGCAGAGAAGAGGAAATGCTACAGCAAATAGTCTGGCCAGATCTCTAATGCTGAGTGTTCTAGGATATCTGGAAATACTCTAGTGCAATTTGGGTTGTGTAGGTAGGTTGGCAAGAAAGGGTTGTAGTGTCATAATCAGCTCAGGCTAACTGGTGCTGTGTCAGAAGCAGCATCCCCTCTGCTCCAGCCCATGTGCTCTGCTGCACTCCCTGTGCTGGCAGACTCCAGGGACCGTCCTGCCATGGGGGGTTTCCCGACGAGAGCAGGATTGTTTCACCTTCTTCAACATGTGCCTGAGATGCTTCTGCTACAAAATAAGCTTCTCTGTCCTAGAAGAGATGTATAACCCCCCTGGGTTACACAGATCACTTTTAATTTAGTAGCTTTTTTTTCCTACATTGGCTTTCGGGATCATAAAATTTGCAAATAATGCCTCAAATAGATAACTATGAACATTAACTTTTATTTTCACTGTGAATATAGTGTTTGCAGAGTGCATAAGTGAGGTGTCTACATGTTAAAAGGCAGAAAGAGCTGTTCTGAGACAAAATTATTCCATGTTAATGTCATTTTCCCATTCATAGTTGCTTCAGTTTTCAATCACAGTTGAGCAGACAAATCATATGCTCTATTCATGCTCTACTTTGCTTCCACCCACGAAGAAGCTATTGATTCATTGGCTATTAATTGATAGAAATAAAAAGTCACTGTGTGTCAGAACCCCAAATGGCTTGAATGGCTTTTAGAGACAGAATTGGATAACCACGGGCAGGCACTTAGTGTATGTGTAAGATTATGTATTGTGTGTCCAATTTTTTTTAAACTGAGTAGGCTTCAGGAATAGCAAACTAAAAAATTCAGTGATATTTTTACCAAAAAGTTTGTTATTCTAAGTATAGTAAACTTTTTTCTTTCCTTCTTTTTTTTTAAACTGAAGAGTTTTAAACTAAAAGTTTCTCTGATATTTTTAGCAAAGGTTTTCTATTCTAAATATGTCAACTTTTTCTCTTGTTTTTCCTTAAACACTAATAAAGCTGCATGCTGAATTAACTATAAGTATTTCCTGCGAGTTGAATTTTATTTCCAAAGTTGCTGACCTGACTTCTGTGTATGGCTGCATCAGAGGACCATCTGGGAGACATCTGTTAAGCTGTAATATCTCTCAGACAGGGAACATATCCTACAGTGCAAATGCAAAAAGCTGAGGTAACCTTCAACCTCTATCCAAGTGTTCTTTAATAAATAGCAAGCAGTAAATAATAAAACACTGATCAACTTGCTTGGATTCTGTCCATAACTGTGGATAAGATCCACTTATGAATTGGGTGACCTTGTATTTGAATACAATAAACAATAGTTCAACATTTTTGTAGCATATCTAACTTTTTTATAGTAGCCTCCTTATCTTCAATACAACTGAAAACACAGTTCAGTTGCAAACTGAGTTGTTTCATTGCTTTTAGCTATCCCAACAGGCTCTAAGAGATTAGTATCTCAGAAAGAAACCATATAGATTTTAACATATATATTCTAATGTGTTTCCTGGTTCTCCAGCTGTATTTTTACAAGTTACAGTAGTCTTAGTTTAAAAAAAAAAGTATATCTCAGAGCAATGCATACACAATATAAGCAAAAACCAAAAAAATCTCAGTGAAGACAGAGGCTCCAAATCCATAAATGCTGAGTTTCAGAAAAGTATCCAGCGGAAAAAAAAGTCTCTGGTAATTGTATTTTTATTTTATATCAGAATTTGTAGACAAATTCATGCCTTCTCATTATAAATCCACTTATTTGACTCATTTTATTCTACCATTATAACAGCGATCTAGTTGGAAAAACAGAAAAAGCTCTCTACACTACAGACACTGTAAGGCTCAGAACAAACTGAACCTCCAAATTCAAGCAGTAGGTTTCAAATTAAGAGCATGTGTTTTTTAACTTGAGAAGTATACTGTTTATCTTGTTTATTAACATGGCAAAATATACAGTTTTTCTGCATTGAAACCCCTCAACATTGAAGAAGAAGAATTTCTGGTGAATATCACCAAACTAGAGTAATTCCCTGGTGTATTATACTGCAAAATGAATCTGTCATTGCCATTAACACTGTAGTTCTAAGGAACATCAGGAATGGACTTGCTAGCCATGGATGTAACCACTGAACACATAATTTTATTAAGCACAATATAACATGTTTGCTTGGCTTATTAAGAAGATACAAAAATGAGTAACAGAAATTATTTCTTAGTAATTGTACATCCATATGAATATATTTAAATAAAAATAAATTCAAAATTAAGATAATTTAAATAATTTTATATATAAAAGTACTTATTTTGTTACTTACAGTGTACACACTGCAAATTCATTCAAAGATGAGAGAAATAAAAGGAATTCGCAGAAGCTTAATAGTGAAGTAAAAATGGTGTAGTTCCCTATTATTTTAAAAAGTGAGAGCTGGTATTGCACTAAATCAGAGAAAAGCAGGAGTCTAGAAAGCATTATGTTTCATGTTGGTGGTATATTACCAAAAAACAGGGGAACAGACATAATTTGATTTCCAGTTTTCTAATAACTCTTCTGCCTCCTGGTTACTATTTAGTATGAGTATAAGAGTGGGGACATGATCAGCCTTCAGCCACAGCACTGCAATGTCTTGACCATTCACTAGACGGACCATGCTGCAAATCTCCTAGGATTTTCTTAATTATCTTGGACAGCTGTGCTTTCCATGATCATTAGATTGTGCTAAGCCATTCTTCTGTACAGTGTCTAGTACAGTCTGTACTTCTATAATTTATTTTTAAAACACTCAGAAAACAGTCTCTGTTGCTGTTCTTCAGCAAAATCATGCTATAGCTAACAACTCACCAGGAGTCTGTACTAGGTCTTCATCTTCCTTTAATATAGGACTGAATTACACTGAGCTTTCCTACTTTTGCATCAAAATCCAGTTAAACAATACTTTCTAGTTCATGTGGGAAAAGAGTTCCCTTCCTTTATGCTACAGGCATCCAGAATTGACAGGATATTGGGTTTGTGGGCTTGCCTAAAGTAACGTCACATCTAAGAGCCGAGGAAGGCATCAGGAAGCAGTTATCTGAGTGAAACCAGACATAAAAGATACAATTTTCTAAAATGCAGCATCAGCTAAAAAGTCTGCTAAGAAAGCTGCGTCTTGCTGATGCTTCTCTTTTGCTGACCAGGTACATAGCAGCAAAGATCAAAGATGTCTCAGCAATCTGAAAGAGCTACTGCACATAAAGCTCATCCATCAAGTTCAATACAGTTTAAGCCAATTGGCACTGAGACAAGTATCTGCACAAGGTACAAGACAGCCGGAAATCAGTGCCTTAGAGGTGCAAGACAAGTACACTTAGAACAGGTCCAGTGAGTTTGTGATGGGCACATTCACTAAGTGTGCACAAATGCTGTGGCCAGGCAGCTAAGTCTGGTGCTATCACTAATTTATCTTATTTACATATAAACAGAAAAATACTTCTGACCTGTAGTGTTCTATTCACATCTAGCCCTTGTATCTTTACTTTCTTATTTGACCTCCTCTTCCCTGGCTTGCTCGCCTTGCCAGGTTGTGATACCGTGACTGAAGTCAGGCCACAGTCCCACCACTATAAGGACACAGAGGCAGAGCCCCATTTAAGGCTTGTGAGACTGAAGTTACTCAGACTTATCGACCATCTGTTAAAGTATAAAAAGTTCCTTCCATTAATTTTAGTGAATTTTGGAGAAGTTGTATGCGTTTTAAATATGCTGAAGCAATATTTCCTTTTACAGTTTCTACAGAATCTGTCACAGACAGTTGCAGTCTGCAGGTATTGCTTTGAGACAGGTGAATAGTACCACGTAAAACTCGAGGCTCTCAATATTGAATATTCACAGTAGAGTGTCCAGTCTAATCCACAGATCAAGATAGTATGAATACATTGAATAAAGCTTAGAGGAAGTCCTAAAAAGAAAAGTTTATTATGATAATTTTTTACATTTTTTCCTAAGAAAATTTTACGTTACTAAGTTCACCAGTGTGTAGTATGGTTTCTTTTTTCTTTAAAATTAACTATGTATTAATATTATATGTTTAATGGAAATGCATATATGTGTATTAACTTGTATTTGGTTTTGAATTGAGTGTACAATTCCTCTGTAAAGAGGTAAATTTTCTGCTTTAATCCTTACCTTGATGGCTTTACACCATTGGAACCAACAGCTGATGGTAAATGAAGTGATTTCTCTTCTGAGAAACTTTTAACTGCTAAAACACCTGATCAAGTTAGCAGTATTTTAACAGTTTAAATGAATCTCATTGACTCTATTTAAAACCATTCTACCATTGAAAAAGGCTAGTTTGCATAAAAGAAACAGAATATATTCCAATTTCACTATATCTTATGGGAAAACTGGCACAGATAGTGGCTGATGGAACATCAAAGCATTTCCAGTTAACGACATGCATTGTGTCACCCAGTCTGCACTGAGCTACAGTCAAGAACAGTGACTTGTCCTATCCCAGAAAGGAACCTCTTGTACCATTTGGGTCTCAGACTCCTGCTTACAGCAGTTGCTGACACTGGTGGTATATGGCACAAAGGATTAAAAGTCCAAAGGGAAGGAATGCACAGGAAGTGGGAAGAGAATGCCACAGCAGGGCGGTCCAGTTTTGAGATTTCCCAGTGACTTCCTCCATTAACAGCAGGTCTCAGTTCTACTCACTGTAGAATCCTGCAGTATCTGCTTGACTTCACTTATTCATTAGGGTCCATTATCCATCTGGGCCTGTGATATAATCTTTAACAAGGATATATACGAGTCATGTATTTGGATGACTCATGTTCATCCATATTGACAAAGCTTAAAGCTCTGCAGTTAAAACTGAGCAATAAAGTTTTAAGAGAGAAAAGACATCTGACATATGTATAATGATGCATTTACAACATCAGCATATCTGCAGTCTTCTGAGTGGGTGACATAAAAATGTTTATCTCTGCCCATTTTGTTTTGACAAAGAAATAACTGTTATTTCACATTAAAAAGATTTTCAATCCATTATAAAGGAACATACAGAAATGTATGTTGAAATTTATATATTCCAACTCCTCTTCTTAAGGGTCATATCACATACGTGTGACCGCAGGAGAACAATCAGTCCTGTTAGGAAAAAGTGTAATAATCTTCAGATTTTATGCTATTCAACTCAGTAGAGCAAATCTTTGAGAACAACAGAAAATAATTTTCCTGTCAAAATGACAGAAGAGAAATTATATTCCTTTATGTAGAGTATTTGGACTGACAAGCTGTCAGAACTGGTTTTCCTAGTCCAAAAATGAAAGGCTTATAGACCACCGAATAGGAAAATAATATTTGCATTTTTGGATCTTGAATGACCACCTTATCAGTGATTTTTGGTAATATCAAATCAGGACATAAATGACTGCATTCATTATAAGGAACCAAACTTTTTTTATTTCTCATTTTAATATTTTCTCAGAAATTTTTAAAGTCTTAATCTTATAATCAGCATGGCTTGAATTTCTGATGATATTCAAGTGTATAGATAGATTTACATAAATAAAATAATCTTATTATTGTTGATATATGATATTTTCCTTTCTTCCATGTACAAGATATCATCACATTGAAAATATGCTTAGAAGTAGACATATTTCCACTGAAACACATTGTCTTTATTTTTTTATATCTGAATAACTCCAAGCATTACATGAAAAAGAGGACCAAGGACTTCAGTTATGTAAATAAGTGAAGCCAGGTAACACCTGAAAAGCGAATTTAAGCAATATAAAGAGTTAAGCACAAAATGTAGAAGCAAGCTTTAGCAAGGCACATAGAATTCAGCATTATGAAAGCGGAAACAATAAATTCACTGAGGTACAGGTCGCTCTGACACAAGAGAACATAAACATGAACAGAAAATGCTAGTACACACAAAAAGAGACATATGGGGAGGAAACCAAAGAGATAAAGAGAGGGACATGCCAAGAAATTAGGTATTGGTGCCAAATACCGAAACTCTCTGCCAAATTCATAAGGAAGCTACCCAAATTAGGGAAGGTTCAAAAGTTTAGGAGGATGATGATGAAAAGGACACGAGGTTCATGATGAAGGAAGACCGGAACTCCCACCGAAGTTCTCCCCAAATTAAGGACCACGCCTCTAACTCCGCCTCAACTCCACCTGTTATGAATATTAAAAGTAGATGTTGCAATGTAATGAATATTCATAATATATGATGTAATTGCTTGGCAAAATGTGTATAAAAGTTGGATTGTGTGTTTCTCGAGTCGGAGCAGTTTGTCCAGGGCGACCTGGCTGCTCCCCGGCCGTGAAATAAATACCTCCTGCTTATAGACTGAAATTCTGTCTCTGAGCAGTTTCTCCGCGCCTTGTTTTGGGGCATAAAATTGGCATCAATTTGGCGAGCCAGCCAGGAGCGGGGGTCTTCCTGAGCCAGGACCCAAGGGGCCGGGACGCTCTCAGGGCCCCCCGACTGAATTTTTGTCGGCAGAGTCTCCCAGACCCCTTGGATCTGCGCAACGGTGGACAAGAACCTCCTGCTTCAAATTAAGAGGTATTTATGTTTTGAACTGCAGTTTATAAAAGAAGGTAATTAAGTTGGTGGGGATAGGACGCTATCGCCCAAAAGGGAGCTGGGGGACGCCTCAGCATTAGCCCTAAAGCTGGGTTAGAGTCCCAGGTATTGAAAGTTGCAGGTTAGAGTCCTGCCAAGAAAGGGTTAGAGTCCCTAAACGGGTTAGAGTCCCGGCACTGCAGTGTAAACAGAGAGCAGGTTAGAGTCCTGCCAAGAAAGGGTTAGAGTCCCTAAACGGGTTAGAGTCCCGGCACTGCAGTGTAAACAAGAGAGCAGGTTAGAGTCCTGCCAAGAAAGGGTTAGAGTCCCTAAACGGGTTAGAGTCCCGGCACTGCAGTGTAAATGTCTTTTCTTTGTAATGCTGTGTTCACCCTTTATGTTTCTGTGTCTTGTTTGCAAATGTTCTTGCTCTAATTTACCCTGATCATTCTTTGTTTGTTTGTTTGTTTTGTGTAAGATATTGTCTGGTAATGCATTGGAAACTGTGCTCGATTCAGAAAATTAACCATTTTTAATTCTTCCGAGGCTGTTTGAGAGTTTCTAGGAGCTTTAGGACCCAGAAAGCTCCTTGTACTAGCAAAGAATTCTTGGAATGCGGTTTCTCTTGCTAAATGTTTTGGTTTTTGTCAACGAGTAAAACGAAACTAAAATAAGCTGTTTCATTGCTTGCAGCAGTTTGTTTGTCTGTTGTAAAAAAAAAAAAATTAGATGTTGTGTTTTTCATATATGGTATAGTTCTTAAGACGTCTTTTTAACTCTATATGGGAAATGATTGCAATCTCAGTTCTATAAAAGTGAATAAGCTCTTGCCGGCACGTATAAATCCTAGGATTAAAATCTGTCCTTTCTGTTATTGTTCACTGTATGTTAGAGCTTTGTGTAACAATTGTGGTAAATATATTCTGGGTCCAAGAGGAACACAAGAAATAGCGCTCAATCGTACCCTTACCTTCTACTGTATACGCTGTTGGTCAAATCAGGATTTGGCAGAAACTAAGTGGGTGAGATTTTATTGTTGCCACACTCATAGACAGATATTTGTAACATCTTGGTTGCATTTTCTGTAAGAAGTGTGTTTTATAGTTTGCAGCAACATCCTGTGAGTTTGTGGTAACATAAATCGGACAGCCGACAGCAAAGCCATATCTCTCGGTCTGCGGCGCCATCTCGCGACCTTGCTCGGTAACGCAGATTGCTCAGATAGAAACCAGAAGGTAGGAAAGTTCTCCTATATCAAGTGTGCAAGTGTGAATGTGAGTGTGATTGAGACGCGGCTCTGCTGCGGGGCGAGTGGGAGTCCCGCTCTGCGGTTCCTGTTCTCCGCGAGGAGCCAGGCCAGAAACGGACGAAGCGATTGGAGATTGCGTACATGAAGTATTGGGGCAGAATCAGAAATACTCTAAGACGGTGGAATAGGATAAGGAAGGTATTGCGATTTAAAGTAGAATTTACTGACATACCGAAAGCTACACAGTGTGAACACATTGGTGGAAGCCTAGCCCGATTGGACATAGAAGCACGAATTCAGAGACAAGAATTGCTTGACATAATAGAATATCACGTAAAGGAATTCATAAGAAAAATAGAAAAGGAGAGTGGGAGGTTGGGATACGATCCACTAGTATTAGAAGAGTTTCTTGATTGGACACCCGTTTGGGAACACGATCCCCAGATTAGTTGGTATATTACTGACGCACAGATAGTAGAAAAATCTGGAAGAGCACCCTATAAGTTTGTCTGGTGAGCCCCTACCTCTCACAAAACCTTATCCATTACTACATCACCAGGCCCTACGATAATAATGGGAAGCCAGCAAAGTAAGGACATAAATATGAAAACCCCCCTGGGGTGTATCCTAAAGCATTGGAGAGATCTAGGGGGAGCCCCAGGAGGAAACATAAGCAAGAAAACACTCTTAAAGTACTGCACGCAATGGTGGCCTCTGTATAAACTAGATGATGATGAGAAATGGCCACCTGAAGGGACAACAAATTACAACACTATTTTACAGCTTATGTTGTTCCTCCGTCGACTGGGCAAGTGGGATGAAGTGATGTATTGCGACATGTTTTTCACACTCAGGAATAAGCCTGAGTGGCAGAGAGAATGCGGAGTAAATGTTGCACCGCAGGACCCCTTGGTTTTAGCTTTGGAAAAGGATAAGAAAAATTTGAAACCAAAGGGACGTTGTTGTGATGCTTGTAGTATCGGACAACAGTGTCTTAAATTAAAAAGAAGGGACAGTGAAGAAGAAAGTAGAATAAGTTTATGGGAGTACCAACCATATGCTCCAGGATACGGGATACCACGACCAAAGCGGAGAGAAGGTGAAGGAGACACTAGCCTATTAGGGGATATTTCACTAGAGCTAGGAAGATCTAGGACCGGATCTAGTCCTCAAAAATCAAAAGACAGCTGGGAAGAAAGTAGCCCATCAAAATCGGAGAGTCCCCAAGGAGAAAGCAGCTCGCAGGGACTGAGTAGTCCACAGGGATCCGAAAGTTACAGAGAGGAGAGCGATAAAGAGAAGAGTAGCCCCACGAGACCAGAAGATTATGGAGAAGAGGGTGGCACATCGAAACCAAAGGACAGCAGGAATAGGGATACCAGTACACCGAGAAAAGAAGACAGTATCTACAGAGTGGAAAGTAGTACACCAAGAGATGCTAGTCATGAGAATGAAAGTAGCCCACCAAGGCTAAGAGGTAACGAAAAAAGGGGCGATTCCCCCAAGGTAGGATGTAGTGGCATTATAATTCAAGGGGAAAAGGAAGACAACACCCAAAAGTTAAACATAGTGATTCAAATAGATGATAAGAGAGATACCAGAGGGACAGAAGAAGACGGAGAGAGCAGCCCCGGACAAGCTGAGCGTCGACAGCGTCTCCTCCAAACCCAGAAAGAGAGGCGGCTAGACTGTGTGAACCATGCCAGAAGGTTGGGAGAAGATGACTGGGAAGGAACAGGAAGTGAGGATGAAGAACCGAGACGAGGGAAAAGAAAAGAAAAGAGAAAGAATAGAATAGACACTAGAACCCAAGAAGAAGACGACCCTGGAGAAGGAACTAGCCACCCACACTACACCAGGTCTATAGCTCGAAAGGAAGCAAAAGAAAGAATCGAGAGAAGTTATACAGTAGCTCCCCTCCGACAGATAATGCCTATCGCAGGAGAGCAGGGACGAGTAAAAGTAAAGATGCCATTTACAACGAGTGATTTGAACAGCTGGAGAGAAGAAGCCCGGAATTTTAGGAAAAATCCAGAAGGGGTGGCTAAGAGGTTCGAGTTGATTGCAAAGAACCTAGATATCGACTGGAGTGATATAGAAGTAATGCTGTCAGAATTAACAGAAACGGAAAAAGAGCTAGTATTGAAAACAGGAAGAGATAGTGCCGCCGTATTGCCTGAAGAGTTAGAAGTTGTATTTCCAAGTAGGGATCCGGAGTGGGATCCAAACGACCCCGATTCTTATGGGAAACTGGTGCAATATAGGAAGCTAATAGCATTAGGTCTGCGGAAAGCAATACCTAAAGCCATTAACTGGGCAGCTTTGTATGATGTTAGACAGGGAAAGGATGAAAGTCCCTCAGAATTTCTAGATAGACTTAGGACTGCCATGAGACAATACACACCCTTAGACCCAGCATCGGAAGAAGGGAGACAACAACTGCTAGGGCTAGTAATGGGGCAGTGCACTTCAGATATTAGAAAGAAACTACAAAAACTTAAACATCCAGCAAATAAAGATCTAGAGACATTGATGAATGAGGCCTGGGAAGTATACAACAACAGAGAAAAAGAAGAGAAAAAGAGGGAAGATAAAAGAGTTGCTCGGATCGTAGCAGTAGCAGTGGCAGCCCAAAATACAAAATTCCAAGACACAAGTGCCAGGGGTAGAGATCGTGGTTACCCTATGAGAGGGAGGGGAGGATTCAGACCCCAACCCATCAGAGTAGGACCGGATCAATGTTCCAATTGCTTTCAGTTAGGCCATTGGAGACGAGACTGCCCCCAGCTCGGAGAAAGGCTTGCAAACACTGCTGTTGCACAACGGAGCAGTGACTGAAGGGGACCAGTGAGTCGTTCCCTAGCAGACCCACTGGTTAAAATGGAGCTAGAGGAAGGTGAAAAAGAATTGGATTTTCTGATAGACACAGGGGCAACATTTTCGGTTTTAAATCAAGAGTTGGTACCCGAGAGCGATGAATTTGTACAAGTTGTGGGAGCAACAGGCCAACCAGAAAAAGCTTATTTCCCAAAACCTATTAAATACAAAATTGGAAAACAAATGGGGATCCATCAGTTTCTGTACTTACCAAATTTTCCAAAACCTCTACTGGGTAGAGATTTATTGGAAAATTTGGAAGCCGTAATAAAATTCAACAAAGACCCAATTAACCTGGACAGTGTTACCTCAAGGCTACAAAAACAGTCCAACAATCTTTGGGAATCAATTAGCCAGAGAATTGGAACAATGGGAAAAGCCACAGGGGGATGGTACTCTTCTGCAATACGTAGCTGATCTGCTGATAGCAACTGAATCAGAAGAAGAGTGTGTTAAATGGACTATTTCTTTGTTAAATTTCTTGGGACTAAGTGGATATCGAGTCTCTCAACAGAAAGCGCAACTGGTGCAAGAAAAGGTAGTATACCTGGGATATGAGATCTCCAGAGGACAACGATCCCTAGGAACAGCGAGGAAAGAAGCCATTTGCCAGATGCCCAGACCAGAAACGGTGAGAGATCTACGAGCCTTTCTGGGAATGACAGGTTGGTGTCGCTTATGGATCTACCAATATGGGGTACTCGCCAAGCCATTGTATGATTTATTAAAGGAAGCTAAGAGTATCCTAGTTTGGACTCCCGAAGCAGAGGGAGCTTTTAAGAGACTGAAACAAGAACTCATGAGAGCCCCGGCTTTGGGCCTCCCTGATGTAACAAAACCATTCTGGCTGTTCTCTCATGAACGGCAAGGGATGGCTTTAGGAATCTTGGCGCAACAGTTGGGACCACACAAAAGAGTTGTGGCCTATTTCTTCAAACAGCTGGATGAAGTAAGCAAAGGATGGCCCAGCTGTTTGAAAGCGGTGGCCGCAGTGATCATAAATATAGAAGAGGCCAGAAAACTCACGATGGGCCAGAAAATGACTGTGTTAGTGTCCCACACTGTGTCTGCTGTACTAGAACAGAAAGGTGGCCATTGGTTGTCACCTTCCAGATTCCTAAAGTACCAAGCAATCCTAGCTGAATCAGATGACGTAACCATTCAAGTAACTAACATTGTGAATCCAGCCTCATTTCTAGAAGGAAGAATGTCAGCAGAACCAATAGAGCATGACTGCCTAGAAACCATCGAAGCAGTCTACTCCAGTCGCCCGGATCTCAAAGAAGAGCCATTTGAAGATGCAGACAACTGGTTCTCGGACGGCAGCAGCTTCGTGAAGCAAGGAGTAAGAATGGCAGGCTATGCAGTAACCACAACGGAAGAGGTAATCGAATCAAATCCTTTACCTGCAGGGACCTCAGCCCAAAAGGCAGAATTAATAGCTCTTACCCGAGCCCTGGAATTGGCAGAAGGCATACGAATTAATATTTGGACAGACTCTAAGTATGCCTTCTCCGTCGTACATGCTCATGGAGCAATTTGGAAAGAAAGGGGACTGCTAACCGCCCAAGGGAAAACAGTCAAACACGCAGAAGAAATTCTACGATTGTTAGAAGCAGTCCAACTCCCAGCACAAGTGGCCATAATGCATTGCAAAGGACACCTAAAAGGTAACACTGTTCCAGAGATAGGAAATAGGAAAGCTGATGCAGAAGCTAAATTAGCTGCTGCAAGAACCAAGGAAGTGGTTATAACAGCTCTAATACCAGAAGAGCTAAATACCGACTTCCAACCAGATTATCAGGACTCAGATCATAGATGGATTCAAAAGAACAAGGGCAAATTATTAGACAATGGATGGGGTCAATTAGAAACAGGACAATTAATAATACCAGAGAAGTTAATGTGGCAATTTGTGAAAACAGAACATGAGAAAACACATTGGAGTTTAGATCCACTTTATCAGTATTTACAAACTAGAATAGCAGGACCAAAATTATTCACTACTGTAAAACAAGTTACAACCCAATGCGAACGATGCTTGAAGAATAACCCAAATACAGGGACCAAGATACATCAGGGAGCAATACATCGAGGTAAATTCCCAGGTGAAGTATGGCAGATTGATTTCTCTGAACTCCCAAGAAAAGGGGGGTATAGGTACCTATTGGTACTAACTGATACATTTTCTGGGTGGCCTGAAGCATTTCCCTGCAGAACAAACAAGGAGAGGGAGGTAACTAAAGTTTTGTTAAACGAAATTATACCACGATTTGGAATACCAAGGAGTATATCCTCAGACAGAGGTACACATTTCTGTGCAAAAGTTGTGAGAGCAATAAGCAAAGCATTGCAGATTAAATGGCAATTACATACGCCCTACAGACCACAAGCTAGTGGGCAAGTAGAAAAGATGAATCATCTCATCAAACAACAAACTGCTAAAATATGTCAAGAAACTAACTTACAATGGTATCAAGCTCTGCCTATTGCTCTGATTAGATTGAGGGTCAAACCTCGGTCGAAAGAAAAGTTGAGCCCGTTTGAAATTCTGTACGGTAGACCTTATGCTATGCAAGTTGTAAATAGTGATGCTGTAGACCAAATAGGCAATCAATATATATATGATTATGTAATCGCTGTAGGAAAACATTTTGATAAAAATGCTGCAGTAGTAATAGAACACCAGCCCAAGCAACCTGACTGTAAATTGCATCCATTTAACCCCGGTGATTGGGTGTATGTTAAGAATCTTTTAGGAAAACCCCTACAAGAAAAGTGGGAGGGACCTTTCCAAGTGCTGCTGACCACCTTCACCGCGGTTAGGATCAAGGAGCGACCTACATGGATTCACTACTCTCGAGTTAAGAAAGCTCCGGAAGATAAGCAAGAAGACCTGGCATCATGAATCCGGCTCTTTCAACATTGATCATTGGACTTCTGATAAGTATAGTTTTATCTCAAAATTCTACCTCTGAAGGACCGTGGTCTAATGCTTACGCGGAAGTACATTTCGGTGATTCCGAAGGTGATTTCCCAGAAATGGAGGTTTATATTTTACATAACAAGCAACCTTACACGCCAGACCAAGGCTATCTCATAGCACAAAAGGGAGACCAATTTCAAATAGGGTGTCGAGAAGTTGAGGGACTAATAGGGAAAACAGATAGGTTAACACTGATAATTAAATTCTGGCCAGATGAATCTAAACAGGATTTAATCACTTATAGCCAAGTAAAAAGAGGTCAGCCCATTGTTTGGATTCAACGGCCGGGACCAATCTCATGTCAGTGGGATAGTTTTGAAGGAGGCAGAGCACAATGTGAAATTCTATTCGAGCTAGATCACTCAGTGACATTCACCTGTAATAGGGAGGGAAGCTCTCCAGGTGGTTACACCGTTATAAAAAGAATTTCACTAGCTAAAGACCCAACTGTGAACCCATCTCGTGAAATCACTCCACAAGTAGAATGTAGAAGAATACATAATTTCACTTTGATAGGACCTCAAGAAATAAGAGAAACAATATTAAGAGATAGCTCCACTACACGATTTGAAATAGACCACCAGGCTTGGTGGCAATTAGTTAATTTTACTTATGATCCACAACAAGAACATGTTGAGGCCTATGTCCTCACCATCAGCGCTGCAGAAGAGAGAGCTATCTTCCCCATTCTAACATTAGGAACTATACATCAAGATGTCATTGTCAGACCTGTGGATCATAATGTCTGGGCAAACTATGACCACACTAAGAACAAGTGGCAATCAATTAGCACAGAAGCATGTATTCCTAAAGGACAATTAGGTTATATTTGTGAAAATGCCATAGTAGAAGCTGAAGACTTATGCTTAGATACTGAAGACAGTATATGCACTTTTGAAATGCTTCCGCACAATAAAACCCGATCACAAGTATTCTATATAGGAAATGGATGCGCTTGTATTAGAACCCCTTGTGTTGATGTAGTTATAGATAATTGTCTTGAAGTGACCAATGATACTAACTTTTGTATATGTAACTTCACCAAAATTGTAGGTTGTGACTTTAGCTATACTGCACCCATAACCACACAGCAGTTAATCGAAGCTGAGTACACTTTGTATCATGAAGTACCCAAACTACAGATAGGCATGGATACTAAGCTTCTCAAAGAAATGCTTATGCATCCTGAAGTAAGAAAGTTAGCTCAAAAGGTGAATCAAACGACCCAACGCATGGTGTGGCAAGTAGAGCATAATTCAGAAGGTATAAAGAATATCTTGACGAAAGTTGCACAAGTAGGTCAACATCACTGGTGGGACATTTTCACAGGGTACTCTCCAACAGCAACTCAAGTCTTTCACTACCTAGTACACCCCATATTGATTATAGCTATAGGCATGCTCTTGTTAACCCTCATGAACATATGCCTGTGGTGTAAGTTAAGGTCCATGGTCAAGAGAACCCAAATGATCTGGGCAATGATAAAAGCATATCAACGCCCTTTAGGATTAGAACTTGACGAAGGAATTCGTAAGTTCTAAGAAAAGGGGGGAAATGAAGCCAGGTAACACCTGAAAAGCGAATTTAAGCAATATAAAGAGTTAAGCACAAAATGTAGAAGCAAGCTTTAGCAAGGCACATAGAATTCAGCATTATGAAAGCGGAAACAATAAATTCACTGAGGTACAGGTCGCTCTGACACAAGAGAACATAAACATGAACAGAAAATGCTAGTACACACAAAAAGAGACATATGGGGAGGAAACCAAAGAGATAAAGAGAGGGACATGCCAAGAAATTAGGTATTGGTGCCAAATACCGAAACTCTCTGCCAAATTCATAAGGAAGCTACCCAAATTAGGGAAGGTTCAAAAGTTTAGGAGGATGATGATGAAAAGGACACGAGGTTCATGATGAAGGAAGACCGGAACTCCCACCGAAGTTCTCCCCAAATTAAGGACCACGCCTCTAACTCCGCCTCAACTCCACCTGTTATGAATATTAAAAGTAGATGTTGCAATGTAATGAATATTCATAATATATGATGTAATTGCTTGGCAAAATGTGTATAAAAGTTGGATTGTGTGTTTCTCGAGTCGGAGCAGTTTGTCCAGGGCGACCTGGCTGCTCCCCGGCCGTGAAATAAATACCTCCTGCTTATAGACTGAAATTCTGTCTCTGAGCAGTTTCTCCGCGCCTTGTTTTGGGGCATAAAATTGGCATCATAAGAAAGACCTGATTTGCATCCAAAATCCACCTCTTTTCCTAGTTTACTCGGCAAAATTACCTCATTAGGCAGGAAATTTTAAGAACATATTGTTGAAATTTTCTTCAAATGTTTGTCTATTTAAGGTATTACAAAAACCTGACATATAATTTGGAAAATGTAAATGCAATTTCCAACTAGCAATTTGGCAAGCTAACAGTGGCATCTATTGGCAAAGCAAAATGCACAAGAAGGGGCAAATAAAATCAAAATACAGAAGGTAAGTTGATGGGTATGTGAGGAGATCACAAGCCAGTTATGAGCCAATACCAAGCTTTTATTTTAATAAGGGCTCTGTACAAAATGGGATTATGATGCTCATAAAGGCTTCATAATTATTATATGGGAAAAAAATGTAGTCATTTTGCATATTGGGATTTGAATTCTAAGCCCTGAAATTTCCTCCATAGTGTATAGCAAGTGAAAAGTAAACGTGGAGGAGCACATCAGGACTCCCTGTGTGGCAGGGTTTGCCCAAAGGACGTCTAACTGAGGCATCCCACCAAGTCATGCCAATCAGAACAAGCAAACAAAAAGCATGACACAACTAGGAGGTTCATTTCTACTGTTTAGTTACAGCAATTTAATAAAGCCTGCAGAGGATGTGTAGAATGGAAAACATCTGTGTCCACTGATATATTTAGACTGCTCTGGTGTTTAAAATAAGTATCTCAGACTATGAAAACACCAGGGAATTATGTGAAGAAAGATTCTTACTAAGGAATAGCTTGCATTATTAGAGGCAGACTTTGGGATGATTATCACCTACGCTTACATATCCATCTTAGGTACTTACACTGGGAGTTTAGAACTCTTGTAGGCAACAAAAAGAAAAAGTCACTTTTACAGGACAGATAAGAATGTAATTTCATAGGAAAACTAATATCTGAAATGGCATCTAAGTAAGGTGATTAAAACAAGCTGGTATGGATATGCCCAGTGTTGGGCACATTGGTCACAGACAGAAATCTACTTCATGGGAATATAAGGAACAATGAGTTTCTACAGGATTTCTAAATAGCCTAATTTAGGATGTATATGTAC